>NC_133520.1:23037500-24237500 GCF_049354715.1 Callithrix jacchus
AGAGGGACATAATCCCATTTACTCCAGGAGGGCCTTGAGGTCAGAGCTGTCTGAGCCAGGGCCTTTGGGACAGCCTTTGTCTTGACTCAAAGATGTTTTAAAAGCCATTAAGTCAGAAGACCAGGAAGGTGAACAGGCCTCTGCTTCCTAGAAAGAGAATGAGGTGGTGGAGAACACGGTGTGAGGACAAGCATGGCTCACATGGGCCTCCATGAGGCACCCTTAGTCTGAGGGCTGAAGGGGTTGAGCCAGCCAGGGCCTGGGGGAGGAAGGGCTGGCCAAGGCTGTTGGGTGAGCATCCATCTCAGACCCTAAAATTCGTCTCCCTGGTTTGCCCCACAGCTTTTCCTGGCAGCAGGCGCCCATTCAGGACTAATACTAAACTGTGGCTGAGTGTCATTCCACAGCCAGGATCAGACAGGGGCACCCCTCACACAGCCCCATCCAACTGCTCCCCCTTCCACCCACATGGCCATCAGAGCTCCTGACCTGGGCTAGGTACATGGCTTGAGGTCTGTCCCATGTGGAAATGTGGGTGAGGACACGCTAAAAGAGGCCAGGCCTAAAGGCCAGGTCAAGGCCTTCTGCAGGGCACTGCCAGCCCTCTTGTGTGTGCTCTTCACCGCCGTGGACCAGGATTCCCCGTGTGACGGGCGGGCCTCCCTGGGAGACTGTGGGAAGCCGGATCTGACTTGTTCACCATGCTTCCAGCCCCAGCCCAGAATGTGGTACTGTTTAAAACCCAGTGTACACTTCAGGAACGAATAAATATGCAGGAGTCAGGGTGCCTCTGCTGCTGGCCTCCTGTGTGAGCTCTGAAGGTCCTGCCCTTGCTGGGTCAAACTCTAACACTATGTATGGTTCAGGTTCTTGGATTTGTCTTCACCTTATTTTTTATTTTATTATTATTATTGTTATTATTTTGAGATGGAGTCTTGCTCTGCTACCCAGGCTGGAGTAAAGTGGCATGATCTCGGCTTACTGCAACCTCCACCTCCCACATTCAAGCGATTCTCCTGCCTCAGCCTCCCGAGTAGCTGGGTTTACAGGCACCCGCCACCACGCCTGGCTAATTTTTGTATTTTTAGGAGAGACAGGGTTTCGCCATGTTGGCCAGGCTGGTCTCGAACTCCTAACCTCAGATGATCCACCTGCCTCTGCCTCCCAAAGTGCTGGAATTACAGGCGTGAGCCACCATGCCCGGCTGTCTTCACTTTACTTCCTTTTCAGTTGCTGGCCTTCAGGCAAGTCCCTTAACCTCCCTGAGCATCGGTTTTCTCATCTGTAAAATGTGCCAACAGTGAACATGTGCGTTTAACCTACTTACCTTTTTTGTTTTCTTTTTGAGACACTGTCTTGCTCTGTTGCCTGGGCTGGAGTTCAGTAGCACAATTATAGCTCACTACAGCCTCCAACTCCTGGGTTCAAGCCATCCTCCCACCTCAGCCTCTCAAGTAGCTATGGCTATAGGTGGTGCATGCCACCATGCCTGGTTAATTTTTGATTTTTTTTTTTTAATAGAGATGAGGTCTCACTATATTGCCCAGGCTGGCCTCCAACTCCGGGCCTCAAGCGATCCTCCCTCCTTGACCTCCCAAAGTGCTGACATGACAAGTCTGAGCCTTTGCGCCTGACATATTACATTTTTTAAATTGTATGGCTCTACCCGTATAAGCCACAGGGAACACATGCATAATAATGAACACCTTATAAACAGCTGCTCAAGGAGTATCTTGGTGATTCTTCCTACACTAATGTTGGTGCTGATGTTATTGAGGCTGTGGATTTCATGAGGTGGAGACACTCACTTCAGCTCAGTGGACAGCCCCTCCTGCCGTCCATGGCCTCCACCTGGCCAGGCCCCTGGCAGGCACTCACATTGCCGGTCTGTCACATCTCACCACATTGCTTTGCAAAGTCAGTGTTTTTTCAGGTGTGCTCGTCTTGGATCCCATCTGGTCTGTGAGCTCCTGGTGGGCAGGACTCCCTGTGAATGCCAAACTGGGTGACCAGCTCAAATGGTGATCGCTCAAGCGGTGGTTGTAGGAGAAGCTGGAACCCCAACTCCTGAGGGTGCAGAGGTAAGCAACCCATTCAAGGTGCTGAGATACAAGAGGATAAGGACACGGACAAGGGACGGTGTCCACCCAAGAGCAGCTGTCTGGTTCACTATCTCTTTCTGTAAGACTCAGCGGGGGTTCTCTCAGCCCCTGCATTTATCTCAAGAAGGAACCAGAAGGCTGAGCTGAAGATTTGCAGCTTTGCAGCCTGGAGCAACGGTCTGCTTCTCCCAGAGCCTCAGTTTTGCCAACAGTGAAATGGGGAAGTGGTCCTTGCCTGATGCCTTCTTCCTGGGGGTTCTTTGATAGTTGAAACTTTTCACAGCACTTTCAAAGGCTCAGATGAAAGGCAGCCATGGGATGAAAGGGTCTTGGAGCCATAGTAAGTTTCTCCTGGGTTTTTGAAGCTTTGGAGGAGCAGTGAGAGGAAGTGGTCAGCTGACAGGTAGTTGTGAAGCCACCCAGAGGGTGATGCCGGTGGGGAATTAGCATGCCAATCAGCCGCACCTAGGGCGCCAGGGGGGATGGGACATGGGAAGAGAGCCCTTATCAGGGATGAAAATCTGTCATTTCCCTGAGGAGGGACTTGGGGCAACATGCTGAGGAAACTGGACCCAAGGGATGGAGGCCTGCAAGGCCGCCTTGGTAACCTCAGGCGAGGCCTTCTCTCTCTCTCAGCCTCAGTTGCCCTCTCTGAGCCTCAGTTTCCAGATGTGTCAAAGGAGATGGGGTGGTTCCCAAACTTGACTGCAAATCAGAATCTCCTGGGGACATTTTAAAAATTCTGACACAGGCTTCACTCCAGATGGAATAAATGATCTCTGGGTATTGGGACCCCAACATTAGGAGTTTTTAAAGCTCCCCAAGTGATTCCAATATTTGGCCTGATTTGAAGACTGGAGTAGAGGATTTCTAGAATTCTATGACTCCATAATCACAACTCACTCTCCTACCACATGAGCAGGCTCTGGGGGCTTTGGTGGGGATTTGGAAATTTAGCTGCTCTGAGTCTTTGGAGCACGCTATGTGTACGGTACTCAAGTACTACTGTATTTTCAACCATTTCTCACTTGTGCATCAGAAGGCAAAATATGGCAGAACTGAAATCCACCTATAATCTTTCCAGTACCCCTTTTGGTCAGGTTTTATTCTTCCCATTGGCCAAGTTTTTTTTGTTTGTTTGTTTGTTTTTTAACTTAGAGTTGCTAGTAGATAATCATATCAAACTATTTGGGATTTTTTATCTCTTTCCTTTTCTCCTGGCCCTCTTTGGTAGAAACCTCAATGAACAGTGAGATATGATGTGTAAGCCAGAAGCCAGGAGAGGGAAGCAGCACAAGGATTATTCACAGCCTCAGATCACCAGAGGAGGAGGGTTTGGAAAGCCTGAAGCCTGGCTCCTCCCTCTGCTCTGCCTCAGAGATGCCAAGTCAACCTTCCTCATCCCTGACCTGGAGGAGCACCGCTTCCAGATTCTCACCAAGTCCCATGATGGGGCTCTGGACCTGCCCTGGACCCTGGGTGCACAGAGGGGACCTGCAGTGCCTGAGTGTCAAGGACACTCTGAGGACAGATTGTCATCTCAGGAGAGGAGATGACTCCATAGAGGAGATGACCTTGGGAGTCTGACCACTTCCTGCACATAGTGTGGGTGCATCCTGGCTCAGAGGGGCATTTCAGCCATCTGCCCCAGGCAGCTTAATGGAAAAAGAGTGGTGCTGTGTTAAGAATTGCAGGAACAGTGGGGACAGACAGGCCAAATGCCTGGTGGGCTTTTCAATGGTGCCACCTGGACCCTCCTATGCTGGGATAGATGCATGGCCCCTGAATGACCCAGAATCTCCCCAGCTCCCCCGTGTCTGAGGCTCTGTAGAGGGCCCTGAGGCTTGCCCTCACTGTCCTACATATTGTATGTGGCCTGGCAGACAGCAGGCGGCCCCCAGCGGCCCAGGCAGCTCCCCTGGTTTCCACGGCTCTGTGGAAGAAGCAGCCGTGTGTTCATCTGACCGCTGATAAAAACCTGCAGGACTGAGTATATTGGGCTTTTATTACAAGATCTTTTCATGGACTCTGATCAATAGTGCGCTGCATGGAGGTTCCAGTTGCAAGCCTGCTGAGGCTCATCCCCCTAGAAATGAGCGGAAACTCTACAATCCAGCGAGGCCCTACAGCCCATGCAGCCTATGGCAAGGAGGAGAAAGCAGCTTCTGTGCTGGGCTCGGCACTTTTCTAGGTGTTCTGAACATTGTTACCTTGACGAATTCCCTGGCAACCCACTCTTTATGCACTGTTTCTCCCATTTGACAGGTTAGCAAACTGAGGCTCTGAGAATGTAGATGAAGTGCCCAACCCTCCACAGCTCGTGTGTGGTAGAGATGGGTCTACTCACCCCTCCAAACCCCACTCTGTGTGGACTCCTGGCACCCCGTTGGAGACCCCAGGAAAGCCAGAGTCGCCTGCCTCAGAGCTTCCCTGTTCCCTTCCAGCCATTTAGGAGCATCCAGGAATCAAGCTATTTCATCCACAGAACCCCAGAGGTACTGGACTTCCAAGAATCCATTTGGGGAAAAACGGATATGCCTCGGCTATGCTGGAAATAACATCGGGTCACTGTCCTTCCTGCTCCTCTCAGAACAATCAGAACAATCAACTAGAAGTTTAGAACTTCTTTCTTTCTTTTCTTTTTTTTTTTAGACAAACTTTCTGTCACCCAGGCTGGAGTGCAGTGGTGCAATCATGGCTCACTGCAACCTCTGCCTCCCAGGTTTAAGTGATTCTCCTGCCTCAGCCTCCTGAGTAGCTGGGATTACAAGCTAATTTTTGTATTGTTTATAGAGACAGGGTTCCTGGCCTCAAGTGATCCACCCGCCTTGGCCTCTCAAAATGCTGGGATTACAGACATGCACCATGGCACCTGGCCAGAAGTTTAGGATTTCTGAGCCCCTAAGGTCCCTCACTCAGCCCCAGACCTTCTCTCTGGCCCTGGCTCCTTCATTCCATGCATCTCCTGGAAGACGTCATGGCCTCCAGGAACTGACACATTCATCAGGTATTCATGGAGCACCTCGCTTGAGCTTAGCTGTTCTAGGCCCTGTGAACACAGCAGGGAACAAAACAGCAATATCTCAGCCACCTTGGGGACAATAAACAAAACAAATGCATAATTAATTATAAAAGAACTTAGTCTGGTATAATTATGTTTTTTGTTAGAAGTGGTAAGGGCTCTTCCATCAGCTGCTAGTGACTTGGGCCAACATTTAACCCCTGATTTCTCGTCCATATGGTCTGGGAAGGAGGATAGGGGGAACAGGGTGGAGAGGACACTTTTACATAGGATGGTTAGGATTGCATGCAGTGGCTCATGCCTGTAAACCCAGCACTTTGGGAGGCCAACATGGGAGAATCAGTTGAGCCCAGTAATTTGAGGCTGCAGTGAGCTATGATGGCACCATTGCACTCTGGCCTGGGCCACAAAGTGAGACCCTGTCTCTTTTTATTTTTATTTTTTTCTTGAAACAGAGTCTCGCTCTGTTGCCAGGCTGTAGTTCAGTGGCGCGATCTTGGCTCACTGAAACCTCTGACTCCCTGGTTCAAGCGATTCTCCCACCTCAGCCTCCCAAGTAGCTGAGATTACAGGCACATGCCACCAGGCCCAGCTAATTTTGTGTTTTTAATAGAGACGGGGTTTCACCATGTTGGCCAGGATGGTCTCAATCTCCTGATCTTGTGATCTGCCCGCCTCTGCCTCCCAAAGTGCTGGGATTACAGGTGTGAGCCACCACACTTGGCCTTTTTTGTTTTGTTTTGTTTTTTGAGATAGGGTCTCACTCTGTCACCCAGGCTGGAGTGCAGTGGCATGATCTCAGCTCACTGCAGCCTCTGCCTCCTGGGTTCAAGCAATTCTTGTGCCACAGCCTCCCGAATAGTTGGGACTACAGGTGTGTGCCCCCATGCCCAGCTAAGTTTTATATTTTTAGTAGAGATGGGGTTTTACCATGTTTCCCTAGTTGGTTTCAAACTCCTGACCTCAACTGATCTGCCCACCTTGGCCTCCCAAAGTATTGGATTACAGATGTGAGCCACCATGCCTGGCCGACCCTGTCTCTTACAAAAAAATAAAATGGAATCACATAATATGTGACCTTTTGTGCCTGCCTTCTTTCACTTAGTGTAGTGTTTTTGAGGTTCATCTAATGTTACAGCATGTATCAGAACTTTATTCCTTTTTATGGCTGAATAGTATTCCATTGTATAGATATCACTGTTTATTTTACAGATGAAGTTGCTAAGGCTTTGGGACAGGGCCAAATAACTTACCCAAAGACCTGGTTACCCAAGTTGTTTGGTGGCTAAGCCTGGACTCAAACCCAAGTCTGCCTGATACCACAGTCTAACCTCCTCGCCACAGTGACCCTCCAATGCTCCATCACTCACTTCAACTCCGGCACATTTATAACCTCCCAGCTTAGCTACACACAGTCGCCTGTCATTCCTGGAGCTGTGTTTGTGGATGGTTGGCTTCCTGAGGACAGGGCCATGACCCATACTTCCCTCCGCCCCTCAGCACACACTGAACACAGAGAGGTGTACGGGGAATGTGTGTTGCTGGTCACCTGACCTCTCCACGTCTGATTATAAACCAACACCACTAGAGGATCGCTTGGCTGAATTAGGATACATCCATAAGACAGAGTGTTATGGAACTATTAAAAATTGTGTTGTGGGCTGGGCACAGTGGCTCACGCCTGTAATCCCAGCACTTTAGGCTGAGGCGGGTGGATCACGAGGTGAGGAGTTCAAGACCAGCCTGACCAACATGGTGAAACCTTGTCTCTACTAAAAATACAAAAAATTGGCTGGGCATGGTGGCTCATGCCTGTAATCCAAGCACTTTGGAGGCCAAGGCAGGTGGATCACCTGAGGTCGGGAGTTCAAGACCAGCCTGACCAATATGGTGAAACCCCGTCTTTATAAAAAAAAATACAAAAAATTAGCCAGGCGTGGTAGTGGTGCCTGCCTATAATCCGAGGCTAAGACAGGAGGATTGCCTGAACCCAGGAGACAGAGATTGCAGTGAGCTGAGATTATGCCATTACACTCCAGCCTGGGCAACAAGAACAAAACTCCATCTAAAAAAAACAAAAAACAAAAAAATCAGTGAGTCGTTTTTTTCTTTAACATGACTCAGCACAGCCACCTTCTGGGACATGGCCTCTATGCCCTTTCTCAGGTGTGCTGGGAGACTCCTGCCTGGGTGAGCTCATCATGCCTGTGTGCTCTGCCCTCCACCACTCAAGGTTCCTGAGGGTAAATAAACAGGGGAGGTTGGTTCGAAGGAAACATAGACCCCAAGAGAAAGAATCTGTGGCTCTAAATGTACTATTATAGAAAGAGGTCCCTCAAGATGTTGTGAAATGGAAAAAGCAAATTGCCCAACAGGATGTATACTAAAAGCATATCTGTATGTTTTTAAAAAGGAGCTACACTGTCTATACATGTATATGTATGCATATGTATAGAAAAAATTTCAGGGAAGGACATTTAAGAAACTCAATTATGGGACAGGCATGATGTCTCATGCCCGTAATCTCAACACCTTGGGAGGCCAAGGCGTGAGGAGCCCTTGAGTCCAAGAGTTCAAGACCAGCTTAGGCAACACTGGGAGACCCTGTCCCTACAAGTAATTTTTTTTTAAAATTATCCAGGCATGGTGGCACACACCTGTAGTCCCAGCTACTGGGGAGGCTGAGGCAGGAGGATTGCTTGACCCTGGAAGGTTGAGGAGGCAGTGAGCCATGATCATGCTGTACTACAGCCTGTGTGACAGACAAGACCCTGCCTTGAAAACTAACTAACTAAATAAATAAATAGAGACTCGATGCTGGGAAGTGGGACTGGGAAGTTGAGGAATTTTGCTTTTCACCCTTTTCCCTTCAGTGCTGTGTGAATCTTTTTTTTTGAACCACAGATAGGTATTACTTTGTGATAATTAAATATATTATTAGAAAGAAATTAATAAGAAATAAAGGATATTTCTTTTTTGTTTGTTTGTTTTGGTTTTGGTTTTTTTTTTTTTAGGATATTTCTTTTTTTGAGACGGAGTCTTGCTCTGTCACCCAGGCTGCAATGCAGTGTCGTGATCTCTGCTCACTGCAACCTCTGCCTCCCAGGCTTAAACGATCCTCCCACCTCAGCCTCCTGAGTTGATGGAGCTACAGACACGCGCCACTATGGTCAGCTAATTTTCGTATTTTTTTGTTTTGGTAGACAAGGTTTCACCATGTTGCCCAGGCTGGTCTTGAACTCCTAAATTCAAGTGATCCTCCTCCTGCTTCAACCTTCCAATATGCTGGGATTACAGGCATGAGCCACCAAGCCTGGCTGGATATTTCTTTATTAATGATTAATATTAATCGTTAATATTTATATGATTATATTATTTGATTATAGTTGTAGAATATATTTACATTTTATATTTATTAATACATGATACATTAAAATATATTAAGTATAATTAATATTAAGGATTAATACATAAATTTCATAAGGAATAAAAATAATAATTAGAAGAAAACACTGCCTTATCCCCTGCCTGTCTGCCTTCTGGCTGATGTATGCTGTATATACTGTGAATCTGTCACCCGTGCTGCACCTGGTACAACAGCCGTCACAGCCCTGCTTCCCAGACAACTTAAAAAGTTGTTTGGTTTGGTTTTAAATACATGTAGCCTGGCACATAGGCCTGTGCCAGGAGGGAGAGTGTGGCTAGCCTGCATTCTTGGTACTTATTAGAAGGTCCTTCTTACTGGGGGTTTATCTGATTATCACCTTTATGTCTATTCCAGCCAGAATCCTGCTGTCTGACACCTGGGAATTCATCACCCTACTCCCTGCTCTGGGGTTTGCACACCACATTTTTCTGGGTGTCAGGACTTCCTGTTGCTTGAAGATGTGCAGTGAGACACGGCTGGTTCTGGCTTTTCAGAGTTCCTGCCTCTGAAGCCTTGCATAGCAGATCCTGGACCCAGAGTTCTCAACAGTGGGGGATCTCTCCTGAGAGGAGAAAAGGCTGCTTTTCTCAGCCTGGAGATGATGTGCCTGATGATTGGTGGGCGGGGCAGGGGATGCAGAGGTCCTGCAATGCACAAGTCAGTTCACTCCACATCCCTTGTCCCTGGACAGTTATGGCGACAAAAGCACAATCTGTAATTATCTGAGCCTAGAACCTACATTTTACAAATAAACACTGAATTTGTTCATTGTTTTAACATACACTAAATTTTTCAAGAAAGTGTCTACTATAGAATCTAATTTGTGCCGGGCGCGGTGGCTCAAGCCTGTAATCCCAGCACTCTGGGAGGCCGAGGCGGGTGGATCACGAGGTCAAGAGATCGAGACCATCCTGGTCAACAAGGCAAAATCCCGTCTCTACTAAAAATACAAAAATTACCTGGGCATGGTGGCGCGTGCCTGTAATCCCAGCTACTCAGGAGGCTGAGGCAGGAGAATTGCCTGAACCCAGGAGGTGGAGGTTGCGGTGAGCCGAGATCGTGCCATTGCACTCCAGCCTGGGTAACAAGAGCGAAACTCCGTCTCATAAATTAATAAATAAGTAAATGTTTGGTGAATGAATAACTTCACTAGGAACATCTTTCCAAGAAGTTGGCACCAGCCCTTTGTTCTGTCTTTTGCAGTAAGTGACCAATACATATTTCTTTTTTCTGTTTTTCTTTTGAGACAGGTCTCTCTGTCACCCAAGCTGAAGTGCAGTGGCGCGGTTACAGCTCACTGCAGCCTCAACCTCCTGGGCTCAAGAGATCCTGCCTCCTCAGGCTCCTGAGTGGCTGAGGCTACAGGATCGTGCCACCATGCACAGCTCATTTTTTTTTTGTTGTTGTTGCATTTTTTGTAGAGATGGGGTTTTGCCATATTGCCCAGGCTGATCTCGAATACCTGAGCTCAAGCGATGCACCCTCCTCGGCCTCCCAAAGTGCTAGAATTACAGGTGTGAGCCGCTGTGCCTGGCTACCTAATCTTGAAATGAATGTGTGAGATGGTTGAACCTTTGGCAGAAGAGGAAAGCTGCAAAAGTCATGTTTAAGATAACCTTGTCACCTACTTGCTCTTAAGGGATCGTGGGAACATTTGAGGGGATGATACAGTAAATTTAATTCAGGAAATATTCTCTGAAGGGAAATAAAGCTAAGAAGAAATGCTTCTGACCTTTATATTAGATTTATTCACCCATTGAACAAATGTTTGCTCAATATTCGCTGTGTGACAGGCACTAGGAGGCAAAGCAGCTATGGTAGCTGCACCTCAAAAAATCCTCCAATGGGCTTTGAGAAAAAAAAGATTTTTAAAAAATACAAGTATGGGCTGGGCACGGTGGCTCACGCCAGTAATTCCACCACATTAGAAGGCCGAGGTGGATGGGTCATCTGAGGTGAGGAGTTCGAGACCAGTCTGGCCAACATGGTGAAACCCCGTCTCTACTAAAAATACAAAATTCGCTGGGAAGTAGTGGGCACCTGTACTCCCAGTTACTTGGGAGGCTAAGTCAGGAGAATCATTTGAACCTGGAAGATAGAGGTTGCAGTGAGCCAAGATTGAGCCATTGTACTCCAGCTAGGGTGACAGAGTGAGACTCTGTAAAAAAAAAAAAAAAAAAAAAACCTACCAGTATGTACACAATAGAAAGATTTTTTAAATTAGCTGTAATTGGCCGGTCGTGGTGGCTCACGCCTATAATCCCAGCACTTTGGGAGGCCGAGGCGGGTGGATCATGAGGTCAAGAGATTGAGACCCTCCTGGTCAACATGGTGAAACTCCATCTCTACTAAAAAAACAAAAATTAGCTGGGCACGGTAGCGCATGCCTGTAGTCCCAGCTACTTGGGAGGCTGAGGCAGAAGAATTGCTTGAACCCAGGAGACGGAGGTTGTGGTGAGCCGAGATTGCTCCATTGCACTCCAGCCTGGGTAACAAGAGTGAAACTCCGTCTCAAAAAAAAAAAAAAACTGGACGCGGTGGCTCACACCTATAATCCCAGCACTTTGGGAGGCCGAGGCGGGTGGATCACGAGGTCAAGAGATAGAGACCATCCTGGTCAACAAGGTGAAACCCCGTCTCTACTAAAAATACAAAAATTAGCTGGGCATGGTGGTGCACGCCTGTAATCCCAGCTACTCGGGAGGCTGGGGCAGGAGAATTGCTTGAACCCAGGAGGCGGAGGTTGCGGTGAGCCGAGATCCTGCCATTGCACTCCAGTCTGGGTAACAACAGCGAAACTCCGTCTCAAAAAAAAAAAAATTTAGCTGTAATGTTCCTTCCCAGTTAGTTCTCAGTGTCATTTTTAAAACACTGCATGTGGAAAATTAGAAAATTCAAACGTACAGAAAGTAGGAAATGAAAGGTTAAATCTCAGTCATATATATCCCATATATTTTTATTTTTTAATCTACCTAAATATTTCAACCCACAAGAACCATACTATATGGCCGAGCGTGGTGTCTTATGTCTGTAATCCCAGCACTTTGGGAGGCTGAGTTGGGAGGATCTCTTGAGCCCAGGAGTTGGAGATCAACCTGAGCAACATAATGAGACTTTGTCTCTACTAAAAATTTAAAAATGAGCCAGGCATGGTGGCACACACCTGTGTCCCAGCTACTCTAGAGACTAAGACAGAAGGATTGCTTGAGCCTGGGAGGTCAAGGCTGCCGTGAGCTGTGATTGTGCTGCTGCATTCCAGTCTGGGCGACAGAAAGAGAGAGACCCTGTCAAAAAAAAAAGAAGGAAAGAAAAGAAAACGAAAGAAAAAAGAATCAAAGGAACCATACTGTAAACAGGACTCTGCACCTTGCTTTATAACAAGCAAGGTGTTCATATGTTTTTGAGATCTTTCCATTTTAGGGCATGCTTGTAAACAGCTACTAGAACTCCGCTGAATGGATGTACCATAATGTCTGTCACTTGTCCCTATTGATGGGCACTCAACAGGGTCTCTATCCCGTGCACACTTTTGAGAGTTCTCTGCACCCCTTGCAGGAGGCTGGATTTAAATCTTGCTTCCCCTGGCCAGCCCCAAGCAAAGAGAGGGGAGGGGGCTTTGTTTCTCCAACAGCAGCCTCTGCTGGGCCAGGCCAGGAAAGCACCCCATTAGGAAATAATGGTGTTAACAGAACCTGTGTCAATAGAAGCTTTCTGGTGGCAGAATTCTACATAATTTTTTTTCTTTGTATTATTCTGTGTGAACAAAATTTTATGCCACAAGCATGTACGTTTACAGTAAAAAAGAGAAGCACCTAGATTTTATTTCAAATAGTTTTCCGGCAGCTGGGAATGCCTTTTCCTTCTTGTGCAGGGTTCCCTTGAGTGTTTTACCTACAGCAGCCTGAATGTGGAGTGGGAGCTGGGGTTTCTGCCTGTGTGCTGGGGTCTGGTGACAGGATCTATCTTTCTTTCTTTCTTTCTTTCTTTCTTTCTTTCTTTCTTTCTTTCTTTCTTTCTTTCTTTCTTTCTTTCTTTTCTTTCTTTCTTTCTTTCTTTCTTTTTTTTGAGACGGTGTTTCGCTCTTGTTACCCAGGCTGGAGTGCAATGGCGCGATCTCGGCTCACCGCAACCTCCGCCTCCTGAGTTCAGGCAATTCTCCTGCCTCAGCCTCCTGAGTAGCTGGGATTACAGGCACGCGCCACCGTGCCCAGCTAATTTTTTGTATTTTTAGTAGAGACGGGGTTTCACCATGTTGACCAGGATGGTCTCCATCTCTTGACCTCGTGATCCACCCGCCTCGGCCTCCCAAAGTGCTGGGATTACAGGCGTGAGCCACCGCACCCGGCCCAGGATTTTTCTTATCTCCTTGTTGACTCAGGACTCTGGGAAGGTTTTATAAAAATAGCAATGATGAAATAGCTGACACTTATGGAGAATTAACTATGCCAGTCACTATTCTAAGTGTGGTTATGTGTGTTAAGTATTAGTAATTCTTACAACAACGTTCTGATTAGGTGCAGCAATCCGATCAGACTACCATTGTTACTCTTGCAGACAGAGCAACTGAGGCATGGGGCGGTTTTTGCAACATGCTCGGGATCACACAGCTACGATAGTGGTAGAACTGGCTCCAAAATTGTGCAAACCAGCTCTAGAGTCTGCTCTGTGCAGCTCTGCACTCTCTCACCTCTCTGTTAAGTAATGTTCTGTTAGTATAGATCTCCCTGACCCTGTTTCCTCGCCCGTAAACATCTATTTTAAGAAAAATTTGAGAAACAAACAAGACCAAAGAGATAAAGTGTGTGTGGCACAGTATATGTGAAATACATTAACTAATTTTGGGAGGCTAAGGCTGGAGGATCACTTGAGCCTGGAAGTTAGAGACCAGTCTGGGCAACAGAGGGAGACCCCACTGCTTAAAAAAAAAATTAAAAATGTTCTGAATATGGTGGCACACGCCTGTGTTCCCAGCTACTTGGGAAGCTGAGACAGGAAGATGGCTTGAATCCAGGAGATGGGGGCTACAGTGATCCTTGATAGTGCCATTGCACTCCAGCCTGAGCAACAAAGCAAGACCCTGTTGAAGAAAAAGAAGAAAAGGAGGAGGAGGAGGAGGAAGAAGAAAGTAGAAGGAGGAGAAGAAAGAGGAAGAAAGGAAGAGGAAGAAGAAGGAGGAGGAGGAGGAAGAGGAGAGAGGAGGAGGAAGAGGAGAGAGGAGGAGGAGGGAAGGAGGAGGGCGGAGATGGGGAGGAGGAGAAAGAAGGAGGAGGAAGGAGAAGGGAGGAGATGGGGAGGAGGAGAAGGGAGGAGGAGGGAGGAGATGGGGGAGGAGGAGGAGGGAGGAGAAGGGAGGAGGAGGAAAGGCAGAGGGAGAAGGAGAAAGGTGAGGAGAAGAAAGAAGAAGAAAAAGAAGCAAAGATGAAAAGAGAAAAAGAAATTAACTGACTGTTATTAATATCCTGGGAGATCCCACTAGAGGGGTGGGGATTTGGGAGGTACACTGTACATGGACCTTGGTCTTCCAAGGATATACCCTTGAGGAATGCTCTTGATCAGATCTGTGGCGGGAAAATGATAGATTTCACCCCACATGTGAGCAAGATGCGTGAAACATTGACCAGTCAGGGCTGGAGGCACTGCTAGACCTTCAGGGTGGGATCTGGACACACATCACATTCTAGAGTAATGAAATCATGTCTATGCAAAGATTTGTACCTAAATGTTCATAGCAGTTTAATTTGTATTAGCCCAGAATTAGAAGAAATTCAAAAGTCTATCTACCTGTGAATAGATAACCTGTGCATGTTGCTTAACTTTTGTAATTTAGTTTCCTTTCCTTTTTTTTTTTAATTTACAGGCAAGATTTCACTATGTTGCCCAAGTTGGTCTCTAACTCATGGCCTCAAGCGATCCACCCACCTTGGCTTCCCTAAGTGTTGGGATTACAGGCGTAAGTCACCACTCCCAGCCTTCTTTTCTTGAGACCGAGTCTCACTCTCGCCCAGGCTGGAGTGTAGTGGCACGATCTTGGCTTACTACAGCCTCCACCTCCCAAGTTCAAGTGATCCTCCTGTCTCAACCCCCTGAGTAGCTACAATTACAAGTGTGCACCACCACAGCTGGCTAATTTTTGTATTTTTAGTAGAGATGGGGTTTCACTGTGTTGCCCAGGCTGGTCTCGAATTCCTGACCTCAAGTGCCTGCCTTGGCCTCCCAAAGTGCTGGGATTACAGGTGTGAGCCACCGCACCCAGCCTGCACTTGCCAATTTTCTGGCGTGTTCCCTCTTTTCTGGAGAGCAACTCAAAGGTCCCAGCTGCTATGTAAGGAAGTACAAAACAGCACTCCCATGCCACAGCCATATCCTTCAGAGGACCTCAGTCATGAGGTCAGCCTTCAGCTTGGCAGCCAGGGAGCTCAAGTGCATGTTATAGTAAATGTATGAGAGTGCATACTGGAGCTAGAAAAAAAGCACTGGCTGGCTTCAAGTCACAGGACCAGAAAGTGATGGAGTAATCTTGGAAGTTGAGTCTCCTGGCTTTAGTTCCGAGCTCTTTCAAGAGCAGCCCTGGAATATACCTAAGTGAGGGTACATCTAGACTCTGTGGGGCCTAAAGCTTAGGCAGTTATGCAGTTTGAGGAGAGGGCAGGTGGACTTTAAGAAAAAGAATAGAAAATGAGGTACAAAAATGAATATTTAGAACAAGAAAGGAAACCACAGCGATTACAACTGCTAAAAAGCTAGTATCACAAAATTTATTTTTATATTTTATTTTTATTTTTGAGACAGAGTTTTGCTCTTGTCCCCCAGGCTGAAGTGCAGTGGCAAGATCTCAGCTCACTGCAACCCCCGCCACCCGGGTTCAAGTGATTCTCTTGCCTCAGCCTCTGAGTAGCTAGGATTACAGGCACCTGCCACCACGCCTGGCTAATTTTTGTGTTTTAGCAGAGATGGGGTTTCCTCATGTTGGCCAGGCAGGTCTCAAACTCCTAACCTCAGTGATCTGCCCGGCTTGGCCTCCCAAAGTGCTGGGATTACAGGCGTGAGCCACCACACCCGGCCTATTATATCATTATTGCTAGTATTATTTAACTTGGTGACACAGCTCTGTACTTATTTTTCTTCCTACATTTTTTGACTGCATACTCTTTGGTCTCCGTATTATAATTTCATCATATGTCTATAGAGAGAATAGAAAGAGAATTCAGTCTTTCCTCCAGCACAGCTGACTGCACTTGGCTTCTTTATTGATCATTTAGAAAAGTTTCATTCTCTGCAGAATACTGCCTGGGGCAGAACCTCCCAGAGCCCCAGCTTTGCCCTAGCTCTGCAGCTCCCAGGTGGGGCCTCAGCGGCCTCCTTTCCCCCGGCAGCCCCATCCCATCTCTCTGCCAGGAGGTGGCCACAGGGCCACGTACGTGAAAACAGGACTGGCACCCCGCTATGCACTGCCCGGCTGGGGCAGCGCTACCGTCTCCGGCCAGCAGGTGGGGCCCAGGGCCCTGAAGCTCAAGCCTTGGTCTCTCAGCATCTTTTGAACGGGTCTTCGGAATCAGAGGGCTCCTTCCCGAACCTTTCACGTCTTCTTGCTGTAATCGGAGGATACTATTTCATAATAATTATCATTATTATTACTATATGAATGTTAGTTTTCAAGACAAGTGGAAGGACACTCCCAACGTTGCCAATGTTATGGGATTAAGGGAGACTTGTTTTTTAAAAAACAAATTTCTGTAAGTATTTGATTTTTCTTTTTTTGAGATGGAGCCTTGCTCTATCGCCCAGGCTGGAGTGCAGTGGTATGATCTTGGCTCACTGCAACCTCCGCCTCCCGGGTTCAAGCAATTCTCCTGCCTCAGCCTCCCAAGTAGCTGGGACTAGAGGCATGAACCACCAAGCCCAGCCAATTTTTATATTTTTAGTAGAGATGGGGTTTCACCATGTTTGCCGGGCTGGTCTCAAACTCCTGACCTCAAGTGATCTGCCCACCAGTATTTGATTTTTTTTTGTTGTTAGAATCATCTTCACTTTTGAATCTGAAAAAAAAATGTATAATTTCATAGTGGAGAGTAGCCCTTAAGAGTGGTTTGGGGCTGTGGCAGTGGCTCATGCCTGTAACCAGCACTTTGGGAGACCAAGGTGGGTGGATCGATTGAGCCTGGGAGTTCGAGCCCAGCATGGGTGATATAGCAAAACCCTCTGTCTACGAAAAAAGACAAAAAAAAAAAAAAAAATAGCCAGGCATGTGTGCCTGTGGTCCCAGTTACTTGGGAGGCTGAGGTGGGAGAATCACCTAAGCCCACAGAGGTCGAGGCTGCATGAGCTGTGACTGCACCACCCTACTCCAGCCTGGGCAACAGCGTGAGACCTTGTATAAAGAAAAGGGTGTTTTGGACATGAAGGCCAGAGAGAAATGATGATAGCAACTATAAAAACCATATCTTGTATTTATCATATTTTACAATTTCTAGGGCACTTTCACGGAGATAAGTTAACCTAGACCTATCAACATCATTTGATGAAACCAAGACAGAAACAGTTTCTGCTTTTTACAGATAAAGAGACAGAGACCCAGAAAGGGGTCTCAGATTGCCACAGTTCAATATAACGGATTCCCATTTCCTCATCTACTCCGGTTGGCTCTGCTGGCGCTACTGACTATGCTGCTGATCTCCTTGAAACCCATCTCTTTCCTGTCATCTCCCTATCCTGCTCCTTCCAGATCTCACTGTCTTCCCCCAGGCTGTAATGGGAGCCTCGGTTCTGAGCTCCCCGCTGCCAGCCTCTCCTGCAACCTCTCCTTCATGACATAAAATCCTTCGCTGGCTCCCCACCACCTACAGACCACCGCGGTCCGATGTTTCTAGGCCCTGCACACCTGGCCCCTGCCGGCCTCCCCAGACTCATCTCCTGTCTCTCCACCCTTGCAGTAAATGCTCCAGCCAGACTAAACATGCCAGGCTCTTAGCCCTCATGGCATTAGCAGATGGTATTCCTTCTGCCTATCTGATTGTTTCCTCATTCTTCAGAGGTAAAGAAGCACAGGGACCAATCAGATAATTCTGTCTTCTCTGGAAGCCATCCATAAACCTTCCAGCCAGTGTGCAGTCCTCTTTCTTCTATTGTAGGGAATCATGAATGCCTACAGTGGTGCTGTAGACAGAATGCTTACCTCCTCCTAAAATGTGTATGTTGAGACCTAATCCCCACTGTGTTGGTATAGGAGGTGGGGTCCTTGGGAGGTTATTGAGTCATGAGGGAGAGCTGGCATGAATGGGATTAGATCCCTTATAGAAGAGACCCCAGGCCAGGCATGGTGGCTCACACCTTAATCCCAGCAGTTTGGAAGGCTGAGGCGGGTAGATCACTTGAGTCCAGGAGTTCAAGATGAGCTTGTGAAACTCTGTCTCTACAAAAAATACAAAAATTAGCTAGGTGTGGTGGAGCGTGTCTGTAGTCCCAGCTACTTGGGAGGTTGAGGTAGGATCACCTGACTCTGGGAGGCAGAGGTTGCAATGAGCCAAGATGGCACCACTGCACTCCAGCCTGGGTGACGGAGTGAGAACCTGTCTCAAAAATAAAATAAAAGAGACCCCAGAGAGTTCCCTTGTCCCTTCTACCATGTGAGGACTCAGCCAGACGATGGTCATCTATTAACTAGGAAGCAGGACTTCACCAGGCACTGAATCTGCTGGAGCCTTGATCTGGGACTTCTCAGCCTCCAGAGTGGTGAGCAATACATTTCTGTTGTTTTCAAGCTACCCAGTAAATGTTATTTTATTATAACAATTCCAACAACTGAGACAATGGCAAAGCAAGTGACAATATAAATTGATAGAGAGCTATATAAGATGATAGACTGATTTTTTTTTTGTTTTTTTTTTTTTTTGAGACAGAGTTTTGCTCTTGTCACCCAACTTGGAATGCAGTGGCATGATCTTTGCTCATTGCAACCCCCACCTCCCAGGTTCAAATGATTCTCCTGCCTCAGCCTCCCAAGTAGCTGGGACTACAGGCTCACACCACTATGCCAGGCTAATTTGTGTATGTTCAGTAGAGACGGGGTTTCACCATGTTGACCAGGCTGGTCTCGAACTCCTGACCTCAGGTGATCTGCCTGCTTTGACCTCCCAAAGTGCTGGGATTATAGGCGTGAGCCACTGCACCCAGCTGAGAAACCGATTTTTATCAGTTTTCACAAAAACAAATATAGGCCCATGATAGATAGCATAGACAGTGTCTGTAACCATGTGCTGGGGACTGTTGAGAACTCGAAAGCACATGTCTCTCCTGGAGGAGGCATTCTCTACAAAACTCCAGCTCATTGTTGTCAAGCACCAATATCAGGCCCACAGTTGCCAGATTTTAGTTTTTTAAAGTAAGTCATAAATCTGGATTTTTACATTAAAATTCCAGATTTTAAAATGCTAGCAACCAATTCAAATTTAAAACATTATAGGGGCTAATTCACAAGCCAAATAAAAGATACTAGTGGTGCCATCATGGCTTACTGCAGTCTTGACCTTCCAGGCTCAAGCGATCCTTCCACCTCAGCCTCCCCAGTAGCTGGACCCCAGGTGCATGCCACCATGCCCAGCTAATTTTTTATTTTTTTGTAGAGACAAGGTCTTCCTATGCTGCCCAGGCAGTTCTCAAACTCCTGGACTCAAGCAGTTCTCCTGCCTCAGCCTCCCAAAGTGCTGGGCTTCCAGGTGCTGGGATTACAGGCATGAGGCACTGTGCCAACCCCTAGTGTTTTTAGTCATTAAGGGCAACCACCTACACAATGGCCCTTGATGGTTCTATTAGCAAGAGGTTCAGATGTTTGGTCTGGAGGATATTTGGGTCTTCCAAGCATATTCAATATGTTAAACTCTGAAACAATATAAGAGTCCATGTAATTTTTTTTTTTGAGACGCAGTCTCACTCTGTCGCCCAGGCTGGAGTGCAGTAGCACGATCTCGGCTCACTGCAACCTCTGCCTCCCGAGTTCAAGCAATTCCCTGCCTCAGCCTCCCCAGTAGCTGGAATTACAGGTGCCTGCCACCTTCCCCTGCCAATTTTTTGTATTTTTAGTAGAGACAGAATTTCACCTTCTTGGCTAGGCTGGTCTTGAACTCCTGACCTTGTGATCCACCCACCTCGGCTTCCCAAAGTGCTGGGCTTACAGGTGTGAGCCACTGCACCCAGCCCATAATTATTATTATTATTTTTTGAGCCAGGGTCTCACTCCATCACCCAAGCTGGAGTGCAGTGGTGTGATCTCAGCTTACTGCAATGTCTGCCTCCCAGGTTCAAGCAATTCTCCTGCCTCAGCCTCCTGAGTAGCTGGATTACAAGCACCCACCACCATGCCTGGTTAATTTTTGTATAAAAAGTCCATGTAATTAATTACTTACCATATTTTACCTATCTTCCTAGGTGTATTCTACAGGTTTTAATAATTATTGTACACTTTAAAAAAAAACATCTTTTTTCCTGATTACAAAATAAATGCTTATTGTGAAAACTTAGAAAACAGGATCTATCATTTCATGAAGAAGGGTTATATTTATCCTACTCATTATCCATCCCAACAGTTATTGAATGTTAAACAGTTATTGAACTAAACACAGGGGAATATATTTATAAAATTTTGAAGGTAGACATGTAATATGCATTTTTTTAAACTAATTAAAGCTAAATATAAAGATCAAAGCTAAGTGGGAAGAGCACAGAGCTTGGAGCAGTAGAATTAGTTTTTAGTCCCCTACCACTAGAAGCGGGTTTATCATGAAGTCCGTGAAGCTCAAGCTTCGGAGCCCCTTGCTTACACAGGCCGTCTCAAGGCCCTCAGAGGGGCCTTAGCAGTATATGCTTCTGTTCGAGTTTTGAGAGTAAGATATTTAAGACCTCTGTCTTCATTTCTAACTTCCCTTCATCTTCCTCGTCTGCTTAGGAGGTACAGCAGTGGCTATATGCTTTTTGGGGGATCTGGCTAAGGGGAAAATGAATAGGGATACATTTAATTTGGGGTTAGTGGCATGCATTTAAGTGGTTTGCAGTCACTTCTGTATATTGTTAAATTATTGCTCATCATGGGTGTAGGAATGGCTTTTTGGAATACACCAGCTACCCATTATGTCAATTCAGCCAGCGCCATGTCACAAAAGTGCAAGGCCAGAGGGCAAAGGAGCCCTATATTGCCTGACACAGGAAGCACATGGGTAGGGGAGGAGAAACAAGGTTTGAAAGAAAAAGCTAGTCCATAGAAAATTCTTCTGTTCTTTTCCCTCTTCTGGGGACGTTGTCTACAGGCACTCAGAATGGCCCAGTGTTTGACATACTGTTATAGGCTTTCCTGCAACACAGCTTCTAACAAAACTAGACTGTCCTGAACAATAGAATTGTTTACCTTTATACCAAGAAGGCTAGGAAAGCACCAAAATCTACTGTGGTGTGTACCCAGGCAGACTTCAAGGGATTCATGCTGTAAGACCCAACGTTCTTAAGAGATTATCCTTATTGAGGACTATAAGCTATTTATCAAAAAAAAAAGAGAATATCCAAAACAAACAAACAAAAAAACATGTCTGCAGGGCCTATGGTGGCTCCATGTGTGCTAAATGTGTTCATGACAAGATCAAGCCTGTTTTCCTTATCCAGGAAAAGAAAATCATTGTGAGAGTATTGAAGGCACAAGCACAGGATCGGAAAGCTAAATAAAAAAATGAAGCTTTTAGGCCTGGTGTGGTGGCTCATGCCTGTAACTGCAGCACTTTGAGAGGCCAAGACAGGCGGATCACCTGAGATCGGGAGCTTTAGACCAGCCTAGCAAACATGGTGAAACCCCGTCTCTACCAAAAATACAAAATTAGCTGGGCATTGTGGTGCATGCCTATAATCCCAGCTACTTGGGAGGCTGAGGAAGGGAAATCGCTTGAACCCAGGAGGCGGAGCTGCGGTGAGCCGAGATCGCATCATTGCACTCCAGCCTAGGCAACAAGAGTGAAACTGAAATTTAAAAAACAAAGAAGAAAGAAGCTTTTTTGAATAATTAAAATTAAAAGACTTAAACAAAATTCTTCCAACCATCAGAAGTGAAAAATTATAAAGAGAGGGATCAATTATCTCAATGCCTAATCAAAATGAAGATTCTCACTCACTGAGAATCTAAGTCACATCTGCAATTCTAACTGCACCACACTTCTGTTTTTATGTGAATCATGCAAAAGGGAATATATTAGAATCCCTATGTTTATGGGACATAAACTTAGAGTCATACCACAGTGAGTCTGTCTGTATGTGAAGTTATATGTCTCATTCACTGTAATGGATCAGATCCTGTCTGAATGTAGCATACAAATTTTGTCCTGAAAACCTCTCTAGGGCTTCAGTAAAAACCACACATAAAATTGTCACTGAAGCAGCCAAATGGCCATAAAATCTCATAGCACATATATGAAACTTGAGAGAGGTTTCCCAAACTGAAAAACAACCCTAAAAAAGTACGTAACAGCTGGACACCGTAGCTCACGCCTGTAGTCCCAGCACTTTGGGAGACCGAGGTGGGCGCATCATGGGGTCAAGAGATTGAGACCATCCTGGCCAACATGGTGAAACCCCATCTCTACCAAAAATACAAAAGTTAGGCTGGGTGTGGTGGCTCAGGCCTGTAATCCCAGCACTTTGGGAAGCCGAGGCAGGTGGATCACAAGGTCAGGAGATTGAGAACATCCTGGCTAACACAGTGAAGCCCACCTATACTAAAAATACAACAACAAAAAATTAGCCAAGCATGGTGGCGTGCGCCTATAGTCCCAGTTACACGGAGGCTGAGGCAGGAGAATCACTTGAACCCTGGAGGAGGAGGTTGCAGTAAGCCGAGATTGCATCATTGCACTCCAGCCTGGGTGACAGAGTGAGACTGTTTCAAAAAAAAAAAAATTAGCTGGGTGTGGTAGTGTGTGCCTGTAGTCCCAACTACTAGGGAGGCTGAGGCAGGAGAATTACTTGAACTTGGGATGCAGAGGTTGCAGTGAGCCGAGATACCACTGCACTGCAGCCTGGCAACAGAGCAAGACCCTGTCTCAAACAAACAAACAAAAAAATAGTATGTTACAATATCAGTAATGAGTTGTGATGCTGAAAGAAACTTATAAACAATTATTAAGAAACAAATTTAATCAGCCATGCTAGATGAAAGACTGATCTCTTTTCTTTACATAAAATTACAAAATAGGCCGGGTGCAGTGGCTCACACCTGTAATCCCAGCACTTAGGGAAGCTGAGGCGGGTGGATCACATGAGGTCAGGAGTTCGAGACCAGTCGGGTCAACATGGCAAAACCCTGTCTCTACTAAATTTACAAAAATTAGCTGGGTGTGGTGGCTGGCGCTGTGATCCCAGCTACTTGAGAGGCTGAGACAGGAGAGTTGCTTGAACCCAGGAGGCAGAGGTTGCGGTGAACCGAGATCAGGCCACTGCACTCCAGCCTGCGCAACATAGCAAGACTCTGTCTCAAAAAAAAAAAAAGTTACAAAACAATTGTTATAGGAAAAGGCAAAGTATGCAGCCGAAAAAAAGGTGGGAAAAATAATCATAAATGGTGCCCCCAAAGACTGGAAACACAGGTGAATATACATAATGTCGGAAACAACTTCAATCTTTTAGAAAAAAATATGTTTCTGGGCTCTCAGACGCCCTGTGGAAGGGTATCAGGCAGTCAACGAAAACATTACGGTGGTTATGTGTGTGATGTTTGTGGGTTTTATTAACTTTTTTTTTTTTTTTTTGAGACGGAGTCTTGCTGTGGCCCAGGCTGGGGTGCAGTGGCGCAGTGGCGCGATCTCGGCTCACTGCAACTTCCACCTCCAGGGTTCTGCCCCAGCCTCCCGAGAAGCTGAGACTACAGGCGCGAGACACCACAACCAGGTAGTTTTTGTATTTTTAGTAGAGACGGGGTTTCACCATGTTGGCCAGGATGGTCTTGATCTCATGACCTCATGATCTCCCCGCCTCGGCCTCCCAAATGCTGGGATTACAGGCGTGCGCCACCGCTTCCAGCCCGGTTTTAACTTTTAAAGTGTAATTTGTTATTTCTATTTCTAAATACACGTTTCTACCCTTCTGCACGTAACTTTTTGTATTCTTTTTCCCGAGGGTCCCCACAAACTGTATGAGCTTCTGTTCCTGCAAAACCAGGATCTGCCCGGTCTGCAACCTCGAAGTCGCTGAATTTCTCTGCAGCCTGTTTCCTCTTTTAAAAAGTTGGGAATTTGTCCTGCATTTCCTCAGACTTTCTGTGAAGGCCAAACGAGACTGTGGTGGGCAAAAGAGCTCTGCGTCCACGCAAGCCCCTGCAAATGTGCACGGTTTCTGATCTGGGGTGTTGGGTGTTGGCCGACCTCATCACCCTCCCGGCTCCAACCCTGGGCGTGGGGCTCCACTGACTCCGCCCCTGCTGAGCACTGACGGCCGCAGTACCGAACAGAGGAGTGGGGTGGTTGCGCGGGGGACATTGGGGTGTAGCATCCGCCCACCTGGAGCAACTGGGATCTGAGAGGATGGGGTGAGTGTGGGGAGGGGAGTTCGGGACCAACGGAAGTTAAGAAGCGTGAGGGGTAGTCGCGGAGCCGGGGTAACGGCTGGTTCCGGAGGAGGCGGAGCACCAGGCCTCAGCCACTCTCCCGGAGCCCTCCAGCCGCCTCAGCAGCGGAAGTTCCGGTGTCGGTAAGTGGAGGTCAGAGGCCAGCAGGAAGTCGATACGTGGCCGCCGCCTGTCCCCGCCGAGGAGGCGCAGCAGCCGGAGATGGCGGCGGTGCTGAACGCAGAGCGACTCGAGGTGTCCGTCGACGGCCTCACACTCAGCCCGGACCCGGAGGAGCGGCCCGGAGCTGAGGGCGCCCCGCTGCTGCCGCCACCGCTGCCACCGCCCTCGCCACCCGGATCCGGTCGGGGCCCGGGCGCCTCCGGGGAGCAGCCCGAGCCCGGGGAGGCGGTGGCTGGGGGCGCGGCGGAGGAGGCGCGGCGGCTAGAGCAGCGCTGGGGCTTCGGCCTGGAGGAGCTGTACGGCCTGGCCCTGCGCTTCTTCAAAGGTGAGCTGGGCGGGGGCGGGGGCGGGGGCGGGGGGCCCCACCCCCGCCGCTTCTGCCCGGCCCCGGGAGCCCTGCACGGGCTGTGGTTCCCAGGGTGACTGGACCAGCCTTGCCCTCACCCCCTCATACTGGGCCTTGGAGACTCAAGCGGGCCTCCGTCCTTGTGGGTACCCGAAGTTTGTCACTACCTGCTTGGCCACTAGGTCACACCCCTGACGGGCCTGCAACCTTGGTTTAACAGTCACGTCCCGCCTCCCAGAGGTTACTGGGGCATTTTAGCTCAATTAGTTTCTGGGATTTCCTGGAGCCAGGGTGGAAGCATGAATCCACTTTCTCCCAAAGGATCCCATTCTGGGATTGCCCTTTATTATTATTATTATTTTACTGGCGCCTTTCTTTTTCTGTTTCCCATGGCTTGTCACATCAGGACCGCCGATTTTTACCCTTAGTGTAAGAAATCTGTCAAGAGGTTCCATACATAGCCTTTCCACCCGTTCTTGGGAATCGTAAACTCGAATAGGACTTGATCCTCTGGCAGTATTTATGTGGCAGAGAGGAGGAAGTAAAGTGTTAGGCTCACCATCCCCTCCGGGTTGTCAGACTCTTGAGGAGGGATGTCCACTATGTTCTAGGAACTTCTGGGTGGTTAAAATTTTATCTTTTAAGCAATGTGCAAGAGTGAATTCTCTGAGTAAGGCCTGATAGTACCTTCTGTGCTTTTCGCATAATTAATTGTTAAATGTCTCTCGTCTTAGAGCAAGATTGTAGTGTGCGGTTTTTTGGTTTTTTTTAATTGGGTGATTCACTTAGTCAAATGGTGGAGAGACCAATCACATGATTTTTGTCAGTGGGAAAGACTGATGAAAAGCCCGTTAGTTTGATTCTTAAAGATATTTAGTCTTGTAGTGCAAATGGACAGGGAGGGACATCAGCAAATGAAAGTTTAGAAAGTGGGTTGCTAGGTTCCACGTACATTCCGGAATGGCATATTTATGACACTTCACCCAAAGGGAGTCAGTACCTTTTGGAGTACGTATTTTACTAGCTGAAGTTGAGTACTTCAGTGTAATGATACACGCTGAAGTTGTTTTCTCTCAAAATAACTTTAGTTGTGCAAACTAGTGAAAGTTTCTTTTATACATTTTCCAGAACATTTGATCATTTCACATTCATTGACATATTCATTGTCATTGCAGAATGAGTTCAGCCCTCTGTGTACTAACCAGCTTGGGGAATTGGTAATGGTGAATGGGTTTTGGATCATTTGATTTTTAGATCACTGGCTTGAATTTAGAGTTTGCTGTAGTGATGATATATTACTACTTTATAAAAATCAGGTGGTTTCTGTACAACTCATATAGCTTCATTCCACCTTAAATTTTTATTCTTGGAACTTTTTAATAAAGTATATTGTAGCAGAGAGTAAGAATAGAAAAGAACTAATTTCTGTTTTATTTTTTTTTGAGCTGGAGTCTTGCTCTGTTGCCCATGCTGGAGTGCAGTGGTGTGATCTCTGCTCACTGCAACCTCTGCATCCCAGGTTCAAGCAATTCTTGTGCCCCAGCCTCCCGAGTAGCTGGGACTACAGGTGTGTGCCACCATGCCCGGCTAATTTTTTTTTGTATTATTAATAGAGATGGGGTTTCACCAGTTGGCCAGGCTGGTCTCGAAGTCCTGACTTCAAATGATCCACCTGCCTCAGTCACCCAAAGTGCTGGGATTACAGGTGTGAGCCACTGCACCTGGCCATAATCCTAGCTTTTGTCATATGACAAAAAGTAAGAAAATGGGTAATTTCATCTCTGAGCCTGTCTTATTTGAAAATAGTAGTAATAACTTTTTTGAAGGATGAGAACCACTATAATGTGCAGTACACTTAGCCTTGTTTGGAGAGTCAGAAGCTCTAGATTCTAGTTACCTTGTAAACTCCTAGACAATTAACTTTTCCAGACTCAGTTTCATATGTATAAAGGGAGCTGGATTAGATGAAATATGATGTCTCAGATTTAATATTTAGTGCTCTAAACCTAACAGATTATTTTAACATGTGTAGAAATTCTAGGGAAACCTGTAACTTGGGGGCCTAGGTGTTAGTCACCTTAGAGAATAAAGCTACATTGATAGGTGGTTCACTTACTTCCTAAATTAAGTTCTCAAAGCAATATTCAGGTACTTAAAAGGAGAAAGAGCTGTGTAGCAATTAAAGGCTACCTTTCTGCATGGATCTTGGAGACTGTTAGTATATGAGACGCTAATTGAAAAAAGAAAGGGAAGGTTGTAAAAGCAGAAGAATTACTGAACGTGGAGTGAGCCAAGTGATGCTGCCTTTGTTTGAATGTGTGAATTTTTCTAGTGGGACACTTGGTGCTTTGTCAGGCTTGCAAGGACTTCTCATAGACCGCCATTCTATGGTTTTGTACCAGTATTTCACAAGCATTAGAAATCACATTACATCTTCCCTTCTACTGTAGAATAAATACAGATCTGGAAAGCATGGGTATATTTTTCCATTGCAGATAGCTTGGATTGGGAGTGAAAAACCCTATTTCTTATTCCATCCTTGTCAGGTGGTAATAGAGCAGTAACTGAATCTGTTATGTCAACTATTCTTAATTTTTTATGACAGTAAAATAGATGAAGATATGGGTAAATATAAGTTAGCCTTTTACCATCTCAATTTCAGACATTATTGAGCCCTCATTTTGGATGGTTTTATATTAGGTCACAACTATAAATGAATAGTACATTCTCTTTTGCTTAGAGTCCAAAAAAGGAGTTAAGGACCCAGTGACAACTGCAATACAGTGTGGAGGACTGGGGGAGCAGACGCCATTCCAGAGTGGGGGAAGGCCAAGAGCCATGAAAAGGCAAAGCGTGTGTGTTTGCAACATGGAAAATAGAAAGCAGTTTCCTGAAGACGACTGGGAAGGCAACTGAGTTCAGATCTTGGAAGGACTTGCATGCCATTGCAAATTTTTTTTTTCTTTGAGACAGAGTCTTGCTCTGTCACTGAGGCTGGAATGCGGTGGCACACTCTCCACTCATTGTATCATCTGCCTCCTGGGTTCAAGCAATTCTCCTGCCTCAGCCTCCTGAGTAGCTAAGCTTACAGGCTTGTGCCACCACGCCCGGCTAATTTTTTTTTTTTTTTGAGACAGAGTTTCTCTCTTGTTACCCAGGCTGGAGTGCAATGGTGCGATCTCGGCTCACTGCAACCTCCGCCTCCTGGGATCAGGCAATTCTCCTGCCTCAGCCTCCCGAGTAGCAGGGACTACAGGCATGCGCCACCATGCCCAGCTAAGTTTTTGTATTTTTAGTAGAGACGGGGTTTCATCATGTTGACCAGGATGGTCTCGATCTCGACCTCGTGATCCACCTGCCTTGGCCTCCCAAAGTGCTGGGATTACAGGCGTTAGCCACCGCGCCCGGCCTAATTTTTGTATTATTACTTGAGATGGGGTTTCATCACATTGGCCAGTTTGATAGCAAACTCCTGACCTCAGCCTTCCAAAGTGCTGGGATTACAGGTGTGAACCGTCACTCCTGGCCATGTAAATAGTAATAGTTAAGCCTTTTATCAGTAGATTAGACAATGAGGAACCACTGGAGGTTTTTAAAGGGAGGAGCAAAATTGCCTAATTCTTTTTTTTTTAAGATAGGCTGGTTTTGTCACCTACGCTAGAGGGCAGTGGCATCATCTTGGCTCACTGCAACCTATGCCTCCCAGGCTCAAGCCATCCTCCCACCTCAGCCTCCTGTGGCTGGGACCACAGGCCTGCACCACCAAAACAAGCTAATTTTTGTGTTTTTTTATAGAGACGGTCTCTCACTTTGTTGCCCAAGCTGGTCTTGAGCTCCTGAACTCAAGTGATTCACCCGCCTTGGCCTCTCAAAGTGCTGGGATTACAGGCATGAGCCTCCATGCCCGACCAAAGTTGCCTAGTTCTATTTTAAAAATGTTAAGCTAGGTTTTCTTATCTCCTTGGGTTAAGGATCCAGAGGAATCCAGTGGGTTCGTTTTATTATGGCCTTTATAATTCTTGGATGGAGTTGACCCGGAAATTGTATTTTGGTTCTTAGAGTTCTTTAGGGTGGACTTTTCCTTCTCTAATACTTTATTGCCCTATTACATTAAGCTGGTAGCTTGATTACATTAGTTTAAAAATTCAGAGTAATGTCAATAGTTATTGACTAGATGTTTACTGAATCTCAGGTACTATGCTAAAAGCTGTATATACATTATTTTGTTTAATCCTCTAAGAGCCTTTCTGTAAGGGTATTCACCCCATTTCTGAGATGAGGATCCTGCCTCAGGCCCCTAAGTTATTTGGAAGGTAAGTCTTGGACTCATTTTCTTTATGGAATAGTTGATATATTACTGCTACCATTGCTATTGATTATACTCAATTATATTACTGATAGCAGAGTATTATATGTTGGGAGGGAATTTTATTAATGATGGCAGTCAAATGGGCAACTGATGGTTCCATTTCCTGTTGTCTTCTTTAAACATAAGTAACTACAAGAGCTTTTATAAAACGGCCTCATTAATGTTTTAAAATACTGGATAATGGTAATTTATTCCTTGGAAACATAATTAGTGTGTCTCCTGGACTTCAGTGGTTTATCCTCAGATCATTTTAATTTTATATGTTACTATGGAACATCTATTAAATTTTGAGGTTTTTTTTTCTTTATTATCTTTACCTTTAGACATAAGTAGGTAATACTGTAGGAGGATATATAGATCCAAGAGACAGATGTAAATTATAGCCACCAAGTTCATGTTAAATTTGAACTGAACCAAAATTTTCCTTTGATTGAATTCAGGGGTGTGTATGTGTTTGTATGTAATGATATTAACATTTTCCAGAGGCTTCCCTTTATCACACGTGCAGTGCATAAAAGTATATAAACTGTAGGTTGAAGAATTTAACTAATACGAGAGCTACTGTGAATCAGTATTTAGAAAGGTAAGCTCTGGGAGTCAACACTCTCTAGGTGTGTTTTCCTTGCTCTGCTACTTCTGTTAACTTTTTGTGCCTTCCTGTACTCAAAGAGTTGTTTTAGGAGTTATAAGAAATTATATGTATAAACTCTTAGCAGAATGCCTGGCTGTTGGTATTTTGTAGCTGCTTATGCTGTTATAAAGGAGGTACCTCTGAGAATTGATCATGGATGTTTTGAGTTAATAGACGGAAAGTCTTAAAACTTTTACTAAGCAGTTAGTACACGCTAGGCAATTCCCAGAGTGTTTCTTACTCATTGATTCAGGAATACCACATTGTATTATCCTTTTTTTTTTTTTTTGAGATGGAGTTTTGCTCTCGCCGCCCAGGCTGAAGTGCAATGGTGCGATCTTGGCTCACCACAACCTCAGCCTCCCGGGTTCTAGTGATTTTCCTTCCTCAGCCTCCCAAGTAGCTGGGATTATAGGTGTGTACCACCATGCCCTGCTAATTTTTTTTTTTTTTTTTAGTAGAGATGGGGTTTCACCATGTTGGCCAAGCTGGTCTTGAACTCCCCACTTCCCGTGATCTGCCCACCTCGGCCTCCCAAAGTGCTGGGATTACAGGCATGAGGCACTGTGCTGGCCCTTTTTTTTTTTTTTTTTTTCCCTCCTGTGGAGTCTTGCTCTGTCACCCAGACTGGAGTGCAGTGGCCCGGTCTCAGCTCGCGGCAACCTCCACCTCCTGGATTCAAACGACTCTCCTGCCTTAGCCTCCTGAGTAGCTGGGACTGCAGGCACATACCACCACACCCAGCTAATTTTTGTATTTTTAGTAGAGATGGGGTTTTATATTGGCCAGGCTATTCTCGAACTCCTGACCTCATGATCCGCACGCCTTGGCCTCCCAAAGTGCTGGGATTACATGCATGAGCCACCACGCCCAACCATATGATCCTTTTCCTTTCTCATAAGTAAGTAGTATAAGAATTTGTCAATTGGGATTTTTTTTTTTCTCAATTCAACATGAGGAAGATGTGGTTTTTCAGTTTTTTGTTTGTTTTTGAGATGGAGTCTGGCTCTGTTGCCCAAGCTGGAGTGCAGTGGCACAGTCTTGGCTTACTGCAACCTCTACCTCCTGGGTTCAAGAGATTCTCCTGCTTTAGCCTCCTGAGTAGCTGGGCCTATAGGTTTGTGCCACCATGGTCAGCTAATTTTTTGTATTTTTGGTAGAGACAGGGTTTCACTGTGTTAGCCAGGATGGTCTCGCTTTCCTGACCTCGTGATCCACCTGGCTTGGTGTAAGCCACAACACCCAGCTTTTTTTTTTTTTGTGGACAGAGTTTCATTCTTGTTGCCCAGGCTGAAGTGCAATGGTGAGATCTTGGCTTACTGCAACCTCCATCTCCTGGGTTCAAACGATTCTCCTACCTCAACCTCCCAAGTGGCTGGGATTACAGGCATGCACCACCCCCCGCCCCCCCGGCTAATTTTGTATTTTTAGTGAAGATGGGGTTTCTCCATGTTGGTCAGACTGGTCTCGAACTCCCAACCTCAGGTGATCCACCCCCCTCCCCCAGCCTTCCAAAGTGCTGGGATTACAGGTATGAACCACCATGCTCAGCCAGTTTTTCAGTTTTAATATTTCTAAAAGATGGATTTTAATCAAAGTGTATTCTATGTGAGGCGACAATGTGATACAGCCATGAAATAAAACAGATTTGATCTTAGGCTGCTTTGGTGGAAATATGGCACCTAGGATGAGGGAAGAGAGAATCCTGTTCTCCTCTGCACCAAGGAGTACACCTCAGACAAGCTCCGGATACTGCTTTCCATTTGAGGCATCATTCTTCAGCGTTAAAGACAAAATGGAGCTCATTCAGAAGAGAGCAACTTGTATCGAGTGGGAATTCAAATCCCTGCCATTATTATCATAATGGCTGCTGTTTAATCAGTGTCTGCTCTATGCAGGCACTCTACCAAGATTTTGGGACACATTTCTAACCCTCACATGAGCCCTAAGGAGCAGTATTATCTCCATTTTATTGATAACAAAACAGACTTCAAAAGATTAAATAACTGGTCCATGTTATATACTTAACAGCAGAGCTTGGAATTACATTTAAATTTGAGGTATGATTGACTAAGCTGGGAGTGTTTAGCCAAGAGAAGAGAGAACTCAGGGCAAACACAATAGGTATTTTTGAGGTCTGATGTGTTTTAGTTAATGCTGAGGACAGGAAATAAACCCTGTGGATGGAGTTGAGATATATCAACTCAGAATAAAGAGCTAAGTAAGAATCACAGCTATTCAAAGATGGATTAGACTTCTTTGGGACAGTGAGTTCTCATCACCAGGAAGTATTCAGCATAGGTTAGCAGTTGCTGGGTGGATATTGTAGAGAGGATTTGAGCTTTAGTTTGCAATTCAGTCACCTATCTTTAACATCCCTTCCACATGTTGAAATCATTTGGTACATTCCTTTGCCTCCAGAGGGAAGACAAAAAATGTGATTTCTCCTATAAAATAGCAATTGAGGTATGAGCCTAATAATCTTTTGTGTACTTAATTTCAGGTGGGAGGGACTTAGTTGTAATCTTTCAGAGCTTTGGGGCCGGGTGCGGTGGCTCATGCCTGTAATCCCAGCACTTTGAGAGTCTGAGGCAGGCAGGTCACTTGAGGTCAGGACTTTGAGACCAGCCTGACCAACACGGTGAAACCCTGTCTCTACTAAAAATACAAAAATTAGGCGGGCACGGTGATGCACACCTGGAATCCCAGCTACTTGGGATGCTGAGGCAGGAGAATCACTTGAACCCGGGAGGCCGAGGTTGCAGTGAGCCGAGATGGCGCCACTGCACTCCAGCCTGGGCAACAAAGCAAAACTCCATCTCAAAAAAAAAAAAATCTTTCAGAGCTTTGGACTTGGTGACTGATTATAAGGCTATTATCAAATTATGCTGTCCTATTTGAACTGTAAAGTTAAATACTTGTAAGTTTAGTGGTAACTGGTTACAAGAGCAATGAGAAACTAACACAATATGCAAAACACATTTTCAAGCAATTAAAAACAGATAATGGCATCTACATGTTCTTACTAAGTGGCTTGGGCTGGGTGTAGTGGCTCACATCTGTAATCCCAGCACTTTGGGAGGTTGAGGCAGATGGATCACTTTGAGCTCAGGAGTTCGAGACCAGCCTGGGCAATATGGGGAAACCCCATCTCTGCAAAAACCACAGAAATTAGATGGGCATTGGTGGCTTGTACCTGTAGCCCCAGCTACTCATGGGGCTGAGGCAGGAGAATCACATGAACCCAGGAGGCAGAGGTTGCTGTGAGCCGAGATCACGCCACTGTACTCCAGCCTGAGCTACAGAGCAAGACCCTGTCTCAAAAAGAAAAAATTAGTGGCTTAAAACAACTCATACTAAAAATCCATCTACACTCTGGATTTTCCTGCAAACTGTAATCTGTGTATCAGACATCCAATTCATGCTCTCATGGTTGAGAAGATTCTCTGATGATCTGACTCCCGTAGTCTGCGGATTAAATTGGTAGAAGAAGACCTGATTTGTATAGTAAACTCCTCTGTTCATGCTGGTATTGACTGTTCCTGATTCAAGATGACAGTTACAATGGAACTGTGAAAAATAGCCACATGAGAGCTTGTTCCTCTGCTGCATTGTACAGTGACTATTTTCACTCAGTACTTTGATGTAAGAATAAGCACCTTCCTCTTTCAGGAATATTGTGGGTGTTTTCTGTTATTCATGGCTGAATGTAATCCTTCGTACTATTATCGATTATGTTTGATTGTATGTAATTAAAAATAATATGCATTTTTTTTCCTCAAAGTTGCTGGGCATGTTTCTTTGAAAGCAGTTAATAAACTGTTTCTAACAATTCATCTACTAACAAATACTGTTTTTTTAATTTACTGAGAAGAAATATTGAAATATCTCATTGACAGTCATGAATCAGATAAGCTTTATAATCAGCCTTATAATTTTGCTGATTATTCATTTGGCATTGCAAGTCAGTATTATCACATGCACAGAACTTAAGGCATTTTTTCTTGTATATTTAACTTTTCTTTTTTTTTTGAGACGGAGTTTTGCCCTTGTTACCCAGGCTGGAGTGCAATGGCGCCATCTCGGCTCACCGCAACCTCCACCTCCTGGGTTCAGGCAATTCTCCTGCCTCAGCCTCCTGAGTAGCTGGGGTTACAGGCACGCGCCACCGTGCCCAGCTAATTTTTTGTATTTTTAGTAGAGACGGGGTTTCACCATGTTGACCAGGATAGTCTCAATCTCTTGACCTCCCGCCTCGGCCTCCCAAAGTGCTGGGATTACAGGCGTGAGCCACCACGCCTGGCATATTTAACTTTTCGTGTTCATATAGTCACAGTTTTTATCATGATAGTGATTTCTCATTCACTCATAATACCAAAGTTAAATCATGTTTTTCTGAATGCCCTCTTGCCAGAGACCACCAGGATCACAACTGTTGTTAAAGAAGCTGTAAAAAATGGTAATAATAAATATGACCACAAGCAAAACAGTAAACAAAAAACCCCACACATACACTCTTATCGTTTTGCAGGTTAGAGATAGGTTTTGTTGGGGTAAAATCAAGGTGTCAGCAGGGTTTTGTTTCTTCTGGAGGCTCTAGAGTAGAATTTGTTTCTTTGTCTTTTCCAGGTGCTTCCAGGGAACACCTGCAAGCTTTTGTTTATGCCCCTTCCTCCATCTTCAGAGCCACCATAGCTCTTCAAATCTCTGACTCTTCTCTTCCATTTATAAGGACCCTTATGATTACAATCAGCCCACATGACTAGTTCAGGATAAGGTCAACTGCAATCTTAATTCTGCCTTTACAAGTAACCTAACATATTCACAGGCTCCAGAACTTAAGTATCTTTGAGGAGCCATTATTCTTCCCACCACTTGGGTCATAGTAACTTATTAATTGATTGCTGAACTTGTGCATATGAGTTTATTCCTTTTACCTTTTTTATTAAAAGTGGAAACCAGAGCAATTGAAAACGCCAAGTTGTACTATAAAATTTATAATGAAAAATAGTCATCTTGTTTCTGTTGTTTTCCCATTTCCTAGGCCCTCTCCCCAAGGCAGCTGCTTTCCATTATTTTAACTGTTTCTTCTGGTATTTGCTTCTATTTTCCTACTGCTGCTTTAATTGAAAAAAAAAAAAAAAAAAAAAAATTCTGGACCGGGCGCGGTGGCTCATGCCTGTAAGCCCAGCCCTTTGGAGGCTGAGGCAGGTGGATCAAGAGGTCAAGAGATTGAGACCATCCTGGTCAACATGGTGAAACCCCGTCTCTACTAAAAATACAAAAAATTAACTGGACATGGTGGCACACGCCTGTAATCCCATCTACTCGGGAGGCTGAGGCAGGAGAATTGCCTGAACCCAGGAGGCGGAGGTTGCGGTGAGCCGAGATGGCGCCATTGCACTCCAGCCTGGGTAACAAGAGCGAAACTCTGTCTCAAAAAAAAAAAAAAAAAAAAAAATTCTAACTTACATATGTCTATTCTTCTTTCCTCTTCTTAGACTCCTAATTTTATTTCATCTTTTCTGGTTAAATTGGCATCTGCTGTTTGTTTTTATGTTATTCATAGCTGAAACAGATCATGCACTTTGATTACTTTTTTGTTCTTGTGAAAACCTTTTTTTAAAGATAGCTATCTTAAATGTCCTTAAATTTTTGAACCAGTTTTAGTGTTTGTGGTGACACTTAGTCCGCTGCCCAACTGTCATTCCTAGAAATGACCTTCACCTTTTCCTATTGTGTTGGATTCTGTTTTCCCTGAATCACTTATTTTCCTTTGTTGTTGTTACTTATTCCATTACTTTGGAAAAGCACATCCCTTAGTATCTTCTAATGAAAAGGGTACATGAGTCCATGCCTTTCCAAAAATGTGTGTGTTTTACTGTCACTTGATTTATTTGATTGGGCATAAAAGTCTAGACTGGGAATAATTTCCCTCCAAAAATTTGAAGGCGTTATTCCGTTCATTGTTTTTTAGCCTTCAGTATTCATATTCTTAAGAAGTCTGTAGTCATTCTGATTCTTTATCCTGTGTATGTGACCAGTTTTTCTTTCTAGAAGTACAAAGGATCTCCTGTTTAATCTCCATGATCAGAAATTTCAGAATTATTGTCTCCTTGTGTGTTTTCAGTGATTTTGCTGAATATTTGTGACAGTCTTTTTAGTTTGGAAACTTGAATCCTTCATTTCAGGGAAATTTTCCTTTATTATTTCTTTGATAATTTTCTCTTTTTTTTCTCTGTTTTCACTCTTTGGTACTGTTAATAGATAATTGATTTTTTGGATTAAACTTCTAATACTCTTATCTTTTAAAATTTGCATTATATTTTTAATTCTGTCTGGTATAAAAAGGACAGATATTAAAATAACATCTAAAAGTACTAAAAATCAACCAGGTGCAGTGGTCACACCTGTAATCCCGGCACTTTGGGAGGCCCAGGTGGGCGGATCACCTGAGGTCAGGAGTTCGAGGCCAGCTTGGCCAACATGGTGAAACCTCATCTCTACTAAAAAATACAAAAATTAGCCGGTGTGGTGGTACGTGCCTGTAATTCCAGCTACTTGAGAGGCTGAGGCAGGAGAATCGCTTGAACCTGGGAGATGGAGGTTGCATTGAGCCGAGATTGTGCCACTGCGCTCCAGCCTGGGTGACAAAGTGAGACTTTGTCTCAAAAAAAAAAAAAAAATTGTTTACTCACCATCCTTCAAAGACCTTGTACCTAGTTCACATTACCAAATGTTTAAAATAAAGAAGCAAACTGGCCAGGCATGGTGGCCCATGTCTATAATCCCAGCACTTTGGAAGGCCAGAGGGGGTTGATTACTTGAGGCCAGGAGCTCAAGACCAGCTTGGGCAACATGGCAAAATCCTGTCTCTACAAAAACACAAAAATTAACTGGGCATAGTGGCACTCACTGGTAGTTCGGCTACTCAGGAGGCTGAAGTGGAAGAATCCCTTGAGCCCAGGAGTTCAAGGCTACAGTGAGCTGTGATTGTGCCACTGCCCTCCAGCCTGGGCAACAGAGTAAGACCCTGTCTCTAAAAGAAGCAAATTTATCATCTGTTAGGAAATGAACCCTCCCTCCATTAGTAAAAAACCCAAATAGCAGTATTTTACAGATAATTTTATAGTAATAGTAATAGATTTCAAGAAATATTTTTCATATCCATTTGCCTCATCTATTCATACCACCCTCCTGCAGCAAAAATAATAATTTTTTTGTGTGTATGTTCAAAATTGCATGACCAGAAAAGTGGTCTTCAGGTCAATAGTTTCCATGCGATTTTAGCTTTACTGACATTTATTTAGTTAAAACCACTTAATTGAATTTATACTTAAGGAAAAGTGCACTCTCAAGCCCACCACGTCTTTTTTTCTTGAATCATTGGCAGCATACATTCTTTTATAAGGCTCAACATAAAATGATATAGGTTATCATCTTTCTTTCTTTGTTTTTGAGATGCAGTTTTGCTCTGTCACCCAGGCCGGAGAGCAGTGGCATGATCTTGGCTTGTTGCCACCTCCATCTCGTTCAAGCAGTTCTGCTTCAGCCTCCTGAGTAGCTGGAGTTACAGATGCGCGCCACCACACCTAGCTAATTTTTATATTTTCTTCTTTAAAAAAAAATTTTTTTTTAAATAGAGACAGGGTCTCACTATGCTGCCCAGGCTGGAGTACAGTGGCTGTTCACAGGCACAATCCTACTACTGATCAGCATGGGAGTTTTGACCTGCTCCGTTTCCAACCTGGGCCAGTTCATCCCTCCTTAGGCAACCTGATGGTCCCCTGCTCCTGGGAGGTCACCATATTGATGCCAAACTTAGTGCGGATACCCGATCTGCATAGCGTACTACAAGCCCAGAACTCCTGGACTTAAGTGATCCTCCAGCCTCAGCCTTCTGAGTAGCTGGGACTACAGGCATGCGCCACTGTGCCTGGTAATTTTTATATTTTTAGTAGAGACAGAGTTTTGCCATGTTGGCTAATCTGGTCTTGAACTCTTGATCTCAGGTGATCCACCTGCTTTGGCCTCCTGAAGTGCTGGGATTACAGGTCTGAGCCATCGTGCCTGACTGGTCAGTGCCTTTCTTTTGTTTTAAGAAACAAAAACTTTCTAAATCTCAAGGCTAAGATCTGAAGTTGGAGCTATTTTTCAACTTACCACCATTTGTTAAAAGTGAGAAGGGACTGGACATGGTGGCTCATGCCTGTAATCCCAGTACTATGGGAGGCCGAGGCGGGTGGATCACCTGAGGTCAGAAGTTGGAGACCAGCCTGGCCAATGTGATGAAACCCCATCTCTGCTAAAAATATAAAAACTAGCCAGGTGTGGTGGTGCACACCTATAGTCCCAGCTACTCCGGAGGCCGAGAAAGGAGAATCACTTGAACCCAGGAGGCAGAGCCTGCCGTGAGCTGAGATTGGGCCACTCACTGCACTCCAGCCTAGGCAACAGAGTGAGACTCTGTCTCAAAAAAATGAGAAGGAAGTTGTTTTGGGCTATGTGACATAATAGTGTAAGAAAACTTTTGGTGACTAATATCCTTATCAAGTATTTGATGATTAGTGTCACCAAATATGTGTTGTCCATAGTTGTATGTGCTATATACTTGTATATAACTGGCAGCACAGTAGGTTTGTTTACACCAGCATCACCATAAATACTTGAGTTATGTGTTACACCATGTTATGGCAGCTGCCACACCACTAGGCCATAGGAAATTTTCAGCTCCGTTATAATCTTATGGGACTACAGTCGTATAAACAATCTGTCCTTGACTGAAATGCCATTATGCAGAACATGACTGCACCGCATTGTTTCAACTTTCCCTTATTGATAACTTTTTAAGTTATTTCCAGTAATAAGAAAACAGTGCTACAATGAGTGTCCTTGTATCTAACCCCTTCTATGTATCTGGGAGTGCTTATCAAGCATATGTAATGAGAACTGGAGTGAGTGGATCATAGGGCAGATGCATTTATAGTTTTGAAATACAAGAGTCTTTCCTTGTCCGTGGTTTTGCTTTCCCTGGTTTCAGATACGTGGGGTCCATCAAGGTATGAAAATAGGTGAGTGGAGTACAATCAGATATTTTGAGAGAGAGAGAGAGAGAGACCCCACATAACTTATTGTTGTATATTGTTATAATTGTTGTATTTTATTCTTGTTAATCTCTTATTGTGTCTAATTTATAAATTATATATGTACATATAGGGAAAACATAATATATATAGGGTTCAATATTATCTGCGGTTTTAAGCATCCACAAGGGGATAAGGTGGGGACTCTTGTTTATTGCCAAATTGCCCTTCAAGATAACAGTAACAGTTTATACTTACAGCATTCATATATGAGAATGGGTACCTGTTTGTAGGATCTTAACAACTTTCGATGTTATCTAATTTTTTTTGTTTATCTAAAGGAGGTGGTGGTCTTGGTATCTAATGCTTTTAATTTCTATTTCTTGACTAGTGGGGTTGAATATCTTGTTGGACATTCATTGGCAGCTTCTATATTTTTTCTTCTCTGAGTTTCCTGCTGTTCTTTAACCCATATTCTTCTCACTCATTAGTGATTTTATTTCACCACTGTATGCATGAGTGAGACATATAGGTAACATATACTTCTTTCAAGCCCCCTCCCCACTTTTTCAAAAATCTGATAGTCTTTTGGAATCAACCAGTAGTTAATGCTGCCATTCATCAAGAAGCAGAACTGTTCTCTCAGCATTTCCCGTTTTACCAGAACCCAATTTCATACTGCTTTTAAATGTTGGTTGCAGTTAGTCTTTATAGGTAAAACTGGCTGCACTCTTAATTGCCTGTATGGAAACCTACCAGATGCAATCAGATGAAGGAAAGAAAAGCATTAATAGTTGTTAATAATAATCCTATTACCTCTGAAGCAGCAACCTCTGAAGTGTAACACTCTCTTTATTGATGAATAAACTCAGAGGTTGAATGGTCACATAGCTAGGAAGTGTCTCAGATGAGATTTAAACCCAGGCCATCCAATTCCAAAGCCTTTTCCACCACATCATACTGCTTCAGTGGGATGGATATATTTTTTAAGACAGCCTTTCAAAGTGTTTGTAATCTCTTATGCATGTTCATGTTAAAAGGCACTAATATAAAATTATTTCAAGTTTTTATTTTCTCTTGGCTAAAAATTATTTTTTAAAAAAAACTTTTAAGGGCCGGGTGCGGTGGCTCAGGCCTATAATCCCAGCACTTTGGGAGGCCGAGGTGGGTGGATCACGAGGTCAAGAGATCGAGACCATCCTGGTCAACAATGTGAAACCCCGTCTCTACTAAAAATACAAAAATTAGCTGGGCATGGTGGTGCGCGCCTGTAGTCCCAGCTACTCGGGAGGCTGAGGCAGGAGAATTGCTTGAACCCAGAAGGCGGAGGTTGCGGTGAGCCGAGATCGTGCCATTGCACTCCAGTCTGGGTAACAACAACGAAACTTGGTCTCAAAAAAAAAAAAACAACTATTTTAAAAACCAATTGGACTGGGCATGGTGGCTAATACCTGTAATCCCAGTGCTTTGGAAGGCTGAGGCAGGAGAATTGCCTGAGCCCAGGAGTTGAAGACCAGTCTGGGTAACATTGTAAGACATTGCCTCTGCAAGAAGTAAAAAATTAGCCAGATGTAGTGGCATGTGCCTGTAGGCACAGCTTCTTGGGAGGCTGAGGCAGAAGGATTGTTTAAGCCTGGGAGGTCAAGGCTGCAGCCTGACTGTAGCTTGACAGATGGGTTTTTCCGTAGTAGCTTTAGCATAAAAGTTGATAGTTGGCTTATTTTTACAACATAATTGAGGCTAGGCATGGCGGTTCACATCTGTAATGCTGGCACTTTGAGAGACTGAGGCGGGAGAATCACTTGAGCTCAGGAGTTTGAGACCAGCCTGGGCAACATAGTGAGACTTTGTCTCTACAAAAATAAGAATATTATCCAGGTATGATGGTGCATGTTTCTATAGTCCCCAGTACTCTGGCAGCTGAGGTGGGAGGATAGCTTAAGCCCAGTAGGTTGAGGCTGCAGTGAGCTGTGATCGTGCCACTGCATTCCAGCCTGGGCAATAAAGTGAGACCTTTTCTTAAAAAAAAAAAAAAAAAAGAAAGAAAGAAAAGAAAAGAAAAAAATTATATATAAATATGTATAATTTTATATATTATATACATATTTATACTTATTTATTTATTTATTTATTTTGAGACGGAGTTTCGCTCTTGTTACCCAGGCTGGAGTGCAATGGCATGATCTCGGCTCACCGCAACCTCCGCCTCCTGGGTTCAGGCAATTCTCCTGCCTCAGCCTCCTGAGTAGCTGGGATTACAGGCACGCACCACCGTTCCCAGCTAATTTTTTGTATTTTTAGTAGAGACGGGGTTTCACCATGTTGACCAGGATGGTCTCGATCTGTTGACCTCATGATCCACCCGCCTCGGCCTCCCAAAGTGCTGGGATTATAGGCTTGAGCCACCGCGCCCAGCCACATATTATATTTATATATATAATCTCAAAGTTCTGGGATTACAGGCGAGAGTCACCATGCCCAGTCAGCTCTGTTACTAATAGAATGTAGTAATTGGGCCAGGCATGCTGGCTCAAATCCCAGAGCACTTTTGGAAAGAAGTCTGAGACGAGAGGCCCAAGAGTTTGAGACCAGCCTGCACAGCCTTTTCTCTGCAAAAAATACAAAAATAGCTGGGTTTGGTGGCACACATGTGTAGCCCCAGCTACTTGGGGGGCCGAGGTAGGAGGATCACTTGTGTCAGAGAGGTCAAGGCTGCAGTGAGCCAGCATCACACCATTGCAGTCCAGCCTGGGCAACAGAGTAAGAATCTAACAATAAAAAATATATATATATATTATTGAATACCATGGACAAAAAAAAAAAAAGAGAAAGTAGTAATTGAAATAAAAATTTCACTATAATAGTGTTTGTGTCTATTACAGGCAGTTTGTGACATACTTTGTAGCAAAGCTTTAGTATATAATGTTGAAAATCATGTATTTTGCCAGTGCTAATTGTTTTCTTTGTGTTTCATTTTCTTACAGAAAAAGATGGGAAAGCATTTCATCCAACTTACGAAGAAAAGCTGAAGCTTGTGGCACTGCATAAGCAGGTTCTTATGGGCCCGTATAATCCAGACACTTGTCCTGAGGTTGGATTCTTTGATGTGTTAGGGAATGACAGGAGGTAAGTGTTTTTCTGTGTAGTGAATTTAATGAGGATAATGTTGGCAAAGGGTACAATATGTATTGGTTAAGACATGAATAGCTGGTTCATTAGCTTAGAATAGGAACTGAACATTTTTGCTGGCAGCTTGTGGAGTCTTCAAATGTTTTTTTAGCTTAGAGATGGTTATGGCTAAATATTATGGAAGAACTGTACTCATCTGATTATGAACATATGATAAGTAGAGCTTCATTTGATTCTTCCCAAATAATATTAAAAGCAACCATTTAAAATACATAGTAATTGATTCCCTTATTGAAACATAAAGAAAATGGTGACAAAAAAGAGTACATTGAGTATTTTGCTTAATTAAGGCTCAAATATTATATAAAAAAATATACCAGGTGCAGCAGCTTATGCCTATAATCCCAGTACTTTGGGAGGCCGAGGTGGGTGGATCACTTGAGGTCAGGAGTTTGAGACCAGCCTGGCCAACATGGTGAAACCTCGTCTCTACTAAAAATAAAAAAAATTAGGCCAGGCACAGTGACTCACACCTGTATTCCAGCACTTTGGGAAGCTCAGGTGGGCAGATCACAAGGTTAGGAGTTTGAGACCAGCCTGGCCAATATGGTGAAACCTCATCTCTACTAAAAATACAGAAATTAGCTGGGCATGATGGCGCACCTGTAGTCCTACCTACTCCTGAGACTGAGGCAGGGGAATCACTTGAACCCAGGAGGTGGAAGTTGCAGTGGGCCAAGATCACAATACTGCATTCCAGCCTGGACGACAGATCGAGACTCTGTCTCAAAAAAAGGAAAAATTAGCTGGCAGTACTGGCACATGCCTATAATCCCAGCTATTCAGGAGGCTGAGGCAGGAGAATTGCTTGAGCCTGGGAGGTAGAGGTTCTGGTGAGCTGAGATTGCACCACTGCACTCCAGTCTGGGCAACAGAGTGAGACCTGTCCCAAAAAAAGAAAACAAAGAAAAATAAAACATTGGTACCCTTTTCCTATTTGGGAATCGTCAGCAATGCAGTTGTTTGGATTGTGTGTGGCATATCTAATTTAGTAAGTCAATACATACTTGTTAAAACTTGAAGTTTTGAGCCTTTTGCTTATAGTTGAATCATTCTTCATGTTATATTCTCAGTTATAATTGAGAATTGTTCATATTTAGGTTTAAATTCAATCAAGTTCTCATTCTATTAAGAAGGGGAGGTAACTTTTCTTGTTATTCCTTACAGGAGAGAATGGGCAGCCCTGGGAAGCATGTCTAAAGAGGATGCCATGGTAGAGTTTGTCAAGCTCTTAAATAGGTGTTGCCATCTGTTTTCAACATATGTTGCATCCCACAAAATAGAGAAGGAAGAGCAAGAAAAAAAAAGGTGAAGTTTGAGGGCATGGAATACTTTACCACTGCACAGCTCAGTATACTGATGCTTTTGCTTTATGGAGTGTCTGTTCTAGATAAGGTGTCTTGCTTTCCTTGGATCCCCTCTTCTTCTGGCAGTTGTTCAAACTTCCTGGTGTGAGCAGGTATTTATATTCTGAGTTTTAGCAGGAGGGAGGGCTGCTTCCTACTGGCCATGCCTTTAAAAGGAACCTCCCATCATCATGGCAGCCTTCCTTTTGTTTTATTACGCTAAGTTTCTGAATAAGCTCAAAACTCAACCACTCCCTTCTCTCTGTCCTGTGGTCTGACATACCCTTTGTTGCAGTCTCCCTTGAGCTTTTAGAATCCTCATGCTCCATTTCATGGTTTGCAGCTGTGCTACCTTATATAGATATTCATATTGGCTTTGCCTTCCAGCTGACTTACTGATTATTTTCGAGTTTTGGAGGAGGAGCTACTGAGTGTGCTGTTTATGTTTATGGGATTCTCTTTTGTAGCTGTGAATTAGAATTACAGTTACACCTTATCCATCTATTGGCTATATTTTCAACAACTTTGTGTAAAATTTTAGATGATGAAAGTGTTGCTACAAACCCAATTTTTCTTCAGGTTGTGTTATACTTTTTTTTTTTTGGAGACAGAGTCTTGCTCTGTTGCTCGGCTGGAGTGCAGTGACACAATCTCAGATCACTGCAACATCTGCCTCCTGGGTTCAAGCAGTTCTCCTGCCTCACCCTTTCGAGTAGCTGGGATTACAAGTACCCATCCCCAAACTCAGCTAAAAGTTCTTAGTAGAAATGAGGTTTCACCATGTTGGCCAGGCTAATCTCCAACTCCTGACTTCAGGTAATCCACCTGCCTTGACCTCCCGAAGTACAGGGATTACAGGCCTGAGCCACTGTGCCCCGCTGATGTTATTCTTTAAAAACAATTGATTCTCTGGTTTCCTACCTTAACCTGGTTTAGAAAAAGCCAGATAAGAAGAGAAAATAGCTTGATAGTGAGGGACGTAACAGAAACCATGAAAAATAGACACAAGAATTATAAGAGCATGGCAGTCAGGGGCCATTTAATATGAAGGTAAACTCCATCACAATAGTATGATGATGTGCAGTTTTTATGCTGATAGCTATAACCCCTGAGTCATCAAGAGATGGAACATCAGATACGATTTATTCCTGTTTAGGATAATAGGAAATGGCTTGATTACATTTCAGAAGCTATTTATCCAAAGAAAGTTTTTTTTTTTTTTTTTTGGAAGGGAGGAAGGCAGGAAGGGAGGGAAGGAGGAAGGCAGGAAGGGAGGGAGGAAGGAAGAAAGGGAGGAAGCAGGGAGGGAGGGAGGGAAGGGAAGGAAGGAAATCAAGCAATGAGAGAGACATTGCCGACCTGGATCTAGAGGTTTACAAGTTGATTTCTTTTTTTTTTGAGAGAAGGAAAGAAAAAAAAAGAGTAATGGAGAGGAAGAAAGAGGAAGAGAAAGAGGGAGGGTGAACGGAAATATTGCTTTATTCTAAAAAAAAAAATGGGTATTAATAATGGCCAATCAATGTTTCATTTAAACCTGTGAGTAGGTGTGATGTGGTATTGACAAGAATGTTTATTTTGTGTATTTGAAGTGGAGAGCTCTATAAATATATATTAAGTTTACTTGTTCCGGATCTGAGTTCGAGTCCTTGATACCCTTATTAATTTTCTGTCTCATTGAGTCTAAGTCTCTATGTATCTGGGTGTTAGGATCGTTAGCTCTTGTTGTTGCACTGATCCTTTTACCACTATATCTTTGTTGCTTTAAAATCTATTTTATCCGATATGAGAATTGCAACTCCTGCTTTTTATTTATTTATTTATTTTTGCTCTCCATTTGGTTGGTAAATCTTTCTCCATCCCTTTGTTTTGAGTCTTTGTGTATCCTTGCGAAAGTTGTTTTTTTAATCTAAAGGAAAAGCTTTGATTCTTCTGAGAATAGAATAAATTTTCTTGAAGTGGAAAATTGGTTTATGTCCTACAGTCCATTGTGTAGTGATGTTGGATCAATGAGATACTGCTATGATGTCTGTAGAAGTAGTATGTATATATTGATTTTAAGTTCTTATTTTAATGATATATACATATTTCTCTTAAGCATTGTCAAAAGTTACTACTCAACCTATAAAGTTGAAATATACGTTTGTCATGGGATAAAGTCCATAGAGAATTACTTTAAAGTGTTTAAGAGTAGACTTCATCTATTCTGAAGTTTAAGCTCTAGCTTGGGACCCCTTCTTGCCCTGTACCAGCTGTGACACATTAAAAGTAGGCCATGGCCAAGTATGGTGGCTCATGCCTATGGTGGCTCACATCTGTAATCCCAGCACTTTGGGAGGCCAAGGTTGGCAGATCACTTGAGTCTAAGAGTTCAGGACCAGCCTGAGCAACATGACAAAAACCCCATCTCTACAAAAAAAATACAAAAATTAGCTGGATGTGGTTGCAGGTCCCTATAGTTCCAGCTACTTGGAAGACTGAGGTGGGAGGATTGTTGGAGCCTGGGAGGTGGAGTTGCAGTGAGCCAAGAACATGCCACGGTACTCCAGTGTGGGTGACAGAGTGAGACCCTGTCTCAAAAAAAAAAAGTAGGTCATGTTATTGCTATATTTTGAGCCTTGGCTATGGCTCAGGTGTGTTGTTAATCACTTATAAGAGTTAGAGGGGAGAAGGGTGAGATAGCACAGACAGTTCTCATGGTAGGACCAAGAAATGGTGTCTTATCTGATACTCCTCAGAAATCATCGCTTTCATCCTATCTGCAACCTCCCTGGACACCAAACTACTCGCAGACCGTTAAGATGTCCATTCCTAGCATAGTAGGATCTTTTCTTTTTGGAAAGGTCTTGTGGCGTGGGCAAAAGCTGGGCAAGAGCTGCACTGTGAGATTAACTGTTCTTTTTTAAATTAAAAGCTTTAAAAACATTTTTTGATTTCAGAAATAATACACAAATATATGCAATATAAAGATTTTCATTTATAGCAATAAATGAAACACAAACTGAAAAATCTTTTTTTCCCATATTTCTTTCAATTTCACTCTCCTTTATATAGATAATAACTGATACATTTAGATTGTATCCTTCCAGATCTTTTCCTATGTATTTACCCTTTTTTCATTAAGCAAATGTATTCAGTGTCTTTACATATTAGGCATGTGCTTCTGTCCTTTGACTCTGCTGTGTTTGAGGGTGAATTTTTTGCTTCTATACATGTTTGTTCAGTGCTTGTTCTTTCCAGCACTGTGCTAAGCCCTGAAGATATAGTGGTGTGAGATAGGCAGTCTCTGCCCCTATGGAGCATCTACTTTTTTTTTTTTTTTTTTTGAGACGGAGTTTCGCTCTTGTTACTCAGGCTGGAGTGCAATGGCACGATCTCGGCTCACCACAACCTCCGCCTCCTGGGTTCAGGCAATTCTCCTGCCTCAGCCTCCTGAGTAGCTGGGACTACAGGCACCCGCCACAGTGCCCAGCTAATTTTTTGTATTTTTAGTAGAGACGGGGTTTCACCATGTTGACCAGGATGGTCTCGATCTCTTGACCTCGTGATCCACCCGCCTCGGCCTCCCAAAGTGCTGGGATTACAGGCTTGAGCCACCGCGCCCGGCCTGGAGCATCTACTTTAATGGGTAAGGCAGACCTACTGCTAAATGTATCACACACATTTAATTACAATGACAGCAGGTGTTAAGAAGGAAAAGCTTTTAGTGCTGTGAGCCTATATGAGAGGGGATCCTTCAGGGTATAGGGATTATCATAATGATTTAAGTAGTATCTTATGGTGGACACATTTTCTATTGCTGTGCAACAGTAGTTATTTTTGATGTGATTTGTATATTGTGAGATTTACTCCATTAAGTTTCTGCTAGTAAATTGTATGCCTTTTAAATTTTGATGTATAGGTCCACATTGTTCTCTAAAAAGGTCATGTCAGTTTTCACTGAGAACTAAAGTTTTAAATTATTTTTAAACAGGATTCAATGTATAGGGTTCATTCTCTACCCTTTGCCTTCTAGGAAGGAGGAGGAGGAGCGAAGGCGGCGTGAAGAGGAAGAAAGAGAACGTCTGCAAAAGGAGGAAGAGAAGCGTAGGAGAGAAGAAGAGGAAAGACTTCAACGGGAGGAAGAAGAAAGGAGACGGATAGAAGAAGAGAGGCTTCGGTTGGAGCAGCAAAAGTAAGCTTATTATATGGCTTATGTTTTAAAATGAGAAATGGAAAAAAAAAATAAAATAGAATAAAAATAAGAAATGGGCAGGCTGGGCACGGTGGCTCACGCCTGTAATCCCAGCACTTTGGGAGGCAGAGGCAGGTGGATCACCTTAGGTCAGGAGACCATTCTGGCTAACACAGTGAAACCCCATCTCTACTAAAAATACAAACAATTAGCCGGGCATGGTGGCATATGCCTGTAATCCCAGCTACTCGGGAGGCTGAGGCAGGAGAATCGCTTGAACTCAGGAGGCTGAGGTGTGGTGAGCTGAGATTGTGTCATTGCACTCCAGCCTGGGCAACAAGAGCGAAACTCCGTCTCAAAAAAAAGGGCTAAAATACTGTTATAACTTTACTTTTTACCGTTGTATCCCTAAGAATACTTCTGTGATTTACACGATGGGGAGGTACACTGGTATTAGCTTTTTGCTATTTTTACCAGTCATCTGTTACCATGGAGAGTCTGGTCTTAAGCATCAATTGGTTGCAAAAGGAGGAATGTATGCCAGGTGCAGTGGCTTATGCCTGTAATCCCAGCACTTTGGGAGGCTGAGGCAGGTGGATCACCTGAGGTCAGAAGTTCGAGACCAGCCTGACCAACATGGAGAAACCAAATCTACTAAACATACAAAATTAGCTGGGCGTAGTGGTGTATGCCTATAATCCCAGCTACTTGGGAGGCTGAGGCAGGAGAATCACTTGAACCCGGGAGGTGGAGGTTGCCCTGAGCCAAATCATGCCATTGTACTCCAGCCTGGGCGACAAGAGTGAAACTCCATTTCAAAAAAAAAAAAAAGCTGGGTGTGGTGGCTCACACCTATAATCCCAGCACTTTGGGAGGCCAAGGTGGGCAGATCACGAGGTCAGGAAATCGAGACCATCCTGGCCAATGTAGTGAAACCCTGTCTCTATTAAAATACAAAAGATTAGCTGGGCATGGTGGCATGTGCCTGTATTCCCAGCTACTCGTGAGGCAGAGGCAGAGGAATCGCTTGAACCCAGGAGGCGGCAGTTGCAGTGAGCTGAGATCGTGCCACTGTACTCCAGCCTGGTGACAAAGTGAGACTTCATCTCAAAACAAAAGGAATGTATTAGAAGGATTTGGGGTTCACTTGTAGAATACAGAGGAAGCAGGAGCTGGGGTTGCCTGGTTGCTCTGTTTCTTGTCTCTGCTTCTCTCAGCTTATGTCTCTGCTTCATTCTTGCTCTGTGCAAATTGTCACACTCTGCTTTGGCATATGCAAGGCTATCCCAGGATTTATTTGGTCTATCTTTCCATGCATCTGACAGAGACTGGCTGGAATCTGTGAGAACCAGTTGCAGTTTGCCAGGACAGAGAATCTTGTTGGCCCAGTCTATGTCAGATATTCATTTGTAGTTTTTAGTATACAATTTGGAGGCTGCAACTATTGCTTACTCAGTGAGGGCTGTGAGAGCAGCTCTCTCAGACACTGACGGGTTTTTCAAGAGGGAGCTGTGGGTACAAGGAGGCAGCGAATAACACCCATAAAACTCTGGGGTTGTAGGGGTGACATGGCTCATAGGTTAAACCAGAGAACATGAGAGTCCATTGTTCTTTTTTTTTATTTCTTCTTATTATTTCTGGGTAGTTTCTCAGAAAAACCTTCAGTGCTAGCCTCAGACTAATCCAAGGCCTCATTCAACTTTGGAGAAAGACTGTGAATGCTGCTCTTTTTGGGAGGAGTTTGTCCTAGGTGGATCCAGTGTCATGCTATATGCAGGAGTTTGTGAGACTTTGCTTTGTTATCCATTAATAGATGGCTTTGAGGTCTCTGTTAAGTTGGTCACATAAGTAAGTTAAAAAGCATGGTTCATGCCTGTAATCCCAGCACTTTGGGAGGCCAAGGCAGGTGGATCAGTTGAGGTCAGGAGTTTGAGGCCAGGCTGGCCAACATAGTGAAACGCTGTCTCTACTGAAAATATAAAGATTAGCCCGGTGTGGTGGTGGGTGCCTGTAATCCCAGCTACTTGGGAGGCTTAGGCAGGAGAATCGCTTGAACCTGGAAGGTGGAGGTTGCGGTGAATTGAGATCATGCCACAGCACTCCAGCATGGTTCACAGAGTGAGACTCTGTCTCCAAAAAAAAAAAGAAGCATGTGGTTTATCTATAAAAGAATAAGAGTATCTCTAAGCATGCCAAGATGTTTTCAGTATTTTCCTCTATTAAGACAGACTTTAAATTAAATGTTGTGACCCTCAAATTTTCACTGGCTTATTTATACTTACCAGGGCTACCCGTAACATCTTCCAGCTATTCTTCTGCCTCTTACTCTTTTTTATCTATTTAGGTAGAGAGGCCATAGCCAACAGTTAAATACCTCATCTGTATGACAATCCATCATCTTACATCGTCATGGTTAATTAGTGTAGCTCTGGATTTGCTTCAGGCTCTAGCATCTGCTAGCACTGTAGTCTTGGGCAAGTTACTGAACCCTCTGTCATAGGGTTGTTGTGAAGACTAAATGGGTTAGCATGTGTGAGTATTTTCAACACTGCATGGCACATAGTAAGGGCACAATAAGTGTTAGTAATTATGATGGTGGTAATTATGATGATAATCATATGCTTATCCTCCATCCCAAATTTTCCTGGAAAATCCTAAGTAAAATATTAGAGGCCAGATTTATTTTCTTAAATCTCTCTTCTGAATCCAGAACACATACTAATTGGTATACATTACTAGCTTAGTTGTTTTTAAGAGTTACAAATTATAAAAGTAATAAGGACATATTATTTTGTCATGAACAATCTCCTATAGCCAGACTAGTGTATATATTTTTAATGTTTTTAGGCAGCAGATAATGGCAGCTTTAAACTCCCAGACTGCCGTGCAGTTCCAGCAGTATGCAGCCCAACAGTATCCAGGGAACTACGAGCAGCAGCAAATTCTCATCCGCCAGTTGCAGGAGCAACACTATCAGCAGTATATGCAGCAGTTGTATCAAGTCCAGCTTGCACAGCAACAGGTACGATAGCCAACCCTAGCATTCAGCCTTAGAGAGAGTTTTTAGTTTCATTGGAACCCAAGTTCTTTTTTAACAGTCACAAATGAATTTTGCATTAGTTAGCTTCTAAGGTGTAAAGTAACTTTTAGGTGATCTTTTAGTCAGACTTGAGAATTACACGGGCAGTTGTGACAGAAAATAGTCTTTTCGAAGCAACAGATGATGTTATATTGTCATAAGGGTATTTGGGAGTTGTATGGGTTGAGTATCTTTATTATGAGTCTGGCATAGACACTAATAGTGGTCCTGGAATATGAGTAATTAGCAGTGCACCGTCAGAGGCTCGGACAGCCTCCAATGGGAGGACTGCCCTGCTCTAAGACATGGGCTGTTCCTGCAGAGCTAGCTTGGGTCCATTTGACTTTGTGATAGGTACCAGAGTTAGGTTGCACTCATGACAGCACATTGCTATTCCTTTTTCAACTGCCTGCCCCCAAATATTTTGCTTCCACATAGGAGAGTTGGTTTAGGTGAAAGAACATGGGACTGGGAGTCTGGTAACACTTGGATTCTGTTCGGGCTTTGACATCACCTTGTTTGATCTCAGACAAGTTATTACTGCTCTGATTGTTCTGCCTTTTCAATCTGTAACAATAGGAAATAAATTCAAAGCACCTGTCCTATTAACCTCACAGGACTATCAGAGGAATCAAATGACAAAAGAGTTAGCCTGTGAGTGTTTTTTGTGCTTGTGGAAGATACCAATTTTACATACATTTTTTTATATCTTGTGCAGGCATAAAATACCTCCTTAGGCCAGGCATGGTGGCTCATGCCTGTAATCCCAGCACTTTGGGAGGCCAAGGCAGGTGGATCACCTGAGGTCAGGAGTTCAAGACCAGCCCAGCCAACATGGTGAAACCCCATCTCTATTAAAAATACAAAAAATTAGCTGGTAGTGGTGGTGGGCGCCTGTAATCCTAACTACTTGAGAGACTGAGGCAGGGAGAATCACTTGAACCCTGGAGGTGGAGGTTGCAGTGAGTCGAGACTGCGCCACTGCTCTAGCGAGACTCTATCTCCAAAAACAAAACAAAACAAAACAAAAAAAACCTCCTTAAACTTGATCTAGCTTAGTTTAACTTATGTAATTTTCACTTATAAAGCAGTTACCACCTGTCAAAAAATCTGAGTGAAGAAAAGTGTTACATTATAGTTGCTCAGCATTTCTTGTTGCATGAAATAATCTTTGTTGTTTTTGCCAAACTCTTTAAATTCCTTGAAAATGTATATTCTTACCTAAACTACCTTTTCCCGAGTCTTTAGCATCAGTTAGAAGATAAAAAGCACTGCAGGTTCTTTGTAATCTTGAAGAGGAGGAAAAGATTCCAAACCAGAGTTTATTAAAGATAATAAGTGGTATTTTTGAGGGATTTATTCTCTCTCCTCTGAAGCCTGTTTCTGCTTTAGTTTCACTTCCTTTTTCCTGCTTCTTTGATAGGCAGTGAGATCATTTTTAATAGCAAATACGTTCTGTCCTGTTTGTACGTTGCTATCACTTAATCAGAAGAAAGTCAAGTAGGATAAAACCACAAATCTTTGAAACGAAATTAGAAAGCTGTAATGGAGGCTGGGCATAGTGGCTCATGCCTTTAATCACAGCACCTGAGGATGCCAAGGCCAGAAGGGTTGCTTGAGGCCAGGAGTTTGAGACCACCCTGGGCAACATAGGGAGACCCCCCATCTCTTAAAAAAAAATTGCCTGGCATGGTGGTACATGCCTCTATTCCCAATTACTTGAGAGGTTAAGGCGGGAAGATCACTTAAGTTCAGGAGTTTGAGGCTGTAGTGAGCTATGATGGCACTACTACATTCCAGACTGGGTGACAGAGCGAGACCCTGTCTCTGGAAAAAAAAAAAAAAGACATAGGCCGGGCACAGTGGCTCATGCTTGTAATCCCAGCACTTTGGGAGGCCGAGGCGGGCAGATCACCTGAAGTCGCAAGTTCGAGACCAGCCTGACCAACCTGGAGAAACCCTGTCTCTACTAAAAATACAAAATTAGCTGGGTGTGATGGCACATGCCTGTTAATCCCCGCTACTCAGGAGGCTGAGGCAGGAGAATTAATTGACCCTGGGAGCCAAGATTGCACCATTGCACTCCAGCCTGGGCAACAAGAGCAAATCTCCGTCTCAAAAAAAAAAAAAAAATAGCTGTAATTGAGATCAAACTTAGTTTATCAAATTGAGATTAGAGGGATCAAACTTAGTTTATCAAATTGCTTGGTTGCAGCTGGGTGCGGTGGCTCACTCCTGTAATCCCAGCACTTTGGGAGGCCACGGCAGGTAGATCATGAGGTCAGGAGTTCGAGACCAGCCTGACCAACACGGTGAAACCCAATCTCTACTAAAAATACAAAAATTAGCCCAGCATGGTGACACATGCCTGTAATCCCAGCTACTCAGGAGGCTGAGGCAGGAGAATTGCTTAATCCCGGGAGGCAGAGGTTGAAGCGGAGGTTACAGTGAGCCAAGATTGTACCACTGCACTCCAGCCTGGGTGACAGAGCAAGACTCCATCTCAAAAAAAAAAAAAAAGGATTGGTTGCTTCTGGAAAGAGAAATGGAAAGGGACTGGAGAAGGAACAAAGGGAACTTTACTCCTATAAAATATAAATTTTTATATAAATATTGAGCACAGTGAACACATTTGTTAATTGTGGGGTGTGGGTACATTTGTGGGTGTTTGTTACATTGTTTTATACCTTTCTATGCTTTTTTTTAAAAAAACTTCTAAAAATAGGAAAAGAGTATATAAATTTATTATTACAATCTGTTACTTGTAGTACAATAGATTCATAGTCAGGGGAATCCCAGAGAAGGGAGTTGTTCTGCTAGAACCTTTCAAGAAAGGATTAGTCTAGATGAGGGACCATTTGAGCTGGGCCTTTTGATAATGAGAAATGCTCTTTTGCTTTCCTGTCATGCAGTGAATGTTCTGAGTGTGCTGACTTGTTTTGATTGTAGGTACTTTTTCTGGAACTAATATTCCTTCGAGAAAACTAATGTGGAAATTACTGAAAATACAGACCTTGGAAGATGATATCTTAAAATCTTAAGTTTGTTATTAACCTGTATTAGCAGCAGAGAGAGGCATTGCTATTCATTTAAGTAACTGGCTTGTTAATGATACATTAAATGAAATGTATGTAGAGATATACCAAAATGTATCATTATCCCTACACCATGGAATTGTAAAAGCTTTTTCTGAGAGAGAAAGAGAAAGAGAGAGAGAGAGAGAGAGAGAGAGTGTGTGTGTGTGTGTGTGTGTGTGTGTGTGTGTGTGTGTACTTTTTTTTCCTGCAGTGAGCATATGCTTACTTGCTTCTTGTGACAGTGTTTTAGTTTAAAACATTGCTTACATGCCCAAATGCTCATCAACAGTAGAATAGGTAAATAGATTTTATCTTTTCATGATGAAATAATAGTAATGCAAACAACAAAACGGAATTACTTGTGACCCTATAGATGAACCTTATAAAAGTAATGCTCAGTGAAAGAAGCCAGACATAATAAAGAACATATATTATACAACCTATTTCTATAGTTTTAAAATAGACAAAGCAAATCTATGGTGTTATAAGTCAGAATAGTTGTTACCCTTCAGGGCAGGTGCCCAGAAAGGGGTACCATGGATATGTTTCACATAGCAAATGTATCCATGTAACTAATACTCACATCAAGACAGTATCTGTACCCAGATTTGTGAAAATTGATCAAGCTGTGTAATTTATCAATTTACACTTTTCTGCATGTATGTTGTAATTCAATTTATAGTTCCCCACCAGAGTTACCTAAGTAATACTCAGGTACTTGAAGTAGTATCTGTCCATATTGATTTAGAAGAGGAATGTCCCAAAATAGTTGTCTTTTGGACTTAAGATGTTTTTATTCCCATTTTGACTCAAGACATTTTGATTTTATATTTATGAGTACACATTTCAATTGTAACTATGTAAACAGTGACAAATTTTTATTGAGAAAATATTTTTACCTCAAATTGCATCCTATAAGCCTATTTAATTCTTAGGTAAGTATTTTACAACACAACAGTTTTTTATTTAATTGTGATCGTAATTTTTCTCTGAAGTTTTAATTTATTGATTTTTTTGAGGTCAATTATGTTAAAATAATTGTCCATATTTGATTTTTTTTATTACTGTGGGGGCCTATATCAGATTTTACCAATTATAACTTCTCCCTTTGTCAATTTTCTTCTGTGACTATTTCCACCAAGTTTAATTTTTCTAATTCAAATTCTGTGTATTTAAATTTTATCAAGAAGATTGTTTTTCTTCCATCAATTTTAAGAGCACAAGTTACTGCGTTCAGTTTTTGCCTCTAATAGTTTTATCTTGGGTTATTTCTACTTTAATTTTTTTTTTTTTTTTCTTTTTGAGACAGAGTCTTGCTCTGTCACCCACGCTGGAGTGCAATGGCATGATCTCGGTTCACTACAATCTCTGCCTCCCGGGTTCAAGCAATTCTGCCTCAGCCTCCCAAGTAGCTGGGATTACAGATGTAAGCCACCATGCCTGGCTAATTTTGTATTTTAAGTAGAGATGGGGTTTCACCATGTTGGTCATGATGGTCTTGAACTTCTGACCACAAGTGATCCACCTGCCTCAGCCCCCCAAAGTGCTGGGATTACAGTTGTGAGCCACTTTGCCCGGCCTTACTTACTTTAATTTTTCATAATTAGTTTTTTTAGTGATTCTCAGATTAGAAAAATGTGACCCTTAGTTGCAGGTTTTTGTCCACATTAATTTTTTATTATTGATTTTTAAATTATGTTTAGCTATCAGTTTGATATTGTACTACTAATATTCATTATAGACAGGATAAAAACTGATAAAAGTAATTTCTTGAGCATAGCACTTTGGTAGGGCAAAAGCATGGTATCAGTGGTACTCCAGGGCAGATGTCCTGTTTGCTAGCCTTCCTGGTCAGTATGTCTTCACTTTCTCTTGATTTGTAGGCAGCATTACAGAAACAACAGGAAGTAGTAGTAGCTGGGTCTTCCTTGCCTACATCATCAAAAGTGAATGTAACTATACCAAGTGATATGATGTCGGTTAATGGACAGGCCAAATCACACACTGACAGCTCTGAAAAAGAAGTGGAACCAGAAGCTGCAGAAGAAGCTGTAGAGAATGGACCAAAAGGTATAGTTTTGCTTATGTGTTTGTCCGGATGTCATAATTCCGAATCCATGAAAAACAAAGTCAGGTTATAATTCGCTTTTGAGAACAATTACATATTTGTGAGAGTTGAACATTCTTTTACTCTGAATCTGATGCTCTGGTGACTCATAGATCAGTGTAGAAGAGCAAATCAGATGTCTTTGGACACTTTTAAGACAAAAGCTATGTTTTGCCTTATTTTATATATACATATAAATTATCTATTGCTGCATAACAAATTACAGGCTGGGCACAGTGGCTCATACCTGTAGTCCCAGCACCCTGGGAGGCTGAGGCAGGAAGATCACTTGAGCACAAGAGTTTGAGGCTGCAATGAACGATGATTGCGCCACTCCTGCCTGGGTGACAAAGCAAGACTCTCTGTCTCAAAAACAGACAACAAATTACACATAAATTTAGTAGCTTGAAAAAACAATGAACATTTATTACTATCTCGCACAGCTTCTGTGGGTTGGGATTTCAGGAGCAGTTTAACTGAATGGCTCTGACTTAGGCTCCCTCATGAGACTGCAGTCCAGATGTTGGTGCTGGAACTAGAAGATCTGCTTCCAAAATGGTTCCCTCACATGGCTGGCTTTTGGCAGGAAGCTCAGTTCCTGGCCCCATGAAGCCTCTCATTGGACTGCTTGAGGGCCCTCAAAACAGTGACTGGCTTCCCCTATGGCATGTAATCTAAAAGAGAATAGTGCAAAAGTGTCAGTGTCTTTTACGCCCTGACTTTGGAACTTCCCACCATATTCTGTTGGTCACACATACCCATCCTAATATATTGTGGGTGGTAACCTCAGAAGTGCATGAAGACCCGGAGGTGAGGATCCCTGGGGACCATCTTGGAGGCTGGCTACCATATGTTACAATATATATTTTGAGACTAAGGTACCATGTTGCCTAGAAAATAACTTAGCATTTTCCAAAGCTCTGCTAGCTTTCCATGGGCAGCTTGTTTGTTCATTCAGCAGTTAGTTGAAGGTCTTCTGAGTGCTAGTAGGGGTACAGTGGTGAGGCAAAATAGCACACAGAAAATGTAGATGGTAATTGTGATAAGTACTGTGATGGAGAGAGAGGTACATTATTTTTGAGAGAATGTGAAACAGGGAAGTATGACCTAGTCAGTGAGGCCACCAGAGGCTTTCCAGAGGAAGGGACAATTAACCTGAGAAATATGAAGCAAGAGGAGTCAACTAAATGAGGAGAAAGAGGAGGGCATTTCAGTGACAGTGGTCAGGGATGGCAGTATGGTTCATAAGAAATTTGGTTTCAGAGATCTTCCTTGTCCTTTTAGAACTAGTAACACACAGTTGCTTCAGAAAAGGCTTTGAAATCCTTTGGTTTACTGCCCCACTCCCTGTTTTGTTTTTTTTTTTATCAAGGGATTATCCCAGCATTTTCAAATGAGAGAAAATACTTCAAAGGCTCTGTGACTAACTTTGAGAAACTCAATTCATAGTCCAGTGCACATAGATGCTGCTCAGCAACAAGACTTTACCCCTTTTTCTCATTCCCTGGTGGTTCTAATCCTGTCTGAGTTCTTCTGTTTCTTTGAGCTCCTTTAGAATAGCCCCTAGAACTTTGGAATGGTTGGAGGTCAAGACTTTTCGACAGACAGGCTGAAGTCAAAGTCCAGTATTCTTTGTTCACAGCCAAAAGAGTAATCTATTCCTAAAGCCAGATCTCTCTTCCTTGCTAGAATATTTCCCTAACTTCAGTTGGGGCATTTCCAAGGTCATTCTTGAATCTCCTTATAGGGAGTGTTGAAAAAAATTGTTTCTATGATTGTGGGCTGCAGTTGTTACTTGAAGAAGTATGATGACCTCTGAGTGCCTGCAACATTGTTAAATGTGGTGATCTGGAGAGACTCGCATGGGGAGGCTTTTTTATTTCTCCAAGTCCTTGATCTAAGCTAGACCATATTGTACTTGGTGTCTAAGTACAACTGATCAGGTAGTCCTATACAAATGTGGCTACCTGCTGGGTGAAGACTTTTTCTCTTTAGCTTTTTAATTCCTGTTGCCTTTAGAATCTCTTCCAGTGATAGCAGCTCCATCCATGTGGACCCGACCTCAGATCAAAGACTTTAAAGAGAAGATTCAGCAGGATGCAGATTCCGTGATTACAGTGGGCCGAGGAGAAGTGGTCACTGTTCGAGTACCCACCCATGAAGAAGGATCATATCTCTTTTGGGAATTTGCTACAGACAATTATGACATTGGGTTTGGAGTATATTTTGAATGGACAGACTCTCCAAACACTGCTGTCAGTGTGCACGTCAGTGAATCCAGCGATGACGACGAGGAGGAAGAAGGTAGAACCCTTGGTCCATATTCAGTAGCTGCTGGGTTATGTGTTGGCAGAAATGGTACATGGTTCAGGTGTCAGCTAGCCTTTTGCTTCCTGATTAGCATTTCATGGTTAGGAAACACTCTCTTTGTTAGTGGGACCTTGGGCTGAAAAGGTTGTGAGGCCAGGCTCCTCTAGGGGATTGGGGCCTGAATGAATTTTTTCGAATACCAAGAAAATCTATTTGGCAGTTTGCTATTTTACTCCTTTCTGAATACTATTTTACTTCTAACCCTGTGTTTCGAAAAGCCAAATATGTAAGATCACTTTGAAAAATTTTAAAGGAGCAAGAAAGAATTCTTTTTTTTGTTTTTTTTTGTTTGTTTTTTGTATTTGCTTTTTTCTGCAAGAAAGAATTCTTGTCAACCTTGGCATTTATTTAAATTTATATTTCTGATAATAGCTTTTTAGGTCATTATTCTAAGATTTTTTTATGTAAATACAGAAACTCACCAGAACATTCCACCTAAAAATTTTTTCAATTATTCTTCCATTTAGAAATCCCAATTTTGCTAGTGGAATATTTTTTATTTCCTCTGAATATGTAGACAAAAGTGGGTGTTTTAAAGGACAGTCTAAAATATCTTGGTCTAAGAAATAGGTATAAATGTGCTGCTTTTTGAGAAGATCGTCTCTTTATTTTTGTTTCCCAGAAAAGTTAGAATGTAGGGCTTGCTTATAAACACCTAATAAGCACTTAGTTTATAGACTTGATTGAGAGTGATGTGGAATGCATGCCCTGTGAGAATGGAATAGCACCATGTTTCAGTTCTTCTGGTCTAACTGACCTTTCAGGTGGCTTATAAACAGACTGCTTATTCTTGAAGAGGCTTGGCAATGTTGCTTTATGGATTATAGTGGGATAAAGTTAAAGAGATATTGTTGGAAGTACATGGAATAAGCCTGAAAGGTCTGTCAACTTTTGAAGTACAAAGTTGTCCAATCATATTACTGCACCATGCAACACCCTGAGGCCTCTGGGGCTATCTACAGAAACAGACACAGCGGTGTGCCATAACATCTCTTGAAATTAGGTTTAATATTCAATTTAGCAGTTAGTATTTAATTTAATGCTAGTCAAAAGATAGTCCAAAGTTGACTCTGTGCCATTACCTATATGAACTATCAGAGTATCCAAGAAATTTCAGTACATCTTGCAGGTTGACTCTCACCCCAGAAGCAGATTTAAAATCCTTCATTATACTACAGGTCCAGATTCTAGCTGGTAAATATGGAGCATGAACTGCTTTGTCTTCCATGGCATTTTGTTTTCATCAATCTTTATTCCTGATACCACCAGCGAGGTAAAGCATTGCCCATAAATACTACTGACTGAAACAGGAATAAAAAATGTTAGCATTGAAAAAGCATGGCTGGGCAAGGTGGCTTATGTCTATAATCCCAGCTTTTGGGGAGGCCAAAGAAGGAAGATCTCTTGAGGCCAGAAGTTTAAGACCACCCTGGGCAACGCATTTTGTAGAGTGACAACTAATCTCTACAAAAAAACTTTTTTTTAGTTAGCTGGGTGTAGTCCCAGGTACTTGGGAGGCTGAGGCAAGAGGATTGCTTGAGCCCAGGAGTTTGAGGCTGAAGTGAGCTATGTGATCACGCCACTGCATTTCAGCCTGAGCCACAGAGCTAGGCCCTCCCTCTAAAAATGAAAAAAAAAAAAAAACCCATAAACGAAGGGGTGAGAGAGCAGGACTGTAGCAGATTGGCCAGGAGCCACTACTGCTGTCTCAACAACGTCAAGGATGTGATCTCAATGTGATCCTCAACAACGTCAAGACTGTTCTGTCCTTTCTGTTGTATCACAGAGACTCGTTAGAGTCAGACTCTTTGCAGATGTCTGGGAAGGAAAGTTTTTTGTATGTGTACAAATTACTGTACTTACAAAGAGCTTTGTGAGGTCAGGCATGGTGGCCCTTGCCTGTAATCTCAGAACTTTGGGAGGCCAAAGCAGTTGGATTGTTTGAGCTCAGGAGTTCAAGACCAGCCTGGGTAACATGGTAAAACCCTGTCTCTACCAAAAATACAAAAAATTAGCTGGGTGTGGTGGTACATACCTGTAGTTCCAGCTACTTGGGAGGCTGAGGTGGGAGGATTGCTTGAGCCTAGGAGGTAGAGGTTGCAGTGAGCTGAGATCACGTCACTTCACTCTAGCCTGGGCCACAGAGCCAGACCCCCATGTCACACACAAAAAAGATGGCTGGGTGCAGTGGCTTATGCCTGTAATCCCAGCACTTTGGGAGACAGAGGTCAGGCGTTCAAGACCAGCCTGGCCAACATGGTAAAACCTCGTCTCTACTAAAAGTACAAAAATTAGCCAGTCACGGTGGTGTGCATCTGTAATCCCAGGTACCCAGGAGGCTGAGGCAGATGAATTGCTTAAACCTGGGAGGTGGAAGTTGCAATGAGCTGAGATTGTGCCATTGCATTCCAGCCTGGGTGACAGAGCCAGACCACCGGCCCACCCCTCCCCACAAAAAAGAAAGCTTTGTGAATAAGAATTCTCTGTTCAGAAATTGGTTGAGTTAATGTATTTCTCCTGGCTTGCCTACTAGAGAACTTCTATACGGCGGTTACTGCCTAGTTTGAACCCTTAGCTGATGGTAGTTTTAGGGTTATTGGTTTTGAGAAGAGCACTGGTGAAAATGGCAGGGGTCCATTTCTAGAGGTGAGAACCTTAATATCCCTTATCTTAGCTCTAGTATGTCCCTCCAATGAAAGATGGCATTGCCTATACTTTTACCATTTCTAATCATAAAATGATTTGCAGCTGAAACGTTTTAGCCTCATAGCAGTGAGGCTTTATCACTCGCAAGAATTGTTCATTGAGTGAGTGTAACTTTATTCCACTTAAAGATTTAGCTCACAAATTGTATTTGTCCATATGCCTTAGAAGCTACTGTCCTACCATGTTTTGTCCATATGGGCATTTTATGAGGAGTCCTTTGGGCTTAATTTCAGATGGTAGAAGTATCTGGGGTTTTTGTTTGTTGGTTTTTTTCTTCCTTAGATCTTGAAAGGTAGACAGAGGAGTTTGCTTTCCTTGAAGAAGCATGGATGATAATTCATTTGCCTGCTCTAAATCTCCACTTTCTTTATTGTTTACAGGTCCTAAATCTTTGCTTAAATTGATAAAAGGTGCCTTTTCATCTATCCCAGTAATCTTTAGTTTTATACATTTTGAACAATTTGAGTCTTGAATCAATGGACCAGTCTGTTTCTTGGATGTAAACAATAGTGTACATTTTGAATGGTTCTCTGTTTCTCATTTGCATGTGAAAAATGCTTAATTTTAGGTATTTCTGTGGTGAAGTAAATCTGATTTCTACCTACCTTTATAAGAGTGCCGGCCGGGCGCGGTGGCTCACACCTATAATCCCAGCACTTTGGGAGGCCAAGGCAGGTGGATCATGAGGTCAAGAGATCGAGACCATCCTGGTCAACATGGTGAAACCCGGTCTCTACTAAAAATACAAAAATTAGCTGGACATGGTGGCGCGTGCCTGTAATCCCAGCTACTCGGGAGGCTGAGGCAGGAGAATTGCTTGAACCCAGGAGGTGGAGGTTGCAGTGAGCCGAGATCGCGCCATTGCACTCCAGCCTGGGTAGCAAGAGTGAAACTTTGTCTCAAAAAGACTGCCATCTGCTTTTTAAAAATTAACTTTTAATTTTAAAGTAGTTTTAGATTTACAGAAAAGTTAAAAAGACAGTACAAAGAGTACCCATATACCCTGCACCAAGTGGTTCCCGCTGTTGTTAGCATCTTACATTGTACTGTGGTACACTCATCACAGCCAATGAAACAATATGGATACATTGGATTAACTAAAGTCCATGTTTATTCAGATGTTTTTAGTTTTTACTTAATGTTCCAAGATCCATTTCAGGATGCCACATTGTAGTCAGTCATCATATCTCCTTAATCTCCTCTAGACTGTGAGAATTTCTCAGACTTCCCTTGTTTTAAATTCCTGATAGTGGCCATTGACAAGCATCACTCAGTTAATTTGTGTTGCCAGAATTCACTCTGCCATGTAATAAACCTCGAAATACATGCCTATAGTCCCAGCCTCTTGAAAAAACAAAAACAAACAAAAAAATAAACCTGAAAGTCTTGGCTTCTATGCTGAATACTCCCTTGACCTCTTTTCTTTTCTTTTCCTTTTTGAGGCAGAGTTTCACTCTTGTTACCCAGGCTGGAGTGCAATGGTGCGATCTTGGCTGACCGCAACCTCTGCCTCCTGGGTTCAGGCAATTCTCCTGCCTCAGCCTCCTGAGTAGCTGGGATTACAGGCACGCACCACCATGCCCAGCTAATTTTTTGTATTTTTAGTAGAGACGGGGTTTCACCTTGTTGACCAGGATGGTCTCGATCTCTTGACCTCATGATCCACCTGTCTCGGCCTCCCAAAGTGCTGGGATTATAGGCGTGAGCTACCGCGCCCGGCCGACCTCTTTTCTTTGAAGTGGTTTATATTAAATAAGTTAAACCGAGACTTCAAAGCTGGTTCATAATTTTCAAAATTCCTATAGGTTTCTAGAGGTGTTTTTTTTTTTCTAAGCTCATAGCTAATAGTTAAGAAAACTATTAACCAGGGCAAACCTATAATCAGAGCTAATTTTTTGCCACTTAGATATCATCTCTAGGTTAAACTGGCCTAGTGAAAATAATTGAATTTTCAGAGTGTCTCTGAATGCCTATCTCTCTACTATGATTTTTCAAATTTTACTTCTTATATTTAAGATACATAGAAAGCAGTAGTCCTCACAAATCATCTTACATCTTTCTAAAATGGGGAGGACTCATATTGATCAGGAGAAGGATGATGAGAGCAACATTTTGTTACTTAGATTAGTGAGATTCCTGGGGATGAATTGGGAATTGAATAGATACGGAAAGGGGAAAATGGGACCTAGAAATAGAAATGTGTTCAGCATCCTATCTCTTTCTGTGCTTACCACTGCTACCATGAGAAGATGTTCATCCCTGGGCTCCCAAGGGCCCAGTACAGGGTTTGGTATATAGCATGTGATCAGGTATTTGAATGAGTGAGTGAATGAATGAATGAACAAATAAATGCACATAACTTGTTGAATAGTTCAACAGAATTCCCAACAAGAGCAGTTTCTCAAAGAAAGGATAGACTTTTTTTTTTTTTTGAGACGGAGTTTTGCGGTTGTTACCCAGACTGGAGTGCAATGGCACAATCTCAGCTCACCACGACCTCCGCCTTCTGGGTTCAAGCAATTCTTCTGCCTCAGCCTCCTGAGTAGCTGGGACTACAGATGCGCACCACCATGCCCAGCTAATTTTTTGTATTTTTAGTATAGACGGGGTTTCACCATGTTGACCAGGATGGTCTCGATCTCTTGACCTTGTGATCCACCCGCCTCGGCCTCCCAAAGTGCTGGGATTATAGGCGCGAGCCACTGCGCCCAGCCTAAAGGATAGATTTTAATTGCTTGATGCAAGTGTGGTTTTCCTGAATCTGTTTTTCCTGAATCTGTTCATTGATTTATCTGTATTCTACAGAAAACATCAGTTGTGAAGAGAAAGCCAAAAAGAATGCCAACAAGCCTCTACTGGATGAGATCGTGCCTGTGTACCGACGGGACTGTCACGAGGAAGTGTATGCTGGCAGCCACCAATATCCAGGGAGAGGAGTCTATCTCCTCAAGTTTGACAATTCCTACTCTTTGTGGAGGTCAAAATCAGTCTACTACAGAGTCTATTATACTAGATAAAAGTGTTGCAGAGTCTGGAGTCTCGGGGCAGAGGATGGCATTTAATTTGGAAATTTCCTTTGACTTTTGTGGAGCATTAGAGTCAGGGTTTACCTTATTGATTTTGATCTGATGGTTTATGAACTCTTGCTGGGAATCAAAATTTCCTTGAGACTCTAGGATTCAGAGTTTGGGGCTAAAAGAGATTCCTCAGACTCATCCAGCCTTTGGGTGCTGACTAGCAGAGTCACTAGTGGATGCTGAAGTTACATGAGCTACATGTTAAATATTTAAAGTCTCCAAAATAAAACACCCCAACGTTGACCTTACCCGGCTGATGGTTAGTCCCTTGCTGCCTGCTCCATATGTCTTATGAGAGCCCGTAGTTACAGTGTCCTCTAGTTTGAAATCCTTAAGTTAATAAGTCTATACCAGGTACTGCTGGCTTTGATTAAAGGTCATTTTTAAAACTTAAAAACTCAAGACCTCACCTCACAGATTATAATAGAAAAAGAAATGGCCTCAGTTTGATCTTGTTCAGAATGACCCAGATTGGTTTTGCTTTGGGTATAGCTGTTTTGTTCAGAGTTACCTTACAGAGAATTATTTTCTGAGATAATCTTAAACTAGAATGTTCAAAACGAATTGATAATTGAAGTATCAGGATACATAGAACACCTCAGAGATTTTTCTTCAGGAGCTTCCACAAACTTTGAATCCTTGTATCTTTATTTGTTATTCATACTACTAGTAGCAAAATACAGATTTTTCGTTTTGATTTGGCTTCGTAGAGTATCTCAAACTGAAACTTTTCTGCACAAAGAATACAATTAGGGATTTTGTAAATTCAAATTGGCCCCTACTGAATTAAAAATAAGATCATTTAAATATAATTCAGCATATGGGAAGTAACATTGCACTAATATGGAAATCACTGCCAGAGACAGTCTGTTTTCTTTTAATTTGTTACTACTAGTCACAGACCCTACTTATTCCAGTTTGGAATTACTTATTAAGGAGAATTGGAAATACGTATGCCCATGATTAAATTTGATAGCTTTAATTTGTATTATTTCTTTATTGGCAGGAAGAGGTATACCTTTGTTTTCCTTGCTGAAAACAAACATGGATTAACTGCCTCAAATTTGTATAAGTGATTGGCTAGTCTAGAGATTCTTGTTTTCAGAAGGGAGAGTGGTCTAGATAGAAAATGACAAAGATGGCAATATATACTTAATGTTGTTATTCTTATGTTGTTACTGAAATACTTAGATTTCTAAAATTTTAAATCATAAATCACTTCTTTTTGTTTTGTTTTGGTTTTGTTATTTTTCTTTTGTTCATAAATCACTTATAGGAGGATTTCCACTGACTAGCTGCAGTATTTTCAGTTCACTACATATGGGCAATTTGAGTTTTTTGTGTGCTTTCTTTCTGTCTGTCTTTTATACCTAGTTTTGTACATATCTAACTGTTCTCTTTTGGTTGTTCAGAAACTGGATTATTTTTTCTTAAGCAGTGCTTAATTTGTGTTTTTAAATTTTGATTCAGAAGTAGTCCCAGCTCATAGGTGTTCATGCTGTTACATCTAGAACATTTGTCAGGCTGTCAGCTCTCATGTACATATGGTATAGAAACCATGGAGTTAGGCACTTCCTGGATTTTTTTTTTAAATGAGAAAAATACTGTATTTAAAATGTAAAATAAACTTTTAACAAGCAGGCACTAATATATATTTCTTCCAGCCTTTGATTACAAATTTGTTCGTGCACATGTTAAGATGAATTATCTCCTAAAAATATCATTGTTCTTGGGAGCAGTATATGTTACTTTACATAGCAGCGGTTCCTGTCATGTGTTCACGTCAGAATATTTTTGGTTTTAAACTTTTTTTATTGCCTTTGGCTCTTGATTAGTACAGTACAAATGCGATTTCAAAAAGATCTTGAATATAATATATTTAATCAATTAAAATGTTTATCTGTAACTTGTTGTTTTATTAATATAGTTATTCTCTGAAGCACTAGTACAGTATTTCAACATCCAGGTAGGAGAAAAAGAAATGTTTTAAATATCTTTGTTTTAAAGGGCTCTAGTTGCAACAGACTCCTTCTGGCCAATTATTTAGTTTTACTGTTAATTACCTTACTGACTTAATATAGATTTAAATTTTTTCAGACTTTTAAATGCAAAGGATAGCACTGATTTTTCTTATTGCAAATGACTGGGTTATAAAGTTGTTTCCCTACACTGCTGTGTGCGTAGTGTGTTCCGTGAAATATGTGGAGCCAGCAGACTTTAATGGATCTTGGGAGATGGAGCCCTCACTCAGGGTGGATGATTGCAGAGCAGCTGTGGGCAAGTGCCTAGTCAGTGTGATGTGGAGTCCCAGAACCAGGTTGCCACATCCAGATGACCCCACTGATAGGCAGGGTAACTGGCATGTTTAATTTTTTTTCTTTTGGAATCTGGGAAGACAGATGAGGTATTTTTGCTGTGTGGGATACCATAAAGCCAGACTGAAGAAGCATTAGTAGAGCAGTTGATGTAAGCACCTCTTGGAAACCATGCTACTAAGTCTTGACCATCTGTCTTTTGGTGCAAGAGAATCAACCAGTTCAAAATAGTAAGTAATTGCTAATAATTCATTAGGGCTTAAAGTTCAACAGTCAGTGGCCAGATGTGGTGGAGCACACCTGTAGCCTCAGCTACTCAGGAGGCTGAGGCATGAGAATCACTTGAACCTGGGAGGCATAGGTTGCAGTGAGCCAAGATCGTGCCACCACACTCCAGCCTGGGTGACAGAGCAAGATTCTGTCTCCAGGGGGGAAAAAAAGTTCAATCTACAACTAAAGCCATCTTTGCTTCTCTCCCCGGCTTTTTCTCAGTTCAACACTTCCTGTCTGCAACCTAAAAACATGTGCCTGTGTGTCTATTTGGGGTAGAACAGATCTTCATTTTCATTCAGTAGCTTTTCAAAATGTGTGTGAATTAGTATTGGACTTTTGTCTCACATATATCTGCCTGCAGTTTTTAATTTTCTTAAAAAAATTTTTTTTCTCTCTTTTTTTTTTGAGACAGGTTCTCTGTCACGTAGGCTGCACAATTTCAGGTCACTGCAGCCTCGACCTCCTGGGCTCAAGCAGTCCTCCCACCTTAGCCTCCCCAGTAACTGGGACTATAGACACATGATTTGGCATGCCTGGCTAATTTTTGTAGTTTTTTTAGAGCTGGGGTTTTACCATGTTGTCCAGGCTGGTCTCAAACTCCCGGGCTCAAGTGATCCACCCTCTTCAGTCTCCCAAAGTCCTGGGATTACAGGCACGAGCCACTATTCCTGGCCTACTTAACATTTTTTAAAGACTGAGTGGATTATTGTCCTTTAATGGTTTTACTTTGAATTCATTATATTGTCATTATTTCAGGTCCTTATTTTGCTTGCTATCTTTTGTAATGAAACAGAAGCACTAGCTCCATTTTACTAGTGATCAGGGTCCTTAATTTGGTACCAGATACCTAACTTTTTTAGAATTGACACTTGACTTTTGCACTCAATTCAGTCATATGTGGGGTGAAAGTCTAAATTGGAGCAGTTAACTGTAGCTGTAGTAAACACTGTATCTGGTTGCTTACTTCAATCTATAATGTACTGATGACTTGAAAGTTTATTTCTGAAAAGAGCCAAGTATAAAATATGTTGGCTGGGTGTGGTGGCTCACACTCGTAATCCCAGCACTTTGGAAGGCTAAGGCAGGTGAATCATCTGAACTCAGGAGTTCAAGACCAGCCTGGCCAACATGGTGAAACCCTGTCTCTACCAAAAATACAAATAAGTAGCCAGCCATGGTGGCATGCATGTGATCTTAGCTACTCGGAAGGCTGAGATGGGAAGATCACTTGAGCTTGGGAAGCAGGGGTAGCAGTAAGCCAAGATCATGCTATTGCAACCTAGCCTGGGTGACAGGGTGAGATTCTATCTCAAAAAAATAAAAATTTTAAAAGTATGTTAATGGCAATCTATAAAATAATTTTTTTTTTGAGATACAGCCTCACTCTATTGCCCAAGCAATTCTCATGCCTCAGCCTCCAGAGTAGCTATGCCACCATAGGGGCTGACTTTTTTTTTTTGAGATGGAGTCTCCCTCTGTCACCCAGACTGGAGTACAGTGGCATGATCTCAGCTCACTGCAACCTCTGCCTCCCGTGGTCAAGCTATTCTGCCTCAGCCTCCCAAGTAGCTGGGACTACAGGTATGTGCTACCATGCCCAGCTAATTGTGTTTGGAGTAGAGACGGGGTTTCACTATGTTGGCCAGGCTGGTCTTGAACTCCTGACCTCAAGTTATCTGCCTGCCCCTGGCCTCTCAAAGTGCTAGAATTACAGGCATGAGCCACCTGCGCCCGACCTTCATTTAGATTTATTAAACTTTCATGGTTTGTGCTTTTCGTATCTTTGGTTTGAGACATGGTCTCTCTGGAGTACAGAGGTGCCAGCCTTGAACTCCTGGGCTCAAATGACCCTCCCACTACAGCTTCCCAAAGTGCTGGGATTATAGGCGTGATTATGTGCTTGGCTTTCCCTGCTCCTCAGATTCTTTAGCTAGAAACTTAGGTTATTTATTTAAGCCCCACCTCCACCTTTTTTTAATTCAAAGCTAAAAACTTTTTGAGTGTTGCTTTTTTTTGAGGGGTGGAGGGGGACAGAGTCTTAACTCTGTTACCAGGCTGGAATGCAGAGGCTTGATCTTGGCTCACTGCAACCTCCACCTCCTGGGTTTAAGAGATTCTCCTGCCTTAGCCTCTGGAGTAGCTGGGACTGTAGGCGGGCGCCACCATGCCCAGCTAATTTTTGTATTTTTAGTAGAGGCAAGGTTTCACTTGTTGGCCAGGATGGTCTCAATCTCTTGACCTCATGATCTGCCCCCCTCCGTCTCCCAAAGTGCTGGGATTACAGGCATGATCCACAGATGCCCAGCTGAGTGTTGCTTTTTTACATCTCATACATTTTGATATGTTGGGATTTTGTTTGCCTTTGGTTTAAAATATTTTCTTTTTCTTTTTTTTTTGAGACAGCGTCTCACTCTATTGCCCAGACTGGAGTACGATGGCAGGATCCCAGCTCACTGCAACCTCCACCTCCCGGATTCAAGTAATTCTCCTGCCTCAGCTTCCCAAGTAGCTGAAATTACAGGTATGCACCACCATGCCCAGCTAATTTTTTATTTTTAGTAGATAAGAGTTTCACCATATTGGCCAGGCTGGTCTTGCACTCCTGATCTCAGGTGATCTGCCCACCTCGGCCTCCCAAAATGCTGGGATTATAGGCGTGAGCCACCACACCCAGCCCAGTTTAAAATATTTTCTAATTTCCAGCTGGGCGCGGTGGCTCACGCCTGTAATCCATGCACTTTGGGAGGCTGAGGTGGGCTGATCACCTGAGGTTGGGAGTTCAAAACCAGGCTGGCCAACATGATGAAACCCCGTCTCTACTAAAAATAAAAAAAATTAGCTGGGCATGGTGGTGCGTGCCTGTAATCCCAGCTACTCGGGAGGCTCAGGCAGGAGAATCACTTGAACCTGGGAGGTAGAGGTTGCAGTGAGCCAATATCTCATCATTGCACTCCAGCCTGGGCAAGAAGAGCAAAACTCTGTCTCAATAATACATACTTTTTTTTTCTAATTTCCTTTGAGATTTCTTGCTTGTTACATGGGTTATTTAGAAGTGTGTTAGGTTTCATATATTTGAGGATTTCCCAAATGTTTTTCTGTTGTTGATTTCTAATTTAATTTTATTATTTCCATTTTTTAAAGTTTACCAAACTTGTTTTATGTCCAAGAATGGTTTCTCCTAGTTGATGTTCCACGTTCACTTGAATAGAATGTATAATCTGCTGTCATTGAGTGGAGTGTTCTATAAATGTCAGCCAAGTTAAGTTGGTTGATAGTGATGGTTAAGTTCTGCTTGTTCTGTCAGTTACCAAAATAAGAGTTTTGAATTCTTCAACTAAATTATAGATTTGTGTCCCCCCCCCCCACCTTTTTGGTCATTTTTGAAGTTTTCTGTATGATTGTATGGCTTCTTGATGAATTGACTTCTTTACTGTTATGTATCTCTTCATGTCTGATTATAGTCCATTTCATCTGGTATTAATGTTGCCACTCCTGTTTTATTTTGATTAAAGTTCACATGATATATCTTATTCCATCCTTATACTTTCTTATTTTATTTTTATTTTTTTGAGACAGGGTCTTGCTCTGGGACAGCTTAGAGTCCAGGAGGTCAAGACTGCAGTGAATCATAACCAGCAGTGCGGTTATAACCAGTGGTGCAGTTATAACTCACTGTAGCCTTGACCTCCTAGGCTGTAAGCTATCCGTCTGCCTCAGCCTCTCATGTAGTTGGGACTACAGGCTTGCACCACAACACCTTGCTAATTTTTTTGTTTTTTTGTATAGACAGGGTCTTGCTTTGTTGCCTAGGCTGGTCTCTAACTCCTGGATTCAAGCTATCAACACACCTGGGTCTCCCAAAGTGCTAGGATTACAGGCATGATCCACCATGCTGAACCTATTCATCTTTTTACTTTTTAATTTAAAATGGGTTTCTCGTTGACAGCATATAATTTGAGTCTTTTTAAAATCTAACCTGACAGTCATTTTCTTAATTGTCATGTTTAGATGATTTATATTTAATGTAATTATTATTAATGTGATTGGATTTAAATATACAGTTTTGCTATTTTTGTCCCATCTGTTCCTTTTTGTTGTTGTTGGGACGGAGTTTTGCTCATTTCCCAGGCTGGAGTGTGGTGGCATGATCTCGGCTCACCACAACCTCCACCTCCCAGGTTTAAACAATTCTCCTGCCTCAGCCTCCCTAGTAGCAAAGATTACAGGCGTGTGCCACCAAGCCCGGCTAATTTTATATTTTTAGTAGAGATGGGGTTTCTCCATGTTGGTCAGGCTGGTCTCAAACTCCTGACCCCAGGTGATCTACCCACCTTGGCCTCCCAAAGTGCTGGAATTACAGGCCTGAGCCACTGTGCCCTGCCCCCATATGTTCTTTGGATTATTTTTTTCCTCTTGTATGACCTTCTTTTGGAATGAGTATTTTTTATAGATCTATTTTCTCCTCCTGTTGACTTGTTAAATTAGTTCTTCTGCTTTTTTAGTTTTGTTGTTTTTTAGTGTGCTTGGATCCAAAATATACATCTTTAACACACCAAAGACTAATTTCAAATATATTATTCCACTTAACATACAGCATAAGAACATTACAACAGACTGGGCATGGTGGCTCACACCTGCAATCGCAGCACTTTGGGGGGCTGAGGTGGGTAGACAGCTTGAGGCCAGGAGTTCGAAACCAGCCTGGCCAACATGGTGAAACCCGTCTCTATACTAAAAATACAAAAATTAGCCGGGTGTGGTGGTGTGTGCCTGTAATCCCAGCTACTCAGGAAGCTGAGACACAAGAATTGCTTGAACCAGGGAGGCGGAGGTTGCAGTGAGCCAAGATCGCACCACTGAACTCCAGCCTGGGTGACAGAGCAAGACTAAGTCTCAGAAAAACAAAATGAACATTACAACAATATATTTCTATTGCCTCCATACTGGGTTTAAGAGTAGATTTTTGTCTGGTCTCTTATGAGAGGGTTTGCTTCCCTTCTTCTGTGGTTTAAAGTTTTTGCTTCATAGAAAAGGGCTCCGGGAAAGGGTGTTCCTACCTGTCCTTGGGATCAGCTGATCATTTCTACTTGTCTGTGCTGCCAAGGGTGACTCTCCCCACCCTCCTGCTCTGTACCACTGGAGGCCCATCATGGGAAAGTGTGCAGGTGACTGTGATTCCTCGTCAGGGTCTCTGCTGTTCAAAATTGATACCCCACCACTTGACCTTTAAGAACTGTTCTTCCCTGTCTCCAGCAGCATGACCCTCTTCATCCATGCTGAACATGGTAAGGCATGGCAGTACATCCTTTGTCAGTGGGGATGGGCTCCTCACACTTGGGAATTCAGTTTGCTCAGTTGCCTTTGCTCTAGCTCTCTGATGGGCCTAAGGAGTGTTATGATTTTGAATATTATCTGGTTTTATCTCACTGTTTTTTTTGGCAGGGGCGGTGGGGTTTTGGGTTTTTTTATTTGTTTGAGATAGTCTCACTCTGTCACCAGGCTAGAATGCAGTGATGTGATCTCGGCTTACTGCAACCTCCAACTTCTGAGTTCAAGCAATTCTCCTGCCTCAGCCTCCCCAATAGCTGGGATTACAGGTGCATGTCACCATGCACAGCTAAGTTTTGTTTTTTGTTTGTTTGTTTAGTAGAGATGGGGTTTCACCACGTTGGACAGGATGGTCTTGATCTCCTGACCTCGTGATCTGCCCTCGGCCTCCCAAAGTGCTGGGATTACAGGCGTGAGCCACCATGGCCGGCCTTTTGTTTTTGTCTTTAGATGGAGTCTTGCTCTGTTGCCCAGGCTGGCGTGCAATGACATAATCTTGGCTCACTGCAACCTCCACCTCATGGGTTCAAGCAATTCTTAGGCCTCAGCCTCTTGAGCAGCTGGAACTACAGGTGTGTGCCACCATGCCTGGCTAATTTCTGTATTTTATTTTTTTGGTAGAGATGGGGGTTTCACCATGTTGGCCAGGCTGGTCTTGAACTCCTGACCTCAGGTGATCAACCTGCCTCAGCCTCGAAAAGTGCTGGAATTACAGGCATGAGCCACTGTGCCTAGCCTTTTCTAACTGTTAATAATATAGCAGCAATGTTCTCTTACACTTTTCTACAGCTTAAGCAGAAATTAACCTAGATTAAATATTTCAAAAATACTTTTTCATGTGGTTTGTTGCTAATTGTTTTGCATACTGATCTTGTATTCAGGACTCTTAGAATAATTAGTCATCTGGAAGGGATTTGACTTTTTTTTTTAATCTCCAGCATTAGAACAAGACTGACACTGGTATTGAGACATGGCAGTTATAGCAGTCTGATGACAGATTTGTTATTTATTATTGTGGCAAAATATACATAAATTTAACCATTTTCAAGTATACAGTGTGTTGGCATTAAGTATATTTATGTGTTGTGAAACCATCATCCCCTTTTATCTCCAGAACTTTTTCATCTTCCCAAACTGAAACTCTACCCATTAAACAGTAGCTCCTCATTTCCCCTTGCCCCAGTAACCACCATGCTACTTTCAGTCTCCGAATTTGATTATTCTAGGTTCCTCAGATTAGCGGAATCATGTATTTGTTCTTTTGTGTCTGGCTCATTTCACTTAGCATACTGTATTTAAGGTTTCTCCGTTTTGTAGCATGTATCAGAATTTTATTTTTCTCACACCTGCAATCCTAGCACTTGGGGAGGCTGAAGCAGGAGGATCACTTGAGGCCAGGAGTTCAAGACCAGCCTGGCCAACATGGCAAAACCGCGTCTCTACTGAAAATATGAAAATTCACTGTAATCCCAGCACTTTGGGACGCCGAGGTGATTGGGTCACCTGAGGTCATCCTCAGGTCCAGGTTGTGTGCTGGGCCTCAGGGCCCATAGACTTCCTTCTGCACCCTTACAGGCCCTGGCTCCCCTCCAGCAGCACAACAGGCCCCAGCTGCTCCTCAGCCCTCCACTCCTGACAAATGAGTTCACCTTTCTCCAACAAGGGAAGAAGGCCCCCCTTCAGCCCTGCATCATCCTCACATCTGCTGGCCTTGCTTCCCCTGCCTCCTTCGCAGGCCTGCCCCGAGTCCTCCTCACTGCAGTAATTGCAGTCCTCCTCCTGGCATGGCCACCTTTTCCCTTCAGCATGAAAAGCATACTCAAGTTTCTTTCTCTTTTGCTTTTGGCCAGACTACAGTGCAGTGGTACAATCATAGCTCACTGCAGCCTTGACCTCCTGGGCCCAAGCAATCCTCCCACCTCAGCCTCCCGAGTAGCTGTAACTATAGGCATGTGCCACCAATCCTGGCTAATATTTTTGTATTTTTTGTAGAGATGGGTTATGCTATGTTGCCCAGGCTGGTCTCAAACTCCTGGGCTCAAGCGATCTGCCCGCCTCGGCCTCCCAAGGTGTCAGGATCACAGGTGTGAGCCAACACACTACACCCAGCCCTCAAGTTTCATCTTAGCGGGAAAGAAGCTAATGTGCCTGGAGCCTGATCCTGCTAGCTTTTGCCGCATCTCCTTTCTGTTGCACACCCGCAGGCTGCTTAACAACATCTGACACCCCTCATCTGTCCTGTCAACCCAGTAGGCTGACTTTGCCCTCACCAGAGGTCACCAGCAGTTTCTGTGGATAAAGCCTTTGACATCTGCTCTGCAGTATTTCGCCCTCTTTCCTGCCCCTTCCTCCTTGAAAGTCGGCACCGGGTACTCTACATTCTGTGCGTTCTCCCTGGCTCCCACCTGTCTCTCAACCACCAGGTCCCTAGAATTCTGGCTGCAGCCCTCTTCTCCCTCCCCTGTGTGCTCCCGCCCGGCCACTGGCTTGGGAGCCTCCTCTCTTGTAGTCTAGGAAACATGAGCACTCCCTGCAAAGCATTCTTCGAGGGTTTTGAGCAGTCTTGTGTGTAAAATGCCTTGGGTAACCTATGTTATCAGTTTAGACACTGCGGGAGGGCGGGCTCCTCTGTCCTTTTTGGAACCCCATGGATTGGCTTCGGTGATGTGTGAACCTCCGGAAACAGTGCAAGGTGTGGACATGTAGGCATTTTCTCAGGTTCCACCCTGTTCTCAAAGGACACTGAAAGAAGCGCGTGTCCACTGCTCCTTACGCTCCGGCGGGTCTCTCGCCTCCTGCAGCTCCCTCTGGCTCCTAAGCTCAGCTTCAAACTGAGTGGGGAGTGGGCAGTCCCCCTAAGAGGAGTGCCATTTTTCTGGGGGTCCAAAGTGGCTCCGGCCGGAGGTCGTGGCGCTTACGAAGGCGAGGTCATGAGTTCAAGGCTAACCTGAGCAACCTTACAAGTTCACACTGATTGGCAAAAAAAAAAAAAAAGGAGTGCCATTTTTCCCATAGCAGAAGGGGAGTGGACTTTGGCACTAGGAGAGGATGGGCACTAGGAAAGGAGAGGTGTTGGCTGAAGGCCAGGCCTAGCACAGAGGCTGTGCAGTTGCCCTGTGCTGGGCCCGACTATGCAGGAGAAGGGCCAAGTGCACAGAGCAGCAGCATCAGAGCCAGGGCCACCTGGCTAACTACTCAGGCTGACATTGTCCCTGGGTGCTGTCTTCAGGGGCAGGGCTGTCAGGCTCCCAAATGCCAGGGCTAGGAAGCAGCGTGGAGCAGGGCTCTGCAGCATTCAGTAACAACTCATTGAACAAACACTCCTGGAGCACCTGCGCTCCCAGCACCAGATGCGGGGAAGGAGTCCAGCATGGGCACTGCTGTCAAGTAACTGACATCCGTTGGCTAGAGGCAGACCAAATAAGGAAAGCAAATAACAATGAAAAGCAGTGAGAAAAATGAATAATACCGGGCCACTACCTTAGCTTGAGAGGTCAGGAAAGGCACTATGTGGAGGGACTATTTGAGACCTGAGCGATGTTAGCCCCTTGAAGATCTGGGCAGAGCCTTCCAGGAGGGAACAGGCAGTGCAGAGGCCCTGAGGTAGGAACACGTTTGTGTGTGTGCAGGACAACACAAAGTGAGAGGTGGAGGAACAGCAGGGGATGGGATTGGAAAAGGTGGTGGGCACATTGTTCCTTTGCAGGTGTTGGGTGGGGACCATGGGGGAGGCGGGAAGCCCAGGAGGGGCATGATCTGGCTTCTGTTTGAAAACATTTCTCTGGTTGCTGTATAGCGTGGGGAAGCAGTAGACACAGGAGACAAGTTAGGAGGTAAGGGCAGTGGTCCCGGTGGGCTCTGGTGGCTTGAACTAGGCTGGAGCAGTGAAGATGGGAGTTGAAGGCAGGGTACGTTTTGGAGACAGAGCTGACAGAACATGACCTGTTTGCAGTGACAATGTAAGAGGTGCTGCTGGGCCACAGTTTATGCTGAGGGTGTTCTGAGTAGTGTTCAAAAGTCCTTTGGGAGCCCCTTTTTGAGATCATGGCCACCACACCTGCACACTGAGTGGTCTCACCCCATCCACCGAGTCTCACCCCGTCCACTGAGTAGTTTGGTGTCACCTGGGAGAAGACACCTGGGGAAGGGAAAGGGAATCTCCTGTGTGTGCTGCAGGGAGGGCTGCATGATGTACTTAGAAACATGATGGAGCAGCTCCCCTTGCTCACAAGGGCAACGGAGGTGCCCAGGTTACACTGAGCTGTCCTGGATTCTACTGTGGAGTCCCACTGGCATCTCAACCTTGTGTGTCCAAAACAGCCCCCAGGTCCACCGTCCTGGATCCCTGTGTCTGTAGTGGCATCCCCTTTTCATCCTCCTTCCCGTCAGCGCCAAGTTCTATTGCGTCCACCTCCCAAGGACCCTCCCCGGGGCCCTCGCTGGTTATCTGTCACATTACAGCACAGCCTCCCATCCAGTCTCTACAGCACAGCCAGGGAGCTTTCCAAAAGGCAGATCTAATCATGTCCCTCCCCAGCTTAAAACTCTTCAATCCCAGAGAATTCCAGACAAAAGCCAAACTTTGAAGCAGAGGTAACTCCAAAGCTCAGCAACCTCAGCCCCACCTCCTCCTCCCACCTCCTTACCACTTCCCACCTGCTCCCCAGGACATGACCCAAATTCATCAGTCACCCTTCTGGGCCTTGCCCTTCCTGCTAACTTGGCCTTCAGTACTCTGTCCTCCCTCCACAGAGGCCCAGCGACCCCCCTTGCTCACACAGCACAGGGCCCTTGTCCTCACACAGCTTCTCAGCATAGCCCTGACCTCGGACCACACTGGCTCTTACCTGCCCATCTCTTCCACATGGGAACCAAGAATCCGGCGAGCCCTGGAGAGCAGGGCCATCTTTCCTGTGGGTCTCCTGCAGTTCCTGTCGTAGTAACAGGACGTTAATAATACAGTGAACACTTCCCTTCCCAGGAAGGGAGGAGGCGGAGGGCCAGTAACAGAGCAACAAGTCTTTCCAGAAAACCCACCAGGCTGCGGAAGGTCGTGACGGGTTCATTTGGTTGGTGGAACTGAGCTGAAGGGCTCTGCATGGGCACATCTCTGCTCTGCATTTTAGTCCATTTTCTGCTGCCATACAGAACTCCACAGACTGGGCCAGACACGGCAGCTCATGCACTTTGGGAGGCTGAAGCCGGCGGATCACTTGGGCCCAGGAGACCAGCCTGGGCAACATGGTGAAACCCCAATCATTACTAAAAATACAAAAATTAGCAGGGCATGGTGGCGTACACCTGTGATCCCAGCTACTCAGGAGGCTGAGGCAAGAGAATCACTTGAACCCAGGAGGTGGAAGTTGCAGTGAACAGAGATCGCACCACTGCATTCCAGTCTGCGTGATGGAGCAAGATTCCATCTCTAATAAGAAATTTTAAAAAGAATTCCATAGACGGTGGAAAAGAAATTGATGTCCCCTAGTTCTGGAGGCTGGCAAGTCCAAGAGCATGGCACCAGCATCTTGTGAGAGCCCTGCCATGGCAGAAGGATGGAAAGCAGAAGTGAGCATGTGAGATAGAGAGCAAAGTGGTCCAGAATCATCCTTTTTATCAAGAACCCACTCCAGAGATAATGGCATCGATCCATTCCTGAGGGCAGAGCCCTCATAACAGAATTACCTTGCAAAAGCCCCACCTGCCAATGCCATTGTCATAATGGCAATTAAATTTCTTTAATTAATTAATTTATTTTAAGACAGGGTTTCACCATGTTGATCAGGCTGGTCTTGAACTCCCGACCTCAGGTGATCCGCCCACCTTGGCCTCCAAAGTGCTTGGATTACAGGCGTGAGCCACCACGCCCGGCCAATGGCAATTAAATTTCAACATGGGCCCGGCAAGGTGGCTCATGCCTGTAATCCCAGCACTTTGGGAGGCCTAGGTGGGCAGATCATCTGAAGTCGGGAGTTCGAGACCAACCTGACCAACGTGGGGAAACCCCCATCTCTACTAAAACTACAAAATTAGCTGGACATGATGGTGCACGCCTGTTATCCCAGCTGCTTGGGAGCCTGAGGCAAGAGAATCACCTGAAATAAAAAGTTGTACCAAAGATTGCCAAGTTCCCTTCCAGCTTCAAAACTCAAGCCAGGGGCACTGTAAGGCGAATGATTTCCTTTCCTGGAAGGCTGGGCCCTGAGGTTGCTGAGGGCGCTTCCATGCTGGTGCCCCTTCCATCCAGGAACTGAGCTCTGCCCTCTCGGTTTGTTTGTTCACTTCACTCCTCCCCTAGGGGCTGGAGTTACTTCTGGGAAGGAGGCTGGGCACTTCTGGGCTGAGCTGTGTTTCCACAGTGCCCTGCCACCCTGCCAGGAAGACACCCGTTTCTCCTGGTTGACTGTGATAGGCTTTTGTTTCCTGCCACGCTGCTGGGCCAGACTGAGGAGGAGGTACTCAGGCATGCAGTACCTTGGGACTTGCAGGTCGTGGACCCAGCCCTTCATTCAGACCAGTTGTTCTGGAAGTTTGGGTCTCAACCAACAGCAACAGCAGCAGTACCAGGAAACTTGTTAGAAATGCAAATTACTGGACCCCACCCTTGACCTACTTAATTAGAAACTCTAGGGTGAGGCCAGCCATCTGTGTTTTTATAAGTCCCCAGGTTTCTCTGACACACACCAAAGTTTCAGAAACACTTTATGCATTGTGTGTGTGTGTGTGTGTGTGTGTGTATGCGTGTGTTTTCAAAACGGGGTCTTGCTCTGTCAGTGATGGTGGAGTGTAGAGGTGCCATCACAGCTCATTGCAATCTCCAACTCCTGTCCTTAAGCAGTCCTCCTGCCTCAGCCTCCCAAGTAGTGTGCTTGTAGAGACAGGATCTTGATATGTTGCCCAGGCTGGTCTTGAAGCCCTGGGCTCAAGCAATCCTCCCACCTAGCCTCACAAAGCACTCAGATTATAAAAGCATGAGCCTCCACACCTAGCCCAAGAACCCTCAACTATTCCAGTTGTGTATGTGTGTGAGACAATCTTGCTCTGTCATCCAGGCTGGAGTGCCGTGGCACAATCTCGACTCACTGAAACCCGTCTCCCATGCTTCAAGTAATCCTCCTACCTCAGCCTCCTGGGTAGCTGGAACTACAGATGTGTGCCACCATGCCCAGCTAAGTTTTGTATTTTTTTGTAGAGACGGTTACGCCATGTTGCCCAGGCTGGTCTCACACTCCTGAGCTCAAGCAATTCACCTGCCTTGACCTCCCAAAATGCTGGGATTACAGGCCTGAGCCACCACTCTCAGCCATCCATTCATTTTTCCAAAATCAGGTCTGAGCTTCAGTCTGGGAGCCTGGGGCAGCTTCGAATGCTGGGAGAGGCACAGGCCTGGGAACTGCCATGAGTAGCAGAGGAGGGGGTTCAGCTCTGAACTTGGGTGGGAGAGTGACAGGAAAGGAGGGAAATTCTGGTGCTGCTGCTGCTGCTGCTGCTTTGAAGCTTTCTTGGGTAAATGGTGACAAGGACCACAACCTCCTTACCTGGGTGAGGGCTTTGGGGGATTTCAAAGCACCTTCACTTACATCACCCTATTGGATTTCAAATTACTCCTTAGAGCAGTGCCCATAAGAAATACTGCATTTGGGCTGGGCGCAATGGCTCACACCTGTAATCCCAGCACTTTGGGAAGCCAAGGCAGGTGGATCAGAAGGTCAGGAGTTCAAGACTGGCCTAACCAACATGGCAAAACCCTGCCTCTACTAAAAATGCAAAAATTAGCCAGGCGCAGTGGCGCACACCTATAGTCCCAGCTACTCAGGAGACTGAGGCAGGATAATCGCTTAAACCCAGAAGACAGAGGTTGGAGTGAGCTGAGATCATGCCACTGCACTCCAGCCTGGGTGACAGAGTGAGACCAAAAAAAAAAAAGGAAATACTGCATGTGTCTAGTGCCTATTTCCGCTGCCTGAGCGTGAGCTGCTTTGGTGACAGGGATCATCCCAGTGTCCTCATCAAATCTTCAGTGCCCAGTATAGAAAACACTCACCCCGGCCGGGTGCGGTGGCTCAAACCTGTAATCCCAGCACTTTGGGAGGCCGAGGCAGGTGGATCACGAGGTCAAGAGATCGAGACCATCCTGGTCAACATGGCGAAACCCCGTCTCTACTAAAAATACAAAAAATTAGCTGGGCATGGTGGCGTGTACCTGTAATCCCAGCTACTCAGGAGGCTGAGGCAGGAGAACTGCTTGAACCCAGGAGGCGGAGGTTGCAGTGAGCCGAGATTGCTCCATTGCACTCCAGCCTGGGTAAAAAGAGTGAAAATCCGTCTCAAAAAAAAGAAAAAAGAAAACACTCGCCCCATCTTCCCGTCCAAATCCTGTATCTTCTGCAGAAGCTGGCTCCTCTGCAGGTTCTGGCAACATGACACACACATAGCTTTCCTGCCATCTGTCGATTTCCTCTGGGCCTGTCCCACAGACTGAATTTCAGCTCCCTGCCTTGGCCAGGGCACATCCTGTCTAACCATTCATGGTCACCCAGCTTTGCACCCCCTCAGCCTCCCTGCTATTTAAGCTCAGGAGAGAATATTCATCCACCTCTTAGGAGCTGGGTGTCAGACCCTGGGCCCAGACTCCTGCCGAGATCAATGGCCTCACCTTACTGGCTTTGGCGCCATCTAGTGGACGCATCTGGATGTGCGGAGACCGCAGCCCTTTCTGTGACCCAGAAGCAAAACTTACCTGGCCATACATTATTTTTGAGTCCCAAATCCACAGTCCAGTCACTGTCCCAGCCCAGCTCAGCATGTACCGCCCACTGCCTGCTCAATGCCGGGCCAGCACACCTTCGCCTCACATTTACAGGGACTCTAAACAGAGTCTCTTCCCCTTACATCCTCGCCCCATACTCAACACTGTGCACAAAAGCAGGGATTTGTCGTGACAGAGCAGAATGAAACAACCCAAACATCCCTCAAGATGCGAAGCATGCATTCTATGGAATATTATGCATGGATAAAAGGATGTGCTGGACTGGAAACATCTCCAGAAGCACATTAAAGAACAATACATACAGCATGATGGCGTTTACTAGAAGAAACACACCTGAGCCTGACCCACTGTTTACATATCCGCTTGAAATGTAGAGGGAGGGTGGGCTGGACACAGGACAAGGTAATCCTGGGGACCTCTAGGGAGGAATGGGACTGGGGGGATGGTGAAAGGCCTTTCCTTTTACACACCTTCACTGTGTGTGTATCTTTTTATGTTTCTAAGGCAAACAGCAAATTTAACAACCCTGTGTTAAAGGTGGAGGGTGTCCAGGTTCTTGGCATCTTGAGCAAAGAATTGGACCAGACACACAAAGCAAGGAAGGAATGAAGAGATTTTCTGAAAATGAAAGTACACTCTACAGTGTGGGACAGTCCCAGCATAGGAGTTCAAAAGGCCCCTGAGTTTCAACACCCCCTAGAGGATTCCACTGGTTACCTCGGGTATGCCCTATGTAAATGGAGAGGATGAAGTAGAGTCACAAAGTCATCTACCGGGTACGCCCTAAGGAGAGGTTATTTCCTGTTACAGCTGATGTGAATCGGCCTTATATTCCCTGCCTCCAGACGCTATTTTCCTGACTCACCTGGTGCCAGGAGCGGAATGGCTGTGGCTCTCACAGGTGCTACATGATGAGCAGTGCTGGCCTTCTGACCCAATTCTCCCACACCCACACCAGTTTCCTTCCTGAGCCACCAGATTCCCAGTGGTGGCTCCTCTCCTCTCCTCTCCCTTGTCCACCTTGCCACCTCTCTGCAGCCTTTTCCCCTCACACCTGCCGCGGCAGCACCTCCCCACATCACTCCCAGCCAGGTGTACTTTGGAAAGCACCAACTGCTGCTCCTGTTGAAGAGCCTCCATGGTGCTCAGTGGTGAGCACCGGGTGGGCTGATCAGCATCCCAACAAGGAGGCAATCCCCACTCTGTGAGCTGTCATGGGAGCCAGAGCTCTGCCTCCCACCACAAAGGCTGAAGGAGGCAGCATTCCTTCTCCCTTCCTGAGGATCTGGCAGACCCAGGCAAAGACACAGGGACAAGACAGCTCCCTCCGGGCCGCAGTACCCAGCGCCTCGCCCAAGATTACAGCCGAAGCCTGCAGAGCCATTGCAGGGGTGGCATTCAGCCATGCTGCAGCCCAGTAGCCATGGCGTCCACAGTCACCTCCCAAGACATTCCCTAGTCAGCTCCCTGAGCTCCCCACAACACTCCCAATGACTCCTTTTCTACTTAGTCATCAGGGTTGGTTTCGATTGCTGGCCACCTCCCTTTGGGCCCCAGCCAGGCCTGTGAAGCTAGTCCTGTCCAAGTGCCACAGGTGGGTGACTGTGTGAGGGACAGCGGGTCCGTGTGATAGATAACCTGTGGTCCATGAAGGGAGATGGTGCCATACCCAGAAGCTGCCAGGACCCAGATGTTAAGAGTCAGGGGATGTGACTTGCTTGCTAAAGGGAACCACGAGAGATGACTGTGCTGGGAACCTAGGCAGTTTGGTGAGCACCCACCTGGACCTTCCCTGGCCTGGTAGGGCATCCCCCTGGAGGCATGGCCCTGCAGCTTCCCCACCAGTGGGCAGGCTCGGGGAGGGACTGGAGAGGAGAGGGGCTACCTAGGCACACCCAGCCTCAGCAGACAAATGTTGGTGACCTATTGTTTGCACTTATTGTCTTAAACAGTCACTTCAGGCTGGAGGCTCACGCATGTGATCCCAGCACTTTGGGAGGCTCAGGAGGGAGGATCACCTGAGTTCAGGAGTTCGAGACCAGCCTGGCCAACATGGCAAAACCCCATCTCTACGAAAAATACAAAAATAAATTAGCCGAGCGTGGTGGCGCGAGTCTTGTAATCTCAGCTACTGAGGAGTCTGAGGTAGAAGACTCTCTTGAACCCCGGAAGAGGAGGTTGCAGTGAGCCGAGATTGCGCCATTACACTCCAGCCTGGACAACAGAGCGAGACTCCGTCTCAAAAAACAAAAACAACAGTTACTTAATGAGCAGTGCTCATTTCACCCCGCCTCTAGCGCACCCTCGGCAAGGCGCCTTCACAGGTGCCCTTCCTGCTCCCTGAAACCCTTTGCCAGCCTCCTCCCCACCCGGCCACCCTTCTTAGCAACCAACAACGTGGCGCCTCAGTTCCTCCCTGCCCTGTAAAACCCCTGGCCTCCCGCCAGACTCAAGAACTGCCCTCAGATCTCTTCCGTGCTCTCGCCCAGCAGGAGACACAGCCCAGGTCCCGCCTCCGTCACGCGGCAGCGCTCACGCGGGCCGGCCACGGCGAGGCTCCCTCACGCTGCCCGCCCCTGGAGTCTTCAGCGGCTCCGGGCTCAGACCTCCCTGCCTCCCAGTGTCCCCGCGCCGCCCCCGCGCCGCCCCCGCGCCAGCCGTGCTAACCCTGCTTCCGCTCCTGGGCTGCGCCCACGCCCGGTCCTCCCTCCCGTGGTTGGTGCGGTTCTCCCAGGCCGGGCCGGGACGCTGGACTGACGCCCCGGAAGCGGCCGCCGCCGCAGCCAATTGCCGGCTCTTGCTTTGGCTTTTACCGACCAGAGAGCTGCGTCTCCGACCCGGCTGTTTAACAGGGCGACTTTTGTTTAAAAAAAAAAAAAACTGGGGGTGCTGCAGAGGACCCCCCAACCCGGTGGCCCTCACAGTAGCTTCGGGCCTCCACCGGGAGGGCGCGCGAAGCCCGGCGGCCCCGAGAGGCCGGGGGTGGGAGGCGCGAGGGCGACCCCGCCGCGTGGAGCCGCCCGGGGCGTACGCGAGCCCCAGCAGCCCGGAGTGCAGTGCCGGCTGCGCTGTGGGAGCCGCGGCCACTCCAGCGCCTGGGCCGCACCCGCCCAAGACCCGTGAGGCGGCGGGAAACGCCGGGCCTGCGCCCTGCCCAGCCGCTGGGTGGCCGGGCCGGGACTTTCCCGTGCGGCCCTCGGCAGGACTGCGGCCGCGGAACAAAGGGGTGCGGAGGTGGGCGGTGGGTGTATCGCCGGCGGGGCGGAGCCTCGGCGTCCGGAGCTGGGGTCTCCTCTCCCCCGGGCCCGGCGGGGTTTGGCGGCCGCGCCAGTCCGCGGGCTCCCCAGAAAGCAAGCCGCGCGGTAACAACGGCAGCCACCATTTCGACTCCCCGCGGGTCCCTGCTCAGTGCTGGGGACGGGAGGGCGCTACTCGCTCGATTAAGGCCAGGTGTCACTATTGGTGTCACAGAATTTCGTTGTTTCCAAGATATGGTTCCTTTTTGTAGTGGAGTAAGCGCGGCCGCCAGGCCAGGTCGCCCCAGGTGCATGGTCACCAGGCCGCCAGCGCCCCCGCAGGCTCCGGGGCTCGGCGCTCCCCCATACCGTGCGCGGCGGCCACCAGAGGGCGCCCGGCCGCCAATCACCTCGCTCCTCCAGCGCCCTGCCGCCGCCACCCACCCGAGCGCGGGACCCAGGCTGGGTGGGGGAGGTCAGCGGCGGGCCGGCCACTTCCGGCCCCTGAGCGGGGCGGCCTGGTGCTGCTGGCGAGCGGGGGGACAATCTCGGGGTCTCTTTCCCGGACCCGAACCAACAGAGGCCGCTGGCCAGAGAACGGACTTTGCTGTCCCGCCTGGCTTGGGGACTGCCACCTCGCTCAATGGCAGCATTGCCAAACTCAGTAAGACATCTCTTTAGGCACGGGGGACAGAGGAAATGGTGACTCAGGCTCCAGGACTGCATGGGAAGTCTGGGCCATATCTTGGCCCACCAGCCTCAGCTCACCCTGGCCACTCAAGCCTCAGCCTTCCTGGGGCCCCTCGGTTCTGGAGAGGGACCCATTATAGCAAATACCATTGCTCACTTGCTGCTTTTAAATCTCCTGAAGGTTGGCAGAGCGCGGTGGCTCACAGCATTTTGAGAAGCGGAGGCGGGTGGATCATTTGAGGCCAGGAGTTTGAGACCAGCCTGGCCAACACAGTGAAACCCCTTCTCTACTAAAAATACAAAAATTCAGGAGGCTGAGGCAGGAGAATTGCCTGAACCCAGCAGGCGGAGGTTGCGGTGAGCCGAGATCGCGCCATTGCACTCCAGCCTGGGTAACAAGAGCGAAACTCCGTCTCGAAAAATATATATATACAAAAATTAGCCGGGCGTGGTGATGTCAACCTGTAATCCCAACTACTCAGGAGGCTGAGGCAGGAGAATCACTTGAACTAGGGAGGCAGAGGTTACGGTGAGCCAGAATTGTGCCATTGCACTCCAACCTGAGCAACAGGGTGAGACCTTGTCTCAAAAAAGCAAACAAACAAAAAACAAAAACAAAAAAATCAATCTCCTGAATGTTGTGAATTTTTCATTAAATCCAAAGAGCTGGCGGAACGAGCACAGGCTCAGCAGCCTCTCAGCTGCAGAAGATGCGGAAAGCCAGTGCTGGTTTGATGGCGCTCTCCATTCCCATTGAGGCTGGAAAGCTGCTCCTCCCCAGCAGCCCCGGCCTCCTCTGGGATGATGCTCAGGCCTGCCCTGGTGCACAGTGAGGGTTGAATCCTGAGAAGCCTATGGGGAGGGGCGCCAGACCTGGGGCCTCAGGTGGGAAGCACCCAGCTGCCTTCATTACAGCTGCAGCTCTGGGCCTGTCCTTCCCACCACCCCATCCCTGCAGCCTGAGAGGGCTCAGAGCCCATTCAAGAGATAGGGGCTCCATCCTCTGTGCACAGGCAGAACACCTCATGCAGCGGTTGCCTCCATCATTTTCTGTTTATTCTTTATTCATTTGTCCTACCCACAGTTCAGGCTCTCCAGTAGGGGGAAGGGCAGAGACATAAAGACATTTTTATAGGGTTCATGGAGAGTGCTTCTTATTTCCTCATACCGGGGAGCTGGGCCGACACTCTGAATTCACCATTTACTGGCTGTGTGACCCAAAGCAAGTCACCCAGCCTCTCTGAGACTGTTTCCTCATCTATAAAATGGAACCAAGGGGGCCTTGCCCAGAGACCTCCACTGTGAGTCTTGGGCATAGGCTGTGAAGGGTTCCAGTGGAATGTCCTCTGGCCACAGCAGAAAGACAACCTGGGACGCTGGAGATAGGCCAGACACTTCTCTCGGGAGGTCCTTCATCTCTCTTCCACCTTCCTTCACCCACCTGGGGCCCCTCCCTGTTGATCAGTGATATCCAAGGGCCTGCTGCCTGAATTCAATCAGTTTCACTCTCGTTGCCCAGGCTGGAGTGAAATGGCACAGTCTCAGCTCACTGCAACCTCTGCCTCCCAGGTTCAAGTGATTATCCTGCCTCAGCCTCTTGAATAGATGGGATTACAGGCATGTGCCACCATGCCCAGCTAATTTTGTATTTTTAGTAGAGATGGGGTTTCTCCACATTGATCAGACTGATCTTGAACTCCCGACCTCAGGTGATCCACCCACCTTGGCCTCCCAAAGTGCTGGGATTACAGGCGTGAGCCACTGGGTCCGGCAACTGATTGAATATTGAGGGTCACTGAAGACTCCTGTCTGGGTCAGGGACAGATATCCCACAAGGGGAGAAAGAGCTCTCTAAGCCACTTGAGTCATGAGGCCCCGCCCATGTCCTCGCTTGCCACTCACCCTGTGTGACCTTGCAGGGCCTCCCCATCCTATGAGGGCCTGCTCTGGACGTGTCTGAAAGCGGGTGCATGCCTCCCTGCAGTCAGCCGTCAGCCCAGGGAACTGGCTATGCCTCATCCAGACCCTTCCTCTCCTCCCTTAGAAATAGACTCTCAGCTCCTGAAAACGCCCATTCACAGGTCTAAGGATTCTCCCCACCCCCTACCCCACCTCCTGGCCATTAACGTCCCCAGCAGCCAAGGTCCCCAGCCTCAAGAGTTTGCCTATTAAGAACAAGCTGATTCTCCCTCCTTCACCCTTCTCTTCCTTCCTCTTCCCTTCTCCTCCACACTGTGAGCAGCAGCCCAAGGTGGGAGGGGAGACAGCACAGACCGGCTGCCACAGAAATCCTAATTGCCTAGATGAACCTAGACAGAGGCCGCCTGAGGCAGAAGCCTCGTGTGGGACAGCATCGGGAGAAGATGAACAGTTCACTGTGCCCACATTCGTCACCATCGTTCTTCATCACCTCTCTGTTAGTGTCAGGGGCTTCTTTAATGAACCTTCTAGCTGACAGCTGCCACTGTCCCTCAAGAAATGACATGCCTCTGCTGGAACAGATCATCAGATGAGGGAGAACCCTCCCCCAACTTCCCTTCCTGACCTAGTTCCCCCAAATACCAACAGCCCTTGTGTCGTCTGGAATATAGTTGCCATTTGCCGACACCCAACACCTCCCACAGGATAGAGTCCTGCCCTCAGGAGCTGCGTGGTGGGGGCAGCCAGAGAGACCCACTGCAGGGACTTTGCAATACTTGAGTCCTGGTCAGCCTGAGGGGAGAGTGAGCAGACCTTTGGGACTCTGGAAGATGAGGCCGGAGCCACAACTTTCCCTGGTTTGCTTGTAGCCTCCCCAGGTCCCTACCCACTCTGGTCCTGCCCTCCTCTGGCCTTGGCTGTCACTGTCGTCTGTACCCATCAAACTAGAGTGCTATGAGGCAGTCTTGTCTCCAGGGCTGGGGCTGGAGGTGCTCCTGACAGGCAGTCTCATTATCCCACTCGAAGGGAAATATATGCTGCACACCTGGAGCCCACACCTTACAGCTGGAACACAGAGCTGCAAGCAGCTGGGCTGCTAGGACTGGGGAGGGTCGGGGGTTACCCCTCAATACCCTATGGCCCCTTCAGAATGTTGAGCTATGTGATTGTGTCGTCTACCCAACAAATAAACAAATAAATAAATAAAATATTCATAGAAAGAGACAGACAGCCAGACTACACATATATAGTCCTAGCTACTCAGGAGACTGAGGCAGGAAGATCGCTTGAGCCCAGGAGATGGAGGCTGCAGTGAGCTATGATCATGTCCGTGAATAGCCACTGCATACTCCAGCTTGGGTGACATAGCGAAACCTGTCTCTTAAAAAAAAAAAAAAAAAAAAAAGGCCGGGAGCGGTGGCTCACACCTTGTAATCCCAGCACTTTGGGAGGCTGGGGTGGGTGGATCACGAGGCCAAGAGATCAAGACCATCCTGGTCAACATGGTGAAACCCCGTCTCTACCAAAAATACAAAAAAATTAGCTGGGCATGGTGGCACGTACCTGTAATCCCAGCTACTCAGGAGGCTGAGGCAGAATTGCCTGAACCCAGGAGGTGGAGGTTTCGGTGAGCCGAGATCGCGCCATTGCACTCCAGCCTGGGTAACAAGAGCAAAACTCCGTCTCAAAAAAAAAAGTGAAGCATACAAAAAAATGAACATCACTCACAACATACAAATCTTTTCAATATATGCCCATGAAAGGACCAAAGTGTGATTATCCAGGCAGGATTCTCTGGGGAGCCAGCTGTGAGCTCCACTGATAGTAGAATTGGGGGTGCATGGGGGAAGCAGGGATGCTCCTCATCCCTCAGAGCACAGTATCTGCCCACCAACACTCTGCCCTCAGCTCCCAGTTAACCTTGGTTGGGGCACTTAGGACGTTGTCTAAGAGTTAATCACTTAGGGGGAGGGGGGCAGTGGGTGCGATGGCTCATGCCTGTAATCACAGCACTTTGGGAGGCAGAGGAGGGTGGATGGCTTGAGGTCAGGAGTTCAAGACCAGCCTGACCAACATGGTGAAACTTCTTCTCTACTAAAAATACAAAAATTAGCTGGGCGTGGTGGCAGGCCACTTGGCAGGCTGAGACAGGAGAATGGCTTGAAGGTAGGAGGCAGAGGTTGCAGTGAGCCAAGATCACACCACTGCACTCCAGTCTGACTGTCTCAAAAAAGAAAAGGAATTAATCACATACAGGGCTAGCCCGAGTTTCTTGTCATTGAGAACCTTGTCTGTTTTCTCCTTCCCCAAGGGCCCTGCCTGTGGACTGCTGAATATAATTGTGAAGGGGAAGAGAAGGACGAAGGCCATATAGAATTGGCCGGGGAGCAGAAGTCACCTTTCTGTGGGAGCAGAAAGACTCCCATTTTCCCTGAAGCACCTCCACAGGGGAGTGCAGCCTCTCAGCTCTGCCTGAGGTCATAATGCACAGGCACCCTTCTTGACTTGCCAGTCAAGGGCCCGAACACGGCTCACCCTGACCCTCTGAGAAGGAGGGATTGGTGGGTGAGCAGCCTCACACCCTCGGTGGTCTGGAGGGCTGCATGCATGAGGCAGTTTGCATCACACTCAAGAGACCAGAGAGCCCTAGCTACCCACACATGCGGAGATGAACATCAGCCTTGCTCACTGAACATGAGACATGAAAGGGCCTGGCAGAAAGCAAAAGCAGTGTCAGACTTGTAAAGTTGTCTGGACTTTGAATGTGTCCCCCACAATCTACACACAGATCTATTAGCAAACAGTGGAGTGGAGGGAGGAAGGGAAAAAAAAAAAAGCAAACAGTGGAAGCTTTACTGGATCAAATTGTTTGGGCACAACCTCCGACCAATCACTGGCTTCCAGGGACAACCCCTAGAAAGTCAGCCTTAAAAATAAAAACAAGCAGCCTGGGCGCGGTGGCTCACCTCCGTAATCCCCACACTTTGGGAGTCCAGGTGGGTGGATCATTTGAGGTTAGGAGTTGAAGACCAGCCTGGACAACGTGGCGAAACCCTGTCTCTACTAAAAATACAAAAATTAGGCTGCCTGTAATCCCAGCAATTTGGGAGACCAAGGTGGATGGATCACAAGGTCAGGTGTTCTCAAACACCTGACCCACATGGTGAAACCCCATCTGTACTAAAAATACAAAAATTAGCCAGGTGCGGTGGCACATCCCTGTAACCCAGCTACTAGGGAGGCTGAAGCAGGAGAATCGCTTGTACCTGGGAGGCGGAGGTTGCCGTGAGTCAAGATCACGCCATTGCACTCCAGCCTGGGCAAGAGTGAAACTCCGTCTCAAAAAAAAAAAAAGAAAGAAATATATATACACACACACACACACACACACACACACACACACAAATTAGTCGGGTATGGTGGTGCACACCTGTAATCCCAACTACTTGGGAGACTGAGGTGGTGCTTGAGCCCAGGGGTTTGGGGATAAGGTTAGAGCTTGCAGTGAGCTGAGATCTCGACATTGCACTCCAGCCTGGGTGACAGAGTGAGACCTTGTCTCAAATAAATAAATAAATAAATAAATAAATAAAAGCAAGAAAAAACTGAGATCAGGGCCCGGAATGAAGGTTGCTAATATTACAATAATTTTTTTTTTCTTTTTGAGACGGAGTTTCGCTCTTGTTACCCAGGCTGGAGTGCAATGGCGTGATCTCGGCTCACCGCAACCTCCGCCTCCTGGGTTCAGGCAATTCTCCTGCCTCAGCCTCCCGAGTAGCTGGGATTACAGGCACGTGCCACCATGCCCAGCTGATTTTTTGTATTTTTAGTAGAGACGGGGTTTCACCATGTCGACCAGGATGGTCTCGATCTCTTGACCTCGTGATCCACCCGCCTCGGCCTCCCAAAGTGCTGGGATTACAGGCTTGAGCCACCGCGCCCGGCCTACAATAATTTTTTTATTAGAACATTCGAATTATAAAAATAAAGCTTGTTTTCTTAAAAAAAAAAAAAAAGAAAAGAAAAACTGTGGCCGGGCGCGGTGGCTCACACCTATAATCCCAGCACTTTGGGAGGCTGAGGCGGGTGGATCACGAGGTCAAGAGATTGAGACCATCCTGGTCAACAAGGTGAAACCCCGTCTCTGCTAAAAATACAAAAATTAGCTGGGCATGGTGGCACGTGCCTGTAGTCCCAACTACTCGGGAGGCTGAAGCAGGAGAATTGCTTGAACCCAGGAGGCGGAGGTTGCGGTGAGCCGAGATCACGCCATTGCACTCCAATCTGGGTAACAACAGCAAAACTCCGTCTCACAGAAAAAAAAAAGAAAGAAAAACTGAGCAGAGATAGCAGCAACTGCACACTGTGAGGAAAAGGCAGACTTCACAGAATTAGTCCAAGCAAGCCATTAAATGAACAAACAAGATGGCAAGAACAACTCGGGTAAGGGAACTGGAATCCAGAGTTGCTACAGTGTGTTTTATTTATTTGTTTGTTTATTCTTAGTTTTTAGATGGAGTCTCACTCTGTCACCCAGGCTGGAGTGCAGTGGATCTTGGCTCATCACAACCTCTGCCTCCCGGGTTCAAGGGATTCTCCTGCCTCAGCCTCCTGAGTAGCTGGGATTACAGGTGTGCACTACTGCACCTGGCTAATTTTTGTTTTTTGTTTTTTATTTGGAGTCTCGCTCTTGTTGCTCAGGCTGGAGTTCAATGGTGTAATCTTCGTTCTTCACAACTTCTGCCTCCTGGGTTCAAGCGATTCTGCCTCAGCCTCCCAAGTAGCTGGGATTACAGGCATGTGCCACCATGCCTAGCCAACTTTTGTATTTTTTAGTGGTTTCTCCATGTTGGTCAGGTTGGTCTTGAACTCTCGATGTCAGGTGATCTACTGGTCTCAGCCTTCCAAAGTGCTGGAAGTACAAGCGTGAGTCACCATGCCCAGACTAATTTTTCTATTTTTGGTAGAGATGGGGTTTCACCATGCTGGTCAGGCTGGTCTTAAACTCCTGACCTTGTGATCCACCACCTCGGCCTCCTAGAATGCTGGGATTATAGGCGTGAGCCACTGCACCAGCCTTTATTTATTTATTTATTTTGAGATGGAGTCTCACTCTGTTGCCCAGGCTGGAGTGCAATGGTACCATCTCAGCTCACTGCAACCTCCACCTCCTGGGTTCAAGCAATTCTCTGGCCTCAGCCTCCTGAGTAGTGGGGGTTGATGCCTGTATTTTTGTAGAGATGGGGTTTTCCCATGTTGGCCAGACTGGTCCTGAACTCCTGACCTCAGGTGATCTGCCCGCCTCAGCCTCCCAAAGTGCTGGGATTACAGGCATGAGCCACTGTGCCCGGCTTTATTTTATTTATTATTTATTGAGACAGGGTCTTGCTCTGTCACCCAGACTGGAGTACAGAGGCACAATCTCCGTTTATTGCAACCTCTCGGCCTCTGAGTAGCTGGGACTACAGGCGTACCAGCTAGCTGATTTATATATTTTTGTAGAGACAGGGTCTCACTATGTTGCCCCCTGCTGGTCTCAAACTCCAGGCCTGAAGAGATCCTCCCACCTCCACCTTCAAAAGTGCTGAAATTACGGGTGTGAGCCACCACGTTTGGCCATAATATATTATCTAAAATGTCAATTTTCAACAAAAAATTACAAGACATGCAAAGAAAAAGGAAAGTGTGACCCACACTCTGGAAAAAAAGAAAAAGGAGTCAACAGAAACTCACTGAGGGGCCCAGATGTTGGACTCTCTCTCCTTCCCTCTTTCTCCCTGTTCCAATTTCCAGGGAAGAGGCTCTGACTGGCCAGGTTCCACCCCTGATTCTACCATCTGTGGAGGAGGTGGGGTGGGCAGAGAAAAATTATAATAACATAGTAGGTGGAAGCTACCTCTTTGAACCCACATGGATGAAGAGCATTTCCTAGAGAAAAGAGGGGTCACTGGTTCCAGTTTAAGTAGACATCCCCAGAGGTGTCTGTTGCTCTTGCTTCTATTCTGAAAGGTAAGTGGTGATGCCTCCAGGAGCCGAGTGGCATTTGGATTTATCTCCCATTGGGAGGACAAATTCTTCATTTGCTGGCTATTTCTTACGTTGGTGATTTGCAAACATCCCTGCTCCCCATGGAGGGACTGTGTAGAGAGTTGGAAGAGGGAAGGGATGGGAAGACCGGTCACTAACCCTAGGCTCCTTTTCAGTAACCAAGTCTCAGAAGTGGTGCCATCATTCACTTCTGATTTAATGTAAATTGCATTAAAAAAAAAAAACAACAACAGTTATTGAATCTCTTCCCTCTGACTCCATTTCTGCCAATGATCAAGATTGGGCTGTGTGTCCAGGACATGGGTGGGAGCCCTGACGACACTCCGACACTCCGGGTGGGCCCTATGTGAACCGCAGCTTTCAAGTAGCGAAAAGACAAAAGAACCAGGAATGAGAAAAATAAAAGGTATTAAAATAGGCTTAGCTACTTTGGGGCTTTCCTTTGTATTTATTTTTAGCAAGGATTGTGTGCCTAACTCTGCATTAAAATAGCTGATGCTCCCAGTCATTGTTCCAGGCCCTTGCACACTGCAGCCTGGCAGGCTTTCTGCAGCCAAAAGTGAAGGCAGCTGGCAGGGCCTGGCCCACCCAAGCGGAGGACAGGGCATTTATTTCATGGACCCCCCTCACTGAACCCTCGTGGGCGTGAATGCAAACAGAAGCAGACCGCTTTGGGTATGGCTCAGAGCTGGGAAGTCTCATAGGAGCCAACCATGCTTGAGGACTTAAGCCTCCAAAATTCGTCTCCTGCTGCCTGCAGCCGTGGGAGCTGAGATTCCTCCACTGCATCACCAAGCCTGGCATCTCAGGGAGGCAGATGCCACAGCCAGCTCTGCTCACACTCCGTTAGGGACTTTGAGCATTTTTCCTAGGAGAAGAGTTCATGAAGACCTTCTAGTCAGCCACCTTAAAATGCCCGAATCCGTCATATCCTTCCTACTGAGCCACCTGGGAGGACCAGGTGCTTCGGTTGAACGGATTAGAGGGTAGACTGGGGGAGTTATGAAGAGGAAGGGGACCCTGGAGTGAGAAAGTTTACGCGAGAAACCCTCCCTTTGCCCAGAGGTTTCCAAGTCTTGGCCCTGGTGCCAGAGGTGGCACCAACGCGCGAGGCCAGCCGAGGCCAGTGGACCAAGGCGGCAGCTGCAGGCGCCTCCCTTCCCCGCAGCACTGAACTCCCCAGCCCCGCACTGGAGGCGGCTGCCAGAAACTGAAATATTAATAGGCACAAACTTCCTGGAAAGATTTGCGTCCTCAACACAGATGACCCCACCTTGCCCACTGAAATAAATAATGGGCAGCTCCGGGGCCAGGCGGCGGGGAATCCGGGGGCATTGCCGCAAACCCACCCCCCACCGGGCCTGCACCGCGGCCCAAGCGCGCTCGGCGCGGACTCTCTTAACGTCCCGCGGGACGCACCGGGCAGGAAGTGCGAGCTCGGGAGTCCGTTTTGTAAACAGGGCCTGGGCGCGCGCCCGCAGCCTGGACGTCCCAGGTGGGCGCGCGCACGCCGGGCCACGCGCACGCCTCCGACCCCTGCCCGGCCGTGCGCCCCGCCCGCCAGCCCCAGCCCGCGGTTTCTCCTACAGCTACGCACCCCGCCCGCCCTCTCCGCCCCTCAGCCAGGACATCTGTCACTTAGGAGCCTCAAAACAAATCCCCACCTGGCGTTTAGAAATGCGATTTGGTTTTCAGAGTTCTTCGATATTCTCATCTCCCGGGATTCCCTGGGCAAGGAGACAGCTGTGGCTCTGGAGGCCAACGCGCCTCTCCTCCTAGCGGCTTAGGAGGCGTTGACAGGCCAGGAAACCCCACTCCATCCGCCGCTTTCCCCTTGCGCCGCGGATCCAGCGCCTGCTCCCATCTTGACCGTAGCAATGTTCCAGGGTGGGGAAGTGTCAGTGCTCAGCTCGACTGCACACCCCAAGGAGCGGCCCGGATGCCCCAGCTCAGGCTTCAGGCCTGAAGGGAGCAGCTGCATTTGCGCCAACTGTTCTCCTCACCTTCAAACCATCCATTCATTCATTTAAAATAGTTAGTGAGCGCCTAATAGGCACTATTCCTAGGAACTGGGGATACAGGAGCAAAAACAAACACAAAAATCCCTGCCCTCCTGGAGCTTATATTGTAATGGGAGAGACAGAACGACCAAAGTAAAATGTGAAATATGTTAAAATAGTGATCAAGCCAAGGCAAAAAATAACCACAGGGAAGAAGGATATGAAATGTGTGTTAGGAGAAGTTTTGGGTAGGGTGCCTGGAAGTGCTTCACTGAGAAGGCGACAGTGATTTTTGAGTAAAGACCAGAGAGAACCCAGCAAGCTACCCACACAGATATCCGGTGGCCTCCTGTGTTCCCAGAACAACAGGGAGGCCAGAGTGGCTGGAGCAGAGTGAAGAGGAGGTGCCTAGTGAAAGCCAGGGACCTGGCTCTGGCTGACGCCTGTAATCCCAGCACTTTGGGAGGCCGAGGCAGGCAGATCACGAGGTCAGGAGTTCAAGACCAGCCTGACCAACATAGTGAAACCCTGTCTCTACTAAAAATAGAAAAATTAGCCAGGCGAGGTAGCATGTGCCTGTAATCCAGCTACTCAGGAGGCTGAGGCAGGAGAATTGCTTGAACCCAGGAGACAGAGGTTGCAGTGAGCCGAGATCGTGCCATTGCACTCCAGCCAGGGCAACAAGAGCAAAATTCCATCTCATTCATTAAAAAAAAAATTATCTGGGCATGGTGGCACTTGCCTGTAATCCCAGCTATGTGAGAGACTGAGGCACAATAATTACTTGAACCTGGGAAGTGGAGGTTGCAGTGAGTCGAGATTACACCACTGCACTCCAGCCTGGGCAACACAGTGATACTGTGTCTCAAAAAAAGAAAAGAAAGTTATTCAGGCATGATGGTGGTGCCTATAGTCCCAGCTACTTCAGAGGCTGAGGTGGGAGAATCACTTGAACCCAGGAATTTCAGGCTTTAGTGAGCTATGATCATGCCACTGCACTCTGCCTGGGAAGCAGAGTTAGGCTCTGTCTTTGAAAATGAAAAAAAGAACCTAGGGCTGGAGAGGTAAGAGAGAGGGTCAGATCTTGGAGAGAGACAGTGGGCCATTGTAAGGACTTGGGCTTATAGATGAGAGCCACTGCAGGGTTCTTCTTTCTGGGCAAGGGAGGGACACCTGTGACTTTTTGAAAGCAACACCCTGGAGGGCGGGGAGATGACAGAAGCAAGGGCAGAAACAGGAGACCAGTCAGCAGGCTCTTGGGGTAATCCCAGGAGAGATGATTACCCTAGGGGCCAGCCTAGGGTGTGGCTGAGGAGGTAGTGAGAAATGGTGGCCTCTGGAAATACTTTAAAGGCTGACAGGATTTATCGCCAGGCCAAATATGAAGTGGGAGAGAGAAAGGAGAGAGAGGAATCAAGGGGAGTCTCAAGGTTTCTGCCTGAGCAACAGGAAGAAAGGGTTGTCATTAACCAAGATGGAGAAGACTGGCCTTGCTAGTTTGGTGGGTGGGATGGGGCTCGTAGAAGCCTAGTTTTGAATGGGTTAGGTTTCAGACACCCATTAGATACATCCAAGTGGAGGGTTAAGTAGACACTGGTGAGGGAGGGCCAGTGCAGAGGAAATGTGCAGGCCGGGGATAAATCCTGGGGAGCTGCCACCACAGACCTGCTGGTATTTAAAGCCACAGTTTTCTTTCTTTCTTTTTTTTTTTTTAAAGACAGAGTTTCACCATGTTGGTCAGGCTGGTCTTGAACTCCCGCCCTCAGGTGATCCGCCCGCCTTGGCCTCCAAAGTGCTTGCATTACAGGTGTGAGCCACCACACCCAGGCCAAAGCCACTGTTTTCTAAGACTATCTAGCTCTGTACTGTCCAATATGGTAGCCACCAGCCACATATGGCTCTCCAACACTTGAAATTAGTGCAAATTGTGTGACTGAAGAACTAACTTTTTTTAAAGAGATAGGATCTTGCTCTTTTGCCCAGGCTGAAGTGCAGGGGCACAATCACTGTAGCCTGAAATTCCTGGGCTCAAGCGATCTACCCACCTCAGCCTCCTGACAGCTGGGACTATAAGCGCACACTACTGTGACCAACTAATTATTTTATTTTATTATTATTTTTTTTTTAGTGGAGATGAGAGCTCCCTATGTTGCCCAGGCTGGTCTTGAACTCCTGGCTTCAAGCAATCTTCCCACCTTGACCTCCCAAAACACTGAGATTACAGGTGTAAGCCACCATGCCCAGCCTAGAACTAATAATTAACATAAATTTTGAAAACTGATATCTGATTCAGTTATTGGAAATGTTTTAAGTATGTTTGGAAAAACTCAAGTATATAAATCGACTTTTTCAGCAGCAGAGTTTATGAAATCTAAATACAGATAAAGATTTTCTGATGAAAATTTAGCATCCAAATTGAGATAAGCTGTAAGTGAAAAATATACAATGAATTTCAAACATTTAGTACAAAAACTAAAATATTTCATTAATAGTTTTTATGTTGATAACATGTTTAAGTGATACTAATTGGCTACATTGGGATAAATAAAATGTTATTAAAATTAATTTCACTGGTCAGGTGCAGTGGCTGAAGCCTATAATCCCAGCGCTTTGGGAGGCTGAGGTGGGGGGATCACCTGAGGTCAGGAGTTTGAGACCAGCCTGGCCAAAATGCTGAAACCCCACCTCTGCTAAAAGTACAAAAATTAGGTGGCCATGGTGATGCATGCCTGTAGTACCAGCCATCTGGGAGGCCCAGGCAGGAGAATCACTTGAACCCGTGAGACAGAGGTTGTAGTGAGCCAAGATCCCGCCACTGCACTCCAGCCTAGGCAACAGAGGGAGAATTCATCTCAATAATAATAATAATAATAATTTTACCTGTTTCTTATTACTTTTTTTTTTCCGAGATGGAGTCTCACTCTGTCACCCAGGCCGGAGTGCAGTGGTACAATCTCAGCCCACTGCAATGTCTGCCTCTCAGGTTCAAGTGATTCTCATGCCTCAGCCTCTGAGTAGCTAGGACTACAGATGCTCACCACCATGCCCAGCTAATATTTTGCATTTTTTGTAGAGACAGGGTTTCACCATGTTGGCCAGGCTGATCTCAAACTCCTTACCTCAGGTAATCAGCCCGCCTCAATCTCCCAAAGTGCTGGGATTATAGGTGTGAGCCACTGTGCCCGGCCTTCTTATTACTTTTTTAAAAATGTGCTAGGTACGGTGGCTCACGCCTGTAATCCTAGCACTTTGGGAGGCCAAAGTAGGTGGATGGCTTGAGTCCAGAAGTTTGAGACCAGCCTGGCCAACATGGGGAAACCCTGTCTCTATCAAAATATAAAAATTAGCTGGGCATGGTGGCACATGCTTGTAGTCCCAGCTACTCATGAGGCTGAAGTGGGAAGATTGCTTGAACCTGGGAGGCAAGAATTGCAAGGAGCCAAGATGGGGCCACTGTACTCCAGCTTGGGTGACAGAGGGGGACCCATCTCAAAAAAAAAATAGAATGTTGCTACTAGATGATTTTACATTATATATGTGGTTCACATTAAATTTCTGTTAGTGTCAATCTTGGGAGAGAGTATGGACAGAGAAGAGAAGGGGTCTGTGGATCACACTCTGGGGCGCTGCTTTACACAAGCCAGTGATCTGGGGCAGAACCAGCAGAAAAGCCTGGGATAGAACAGTCTGAGAGGTAGGAGGAAAACCAGGTAGATGTGTTGTCCTGGAAGCTCCTAGAAAAGGGCATTACCAGGAGGAGGGAGCTATCTAGTCAGATGGATGTTGCTGCAAGATCAAGTAATGGGGACAAGGGAGGAACCTCGAGTTCAGCAATGGTGATGTTGGCAAGAGCAGTTTTGGAGGAACAGCAAGGGCCAAGCCTGACGGGAGTAGATCCAGGAGAGGACAGGAATGGACTGACAGCTCATCAGCAGAGTTTTGCTGTAAAGGGAGAAGGGAGGGGTGGCTGGAGTGGGAGGTGAGACAGAAAGGGCTCTTGCACAGCTGGGAGGAATGGCAGCATGTGTCCTGCTGATGGGGAGGAGTGGGAGAGGTGAGAGTGGCTGGAGCGAAGTCCTGAGCGGGAGAGAGCTGGATGGCGTGCATGGGGACAGCTGGAGTCTTTGCGGAGAGGGTGGTTGAGGGTTTGCTCATAGGTACAACAGGGAAAGCAGAATTCTTGGGTCCAGATGCAGGGAGGTGCGTAAGCCGGTGGTGAGAACTTGTGGAAGTTCTCTTCTGACTGCTGCAGTTTGGTCCTTTGGATTTGCCTCTTAATCGGTGTGCCCCATTTGCAGTTATCCCCTTGTCCATCTCTCCATCAGAACTCTTTTTATTATAAGATTGAAGGAAAACAGCACCCAGTGAAGGCATATGCCATCTTCTTTGCTTCTTGTATGCTCCAAGGACTGGGCAGCACTGGCTCCCTCTCCTTCCCGCATCCAGGACCAGTTCCTCTTCTTGCCAAGCCCCACAGAGCCTGTCTCTCCTTGGGACACAGGTGAACTTGGGCCCTAGCCTCCCTCTTACCCATGGGTTGTGGGGGTGTGCAGGTTACTGAGTTTTTCTCTCAGTTAAGACAGCTGCATTCTGATGAGCCCCGCTCTGGACTCACCTTTCTAGGGGTGTTGAGTACAGTCACGCATCACTTGATGACAGGGATATATTCTGAGAGATGCGTCGTTAGGTGATTTAAACGCTCTGTGAACCTCCGGGAGTGTACTTAACACAATCCTAGATGGTAGAGCCTGCTACACACCGAGGCTACATGGTGCAGCCTATTGCTCCTGGGCTGCAAACCTGTACAGCATGTTACTGTACTGAGTACTGTACGTAATGGTAACACAATGGTATTTGTGCATCTGAACAGATAAAAAGTATGGTCAAAATATGTCATAAAAAAGAAAAGACATGGGCCGGGCTCGGTGGCTCACGCCTGTAAACCTAGCACTTTGGGAGGCTAAGGCTGGCAAAAAAACTTGAGGTCAGCCATTTGAGACCAGCCTGGCCAACATGGTGAAACTTCATCTCTATTAAAAATACAAAAAATTAGCTGGGTGTGGCGGCACGCACCTATAGTCCCAGCTACTCGGGAGGCTGAGGTGGGAGAATCGCTTGAACCCAGGAAACAGAGGCTGCAGTGAGCTGAGATTGTACCACTGCACTCCAGCCTGGTTGGCAGAGAGAGACTCCCTCTCAAAAAAATAAAATGAAGTAAAAAATTTTTTTAAATTAAAAATTAAAAAAGAGGGAAAAATGGCATATCCAGCCAAGTGCAGTGGCCTACCCCTGTAGTCCCAGCTACTAGGGAGACAGGTGGGAGGAGTGATTGAGTCCAGGAGCTTGAGGCTGTAGAAGGTGATGATCGTGCCTATAAATAGCTACTGCTTTCCAGCCTGAGCAATGTAGTGAGATGCCACCTGTAAAAACAAGAGCAGACCAGGCTCAGTGGCTCATGTCTGTAATCCCAACACTTTGGGAGGCTGAGGCAGGGGATTACACAGTCAAGAGATCGAGACCATCCTGGCCAACATGGTGAAACCCCGTCTCTACTAAAAATACAAAAATTAGCTGGGTGTGGTGGCGTGTGCCTGTAGTCCCAGCTACTCGGGAGGCTAAGGCAGGAGAATCACTTGAACCCGGGAGGTGGAGGTTGCGGTGAGCCGAGATCGCGCCACTGCGCTCCAGCCTGGGTAACAAGAATGAGACTCTGTCTCAGAAAAGGAAACGAAAACAACAACAACAACAGAGCAAAACAAAATGGTCCATCTGTCCAGGGCACTGACCATGAATGGAGCTTGCAGGACTACAAGTTGCTCAGGGTGAGTCAGTGAGTGAGTGGTGAGTGAGTGTGAAGGCCGAGGACATCACAGTACACTACTGTAGGTGTTAGAACACTGTACACTTAACCTACACTAAAGTGACTTAAATTTTCTTCGGCAAGGCACAGTGGCTTATGCCTGTAATCCAAGCATTTTGGGTGTCCGAGGCAGGCAGATCACTTGAGCCCAGGATGTTGAGATCAGCCTGAGCAACATCGTGAAACCCCATCTCTACAAAAATACAAAAATTAGCTGGGCATGATGGTGTACACCTGTAGTCCCAGCTACTCAGATGGCTGAGGCAAGAGGATCATTTGAGTCCACGAGGTCAAGACTGCAGTGAGCAGTGATTGTGCCTGGGTGACAGGGTGACAGAGCAAGACTCTGTCTCAAAACAAACAAACAAACAAACAAAACCCATCTTTACAAAAATTACCTGGGCATGGTGAAGCACGCCTGTAGTCCCAACTACTCGAGAGGCTGAAGTTAGGGGATCACTTGAACCCGGGATGGGGAGGTTGCAGTGAGACGAGATTGAACCACCATACTCCAGCCTGAGTGACACAGCAAGACTGTCGGAAAAAAAATTTAAACTTTTGGACTCTTTTTTTTTTTCTGGTTCATGCTCTCTGATGAAGTTGCAGCACTTTTGGACTTTGTTTTTGTTTGTTTGTTTGTTTGTTTTGTTTTGAGACGGAATATCGCTCTTGTTACCCAGACTGGAGTGCAGTGACGCGATCTCTGCTCACTGAAACCTCCGCCTCCTGAGTTCAAGCAATTCTCCTGCCTCAGCCTCCCAAGTAGTTGGGACCACAGGCGTGGGCCACCATGCCCAGTTAATTTTTGTATTTTTAGTAGAGACAGGGTTTCACCTTGTTGACCAGGATGGTTTCGATCTCTTGACCTTGTGATCCACCCGCCTCGGCCTCCCGAAGTGCTGGGATTATAGGCGTGAGCCACCGCGCCCGGCCGGGCTCTTGTAATAACACTTAGCATCAAACACAAACACATTATAGAGCTGTATAAAAACATCTTTTTGCTGAGCGTGGTGGCTTGCGCCTGTAATCCCAGCACTTTGAGAGGCCAAGGCGGGTGGATCACAAGGTCAGGAGATCGAGACCATCCTCCTGGTTAACAAGTTGAAACTCCATCTCTACTAAATATACAAGAAATTAGCCTGGTGTGGTGGCGTGCTCCTGTAGTCCCAGCTACTTGGGAGGCTGAGGCAGGAGAATCACTGGAGCTTGGGAGGTGGAGGTTGCAGTGAGCTGAGATTGTGCCACGGTACTCCAGCCTGGGTGACAGAGGGAAACTTCTTCTCAAAAATAAATAAATAAATATTCTTTCTTTATATCCTTATTCTATACACTCTTTTCTCTTTTTATAATTTACTTTAATGATTGAAAGTATAGCATAGTAAATATATAAACCAGTAACACAGTCATTTGTTATCAAGTATTTTGTACTGTACATAATTATATGTGCTGTACCAGAGGTCTACAACCTTTTTGACACCAGGTACTGGTTTTGTGGAAGAGTTTTTGCATGGATCGGGGTAAGGGGGCGGGAACGGTTTTAGGATGATTCAAGTGCATTACACGTTTTGTGCACTTTATTTCTATTATAATTATATTGTAATATATAATGAAGTAATTATACAATTCACCATAATGTAGAATCAGTGGGAGCCCTGAGCTTGTTTTCCTGCAACAGTCCCATCTGAGAGTGATGGGAGACACTGACGGATCAGGCGTTAGATTCTCATTAGGGGTGCACAACCTAGATCCCTAGCATACAAAGTTCACAATAGGGTTCTGGATTCTAGGGACCTCTAATACTTCTGCTAATCTCACAGGAGGCAGAGCTCAGGCAGTAATGTCAGTGTAAGTACAGATGAAGCTTTCTCTGCTGGCTGGCCCGCCGCTCACCTCCTGCTGTGCCACCTGGTTCTTAACAGACCATAGACCAGTACTGGTCCACGGGTTGGGGACCCCTGTGCTATACTTTTATATGACTGGCAGTGCAGTAGGTTTCTTTACACCAGCGTCACCATAAACATGTGAGTAATGCAGACGGCTATGACATCACTAGGCCACAGGAATTTTTCAGCTCCGTCATAATCTTCTGGGGCCCCATCTATGTGCGGTCTGTCATTGATAGAAACCTTGTCATGGGCTCATGACTGAACTGAATTTGTGCCTTACTCTTTTTTTTTTTTTTGCCTTGCCACCCTCTTCCTAAAACTAGGTCCTGTTGGACTGGACCAAAACTGCTTTCCGTTCTTCCCCCAGAGACCAGCACAGTGTCTGGTGGTGTATAATGAAATGAAATTGGGCCTTTGGAAAAAGCGATTCCTGAGCGGGTTCCGCTAATGCCTGGAGGCGAGGAACTTGTGCGCATGCGCCCTCCCATCAGAGCCTTAACTGGGAATTAGGCATTCTTCCTAAATGGCTTTGACCTCGGACCCTTTTAAAATCGGAATGCTTGTTAACATCCAAGGCCATGAATATATTTCGGGAAATACAGTCTATTACTTTTTTTTTTTTTTTTTTTTGAGACGGAGTCTCGTTCTGTCGCCCTGAGAGTCTCTCTCTGAGGTGTCTTTGCATTCTAGAGTGCCAGTGGCACGATCTCGGCTCACTGCAACCTCCTCCTCCCGGGTTCAAGCTACCCCAGCCTCCCAGATAGCTTAGATTACAGGCCCCCCCCACCGCGCCCGTTTAATTTTTGTGTTTTTAGTAGAGACAGGGTTTCACCATCTTGGCCAGGCTGGTCTCAAACTCCTGACCTCGTGGTTCACCCTACTTGGCCTCCCAAAGTGCTGGGATTACAGGCGTGAGCCACCGTGTCTGGCTCAGTCTATTACTCTTGAGTAGAAACTCCCTGAAGGCGCCATTTAGGACAGTCTTGAGTACAGAAGTGCTAGAAACCAGGACTTTCTAGTCTTAGGACTTTCTGTCAGCCCCTTCCCATCCTTCCAAGAAGCCACAGGCTCCACATCAGGCCCATCTTGAATGCACTTGCTATCATGGCTGCCTCTGTGCTACTTACCTAGCTTTCAACTCCAGTTTCAAGGTTGTGGGGGCAGTTACCTGAGGACTGGGGAGTTTCTGGGCAGCCCACTCTTTCTAGGTTCTTGGCCAGTAGGGTCTGCCTTGGACCATCTCTGTCCAGGGTACTTCCTCCAGAGCAAATGGGGGTGGTCTGGTCCCCTTCGCTTTGGGCTGCTATCGCAGCCACTGCTCTAAGTAATGCAAAGACACCTCACACCTGTAATCACAGCACTTTGGGAGGCCTAGGCAGGAGGATCACCTGAGGTGAGGAGTTGGGCAACATAGTGAGCCCCATCTCTACAAAAAAAAAAAAAAAAAATTAAATTAGCTGGGGTATGGTGTCATGCACCTATAGTCCCGGCTACTTGGGAGACTGAGGTAGGAGAATTCCTTTAGCCCAAGAGATCGATCACACCACTGCACTCCAGCCTGGGTGGCAGAGCAAGATGCTGTCTCAAAAAAAGAAAGAAGGAAGAAAGAGAGAGAGAGAGAGAGAGAAGAAAGAAAAGAAAGAGAAAGGAAAAGGAAACAAGAAAAAAAAGAGGGGAAGGAAAGAAATCTAGTTACAAAACACATTAGGTAGGCACAGTGGCTCACGCCTGTAATCCCAACACTTTGGGAGGCCAAGTGCATACACAGGGTCAGGATCCTCAAGGGGATTACATGAGGTCAGAAGTTCAAGACCAGCCTGGTCAACATGGTGAACCCCTGTCTCTACTAAAGGCCAATGTGGTGAAACTGTCTCTACTGAAAATACAAAAAATAGCCAGGTGTGGTGGTGGGCATCTGTAGTCCCAGCTACTTGGGAGGCTGAGGCAGGAGAATTGCTTGATCCTGGGAGGCGGAGGTTGCAGTGAGCCAAGATCACGCCACTGCACTCCAGCCTGCACAACAGAGTGAGACTCTGTCTCCCCCCCAAAAAAAAAGAAAAAGAAAAAAAAAACCATCAGGTGGCCGGGTGCAGTGGTTCACACCTGCAATCCCAGCACTTTGGGAGTCTGAGGTGGGAAGATTGCTTGAGGCCAGGAGTTCCAGACCAGTCTGGGCAACATAAGCAAGTTCCTGCCCTGCCATCTCTATAAAAAAATAAAAAATTAGCTGGGTGTGGCGGCACATGCCTATAGTTCCAGCTACTTAGAAGGCTGAAGTGGTAGGATTGCTTGAGCCCACGAGTTTGAGACTACAGTGAGCCATGATTGCACCACAGCACTCCTACCTGGGTGATAAAGCAAAACCCTGTCTCCAGAAAAAAAAAATGTTATCTAAAGAGAGTTTGATAGACTCAGCTCATCTTTCCCAACTGGCCCTACCTCATAGACCACTGCCCAGGCAACTGAGTGACCATGAGTATCCATCTCACTGTGGCTGGGGTAGGAAATGGGATCACATGGTCTGCCTGGGGCTGCCCTTTCTCTGGGGGGGCTGTGGGCTGGGCATTTCACCTGCAGGAGACTGTGGGGATGAGAGGAAGCAGAGGATACGTTGTGGGAAGAATCTTCATGGACCGGGTGATAAGTGAGCCAGACTTGGAAGAATGGGTGGAGTTCTAGTTAGCAGAAATGGGTAGAACATTCCAGGAGGGATAAGGATACTGTATATATTACAGAGCAGGGGGAGCCTTGTGTGGCTGGAACTGGGAGGTATCACCTCCCCAGGGGGATGGAGAAGGAACCAGGAGGGGAGGAGAGAAAGAGTGCAGGGAAATTAGGCAGGGCTGTGCTGAGGCCAGAATGGGTAGGGGCTGTATTTTGGGTAAGCTGGGGGAGAGTGGAACTGACGTTCTCTGAGCTGTGCTCTAGAAATCAGAGAGCAGATGGAGGCTGGAGGTAACTGGGAAGAAGTCTACACCTTTCCAGGCATCCTTTGTTATCTATCTTCCTATGTCCAGGCAGGAGCCAACCTGCTCTCCAACCCGGCTTGCACTTGGCTGAGCAGATAGTCACTGCCCACTGAGTACTCCTGGGCTCTTCTACCTTTCCAGAGCCCTGGCTGCTGGCCAGGGGGCTAGTGCTGGCCAGTTGGCTATAATCAGAAGTATGACCTATGTGTGAAAGAAAACAGAATCTCAGGACCCCAAACTCACTATGCCAAAGGGAAAGTTACGTTTGGGAACTGGTCACACAAAAACTGCTTTCCTTTTCTTCCCAAACGGATAGCTGTAGTTTCACAATCCTGTGGCATAGCCTCATTCATAAGCCAGGTTCCCACAACTATAGAAGGCTACATATTTCCCAAATTGTTAACAAGGAAATTCCTTGTGGACCCCTAAGTCTTTCAGGATACACATTCACCCTATAAGCTAGCCCTAAAATCAAGTTCTGTTAAATTTCACCCTGACAATGTCAATTACCAGCTTATCTTCATAGACACAGGGTAACGACAAGACTAGAAATCATTCCTCCTCCTGCCCTAAGACAAATGCATAATTGACTTTGTCCTCTGTTTCAAGTGTAAAAGGTACATTCACTAAGGCTAATCAGAACCTAAGATTGTATCCATCTGCCTTATTGTCTACCCAATCTTGGCTCACTACAGCCTCTGCCTCCCAGGTTCAAGCGATTCTCGTGCCTCAGCCTCAGGAATAGCTGGGATTACAGGCATGTACCACCACACCCAGCTAATTTTTGTATTTTTAGCAGGTTTTCACCATGTTGGCCAGGCTGGTCTCAAACTCCAGGCCTCAGGTGATCCACCCACCTCAGTCTTCCAAAGTTCTGGGATTACAGGTGTGAACCACTGTACCCAGAACCCTCCCTCCTTTTTTTTTTTTTTTTTTTTAACTTTTTATTTGTAGAGACAGGGTTTCACCATGTTGGCCAGGATGGTCTCCATCTCTTGACCTTGTGATCCACCTGCCTCAGCCTCCCAAAGTTCTGGTATTACAGGTGTGAGCCACCGTGCCCAGCCCCTCCCTCCTTTTTTTTTTTTCTTCCTCTCTTGTTTGCTCTTTCCCCTTTCAATACTGAAGTTCCCGAAATCTTCTTTGGGAAAATCACAGGTTATAGATGCTTCTGTGACTTGTTTTTGTTTTGCATCCTCAACCATGGCTAAATAAGCTTCAAATCGACTGAGACCTGCCTCAGTCACCTTTTGGTTTACATGTGTCACCACTGGATCAAAAGGTATAAGTTTGGTATGCCTTCTCTTCCCATGCCATGGTGACAGGTGATTGTCTAGATGGTGGCTCTTCTAGTAACCTGAATCCCTGAGACACTAGGTGGAACAGAGCCCTGCCCTTCCATCCTCTTTTCTCCACTGCATTTAGCATATAACATGATAAAGAAATACACTTTGTTGTGTGAATCATTTAAATTTGGGGTTGATTTGAGGTAGAACCTAGCCTGACATGACTAAAAGACCAGCTGAGGTAGCTCCTTGCTCAGCAGCCTGGGCTCGCCTGACACTCCCACCCAACACAGAGGTAGGATGGGGGTTGGCAGAGCAGGGGAGGACAGCAGGACTTGGACTCCTGGAGGATTTGGCTTGGCTTGGATTTCTCTGTCTCTCTCTCTTTTTTTTGACTTTTTTTTTTAAGACAGGGTTTCACCATGTTGGTCAGGCTAGTCTTGAACTCCCGACCTCAGGTGATCCGCCCACCTTGGCCTCCAAAGTACTTGGATTACAGGCATGAGCCACCGTGCCTGGCCTCTTTTTTTTAATTAAAAAAAAATTCCTTATTTATTTAGAGACAGGGTCTTGCTGTGTTGCCCAGGCTGGAGTGCAATGATGCAATCTTAGTTTACGGCAGCCTTGGACTCCTGGGCTCAAGCAATCCTCCCACCTCAGCCTCCTGAGTAGCTAGGACTACAGGAACCACCGCACCTGACTAATGTTTTTGTTTTTTGGAGAGATAGGTTTGCTATGTTGCCCATGCTGGTCTCAAACTTCTGACCTCAAGCAATCCTCCAGCCTCAGCCTCCTAAACTGCTGGGATGACAATTGAGAGCAACCATCCCTGGCTCAGACCTCTCAAAGGGCTCCCTGCCTCCAGGGGACTACTGCTGGGCTGTGTCTGCATTTCCTGAGTGCATACACCTCCCCTGTAGAGGGAGGCAGTACCTGCCAGTAGAGGTCAGCCCTAGGCAGCACAGGGTGGATTGTGTCTGAATCACCAGTAGTTCTATCCAGCAAGGACCCTGTCCTTGAAGGACTGAGGCTGGAGACCAGATTGGATCCTCAAGGCAACAGCTTCAGTCTCACCTCTTCCAGCCATTCCTCTGAGGGGAGCTCTGAGCAAGACAAGCTTGATGATGTTATAAAAACCTAGGATAGGGGCCAAGTGAAGTGGCTCATGCCTATAATCCCAGCACTTTGGGAGGCCGAGGCAGGGGCAGGTAGATCACTTGAGGTCAGGAGTTCAAGAACAGCCTCGCCAACGTGATGAAACCCCATCTCCACTAAAAATACAAAAATTAGCTGGGCGTGGTGGTGCATGCCTGTAGTCCCAGCTACTTGGGAGGCTGAGGCAGGAGAATTGCTTGAACCCAGGAGGTGGAGGTTGCAGTGAGATGAGATTGGGCCACTGCACTCCAGCGTGGGCGACAGAGTCAACCTCTGTCTCAAACAAAGACACAAACAAAAAACACCTCCAATAGGCTCCTAGTCTGTGTGTGTCATGGTGGTGGTGGGTGGAGGGCAACCTGAAGGGTAAGGTTTCCCAGCCTTCTGAAATCTTTACCTCTCTGCTCCCTGTGGACAGAGCCACTCTCTTCTGCTGTCTCCTTGTAAGACCCCGACAGTGGGCCAGGTGAGGTGGTTCACACCTGTAATCCCAGCATTTTCGGAGGCTGAGATGGGCAGATGATGAGGTCAGGAGTTGGAGACCAGCCTGACCAACATGGTGAAACCCTGTCTCTACTAAAGATACCAAAAAAAAAAAAAAAAAAAAAAAATTAGCTGGGTATGGTGGTGTGTGCCTGTAATTGCAGCTACTTAGAAGCCTGAGGCAGGAAAATTGCTTGAACCCAGGAGGCAGACGTTGTAATGAGCCGAGATTGTGCCATTGCACTCCAGCCCAGGCAACAGGGCTAGACTCTGCCTCAAACAAACAAACAAACACAAAAAAGACCCTGACAGCTTAACCGGCTAATAATTTCTAGAAGCAGGCCTTCGTCTTGGTACCCTCCACAGAAGTCCTGGTGCAGGATGTAAAAGGAAAGAAAACTCGCCCTTTCAGGGGATCAGGAAAGGGAAGTTTTATGGATTTAGGAATCTAAGACACAGAAGCTCTGGAACAAGTCACCTTTCTTTTTTTTTTTTTTTCTTTGAGACGGAGTTTCACTCTTGTTACCCAGGCTGGAGTGCAATGGCGCGATCTTGGCTCACCACAACCTCCACCTTCTGGGTTCAAGCAATTCTCCTGCCTCAGCCTCCCAAGTAGCTGGGATTACAGGCACGCGCCACCATGCTCGGCTAATTTTTTGTATTTTCAGTAGAGATGGGGGTTTCACCATGTTGACCAGGATGGTCTCGATCTCTTGACCTCGTGATCCACCCGCCTCAGCCTCCCAAAGTGCTGGGATTATAGGCATGAGCCACCGCACCCGGCCCTATTGATGTATATCTTACATATTGTATAACTTACGCATTTCAAGTGTACAATTCAGTGAATTGTTAGTAAATTTACCAAGTTGTGTAACTGTCACCATAAATCCGTTTTAGAACATTTCCATGACCCCAATAAGAGTCCTCAGTCCCATTTACTGTTAATCCCCATTGTCTCCCTGCTCCAAGCAACCTTTAATCTATTTTCTTTTTTGCAGAGATTGGCGGGGGGGTCTCACTATGTTTCCCAGGCTAGTCTTGAACTCTTGGCCTCAATCAATCCTCCCACCTCAGCCTCCCAAAGTGCTGAGATTAGAGGTGTGAGCTGCAGTTCCCAGTTCCATAATCTATTTTCTGTCTCTACCTAAATTTCTTTTTTCTGGACATTTCATATAAATGGAATCATACAGGCCAGGCACAGTGGCTCACACCTGTAATAACAACACTTTGGAAGCCCGAGGTGAGTGGATCACTTGAGGTCAGGAGTTCGAGACCAACCTGGCCAACATGTTGAAACCCCATCTCCACTAAAAATAAAAACTAAAAAATAAATTAGCCAGGTGTGGTGGCACATGCCTGTAATCCCAACTATCCAAAAAAAAAAAAAAAAAAAGAATATCTGAAGTTTTTGGTTTGTTTATTCTGTTGTGAGATAATATTCTTTTTTTTTTGAGACGGAGTTTCACTCTTGTTACCCAGGCTGGAGTGCAATGGCTCCATCTTGGCTCACCGCAACCTCCGTCTCCTGAGTTCAGGCAATTCTCCTGCCTCAGCCTCCCGAGTAGCTGGGATTACAGGCACGCGCCACCATGCCCAGCTAATTTTTTGTATTTGTAGTAGAGACGGGGTTTCACCATGTTGACCAGGATGGTCTCGATCTCTTGATCTCATGATCCACCCGCCTCAGCCTCCCAAAGTGCTGGGATTACAGGCTTGAGCCACCGCGCCCGGCCTTGTGAGAGAATATTCTAAAGAGGTTAATTATATCTCTAAAAAACTGTGTTGTTTGAAGGACTTAATAAAGCAATGAAATATGCATGTATTATACTAGAATTAATTATGTTTAAACTTCTCATCAACTAAAGATTTGTTTGCAGACAGTTCTCTAATAAAAACATGAAAAACCTTTTAGGAAACTAAACCTGTGAATTTGCCATGTTGAATTTAAGCTTCTAAGTATCAGTTTATATTTAACTCTGGCTTTAAACTGTGTGATATCACTTCATCTCCCGAAAGATCTGGCAACTTTCTACCTCCACCCTTTTGCTCAAGTTCCCTTTGTTTGAATTGCCCTCCCTCCACCCATCTATCCAAATTCTACCTTCAATTTAATGTCACTGTCTGCAGGCGTCTTCCCTACTAGCTCTATCTGAAGGCAGTTTCTCCGTCTTTGAATTCCCACAGCCCCTCACTAGGACTAGACACTCATCAGAGAAGCGCCTATAGCAGCATCATTTCCTGACCATTGGTGGGTTTTCCCTTCCTATGTCTTCATGTTCCCATTTTAGGAAAATAGGCTCTTCTGTGCCTTTGCCTCAGGGAAGGTTGATTCATATGGCTTCAGACACTTCAATCCAATATTATTCAGATCGAGATTAAGCTGCTATAACACAGACCCAAAAATGCAGTCATGCAAAAAGGATAGAAGTTTGTTTCTCTCTCATGTATGAATCTGGAGGTGGGCAGCAGTGGTTTGAGATAAGTAAGCTGCTCGGCTCCACATGGTTATTCAGGAACCCAGGTTTCTTTCTCGTCTGTGTTGTTCCTCCATCTCCTAGGGTATTGTCTTCATCTGCATGGTTGCAGCTATGGAAAAGGGAAAGCGAATTTAGAAAAGCATGTGCTTTCTGTTTTATGGCCAAGGCTTGGAAATGACACACATCACTTACACTCACATTCCATTGTCTGGAATCACATCATATGGACGCATCTAGCTGCAAGGAATACTGAGAAATGTGTTCTCTCTCTAGAGTAATGTGTGCTTATTTAAAACTCAGTTATTAGGAAGAAGGGGAGAAGGTATTTTCAGGCATAATTAGCAGCTTACTACATTTTTCTTTTTGGCTTTAGTTTTCTCAGAGCTGGTGTCATTGAAGAGATTAGGCTGAGTGCTTCTGGGGGCAGGGAAGTGGGGACAAGCAGTAAGATCAAGAAAAGAGAGCCTAGGGAGAGAAGAGGACTCCTGTGCCAGTGATCTATTGCTGCATAGTAAAACATCTCAAGGGCTGGGTGCGGTGGCTCATGCCTGTAATCCCAGCACTTTGGGAGGCTGAGGCGGGCAGATGACAAGGCCAGGCGATCAAGACCATCCTGGACAACATGGTGAAACCCCGTCTTTACTAAAAATACAAAAAAATTAGCCCAGTGTGGTGGCACACACCTGTAGTTCCAGCTACTTGGGAGTCTGAGGAAGGAGAATTGCTTGAATCTGGGAGGTGGAGGTTGTAGTGAGCCCAGATCCTGCCGCAGCACTCCAGCCTGGGCGACAGAGTGGGAGTCCATCTCAAATAAATAAATAAATAAATAATCTCAAACATATTAGTGTTATATATTGACAACATAGGTGAGCAGGGTTGTGATTTTTTTTTTTTTTTTTTGAGACGGAGTTTCGCTCTTGTTACCCAGGCTGGAGTGCAATGGCGCGATCTCAGCTCACCGCAACCTCTGCCTCCTGGGTTCAGGCAATTCTCCTGCCTCAGCCTCCCGAGTAGCTGGGATTACAGGCACGTGCCACTATGCCCAGCTAATTTTTTGTATATTTAGTAGAGACAGGGTTTCACCATGTTGACCAGAATGGTCTCGATCTCTTGACCTCATGATCCTCCTGCCTTGGCCTCCCAAAGTGCTGGGATTTCAGGAGTGAGCCACTGCACCCGGCCGGGTTGTGATTTTTAAAAATTAGAAAACAAAAATTGTTGACCATGTTTATTTTGCTCACAGATCTATTTTTGTAGCATTTGATGGCAATAGGTTATCCATCTCTGCCCCACTCAGTATCAGCTCAAGCATCTCAAAGCCTGGGTGCTGAGATCATCTGAGGGCTCTCTCAGTGACATGTCTGGTTGATGCAGGTTGTTGGCTGGGACTTTAATTGGACTTACGGCTAAAACACCTCCACATAGCCTTTCTGCATGGCTGTGTGGCTTTCTTGTAGCCTGGGGCATGGGTTCTAAGAGCAAGCCTCCCGAGAGCAATTGATAAGCAGATGCTTATTGCCTTTTATTTTTCATTTCTTTCTTTTTTTAAATTTTTTTATTTCTTTTCCTAAACTCAACAACTCAGAAATTGCCTTTTATTTTTATTATCTTTTTAAAATTTTATTTTTTGAGATGGAGTCTCAGTCTGTGCCCAGGCTGGAGTGCGGTGGCATCATTGCTACCTCTGCCTTCCAGGCTCAAGTGATTCTCCTGGTTGAGCCTTCTGAGTAGGGCTGTGATCACAGGCACGTGCCACCATACTCACCTAATTTTGTATTTTTAGTAGAGACAGGGTTTCACCTGTTGGCCAGGCTGGTCTCGAACCCCTGACCTCAAGAGATCCACCTGCCTTAGCCTCCCAAAGTGTTGGGATTACAGGTGTGAGCCACCTTGCCCAGCCCCTGTCTAAGACAGGATCTCGCTATCATCCAGGTTGGAGTGCAGTGGTGTGATCTCAGCTCATTGTAGCCTCAAACTCTTGAGCAAGTGATCCTCCCACCTCAGCCACCCAAGTAGCCAGGACTACAGGCACATACCACCATACCTGGCTAATTTTTATTTTATTTGAGACAGGGTCTCCCTTCGTTGCCCAAGCTGAAGTGCAGTGGCGCGATCTCGGCTCGCTGCAACCTCTGCCTCCTGGGTTCAAGTGATTCTCTTGCCTCAGCCTCCCGAGCAGCTGGGATTACAGGTGCCTGCCACCAAGCTCTGCTAATTTTTGTATTTTTAGTAGAGGTGGAATTTCACCATGTTGGCCAGGCTGGTCTCAAACTCCTAAACTCAAGTGATTAACCCTCCTTGGCCTCCTGAAGTACTAGGATTATAAGTGTGAGCCACCGCACCTGGCCTGTCAAATTTTTTAAGTTTAAATTAAATTATTTATTTATTTTTGAGACAGAGTCTCCATTTGTTGCCCAGGTTGGAGTGCAGTAGTGCAATCTTGGCTCACTGCAACCTCCACATCCTGGTTTCAAGCAATGCCTCACCCTCCTGAGTAACTGAGATTACAGGCTCACATCACCAAGCCTGGCTCATTTTATAATTTTTAGTACAGATGGGATTTCACCATATTGGCTAGCTGATCTCAAACTCATGACCTCAAGTGATCCACCCATCTCAGCCTCCCAAAGTGCTGTGACTACAGGCACATGTCACCACGCCTGGCTAATTTTTGTATTTTTGGTAGAGATGGGATTTAGCCATGTTGTGCATGCTGGTCTCAAACTCCCGGGCTCAAGCAATCCACTCACCTTGGCCTCCCAAAGTGTTGGGATTAAAGACAGTGAGCCACTGTGCCCACCCCAGAACTATCTGTTTTAATCACATACTCTATCTCTCAAAAGCAGGTGACTTCACACAAAGGTGGGATGGCCAATGGGTGTTAAGCCTGCTGAGAGTCAATATTTTGAAGGGATAGTTTCTGTCTCATCGAATATAGTAATTTTTTTGTTTTGTTTTTTGTTTTTTGAGATGGAGTGTCACCCTGGAGTGCAGTGGCACAATTTGGACTCACTGCAACCTCCACCTCCTGGGTTCAAGCAATTCTCCTGCTTCAGCCTCCCGAGTAGCTGGGATTACATGTGCACGTCACCACACTCGGCTAATTTTTGTTTTTGTTTTTTGTTTGTTTGAGATGGTGTTTCACTCTTGTTGCCCAGGCTGGAGTGCAATGGTGCAGTCTCAGCTCACTGCAACCTTCGCCTCCCAGGTTCAAGTGATTCTCCTGCTTCACCCTCCCTAGTAGCTGGGATTACAGGCATTTGCCACCACACCTGGCTAATTTTGTATTTTTAGTAAAGACAGGGTTTCTCCACGTCAGTCAAGCTGGTCTTGTACTCTCGACCTCTGGTGATTTACCCGCCTTGGCCTCCCAAAGTACTGGGATTACAGGCGTAAGCTACCACGCCTGGCCAATTTTTGTATTTTTAGTAGAGACAGGGTTTTGTTGGGCAGGCTGGTGGTCTTGAACTCCTGACCTCAGGTGATCTGCCCACCTCAGCCTCCCAAAGTGCTGGGCTTACAGGCATGAGCCACTGCACCTGGCCAATACAGTACATATTTTCAATCAGAGACCGTTACATGGCGCCATCTTCCTCTTAGCCACAATACATGGGCCTGGGACTTGAGGGGTAGAAGTAGCTTCTCTCACAACTATCACACCTAACTCCTCCTTTCATAGTCCCAGTTTCTGTATCAGTTAAGGTCCAGCCAGGAGACAGAAACCACACCAGATCCTTTTATAGTTCCTAAATGTGATGACTGGATGTTCACGTGCATGTGTGAGCTGTACCATCTTCAAACCTTGTGCCGACATTGGTACGTTACCCAGCTGACATGAAAAAAGAAAAGAAACCACACCAGTTGTTTTATTACTATTATTATAATTATTAATTAATTTATTTTATTTTATTTTTTCTGAGACAGAGTCTTGCTTTTTCGCCAGGCTGGAGTGCAGTGGCGAGATCTCTTGGCTCACTGCAACGTCCGCCTCCCAGGTTCAAGCGATTCCCCTGCCTTAGCCTCCTGAGTAGCTGGGACTACAGGCACCTGCCACCATGCCCAGCTAATTTTTTGTAATTTTAATAAAGACAGGGTTTCACCATGTTGGCCGGGACGGTTTTGATCTCCCAACTTCATGATCTGCCTGCCTCGCCCTCTCAAAGTGCTGAGATTACAGGCATGCGCCACTGTGCCTGGGCATTATTATTTATTTTTTAGATACCACATCTTGCTATGTTGCCCAGGCTGGTCTCAAACTCCTGGATTCAAGAGATCCTCCTAACTTGGCTTCCTAAAGTCTTGGGATTACAGATGTGAGCCACTGCAACTGACCCCACACCAGTGGCTTTAAAATAAATTTTTGTAAGCAGGGAACTCTGTCACCTGGGTGGGAGTGTAGTGGTGCAATCATAGCTTATTGCAGTCTCAAACTCCAGGGCTCAAATGATCCTCCTGCCTCATTTATTTATTTTATTATTTTTTTTTTTTTGTAGAGATGAGATTTCACTATGTTGCCTAGGCTGGTCTTGAACTCCTGGACTCAAGTGATCCTCCCACCTTGGCCTCCCAAAGTGCTAGGATTACAGGCATGAGCCACCACACCTGGCCAGAAACAAATTTAATATCTAATTGTTAATATAGAATCCTTGCTGTGGCTGACACTTGTAGTCCCAGCTACTCAGGAGGCTGAGACAGGAGGATCCCTTGAGCCTGGGAGTTTGACGTTACCTCGAACTATGATCATACCACTGTACTCTAGCCTGGGCTAGACCATGGCTCTAAAATTTTTTTTTAAAGAATTGTTCAGAGGCCGGGCGCGGTGGCTCACGCCTATAATCCCAGCACTTTGGGAGGCCGAGGCAGGTGGATCACGAGGTCAAGAGATCGAGACCATCCTAGTCAATGAGGTGAAACACCGTCTCTACTAAAAATACAAAAATTGGCTGGGCATGGTGGTGCGTGCCTGTAGTCCCAGCAACTCGGGAAGCTGAGGCAGGAGAATTGCTTGAACCCAGAAAGCAGAGGTTGCGGTGAGCTGAGATGGTACCATTGCACTCCAATCTGGGTAACAACAGCAAAACTCCGTCTCAAAAAAAAAAAAAAAAAATGGTTCAGTAGGTAAAAAATAGTTAACTAGTAATAAAAAGGGAAGTCTAAGGTCTCACAAAAGTAGCAACGGCTGGGAGAATCAAAGAAGTTGGAATTATTAAATCCTGGAATTTAGAGCGGCCCTGGAGCAGAAACACAGCTCTCTGAGAAGGGTGCAATGCTAGCGGCTGCCAGTGTTTCTGAGTTTGGAAGAGGGGCTCTGTGGGTCTGGTACTGACTTCTGGGGAGGGGGCATTGTCCTTGTATCTCTGGTGGGTGAGGTAGGGGGTGCCCAATGCAAAAGTGTAGGAAAAAAACACTAACTGGATTTAACTGCTGCAACAGGAGGGAATCCATACTGCTGGGTTAAGGAATTAAGACAGGAACGATGCTCCCAAGAACTGGAAACAGGGAGCCCACGGGGAGGAGCAGGTCCCCTTTCCTCCAGCAGCCTTGCTATCTCCTGATAGTCTCTGGACACTGTTCTCTACTGGCGGAGCCTATTATTAGAGTGTCAGCTGGAAAGCAGAGGCCCAGCCCCAGCATCAGAGAGCAGAACTAGCCTGGGGCAATTCACAGATACGGGGAAGACCATGAGGCAGGACCCCAACAACTCTAGTTTGGGAAACATTACTTACTAAATCCGAAGGTGAGTCCATATTTGTCCTTCTATGCTCTACAAAAGCTAACAAATGTTTCATATACATCTTAATTATCTAAATTCATTCTTCTACTAAGATTGAAGTCAAGACCTGTCTTAAAATTCTGACTGTCATTCAATAGCTGTTGTTGGGCCTTGTCACTTCATTGCTATGAACTTCAGTTTTCGTATTCTAAAATGGGGAAAACAATACTTGCTCCACAGGGTTGCTTGGTGCTTGGCACGTGGTGGAGACAATATTCAAAAACATCTGCTCACTTCGGAGTATACAGCCAAATATCCCTCTTTAAACTGTTTGTCAACTGTTTTCAATATTAAGTTCCAGGGTCCCTGGAAATCTCTTTTTTTTTGAGACAGAGTTTTGCTCTTGTTACCCAGGATGGAGTGCAATGGCGCGATCTCGGCTTACCGCAACCTCCGCCTCCTGGGTTCAGGCAATTCTCCTGCCTCAGCCTCCTGAGTAGCTGGGATTACAGGCACGCGCCACCATGCCCAGCTGATTTTTTGTATCTTTAGTAGAAACGGGGTTTCACCATGTTGACCAGGATGGTCTCAATCTCTTGACCTCGTGATCCACCCGCCTCGGCCTCCCAAAGTGCTGGGATTACAGGCTTGAGCCACCGCGCCCAGCCGGTCCCTGGAAATCTTTTAGGCTAAGCCATTGTCTTTATTTCCTATGAGTGGGCAGGGTGGGCACTAGCAGAAGTCAGTGGTCTGTGCTTCCCCCCCACCACATACCCCTCCCAACCACCCAGCTGAGGAAAGGAAGGCTCTGGGGAGATCCCACCATGGCAGAACCTAGCTGAAATCCCCAACAGTGGAGCTGCACCATTCCTCTCTGTGAATCCACCTTTTCCTTAGGAAAATATCCTTCTAGGCCCAGTGTGGTGGCTCATATCTGTAATCCCAGCACTTTGGGAGGCCAGGGTAGGCAATAACCTGAGGTCGAGAGTTCAAAACCAGGCTGATCAACATGAAGAAAGCCTCTCTCTCTTTTTTTTCTTTTTTTTAGAGATGAAGTTTCACCATGTTGGCCAAGCTGGTCTCGAACTCCTGACCTCAGGTGATCCACCCGCCTCAGCCTCCCAAAGTGCTGGGATTACAGGCATGAGCCACCATGCCGGCCAAGAAACCCCCTCTCTACTAAAAATATAGTTAGCCGGGCATGGTGGCACATGCCTGTAATCCCAGCTACTAGGGAGGCTGAGGCAGGAGAATCACTTTGAACCTGGGAGGTGGAGGTTGCAGTGAGAAAGGAAGGAAGGAAGGAGGGAGGGAGGGAGGGAGGAAGGAAGGAAGAAAAGAAGGAAGGAAAGAAAGTATCTGCCTGTGGAGAGCAGTTTTTTTGTTGTTGTTTTATTTTGGTTTTTTTGAGGTGGAGTCTCACTCTGTCCTAGGCTCATTCTGTCCTAGTGCAATGGCACCATCTCAGCTCACTGCAACCTTTGCTTCCCGGGTTCAAGCATTCTCCTGTCTCAGCCTCCCCAGTAGCTGGGATTACAGGAGCAAGCCACCATGTCCAGTTAGATTTTTGTATCTTTAGTAGAGATGTCGGTTTTACATGTTCCCCAGGCTAGTCTCAAACTCCTGAGCTCAGGCAATCCACCTGCCTTGGCCTCCCAAAGTGCTAGGTTTACAGGTGTGAGCCACGGTGCCCCACCTGGAGAGCAGTTTTAACTTGCCTCCTCTCTAGCACTCACTGTCACTTGTTCCATGCTGGGAGATGAGATCTGTTGAATTTTTGGGCAAGAGCTTGGGTGGGGCCAAGCCGGGCTGGCGGAGAGGGGGCCCGCAAGTTCTGGAAACCTGGGAAGAGAGGGTGGCGGAAACGCCCCCGGGCAGGCGGGCGCGGGGGGGTCGGGGCCCGGACGCGGGGCGGGGGCGGGGGCGGGGGCGGGGCCAGGGCGCAGGGGCCGTGTCACGTGACAACGACCCGGGCTTGAGGTGCTGTTGGGCGACCGCCAGGCGGCTGGAAGAATCGGTTTCGCGTTTTGGGAACGGTCTAACACCTGGGGCTGGGGAGGGCTACCGGGAGGAAGAGAATCCGGGTGAGGCGCCGATTTCAGAAATGCCTGAAAAGGGTGAAGCCCACCCTGGAGCGACGACAGTGGGGACCGCTGGAGCGATGACAGTGGGGACCGCTGGAGCGATGCTGGGGACTGGCCTCCACGACCTGGAGGGAGGAGGGAGCGGCGAGGCGAGGAGCTGCGGGCACCCTGAACCCTCAGTCCTCGAGGTCCTGACAGCGACCCTCCCTCAGGCTGCCCCCTCAGGAGGGGTTGGAAGGAGCCGCCTGGCTCCACGTCCTGTTTCGCGAGTCTGCGGCAGCGCTCCTCAGGAGTCTGTCCCGGGCCGGCCGCTTCCGTCACTGAGAGCTGAGTCTCCCCGGCCTCAGGAAGGGCCTGGTGCGCGGCCATCTGCTGACTAGTCTGGAGCCAGCGTGATGGCCTCGGCTGCGCTGACAGTGAGGCCACCGAGCTTTCCTACACGCCATCAGGCTTCACAGACCCTCACTCGGCTAAGCCGGGCATGGCATGCCTTGAGGGTATCTGAGGCTGTGACATCTTAGCAGAAATCCAAGCCAGCCCTCCGCACTGCCTCCACTCTACCTCCCTCCCCTTCATTTGGAATCAGAAGTGTTTTATTTCAGATCCAAATGTAATGATGATGACCAAATAAAATCCACCGTGAACTGAGCCCATACTGTGTGTGGCCAGCTCTGTGCTAAACATTTGTCATGCGTTCTCTCATAATCCCCGGACCTCCTGCCACTTTCCTTATTTTTGCGTTGCCAGCACTAACTGTAAAACTGAACTTTTACCATTAAAATTTTTTAAGAGGCTGAGGTGGGAGGGTTGCTTGAGCCTAGAGTTTGAGACCACCCTGGGCAACATGGTGAGATCTTGTCTCTACAAAAAATTTAAAAACTTAGCTGAGTGCAGTGGCTCATGCCTGTAGCTCCAGCTTCTCAAGAGGCTGATGAAAGAGGAACCCTTGAGCCCATGAGGCTGAGGCTGCAGTGAGTGGTGATCATACCACTGCACTCCAGTTTGGGTGACAGAGTGAGTCCCTGCATATAAATAAATAAAAGAATACCTCTCAGGTATTATGCTGAATTCCTGGGTGACAAAATTCTCTGTGCATTAAATTCCTGAGACACGAAACTTACCTATGTAACGAGCCTATGCATGCACCCCAAACTTAAAAGTTGGAAAGGAAAAACAAACAGGTCTCTTGAGTTCCCACTTTCTTCTTTAGTTACTACCGTTTCTCTCCGTTTTAAGCAAAACTCCTGGAAACTACCTATACTTGCTGTCTCTAATTCATTTCCTCTAATTCTGAATTTTTTTTTTTTTTTTTGAGTCTCCCTCCGTCACCCAGGTTGGAGTGCACTGGCACGGTCTCAGCTCACTGCAACTTCTGCCTCCCAAGTTCAAGGGATTCTCCTGCTTCAGCCTCCCGAGTAGCTGGGATTACAGACACACACCACCACGCCCAGTTAATTTATGTATTTCTTCAGTAGAGATGGCGTATCGCCATGTTGGCCAGGCTGGTTTGGAACTCCTGACCTCAGGTGATCCACCTGCTTTGGCTTCTCAAAGAGCTGGGATTACAGGCGTGAGCCACGGGCCTGGCCCCTCCAATTCTCTTTTTATAAGCATTTCCCCTAACTGCTTGTTTTGAACTGTTCCTTGCTACCTTTCCTTTCCTTTTTTTTTTCTAAGACAGGTACTCACTGGATTGCAGTGGTGTGATCTTGGCTTACTACAACCTCTGACTCCCAGACTCAAGCCGTCCTCCCATCTCAGCCTCCAGAGTGACCGGGACTACAGGCGGTGCACCAACATACCCAGGTTTTTTGTTTGTTTTTGTTGTTGTTGTTTTCTGTATTTTTTGTAGAGATGGGGTTTTGCCATGTTGGCCAGGCTGGTCTTGAACTCCTGGCCTCAAGAGATCTGCCTGCCTTGGCCTCCCAAATTGCTGGGATTACAGACATGAGCCACCTCGCCCAGCCCTGTCTTTCTTTGTGAGAAAGTTGCTCAGGCTGGAGTGCAGTGGCATGACCTCAGCTCACCACAGCCTCTGCCTCCTGGGTTCAAGGGATTGTCCTGCCTTAGCCTCCCAAGTAGCTGGGACCACAGGTGTATGCCACCATGCCCTGCTAATTTTTGTATTTTTTGTAGAGATGGGTCTCACTGTGTTGCCGAGGCTGTTCTCAAATTCCTGAACTCAAGCAGTCCATCTGCCTCGGCTTTCCAAAGTGTTGAGACTACAGACAGGAGCCACCATGCCTGACTCCTAAATTTTAAACTGCAACCATTATGACCTTTTACCCCTTCAGCAACTACCTCAAAGAACAAGAGCATTCTCTTTACAATCATAATACTGTTATTATTATACATTCAATAAATTTGAGAGTGATGTAGTATTTAATATACAGGGCTTATTAAAATCTCCTCAATAATTTCCTTTTTTTTTTTTTTAAAGACGGGGTTTCACCATGTTGGTCATGCTGGTCTTGAACTCCTGACCTCAGGTGATCCGCCCGCCTTGGTCTCCAAAGTGCTTGGATTACAGGCGTGAGCCTCTGTGCCTGGCTCAATGTCTTACACTTTGGGTTTATCAGGTTTTTTCCTTATCCTTATTGTTATATTCAGTTTAAACATTTTGGGTAAACTTTTCGGTGATGTTGTGTCCTCAGTATGATGTCAGTTTGTCTCTTTTTTTGATGATATGAAGTTTCATCATTTGATGAAAGCCCTAGTTTCTCTAGAATTCACTCTAATCAGGTTTTGTTCCCTCTGTTTCATCAAAACTGTTATTAGGGTCACCAGTTACCTCTACAAATAAAATGGTCAGTTCTCAGACCTCACACCCCACTTGGCTTAGTAGTAATTGACACAATAGATCACTTTTTGTCCTCATTGGAGCACTATCTTCTTTTGACTTCCAGATTATCACATATGTCTGGCTTTCTTCTTCTATGTCTGTGTCTTCTCAGTCTTCTTTGGAGCTGTCTGTTAGTCCCTAAACTCTAAATGTTGAGATGTTGAGTGCCTCAGTCCTTGAATTTCTAATTTCTTTCTTTTCTTTTTTCTTTCTCTTTTTTTTTTTTTGAGACAGAGTTTCGCTCTTGTTGACCAGGCTATAGTGCAATGGTGTTATCTTGGCTCACTGCAACCTCCACCTCCCAGGTTCAAACGATTCTCCTGCCTCAGCCTCCCAAGTAGCTGGGATTACAGGCATGCACCACCACGCCTGGCTAATTTTGTATTGTTTGTAGAGATGGGGTTTCTCCATGTTGGTCAGGCTGGTCTCAAACTCCTGACCTCAGGTGATCCACCTGCCTCAGCCTCCCAATGTGCTGGGATTACAGGCGTGAGCCACCATGTCCAGCCCTCCTCTCTAATTTCTATCAACACCTACTTTCTTGGTGATCTCAGCTAGGTTTTTTTTTTTGAGATGGAGTTTCACTGTTGTTACCCAGACTGGAGTGCAATGGCACGGTCTTGGCTCACCGCAACCTCCGCCTCCTGGGTTCAAGCAATTCTCCTGCCTCAGCCTCCCGAGTAGCTGGGACTACAGGCGCGCACCACCATGCCCAGCTAATTTTTGTATTTTTAGTAGAGATGGGGTTTCACCTTGTTGACCAGGATGGTCTCGATCTCTTGACCTCGTGATCCACCCGCCTCAGCCTCCCAAAGTGCTGGGATTATAGGCATGAGCCACCGCACCTGGCCTCTCAGCTAGGTTTTATTTGTTTGTTTTTGTTTTTTTGAGACGGAGCCTTGCTCTGTTGCCAGGCTGGAGTGGAGTGGCATGATCCTGGCTCACTGCAACCTCTGCCTCCCAGGTTCAAGCAATTCTCCTGCCTCAGCTTCCTGAGTAGCTGGGACTACAGGCACGCGCCACCACGCCCAGCTAATTTTTCTATTTTTTAGTAGAGATGGGGTTTCACCATGTTGGCCAGGATGGTCTTGATCTCTTGACCTTGTGATCCACCCACCTTGGCCTCCTAAAGTGCTGGGATTACAGGCATGAGCCACCACATCTGGCCGTCTCAGCTAGTTTTAAGACCATGCTGATGACTTCCAGATTTGTATCTCCAGCCCAAACCTCTTTCCTTAATCCCAGGTTCAAATCCAAAAGTCTACTTGACATCACTAAAAAGTCCAATTAAGCATCTCAATTTTAACATGTCCAAAACTGAGCCCTTATATTCCCCAAACCTGTTTCTCTCACAGTCTTCCCTATGTCAAGCAATAGGAACTTCATGCAGTTACTCAGATGAAAACCCTGGCCCCATTAAGCCCTTGCTTTATTTTTCTCATGCCTACACCCATCAGCAAGTCCTAGCCATCCTCCTATCATTGTAATAAAATATCCAGAATGCCGCTTTGCACACCTCCACTGCCACCACCCAAGTCCAAACCACTACATCATGCTGCACTTAGGTTACTGCAATAGCTTAACTGGTTTTCCTTTCTGCTCTACCCTTATTGCCTTCAGTCTATTCTCCAGACAGCAGCTGGAGTGATTTTGTTAAAACATAAGTCAGACCATTTATCCTTCTGCTCAAAACTCCAGAGGTTTCCCATCTCACTGTGTCCTTGCAGGACCTATAAAGCACTACATGCTCTGACTCCCATTATATCTCTGGTTTCCCACGGTGCTTCTCATTTGCTCCACTGTGGCATGCTCCAACGTAGAACATACCAGGCTGGCTTCTCTAATGGGACCCCTAATAGAACCTGAAGTACTCTTCTCTCACCTCTGTGTGGCTTACTCTCATTTTTTTCAGGACTTGACTTGAAAGATACCTCAACGATGCCTCCCCTGGCTAGCCTAACTGCCAACATCTCCCCCACTGCCACCCAAGACAGTTGTTATCCACATTCTGTTTTTTCTTTTTAGCACTTACTACTCCTGATAAACTATGTACAGATGGTCTCAAGTTATGATGGTTAGACCTACAATTTTTCAACTTTACGATGATGCAAAAGTGACATGCATTCAGTAGAAACTGTCCTTGGAGTGCCCCTACAACCATTCTCTTTGTCACTTTCAGTTTAGTATTCATGAGCTATTCAACATTTTATTTAAAAAATAGGCTGGGTGCAGTGGCTCAGGCCTGTAGTCTCAGCACTTTGAGAGGCTGAGGTGGGAGGATCACAAGTTTAGGAGTTCGAGACCAGCCTGGCCAAAATGGTGAAACCCCATCTCTACTAAAAAAAAAGTACAAAAATTAGTTGGGCATGGTGGTGTGCACCTGTAATTGCAGCTACATGGAAGGCTGAGGCAGGAGAATTGCTTGAACCCAGGAGGCAGAGGTTGCAGTGAGCCGAGATTGTGCTATTGCACTCCAGCCTGGGCGACAGAGCAAGACTCCATCTCAAAAAAAAAAAACAAAAAAACCTGTTTGATGGTTTTGCTAACGTTAATTGTTCTGAGCACTTTTTTTTTTTTTTGAGACAGGATCTCACTCTGTCACCCAGGCTGGAGTGCAGTGGTAAGATCTCGGCTCACTGCAACCTCCACTTCCCGGGTTCAAGCACATCTCCTGCCTCAGCCTCCTAACTGGGATTACAGGTGTGTGTCACCACACCCAGCTAATTTTTGTATTTTTAGTAGACAGTTTCACCATGTTGGCCGGGCTGGTCTTGAACTCCTGACTTCAAGTGATCTGCCCATCTCAGCCTCCCAAAGTGTTGGGATTTCAGGCGTGAGCCACTGCACCCAGCCAGGCCTTGTTTTTGCATCTGCTTTCATTTAATCCTCAAAATACCAGATCAGTTACCATATATTAAGGTTACAGAAGCTTAACGTTGACATAGAGGCAAGCAGAACCACTCATTCATTCTAGCACTAATTCGACAGATTTTTATTCAGACTCACTAGATATCAGCACGGGGAGTATAATGGGAAATAGAGCAAACCCCCGTTCTTGCAGTATAATAGTGGGAGCAGTCAGTAAAATAGTAGACAAATGGCCAGGCACGTTGGCTCACACCTGTAATCCCAGCACTCTGGGAGGCCGAGGCGGGTGGACCACCTGAGGTCAGGAGTTCGAGACCAGCCTGATCAAAATGGTGAAACCCTATCTCTACTAAAAATACAAAAATTAGGCTGGAGGGAGTGGCTCATGCCTGTTAATTCCAGCACTTTGGGAGGCCCAGGCAGGCAGATCACTTGAAGTTGGGAGTTGGAGAACAAGCCTGGCCAACATGGTAAAACTGGGCATGGTGGCAGGCACCTGTAATCCCAGCTACTTGGGAGGCTGAGGCAGGAGAATCGCTTAAGGAGGCGGTTTCAGTGAGCCAAGATCATGCCATTGCACTCCGGCCTGGGCAACAAGATCGAAACTCCATCTCAAAAAAAAAAAAAAAAAAGCAAGCAAGCAAGAAAAAGAAAATAGCAGCTTGCATTAGGGTAGTAGTTGTGTTAAGTGGAAAGTTGTGGATGCCTTTTTGGAGGAAGAGCCTAAGAACAGGTGATGGATGAGAAGGGAATTAGGGGGTAGGTTATGACTGAGCAGGTGATGAGCAGCATGGTTTTGCATATAGGCTTTTCTTGTGATCTCTAAAACATCACCTTCAATCCTAATTTTGTTTCCTACCCCCACCCACCATGTTTCTCCCACTGCCAAGACTTCAACTTCTACAATCCCTGGCAAATTAACTGCTCTAATTTATTCTACACTATCACTTAAGAGAATGGCCTTGGATTTAGCCTATCTGGAGACAAAGTCTACCTCCTCCATTTGCCGTTTCTTAACCTGTAAAATAGAGCATAAAACAGTACCCACTTCATAGGGTTGCTGAGAATTAAATCTTGAGTTCCAGCATACTTTTGCATCCTCAGCATTCGGGAGGCCCTCAAGGTATTTGCAAATTTGAATGTATTTCCTCTTAAAGATTCTAGACTGTCAAGAAGAGCAAGAGCTTGGGCATTGTGCAAGCACTTATCTGTAATAACTAAGATTCCCCCTATTTGGTTAATGTTTTCAAATTCCTAAAGATTCTTCCAGTTGTAGTATTCCTGACTTTCCTAAGACATTTACCTGAATTTTTAACTTAAAATATAATTTTCTGGGGTTTTTCATCTGTCAACTTAGACTTTAGGGAACTTTTCTGAAATCTTAAAAGGTGTTTATTGGCTATTTAAGTTACTTTGCTATTCAAAAGCTGAAACAAAGTGGTGATTTTACCTAGTCTCCATACATTTTGAGCTTAATTCCAATCCACTTTAGTTTTTCTCTCTGGGTGGAACTGTCATATACCAGCTCTGAAGCATCATAGGAAAGAGGATTATCAGCCTAATCATTTCTGAGCCAGGGATCAATGAGCTGGCAGATCCGCACCGGAGTCAAAGGATAGCCCTGAGCTCAAAACTACTAAGCATATTGGTAAGGTCCTTCGTCAGTTAAAAATGTCTTCCCAAATTCCACTGCCTCATTTGTAAGTATTAACAAGTTACCTACTTTCTAGGAATACATGCCCAATATTAACACAGCATTATGAGGCAAATTCAATAAATTGACCAGACATCTGTGTACATACACTGAGTGCCAAGTTCATCTTTGTACTTTTTTCCATTTTATAATGTACAACTTACTGTCTTATACCTGGACAATGACCACATAGTACTAATTATCTGTTTAAACGAATTGAAATTTTGCTTTAAAAAAAAAATTAACTGTTAACAACCACTCATGGGGCAATAAAAAATGTACTTTTAGCACACAAAAACTTTTAGAGAATTTAGGATTCCAAGAACTCAAAGGACTGTATCATCCACTTGTAAATAACTGGTCCTTATCAGATTCCAGCAGGTAATATTAACTTCCTCCCTTAATGGGGACACGAACTTTTTCTTCTGAGTGTTTTTCATGAAAAGGCCTACCATTTGGTCCTTTGCACTGAAAAACTGGACTAAACAGAGAATATTCAACTACTGAGAAAATACCAACCGTTATCAGTACCTCCCCATATAGGCAAAAGATCATGCTGAAAACTGGGATGCATGCTAACAAACTTAGGCTCTTAGAATTCTCCCATTAAAGAATTTTATACTCACCTATAGTTGAAAGATTAAGTTATCGCTAAAATGTTTAACAGCAGTAAAAATGCAAGCCCAATGTTGTATCTTATTGACACGAAGTCTATTCTTAGCACAGTGATTAACATTTCATCACTTCTGGGGCAGTTTCAAACACTCAAACATTACAACTAATGGGATCGTTAAAAGTTTTAAGAAGGTTATTATCATCCTCATTTCACATTAATCATACCAATACTAAATAAAACAGGGCTAAGAATTAACCATTAGTGCTTGGGTAAGTTCGGGTTAATGAATACAGAGCATCTTAATATAGCCAGATCTTGAATGCATTAACTTTTGAGCTAAAGACTGTTACACACTTCCATTTGTTATTCAACATTTATGAAAGTTGAATCCACTTACAGATTCCACTACTTCCAGGTGATCCTATTGACTAGCTTTTAGAATTAATTGGTTCAGAAGACAACATATCCAGAGTTAAGATCATTAGGTTTTGGCAAGCTTCTAAGACTTAAAGCCAGTATTCGTTTCCTTTTGCCACCAAGCCCATAATTTCCTCATCTCTCAGTAAGTCTTATGTCTCATATATAAAGTGACAATTAAAGCACTTACTACTAATATTATCTTGAACATGAATTGTGGGGCAAGGCTGATAATAAAGACCAAAAGCAGGTATAGTTTAATGTATTTTAATAGCAAACTTACAGGAACAGCACAGAAGACAGACAACATTAAAAACATGTACTTGCATGTAGGACAACTCAGTTAGAAAAGTATAGTGAATGGATGGAATCTACTGTATGATAAAAATGCTACAAACACCATTTAGTTGCCGTCAATAAGAAATTTACTTGTTTTAAAAAAATCCAAATGCTGGCATTGTCCAGAAAAATTTAACAGGTTTATTTATAATTATTATAAAGTTGAACCACTGAAACTTGTTCACTGAAACATTTTAACTTGCATTAATGCTTTACGTCTCCGCATTTATATTAAAAATTCACACACAAATGAAAATGGAAAAACTGCCAATACCTGATTTCTGTCCCCTATTTTTCCACTCGCAATCATATACTTAGGTACCTTTTGACCCCATGGAAAAAAAATTATCTAACGTTCAGAACTACCAATAACAGGAAGAAGAGAATTTTTTTTTTTTTTTAGAATGAAATGTTTCCCATCATAGTGGATTCTTAAGCACGCTCTCCACGTATGCGGCGTGCTAGCTGGATATCTTTTGGCATAATTGTTACACGTTTGGCATGGATAGCACAAAGGTTGGTGTCTTCAAAAAGGCCAACCAGATAGGCCTCACTTGCCTCCTGCAAAAGGAATGAAGAAAAAATTATTAATGGTGTTATCGCCAATAGTTAAGACCCAACTGTATGAATTAAAACAAAAAGGTTTTTAAACCCTTTAAAAAATGGCTCTGCAGGATGTTGACGATTTTATCAAATGCTTACATTTTAAAACCTGTAGGACAATGCTCAAAGGCAGCTTATGAAAAACCCCAAGGCTTAAGTCAGTAAATCTCTATCAAGTTACACAAGTTAAATTGCTTTGTTACCAACAAAGTTCAATTTTTCTAATGGTAATTTGATTTCTAATAAACTGAAATGTCTCAAAGCCAAGAAATCCAACTTCTTTAATATTCTCATTCTTATAAACAAAATCATGTCCAATCCAAATACCCCATCCCAGCCTAGTCTCCTCCTCACTCTGAATCCCATTCACACAGTATCCGAACCTCTGCCTTGCCCAGTAGTTTAATATGCTCAACTGGTTTCTATAACATGCTCCTCATCTACCTTCCCTTTTATATCTGTTTTACCATGAGAGTACTTCTGGTTCCAGAACACACCACAAGTTAGTTCCTTATTTATATACTTTGATCTATGCCTTGGAGATGTGCCCCTGTCCTCTACCAAGTACCTTCCTCTATGTACCCCTATTTGTAACAGCATTTGTTGTTCTCTAGTACTAATATTTATCTCCCTGGTTTTTCCCATTTGATTAGAAGATCCTTTCAAGTTACCTTATTACTACTACCACTCAAGAATGACAGGTATATGAATCACTCATTGACAGGTAGCTTGTGAAGAGGAAGGGGCATTTCTAGTTAGTTAACTAATAACTGAAATTGTTATTAACTTTCGCACACATATAGTATACTTAATAGATGTCTGGGCCGGGTGCAGTGGCTCAGGCCTATAACCCCAGCACTTTGGAAGGCCGAGGTGGATGGATCACCAGGTCAAGAGATCGAGACCATCCTGGTCAACAGGGTGAAACCTTGTCCCTACCCAAAAAACAAAAAACAACTTGTCTGAAAAGCTGAGAATCTTTTAGTCTAAGTTAAAACATCTGCTTACTAATTTTTTTTTTTAAGATGGAGTTTTGCTCTGTAGCTCAGGCTGGAGTGCAGTGGTGTAATCTCAGTTCACTGGAACCTCCATCTCCCTGGCTCAGGCAATTCTCCTGCCTCAGCCTCCTGATTAGCTGGGAGTACAAGGGTCCGCCACCACACCCAGCTAATTTTGTATTTTTAGTAGAGACAGGGTTTCACCATGTTGGCCAGGCTGGTGTCGAACTCCTGACTTCAGGTGATCCTTCCACTTCAGTTTCCCAAAGTGCTGGAATTACAGGTGTGAACCACGATTCCCATCCTGCTTACTCATCTTGAAATGGAGAAATTGCCATCTTTTTTTTTTTTTTTTCCCAGACAGTTTCGCTCTTGTTACCCAGGCTGGAGTGCAATGACGTGATCTCGGCTCACCGAAACCTCCGTCTCCTGGGTTCAGGAAATTCTCCTGCCTCAGCCTCCCGAGTAGCCAGGATTATAGGCATGCACCACCACGCCCAGCTAATTTTTTGTATTTTTAGTAGAGACGGGGTTTCACCATGTTGACCAGGATGGTCTCGATCTGTTGACCTCGTGATCCACCCGCCTCGGCCTCCCAAAGTGCTGGGATTACAGGCTTGAGCCACCGCGCCCGGCCGAGAAATTGCCATCTTGAAAATTAATCACGAATCCAGGCCAGACACAGTGACTCATGCCTGTAATCCCAGCACTTTGGGAGGCTGAGGTGGGTGGATCACAAGGTTAGGCGCTCAAGACCAGCCTGACCAACACATGGTGAAACCCCGTCTCTATTCAAAAAAATAAATAAATAAACCATGAATCCAACAGTTTTGGATTTGGAGCATGAAATAATACATTAGTCAGCCCTCTCTTCCTCTATAAGGAAAAATTATTTCTCTGCTCAAGATATATTAAGGGAGAAAATAGTCTTTAAGTTGCTATTTTTATCCTAATAAGACATACACAAATAACAGAGCAATTTAAGCCCCACAATGCCACATAAAACAAGGTTAGGAGCTCAAGACCAGGATACAGACCTTTGTTTTATAAAAGTTTTGACTTTGCAATAAAACAATTGAGATCCCTTTAAAAGCATCATCACACCAATAATGAATTCAAATGGTTTACACTATTTTAAAAAAGTACATTTACACCTTCATCTTTGCTAGTTTAAAAAAGTTTCTATTCTATGTAATTAGTCCATCACATCTTACCTATTCCAAAGGTATTAAAAAGCAAAAGTCCTTAATATTCAGAGATTCGTTCTTAACCTATTCTAGAGTGGGTAGAAAGCCTGGAAAACACGGCATATTGTAGCCTCCTTAGGGGCTCACAACGCACATCACCTACTAGTAGTGAAGTTTCTCAGGAAAGAAAAGTTTACTTTTACTTACAAGCTTAACCTGGTACCTCAGGATTATAGAAAGCTAGAATGCTTTTGTGAAATGTGGCACAAGCTACTAGGTGGGCAAACCATCAGGTCCCATGATTCTGAGGCCTAGAGTGGTATCACCTAGAACTATTCAGATGTGGCATGCGGCAGCTGGGGCTCTCACAGCTCTTAGAACCTGGCTGGTAGTTTATGAGGGTTGTGTCTGGTCAGCTCTAAAGATTAAACTCCTAGAGAGGATCTGACCATAAACCATACATTTCCAGTTCTGTTACAAGTAACCCAAAGTCCCTTAAAACATTAAGACTGTAATGAGAATTAAAGATTGCTACATTAATTTATGACCCAATGAATTGAGTTAATGGCAAAAGAAAAAACTACAAGAAAATAATAGTTTAGGACATTTTGATTATATTCAATGTCTGGCTCTTTACCATTTCAAAGCAACCACTGTTCATTTAACATAAGGATATTTGAGTTCAAGTTCTCAGACATTAAAGGCAAAGACTAAATTTTAAGCAAGTCAATTTTTGATTACCTATGGCAAACTGAGACTAACTTCTCTACCATTCTCACTGGACTCCCTCCCATCCCTTAGCTGTAAAATGTATAATTCTAAGGCCAAAAAGAAAGTGACCTTTGGATTTCAACTTCAGTTGCAATCTTACTATTCTATTCCATTTAAAATTCTCCCTCTGCATCTTTAAGAGCATATGCATAAAAAAGCAAACACAAAACACAAAAGCCCGTTACACAGATCACTCCTTCCAATAAAGAGCTAACACTAAGAGCACTGTGGACAGAAGAGGCGAACATTTTGCTTAAAACCAATACAACCACACTTAATGACAAATATGTAATAGTAACAATTGAAGTTTACACATGAATAATTTTAGAAAGATGAGTCTTTTACCCAGATTGTTTAGTAAACTCAATTTAAAAGGCTACATTACTGATATTTAAGCTAAAAAATGCTGCACTCGGCCGGGCATGGTGGCTCACGCCTGTAATCCCAGCACTTTGGGAGGCCAAGGCAGGTGGATCACAAGGTCAAGAGATCAAGACCATCCTGGTCAACATGGCGAAACCCTGTCTATACTAAAAATACAAAAATTAGCTGGGCATGGTGGGCACGTGCCTATAATCCCAGCTACTCAGAGGCTGAGGCAGGAAAATTGCCTGAACCCAGGAGGCGGAGGTTGTGGTGAGCCGAGATCGGGCCATTGCACTCCAGCCTGAGTAACAAGAGCGAAACTGTCTCCAAAAAAAAAAAAAAAAAAAGCTGCACTTTTCAAGTATGGTATTGTGTTCCTTACGCATAGTTCTAACTAGAAAATATTAGCAGCTTTGTACCAATGCTTGGGAATCTTAGTAACATTTCTGCATTTAGTAATATATGAAATGAGAACTGAAAATAATTGGCTATAAAAAGAGAAAATAAAGTTTTAAGTAACAGAATACAAGATTTTAGTAGTTGAAATTTCAGCAATTCACTGAGAATTTAATGGATGCCTAATCCTGGAATTCACCAATCAAATGAAGTTTAGACTAACCATAGAAACAGCTCGGCCAATTACACTTCAGGGTGGAATCCACCTATCAAATCTTTTTCACACATAAAGCAAAAGCCCGGCACAGCAACAGCAGCCTTGAAAATCCTCCAATGGAGCGTACTTAGATTCTGGATACTTCCCCCCCCCCCCCCACGAGATTGATTCAGGTCTGCAATGATGCCTAGCAATCAGCATTTTTAGCGGACCCAACTGCATGCTTCTGATGGAGGCGGTAGCTTTACTGTATTCTGGGATACTTTCATCTAAAAACTCCAACCACACAATATAAAATAGGTTACTTAAGTTACTATTGTTAATTACACCTACATACCTTTATCAAGTATCCTGTAGTAATTTCAAATTTTTGTCTTTTTTTTTCTTTTATTTTGCCAATACTGAAGCAACAGATGCAAAGTTTTGGTCTTGACATAAAGCACAAATATCTCAAATACATAAAAACATCTCTAGAATACTATTTCTCTAAATCCTGACATGCTAGAGATTAAGATTAAATTCAATACACTCCACATTTAAGTGGAAATCCTTAATCTCCTTCAGCAAATCACAAAGCAAATCCCTGCCCCCTTACATGTCCAGTATCACCTTTAAGCACTGTTTCCCCCATCTTGCCTTCCAATCCTATCCTCCACTCACTGCTCCTTTTACATCTTAACGCCTAATTCTTTAATACTGCCTATTCCCATCCTAGATATTAAGGTCTCTCTATATCTGTTTCTTCAGGAACTAAAGAGACATTTCTTTCATTCTAGGCACTATGGCTTGAAACTGTTACTAAAATATAGACCTCTAGTCTCAGTTCTTCTTAATGTCCTACAGCATCCATAAACCAAATCAGAGGCTTTTCTTTAAATATTGCTTTTAGTGCAATGTTTCAAAATTTTAAATGGTATAATGAAATGTGCACTAAGCCTTGGAGTCAGATGTTCAAGTTATGGTTTTGCCATTTTCTATGGGCATGACCTTGAGCAACTTAACCTTTCTGAAGTCTCAAGAGTGAAGTCACGAAATCTACTACCCAACAGGCTTGTGATTAAACAATATTAGCGGGTGGGCACAGTGGCTCATGCCTGTAATCCCAGCACTCTGGGAGGCAGAGGCGGGGGCATCACCTGAGGTCGGGAGTTTGAGACTAGCCTGAACAACATGGAAAAACCCCATCTCTACTAAAAATACAAAATTAGCCAGGCATAGTAGTGCCCACCTGCAATCCCACCTACTTGGATGCTGAGGCAGAATCACTTGAACCCCGGAGGTGGAGGTTGTAAGCGAGGGGGGGGGGGGCGGATATATGGATATATATATAAAAGCATATTCGAAAATATTCTAGAACTGTTCTTGGTACACACAGGAATACAAACTGAGTCTTCCCCACCCATTATTTTACCTGCAAAGCACCAATAGCTGCGCTCTGGAAGCGCAGATCTGTTTTAAAGTCCTGAGCAATTTCTCGCACCAGACGCTGGAAGGGAAGTTTGCGAATCAGAAGTTCAGTGGACTTCTGATAACGTCTAATTTCACGGAGTGCCACAGTACCAGGCCTTTAAAAAATTAATAATAAAGAAAGTTACCAAAAACTTAAATAGCATAAAAAGTGGGCAGCTTTAAAGCAATGCAGTAATTTTTCAAAAAACAAACCACCCAACAATTCTTCAGCTTCGGTATCAAATTTCACTGATCAACTTATGATGACATTCAACTCTAGTAGGAGTAACAATACCTTTAGCAAAAAGCATGAAATTAAAATACATTCTTATCAAGGAGTTTATCAAAGCCCTATTTATTTTCATTTTTAAAAGTGATACAGGTATCGAAACCCTGGAAGGTAGTAGCTGTCAGGCTACTAATGAAGTTGACTCTTCTCAACTCAGCACCACTCTCCTTCCCACCCGCACCCTCTATTATCTTAACAGCCCTTAAAGATAACCAACACAACCCAATTAACTTCATTTAAAAATTTACTTGTGGCATTTAAGTTCTATTTCCCAGAATACCTCTACTCTGACTACAGTTCATTCCTCAAGAATTATTAAATTTGAATACATCCGATTTCGCAGTGTTCCTTCCACGTGGAAAAGTTTTTTTTAAAACTAAGTGATTGTTAGCAAGAAATTTACCTCTCATTCTGACTTCTTCCACTGTATGAGCTTTTATTTTAGGTTAATGGTAATATCTGCTGAGGCTATCTAAGTCTGGGCAACTTCTGCCCTCTAATGGCAGATGCCCTTAACAACACAGTGGCTCAGACCGTTCACAATCCAATGAGCTAATATAGAAGGAAATAAGCTAATCAAATAAACGAGGGGGTAGGAATCTTAGAAAACACCCAATTTCGATTATTTTGCCAAAAGCTAGCAAAGATATCCTCAACAGTGTATTGAAGAAGGCAACACATAACTATTTTTAAAGAATTACTAAGTTAACTAAAATGTCAATATATTCTATTAACATTATCAGTGATGTACTAGGTCTCCTTAGGCCTCTAGGTCAGATTATGGCTTCAAAGTTAAACGTTTCCAATAAAACCCAATACTAAATTTTATATATATAATTGATTACACAGTACATGTATTTAAGAAGTGTTCAAATAAAAAAAATGTTTCTCTAAGGCAAAAAGTTTTCCTGTTATTCATCTTTTGTTAAATTATACGGATACATAAGAGAGAGACTGTCCCATTTTTTTCCTCTTGTTTTTTAATACCTGTAACGATGAGGTTTCTTCACCCCTCCAGTAGAGGGCGCACTCTTGCGAGCGGCTTTTGTAGCCAGTTGCTTCCTGGGTGCTTTACCACCGGTAGATTTGCGGGCAGTCTGCTTTGTACGAGCCATGGTATAGAGACCTCCTTACTTACCTACCAGCATTAAAAAAAAAATCGAATCACCATATGAAACTACTAAACACACAAGTTTTCCTGCTACGATCACGATCACTCCTTCCCCATATCTGGAAATTATGATCAGTATAAAAAATAATGTTCGTATTGTTATATAATTTGAAAGGGTGCAGATTACGTCTACCCAAAATGACTTCTTGAAACAAACTAGTACTAGAAAATTGTTAGCAATTAATAAATACCATTCCTCTCTCGAAATGCCAATTCTGAGCGACAAACGGGAAAACAAAAAGACCTCTTAACAGCCTTTGATCCAATTTATTTAATTAATTAAAGCAGAAATTAGGAATGTCTGTAAACATTCCATCCACAAACAAGTCAAAAGAACGAAGCCACAAATCGCTGGAGGATCGAATCAAATTACAGCAAAAAAGGTCTTACTCCCCCCTTTGGTTGCCCCCCCCTTCCTCTAGCTGTTGATGGATTGCTGTAAATATCTGAAAATATTCTTGGTGTTGTATCGTTCAACAAAGATATCGTTATGTTGACAAAAAGGCGTCTCGAAAAAACGAGAGGAACAACAGCTACCACCAGCGAGCATTCTACAAAGCCCCGTCCTCGCGTCCAGTCCTCACAGGCTTCCCAGTGAAATAAAAAGTGCCCCGCACCCAGGCTTTAATTAAGGCACGACATCCGCCGACCGGTCCACCCCAAGCACCACATAAACTTTTGGTTTTGCCTCCTCTGGGTCCCTCGGCACAGGGTCCCCCAACCTGCCCGTCTAGCTCCCAGCGCCTCGAGCAGGCACCAACTCGGCTCCCAGACCAGAACAAAATGGAAACAATCGCAAAACGTATCCGATTCCGTTCCAAAGAGACAAAACACCAAATCTCTCGAAAATACCCCGATCCCCTGCCACGTGCCGCCCTCCAAAATGCAAAAGTTTTTTTGCATTTCAAATGCATCAAGTTTTCGCTTCTCCAAAAAAGGGGAAAAAATGTCCCTCTTTTAAAAATTCTTGCTTTTTTGAAATGGGGAAGAGAGAAACGGGGGAAAAAATATGGTCGGTGACCAGAGAAGAGAGACAAGATGGTGAAGCTTAGCAACAACTGTGGGGAGGCAGCAAAAAGCGAGTTACCCCAGGGTGCGAAGCGGCAGCGATTTCCACCCCTTTCCCGCCCGAAAACTGGGGGCCGGGGCCCGGGGGCAGTAGTTAAGAGGCCCGCGCGGGTCGTGGTGAAGGTTTGGGGTCCGCGGAAGGGGCAGCGGGCGGGATATCACCGAAGAAAGAGGAGCCAGGGGCGCGGGGAGGAGGAGGGAGAGCAGGCTCGGCGCCGCGGCGGTTGCTGCTGTTGGGCTGAGGCGGCGAGAGACTGGGGAGCCGCCGCCGCCAGAGGGAAGAAGGAAACTCGCTTCATTTCTGGGCCAAAAAGTTTGTGGGCTAAGGTGGAGGGGCTACGGGTACCCTCCCGGCACCACCAGGGCCCGGGTCGGGGCTGACGGCAAGCGGGGCTCGGTTTCGGGGAAGAGGACAGACGGGGAAACTTACCCCCCTTCTCCTTCGGTTGGAGCTCGGCGAGCTAGAGGCGGCGCTGGCGTTGGAGAGCGACGGCGGCGCGGCGGCGGCTGCGAACACAATTGAAAGATGGCTGACACCGAGGCTATCCCCCAACACACGCCGCCCCGCCCCCGCGCCGCGCGCCAGCCAATCACACACAATGGAGGGAAGGCTCGGCCCCGCCCCCGCAGCGCTGCTCGCGCCCCGCCCCCTCCCCTCCCCCCGCGCGCCAGTTCGCTGGCGCGCGCTCGCCCCTCCCCCGCACGCCGCCTGCTCCCTCCTCCCGGCCGCCTCGCGCCGTGTGTGTACAAACACAAAAGACACGCTGAGGGGCCTCCTGCTCCCGCCGAAACTGCCGCCCGCCCCCGGCCAACCCCTGCCCCCGGCCCTACACTGCCATCCCGCTCCGTGCGCGCACAGCGTCGAACCCCCGATGCCCGGGTTTGGGGTGCCCGGAGTGAAGCGGGGGGAGGGGAGGTTGGGCGAAGGCGCGGCGGGTGAACGCCCGGCCTGCGGGCGTCTGGGGCCGAGGCGGGGAGGGGAGGGAGGGGCCGCCACCGCGCGGGCTCCGGCGCGCGCCCCCGTGGAGACCCAGGCGGCGGTGGGTGGGGGAAGACGCGACCGGTCCGGTCGCCGCGCCCCAGTGGAAAACGCTCCCTAGCAGGAAGCTGGCAAATCGGAGCCTGGAGTCCCGCGCCCGCTGTCGGACGGGGCCGCTGCGGCATCAGGAGGGGCGGACCGACGGCCTCCTTCCCGCCTGCGCGACCAGCCAAGTGCGGCAGGGTCCTGCGGGTCCAGCCCGAGTCCACCACAGACAACTTGATGGCTCAGAATCCTGCCTGACTCGGGCGGGCCGCCTGCCTGCTGGGCAGCCCCTCGCCAGTGCCTGCCTCCGGGATCTGGGGACTGGGCTCGCTCTCCTCTCGGGCCCTGGCGCCCGACGCAAGATGGCTGTGTCGCCTCGGCCTCTAAACAATGTGTGGAGCGCGCAGCTCCTGAACCGGGGCCCGGCGGCCTGTCCTGCCCGCCCCTGGGGGCCGTGTGATCTGTTTTCGGTAGGATTGCTTTGGAAGCAGTTGTCGAATATAGGATAGTCAAATGTCCGCAGCTTCTGCATAGTTTAGAAGAGGCTGAAAACGGCAGAAAGAAGGAAAACATGGTTTAAGGATTAGTACATGTACCTGTTTTCCAGTTCTCAGTAGTATAGGAAACGTACTTTTCATGGCCCAAGTTATTCCATGACTTGTCAGTTGATTGGCTTTGGAACCTCTGAACCGTCCCTAGATGGTATTGACGCTTCACAACTGTGTGTGAAGGTTTTCAATGGAAGGGTCATGCAAACATCCCATAGGGTAGTGAAGGGGGAAAATTTTCATAGATGAGGGGCAGTAACTATTATTTGTAAAGATCTCACAAAGCATCTTAGTCATAAACATTATCCCGAACCAGACTGATGGAAATCAGATATGAGGGAAGGAATGGATTTGTCCAAGGTCACTAAAATGAGGAAGAAACCTAGGAGAAACAAAAAAATCCAGGCGTCCTGTTTCATTATTATTTGATGAATGTTAAGTGTCCGTGGTTGTTGTGCAGAACACACATGCAGTCTCCAGCCCTATCCTAAAAGCACATATGCAATCAGCTTGGGCCGAGCTGCCAGCAAAGAATTACTATGATTCAAGCCAAGAACAGTTATTTTGCTTGTTTTTTGTTTTGTTTTCAGGAAACCAAAATATTTATTGTTGGATTTATCCAGGAAGGCTGTTCTACATCAGTTAAATCCATCATATCTTCAAGAAATATTAAATGACATGAGTAGTGTTCTCTTTGTATGCTGGATTTTTCAATAGCTTCTACTTCTTGGCTTTTAAAAATATTTCTAACCAAGGGTCAGACCATTTTAGGTAGAGTAGTTATGATCTTAGATTATTTGAACTAACTCAGCTGTCCGTTTGCAAAATGGGAATCATGTTTATCTCTATGGAGGTAGGCCACAAATTCTTTCTAGTAGGTTCAAGTACTGAGGCATCTGGAGAGGTGACTGGTTAGCCTCCTAGTGGCTTCAGGAAGTTTTCTCACTGAGTGAGTATTTATTGAGTGCAAACTCTGCTCAGCACAATTCAGGGGTGCTGGGAATGGAGCAGTGAATAACACAAGCAGTGTTCCTGCCCTCATGGGGCTTATGATCTCTGGAAGCACTGCTTTGCAGAGGGAAGTAGCACCAGGAGGGGCAAAAGAAAGAGGGGCTTTGGAGCCCCAAGATTGAGAAAACGATAACCAAGGAGAGAGGGGAACTGTAGAGTCCAGATAATGGGGGAGGAGAGCTGCCAGAGCAAGAAGGGATTCTCACCAGTGGTTAGTCCTGAATTGGTTTTGCTAGAACTCAGGCCCAGCACAGTGGCTCATGTCTGTAATCCTAGCACTTGGGAGTCCAAGTCCTAGGTGGGTGGATCACTTGAGATCAGGAGTTTGAGACCAGCCTGGCCAACATGTAATAACCCGGTCTCTACTAAAAATGTAAAGAAATTAGCCAGTGTGGTGGCACACACCTGTAATCCCAGATACTTAGGAGGCTGAGGTGGCAGCATTGCTTTAATTGGGGAGGTGGAGGTTGCAGTGAGCAGAGATTTTGCCACTGCACTTCAGCCTGGGTGACAGAGACTCCATCTCAAAAAAAAAAAAAAGATAGAATTCTTGGGGTTAATAATGGCTTCAACATTTACAGTTAAAAAAAATGGGGAGGACGGGAGCAAAAGCTTTTAAGTTAAAATATTTTCCCTAAAATAGAGTACTTATGGCCATGAATTTAGATTTGTTTATAAGTAGAAAAGTAGAATGGAAAGGATTTTAAAAGCAACGCTATTCAGATATGCTTGGCTCCTGTCAATTAACTGCAAAGATTACTGCCTCGTGGAGACGTTTCTGGTCACTCCAGTGGTATCTCCATGCACACTTTATCACATTGATTTCACATCACCTTTTTATCACCTCAGTTTACATCTGTCATTTGTTCACTTGCTTATTGTCCGTTTCCTCCCCAAAGAATATAACCTCTGAGATAATAATGGTCTTATCTGCTTTTTTCCCCTACTGTTTCTAATCATTTGCTGTACCTTTTTAGTGGTCTGGACAGATCAAACCAGCTACAACATTCCTTGAGCCAAAGCTAATTCAGATCACAGTCCTAGCTGTCTTCAATTCTCTGAATCCTAAGAGAGGTGAGGAAACTGCAGAAGAGTTTGAAGCGAGCAGAGGTTAATGAGGTTGAAGTAACAAAGCCATGTCTGTAGCATAAAAGTGCAAGATGAAGCATCAGGTGATCTGAAAGATCTAAGATCATTGATGAAGGTGGTTACACTAAATAACAGATTTTTGTTGTAGATGAAACAGTTTCTATTGGAAGAAGATGCCTTCTAGGACTTTCATAGCTAGAGAAGAGAAATCGGTGCCTGGCTTCAAGTTTCAAAGGATAGGATGATTCTCTTGTTGGGGCTAACACAGCTGTGACTTTAAGTGGAAGTCAGTGCTCATTACCATGCTGAAAATCCTAGGGCCTTTAAGAATTATGCTAAATCTACTCTGCCTGTGCTCTAGAAATGGAGCAACAAAGCCTGATGACAGCACATCATTTATAGCATGGTTCACTTTTTTTTTTTTTTTGAGACAGTTTTGCTCTTCCTGCCCAGGCTGGATGCTGTGGTGCCATCTTGGCTCACCACAACTTCCGCCTCCCGGGTTCAAGTAATTCTCCTGCCTCAACCTCCTGAGTAGCTGGGATTACAGGCATGTGTGACTACGCCCAGTTTATGTTGTATTTTTAGTAGAGACAGGGTTTCTCCATGTTGATCAGGCTGGTCTTGAACTCCCAACCTCAGGTGATCCGCATATCTCAGCCTCCCAGAGTGCTGGGATTATAGGTGTGAGCCAGTTTTTTTTTTTTTTTTGAGATGCAGTCTCATTCTTGTCGCCCAGGCTGGAGTGCAGTGGTGCAGTCTTGGCTCCCTGCAGCCTCTGCCTCCCGGGTTCAAGTGATTCTCCTGTCTCAGTCTCCTGAGTAGCTGGGATTACAGGCACCCACCACCATGCCCAGCTAATTTTTGTACTTTGAGTGGAAATGGAGTGTCGCCATGTTGACCCGGCTGGTCTCAAACTCCTGACCTCAGGTGATCCGCCCACCTCAGCCTCCCAAAGTGCTGAGATTACAGGCATGAGCCACTACGACCGGCTGCAAGGTTTACTATTTTAAGCCCACTGTGGAGACCCAGTGCTCAGAAAAAAAGATTCCTTTCAAAACATTACTGTTCATTGACAGTGCACTTAGTTGCCCAAGGGCTCTAATGGAGATGGACGAGGAGATGAGCGTCGTTTTCATGCTTGCTAACACAACATTCTGCAGCCTGTGGATCAATGAGCAATTTCAACTTTTTTTTTTTTTGTGATGGGGTCCCACTCTGTCACCCAGGTTGAATGCAATGGTGTGATCTCAGGTCACTACAACTTCAACCTCCCAGGCTCAGTTGACCCTCCTACCTCAGCCTCCCCAGGAGCTGGGACTACAGGTGCATGCCACCAGTTCTGGCTAATTTTTTTTTTTTTTTTTTGAGATGGAGTCTTGTTCTTTTGCCAGGCTGGAGCGTAGTGGCGCAATCTCAGCTCACTGCAACCTCCGCCTCCTGGGTTCAATTGATTCTTCGCTTCAGCCTACTGAGTAGCTGGAACCAAAGGCGTGTGCCAGCACGCCCGGCTAATTTTTGTATTTTAGTAGAGACAGAGTTTCACCATGTTGGTCAGGATGGTCTTGATCTCTTGACCTCGTGATCTGCCCTCCTCGGCCTCCCAAAGGACTGAGATTACAGGTGTGAGCCACTGTGCCCGGCCATATTTCTTGAACACCCACAGTAGCTTAAGTCACACGTACTTACCAGGAGTCACTGATGAAAGAGAGGTTCATTGTCATTCCAAAGTGCACTCTACACTCATTAGGAAATAAGGTCACATTATTTCCACTAACATTAAACGCAGGTGATACGGATATTAGTAAAAGTCTTTCTATATCTGCTGTTTGGCCCCTACAAATTTTTTTTCTTTTTAAATAGAGACAGGATCTTGCTCTGTTGCTTGGGCTGAAGTGCAGTGGCTCATAGCTCATCATAACATCCAACTCATAGGCTCACGTGATCCTCCCACCTCAGCCTCCTGAGTAGCTAGGATATAGGCACATGCCACCATGGCCAGATAATTTTTAAATTTTTATTTCATAGAGATGTCACATAGAGATGGGATCTTGCTGTGTTGGCCAGGCTGGTCTCAAACTCCTGGCCTCAAGTGATCCTCCTGCCTCAGCCTCCCAAAGCACTAGGATTAGAGCTATGAGCCATTGCACCCAACACTCTTACAAATTTTCATTTGTGGATATGAAATCCCCTGACTCCCTAATAAGCCGAATGCTTTAAAATTTAAAGGTTAACATGTTTATTAGAAAGGGGAAAATAGGCCGAGCATGGTGGCTCATGCCTATAATCTCAGCACTTTGGAAGGCCAAGTTGGTCAGATCACCTGAGATCACGAGTTTGAGACCAGCCTGGCAAACATGGCGAAATTCCGTCTCTACTAAAAATACAAAAAATTTGCTGGACATGGTGATATGCACCTGTAGTCCCAGCTACTTGGAAGGCTGAGATAGGAGAATCACTTGAGCCGAGAAGGCAGAGATTGCAGTGAACCAAGATCTTGCCACTGCACTTAATCCTGGGTAACAGATCGAGACTCCGTCTCAAAAAAAAAAATTTATATTATGTATAGTAATGTATTTTATAATTCGTTATTGTATTATATATTATATAATGTTATATATTATGTATAAATAATAACATTATTATTAGAGGGTCCATCAGATAGCTGAGAAAAACATAGCTAATATTTACTGAGGATTTATGGTATGCCAGACCCTGTGTTGAATGTTAGATGCACTTTCTCAATAATAATAATAATAATAATATGTCTATTATTCTGCCCCAGTTACAGATGAAGAAATAGGCTAAGGAAGGTCAGGTAACTGAGTAGGATAACAAGTGGCAGGGTGGGGACTCCACCCCTGAATCTGCTCAGCAGCCCAGGCTCTGCTGCCCATATGATTCACAAGCATTTGTTTGGCTAAAATTAGTTACAGACAGTTATCAGAAATTTACTTTTAAAATCTTTAAAATTGCCACATTTTATTATATTTTTACCTATCAAGAATTGGTCCATTTTTCTAGAGTGCCATGTAAATGTACTAATAACCACACAACAAATTGCTAAAATTGATAAACATGTATATTTCAAAGATTATTAATGATAATGCATAATGCTAAAAGCTGCAGTAATTTTCAAAGAGAGTAGTACCTAGATACAAGAGTCCTGCAGTAAGGAAGGTGAATAACCACTCATGTGCCATGAAGCGGCAGTTAGTGTATTAGTGGTGCTTCACAAATACTTTTCTGTCATCTTTGAGGTAGAGGAGCACTGCTATTCCATAGCATCCAGAGAGATGCAGCCAGGATGAAACTCAGAAGCCCAGGGACAGGATCCCTGAACTCAGCCATAAGATCCCAGAACTCAGTTTTTCTGCTCCCCTGGAATGTGTTTTTCAGAACTGCCACGTGAGGCTGAAGGGCCAGGACACTGGATCCAGGCTTATGAAATGGACAAGACCAATGTGAAATGGCCTGGTTCTTTGCAGGTGCCCATTAAATTTTCTTTTCCCCTTCTCTTATTCAATAATTAGCTATTTGGTTTGTGTTAGCTGCTATTTATTGCTATATTAGGAAATAATAGCATCGTTCCACATACTGCATCTATGAGTAGAGCTGACAAGACCAACATAGTGCAACAGTGCTTTCTGTGGCATTTACATAGAAAGTGCACCCTTGAGGCCGGGCGCGGTGGCTCACGCCTATAATCCCAGCACTTGGGAGGCGGAGGGGGGTGGATCACGAGGTCAAGAGATCGAGACTATCCTGGTCAACAAGGTGAAATCCCGCCTCTACTAAAAAAATACAAAAAATTAGCTGGGCATGGTGGTGCACAGCTGTAGTCCCAGCTACTCGGGAGGCTGAGGCAGGAGAATTGCTTGAACCCAGGAGGCGGAGGTTGTGGTTAGTCGAGATCATGCCATTGCACTCCAGTCTGGGTAAGAACAGCGAGAATCCGTCTCAAAACAAAACAAAACAAAAAAAAAAGAAAGTGCACCCTTGAATAGGATGTATGCCTGGAGCTGTTTGGAGTTTGGCCTGTGACTCAAATCTGCAAAAGCCTTTTCTTCTGAGAAAGCTACCCTGATTGTGATTGCTACATTCCAGTTTATGTGACAGCCATGCTTTGTTTCCTAGCAGTCCACAGAAATTGCGGTTTGGAGCATTACTGAAGAGTTTTTTTTTTTTATTTTTAAATACTCACCTGGTTTAAATGACACCGCTCTTCAGTTTATTATCTTCAGTATGGCATCTGTTTTTTATTCATCTTGTATCTGCACTTTACCTACTAAAATAGGGGGCCATTGTTCAATGAAATTCCTGAGAATCATTTCAAAACTTCACCACTGTAGTTCGTTTTTGGTGATGATATGGAACCGACCCCTCAGATATTGTTGATGTCTGTACATCGATAAAACCTCTTTTGAGAGAAATTTGCAAATGCATCAAGAGTCATAAGCATAGTCATACGCTGAGCCTATAATTCAGCATCTAGAATCTAAACCAAGGAAAAATAAAATTATAGAAAATGTATGTCTAATGGTATTTATTGCAGATTTATTAATAGTGAGAAAGTATAAACAAATAGACATATGATTAATATATTTTAGTAACTCCTGAGTTAAATATTATCCTGCCATTAAAATGCTATCCTTAATAAGTTTTACTAGAAATTTTTTTTTTGAGACGGAGTTTCGCTCTTGTTACCCAGGCTGGAGTGCAATGGCACGATCTCGGCTCACTGCAACCTCCGCCTCCTGGGTTCAGGCAATTCTCCTGCCTCAGCCTCCCGAGTAGCTGGGATTACAGGCACGCGCCACCATGCCCAGCTAATTTTTTGTATTTGTAGTAGAGACGGGGTTTCACTATGTTGACCTGGATGGTCTCAATCTCTTGACCTTGTGATCCACCCGCCTCGGCCTCCCAAAGTGCTGGGATTACAGGCGTGAGCTACCGCGCCCAGCTAGAAATGTTTTTTAAAATGTTCTTAAAATTGTATTGTTGGCCAAGTGTGGTGGCTCACGCTGTAATCTCTGCCCTTTGGGAGGCCAAGGTGGGAGGATCACATGAGGCCAGGAGTTCAAAACCAGCCTGTGCAACATGGCAAGACCCTATCTCTACAAAGAAAAAAAAACATTGTAATGTTGGTTGGAGAAAGTAGGATATAAAATTCTATATTTATTTTATGCTGGGAAAATTATACATGAGCATATACCCATGTACCAGAATGGTAGTATTAAGGGTGATAAAGTTTTTTGTCCTACATTTCCAAAGTTTTTAATAATGTGATTACTTTTATAGTGAAAAAGATTTTAATAATTAAAAAAGCTCTTATAAGTGCAATTAGAACCATATGCCATTATGAGGATAATTTTTATTATTTTGTTTTATTTTATTTTTTTAGTCATTCTATGACCAGAGGAGGATACTTTTTAAAACTAAAGATACCAGGACACCTGGCCTGACTTCCAGCCTAGCAATAGGACATGGTTTGAAATCAAAACTATTCCCTCAAATCCAAGACATACACATATCCATAGATGAGTTGGCGATGATGGCTGTAAACCAAAAGGTGACTCAAGTTGATTTGAGGGAACTCCGCCAGACATGTTGGCAGGAACTCATGGCCAACCACGGTGCCGCACATAACCCCGGTACAAGCCGTCAGGGAACCAAATAAAATTAATGCCCCTATGTGTCTAAAACAGTGAGTCTTTTCAGCAATTGTTCCACCCAGGAACATCATTCTATACAAAGGCAAGTCTGGCCAGTCTTAACTAACAAATATCAGCACAAAGGCATTAACGATGGCTTATCCATGATTTAGAAGCTTTTTGTTAGTGTTCACATGACCACATTCTTCTACTTTTCCCCTCTCCTAGGACATGCACTCAGCCTGTCCTGGGAGAAGAGCCTTCCTCCTAGTCCCTGCATTTAGCAGTGCATCTGGGGTGATGGCGCAGTGGAGAATGAGCCAGATGCTTGTTATTAGTTTCTGGAGTCTCAGTCTCTCTCTCTCTCTCTCTCTCTCTCTCTCTCTCTCTCTCTCCTCTCTCTCTCCCCGCCCCCCCATTATATAAACTCCAAATTAGGTTTTAATAAAAAGATATTGATGAATGTCTTAAAGATTCATTCATTCATTTGATCATCTCTTCATTTATTAAAGGATTCATTAAAACAGGCATAATAGGCTGGATGTGGCAACTCATACCTCTAATCCCAGCACTTTTGGAGGCCTAAGTGGCTGGATCACCAGAGGTCTGGAGTTCAAGACCAGCCTGACCAATATGGTGAAACCCCATCTCTACTAAAAATACAATAATTAGCCAGACATCATGGCATGTGCCTGCAATCCCAGCTACTCAGGAGGCTGAGACAAGAGAATTGCTTGAACCCAGGAGGCGGAGGTTGCAGTGAGCCAAGATGGCACCACTGCACTCCAGCCTGGGCAACAGAGTGAGACTGTCTCAAAAAAAAAAAACAAACATCAACAACAACAACAAAAACCACAAGGCATAATTTATTACATACTGAAATTAACAGAAAAAACCGCCATCCTTCTTCCCATTTATAGGCCAACTCAGGCTCACAGATAAAAGCAATCTAAGGATCTTCGGCATGGTATTCCAGAAATTGCTGGGAAGCTGGCAGGGTTGCGGGGTGGTGGGGGAAGTAGGGACTGTGCTGAGTGTGCTTAGGACCTGGTAATGAGAATGAGATGGGACCATGTGTTTCTTAGGGAATAGGGCTCAGATGGGGGAGGGGAGAGATTTGGGAATTGCTGAAGAGAGCGGGACTCAGGTGTGGTACAGGAAGGTCTTGGGAGGGCTGGTAACTACTGGTAAACTGAGTTTAGATTGAAACTTAAAGGGAGATTCAGAAAAGAGAGGAAAGAAGGCAAATATCACATACTAGACAATTTTGCTTAAGTCTGTCTCTTGAGTGAGGCAACAGTAGGACTGTTGCTTTTTCTTCCTGAATCCACCTCTGCAGTTTGGGCCCCTTTGGGTGGATCTGCAAATAGGGAAGTGTTCATGGCCACCTGCCCAGGAGGTTTCCTAGGAATTTGTTGAGCAAATTTCTTTGATACCTGAGATTTGATGTTTGCCAAGAGTCAGCCTGAGCAAATTCCTAAATGTTGAAGATGAAAGCAAAATTCTCAGAGTCGGCAGGTGCTGCTAATTGCATCTTTCCCTACCAGAGACTTACAGTAGTACAGGCTATTGCTTCATCCACTAAGCACATGCTTGTTGGTCTACATGGTGGTCTAGCCTTTGCATTCTTGCCTTTGAGAGGATTTCTGGAGAGTACCAGGCAAGATTCTTCTCCAGCCAGGAGCTGGGAAAGCAAGAAGATGAGCTCTCCAGGTCTTTTTGTCTGCATTAATTCTACTCCCCCCGTTCTAAGCTCTTCCTTTCTTTTTTCTTCTCCATTTTCCCCTACTATCTCACTCCCTATTCTAGCCAAATGGATTAGGGAGTGTGAAGGGAATGGTCAGGCCTGGGAAGTCCATTCTTATTTTTCTCTTTATAGCAAATCCCAAGCTTCCTTCATAGAAGCACATGGGAAATTATACCCCTGGGTTGCTGAGGTCACTTAATTTAAAAAGTAAGCCCAGTCAGGAATGGGTCAGTTGAGTGAAGTGTGCATCCCTGGGGCATGGTCCTCAGATCCCTGCTATGTCTTGAAGAAAAGCTGGGGCTCACATAGTGCTGCTGCCCGTGCCTGACACACACATGTGCAAGGGTTGGAGGTGCTGGGGACCAGGCTGAGGTGGAAGGGAGGTCAGCCCTTCCAGAGGTGAATATTCTGAACTCAGCCTCTCTAACTCCAGATAATTTTAAAATGAAAGATTTTGTCTGGGGGCAGTGGCTTGCTTATACCTGTAATCCCAAAACTTTGGTAGGCTAGATGGGAGGATCATTGAGGGCAAGAGTTCAAGACCAGCCTGGGCAACATAGTATGATGGTTAACATTTGGTGTCACCTTCATTGAAAGATGGCTAGATAGTTGGTAAAGTATTGCTTCTGGGTGTGTCTGTGAGGGTGTTGCCAGAGGAGATTAACATTTGAGTAGACTGGGAGAGAAAGACCCACTCTCAATGTGGGTGGGCACCATCCAATCGGCTGCCAGCATGGCCGGAAAGCAGGCAGAAGGTGAGATAAGATGGCTTGCTGAATCTTCCAGCTTTCATCTTTCTTCTGTGCTAGATGCTTCTGGCCCTTGAACATCAGACTCCAGGTTCTTTGGCCTTTGGACTCTTGGAGTTACACCAGTGGTTTGCCAGGAACTCTCCAGCCTTGGGCCACCAATTAAAGGCTGCACTACTGGCTTCCTTGCTCCTCAGCTTGCGGACAGCCTATTGTGGAACTTTAGCTTTTGATCGTGTGAGTCAATTGTCCTTAATAAACTGCCTTTCATATATACATCTATCCTATTAGTTCTGTCCCTCTGGAGAACCCTGACTGATACACATAGCAAGATCCCATCTCTAAAAAAAATGTAAAAATAAAAACAAATGAAAGATACGTTGGGAAATAGAGAATAGATCAAGAAAATAATCCACTCATAATTCCATGACCCTATCACTACCACTAGTAGCATTCCAGAAAGATTTTCATTATTAATTCAGGTTGGTGCTATAGTGGGTACACAGGGTCAAGAGGAAGGTACCTGCAAAGTCTAAGTGAAGCAAAGACTATCCTTTGAGAGTGAAATTAGGAAGAATCATTGAGATCAGCTCTCTGTAGCAATGAGCCAATCTATGAAACTAAAATAAATTTGCGGAGACATTTCAGCTTTCTCATCTGTAAAATGGTCATAACACTTGAATTCCCTCCTTTTCAGAGTTGTTATGAGATTAAAATAAAATAATGAATAGCAATAAACTGTAACGTCACCAGTAAGTGGATGTATCCTACGTGTCATGATTATCCAATTTACTTAAATGACATAGGCTATCAAATTTCAAAATTCAGGATTTAAAAAATTTTACTTGGGGCCTCTCAGTTCCTTTCCTGTCTAATTTGGTGAAATATAATGGGTAGGTAGTTGGTAAATAAGTCTGTTTCTACAGGTTGTATACATTTAGTTGGAAATAAAAGATGTGGCAGACTAATGCCTATTTATATGTGCTTTTAGAACTGTCGCACCATTAGATCATTAATGTTAGTAACTAATGCCATGGAAACATGACAATAATAAAGTAATGATGGAAACATAGAGAGTAAGGAAAAATAGAATACTCACACTTTTTTATAGTTTTGTATTTTTTTCTAATTTTTAAACAATTTTATTATAGTCACACTGAGAAACAGCCTATAAAAAAATGAAAACAATGCTTATTTTTTTAGAGACGGGGTCTTACTCTGTTCCTCAGGCTGGAGTCCTGTGGTGTAATCACAGTTCACTACAGCCTTGACCTCCTGAAATCAAGCAATCCTCCCACCTCAGCCTCTCAATTAGCTAGAGCTACAGATGCACACTGCCATGCCCAGCTAACTTAAAAAAAAATTTCTTTTTTGAGAGACAGGGTTTTTCTCTGTTGCCCAAGCTGGTCTTAAACTCCTGGCCTCAAGCAATCCTTTTGCCTCAGCCTCCCAAAGCGTGGGGATTATAGGTATGAGCCACCAGCCTAGGTTTGTATTACGCAAATTAACCTCAGCAGCAAATCACTGCTCCAGACTCTGTGAAACCATGTGGTCTTAGTCCATTTTGTTTTACCATAACAGAATACCTGAGACTGGGTAATTTATAAACAAAAGAGGCTTATCTGGCTCACAACTCTGAAGGCTGGGAAGTTCAAGGGCATGGCCCTAGCTTCTGGTGAAAGCTTCCATTCTGCAACATAACCAGGTAGGGAAGGTCAAAAGGGAAGTGAACACATGTGAAGAGGGAGAACCTGAGGGATGTCTCAGCTTCATAAACAAGCCACTTTTGCTGGAACTAATGTTTTCCCACAGGAACTAATCCAGTCTTGCACCAAGCCATTTATTAGGGATACTCCCCCATGATCCAAACACCTCCTACTAGGCCCACCTCTCAGCACTGCCACATGGGGGATCAAATTTTAACATACTTTTGGTGGGGACAAACCAACCATATCCCGGCCATGGCACATGCGGCACACCAAAGCAGAAACACGAACATGTGAACAGCTGTTTTAGAGAAAGTCCGATTTCTGTGCTGCCGGAAACAGAAAGCAACGGTATTAATTCTGATGGGTTCTCAAGTTATTTCAATCTTTTCTATATATTTCCTAAGTGTCATCGCTTCATGTACAATTAGATGGCCCTCAGGCTTCATCCCATCAGAGATCAGAGTCAAATCCCTATGAAACGAGTTGAAATTTAGCCTCCCAAAATTCACGTTAAAGTTCTAACCCATCACTTCAGAATGTCACCTGATTTAGAAATAGGGTCATCATAGGCCAGGCACGGTGGCTCATGACTATAATTCAAGCACTTTGGGAGGCCAAGGCGGGAGGATTGTTTGAGCTCAGGAGTTCAAGACCGACCTGAGCAACATGGCAAAACCCTGTCTTTGCAAAATATACAAAAATTAGCCAGACATTGTGGTGCGTGCCTGTAATCCCAGCTATTTGGGAGGCTGAGGCATGAGAATCGCCTGAACCAGGAGGTGGAGGTTGCATCGAGCCGAGATCGTGCCACTGCACTCCAGCCTAGGTGACAGAGCGAGACGTTGTCTCAAAAAAAAGAAAAGAAAAGAAATAGGGTAATTACAGGTGTTAATTAGTTAAAATGAGGTCATACTGGAATAGGGTGAGCCCCTAATCCAATGTGGCTGGTGTTCTCTTTACCGTATTGTATAAAGACTGGTGTTCTTAGCCAAGGGAGAAATTTGACAGACACGCACAGAGGGAAGGTGGTGTGAAGAGACACGGAGAAGATGGCCACCTACCAGGCAGAGAGAGAGGCCAGGAACAGATTCCCTTACAGCTCTGCAAGGACCAGGCAACCCTGCCGACACCCTGATTTCAGACTTGCAGCCTCCGGAATGTGTGACAACACATTGCTGTTGTTTAGCTATCCAGGCTGTGGCACTTTGTTATGGCAGCAAAAGAATACATACACTTTGTAGGAGATACTTTTACTTTTTTCTGATTAGTTCCAGAGGAGAAACTTCCCGGAGAAGGTGGGTGAGTCAGTGGGAGTTGAGCCCCTCGCATGCGGCTGTTGGCCTTCGGGCTGCCAAGGTCCACCCAACACTTGAGACAATTAATGACATCCATGTAAGGCCAGGGATTTGGAGAAAATGATTTCCCTCCATCTCTGGCACAGACTGATTCTGGCCTAAAGTAACTCACATTGTGTTCCCTCTCTTGACCTGCATGCAATTCCTGAGACAAGACAGGCAAATGGCCGGGCACAGTGGCTCACTCCTGTAATCCCAGCACTTCGGGAGGCCAAGGCAGGTGGATCACTTGAGATCAGGAGTTTGAAGGCCGAGCGTGGTGGCTCAAGCCTATAATCCTAGCACTTTGGTAGGCCGAGATGGTGGCTCACAAGATCAGGAGTTTGAGACCAGCCTGGCCAGCATGGTGAAACCCCATCTCTACTGAAAATATAAAAAGTAGCCAGGCGTGGTGGTGCATGCCTGTAATCCCAGCTACTCAGGAGGCTGAGGCAGGAAAATCACTTGAACCCATGAGGTGGAGGCTGCAGTGAGCTGAGATCACGCCACTGCACTCCAGCCTGGGCGATAAAGCAAGACTCTGTCTCAATATATATCAGATTTCTTTCTTTTTTTTTTTTTTTTGAGACGGAGTTTCACTGTTGTTACCCAGACTGGAGTGCAATGGCACGATCTCGGCTCACCGCAACCTCTGCCTCCTGGGTTCAAGCAATTCTCCTGCCTCAGCCTCCCGAGTAGCTGAGACTACAGGCGCGCACCACCTTGCCCAGCTAATTTTTGTATTTTTAGTAGAGACGGGGTTTCACCTTGTTGACCAGGATGGTCTCGATCTCTTGACCTCGTGATCCACCCGCCTCGGCCTCCCAAAGTGCTGGGATTATAGGCATGAGCCACCACGCCCGGCCTATATCAGATTTCAAATTTAAAAAAAAAGAGAGAGAGAGGAAAAAAAGCAGGGCATGATGGCTCTCACCTGTAATACCAGCACTTTGGGAGGCTGAGGTGGAATCACCTGAGGTCAGGAGTTGAAGACCAGCCTGGCCAACATGGTGAAACCCCGTCTCTACTAAAAAATACAAAAAATTAGCTGGGTATGCTGGTGGGTGCCTGTAATCCTACCTATTGGGAGGCTGAGGCAGGAGAATCGCTTGAATCTAGGAGCCAGAGGTTGTAGTGAGCCAAGATTGCGCCACTCTCTCCAGCATTAGCAATAGAGCAAGACTCCTGTCTCAAAAAAAAAAAAAGAGAGAGAAATTCTTTGCTTCAAGGCTTAGCTTAAAGAAAAATGAAGAAAAAAACAAATAAATAGAGATCAGGAGCTTGAGACCAGCCTGGCCAACATGATGAAACCCGTCTGTGTTAAAAATACAAAAAATAGCCGGGCATGGTGGCACATGCCTGTAATCCCAACTACTTGGGAGGCTGAGGCAGGAGAATCGCTTGAACCCAGGAGGTAGAGGTTGTAGTGAGCTGAGATTGCACCACTGCTATTGAGCCTGGGTGACAGAGTGAGTTTCTGTCTCAAAAACAAAAAAAACAAACAAAAAAAAGACGGGGACAACACTACCTTGAGATTTTGCTCCATCAGAACTTCCTCTGGCCACAGAGTCAAGTCATTTGTAAACCATCATCACTTGTGCAAATCTAAAAGCTAGGGACTCTGCAGAGGATGACAAAGGACACAGGATGTGGACAGAGGAAGTTGTGATGAAATAAAAAAAAAATCCCTCAGTGAAATCAACAAAGTTTCCATTTCTACTTTGATGCTGTTACATGAGAGTGGAAATGCAACTTATTTTATAGGAATACTAATTCTGCAGTGAATTTGCTGAGGTGTATGCCCTGCCCACTGCTGATGGACCAGGGTTGGGGATCTGCTCCTGAGACTAGCCAGTCCACTGGATAAACCGTGTCCTAGATGCCCTCCCTTGAACGTTTTAACTCAGGTCTGCCATTGTTCTGTAGATAAGGGGCACAGAGAGACGTCTTTTTTTTTTTTTGAGACAGAGTCTTGCTGTGTTACCCAGACTGGAGTGCAGTGGTGTGATCTCACTGCAACCTCTGCCTCCCCGGTTCAAGCGATTCTGCTGCCTCAGCCTCCAGAGTAGCTGGGACTATAGGCGCACGCTACCACACCCGGCTAATTTTTGTATTTTTAGTAGAGACGGGGTTTCACTATGTTGGTCAGGCTGGTCTTGAGCTCCTGATCTTGTGATCCGCCCACCTTGGTCTCCCAAAGTGCTGGGATTACAGGTGTGAGCCACCACGCCTAGCTGAGAGATGCCTTTTAGAAGAAAGCTACACAGAAGACTCTGCTCAGGAGAGATGAGTGGAGGCAGGTGGAGCTGAAGACCCCGAATTAAACAAAGCAAATGGGAGCCTTCTTTTCTGTCCACCGTGGTCCCCGAAGGCACATTCTTTTGCCTTGTTTCCTGCTCTTTGAATCCAGCAATCCAAGATTGCCTGCTGTGTCCTAGTAATGCCCATGACTTGCCCCACCCTCTCCGACCCGAGCTAGCTCAAGTGGGTACCTGTTCACTGTAATCCCTCACCTTGGCCGGAGCAGCATCTTGTCCTTACCTGGAGAGCAGTCCGGCCACCCCATCCCTGGGCTGCCGAGCACCTGGAGAACTAGCAGCCAGAAGACTGGACCGCATTACTGTTCATATCCCTGTCTGCGTGGATTCAAATTCTGTTTTACTCACTGCTGTAGTTCTAGCCCCTAGTACAATTCCTGGCCCATAGTGAGCACTCAAAGACAGTGTCTGAATGAATGAAACACATTGCTTCAACCTCCGCTGGGCTACCTGAGCTCTCTGTCTTCTCTCAGCACCTGTCACCAGTCTTTGGTCAAGTCCTTTTTGTTTGCTGCCCTGGCTCTTCCACCTGCTCAAGTTATCCTCCTGCTGCCTCTCTCTTCAGCAGTAATAGCTAACGCTTACTGAATGCATATTGTGGACCTGGCACTGTTCTAAGTGTTTTGCAAGTGTGAAATCCTTTAATCCTCTTGAAACCTGTGAAGCAAATCCTATTATTATCACTCCTATCTTACAGATGAGAAAGCTGAGGCACAGAGACTAAGTGACTTGTCCAAGGTCAAAAAATGGTGACAATGAGGACTCAAACTAGGTAAGTCGGGCTCTAGTCAACATCCTTAACCCCTCATTAGCTTTGTGATAATAAAGCCCAGCAGTGCTCAGCAGCCTAACTAAAAGAGAAAACTCTTTCTTCATCAGAAAAGAATAAGGCTATTCTTTTTAAAGCATTGTTGTGAAAAGGAGTGATTTGTCTCTAGTTTGGGTACCTAGCACAAGTCACCAACCCCTGGTTCATTAAGAAAATTGAGGGAATTAGGCCAGGCGTGGTAGCCCACGCCTGTAATTTCAGCACTTTGGGAGGCTGAGGCGGGTGGATCACTTGACGTCAGAAGTTCAAGACCAGCCTGACCAACATGGTGAAACCCTGTCTCTAAAAAAATAAAAAGAAAAGAAAATGGAGGGAATTGGGTATGAATTCTGCAGACCCTCCTGCCTGCGGATATCTTTGTCAGACCACCCTGCTGCCTTCCTCCAGTGTCAGAGAGCTGGGTCCGCCCTTGCTTTAGCTCTTGATCTAGGTCCCTCCTGACTGTTTTGGGGGTTGTCTCATTAGATGCACCCATCAGGGTCCTGGCAGAAGAGAGGTGGTATACTCAAAACTTGGGCTGCTGAGCACCATCAGAGTTTAACTAAGCGGGGTTCAAGGAAGAGCCCACCCACAGGGTGTGAGCAGAATAGGACAGGGCGCCTGGGCACAGGCAACAGCAAGGAGCCACAAGCGGGGTAGACAGTGACCTGGGGCCTAGCAAGAGTGGGCTGTGTGGAGAGTGGGGGCCTGAGAGAGAGGTGGAATAGAGTTGTGTTTGTCAGCAACAAGCCTTGCCGCTCTCTCTGCTGCCCATCTGTGGTGCAGAGGTTCCTGGAAGCTGGAGGGCAAAGGAGGCTGCCTGATGGAGTCTCCTGGCACATGGAGCAGTTGTGGAGAAGGGAGGGTCTTGGGCAAATGGAGCATAGCCAGCGCATGGCACCCCTCCTGCATGCTCAGCCCCCCCTTCTCCATTAGAACGTTGTCTTCCTTCCTCTGCTGGCCCACCTTTCCCATTCCTTCCAGGGACAACTCCTCTACAGAACTGTTTTGAATAATCATCTCCACTTCCTTATTACCTATTAGATTTTATTTATTGATTGATTGAGATGAAGTCTTGCTCTGTTGCCCAGGCTGGAGTGCAGTGACATAATCTCAGCTCACTGCAACATCTGCCTCCTGGGTTCAAGCAGTTGCCTTGCCTCAGCCTCCCAAGTAGCTGGGATTATAGGAGTGCACAACAATGCCCGGCTAATTTTTGTATTTTTAGTTGAGATGTGGTTTGACCATGTTGGACAAGCTGGTCTTGAACTCCTGACCTCAGGTGATCCGCCCGCCTTGGCCTCCCAAAGTGCCAGGATTATCGGCGTGAGTCACCATGCCCTGCCAACTTTTAAAAATCCCTATTGCTCCAGGTGAGGTGGCACATGCCTGTAGTCCCAGCTACTCGGGCGGTTGAGGTGGGAGGACCACTTGAGCCCAGGAGTCTGGGCTATAGTGCACTATGCCAATCAGGTGTTCGCATTAAGTTTGGCATCAGTATGGTCACCTCCCGGGAGCGGGGGACCACCAGGTTGCCTAAGAAGGGGTGACCTGGCCCAGGTTGGAAATGGAGCAGGTCAAAACTCCCTTGCTGATCAGTAGTGGGATCGCACCTGTGAATAGCCACTGCACTCCAGCCTGGGCAATGCAGTGAGACCCCGTCTCTAAAGAAAAAAAATTTTTTTTAAATCCCTATTGCGTTTCAGATTACAAATGAAACATTAAATTATGTAAAATTTGAACACTACAGGCTGGACGTGGTGGCTCACACCTGTAATCCCAACACTTTTGGAGGCCGTGGCAGGTGATCACCTGAGGTCAGGAGTTCGAGACCAGGCTGATCAACATAATGAAACCCCATCTCTACTAAAAATACATAAAATTAGCCAGGCATGTTGGTGGATGCCTGTAATCCCAGCTACTTAGGAGCTGAGGCAGGAGAATTGCTTGAACCCGGGTGGTGGAGGTTGCAGTGAGCTGAGATCATGCCACTGCACTCCAGCCTGGGTGAGAGAGCAAGATTCTGTCACCCAAAAAAAAAAAAATTTTTTTTTGAACACAACGAAAGTATATACTATATAAAGGAAAAGTCTTCCATTGTATTAAGCCCACACACACACTAGAAGCCACCACTGTCAAGAGTATGGTGCATGTTTGTCTAACTTGTAAAAAATGTATGTATGATCAGAATGACTGAAATAAAAAATAGTGACACTACTAAATGCTGGTGAAGATAGAGAGAACTTTGACACTCATATATTGCTGGTAGGAATATAAAGCGGTATGGCCACTCTAGAAAGAGTATGACTGTTTCCTATAATACTAAGTATGCACTTGCAATATGATGCAGCAATTATACACCTGAGCATCTATCCAGAGAAATGAAAGTTTATGTTCTTGGTCATAAATGTTCACAATAGCTTTATTCCTAATTGCCCCAAACTGGAAACAACTCAAATTTCCTTGAATGTGGAAAGTTCAATAAACTGTCGTACATTCATACCGTGGAATACTACTCAGCAATAAAAGGGAAGGGATTATTGATACACGCAACGATCTGGATGGATCTCTAGAGAATTTTGCTGAGTGAAAAAAGTCAATCTCAAAAGGTTACATATGGTGTGATTCCCTTTAGATAATATTCTTGAAATAATAAATGTATAGAGATAGAAAACAGATCAGGGGCCAGGGAGAAGGGAGGGGAGAGTGACTGTGTCCATAAAAAAGTAGTACAAGGCCTAGCGCCGTGGCTCACGCCTGTAATCCCAGCACTTTGGGAGGCTGAGGCAGGCTGATCACAAGGTCAAGAGATCGAGACCAGCCTGGCCAACATGGTGAAACCCCATCTCTACCACAAATACGAAAATTAGCTGGGCATGGTGGTGCACGCCTGTAGTCCCAGCTACTTGGGAGGCTGAGGAAACACAATCGCTTGAACCTGGGAGGCAGAGGTTGCAGTGAGCCGAGATTGCACCACTGCACTCCAGCCTGGGCGACAGAGTGAGACCTGGTCTAGAAAAAAAAAAAAGGTAGCACAAAGGGTCTCTGTGGAACTGTTCTTCATCTTGACTTTGGTGGTGGTCACATGAATCCACACGTGGTAAAATTGCTTAGAACTAAATACACACAGATGAGTGGCCAGGCACAGTGGCTTATGCCTGTAACCCAGGGCTTTTAGAGCCCAAGGCGGGTGTATCATTTGAGGTCAGGAGTTTGAGACCAGCCTGCGCAACATGGTGAAACCCCATATCTCTACTAAAAATACAAAAATTAGTGAGATGTGGTGGCACATACCTGTAACCCCAGCTACTCAGAAGGCTGAGGCAGGCAAATGAATAGCTTGAACCTGGGAGGCGAAGGTTGTAGGGAGCCAAGATCATACCACTGCACTCCAGCCTGGGCAGCAGAGCAGCAGAGCAAGACTGTCTCAAAAAAAAAAAGAACTAAATAAAACTGGTAACATCTGAGTAATGGGTTTTATCAATGTCAGTTTCCTGTCTGTGATATTGTACAAAAGTTATACAAGGTGTTACCATTGAGGGCATATGAGTGACATCTTAAATATCAATACAGGATCCCTGTATTGTTTCTTTTTTCAATAAGTTTTATTGAGATAAAATTCACATAATATTTACCCTTTTAATGTGCATAATTTAGTGGTTTTTAACATATTCATAGAGCTGTGCAATTCAGCACCATCTAATTTTAGAACTTCTTCATCACCCCCAGAAGAAACCCCGTATCCATTATTAGTCTCTCCCTGTTCCTCTCTTCCCCAGCTCCTGGCAGCCACTAATCTACGACTATCTGTCTCTGGATTTTCCTACTCTAGATATTTCACATTAATGGAATCATACAGTATGTGGCCTTGTGTCTGGCTTCTCTCACTTAGCACAAAGTTTTCGAAATCCATCGATTAATATTTTATAAAATGTGTCTGTACTTCGTTTCTTTTTACAGCCAAGTAATACCTCATCATACGGATCTACTTCCACATTTTATTTATCCACTTGTAAGTTGATGGACATTTGCATTGTTTCTACTTGGCTACTATGAATAATGCTGCTATGGACATTCATGTACTAGTTTTTGTGTGAACATATGTTTTTAATTCTCTTAGGTCTTTATACCTAGGAGTGGAATTGCGGAGACATATATTAACTCTATATTTAACTATCTTTTTTTTTTTCTTTTCTGTATTTAACTTTCTAAGGAACTGCCAAGCTATTTTTCGAAGGGGCTGCGCTGTTTTGCATCTCCATAACAGCGTCTGAGGGGTCTGATTTCTCCACATCCTTACCAACATTTGTTACTTTTTATTATTATTATTTTTTAATGATAACCATCTAGTAAGTGTGAAATGATCTTCCCATCTCAGCCTCCCAAGTAGCTAGGGCCACAAGCATGTACTACTATGCTTGGCTAATTATTTTCTTTTTTGTAGAGAAAGAATTGTATTTTCTCATATAACTGCATGTAAATCGGCGGGGCACAGTGGCTCATGCCTGTAATTCCAGCATTTTGAGAAGCCAAGTCAGGCAGATCACTTGAGGTCAGGAATTCAAGACCAGCCTGGCCAACATGATGAAACCCCGTCTCTATTAAAAATACAAAAATTAGCCTGGAGCAGTGGCACTCACCTGTAATCCTAGCTACTTGGGAAACTGAGGCAGGAGAATCACTTGAATCCAGGAGGCAGAGGTTGCAGTGAGCCAAGATTGTGCCACTGCACTCCAGCCTGGGCAGAGTAAGACCCTGTCTCAAAAAAAAAACCATTTAATAATAATTGCATTTAAATCTACAGTTATCTTAAAATAAAAAAGTAAAAATATGTACATATGCTAATATGGACCATATTATATAATATTCTACAACCTCTTCTTTAACTTAGCAGGGCATTTGGACATCTTTGCATAGATGTATAATATGTATACATACTAGATGTAGACATCATTGCATAGTATGTATAGATCTACATTATTCTTCTGTTTTTGAGACAGGATCTCACTTTGTCATCCAGGCTGGAGTGCAGTGGCACCATCTCAGCTCAGTGCAACCTCCATCTCCAAGGCTCAAGTGATCCTCCCACCTCAGCTTACAAAGTAGCTGGGACCACAGGCACACGCCAGCATGCCCAGCCAATTTTTGTATTTTTTTGTAGAGACGGGGTTTCACTATCTTGCTCAGGCTGGTCTCAAACTTTAGAGCTCAAGTGATCCTCCTGCCTCAACCTCCCAGAGTGCTGGGATTACTGGTGTGAACCCCACTACGTCCAGCTTATGTTATTATTGTTAATGATTCCATAACATTCCATTGTATGGATATATCACAGTGTATTTAAGCATTTCCCTATTGATAGATAATTTGAATTTTCTATTTCTTCTGTAGAATTGTCTTAACTCTTGGACCTTTTTATTGAGTATTAACTCACAAGCCTTCTTCTCTGTAAAGATTTCTCTGTCCCACTTTTGTTCCTCTTCCCAGCCCCTACCTGCTCCTTTCCTTTGGCCCTTAGAGTTTCATGTGCATGTGGACAGCTATTAGGGCACTCAGAGGACAGAGTGTGTTGCCTGTGCACACACCAGGCTCCCTGACAAGGTCCAAGCCTCTTGGTCGGCACCCACAGGATGCTCAGCACACAGCAGTCACTTACATGGAGTTTGTTAAATGAACGCTTGAGTGAACAGAAAACACCCAGAGACGCTCCAGAAAGGAGCACAAGTGCTGTAGGAAGGGGAGGAGCTTGGCCTATTCGCAAGAGGCATCGTGGAGACTACATCGTGGTAGAATTGGTAGAACTGGAACTGCACTGCGGGCAGCAGAAAGAAGGAAAGTGAGAAAGAAGAGGGAAAGCCTTGGGGCAATTACCTGGGGGATTTAGAGCCAGCAGGAGAGTCTTCTTTCACGCTGCCCGCAGGTGCAGGCAAAGAAGGAAGAGAAGTAAAAGAGTGAAGGAAGATGCAGAGAGCTCATCTGTCTCTGCTGTGCCTCCTTTGCTGAATTCGGCAGCTACGTGCTAAATTCAAAGCCATTTATTTACTCAAAAGACGTTTGGAATCAAGGGTTCCAACATTTGACACCTCTTTCCTCCTCAGGTAGAGTGAGAATCCCTCTGAACAAGGCTGGATAATGGCTTTACTATGTCCACAGGGGCTTTTCCCTCTGGGAATAATGCCCTTCTCAATTATAAGGGTATTTTCAGTGTACACCTCTTTGGAAAAGGTGTAACATTCCATATAAATACAATCTTTTCTAATTATGCATTTATATTTGGGCAAAGATTCTTTCATAGCAGGAATGAAAAAGAATATAGAACTCAAAGGCAGAGAGAGCTCTCCAGAAGAAAGTTTGAACTTACCGAAGAAAAAACTGGATGAACAGCATTAGTTTTTCTTTTTCTTGCATATATTTTATATACTTTACAATGAATATGTCTTATTTCCTAATAAGAGAAAAAAATACGTTTATTTAAACCATAAGAATTGCTGCTGGGTGTGATGGCTCACACCTCTAATCCCAACACTTCAGGAGGCCACGGTGGATGACTTGAGGCCAGGAGTTCATAACCAGCCTGGGGAACATAGTGAGACCCCGCTTCTACAGAGCAAAACTACAAAAATTTGAGTGTGGTGGCACATACCTGTGGTTCCAGCTACTCAGGAAGCTGTGGTAGGAGGATCACTTGAGCCAGGGTCGAAGCTGCAGTGAGCTCTCATCATGCTACTGCACTCCAGGCTGAGTGACAGAGGAAGACGCTGTCTTAAAAAATAAAATAAAATAGGTTGGGCATGGTAGCTCATGCCTATAATCCCAGCCCCTTGGGAGGCCGAGGGGGGCAGATCACAAGATCAGGAGTTCAAGACTAGCCTGACCAACATGTGAAACCTCATCTCTACTAAAAATACAAAAATTAGCTGGGCGTGGTGGTGCACGCCTATAATTCTAGCTACTCAGGAGGCTGAGGCAGGAGAATCGCTTGAACCTGGGAGGCCGAGGTTGCAGTGAGCTGAGATCCAGCCTGGGCAACTGCATTCCAGCCGGGCAACAGAGCGAGACTCCATCTTAGAAAGAAAGAAGGAAGAGAGAGGAGGGGAGGGAGGGAGAAAGAATTGCTGATCAGTGGACATGGAGTAAAGATTATCAGAGGAAAAGCAGAAGGGCTGAGGCCAACTTGCTCAGACTGGAGGCTTATATAGAATAAGGGAGTGTATTTGTTTTCTATGCTACATAACACATTACCACAAATGTATTGGTTTAAAACAACTTTCCTTTATTATCCCACACCCTGTGAGTCAGGGGCCTGGGCATAGTGCAGGCTGTGAGGCTGTCATGGTGTTGGCCATGGCTCAGCTCCATCTGGAGGCCTGACTAGTGGCAGATCTGCTGCCAAACTCATTTGAGTTGTTGGCAGAATTCAGTTCCTTGTTGCTGTAAGACCAAGGGCCTGGCTTTTTGCTGGCTGTGGGCTGCCCTTAGCTCTATGAGGCTGCTCACAGTTCCTTGCCATGTGGACCTCTCAATAGGTCCTCTTACAAAACAGCAACTTGCTTCCTCAAAGCCAATAAAGGAAGAACAGAGCTAGTGGGGTGGAATTGTATATAGTATAACCTAATCACAGACAACAGCCCATCACCTTTGCCATATTCTGTTGGTTAGAAGTAGTCTTAAATTGGGAGCCTGAGGCAAAAGGATTGCCTGAGCCCAGGAGTTAGAGGCTATAGTGGGCTATAATTGCATCTGTGAATAGCAACTGCACTCTAGCCAAGGCAACACAGCGAGACCCCATCTTTTAAAAAAATAATAAACAGAAAATAAGAAGAAGAACAAAAAAAAAAGAAACAGCCGCTGGACCCACCCACACTCAAAGGGAGGGAATTATATGAATACACAAAGGTGTGAGTTACCAGGAGGTGGAGATCATGGGGACTACTTTAGAGATTGTTCCTTAAAGGAAGCTCAAAAATTCTTATGGGATCCATATCCCCTTGACACTCAGCATTCCAGTACATTCCAGTGGCTGTCCTACTGCAAGCACCTGGGATTCTTCACCTGACAGTTTTCCTTCTACCTGAGACACAGAAATGCTGGGGGGGTTACTGACCCTATGAGCAGGACTCAGCCAATGATGGATGGAAACCGGAGGCTCCCCATGTTCCTCACCTCTTGGGTAGGAAAACTCAGAGGCACGTTCTGCCTGTCTCCCAGGGTCCCCAGCAGCACCGAACCCCAGTTACAGTTACACAGCAGCAATTTGCTTAATAATGTTCCTTTTCTTGGCTTCCTTCCCTTTCCTGCCTTACTTCCCCATTCTAGTCTTCCTGGAATCACCTCTTAAAGAAATTAGTTGAAAACAAAAAAAATAAATAAACAACAACAACAAAAAAGAAATTAGTTGAATCTAGAACCAGAAAGTAGAGTGATTGCTAGGGGGTAGGGGAAGGAGGGAATGGGGAATTACTGTTTAAAGGCATATAGCTTCAGTTTTACAGGATGAAAAGAGTTATAGAGATGGATGATGGTGATGACTGCACAACACTGTGAATGTGTGTGTTTTTTTTTTGAGACGGAGTTTCGCTCTTGTTACCCAGGCTGGAGTGCAATGGCGCCATCTCGGCTCACCGCAACCTCCGCCTCCTGGGTTCAGGCAGTTCTCCTGCCTCAGCCTCCTGAGTAGCTGGGATTACAGGCACGCGCCATCATGCCCAGCTAATTTTTCGTATTTTTAGTAGAGATGGGGTTTCACCATGTTGACCAAGATGGTCTTGATCTCTTGACCTCGTGATCCACCCGCCTCGGCCTCCCAAAGTGCTGGGATTACAGGCTTGTGCCACCGCACCCGGCCATGAATGTGTTTAATACCACTGAATTGGACACTAAAAGAAACCTGAAATCAGCAAGGACTAGAAGTGAGAGAGAGAGTCTAGGAGGCCTGGGAAGGAAAATGAAAAATCAGATGCCATCTTCAACAAGTTAGTCCAATGTTACTAAGCTGGGAATGGTGAAATTTCCCAGCTATAAGTAGGTAATATCCTAAGATTCCTCACTGTGTAATAAAGCAGATATTGCATCCTAAACCTCAATGTGGCAATTTGGACATGTCACAGAGGCAGGACACAGAAGAGGCAGCCAGACTTCAGCCCTCTAGCGATTAGTAAGTAGAATGACCCGCAGTTTGGGCTGCCCAGCGTCTATTGCCACTATTTTGTTAATTGTACCCTGATTTTCCTTGAATGTCTCAAAGATACCTCAAAATCAGTAAGTCTAAAACCAAACTTATGATTCTCCCTGCCAGACCCAGGCTTCTTTGAGCATTCCATAGGTCAAGATGGTGCCATCATCCATCTGTGTATGCAAGCCAAGCGTGATGGCCCCAGCCTGGTCCCCTTCTCTCCTTCCCTGTATACAGTCCATCACTAAGTCCTGCAATTTCACTTCCTCAATTTCTTGTGGGTTTTTTTGTTGCTGCTGTTGTTGTTTGTTTTTTTGAGATGGAGTCTCGCTCTGTCACCTAGGGTGGAGTGCAGTGGCATGATCTCTCTCCCCCCAACCTCCTTATCCCAGGTTGAAGCCATTCTTGTGCCTCAGCCTCCTGAGTAGCTGGGATTACAGGCATGTACCACCATGCCCAGTCAATATTTTTTTCTTTTTTGCATTTTTAATAGAGATGTGGTTTCTCCATGTTGGCCAGGCTGGTCTCAAACTCCTGATCTCAGGTGAACCACCTGCCTCAGCTTCCCAAAGTGCTGGATTACAGGCGTGAGCCACCACACCAGGCCTACTTCCTCATCTAAACTCATCCTGCCATCTCAACTTCCATAATAGTTTCCCAGCTGTGCCACTCAGTAAGAGGACAATCCCTGTGTGATGGTTAATTTTAGGCATCAGCTTGACCGGATTAAGGGATACTCAACTGGTGAAGCATTATTTCTGGGTATGTTGGTGACGGTGTTTCATAAGAGATGGGTATTTTAATCAGTGGACTGAGTAAGAAAGATCCGCTCTCACCTAATGTGGCTGGGCACCATCCAATCCTTTGAGGGCCTGAATAGAACAAAAAGGTGTAGGAAAGGCAAAGGCTTGCTCTCTCACTCCTAGAACTGGGACACCCTCTTCTCCTGCACTTGGACATCAGAACTCAGGTTCTCTGGTTCTTTGGAACCTGTAATTTGCACCAGCAGCCACTCTGTTTCTCAGGCCTCTGGCCTTGGACACAGAGTTACACTGTTGGATTCTCTGGGTCTCTAGCTTACAGACAGCATATAGCAGGACTTCTCAGCCTCTGTAATCATGTGAGCCAATTCCCATAATAAATCTTCTCATCTATCTATCTATCTGTCTATCTATCTATAAATCTCTCATCTCTATCATTTATCTGTCTATAATAAATCATCTCTCATCCTTATCATCTATGCATGTGACTATCCATCCATCCATCTCTCTTTCTCCTATTGATTCTCTGTCTCCCTGGACAATCCTAATACACTCTGGGCATGTAAAGCCCTATCAACTCCTCAGTTTTTCTTAGGGAAATGCCCCAGGCCACACTCCCCAACCTCAGGACTCAGACACATTCTCACAGTCCCTGTACCTCATTTATTTAGCATTTAATCGTAGTTGTAACATAAAATATTTGTAAATATATTTTTATAATGAGAACATTCAATTTAATGAAATACAGAGAACAACATATCAAGCACCTATGTAGTCATGACCCAGAATTAACAATATTAACACATATTAACTTTCTGCAATGTGTACTTCAAATTTTTGAAAAGAAATAAAACATTAAACAGATATGGCTAAAATCCACTCGAACGGTGTTTCCCTTCTCCACTCCCGTTCTCGCTCCCTCTTCAGAGGAACTAGCAACAAGAATTTCAATGTATTTCTTTCCCATTCATGTTTTTATGCTTTTAATAAATAAGGTGTGTTTTCAAAACCAGTGGTCATGTTCCTATTGATTTTCGTTGTTGTTGTTGCTGTTGTTGAGACAGAATCTTGCTCTGTTGCCCAGCCTGGAGTGCAGTGGTGCTATCCCAATTCACTGCAACCTCTGCCTCCTGGGTTTGAGTGATTTTCCTGACTTAGCCTCCTGAGTAGCTAAGACTATAGGCATGCGCCACCATACCTGGCTAATTTTTGTATTTTCACCATGTTTTTTAGATTGGTCTTGAATTCCTAAGCTCAGGTGATCCACCCACCTCGGCCTCCCAAAGTGCCGGGATTACAGGTGTGAGCTACCATACCTGGCCTATTCCTACAGTTTCTAAAAGCAGATATCATTAGTTTTTTTTTTTTTTTTTTTTTTTTTGAGATTGAGTCTCGCTCTGTCATCCAGCCTGGAGTGCAATGGTGTAGTCCCAGCTTACTGCACACTCTGCCTCCCAGGTTCAAGTGATTCTCCTGCCTCAGCCTCCCAAATACCTGGGATTACAAGTGCCCACCACCATGCCTGGCTAATTTTTGTATTTTTAGCAGAGACAGGGTTTCACCGTGTTGGCCACGCTGTTTACGAACTCCTGACCTTGTGATCTGCCTGCCTCAGTCTCCCAAAGTGCTGGGATTACAGGTGTGAGCCACCAAGCCCCACCCAATGTCATTAGTTTTAATTTAAACCACTTTGATTTCATTCAAGCCAGAACTATCTAGATCCTCAGGTAGTAGATTCAGGAGGAAACCAAAGAGGGTTTTTATTCTGTCTCATTGTGGAGAAGCAGCAGCAAGAACAACCAGCTCATCTTCTTCCACTTCCCCAAAGTACCAGAGGGGATCTGAGGCCAGTAATCCTTACCAGAGACTATCAAAGCACACCTGTGGGCTTACCTGGTGGCATCATAAACATCTAACATCAGCCCTGAGAGTTTAACATTTTTAAAATAGGTAAAAATACAGTGGGTGAACAGGTGGCCTCAAGTTACTGTGCTCCCTGGTCCTGGAGACATGGTGCTGTGCTCAGGTTGGCTTCTAGCCTACTTCTGGTCTGCTTCCTGTCTGCTTGAGTCACGTGGCCCTGCTACTGGAGGCTTGGCATCTGAAGATATGAAGCTTTGGGTTGAGAGGCTCAGAGTGCCTCTGAGTTGTTACATGGAATTAATAAGGGTGAGCAAATGCCTGTGGCCTTCTCTGGGACACTTTCCCCCCTTCGGTTTGTTACAGAAGATATGGCTAAATAATTTTCAGATTGACTACTTCCAGATACAAAGGAGGGCATCAAAGAGGAGTAAACTCCTTTCCAAGTGATAGCACTAGCCAATCTGTCTAGTCTGGATTGAGAATTATACCTGGCCATGACAAAGGGTCCAAAGAACATAGTCAACTCAGCATCCTTGGCCAGGAATAAAGTTATTGCTTCTTAAGGGGCAGAGAACTCTCTGGCTTCATATCATTAACATAATTGTCACCTCTAACTAGACCCATTCAGGCCCAATGAGCTCCATTAGAGTGAAACTCAGAACCTGCTAATACCGAGGTATGGATGAACAACAGTATTTGTTTACGTGTAAAACTGGTACTTTTTTTTTTTTTTTTGGTGGAAAATGAGGAAGTGAAAAGAACGGGACCTTTGGAGTCACACAGACCTGGGTTCCTTTCCTGGCACTGTCTCTGACCTGCTGTGTGTCACTTGAACTTTCTGAGCCTTAGTTTCCACTTCTATGGCACGAGGAGAAAATTCCCATCTTATAGGGAGAATTTTGTGAAAGCACTGAGCATTTTGTCTGGAACATGATTGGATCCCTTCATCTGATTTTTTTTTTTTTTTGAGACGGAGTCTCAATCCGTTGCCCAGGCTGGAGTGCAATGGTGCTATCTTGGCTCACTGCAACCTCTGCCTCCCAGGTTCAAGCGATTCTTGTGCCTCAGTCTCCCAAAGTAGCTGGGATTATAGGGACGTGCCATCACACCTGGCTAATTTTTATACTTTTAGTTCAGATAGGGTTTTGCCGTGTTGCCCAGGCTGCTCTCGGACTCCTGACTTTGGGCGATCCGCCTGCCTTGGCCTTACAAAGTGCTAGGATTATAGGCGTAAGCCACCTCACCTGGTCGCTTGATATGAATTTGGAGAAAGCAAAAGTTCTAACTCTGGGTTGTGCCTGGGAAGAGTGGACATGATGTGAAGATCAGATTCCGGCAACCACAGGAGTCGCCAGAGTCTGCTGGCCCTGCCATCATTTAGTGGCTGGTAGAAGGCTGCTGCGGTGAGAGCTGGCTGTGCTTCGATCCTGTGAAGTAAACCACAAGGATGCTTCTGTGTTTGGAGTGGCCTTCTTTGGTCACCAACTGTATCACCCTGAGGCAGAAAGCGTCCAATCTCAGTCCCACGGGGTGTTATTCATGTTAGGAAAAAGAGCAGTTTTCATTTTCAGAAGAACACAAACACATTGGCCTCCAGATAAATATGCAGTTTCAAAGCTTCTAAAATAGCTGGGTATCCCCTGAGTTTTCCCTCAAGGCTTATGACATTGCTGTTGGATGTCTGTTGCACCATATTGGCTAAACTGGAAAAGCAGAATCTCTTCTCTGTCTCCACATCTGAAAGAGCAACACTGTCCGCTGACCTACAGAGCCCATCATTGATCTATGATTTGGCCTCTCACCTTAAACTGTTCTTAATAGGTAGAACCTTCACCTATGCGTAACATTAGACTGGATAAACATTACCAAAGGAAACATACATTATTCAGGGAATGTGAGTTTCTAGGTCCCACGCCCACAGTGTATCATGGACTCACCAAAGAGATGTGTTGCAAATAATGAGTGCATCTTGTTTCAAACAATGCAAAGGCCACAACAGTAGGAAAAATGACACTTCTCTGGATTCTCCGGCTAAGAAGACACAAAGCAGTTTTGGTGGATGAAGTTCAAGCCAATGACTTTTCTACCTAAATTATTCTTTTAGTTCTTTGAAGCCGGTTTCGCAAGGTTTTAAGGAAGCCACCCAGTTGTGGGTGGAGCATTTTCTTCTGGGACCTACTCCCAGGTACATGAAATACCATTCAGAAATGAGCAAGACATGTTCCCAAGGCCAAGGGCTTCTTTGGGGCCATAGGTACACTTCACCATGTGCTGCTCACACATGGATTTTTGGTTTGACTTGTAAACCCTAGCCTGTTGTAGGCAGGCATTAAAACATATGTGTCAGCCAGGCGTGGTGTCTGACGCCTGTAATCCCAGCACTTTGGGATTCCGAGGTGGGGGGATTAGTTGAACTCAGGAGTTTGAGACCAGCCTGGGCAACAGGGCAAAACTCCATCTCTACGAAAAATACAAAAATTTAGCCAGGAGTGGTGGCATGTGCCATGTTCTCAGCTACCGGGGGCTGAGGCAGGAGGATCTCTTGGGTCTGAGAGGTCAAGGCTGCAGTGAGCCTTGATCGTGCCATTGCACTCCAGCCTGGGTGACACAGTAAGACCCTGTTTCAAAGAAAAAAGAAGGAAAGAAAGCATGTGTTAATTATGGAGAATCTGGTCATTAAAAAAATATATATGTAGAATCATAAAATATATGCTATTTATCCTTCCCTTGTTTGCTATGACATTTCCCTGGAGCTCAGGTGGCAGGTATCAGAGTGTTTTCCGTGTAGTCCGCATCTTGGATTGTATGCTCATTCTTGGAGTCGGGCTTTGGCATAGAGGCTAAACACACAGATGCCAATTAGGAAACTGAAATCCAGTCATTACCAGAGATTAAATATTTCAACACAGTGTCTCAAACTATAATTAAAGGCAGTGAGCTTTGTTACTGAGAGAACAAAAACAGAGAGAGGCAGACAACTATTTTTGGAATTGTTCTTATCTTCAACATGATCTACTGTATACATTATCAAGTTGTTTACTGTAGTGCAACTTTACAAATCAATCTAAATAAAACATCATAAAATGACATGTTTGCAGGCCAGGTGCAGTGGCTCATGCCTGTAATCCCAGCACTTTGGGAGGGTGAGGCAGGAGGATCACTTTTTTTTTTTTTGAGACAGAGTCTCACTCTGAAGTACAGTGGCATGATCTCGGCTCACTGCAACCTCTGTCTCCAGGGTTCAAGCAATTCTCCTGCCTCAGTCTCCTGAGTAGTTGGGACTACAGGCACCCACCACCAGCTAATTTTTGTATTTTTAGTAGAGATGGGGGTTTCACCATGTTGGCCAGGCTGGTCTTGAACTTCTGACGTCAGGTGATAGGAGGATTACTTAAAATCATAAGTTCAAGACCAGCCTGGGCAACAAAGTGAAACCCCATCCCTACAAAACATTTTTTAAAAATTAGCTGGGTGTGGTGAAACACATCTGTAGTCCCAGCTACTTGGGGAGGCTGAGGTGGGAGGATCACTTAAGCCCAGGAGGTTGAGGCTGCAGTGAACTATGATTGTGCCACTGCATTCCAGCCTGGGTGACAGAGTGAGAATCTATCTCTTAAAATAAATAAACAGGGCCAGACATGATGGCTCACGCCTGTAATCCCAGCACTTTGGGAGGCCGAGGCAGGCAGATCACTGGAGATCAGGAGTTCAAGACCAGCCTGGCCAACATGGTGAAATCCCCTCTCTACTAAAAATACAAAAATTAGCTGGGCGTAGGGGTGGGCGCCAGTAATCCCAGCTACTCTGAAGGCTGAGCAGGCAGGAGACTGGGAGGCGGAGGTTGCTGTGAAAGGAGATTGCACCGCTACACTCCAGCCTGGGTGACAGAATGCGACTCCATTTCAAAAACAAACAAACGAACAAATAAGTGATGTAGCTGTGAAGTGGCCTAGGGAGAAGTAGGGCAGAACTAGGCAAAAGAAGAAATGGCAGGAACAAGAGAAAGAGAGACAGACCTCCTCACCACTCCCAGAAAGGTTAAGAAAGAAAATAAATCAAAAAAAGAAAAAAAAAGCCAAACCCGGTGGCTCACACCTGTAATCCCAGCACTTTGAGAGGTCGAGGTGAGCGGATCACTTGAGGTCAGGAGTTCTAAACCAGGCTGGCCATCATGGTGAAACCCTGTCTCTATTAAAAATGCAAAAAGTTACCTGGATGTGGTGATGGGTGCCTGTAATCCCAGCTACTAGGGAGGCTGAGGCAGGAGAATTGCTTGCACCCAGGAGGTGGAGATTGTACTGAATGGAGATCGTCCCACTGCACAGGATACTCTATCTCAAACAAGAAAGAAAGAAAGAAGAAAGAAAGCAAGAAGGAAAGAAAGAAAGGAAGAGAAAGAAAGAAAATAAATCAATTAAAATTCATAGTTTTTGTATCAAATTTTAAAAGGTAGTACAGTTTAATTTTGCCCTAACTCTACTGTTTGCATTTTGTTATATCTCCTAAATCAAAATATAATTGCAAAAGGATGAAGTGCACATACACTATGTGCATGTCTTGAGCATATACTAATACAATTATTTACTTTATAAATATCAAAGTTTATCATTTTATAAATGACAGGTCGTATAAAACAGTATCTATCTACTGTCCAAGTCAGAAAAAATGACTTGCTGAAATAATTAAGTTTACAAAGTCCATTTCCTACTATCTAAATGTTTGGTCAGCTAGCTTATGATTTCATTTGTCTGTTTTCATCCTGTTGTTTTTGCATCATGTAAGTACATTCTTAATGGCTTTTTAAACAAATTAAATGAGTAAATATGGATAAAAGGCTTAAGAGCACTATTTAAGTGTGTATATTACTATTATTTCTCACTCTGGAAATTAACAGAGCTAAGAATATTTTGAAGGTGCTGAGAGCATTTTACTATTTATTTATTTATTTATAATTTTGTTTTTATCTTTTTTTTAGATGGAGTCTTGATCTGTCATCCAAGCTGGAGTGCAGTGGCAGAATCTCTGCTTCTCAGGTTCAAGCGATTCTCCTGCCTCAGCCTCCCTAGTAGCTGGGATTACAGGTGCCCATCACCACACCTCGCTAATTTTTTTGTATTTTTAGAAGAGATGGGATTTCATCATGTTGGACAGGCTGGTCTCGAACTCCTGACCACAAGCGCTCTGCCCACCTTGGGCTGCTAAAGTGCTAGGATTACAGGCGTGAGCCACCGCTGCCAGCTTCATGTTACTACATTTTCTATACCCATTTTGGGATAATAACAGAACAGGCATTTCCAAGGCAGTGTCAGGAAACATCACACATTCCCATAACACTTTATGCTGACTACACAAAGAATGGGGCAGATAACTATTGACATATGGCAGGGAGCTGTACTCACAACTAAGATTTATCTGATTAATTACATTTTCTGACAACTAGCATGATGTTACAGCATCCAAAATGGAAACTCATGTTACAGATAATATCCAATCCATGATAATACAGAAGGACCCTGCTCCCCCACCCAAATACTTCCAAACTTGTCTATGTCTAAAAGGAATTTTTTTTTTTTTTTTGAGATGGAGTCTTGCTCCGTTGTCCAGACTGGAGTGCAATGGTGCGATCTCCACTCACTGCAACCCGCGCTTCCTAGGCTCAAGCTATTCTCCTGCCTCAGCCTCCCAGATAGCTGGGATTATAGGTGCCCACCACCATGCCTGGCTAATTTTTGTATTTTTAGTAGAGATGGGGTTTCACCGTGTTAGCCAGCCTGGTCTCAAACTCCTGACCTCAAGTGATTCTACCCGCCTTGTCCTTCCAAAGTGCTGGGATTACAGGCATGAGCCACCACTCCTGGCTAGGAATATTCTTTTTAAGAGACATTTTACAAAGAAAAAAATCTCTAAAGTTTGTTTCCATCTTAGTAGTCTCTAAATGTTAGTGTTTTAGGTGGGTATCATAGAAAATAGCCAGCCACAATAGAATTAAATAGACTGCACTTCAATGATCAGAGATATTTTGTTATAGTTTGGGTCTTAAGTGACAATAAGAAGTACTGTTCATCCTGTTAGGTATGAAATTGACACTATGGTCACACAAGAACATATGCAGATTTTTAAGAGACACATACTGAAATATATAGGGGTGAATTGAGAATTTTAAAAGGCCAGCCACCATTACAGGTGGCTCATGCCTGTAATCTCAGCACTTTGGGAGACCAAGGCGAGTGGATCACTTGAGGTCAGGAGTTCAAGACCAGCCTGGCCAACATGGAGAAACCCCAACTCTACTAAAAATATAAAATTAGCCAGGTGTGGTGGTGCATGCCTGTAATCCCAGCTACTCGGGAGGCTGAGGCAGGAGAATTGCTTGAACCTGGGAGACAGAGGTTATGGTGAGCCGAGATAGAGCCATTGCACTCCAGTCTGGGTGACAGAGCAAGACTCCGTCTCAAAAAAAAAAAAAAAAGAAATTAAAAAAAAATTATTTATTTATTTATTTATTAACCATGGGGTCTCACTATGTTCACCAGCCTCCCAAAGTGCTAGGATTACAGGCATGCGCCACTATGCCCAGACAATTGAGATAATTTCTAGGATTAAAAAAAAAATTCAGAGAGAGAGAAAGTGATAATGTGGCAAAATCTTGATAATTGTCAAATATGATGATGGGTATATGAAGGTTTATTGTTCTGTCTACTTTTGTGTAGGTTTAAAATGTTTACACAAAAAGGGTTTGTTAAATTTTAATCTGTTTATTTATTCATTTTGAGACCGGGTTTTGAGACTGGCTCATTTTAGTATTTTGGTAGAGGTGGGGTTTTGCTGTGTTGCCTAGGCTGGTCTTGAACTCCTGGGCTCAAGTGATCCACCCGCCTCGCCCTCCCAAGGTGGTGGGATTACAGGCGTGAACCACTGCCCCTGGCCAACAAAAATAATTTTTTTTTTTTTTTGAGAGGATAGCAGGAAGGGAGGGAAGGAGGACGGTAGGGAGGAAGGAAGGGATGAAGGAAGGAAGGAAGGGAAGAAGCGGGAAGGGAGGGAGGGAGGGAGGGAGGGAAGGGAAGGAAGAAAATCAAGCAATGAGAGAGACATTGCCGACCTGGATCTAGAGGTTTACAAGTCGATTTCTTTTTTTGAGAGAAGGAAAGAAAAAAAAAGTAAGTAAAGGAGAGGACGAAAGAGGAAGAGAAAGAGGGAGAGTAAATGGAAATATTGCTTTATTCTGAAAAAAATTGGGTATTAATAATGGCCAATCAATGTTTCATTTAAACTTATGAGTAGGTGTGATGTGATATTGACAAGAATGTATATTTTGTGTATTTGAAGTGGGGAGCTCTATAAATATTTATTAAGTTTACTTGTTCCGGATCTGAGTTCGAGTCCTTGATATCCTTATTAATTTTCTGTCTCATTGAGTCTAAGTCTTTATGTATCTGGGTGTTAGGATCGTTAGCTTTTGTTGTTGCATTGATCCTTTTACCACTGTATCTTTGTTGCTTTAAAATCTATTTTATCCGCTACGAGATTTGCAACTCCTGCTTTTTATTTATTTATTATTTATTTTTGCTCTCCATTTGGTTGGTAAATCTTTCTCCATCCCTTTGTTTTGAGTCTTTGTGTATCCTTGCATGTGAAACAGGTCTGGATGTAACATGCCTTTGGGTTTTGGCTGTGTCTTTTGATTGGGGGATTTAGTCGATTTAAATTTAGGGTTACTGCCATTTGATGTTAACTGGCTGTTTTATCCATTCGTTGGTGTAAATTCTTCTTTCTGTTGGTGCTCTTTACTTTTTGGTATATTTTTAGAAAGGCTAATACTGGTTGTTTCTTTCTGTGTGTAATGCTTCTTTCAGAAGCTCTTGTAAAGCAGGCCTGGTGGTAATAAAATCTCTGAGTTCTTGCTTGTTCATAAAGGATTTTATTTTTCCTTCAGTTGTGAAGCTTAGTTTGGCTGGATATGAAATTCTGGGATGAAGGTTCTGTTCTTTGAGGATGTTGAATATTGGCCCCCACTCCCTTCTGGCTTGTAGAGTTTCTGCTGAGAGATCTGCTGTAAGTCTGATAGGCTTGCCTTTGTGGGTAACCTGACCTTTCTCTCTGGTTGCCCTTAGTATTTTCTCCTTCGTTTCAGCCCTAGTGAATCTAACGATTATGTGCCTTGGGGTTGCTCTTCTTGAGGAATATCTTTGTGGTGTTCTCTGTATTACCTGGGGTTGAATATTGACCTGCTTTGCTAGTTTAGGAAAATTTTCCTGAATAATATCCTGAAGGGTATTTTCCATCTTGGATTCATTCTCTCCATCGCATTCAGGTACACCTATCAAAGGTAAATTTGGTCTTTTCACGTAGTCCCACATTTCTTGGAGACTTTGCTCATTCCTTTTTATCCTTTTTTCTCTAATCTTTTCTTCACATTTTATTTTATTAAGTTGGACTTTGACCTCTGATATCCTTTCTTCTGATTGAACAATTCGAGTGTTTAAACCTGTGCATACTTCTCGGAGTTCCTGTATTGTATTCTTCAGTTCCATTAATTCACTCATACTCCTCTCTAAGTTGTCTATTCTCAATAGGATTTCATCAAACCTTTTTTCAAAGTTCCTAGTTTCTTTATGTTGGGCTACAACATGTGCTTTTAACTCACCGAAGTTTGTTATTATCCATTCCTTGAAGAGTGATTCTGTCATTGGGATGCGCTCGTTCTCCATCAAGCCTTGTTCCATTGTCGATGTGGGACTATGATCATCTTTAGAGGGAGAGGTGTTCTGACTTTGAATATTCTCAGCTTTTTTACGCTGGTTTCTTCCCATCATTGTAAATTTATCCTCCTGTCCTCTTTGAATTTACCAACTTTCAGATTAGTTCTCTTGAGTGGGCGTCCAGGTTGTTAGTTCCCAGGGCCAGAGCAGCCGTGTTAAAACTGGTGGTGTGGACCGAGCACGGTGGCTCAAGCCTGTAATCCCAGCACTTTGGGAGGCTGAGGCGGGTGGATCACGAGGTCAAGAGATCGAGACCATCCTGGTCAACATGGTGAAACCCCGTCTCTACTAAAAATACCAAAAATTAGCTGGGCATGGTGGCACGTGCCTGTAATCCCAGCTACTCGGGAGGCTGAGGCAGGAGAATTGTCTGAACCCGGGAGGCGGAGGTTGCTGTGAGCCGAGATCGCGCCATTGCACTCCAGCCTGGGTAACAAGAGTGAAACTCCGTCTCAAAAAAAACAAAAACAAAAACAAAAAGCTGGTGGTGCTTTTCTGCCCAGGATTCTCCTGTCTGGCTTCCTTCTTGTGTATGTAGTAGGCGACTCCGCCTTCCCGGGGCTCCAAACCTTGGTCAGAAGGGGAACCGGTCCCGTTTACTCTGCGCTGAGCGCTGCCGCGCCGAGGTGCCGTCACAGCGGCTGCGCCAGGCTCTGGTGTCCTGCTGGGGGCCCTTGCGGGCCCTCCAAACCTGTTTACTCTGCTCCGAGACCTGCCGCACTCGGAGGTGACCGCGGAACCGCTGCCGGCCACGAGAGTCGCGCTGGTGACCTGTGTGTTTCCTCCACTGGGGATCTTCTGCTCCGTGAGCGACCAGAATTTGTCTGAAAGTGTGGCGTCCTCTAGTTCTCCGCGCCTTCCCTGAGAGCTGCAATCCCCGGATATTAGCGATAGGCCATCTTGGATCGTCTCCCAAAAAGAAGTTTTTAAAATAATTCAAATAATTGGTTTAGAAGTTTTGTTTTTTCATATGTAGGACATAAATTGGATAGAGAGAATTGTGCTACACTGTTTATCTGCTAAAAGGGTTGTTTCTCTAGCTCACTAGTTCTCAAACTTGCGTGTGCTGTTTAAAATTCAGATTGCTGAGTCCAGCCCCAGAGTTTATGATAATAGGTCTTGCAGGGGTGCAACAATCTGCATTTCTAACAAGTTCCTAGTTGATGCTGATATACTCCAGTCCAGGGATCACACCATGAGAATTACTTCTCTAGATAAACCATCTCTTCTAAGCTATCCAGCTTCATTCTTTCCAAAGCTAATTCTATTCCTTTATTATTTCATGTAAGTAGCTGTTCATATGGGCCACTTTCTTATCCTTTTTTTTTTTCCAAGACAGTCTCACTCTGTCACCAGGCACCAGGCTGGAGTGCTGTGGTGCAATCTTGGCTCACTGCATCTTGCCTCCGGGGTTCGAGCAGTTCTTCTGCCTCAGCCTCCCAAGTAGCTAGGACTACAGGCATGTGCCACCATGCCCAGCTAATTTTTTTTTTAATTTTAGTAGAGATGGGGTTTCACCATGTTGCCCAGGATGGTCTTGATCTCCTGACCTTGTGATCCACCCGCCTTGGCTTCCCATAGTGCTGGGATTACAGGCGTGAGCCACCGCACCCGGCCCCCACTTTCTTATCTTAATTTATTCTAGAATATACTGAGAGTCAAAATGTTGAGAATTTGATAATTAAGGCTCCTCATTGTTTGGTTCTGACTTACCCTGCTTTTCAATCTTTTCTTCCTTTATTCCGCTGACTCCAGCAATATCAGGATATTTGTCCTCTGAATGAGTCATGCATATTTCTACCTCAGTACCTTTACCCATGCCACCATCCCCTCCTGAAATGAATACGCTGCATGCACACACACACATAGACACAAAATGAGTAACCAAAAGTTTCAGTCCAAATCTCCCTTTCTCCGTGAAGTTGACTATCAGCATCCATGGTGATCTTTCCCACTGAAAATTTATTTTACTGTAGTCATATCATCATGTAATAAGTTGTATATATTTTATATTCCTGCTTTTTTTGCCATAGAGATGGGGTTTCGCCATGTTGGCCAGGCTGGTCTTGACCTCCTGACCTCAGGTGATCCGCCCACCTCAGCCTCCCAAAGTGCTGGAATTAGTGTGAGCCACTGCACCCGGCCTATTCCTGCTTTTATATTGCTTTTTGAGATAGGATCTTGCTCTGTCACCCAGGCTGGAGTGCAGGGGCGCAATCACAGCTCATTGTAGGCTCGAGCTCCTGGGTTCAAGCAATTCCCCAACCTCATTCTCCCTGGGACACAGGCACGCACCACCACCCCTGCCTAACTTTTGTATTTTTGTAGACAGGGTTTTGCTGTGTTGTCCAGGCTGGATATTCATGCTCTTTATCTCCTCAATAGACTTGTCAATTCCTTGAGCGCAGAGACCTTGCCTTATACAGACCTTCTCTGCACAGTATGCAGACTTTAGGCCACAGCTATGTTCTTAATAGGCACTTTCATTTTTCCCTGCAAACTGGGGGAAATATGATTTTTTCTAATAATGGATGGAATCTGAAGTCTACAGATATAGAAGAAGCACCAGGTAAAGGCTCACAGAATCCTAACATCTATACATATCCAAGCAGAGTTATGAGAATAATTAATGTTTATGCAGGTCTTTGAGATCTTCAGGTGAAAGCGGCTTTAAAAGAGTCCAGAATTATTATGATAATCCATGTCACCCCCTTTTTTTTTTTGAGATGTAGTTTTGCTCTTTTTGCCCAGGCTGGAGTGCAATGGCGCAATCTTGGCTCATCATGACCTCTGCCTCCCGAGTTCAAGCAATTCTCCTACCTCAGTCTCCCGAGTAGCTGGGATTATAAGCATGCGCCACCACGCCTAGCTAATTTTGTATTTTTAGTAAAGACGGGGTTTCTCCATGTTGGTCAGGCTGATCTTGAACTCCTGACTTCAGGTGATCCAATCCGCCTGCCTCAGCCTTCCAAAGTGCTGGGATTGTAGACGTGAGCCACCGTGCCCAGCCCTTGTCACCCTTTCAAAGCCTCAAACCAAATTTCACAGCATTCTTCAGGTTTCCTCAGACTGGCAAGAGTTCAAGGCTACTCCCCAAGGGTGACTGAAAAGTGAATTCTCAACCCCACCACTTAGGATTTTCAGGAAAGACAAACTTTAAAATATGGGAGGAGATAGCAAAAGTCCCAACAAAACAAACTCTTGGCTTCCTGAGAAAAAGTGTAACCGAGATGCTACGTGTTGTCTTCCATCAGGGACAGTTGGACTCCAGACCAGTCATCTGCACCTGTCTTCCTATCTTTTCTCCTTGGCTAGTGGCACTCACAGGCTTTCAGGCATTGCCTGCAGTCACCTGGATCAGAACCTGCATGTTCAGGTTGGGTGCAGTGGCTCACACCTGTAATCCCAGCAATTTGGGAGGCTGAGGAGGGCAGATCACTTGAGGCCAGGCATTCAAGGCCAGCCTGGCCAACATAGTGAAACCCTATATCCACTAAAATTACAAAATGTATTTGGCTGTGGTGGTGCCAATGATCCCAGCTACTCAGGAAGTGGAGGCAGGAGAATTGCTTGAATCTGGAAGGCAGAGGTTGCAGTGAGCCAAGATCATGAGGCCATTACACACCAGCCTAGGTGACAGCCAGACGCTGTCTCAGAAAAAAAAGAACCTGCATGTTCAAGTTGTTATTGTTGTTCTCTGAGTATATAAATTTTGGCCTGAGTTCTGCTTTCATGAAACACTACAAATCCATCTTTCTCCGTGTCTCTCTGTCTGTCACCCATGGAATAGGTCAAGTCATCTCTTGATTACCACTTGAAAGTCTGTTATGACTCCAGCGCGGGAATATTGCTTCAATATCGAAGTGCAGATTTTCTTCAACTCCCATTTCCCTTGATAGCAAGTTTCCTCTCTCTGTTCTCTTTGCTTTATTCCTGCATCCTTGTTTCAGTTGACTTGGGTTGGTCACACTTTACCAGTAATTCACTAAAAATGTTTTCTCGGAATCTGGAGCTATGACTGCCTAGGTTAGGGGGACTGAAAGGGGCTCCAATACTTTTACAGGCTCAGGCAGACATGGATACAGTTATAATTAAGCAGTAAATCACAACAAGATGTTGTTAGAGCATGCCTCAGATGTGTTGGCAAAAGTTGAATGTCCTCACCTGCCAGCAGGAAAGAAAAAAAATGAAAAGCCCAGCCAAGCTTAACCAGACAGGGCTTATACCCAGTATGATCATAAAGCCACTCCTGGCTTATATTTCCAGGAATGAAAAATCCTGTTTACAAAGAGCCAGGGTTATATTACACACCAAATGCTAATTCCCTCTTTAGCAGATCAGGTTAAACCATTTCCTGGTTTGCAAGGGGCAACTTTGATTAGACTAATTATGAGATTAGTCCCTAGACCTCTATGACTGACATGCCAAAAAAGTACAATTTAATTAAAACAATGACCCCCCAAAAAAATCACATAGAAAGACTTCATTCCAGACCCTAAATTAGAAGGTGTAGGGTTTGAACCTGGATCTGCCATCAACTAACCAAGTACTTTGGCTTCATTGTACCTTGTTCTGGCCTCGGAGGCCCATTGTTGGTTTTGGTCCCTGCACAGCCACTGTCAGTGTGGACAGCCCTTGATCCCAACTCAGACTTGGAAGACAAGCAAACGAACTGGGGGAGGCACCGACTCCCAGTCTCTAACCACCCTTTGAGCCCAGTTCAGGATACCCTTTCATGGAAGAAGGAGGTCTCTCTTCTGGGTAAACATAAATATCAATATAGATAGATATAGATATATAGTACATATACATACATATAGTACATATACATATATATAGTACATATACATATATATATTCTTTTTTTTTTTTTAGAATGAGTCTCGCTCTGTTGCCCAGACTGCAGAGCAGTGGCACAATCTCGGCTCAGTGCAACCTCCGCCTCCCACGTTCAAGAGATTCTCCTGCCTCAGACTCCCAAGTAGCTGGGATTATAGGCACCTGCCACCATGCCCAACTAATTTTTGTATTTTTTAGTAGAGAGGGGGTGTCACCACTTTGGCCAGGCTGGTCTCGAACTCCTGACCTCAGGTAATCCACCAGCCTCGGCCTCCCAAAGTACTGGGATTACAGACGTGAGCCACTGCACCCAGCCCTAATTTTTGTATTTTTAGTAGAGATGGAGTTTTTCCGTGTTGGCCAGGTCACTTCTGACCTCAAGTGATCTACACGCCTTGGCCTCCTGAAATGCTGGGATTACAGGTGTGAGCCACCATGCCTGGCCTTCTCTTGGGCAAATATATCTGAATGCTAACTTGATGATGCCTCCTCCCCAAGCCTCTCCCTAGCACACATAGTAGCTTCTAAAGCCTCAGCTGTTAGCAGCCCCTTAAGCTGAAAGAAGAGATACAATGAACTGGAGGGAAAAGAGAATCTTTAGTGAGTTAGGGTTGAAGCAATACTATACATTCATTGTAAACCATGGGCTAAAAGGCTTTTTGTGATTTGGACTGGGGCCCCCATCACTACCTATAACCATATTTTTGCAGGAAAATGCTTCCTGAGTTGTACACAACTGGCTTATTGACTTTGGGATACAGATTCCTCGGTAAATTGCTGATCGTGCCCTCATAATAGAATCTGATTCTGGAAGAGACCTTAGAGATCATATAATTGAACCCCAGATTTTCTAATGCCTTCCTTTAGAATGTTCTAAGTTATCAGACCAAAGGATTTGTCTCAATTAAATTGCTGATAATCTGTCACATGTTCTCTGAGTGTGGTCCCCGACTAGCTGGCAACAGCAGCATCACCTGAGAGCTTGCTATAAATGCAGATTCTCAGGCCTCTCTCCAGAATTACAGAATCAGAAGTTCTGGTAATGAGCCCAGCAATCAGTTTTAACAACTCCTCTGTGTGGTACTTCTTTGAGACTCACTGGTCTGTAGGAAGAACATATTTATAGAGGGAGAAAGTTGTGGGGAGATGCTTTATTGTCTACCTTGAGCGTGCTTAATATTAAATATTTATGTAAGTAGCCATTTTGTCATGTCTTTGCAACCTGGTTTTTGCATGTGAAAAGCAGAAATGACCTCATTTTAGCCCCTCCACCAAGAGCGAGTTAATGATGTCGTAATTGAACGCTCTCTCTCTACCTGTCTTTGATCTCACAATGGAGCCAAGATTCCGTTCAGAGAAAGGTACTCCTGCCAGTGCCAGGCCTCTCAGCCATGGAGGTCACCAGGCAAGGTGCTTCCCATACAATTCAAAAGCAGGCTGCCAAGCTGAGCAAGGGATTTGATGGCTTGGCCACCACCTGACAGGGAGGAAATCTGCTCGGGCACTCAGGAGTCTTGCCTGGTTCTGCCGGGAGCTCCCCAACTTGGAAAACACCTGGTCCACATATGGTCAGAAAGCCACATATGGTCAGAGGGCCAAGGCCTCTCCAAGCAAGGACAAACATCCTCAATAACCTTCCATGGGCTGTTATCAGAATAAATGGCAAGGCATGGGACACCCACAGGGCTCCAAGCCCTTTCAGAGAAAGGCAGAGTATGAAGACTTTTCACAGAAACGTCAGTTTATCATGTGTGGGTGACTTTTTCCTAGTTATCATTCTGCCATACACAAATTCAACTTTTTTGTTCTTGAGGACAGGGCCATTGCCTCACTTGATGTTATATTGCTGAGATTCAACCATATTGTTATCTGTAGCTGGAGTTCATTGGTTTTTTATTTTTTTCAGAGCCCACTAAAAGAACAGTTCATTTGGATTTTGTTTGTTTGTTTGAGACAGTTTCACTCTTGTTGCCCAGGCTGGAATGCAATGGCACTATCTCAGCTCACGCTCACCTCCACCTCCCGGGTTCAAGTGATTCTCCTGCCTCAGCCTCCCCAGTAGCTGGGATTATAGGTATGAGCCACCATGCCCAGCTAATTTCGTATTTTTAGTAGAGACAAGGTTTCTCCATGTTGGTCAGGCTGCTCTCGAACTCCTGGCCTCAGGTGATCTGCCCGCCTCAGCCTCCCAAAGTGCTGGGGTTACAGGCGTGAGCCACCACACCCAGCCCAGTTCATTTGTTGTAGCTGCAGAATCACATTCCATTATAGGAATAAAACACAACTTACTCATCTTCTCTCCTCTTAACTGGCATTTGGGTGGTTTGGGGTTTTTGTTATGTAAACCGGAGACAGGCTGTTCCTGTCTAGAAAAAGGTCAGTAAGGAGCAATTAACCTATTGATAACAAAACCTATGATGAAATGTAATAATTAAAACAATGCAGTACTGGCCTAGGGAGGGACAAACTGACCAATGGAATAGAATGGAATGGTGTGGAACTTTGGCATATGCCAGAGGTGGCATATAAGACCAGTGAAGGGTCAGGTGTGGTGCCTCACGCCTGTAATCCCAGCACTTTGGGAAGCTGAGGCAGTAGGATCACTTGAGTCCAGGAGTTTGAGACCAGCCAAGGCAACAAAGCAAGGTACCCTCGCTACAAAATAATTTTTATTTTTTTAGATGAAGTCTTGCTCTCTTGCCCAGGCTGGAGTGTAGTGGCATGATCTCGGCTCACTGCAACCTCTGCCTCCCAGGTTTGAGTGATTCTCCTGCCTCAGCCTCCCAAGTAGCTGGGATTACAGGCATGTGTCACCATGCCTGGCTTATTTTTGTATTTTTAGTAGAGACGGGATTTCCCCATGTTGGCCAGGCTGTTCTTGAACTCACAACCTCAGGTTACCTGCCTGCCTTGGCCTCCCATAGTGCTGGGATTACAGGCGTGAGCCACCATGCCCGGCCTCTACAAAAGATTTTTTTTAAAAGAAAATAAGAAAAAACAAAAAGACCAGTGGTGAAAGCAGGGACTATTCAATAACTGAAGTTGGATAAAATCATTATCCATATGAAGAAGAGTGAAACTGAATCCTTACCTCAAACTATAAATAAAAATTAGCACCAAATGGACTAAGACCTTAAATATCAAAAAACAAAACAAAAACACTAATTAGAAAATAGAGGTGAGCCAGGCATTGTGGCTTATGCCTGTAATCCCAGCACTTTGGGAGGCTAAAATGGGTGGATTACCTGAGGTCGGGAGTTTGAGACCAGCCTGAACAACATGGTGAAACCCTGCCTCTACTAAATACAAAAATTAGCCGAGCATGATGGCACATGCCTGTAATCCAAACAGTTTGGGAGGCTGAGACAGGAAAATCACTTGAACCTGGGAGGCAGAGGTTATTGCACCATTGCACTCCAGCCTGGGCAACATGAGTGAAGCTCCATCTTTTAAAAAAACAGAAAAGAAAGAAAATATAGGTGAATATTTCAGACCTTGAAGTTGGAAAAGTGTTCTTAAATAATACCTAAACAGTATTTAACTGAAAAGGAAAGACTGATAAATTTGACTATATTAAAAGTAAGAACATTTGTACACACAGATTTTTCTGCAAACAAATTTCCAAGAATAAAGATTATTCTGCTTCTCTTAACCACTCCCCAGTAATAAATTTTTATAATTTGAGATTAGATTTGAATATAAATACAATTGCAGGCTGGGTGCGATGGCACATGCCTGTAATCCCAGCACTTTGGGAGGCCAAGGCAAGAGAATAACGTGAACCTGGGAGGCAGAGGCTGCAGTGAGCCAAGGTTATGCCACTGTACTCCAACCTGAGTGACAGAGCAAGATATCATCTCAAAATAAATAAATAAATACAATTGCAGCTGACGACTCCATAGTCTTTTTTTTTTTTTTTAAGACAGGGTCTCATTCTGTTGTCCATGCTGCAGTGCCATGGTGTGACCTTGGCTCACTGCAGCCTCAATCTCCTGATCTCCTGGGCTCAGGTGATCCTCCCACCTCAGCCCCCTGAGTAGCTGGAACTACAGGTATGCACCACCACACTCAGCTAATTTTTGTATCTTTTGCAGGGACAGGGTTTCGCCATGTTGTCCAGGTTGCATAGTCTTAGAGAAGAACCATTCTTTTCCCTAAATTGCAGTAACATTCTTGGTGCCAAATCACCCTCTTCTCTTGACCTGGTTCATCCTAACCAAGTGTTTCCTTCTTGCTTCCTGCTTCCTCTTTTACCCCACTTAGAATAGAAACATCAGAGCCTTTGCTGGCTGGAAACCATAATGGGAGAGAAAAGTCAAAATCTGCTGAATTAAAATGTAAGTGGATGGCCAGTTGTGGTGGCTCACGCCTGTAATCCCAGCACTTTGGGAGGCTGAGGCAGGTGGATCACGAGGTCAGGAGTTCGAGACCAGACTGGCCAGCATGGTGAAACCCATCTCTACTAAAAATACAAAAATTAGATGGGTGTGGTGGCATGTGCCTATAATCCTAGCTACTGGGGAGGCTGAGGCAGGAGAATTTCTTGAACCTAGGACGTGGAGATTACAGTGAGCTGACTGAGATCGTGCCATTTCACTTCAGACTGGGAGACAAGAGCGAAACTCCATCTCAGAAAAAGAAAAAAAAAAAAGGAAACATAAGTAAGATTCGTTCCCTGTCCTTAAAGAAATTGCAATCCATCCTAGGAAGACAAGGAGAGGCAAAGGCCAGTGTTCTTGGCACTATGTTAGAGTTCAAATAAGAGCCCAGGAGAGCCCACAGGAAGGGCTGGGCAGTGACAGCAGGGAGAGTGGGAAGGTTGGAGAAAGGCAGGCATAGGAGAAGCTTGAAAGGGCCAATTTGAGCAAGGACATGAAGGTGTGAATAAGCCCTCAAACACAGTGAAGCACAGGGAGTAGGCATGGCTGAGGCATAGGGTCCTAGCGGGGAGCCTGTGTGAGAACCAACACACAGCATGAGGCAGAGGCCAGTATGGGTGTCTGAACTTTCTTCAGAAGCTAGAGGGTGCCACTGGAGAGTTTCAAACACAGGAGTGGCATTATTATTATTATTATTATTATGCATATTTTTTGAGACAGAGTTTCGTTCTTGTTGCCCAGGCTGGAGGGCAGTGGCACGATCGCAGCTCACTGCAACCTCCACCTCCTGGGTTCAAGTGATCATCTTGCCTCAGCCTCCCAAGTAGCTGGGATTACAGACACCCACCACCACGCCCAGCTAATTTTGTATTTTTAGTAGAGACAGGGTTTCACCATGTTGGCCAGGCTGACCTCGAACTCCTGGCCTCAGGTAATACACCCACCTCAGTCTCCCGAAGTGCTGGGATTACAGGCATGAGCCACCATGCCTGGCCAGAAGTGGCATAATTATATTTGGTTTCAGGGAGATCACTCTGGCTGCAGTGTGCACCGCAGGCGGAAGGGTTTGAGGATGGTGGTAGGAAGTTCACCCAGACAGCACGCCTGGTTAAACACAGCATCAGGGGAGGAAGGGCTGGGAGAGAGAAGTGAAGGAATTGGATGTTAACTAGCTTTGGGGGATGACAAAGAATGGAATCTAGGGTGACTCTGTTTTAGATGCCCAGGTGGATAGATGGTGGTATCACTCACTGAATTAAGGAATACAAAAGCTTCAGCAAGTTTACAGGGAAGATAATCAATCTTGAGATAGTATGCCAGATGGCAGAGAGCAGAGAAAGAGGCCCACCGTGGCATGCTGCAGAGCCATGGCAAGGAAAGAGGCAGGGCAAGCCCAGAGAAACCGCCGCAGAACCTGGCTGGGAGGGAGGGATTGACAATGGAAGAGACAAAGGGCACAGGGTAGAAGAGGGTGTTTTTTTTTGGGGGGGGGGTGGGACAGGGTCTTGCTCTCTCGCCAGGGTTGGAATACAGTGGTATGATCATCACAGGTCACTGTAGTCTCGAACTCCGGGGCTCAAGGAAACCTCCCACCTCAGCCTCCCAAGTAGCTGGGGCTACAGGTGCATGCCACAATGCCTGGCTAGTTTTATAATTTTTTTTTTGTAGACGTGGGGTCTTGTTCTGTATGCAGGCTGATCTAGAACTCCTGGCCTCAAGTGATTTTCCAGGTTCGGTCTCCCAAAGTGGTAGGATTATAGGCATGAGCTACCATGCTTAGCCAAGGCTGCTTTTTAAGATTTGTGAAACATAAATATGTATCTAGATTGTGAAAAAAGAAGCCAATAGAACTGGAATATTTGAAGGAGAAATTCCATCTTTATGCCTTACATTGTGGGGATATTGAAATTTCAAAGAAAAGGTAATGGTATTTGTAGGAAGCCACACTTATTCTAAAATAAATCCTAAACAGTGTCAAAATTATAGCATAGTCCCTCTTGCCTCATTGACAGCAAACAATAATTTTTATGCACAAACAAGGTATATATTGAAAATCGCAAGAATCACACAAAGGAATGTAACTCAGGAAGGCGCAGGCCTAATGTCTTCATCTGCGTCTGTGTTCTACTAACATCATAACAGCATCCAGCCCTTCTCATTGGGCTTTTCTATTTCGGCGGGATCTGTGATACCATCACACAGGCATTTTCCAGATTTATGCAGATAATACAGAATATCATTATAAATTCATGACATAGACATTGATGGGACGCACATGGAACCCGGAGATAGAAAGGGAAAGGCAAAGAAAAGGAACCTGGCAAGGAGTGCATTGAAGATGAAGACCCACGGGAAATGTTCCCACCCAAACCTTCCACTGGGCACTCAGTAGTGAGTGATCATGGAGGTTTCTGGCAGGGAGAGGATACTCAAAGAGATTGACCAAATGATTTTTCCTTCTCCCTAATCTTCTATCTTCTGGACAGTGCTTTGTCTTTGAGGACACCAGATATCTGTGAGTAGAGAGGGAGCCATTTAGTCATTCTGCTTCCTCAGGGTCTCCTGCCCCTTTCTTCATTTGCTGCCAACGCCTGCAGGTCTTTATCCCCTCTACACCTTGGCAGTAGTCTGACTTGTCTTTATTCTGTGGAATCACTCAGACCTCAGTTGAAATCTTGGCTCTGATACCTTATTGCTGTGCGACTTAGGTTAAGTCACTTAACCTTTTTGAATCATTTCCACACTTGTAACTAGAGAGAGTTACTCAATAAATGACTAGTATTATTGTTATAGATAATATTGACTAGTATTATTGTTACAGATAATTGTAGAGATGGTTACTCAATAAATGATTACTATTATTGTTATTTATGCCTTCAATCTCTCTCCAGGGATATTTTTCTTTTCTTTTCTCTCTCTCCTTTTTTTTTTTTGAGACAGAGTTTCACTCTGTCACCCAGGTCAGAGTGCAATGGTGTGATCTTGGCTCCTTGCACTGTGCGCCTCCCAGGTTCAGGTGATTCTCCTGCCTCAGCCTCTGGAGCAGCTGGGATTACAGGCATGCACCATCACGCCCGGCTAATTTTTGTATTTTTGTAAAGGAGACAGGGTTTCACCATATTGGCCAGGCTGGTCTTGAACTCCTGACCTCAAGTAATCTGCCCCCTTTGGCCTCCCAAAGTGCTGGCATTATCGGTGTGAGCCACTGTGCCTGGCCCTCAGGGTTATTTTTCTAAAGCACAGATCTGACCATGTCTCCTTTCTGTTCAAAATCTGCTGTGGCCTCTCCTTTCTCATGGAGTGAGGTCCAGATGTCTCGGCCAGGTATTAAAAGCCCAGTCTGCCTCTCCAGCCATTATCTTCCATGCTTTCACCCTTTTCCCTGCTGTGTATGCTCTTGCAGTAACGTCAGACTTCTTTCTGTTCCTTGACAAACCCCGTGCTCTCCTTGGTGCCTTTCTATTAAGTGTGTCTGTGTGTCTGTCATCAACGCTTTTATTTTTTAACCTGATCAGACTATCCAATGCATACACACTCAAAACCTCTCTCTCTCTCCTCTAAGTGCCTTTGGGATGTAGTTCATGTGTGCCTGTTTGGCTGTTATAGCATTTGTTGGTCTGAGACGTTTCAAGAATGATTTTTTATTTATTATGGTTTTAGAACATCTGGGGAGTAGGCCCTTACTTGAATCTCTCTGTTAAGTTCCCTCCCTCTCATCCCTCTTTTCCTGCACTTAGGAGGTAAGAAATAAATGGTTGTTAAATTGAATTGAACAAGGCACTCATACTACAGGTCTCTAAATCTTTAGAGTGAGCTATAATGATACAGAGTTTCATCTTTACACAGTGAATTCCTTTCAGGTTATTGGCTCTGCATGAGAGCATGAAGAGGACACATAGTGTAGCTGTGTTCAGTAATTACCTTATCCTCCAAGTGGCAAAAAGAGGGAAGACTTAGCTCATCGCATCAGTCTTAACAACTAGAAAGGCGGGTGGATCACGAGGTCAAGAGATGGAGACCGTCCTGGTCAACATGGTGAAACCCCGTCTCTACTAAAAATACAAAAAATTAGCTGAGCATGGTGGCGCGCGCCTGTAATTCCAGCTACTCAGGAGGCTGAGGCGGGAGAATTGCCTGAACCCAGGAGGCGGAGGTTGCGATGAGCCGAGATCACGCCATTGCACTCCATCCTGGGTAACAAGAGGAAAACTCTGTCTCAAACAACAACAACAACAACTAGAAAAAAAGATACAGCAAAGTGGATTTTGCTGGTGTGTGGAGAAAAAAGTGTGTGCGTGTTTATGAATTAACATGAACTAAGCTCTGGCTGGGCACGGTGGCTCCCGCCTATAATCCCAGCACTTTGGGAGGGTGAGGTGGGTGATCACCTGAGGTCAGGAGTTCAAGACCAGCCTGGCCAACATGGTGAAACCCTGTCTACAAAAATACAAGAATTAGCTGGCCATGATGGTAGGTGCTTGGCCTGGTATGGTATTTTGTGATAGCAGCCCAAGTCAGACTAAGACAGGAGTGTTCTCAAATGTATCTGAAATGGAATTATTTTATAACAGTGCGTTGTGGTAACCCTAGTGATTTTCATGGATTGCACTTTGGGAGACACTGTCTGGTTTAACCTTCATAGAATCTGGAGGCTGTATGTAAATTTGTTGCATCTCCTAACAGCAGCACATGATGCTCATTACTCCTTTCCTTCTATCAATGCCCAGTGACTTCAACAATGACTACAAGATAAACATACATTTCATGTTTTTTACGAATCCTTTACACAGCCCAGGTACATGGATTCTAGATTTCTGGTAACTATTCAAAGGAAAACCCTTGACTAATTTATGGAAGATGAGAGAATTTTTTTATGGTTCCTATCTTTACGTTCTTATCCAGAACGACATAGGTTGCCTGTATTCAAAGGCTACAGGTAATTAAAATGAAAAGTGACGTATTTAATTCAATGTCAAGTTATAGTAACAAGGAGGAAAATGTTTATTTTTACATAAAGCAGCTTGTCTTACCCCCTATTGAAATATATTAGAATATAAAAATTATTGGCCAGGGGCAGTGGCTCAGTCCCTGTAATTCCAGCACTTTGGTAGGCCGAGGTAGGTGGATCACTTGAGGTCAGGAGTTTGAGACCAGCCTGGCCAACATGGTGAAAACCTGTCTCTGCTACAAATGCAAAAAAGGGGAACGATCCAAGATGGCCGATTGCTAACATCCCGGGATTGCAGCTCTCAGGGAAGGAGCGGAGAACTAGAGGACGCCACACTTTCAGACAAATTTTGGTCGCTCACGGAGCAGAAGATCCCCCAGTGGAGGAAACACACGGGTGGCCAGCGCGACTCTCGTGGCCGGCGCAGCGGTTCCGCGGGCACCTCGGCGCGGCAGCTCTCGGAGCAGAGTAAACAGGTCCGGAGGACCCACAAGGGCCCCCAGCAGGACACCAGAGCCCGGCGCAGCGGCTGTGACAGCACCTCGGTGCGGCAGCGCTCGGCTCAGAGTAAACGGGACCGGTTCCCCTTCTGACCGAGGTTTGGAGCCCCGGGAAGGAAGAGTCGCCTACTACGGACACAAGAAGGAAGCCCGACAGGAGAATCCTGGGCAGAAAAGCACCATCAGTTTTAACGCCGCTGCTCTGGCCCTGGGAACTAACAACATGGATGCCCACTCAAGAGACCTAATCTGAAAGTTGGTAAATTCAAAGACGGCAGGAGGATAAATTTACAATGACGGGAAGAAACCAGCGTAAAAAAGCTGAGAACACTCAAAATCAGAACGCCTCTCCCTCTAAAGATGATCACAGTTCCACATCAACAATGGAACAAGGCTTGATGGAGAACGAGCGCCTCCTGATGACAGAATCACTCTTCAAGGAATGGACAATAACAAACTTCGGTGAGTTAAAAGAACACATTGTAGCCCAACGTAAAGAAACTAGGAACTTTGAAAAAAGGTTTGATGAAATCCTATTGAGAATAGACAACTTAGAGAGGAGTATGAGTGAATTAATGGAACTGAAGAATACAATACAGGAACTCTGAGAAGTATGCACAGGTTTAAACACTCGAATTGTTCAATCAGAAGAAAGGATATCAGAGGTCAAAGTCCAACTTAATGAAATAAAAGGTGAAGAAAAGATTAGAGAAAAAAGGATAAAAAGAAATGAGCAAAGTCTCCAAGAAATGTGGGACTACGTGAAAAGACCAAATTTACGTTTGATAGGTGTACCTGAATGCGACGGAGAGAATGAATCCAAGCTGGAAAATACCTTCAGGATATTATTCAGGAAAATTTTCCTAAACTAGCAAAGCAGGTCAACATTCAACCCCAGGTAATACAGAGAACACCACAAAGATATTCCTCAAGAAGAGCAACCCCAAGGCACATAATCGTTAGATTCACCAGGGTTGAAACGAAGGAGAAAATACTAAGGGCAGCCAGAGAGAAAGGTCAGATTACCTACAAAGGCAAGCCTATCAGACTTACAGCAGATCTCTCAGCAGAAACTCTACAAGCCAGAAGGGAGTGGGGGCCAATATTCAACATCCTCAAAGAACAGAACCTTCATCCCAGAATTTCATATCCAGCCAAACTAAGCTTCACAACTGAAGGAAAAATAAAATCTTTTATGAACAAGCAAGAACTCAGACCACCAGGCCTGCTTTACAAGAGCTTCTGAATGAAGCATTACACACAGAAAGAAACAACCAGTATTAGCCTTTCTAAAGATACACCAAAAAGTAAAGAGCACCAACAGAAAGAAGAATTTACACCAACGAATGGATAAAACAGCCAGTCAACATCAAATGGCAGTAACCCTAAATTTAAATCTACTAAATCCCCCAATCAAAAGACACAGCCAAAACCCAAAGGCATATTACATCCAGACCTGTTTCACATGCAAGGATACACAAAGATTCAAAACAAAGGGATGGAGAAAGATTTACCAACCAAATAGAGAGCAAAAATAAATAATAAATAAATAAAAAGCAGGAGTTGCAAATCTCGTAGCGGATAAAATAGATTTTAAAGCAACAAAGATACAGTGGTAAAAGGATCAGTGCAACAAGAGCTAACGATCCTAACACCCAGATACATAGAGACTTAGACTCAATGAGACAGAAAATTAATAAGGATATCAAGGACTCGAACTCAGATCCGGAACAAGTAAACTTAATAAATATTTATAGAGCTCTCCACTTCAAATACACAAAATATACATTCTTGTCAGTACCACATCACACCTACCGATAAGTTTAAATGAAATATTGTTTGGCCATTAATAATACCCAATTTTTTTCAAAATAAAGCAATATTTCCATTTACTCTCCCTCTTTCTTCCTCTCCTTTATTTTTTTTTTCTTTCCTTCTCTCAAAAAAAAAAGAAATCAACTTGTAAACCTCTAGATCCAGGTCGGCAATGTCTCTCTCATTGCTTGATTTCCTTCCTTCCCTTTCCTCCCTCCCTCCCCGCTTCCTCCCTTCCTTCCTTCCTTCATCCCTTCCTTCCTCCCTACCGTCCTTCTTCCCTCCCTTCCTGCCTTCCTCCCCACCCCCCCAAAAAAAAAAAAAAAGGCAAAAAAATTAGCAAGGCATGGTGGTGTGCACCTGGAATCCCAGCTACTTGGGATGCTGAGATAGAAGCCTTGCTTGAACCCGGAAGGCGGAGGTTGTAGTCAGCTGAGGTGGCACCATTGTACTCCAACCCAGGTGACAGAGCAAGACTCCATCTCGAATAAATAAACAAATAAATAAATAAAAATAAAAATTATCTGGAGGAGTGTCTTAACAGCTAAGACCTTCACTGTCTGAAACTTTTAGGAAACCTGCTGTTCTGGATAGCTGAGGTTCCCTGATTGTTGGGATTTAACCCATATATTCATGAATATTCAAAATTCTACCCTTTTTGGTGGACTTTTTCTAAAATGTGTTTCATGCTGCCTTGTCATCATAACTAGAGAACACTAAACGCAACTAAGTGTTTCCATTAGACTCAGGATATGCAAATGCCTTTAAGGCCTAAAGTGATACATCACATTATTTGACCCAATACAATCTTGTCCCCAGTTGTTAAGAAATATTGATGTTGAGAAATCTTAAGTTTATGAATATTGGTGAATGCTGAGTGTATGACAGAATATACTGTTTGCTAGGAAGAACGATGGCAAGGAAAACCTAGCTGCCCCTTCCAAGTACAAAATGACTTGGGGCATTCCAAAGTGGCAGGACAATAAATAAATATCATACACCTGTTAAAACAATTCTTTAAGCTATCTGACCCTGCCCCCATGGCTCCTTCATGGAGAATACTTTTTAGGTTGTTTGTGATCCGTGGCAAGTGGTACCAGCTGCCTACTTGGCATGTTTTGTGTTATGAGAAAATACTGAACACCTGTTTGTTAATAATGATCACCTGTTCAGAGAAAATAAATGCTAGGGTCAGAGTCCACTCATCCACTCGGGGCCTTCAGCCTGGAATGCTGAGAGCCTCTGAGGCTCTCAGCTTGGAAGGCTACTGCCCGCCCCAGCCAATAGACCAACTTTGTTGTTCTATCTGGGTGTCTGCCTCTCATTTCCTTCAGTGCCACCTGGGTGGGGGTCTCTATGGCTGAGCTGGTACTCAGAACCTAATGGTGGGGATTTGGAGTTCCTTCTCTGCGTTATTCGATTCTTTCTTTTCTTTTCTTTTTTTTTTTGAGACAGAGTCTCCCCCTGTCGCCTAGGCTGGAGCGCAGTGGCGCAATCTTGGCTCACTGCAACCTCTGCTTCCTGAGTTAAAGTGATTCTCATGCCTCAGCCTCCTGAGTAGCTGGGATTACAGGCACGCACCACCACACCTAGTAATATTTGTATTTTTACATGTTGGCCAGGCTCAAACTCTTGACTTCAAGTGATCTACCTGCCTTGGCCTCCCAAAGTGCTGGGATTATAGACATGAGCCATCATTCCCAGCTAACAGTTATTTATTTATCAAAGATACTCAGTTAGTGGATATGATGGTTAATTTTCTGTCAATTTGATTGGGCCATCAGGTGCCCAGATGCTTGGTCAAACATGATTCTGGGCGTTTCTGTGAGGGGGGTTTTGGATGAGGTTAACATGTGAATCAGTAGACTGAGTAAAGCAGGTTGCCTTCCCTAATGTGGGTGGACCTCATCCAATCAGCTGAAGGCCTGAATAGAACAAAAAGGTTGACACTTCCTGTAGTAAAGGAGAACCCCTCCTGCCTGACTCCTTTTGAACTGGGACATCAGCTTTTTCCCGCCTTTGGACTTGAGGACTTGAACTGAAACACAGTCTCTTAGTTCTCCGGTCTGATGGCTTTCTTGTGGAATCTACACCATTAGCTCTCCTGGATCTCCAGCTTGCCGACTTACCCCGCAGATCTTGGGACTTCTCAGCCTCTATAATCATGTGAGCCAATTCCTTTTTTTTTTTTCCAGCCAATTACTTATTAGCTATCTATCTATTTATTTATCTGTCTATCCATCCATTCATCCTAGTGGTTCTATTTCTCTGGAAAACCCTAATACAATAGACATAAACTAATGTCAACTAATTAAACTACTCCAAAAGGCCCCTATTGCTTCTCCAAGAAAATCCCCTTTTGAAATGCTTGGCTATACAGAATTCAAACAGGATCGTGGATTTTTATTAGTCAGAGAGAAATCGAGTTCAATATTGAAAAGCATTTCAGTGCTGTGATACTAAATTTCTGGAAGATAGGCACTATGCTAGTTTTGCTTTATCGTTTTCATAGAGAATCATATATAAATTTTTTTAAATGAAACAACATTGTTTGATGCTGATGATAAGAATAATGATAACCAGTAGGTCTTTGTAAGCTAGTGTTGTCATGATAATGCAAACAAGGTAATATCTAGAGCAACTGGGAGGGATAGAATTTATTGGCGGAAGTCCACTCTGAAGGATGCTCCTTTTGTCTTGCTGATACTACAAAGAGGTGGGCTTCTATACTCAGCACTGACTGTGAGGCCAGCTTTGTATCTCTGCTCTGCACCTCTACCCTAGTGTTCTTTTCTGCCCTCTCATGCTCCTTTCTGGCATCAGTGCTGAACACAAGCCTTCTCTGCCTCTCAACTCCACCTCACCATTGTCCTGTTTTCCTCCATCCAATAAGGAAGGAGGGCGGAGTTGTGCTCTCCCTGGCAGCCAGCATCTTGGGGCTTGCTTCAGGCTCCACCTCCCACCATCCACCACCCGCTGAGGACTACACAGCTCTCACCCAGATGCTGTTTTTCCATCCTAGGAGCTGACCTCATTGTCCCTGGGGCTGGAGCCATCTATAAGGCGACCTTGCCAAGTTGGGAGTTTATGGTAGTTTTGCGTTTCTGGCACAGAAGGAGTCAGCCTGTCCCATTGTCTTTTGTCATAAATAAGGTATTAGCAACCACCTTTTCTCTCCTCTCCTCTGCATATGAACATGGCTGAAAACACAGAAGTGCGACTTGTATGTCACACATGGATATAGATTCGCTAGTTTAGGAGCCTGGCTGCTGTTTATGGAAATTGCCAGCATACAGTTCTGCTTCCTGTTCTTTCAGACCAGTATGACATCTGGCTCAGTTGAGCCTCTGTCATGGGTTGCCACACAAACATTGTCTGGTGTTGTCATTTCCTGGCAGTGAACAACTATTCCACATTGCCTCAAGATGCCCTCACAGTGTCCCTCTCATGGCAGCAGAACCAGTCCTCAAAAGGCAAATGTGTGGCTGGAGCATTGTTGTGGAGAAAATAGGCAGGAACAAAGCCAGTGTGGTTTACTGGAAAGCACACCAAATACAGTCCTAGGAACATGGCTACACTCTGTTGACAGTAGAGGAACTGGCGCCCCTCCCACTCACCATTTAGTTGTGACAACCATTCACGTATCTTCCTGTGCCTTCCCTACCTGACACCATGAGGTGGGGAAGGTGGCAGCAGTTGGCTCTTCTCTTCCATAATCACTGACTAGCCCTGCCACATAGCACTGTCAGCTGGACACATCCACACACCCTTAGTAACCCAGCTAATAGCTGTCTTTCTAGATTTTGTTTTTTGCACTGATGTGCAGTGTGTTCTTGGCCATAGCCCCAACTTTGCATGCTTTAATTTCCCCATTCTTTAAAGGAATTTAATAGTGAGCAACCCAAGTTAAATTCTGCATCCTTAGAACAGATTGTGTTATATCAGTGAAAAATGTACTTCATCGTAGGTACAGTGAGAATAATTAATTTAACTTACTACCTTAGTAATCCGTCAAGTAGCCAACTAATATTTACTTAATGTCTGTTCTGTACATGTCATGGTACTACAGGCTCATTTTGAAGTTTTAACAACAAATTATATATTGCTCGGAAATTTGTGTCTTTAAAAAGCTAAAAACAATAGTTATTTCATATTTTAAATGACAAATACCTATTCAGTATTTGGGACTTTTTAAATAACAGAAATTTAAATACAACAGAGGGATAAAAAGAGAAAAATTCCCTTCAAACATCAGGTTTTATGAGGACTAGATATAATGTTAGTAATAAATGATGTGGAGTTTCCTTACTGGAAAATACTACTTAGGCCAGGCGCCGAAGCTCATGCCTGTACTCCCACCACTTTGGGAGGCTGAGGCAGGAGGATCTCTTGAGCCCAAGAATTCGAGACCGGCCTGGGCAACTTAGTGAAAACCTGTCTCTACAAAAAATTTAAAAATCGGCCAGGTGGGGTGGTATGCACCTGTAGTTTCAACTACTCTGGAGGCTGAGATCGCTTGAGCCCAGTTCAAGGCTGCATGTGCTACGGCGGCACCACTGCACTCCAGCCGAGGTGGCAGAGTGTGTGTCTCAAAAAAGAAGAAAAAAAAAAGACTATAATCATTCCATACAGAATACAAAACATTACCCTGACACAAAAATGTTATAGAAACCCTAACTGATCTTCACATGGTTACTTGTGGGATCTCAGACCTTTCAAATAGTCATTGAAAATTTTAATTTATTAGAAACAGTCATTTTTGATCCCCAGAAGGAAGAAATCACAAATAAAAAAAGAAGAGGCTTAAGGCTCAGATCTGTAGATTACTTGTTGAGGAACCCGAGGGCAGACAGCTGGGGAGGCGACTGCAGACTGACTTGAGGTTTCTGGAGTTAGGGCTGCTTACATGTACCTGGTGAGACACCTTCAAGCTCCACGGTCGCCTCAGCACTACCTTTCCGAAAGACTGCCTTCTAGGTACAACGTGTCTTTATTAATTTTTGTAACTTTTCTTTATCTATGGGCATCCCCATGGGGGCCCTTTCTCTCCCCAACTTTCCCTTGTGTGTGAAATAACGACAACATAATCTGTAACTTCCCAGGCCTTGAAAATTCCATTTCCGCACATACTGCTACGGCTAAAAGATTTCTGAATTTTGTGTTGCTATCCCCTCAGCAAGGAGTTTCATTTGCCAAGCATTATAAAGGCAGAGAAAGCAATTCTGTGGGCCGATACCTTTGCGTTTAGGAGGCACAGATATCTCTTGATAATCTTCCTCTCTTCACATTGGTGGCTTTTGAATTGTTCAGCGTTTTAGAAATACCGTAATCTCAGCCTATTAAATATTAAGAGACTCCTTCGGATTCCTTGAGCCTTAAAGTTATGTTATGCAAATCTGTCCGAGTGTGTTTCCATGGTGCAGAATAAAAGTTATGGTAGGGTTTTTTGAAGCAGCAGGACTGTAAGCGTCACTCCTGTCACTGCCTTTCACAAGAGCCCACTTGCTGTGAAATATTTTGAAAACAGAGCTGAAGTGGAGATAACGCAGAGCACAAACAGGCGGAAATAAGAATAAACCGTGCGTGGCTAACAGAAACCCGGAGGCTGGCTGTTTCTGGAGAAGAGAACGCTCTGTAAACCTGGAGGAAAAACCACGCGGGCCATTGTTTGGAGGCCTCTTGGGGGTCGTTTCCTTGCCCCCTCGGGTTGGGGGGGCTCCTCCAGGCCAAGGAAGCGGCCCCCCAAAACCTCTTCCGGGACTGCAGCATTCTCTCCCCACATCCCCAGGGAGCAGGGCCTTCTCGGGCCACAATTCTCCGCGACCCAAAAATAACTACACAGATGTGAGGAAAAGGGCCAAAGCCTACGGCACAGGGCGGTGCTTAATTACAGCCTTATCGCTTTCAGCCAGAACGCTCGAAACCTAACCTAGCGCCAGCCTTTTATAGCCGGTCCCTCGAGCCCCGCCCTAGCAACTTCTCCTAGCAACGCCTCGCCCGGTGCTGGGCCGTCTTATCGGTCTCCGCCAGGCCTTTCCTGTTCCCTTCCCCCAGTCCCCGCCGCCCGGCCGCGCGGCTCACGTGACCGGCCCCAGGGGAGGGGAAGGGTGAACGAAGCGTGAAGGGGCGGGGCACTGGAAGACGCGGTATGCATCATCAAGATGCGCCGGGCGAGTTGCGGCGCCTGGTGTCTCAGGGAGGCTGAAGGTTCGGAGATTCAGTAACATGGCGGAGGCCGCGGCGGTTGTGTGGATTCGCGGCCCCGGCTTTGGGTGCAAGGCGGTACGGTGTGCCTCGGCTCGGTCCACCGTCTGGGATTTTATCCACCGGCACTGCCAAGATCAGGTGAGGATTTCGGTTGCTGTTAGGACGGAGAAAGAGGCAAACAAGTAGTAGGGCTGGGTACGGAGTAGGTCTGTCAAGGGGGTATGTCTGTTTTCTGGGAGTTTCACTTGTTAAGGCTGAGAGTTCCTTAGTATTAAGGTGCTTCGAACTGTTACTGAGATCTTTCTTTGCTTTCGTTTTGTGGTGGTGGTTGTTTTGTCTCCCCACCAAGAGGGAGAAAAAAAAAACCTGTTACAGGCACTTAGTCCCGCCCACAGTTAGAAATGCTTTGTTTCTTTCTTTATCCGTAAATCTGATGGTTTTCTGGAGTTGGGCCAGCTGATTTTTAAGGCTCAAGTCTTCACCTTCTTACGATGGTTATGTGACGTGTATTTTGTCCACTAATCACACAGCCTTGTTAGCTCCAGCCTAGAGAAATATGTATATCCAAACCCAGGACAAAGTATTACTGGGGAGGAAAACTGATTCTTTTGGTCACTGGTAGTGGCCAAGCATTCACACGTGTGGCCTGTTGAGGGCCTGAGTTCTTAGGGCCTGTTATGTAGAAGTGTTCACTAATCATTTGATGGTCTCATTTGTCCATGCGTATTCATGAAAACATATCAGGGACTTTCAAAGTTACACAGCGGCTTTTACTTAACTCTCAAGTAAGCTCTTACCAGGTGTAAGATATTAAACCTGTTCAGTTGTCAAAAGAATTTAGTGGTTTCCCTGAATCTAATTTTAATTTTGGCACTTGATCTAGAACTCTGTTCTTTCCGCACCTCATCCGTGCTTTCCTCGGCTATTTCCTCTGCTTGCTATTTATAAGCTTAACAAATGTTAACACTGCAATCTAAACCAAAATTTTAAGAGATTTGGATCGATTCCGTGAAGAAGCAATGTGTGTTTGCAAACAATACGGTTTTTCACTTTCTGTTTTCTTTCCTGCTCTGTAATCCAGTCTAAAAACTGTAAGCACAACTGTTTTTGAGCATGAAAATAATTGTATTCTAATTCCTTTGAAAATAACTCTTACTTCATGAGTACAGCGTTCAAACTTGCTGACAATTGATCCAAAGTGAAACCAGAAAAATTAGGATCTTAATCATGAGGTGTGTTGGAAATAAGAATTTAAAAATCAGAAGCAAGAAATATGGGTTCAGTGGCTCATGCCTGTAATCCCAGCATTTTGGGAGGTCGAGGAGGGTGGATCACCTGAGGTCAGAAGTTTGAGACCAGTTGGCCAACATGGTGAAACACTGTCTCTACTAAAAATACACAAAAATTAGCCGGGTGTGGCAGCAGACACCTGTAATCCCAGCTGCTTGGGAGGTTGAGGCAGGAAAATCGTTTGAACCTGAGAGGCTGCAGTGAGCTGAGATTGCACTATTGCACTCCAGCCTGGGTGACAGAGCAAGACTCCTTCTAAAAAATATATATATGTACACACACTTATGTGTACATGTGCATGCATCTACACGTGTACATGTGCATGCACACATGTACATGCACACACATACACGTGCACACATGTGCATGTACATACACGTACACACATACCTGCACACACGCACACGTGTGCAGACACGTGTACGCATGCACACGTACATGCGCGTGTGCGTATTGTGCATGTGTACATGCACATATACGTGTACACATGTACATGTACATATACGTGTACATATGTGAGTGGATTCAGAAACTTAAGAAACATGACCATAGCAAATAAGAATAGAAACACAAAAGCGTATTTGATGAGATACTGGAACAAATAAGAATAGCTCAAGTTCACACCTAATGCTTTTAAAAGCAAAACTATTCCGACACATGATGAAGTTAGTGTTAACTCCCACTGAGAAAATAAAAATCTGCCCTGCTTTTCATCAGGTTGGGATAAGAGACACAGATAAAGCCAGCTGCAAAATGTTTTGTTTCTCTTTTTGTTTCCCCACACCTACACTGATGTACAGTGGCAGAGTTAACAGCAAATGGTAACATGTCATAATGACCCCTATGAAGGTCTGCTGCTTTCTTATTGACTGAGAAACCTTGGTCTCAGAAATCATAGACTATAAGAAACTTTGCTGTTTGAAATTCTCTCAATAAGGGTGAATCCTCTTGCCTTGTAGAGGCAAGCATTCTTGATTTCCAACCCAAGTCAGAGCTTCCCATTAAGGATTTCTGGATACAATTTTCCACATTTATCTTAAATTTGTAGTTTCCAAGGAAAGAGGAGCCTTCACAATATGAATCTGATGTTGACAGTTCTATATACAGTCCTGCTTTATTTTGAGGCTGTTTAAACACTACTTGATGTAAATTTCACCTCAACTCCACCCTATCCCCAAATCTGATAATGACACTTCTTTCTTTGTGTTGGTTAGATACCCAAGACTCCTGGTGTGCAGTTCCCTTCCTTGCAGTGAATCCATAAGTTTGACAGGTTTATTTCTGATCGCCTTACACTGATTGTGCTAAAACACACATGATACTTCGTTTTGAAGCACTTTACAATGCACAAATGGTTAAAAACAGTTAAATGAGTCTAAGTTTATCCTTTTTCTGCTTGTGACTTCATCAGATCTTACGTAGAAAATGCAATTTTGTTGATCAGTTTTGTTAAATAAGCCATCCTGTTTGGAAATGAAGTATACATTCCGTGGTGTATACTTTCTGCCTTCTAATTAATGTCTTTTAAAGTTATTTAGAAATACCATACTCATTAGACATACAAATGTCTTCTAATATGTAAACATTAAACAGATGCAAAATGTATTACATATCTCATTTAATGTTTACAACAGCTCTTTAAGGAAAGACAAGAAAAGTCCTTCATGTTACCTCATTGCAGACAGCCTGAGCTCCCTTGCTCCTCTCTCCCACCGTTATATTTGCCTGGGAAAACCCCAAACAAGATAAATCCAACTCTTCACCTGTTCTACTCGGGCATCTGGGCAGGGACTGTGGTAGAGATCTATAATCACATCTCAGCCTCCATACATCCACCAACCTGGTGCTGCTTGGAAATTCTGTATTTCCTTGGTTCAAAGTGGGCTTTTACTGGGTTACAGGACTGCTGAGAGTATTGATTCATGTGGGCCTTGGGGTGGCTGCCCAGAATCTTAATGTGTCTTCAGCAACTTTGCTCATTTTTGCTCATTTTTCATGTTTTTATGTCTCCCATGGTATACTTATATTGATGTATTAAAAACCATACTCTAGCCAGGCACAGTGGCTCATGCCTATAATCCCAGTACTTTGGGAAGCTGAGACGGGTGGATCACCTGAGGTCAGGAGTTTGAGACCAGCCTAACCACCATAGTGAAACCTCGTCTCTACTAAAAATACGAAAAATTAGCTGGGCATGATGGTGGTCGCCTGTACTCCCAGCTACTAGGGAGGCTAAGGCAGGAGAAGTGCTTGAACCCAGGAGGTGGAGGTTGCAGTGAACCAAGATCATGCCATTGCACTCCAGCATGGGCAACCAAAGTGAAACTCTGTCTTAAAAAAAAACAAAAACACCATATGCTTGACTCCTTCCTTTTCTTCTTTTTATTCCTACCTGCACTTTTGAGGATGTATATTGTCAGTTTTAAATCTGAGTACTACTTTTGATGTTCAATTTAATCTTACTTGTTTAGGAAAGTCAGAAAATGGGACCGCCACAGTTATGAGTCTGAGTCCTGTATAGTCCTCTACCTTGACTTAGATTACCTATCAGAGAAGAAGAGGCAGTTTTTGTTTTCACCAAAAAGACTGAAGTTTTTTCTGTATGTGATGATTAGGTGATGTAGGGAAAAAATGATACCCAGAATACATCATGTGAAATGACTTTTTTTTTTTTTTGAGACGGAGTCTTGTTCTGTCACCAGTCTGGAGTGCAGTGGCATGATCTCAGCTCACTGAAACCTGCAACTCCCTGGTTCAAGTGATTCTCCTGCCTCAGCCTCTGGAGTAGCTGGGATTACAGGCATGCGCCACCATGCCCAGCTAGTTTTTGTATTTTTAGTAGAGACGCAATTTACCATGTTGACTAGGATGGTCTTGATCTCCTGACCTTGTGATCCACCCACCTCGACCTTCAAGAGTGCTGGGATTGCAGGTGTGATCCGCTGCGCCCAGCCAACTTTTTTTCTTCTAGTAGTTTACATTTTCAATTCAATAAATACTAATTTAACACCCACTGTGTACTTATAACCAGAGTAACAAAAAGACAGCTAGGTCCCTTCTTGTAACAAACTTGTGTTGTCTCATAAAAGGCATTAAAAAACCAAATTTGTTTCTAGGATGTTCCAGTGGAATACTTCTTTGTGAAATGCAATGGATCACTCATTAACACCAGTGACACAGTGCAGCATGGAGCCGTGTATAGCTTGGAACCCAGACTTTTCGGTGGAAAAGGAGGTAGGATGTGGACATTAACTACTCAGTTGTAGCACATTTACAGTCTGTATTTTTTTTTATTTATTTATTTTCCTATTCTGCTGCTGACATTTGCTGTCTTTAGCTATGGTACTTAATTAACAAACTTCTTGGTCTCTTTAGTATGCCAATATTGTTTTGCCTTATGAATTCTTTTATTTACTTAACCTAATTTTGGATATTTTCTCTTTTATTCTGATTTCTTTTTTTTTCTTTTTGAGACACCGTCTTGTTCTGTCACCCAGGCTGGAGTACAGTGGTGCGATCACGGCTCACTGCATCCTTGAACTCCTGACCTCAAGCAATACTCCCACCTCAGTTTCCCTAGTAGCTGGGATTACAGGTGCACACCACCATGCCCAGCTAACTTTTGTATTCTTTGTAGAGATGGGGTTTTTCCATGTTGCCCAGGCTTTTGTTCTTGTCGAAAGAAATATTGTATGTTACAATTCGCACTTTCTCCAGCTGGATAGCTCTTAGGGAACCTAGGCTCTAAAACTTTGGAGAAAAATTAGATGAAGAGAGATGGCCATTATTCTGTTCAATTTGCTGAATGAAGAAGTTTTTTTTTCTTTTAAATCTCCTTCCACTTTAATCAAGATTTTGTCTTGTTATTGTAGTTCTAAAGGAAGTTAAAAGTTAACCTTAGGAAACACAATTGTTTACAGGTTGAGGCAGATTAGAGTTTTGGTTGTATTAATTACAACTACGAAGAAGAAAAAAAAGAGTGAAATAATATAAACAGTTCTTGGTATTTTTCCTAAGGCACTAACATGTGATCCCTAAGCTTTCTCAAAATCTACAGTGACTTGGTTTGGTTTTCAGAGCACTGACATATCAGACTGTATCCAGCTGTTGGAAATTGTATCATTAAGAATGAAGCATGGGCTGGGTGCAGTGGTTCACACCTGTAATCCCAGCACTTTGGGAGGCCAAGGCAGGTGGATCACCTGGGTCAGGAGTTGGAGAGCAGCCTGGCCAATGTGGTGAAAACCCGTCTCTACTAAAGATACAAAAATTAGCCAGGTGTGCTGTTGCATGCCTGTAATCTCAGCTGCTCAGACGCTGAGACATGAGAATCACTTGAACCCAAGAGGTAGAGGTTACAGTGAGCTGAGATTGTGCCACTGCACTATAGCCTGGGCAACACGGTGAAACTCTATCTCAAAAAAAGAAGAATGAAGTAAGTGGCCAGGCATGGTGGCTCATGTCTGTAATCCCAACACTTTGAGAATCCAAGGTAGGAGGATTATTTGAACCCAGGAGTTTGAAAACAGCTTGGCAAGATGGTAAGATCTTAGTCTCTACCAAAAAAAAAAAAAGTGCATTAGCACATACCTGTAATCCTAGCAACTTGGGAGGCTGAGGAGCCATTGAGCCCAGGATTTCAAGGCTGCAGTGAGTTTGATTACATCAAGGTATTGCACTCCAGCCTAGGTGACAGAGCAAGACCCCATCTCTTGGGGGGGGGAGGGGGGAGAATGAAGCATGTCGTATCAGTCAGTGAGAGCTTAAAATTGTCTTTCCTTTTAAACTCATTGAAATCTCAGTATATACTTTTTAAGTTCTTAATCTGGGAATCTGGGGTTTCTGTCATTGGGTGAAGCTTTTTAAATAGTCTAGCCGTATAGCTATTATACCTATATGCAAATAACTAACACAAGGATAAATAATTAGGTTTGGGGAGGGCTAGGTATTTTATCTCAGAACTATGAAATGAAAGGCAAAAGGCATTAGGTTGAATCAGTCTTTTTACTTTTGCTGTCTGAATTAGAATCTTGATGTTCATCTTTTCTTAAAAAAAAGAGAGATCATTGTTAACCTTGTAATACAGATTGTTTTCACAAATTCGGCTTGTATTCATCCTTGAACACATTTTAACCTGCTTTCTCCAAATACATCTGCTCAGGTTTTGGATCTATGCTCCGAGCACTTGGTGCTCAAATTGAGAAGACAACCAATCGAGAAGCTTGCCGGGATCTCAGTGGAAGGAGACTACGCGATGTCAATCATGAAAAAGCGTAAGATGCCCACCTTTTTTTTTTTTGTTTTGAAGAGCGACACATACCTTCCTATCGATAGTGATTATACACATGCCACACGTATTGGCAATGGAAACTTAAAATACTTACATCTGAATTTATTATCAGATTTAACCTCTTCCGTAATTTAATAATTATCTTTGAGATTTAGTTCAAAACAGTAGTAAGCATGGCTCACTTTCCTGAGAGAATATCCCAATATGAACAAGTGCATTAATTCATCAAGGACATTTTATGTATAAAAGCATTTATGTAATATATCTGTTCAGTAACATCTCTTCCTCCCTCATCCCCAGAATGGCTGAATGGGTAAAACAACAAGCCGAGCGAGAGGCTGAAAAGGAGCAGAGGCGGCTGGAGCGACTGCAACGGAAGCTTGTAGAACCCAAACACTGCTTTACCAGCCCTGACTACCAGCAGCAGTGCCATGAGATGGCTGAGCGTCTGGAGGATTCCGTCCTCAAAGGTGAGAATGAGGATTCCTTAGTATGTTCAGCTGGCACCCTTGAAGCCAGCTGTTCCAAACTGCTCTATGCAACACACGAAGAGCAGTTTTTAAGCTTATTTTAGGTTACAGATGTCTGAGAATCTGATGAAAACTTTGGAACTTTTATCCCTTTAAATGAACACAGTATGTTTTTTAAAAAGAACATATACCCACACAACATTTGGCATATTTAACCCCTGAATTCCATGGAGCCATGGGCCCCAGGTAAGAACATTTTTTTGTGTTTGTGTTTAGGGATAAGCTAAGTCTTCAGAAGATGTCTAAACCTCAAAGAATTTGCTGCCAGTTTTAGGTCAGTTTTTAATGTGAATGATTCTCATTAACTTTTGTTTTTAGCATCCAAAGCATTATGGCAGGCCTAGTATGGGAACAGTTCAATAAGAAACAATCTTTTTCCGTCAGAACGGGTATGATATGACAGGAAAAAGACAAGTGTATGCAAATAACTGACACAGGGATAAATAATTAGGTTTGGGGAGGGCTAGGGATGAACCTGTCATCCTCAAAGTTACAAATTGTGCAATGATGCTTTAAGAATCTACTCCTAGACCAGAATGATTATTATTTTAAATCTGTGTAAATTTGAAATTAATTGTATAAAATGTTGGTATCTTAAGAAATTTAATATGGAGTTGTAGATCACAGCTCTTTTTGCAATCCATGTTATTTATAATTTCCTTAAACTCAGTCTCTATAGTAGAAACTGGATTGTTAAAATTTCTGGTTAGGTATGCAGGCTGCCTCTAGCAAGATGGTTTCAGCAGAAGTCAGTGAGAGTCGGAAACGGCAAAGGCCTACCAGATCTAAAACAGACAGAGGAGCCGGCATGGGGAAGAAGAGATGCTTCTGGTAAGTGTTTCACTTTTGTTCCCAACTGATTTTTGAGGACTGACATGAGACATTTCCTCCTTGTTTATCTGCCATAAACACATTTTTATGTAATGTTTATTGGGAGCTCAGAAAATTTCCAGAGTGCTTCAGGCTTAAGCTATCTTCCCACCTCCTTCTGAGTAGCTGGGACTAGGGTGCATGCCACCATACCTAGATAATTTTTTTGTATTTTTTTGTGGAGATGGGGTTTCGCCATGTTGCCCAGACTGGTCTCAAACTCCTGACTTCAAGTAATCCACCCTCCTCAGCCTCTCAAAGTGCTGGGATTACAGGCATGAGCCACCGTCTCTGGCCCAAGCATAGGATTTATAAAAATATGTGTATGTATGTGTGTGTGTGTGTGTGTGTGTGTGTGTGTGTGTGTGTATTTATATTATTGGGCAGTACCTCATTCTATAAAACAGAATAATTGTTCCTAGGATTTTCTTTATATATTTTTTTCACCAATCAAGGCAAGGAGCAGCACCAGAGAATTTTTTTTTTTTTTTGAGATGAAGTCTTGCTCTCATCACCCAGGCTGGAGTGAGTGCAATGGTTCTGTCGGCTCACTGCAACCTCCACTTCCTGGGTTCAAGTGATCCTTCTGCCTCAGCCTCCTGAGTAGCTGGGATTAGGGATGCCTGCCACCATGCCCAGCTAATTTTTGTATTTTTAGTAGAGAGGGGGTTTTACCATGTTGGCCAGGTTGGTATCAAACTTCTGATACCAACCTGATACCAACTCAGGTGATCCTCCTGCCTCAGCCTCCCAAAGTGCTGGGATTACAGGTATTGAGCCACTGCTGTGCTCGGCCTTTCTTTTTTTTTTTTGAGATGGAGTCTTGTTCTTTTGCCCAGGCTGGAGTGTAATGGCGTGATCTCGGCTTACTGCAACCTCCACCTCCCAGGTTTCAGCCATTCTCCTGCCTCAGCACCCAAGTATCTGGGACTACAGGTGCATACCACCATGCCCAGCTAAGTTTTGTATTTTTAGTAGAGAGAGGGTTTCACCATGTTGGGTAGGCTAGTCTGAAACTCCTAACCTCAAGTGATTTGCCCACTTCGGCCTCCAAAAGTGCTGGGATTAGAGGCATGAACCACCGCACCTGTCTGGATTTTCTTTATAACTATTATTCTATCTAATTTCCAACCATCAAAGTTAATGTAATATAGTGGGGGAAAGCTTTAAGCAAAATCAATTTTGCTTTCAGAGATTCAGAACTTTAGAAAGGAGATTCTTGTAGATCTTTGGGACAGTTGGGTCTAGTCTCATTGAAATTTTTTTCCCTTCTGGTTATAAGCTCTGGAATATCTTTTTCTGAAATATACCTGTTCTCCATCTCAAGCTAGCAGAGACAGATTCTGTTTCCTGGCCAAACTGTAACTCTTTGCTTTAAATAGACGATATAAATGCTGTTAAACCTTTCTGCTGTTTCTGACAGGTTGGGCATGGAGGGACTAGAGACTGTAGAAGGGTCCAGCTCAGAGAGCTCAGATGATGACAGTGAAGAAGCACTGAGCACTTCAAGAATCAGTTTCCATGCTCCCAAACATGGCAGCGATGGTGTGAAGATGACAGCCAAATTTCCCAGTAGTTCTCAGAGGGCAAGAGTAGTGAATACTGACCCTGACTCACCAGAACAACTGCAGATCGCAGTGACTGACTCTGGGCGGCATATTTCAAAAGACTCATGTGCTGAGCTGGGGGAGTCCAAAGAGCACATGGAAAGCAGGATGGTGACAGAAACAGAAGAGACCCAGGAGAATAAGGCAGAGAGTAAAGAATCCATAGAAGAGGAATCCACTGGGGCTGGACTGAATAAGGAGAAAGAGACAAAAGAAGGGACTGATGAGGAAAGAGTTGCTGAGGTAGCACTTGAAGTTAAGGAAAACATTGCCGTTGCCAAACTGCAGGAGAGCCAGCCCGGAGACACAGTAAGTTTGGGGTTGATTTCTAGAACTAAATCAATTTAATCTCCACAATAAGTCATTAAAATGAAAATGAGCTTTTCCCCCTCAGCTGTTTAGTAAAAGGCTTGTTTGATTTTAAGGACAGATTATGGTGAAGCTTGTCTTGTTCCTCAAAAACTTTTTAAGCGCTGGAATTTATACTATATTGCCACTAGGTGGTGTCCTTGATTTCATATTGCATCAATCGTAAGAGGCATGTTTTCTACATTTTAGCATGTCTAAAATGAGATGTGTATAACATAGCTAAATTGGTATTACTTATTCCTAGTAACACATGAACAAGGGTATATTAAGATACATGGCATTTTAGATTTGATGAATGTGCTCATTTTTCCTGTCACTAAATTGCTACTCAGCTTTTTGTTTCTAATGTGAGGATACAGTTTGAACAATAATTTCAGCTGACTGTGAAGACCTTTTCTATAGATGAGGAGCCTCTCCTTTTAAATTTATCATTAAATCTTAAGTACCCACAGTCAGCCTTTTAAAAAAGACATCTTCATCTGGTTGTGGTGGCTCACGCCTGTAATCCTAGCACTTTGGGAGGCTGAAGTGGGCAGATCACTTGAGGTCAGGAGCTTGAGACCAGCCTGGCCAGCAGGGTGAAACCCCGTCTCTACGAAACATACAAAAAATTAGCTGGGCACAGTGGCGTGTGCCTGTAATCCCAGCTGCTCAGGAGGCTGAGACAGGAGAATTGCCTGAACCCAGGAGGCAGAGATTACGGTGAGCCAATATCGCGCCATTGCACTCCAGCCTGGGTAACAAGAGCAAAACTCTGTCTCAAAAAAAAAAAAATACAAAAAACAAACAAAATTAGCCAGGTGTTGTGGTGCATGCCTATAATCCTAGCTACTCAGGAGGCAGAGGCACAAGAATCGCTTGTACCCTGAGAGGCAGAGGTTGCAGTGAGGTGAGATTGCACCACTGCACTCCAGCCTGGGTAACAGAGAGAGGCTGTCTCAAAAAACGATAATAAAATAAAAACCACATTTTCATAGTACATTCTCTCAAAACGTTGGTTTTTCACTATCTATAGTGGACTGGCTTTCAGCAAAAATCTCTGATGTTCTTTGATCTAATGATTTGCTTTTTAGAATAGGCAAAACCTAAACTACTTAATTGCCTTCAGTAAACACAAAACCTAACATTTGTTAAGCCAGCACCTTCTCCTCTCCCAGTAAATAAGCAAAAATGCATAGATTGCCCTTTCTGGTGAGAATATTGGAATCTTTAATGCTAAGGGCCTAAACCTAAACTACTTAATTACCTCAATAAACACAAAACATTTGTTTAGCCAGCACCTTCCCCTCCCCCAGTAAATAAGTAAAGATGCATGGATGCGTTTTCTGGTGAGAATATTGGAATCTTTTATGCTAAGGACCTTAATTTCATTGGAATCTTTTATGCTGAGGGCCTTAATTTGAGCCTAATACAGTCTCTGGAGTTGTAAGCTTGTAATTTTTATGTTACGTGCATTTATTCGGTAAGAGCTTTATCCTGACTGAAGTCATAGAAAAATAAACAAGGAATCATAGGATAAAACCTGATATTTTTCAGTGTTAACCAGAGTTTTGTTCTTGATGTTGTAGTAATAGCTGTTGTATTCATAACAACCAGGTGTGATTCTTTAAACACATAAGTGGTGTTTTAGAATTTGGTCACAAATAAGCCAATGTTAACTCCAGAAATCTAACAAAACAGCTTTTTTAAGAAAAGAAAGATCACCTAGAGAGATAGAGTGTTGCTCCAGAGTTCTTTAATATTTTAAAACTGTGAAAGTAAGTTATTCTTTGAATATATTTTTAAAAACTCACCTAAAGATGAACATTTTCATTCTTTTCAAGGTATCATTAACAGGATTTTTAATTTTCTCTTTTTTTTTCCGAAGACAAGAGTCTTACTCTGTCGCCCAGGCTGGAGTGCAGTGGCGTGATTTCTGCATACTGCAACCTCCACCTCCCAGGTTCAAGCAATTCTCCTGCCTCAGTCTCCTGAGTAGCTGAGACTATAGGCACGCACCACCACACCTGGCTAATTTTTGTATTTTTATTAGAGATGGAGTTTCACCATGTTGACCAGGCTGGTTTTGAACTCCTAACCTCAAGTGTTGCACCTGCCTTGGCCTCCCAAAGTGATGGGATTACAGGCTAATTTTGTCTTAAAGTCTGTAAAGGTACTTCGTAGGTAGAACAGCTGCGAATCTATTGAACAGTATTTGAATTTGTTGAGGTATATAAGGGGGAACTCTGACAATTAGTCTTAATTACTTAATTAGAATAGAAAGCATTAAGATTATGGAATTAATAGACAGAAGCATGGGATTCTCATTAAGCTTTTAGGAGTGCCTGATCTTTTCTGTGGGAATAGGCTGGTATATTTTACTGTTTAGATTTTTACTGGAAAAATCAGAAAAGAACAGTATTAAAAATTTGGGAATTCTGTACTTCTGTTATTGTTCTGAATGCTCATTTCTAAATGAGTATATGAAAAATTATATGTATTGAGAATACTTACGGAATAAAGTGGATGAATGATGATTAAAATTCAGTTGCAAGATATGGCAAATTAAGTGAAAATTTCTAAAGAAATAAAATGTGGTTGACAGTTAAGAGTCTTTATTCAGACAAAAGAGCTTGTTTTAAATATTTTATTTTTTTCCCTCAGGTTATTGGTAAGGAAACTATAGATTTATTGGCGTTCAACTCTGTTGCAGAACTGGAGTTGCTGGGTTTGGAGAAGCTCAAGTGTGAACTGATGTCCCTCGGACTGAAATGTGGGGGCACTTTACAGGAGCGGGCAGCAAGACTCTTCTCTGTCAGAGGACTGGCAAAGGAGCAAATTGACCCGGCTTTATTTGCCAAGCCTTCGAAAGGGAAGAAGAAATGAATGTCATCAGAGCTGATTCCTGTTTCTCTATAGTGTCTAGCATTTATAACCTGTATAATGTGGACTCTTGACGAGTATTCCTGTTGATACTAAAAACTAACTTTTTAGTAACCCAATTCTAACTATCCCCTTTTTCCTTGTTAGGTCTGTAGAATTAATGTCTGAAACCATCTGGGCCTTACATTTTCTTTGTATGGTTTTCTGTAATGTATTTAATAAATATAGGGCTATTCAGATTTTTTGGTTTGATCTTGTGTCATTTAGGTAATGAATCTATCCAAGGAATCTATCCATTTGACCCAGGTTATGAAATTTGTAGAAATAAAGTTAAATTGAAAAGAAATAAAATTTCTTTTCTTCATTATATTCTTTCTTCTACTTAGCTTGGGTTTCTTTTGATCTTTTTTCTTTAGTTCCTTAAGATAAGCCTTAGGTCATTGATCTTGGACATTATTTAAAATATATATTTAAAGCTATAAATTTTCCTTTAAGCATTACTTTAGTTGCATCTTTACAATTTTATTATATTGCATTTAAATTATTCAGTTCTAATTATTTTCTTTTTTTTTTTTTTTCTCTGAGACGGAATTTTGCTTTTGTCGCCCAGGCTGGAGTGCAACGGTACAATCTTGGCCCTATGCAGCCTCTGCCTCCTGGGTTCAAGTGATTCTCCTGCCTCAGCCTCCTGAGTAGCTGGGACTAGAGGCACCGGCCACCATGCCTGGCTAATTTTTCTATTTTTAGTAGAGATGGGGTTTCACCACATTGGCCAGGCTGGTCTCAAACTCCTGACCTCAGGTAATCCACCCGCCTCTGCCTCCCAAAGTGCTGGGATTACAGGCATGAGCCACCACACCCAGCCTCTAATTATTTTCTCATTTCCTCCATGAATTCTTCTTTGATCCACGGATTATCAGAAGTAGACTAATTAGCAAATAATTTGGTTTTTTTCCTCTTAGTATCTTGTTGCTAATTTCTGCTTTAATTCCAATGAGGTCAGTATCCTCTTTATGATTTTAGTCCTTTAGTTTTATTGAGACTTGTTTTATGATGAATGTTGTCTGTCATGATGAATGTACCACACACAGTTTAAAAGAATGTGTATTTTAGGCCATGTGTGGTGGCTCATGCCTGTAATCCAGTATTTTGGGAGGCTGAGGTGGGAGGATCATTTCAAGACCAGCCTGGACAACACATAGCGCGACCACACCTCTAAAAATAGGAATATGTAATGTGAATTGTTGGGTGAATATGTTCTGTGATACGGATTAGATTAAGTGGTTGATAGTATGGTTCAGATCTTCTACATCTTTACTGATTTTTTTGTTTAGCAGGTGCTGAGAAAGGATGTTAAAATTTTCAATTATGATTGTGGGATTGTCCGTTTTTTTCTTTAATTCTGCCAGTTTTTACTTCATTTTTTGAAGCTCTAATAACTTCTGTCTTCCCAATGTATTGACCATTTTATCATTATGAAATTTCCCTCTGGCACGCAGCCTTCTTAAGCCTGGTGTTTGCACAGTACACCTCTTTCTGTTCATTTACTTGGCACTTCTGTGTCTAAAGTAGTTTCTTTAAATAACGTATACTTGAGTCTTGCATTTGATATATTCTGTCTCTACCTTTTAATAAGTGTTAACATTAAATTGTTTGTAATATTTTACATGTTTTCGCTTTAGCTTAGGAGATTCTTTAGCTATACTGTTTTTATAATTGTTTTAAGTTGGATGCTCTAGGAATTACAGTATGCATTCTTAATTTTTCAGTCTACCTGGAGTTGATGTGCCACTTCACATAAAATGTAGAAATCTTGTAACTGTGTACCTCCATTTACCATCCCTGCTTTTTATGCTGTAATTGTCATACCTATTAAATCTACATACGTTGTAAGCCCTGTCATAATTTCTGCTTTAAATAATATGTATTTTAAAGAAATTAAGAGGAAAAATAAAATCTTTTCTATTTATTCACATGTTTACCATTTTTAATATTTTTCATTTCTTCTTGAAGATCTAATATTTCCCTTAAGCCTGAAGAACTTTCTGTAGCATTTTTTATAGTACGAATCTCCTAGCAACAAATTACTAGTTTTCTCTTTTTTTTAAAAATTTTTTTGACTGAGTGCAGTGACTCAGGCCTGTAATCCCAGCATTCTGGGAGGCCATGGTGGGTGGATCATTTGAGGTCAAGAGTTCAAGACCAGCCTGGCCAGTATGATGGAACCTTGTCTCTACTAAAAATACAAAAAAAAAAAAAAAAACCAGGCGTGGCAGTGTGTGCCTGTAATACCAGTTACTCAGGAGGCTTAGGCACTAAAATCACTTGAACCCAGGAGGCGGAGGTTTCAGTGAGTGAAGATTGCACTGCTGCACTCCAGCCTGGGTGTCAGAGTGAGACCCTGTCTCACAAAAATAAAAAATAGAATCTCTTTATAGATCTTGTCCACTGTCTACTGGCCTTCATTGTTTCTGATGATGAGTCATTGGATATTGAAATAGTTGTTCCCTTTATAGAATGTGTCTTTCTCTTTGGCAGCTTTCAGGTGTGCCTGGATGTGGTTTTCTGTGTATTTATCTTGGAGTTTGATGAACCTCTTTGCTCTGTAAATTTATACCATTTAATCAAATATGGGAAAACGTCAGCCATTATTTCTTCAGATCATTTTCCTGACTCATGTTTTCTCTTCTCTCTTGGGACTTCAATTATAAATATACTAAGCCTCTGTCTCAGTCTCTGAGTCTCCCCCCCAACACTTCTCTGTTCTTCAGTTGATTTCTGTCATATAGGTAAGTTGATGGAGAGTCGTCAAGCCAAAGCTGCCTGTTGGACGAGTTAGCACCTTGCCAGAATGGGCTTATCTTGGTACCTGCACTGTGCTCTTTGGCAATAAAGACTCCCCAGAAAGCGTGGCCCGAGTGGGAACCTGATGACTCCAGAGCATCACTGAGTGATGCTCCCCAGAGCAGGAGATCTGAGAGGCATATTTTCATGGCTGCCACAGGATGTTCTGTTGCTTAGGGAGGATTATTTTTCTAGTTTGGGTAGTTGGAAACAGTTTTCTTTGAATTATGTGGGTGCCTGTTCAGATCTTTAAAAGCACACTCAAAGGGAGAAGGGAAACACAGATTTAGTGAAGGTTTACTTTATAGAGGTTCATCTTTGGGAGACTCAGGCAGCCATGCCCAAATAATTTTTTTTTTTTTTTGGTGGCAGCATGAAGCTGGCTGGGCCAGTGCCCCTTTCCTAATTGTCCTGGTTATCCTCTTCAGGTTGCCAGAGCTCTAGCCGGGCCCTGCTTTATTTAGCATGGGAGTGTGAGCAGACTGCCCTGCTCCCTGCAGGCAAGGGACTGGCAAAATGAAAAGACTGTAGAATTCTGTAATTGCCCCTCTCTTACAGCATTAAAGGCTAGAAGTAAGGAGGCTCCCGATGAGCAGAAACTGACCATCTTGGCAGTCTCGTAGGTGGCTGTAGTTCTTCCAGCCCTCACTGATCTGCGTGTGGGTTTGTTAATGGGCTTTTGCTGTGGGTCTATTTCACTCACCCACACATTTTGGTTTGGAGATTGCTACCTTCCTCCTTCCTCTTCTAGTGCTTATACCACAAGCTTCCTCACATTCCTTTCATCAGTTCAAATGGGAGTTTTCAAGAGGGAATTAAACAAATATGCTCAGATTACCATCTTGAGCCAGCACCTGTTAGTGATTTTCAAGGTTAAAGGTACCCCTCAGAAAGTCTAGAAACAGCAGGTGTTAATTCTAGGTTGCTTCTGATCAAAATCATAAAAGTGTTGACTTAAACTTCATGGCCTTATTTGTGTACCTGAACTAGAATACAGGAAAGGAAATTATGGACTCCAGGTGGCCCTGTGTTACCCACACTGTTACTGTAAGCCACCTGCCTATTGGCCTATTTCTAGGCGGGATCTCAGATTCAGTCAGTGTCAGTGTAAATCTCTGGTGTATTTGGTACTACTTTTTCTTTGCTTTTTTGGGGGGGGCAGGGAGGACGGAGTTTCACTCTTATTGCCCAGGCTGGAGTGCAGTGGCACAGTCTCACCTCACCATAGCCTCTGCCTCCCGGATTCAAGCGATTCTCCTGCTCAGCCTCCCGAGTAGCTGGGATTACAAGCATGCGCCACCATGCCCAGCTAATTTTGTATTTTTAGTAGAGACAGGGTTTCTCCACGTTGGTCAGGCTAGTCTCGAACTCCTGACTTCCAGTGATCTGCCTGCCTCAGCCTCCCAAAGTGCTGGGATTACAGACGTGAGCCACTGTGCCCAGCTACTTTTTCTTTGCATTCACCTTCATGAGATTTCCTTTGAGAAAAATAACTTAATGATGCTCTATAAAGTAAGCTACACTCCGACTATTCCTAGGTCATTGATTCAGGGTTGTCCCCACACAGTACTAATGAGCTGAAGGAAAGAATGTGCATGGTCATACTTAGGTTTTCCCTGGAATACAGGCCACGTGGTGTGGTGGGCTTTAGGGCAAGGGTTTTAGAGTCACGGATCTGGGTTGAAATCCTGATTTTCCTGTTTTCTAATAGTGTTTCCTCAGGCAAGCTCCATAGCCTTTCTGAGCATCAGTTGCCTACTCCTACTATTAAATGGGGTCATACTTACTTGTAGGGTTGTTAGGAGGAAATAAAGTAGTATGTAAGTTTCGTAGCACAGTGCTTAGCAAATTGTAGTTGCTCAGTAAATGGAGGCTGTTGGAATACCCTATAGCACCATTGTCCAATAGAAATGTAATATGAGCCAGATAATGTAATTTTACATTTTCTTTTGGTCATTAAAAAGTACAAAATTAGCCAGGCCTGGTGATATATGCCTATAGTTCCAGCTACCTGGGAGGCTGAGGTGGGAGGATCACTTGAGCCCAGGAGTTGGAGGCTGCAGTGAATTTTTATTTTTATTTTTTGTGATGGGAGTCTCACTCTGCTGCCCAGGCTGGAGTGCAGTGGCACAATCTTGGCTCACTGCAACCTCCTGCTTCAGCCTCCCAAGTAGCTGGGACTACAGGCACGTGCCACCACGCCCAGCTAATTTCTGTATTTTTAATAGAGACGGGTTTTCACCATGTTGTCCAGAATGGTCTCCATCTCTTCACCTTGTGATCTACCTGCCTCAGCCTCCCAAAGTGCTGGGATTACAGGCAAGAAAATTATTCATGAGATAGTTTACATTTTTGTGCTCAGTCTGAAATCTGGTGTGTATTTTACACTTAAAGCACTGCTCAATTCACGATGGCTACATTCCAGGTGTTTAATAGCCCTGCATGACTTGCAGCTCCTGCATTAGGCAGTGATGCTCTAGAACACATCTAAGGCAAGGCAGTGAGCACAGCAGAACTGTCCACCTTCATGCAAACACAGAGCTGAATCAAAGCCAAATCAGGCTGGGAAGATTTGGGGCTTTTAGCACGCTCCACCCTTCCCTCAGCCACCCTGGGGATCGAGTGAATGTATGTAAAATGAAGGTTTTACGAGCAGTCAGGTATTATACATGCAAGGCAGAAGTATCTTTCCTGTGGGGACTCCTTACATGCCAAGCTGGCAGAGGTGCAGAAACAAATGTGAGAGCTGTGGACTGAGAGTCCTAATCTTGGCCTTGCTGGTGCAGGGCTGGGTCACTTCATCTGGCAAACTGCAGTATCTGTTTACTTTTATGAATTGAGCTGTGAGGCACAGCTGAAATTTGCATGGGGGTAACTAATAGACTCAAAAGCATCTTGAAGTGAAAAAGTAGTAAGGAATTTGGAGTGTTAGACAAATGCTCAATGAAACAGGAGTGTGATCTTGGGTATTGCACCAGACCCTGGTGCTGGATGCCTTAGTTTACCAAGTAGATCATTTAGTCCAATTTATGGGGTTGTGTAGGAATGGCGATTAGTCTGGCATGTCCCATCTCTCTTTGTTGAAGTTCTGCTAATCTTTTTTTTTTTTTGAGATGAGGTCTCGCTATGTAGCTCATACTGGAGTGCAGTGGCACAATCACGGCTCACTGCAGCCTCCACTGCTCAGGCTGGGATCACAGGCCTGTGCCAACCTGCCCAGCTAATTTTTAAAGATTATTTGCAGAGACGAGGTCTCACTGTGTTGCCAGATTGGTACTTACCTTTCAAGACAGCTCACAGGTTTCCTCTTCAACTTCGAGCCTCAGTGAAGAAGGAGTGGGCTTGCTGTGGGGTTTATTCTACAGCCCTTCAGTCTCCAAATATTAATTGTGCATGTTTGATTAGTAAAACATTGGGGGTGCGCACCCCACATGATGCCACTCATCTGTCAGAGCCTTCCAACGGCCTCAGAGTGCAAGCCCCTCTCTGACTGCCCGCCTCTCCCCTCTCCGACCTCATCTACTCTGCCTCACTCCACCCAAGCCCCCGTGGCCTCCTTGCAGTTCCCTCCTCCAGGAACAGTCTTTCCCCATATGTCCCCAGGGAATGCTCTCACCTCTCACTCGGTTTAAAATGGCAACCCCCCCACCCCATCACTTTCTTTCCTGACAGTTTTGTGTTTGTTTTTGAGATGGAGTCTCGCTCTGTCACCCAGGCTGGAGTGCAATGGTGAGATCTCAGCTCACCGCAACCTCCGCCTCCTGGGTTCAGGCAATTCTCCTGCCTCAGCCTCCTGAGGAGCTGGGATTACAGGAGCACCCCACCACGCCCAGCTAATTTTTGTTTTTTTGCCACGTTGGTCAGGCTGGTCTTGAAGTCCTGACCACAGGTGATCCACTTGCCTTGGCCTCCCAAAGTGCTGGGATTACAAAGGTGAGCCACTGTGCCCTGACCGTTGTTGTTTTTTAATAGTACTTATTACCCCTTATCATACTCATTTTAAAAAATTAAATGTCCTTCTCCCCTCAGAAAATAAGCTCTGCCAGGGCAGAGAGTTTGTCTGTTTTATTAGTGCCGGGTACCTAAAATGTGCTCTATGAATATCTGTTGAATGAATCCAGTGTACTAATATGATATTTATAAAACAACAAATAGAATTCCAAATAGATTCACCATCTCTCGACGGACTGTATGACATGTCTCCTGGGGTATGTGTACCTGCTTTCAAACATTTGCTTGTAGACATGGGTGTCTTTGAAGGTGGTTGAGGAAAATGACTGAGACTATTTTACTAAAATCTGAGAGCAATTGAAGTGAGAGCATGAGTGGCTTTTTTTTTTTGCAAGACTCCTCGCTCTGAAACCCAGGCTAGAGTGCAGTGGTGCGATCTTGGCTCACTACAACCTCTGCCTCTTCGAGTTTAAGCAGCTCTCCTGCCTCAGCCTCCCAAGTAGCTAGGGCTGCAGGCACCCACCACCACGCCTGACTAATTTTTGTACTTTCAGTAAAAACAGGGTTTCACCATGTTGTCCAGACTTGCCTCGAACTCCTGACCTCGTGATCCGCCCGCCTTGGCCTCTCCAAATGTTGGGATTACGGGCGTGAGTGAGCCACTGCGCCCAGACGCATGAGTGGCAATTCCATGTTGAGTTGCTCACCACCAGCCAGCCAACCATTAAAAAGGTTACCTATTTCTGAGGAAGAAAGACTCTTCCTGTAACCAGTAGAGGGGGCTGTGCACTAACAAATGCCAGCCAAGCCGGCAGGGACACTGCTGGGGAAGGTGGGGAGGAGGTAGCTGGGCCGCAGTGCCTGGCAGTGGGATGGCAGGTAGCTGGATGGCCAAATCCTGTGAGAGCCACCTTCCCTGGTCCCTATACTCCCCCACACACCATAATGTGCTCCATGAATATCTGTTGAATGAATCAGTGTACTAATATGATATTTATAAAACAACAAATAGAATTCCAAATAAATTCACCGTCTCTCAACAGACCACATGACATGTCCCTCGGGTGTATGTACCTGCTTTGAAACATCTTTTGTTTCATTTGCTTGTTTGCTGCCACACCATAAGTGGCAAACTGATGATTAGGTGCAGTTGACCTGGGTTGGACTAGGCCTTCTTCTTTCTGATTTTTGAATTTTCAGATTTTGCTGTACAGGTGGTGAATAAATCATTTACATTCTTGCTGAATATCCTATAACATTATCACTTCTGTCCTCAATGACAATGTTATCTTAATCATTTGCTGTTGTTTTCCACTGGAGGAATTTGAGTATCTGTGTATACAACCATGTCTATTTTTGTGTTATCAAAATAAACACAAAAACTCTTTTGGAAGGCTGAGGCGGGCAGATCACTTGAGGTCAGGAGTTTGAGACCAGCCTGGCCAACATGACAAAACCCCCATCTCTACTAAAAATACAAAAATTAGCCAGGTGTGGTGGCGGGTGCCTGTAATCCTAGCTGCTCGGGAGGCTGAGGTAGGAGAATTATTTAAACCCAGGAGGTAGAGGTTGCAGTAAACCGAGATTGCACCATTGCACTCCAGCCTGGGTGGCGGAGCCAGACTCCATCTCAAAAAATAAAATAAAATAATTGCCGGGCGCGGTGGCTCACGCCTGTAATCCCAGCACTTTGGGAGGCCGAGGCGGGTCGATCACGAGGTCAAGAGATCGAGACCATCCTGGTCAACAAGGTGAAACCCCGTCTCTACTAAAAATACAAAAAATTAGCTGGGCATGGTGGCACGTGCCTGTAATCCCAGCTACTCGGGAGGCTGAGGCAGGAGAATTGCCTGAACGCAGGAGGCAGAGGTTGTGGTAAGCCAAGATCTCGCCATTGCACTCCAGCCTGGGTAACAAGAGCGAAACTCGTCTCAAATAAAATAAAATAAAATAATTAAATGAATAAATCTGGGAGGATATATAGCTGTGTTGTGTATAGCTCCGACATTCATTTGTGACTGGCCCCTGCATTTGTCCTTGGTGGGAAACACATGTGTTGACATTAAGATTCAACTCGGTTGTTATGCCCAGCCTGAGCAGGCAGGCAAGAGTTCTCTGCCCAGAGTCTGCATCTAGAAAACGCAGAAGAACAAGGCTAGGGGAAGAGGAGGACAAAATCCCAGCCCTCACCCTGGAAATTCAGAGAAAAAGTGGCTGCTTTTGTTCTAGGTTCATCTCCCCAGGTCATCCATAGTGGGTGCTCAGGCAGATGGGGTCCAGGAGTCACCCTTCCTCCGCAGCTCCATGCATGTAGGTGTAGTTAGTGGGGCTCTTGGGACTGCCTGGAAGTCCTGATTGGGCACAGCAAGGTGTGGGGAGGGGACCTGCTTGCCCAGCTTCTGAGGAGTTGACAGATCCCTCAGGCCAGGTCCTGTGCAGCGGCAGCGCGATTTTGGCAGCGTGTTTCTGTGGTTGCTCGGGAGGATGAGGCTGCAAGGTGGGCCTCCGGGGCTCCAGGCTCCAGTTTCGTCTTCACGTGAAGAGCCTCAGTGCACATACTGACAACATGACCATAGCAAGCATCCAGCCTGAGACGCAGAAAGTTTATATATTTGAATAAAATATCACTGTTAGCCAGGCACTTCAGGAGGCTGAGGCAGGAGGATCTTTTGAGTCTGGAAGTTTGAGATCAGTCTGAGGAATATAGTGAGAGTGCATCTCTATTAAAAATATGCATAGATAAATAGATAGACAGATAATCACTGTTATCTTTTTGTATATTGGAGTTCTATGCAAGATTCTATTTATGAAAGTGTTCATTGATAAAATTGAAATCTTGCAGGCATTGATTTTTTATATTACTATATAGAAATACAATTTTTGGGAAAATGGATAGCCCACAACTAAGTGGGAAAAAAGGATGAAAAATGCTGCTGAGATATAAGAATGAAATATTGTAACTGTGGTCATGTTAGAAGAGGGCTGACACAAAATTTTTGTAGAGTGCTGGGCGCAGTGGCTCACACCTGTAATCCCAGCACTTTGGGAAGCTGAGGTGGGCTGATCATGGGGTGAGAAGTTCGAGATCAGCCTGACCAACATGGTGAAACCCCGTCTCTACTAAAAATACAAAAATTAGTCGAGTGTGGTGGCACATACCTGTAATCCCAGCTACTCAGGAGGCTGAGGCAGGAGAATCATTTGAACCTGGGATGCAGAGGTTGTGGTAAGCTGAGATCGCACCACTGCACTCCAGCCTGGAGTGAAACTCCATCTCAAAAAAAAAAATTTTTAGAGATTGCAAAATCATTTATGCAAAACAAATATTATGCCTAGGAAAAAATGACAAGAAGGAAAATACAGGTTAATGTTTCCCGAAATTGTCCTTGGGGGTGTGAAAGTGGATTGTTGTCCCCTCTTCCCAATCTTCTGTGTTATTCTAAGCTTTGTATGATCACATTTTTTTTTTTTTTTTTTTTTTGAGACAGAGTCTGGCTGTGTAGCCCAGGCTGGAGTGCGGTGGTGTGATCTCAGTCTTGGCTCACTGCAACCTCTGCCTCCCAGGTTCAAGCAATTCTCCTGCCTCAGCCTCCCAAGTAGCTGGAATTACAGGCACACACCACCACACCCAGCTCATTTTTGGATTTTTAGTAGAGATGGGGTTTCACCTTGTTGGCCAGACTGGTCTTGAACTCCTGACCTCAGGTGATCCATCTGCCTCGGCTTCCTGAAGTGCTAGGATTACAGGTGTGAGCCACCACACCTGGCCCAGATGTACTTTTATAATAGTAAAAAAAGTGAGTGCTTTTTTGTTGAAATATGTGTATCATGATGATTTGGTTCAATTTTATTCAACAAGTGCCTGCTGAGCACCTGCTCTGTGCTCTGCTCTATGCTGGGCCGGGACGCCTCCCTCACCGAGACAACTCGAATCTCCTAGCGAGAGCAGGTGGCGCTGATGTGACTGCAGCTGCAGTTTTATACAGCGTGCAGTAACGCGGTGCCGTCATCGGGGAGCAGATGGGAGTGCGCTCCATTTGGTGGAGTGAGGCGAGGTCACTGGGGAGGTGAATTGAGCTCTGGGTTTCAAAAGCTATCTCCCAACCCAGGCAAAATATGGTGGCCACATGAGAAGGCTCTTAAGAAGAAATAGTGTGGACCGGGCGCGGTGGCTCACGCCTGTAATCCAGCACTTTGGGAGGCCAAGGCGGGTGGATCACGAGGTCAAGAGATTGAGACCATCCTGGTCAACATGGTGAAACCCTGTCTCTACTGAAAATACAAAAAATTAGCTGGGCATGGTGGTGTGTGCCTGTAATCCCAGCTACTCAGGAGGCTGAGGCAGGAGAATTGCCTGAACCCAGGAGGCGGAGGTTGCGGTGAGCTGAGATCTCACCATTGCACTGCAGCCTGGGTAACAAGGGTGAAACTCCGTTTCGGAAAAAAAAAAAAAAAGAAGAAGAAGAAGAAATAGCATTTCCATGCCACAGAGCACTGTACAAATAAATCCTCTTCTACTTACATGCAGTGGCCAGGGCTGGCTGCCTTCGCCCCATAATCTCCCCCAGACCCTCCCAAGCCTCCTCCAACACACAACCTGAATAAAACACAGCTCAAATACCTCATCTCATTTGCTTCGCACTACAACCCTTCAATGTAGATACTGTTATCATCCCCATTTTACAGATGAGGAAACTGAGTCTGACAAATATTAAATAAGCAGCCCAAGAGCATGCATCTCAAAGAGGGCAGAGCTGCGGTGAGGCTGAGGCCTTCCGACTCTAAGTCCACGTGCTTCCGTTCCACCTGCTGTCTCCTCACTGCCGATCCTGCTCTAGTCCAAGCTGGGATCAGTGCAGCTCCCCCCTCTGAAGGGTGGTCCTAGAGTCCTACAGAGGCACAGCTTCTCCAGATGACGCCTGCAGCAGCCCATGCTCTCAGCCAACCAGGCCTGGCCCTGCCCTCTGGGCCTCGGTTTCCCCCCTCTGCCTCTGTTGGCCCCAGGGGGGTTCTGGAAGGGGTCCCTTTCCTGAGCCACTTCCCCCTCCCCTTGGACCCCCTGGGGACTGAGAGCTTCTCCTCCATGTGGACTGGGGTGGTTCTGTGTTCAGACCGCCTGCTATCTGAGTCCACCCTGTGCCCACCCCAGGGCACTGAAGCATGGTCTGACCACCAGGACCGAGCTACAGAGAACAGAGGCTCACAGCCCATTCAGCCTTTCCAAGCCTCAGCTCCCTTATTTGTAATTTAGGGGCCAGAGGTCCTGCCTCATACAGTGGTTTCTGGAACTCTAAAGCTTAACCCATCATGGTGCCTGGCAACTTCCTGTGCTCAGGGACTGGAGTGTCACCCTCTACCATCAGACAAGCCCCCTGGAGTCAGGAGGGAATGCAGCTCACTGAGCCAGACACCACTGGAATGAGAGCCGCAGGGCCATGGGGTCTGAGGCCAGGCAACCTGCACCCTGACACATGCTGGGCTTGGGGACTTGCAGTGGCCTTACCTGTCAGTTTTTATTTTTTATGTTTTTGAGACAGTCTTGCTCTGTCACCAAGGCTGGTGTGCAGAGGTGCCATCATAGTTCCCTGTAGCCTCAAACTCCTAGACTCAAGTGATCCTCCCGCCTTAGCTTCCTGAGTAGCTGGGACTACAGATGTGCACCACCACACCTGGATACTATTTATTTATTTATTTTTTTGTAGAGAAAGAGTCTTGATATGTTGCTTAGGCTGATCTTGAACTCCTGGCCTCAAATGATCCACCCACCTTGGCCTCCCAAAGCACTGGGATTACAGGCATGAGCCACTGCACCCAACCTTGTTGTCCTGTGGGTTTTTAAATCTTATTATTGAAAAAAATGATGTATGGTTTTTTTTTTGTTTGAGACAGGGTCTCACTCTGTGGCCCAGGCTGGAGTGCAGTGGCGGGATCTCAGCTCATGCAATCTCCGCTTCCTGGGTTCATGTAATTCTCCTGCCTCAGCCTCCCAAGTAGCTGGGACTACAGGCGCCTGCCACCATGCCCAGCTAACTTTTGTATTTTTGGTAGAGATGGAGTTTTACCACATTGGCCAGGCTGGTGTCGAACTCCTGATCTCAGGTGATCCACCTGCCTCGGCCTCCCACTGCTCCTGGCCCAATCTTCTTTTTCTTTTCCTTTATCTTTTTTTTTTTTTTTTTTTTTTAATTGAGATGAAGTCTCACTCTGGCCCACACGCTGAAGTGCAGTCTGGTCTCGAACTCCTGACCTCACATGATCCACTGGCCTCCCAAAGTGCTGGGATTACAGATGTGAGCCACTGCACCCAGCCAAGCCAGTCTTATTTCTTTAGGTGTCCTGCACACTGGTTTACTGACAGTCTTTCAAAGCCAGGTCACATTAACTGGGGCCAGTGTCCTTTAGGGTGGCAAGAATGCCACTTGTTTTGCAAGCAAGGCTGTGGCTCAGTTCTTGTGCAGTGAGGCAAGAGTATACCCATGCGTCCCTGTGCCAGGGCCTTCTCCAGGCCCAGCTGCTCAGCCGGTCGCAGGGCTGTATCCGTTCAGTCAAGGAAGGGCGTCTGACCCCAAAAGAAGGAAAATCTGAAATCAACTGCTCGCTGGGAAGCTAATGGAAATCCACATTCGCATGGGGTGGGCCCAGCCACACTTTGTATCCTGTCCACTGTTTACTAAACACTGAGGTCCTCACGGGTGGGATCTGGGCTTTGTATCCCCAGCTCTGAGGTGGCTGACGATGGGTAGGTGCTCAGTAGATGTGGATTGCATGAATGAACTGTGGATGGGATTAGCCGGCTGCCCAGAAGCAGCCCATCTACTAGGATTAGGAGCTTGTTTACCCATGAGATTAAGGGGCTGCAGCCTAGATTGGCCAGGGGGCCTGGGTTCAAATCCCAGTGGGACACCCTGAGCCTGTTGACAAGCAGTCACACTGCAAGGCCTTGGATAAATTAGTTTGTACATTTTGGCCTCAGTTTTCCTTCCAAAGTTCTCCATTGTCTTGAGGGTAGAGATAGAATGTGTGTGACAGCAACGAGACCCAGCCCAGGTAGATGCAAATGCTGCACATGAGCCTTACACGGGGTTTGGGGAGCCATGGGGTTCCTCCTTCACTCCCATTTTTTTATTTTTTATTTTATTTTGTTTTTAGAGACGAAGTCTCACTATGTTGGCCAGGCTGATGTTGAATTCCTGGGCTCCAGGGATCCTCCTGCCTTGGCCTCCGAAAGTGCTGGGGTTACAGATGTGAGCCACTGTGCCCACTTCGTTCCCATCCTTGGTCCTTCTGAAGGCAGGCATCACCATTTGAAGCTTCAGGGTTGACTTTTTCCCCCGTCTTCAAAATGATTTTCCCATGGGGGCTCTGTTCTTTAGACAGTGCTGCAACCCTCTGGGAGGCAGGAATCAAAGCCACAAAGCCCTCCTGGGATCTGCCTGGAAATATCTCTCACTGCCTGAGGCCAGACTCTAGAAGGTTCTAAATTCTCTTCCCACCGTTGAAAAATTGAGAAGAAAACAGAGTGAAGTGGCGAAAGTAGAGGAAGGAGCCGGCCCACCTCCGCTGCTGTCTTCGTGGACCACGCCTTCTTTCTGAAACCCTTTCCTCCCTCCAGTTCGTCTTCTCACTTCCCTGGCATTCTCCCAGGCCCCTCCTGGACTCAAGTGGGGTCAGTGGGGTACTCAGATTGGAGGTAGAATCTAAGAGGGCAACAAATAATTCAGTAATCAAGATAAACAATATTTTAGTTTAACTTTTTTTTTTTTTTTTGACAAGTTTCGCTCTTGTTACCCAGGCTGGAGTGCAATGGCGCGATCTCGGCTCACCACAACCTCCGCCTCCTGGGTTCAGGCAATTCTCCTGCCTCAGCCTCCTGAGAAGCTGGGATTACAGGCACGCACCACCATGCCCAGCTAATTTTTTGTATTTTTAGTAGAGACAGGGTTTCACCATGTTGACCAGGATGGTCTTGATCTCTTGACCTCGTGATCCACCCACCTCGGCCTCCCAAAGTAATTTAACATTTTTAAGTGAAAATTAACATGAAAAATCATAATGAGCAAAATCTCTCTCTCTATATATATATGATTTTCCTATAGGGGCCTCTGTATAATATATAAAAATATATTTTTTTATTTTATGTATATTTTATATAGTCCCAGCTCCCAAGTAGCTGGGATTATAGACGTGCATCACCAAGTCTGGCTAACTTTTTTGTAGAGATGGGGTTTCACCACGTTGCCAAGGCTGGTCTTGAACTCCTGGGCTCAAGCAGTCCCCACCTCAGCCTCCCAAAGTGCTGGGATTACTAGCCCTGACTTCCTGCTCTGCTTCTCTGCCCTCAACCAGCCCCTCCATTCCTCTCTGCCTCTTGGTTTCAATGAAAAGCAAAGCCATTTAAAGTGCATAGCACCATGTATGGCTGGTTTAGACCCTCTGTAAATATTTGTTAAATGGATAAACGAATGAAGCTAATGACTCACGCCTGTAATCCCAGCACTTCGGGAGGCCAAAGTGGGTGGATCATGAGGTCAGGAGTTCAAGACCAGCCTGGCCAAGATGAAGAATCCCTGTCTCTACTAAAAATACAAAAATTAGCCAGGTGTGGTGGCAGTTGTCTGTAATCCCAGCTACTCAGAAGGCTGAGGCGGAAAATTGCTTGAACCTGGGAGGTGGAGGTTGCAATGAGCTGAGATCATGTCATTGCACTCCAGCCTGGACGAGAGAGCAAGACTCTGTCTCGGAAAAAAAATAAAAAGGAAAAAAAATGAAGCTAAAAAGAAAAAAAATAGGCCAGGCTGGGCATGGTGGCTCACACCTGTAATCCCAGCACTTTGGGAGGCTGAGGTGGGTGGATCTCCTGAGGTAAGGATTTCAAGACCTGCCTGGCCAACATAATGAAACCCTGCCTCTACTAAAAATACAAAAAATTAGCTGGGTGTGATGGCACGCGCCTGTAATCCCAGCTACTCGGGTGGCTGAGGCAGGAGAATTGCTTGAACCTAGGAAGTGGAGGTGCAGTGAGCTGAGATCGTGCCATTGCACTCCAGCCTGGGCAACAAGAGTGAAACTCCATCTCAAAAAAAAAAAAGAAAAGAAAAGAAAAAAAAAGGCCAGGTGCAGTGGCTCACACCTGTAATCCCAGCACTTTGGGAGACCGAGGTGGGTGGATCACTTGAGGCCAGGAGTTCAAGACCAGCCTGAGCAACATGGTGAAACCCTGTCTCTACTAAAAATACAAAAATTAGTTGAGCGTGGTGGCTTGTGCTATAATCCCAGGTACTTGAGGGACTGAGGTACAAGAATCGCTTGAATTTGGGAGGTGGAGGTTGCTGTGAGCTGCGATCACACCATTGCACTCATGCCTGGGTGACAGAATGAGACTGTCTCAAAAAAAAAAAAAATGAATGAATGAAAAAAAAGAAGCAGGAGCATTCTGTTTATGATTTGGAGGTAAACCCACAGAAGTGAGCATTGAGTGGGGAAGGGTGGAGTGGAAACTATTGCTTATTGCTTTTCACTGTAGACCCTTCTGTTCAATTTATTTTGTACCAAGACATGTCTTGGATTGCATACACCACATGAGCACGCGCATGTGCACGTGCACACACACACACACACACACACACCCCTACCCACCCAAAAGGTTCTTTGGAAAACTCATCAGCTCCCACCAGGAACCTCTCAGGGCTCCAAAACCAAGAGGCAGGACAAATGCTAGAGGGACAGCTTAGGATTGCCTTGCAGAGGAAGCAAAAAGTGTTTCTAGGAGGTGTCAGGGCCGCTTGGTGGCTGGAATGTCACATTCCCTAATGAACATGCAGGAAGCGGGTTAAACACGCCAGTAGCTTCTTACGAGGGGATAGCAGAAGCTGCAGGGCTGAGCTGCTGATGAAATGCTGAAGGTTCCGCAGACGATCCGCCCCAGCAGGACAGGGCTTATCCCACGGATTCCCAGAGGACTGCATATTCATTATTCTGAATTTTGTTTACTTGGCCCACCTTTCCAATTACCTATCAGAATGTGCAAATCCTCCCTCCCTGCTTATCAGCCACACTCTGGAGATTAGGGAACAGGGTAATAACCCTCATTATCAATACCACAGCCCCCATGGGTCCTCTTCCCTGGACTGGTGAGAACACTCCCTCTGCTTCATAGACTTAGTACCCATAGCCTAGAAGGCACAATACCATCCAAGCCTTTAACATTTTCCATCTAGAACAAGGTGATCCTAAAGAAAGGCCAAGGGGATCTTATGAGCTCAGGATAACCGTCTCCGACAGAAGGGAAACGGTTGAGGATGTGCCCCCAGGTGAAATCAGGGCACAGGGGAACAGTGTTACTGCATACACAGTGTTATCACACACCTGGGCTTTGGCAGGTTTAGACTGTCCTGGAAGTGCATCCAAGATACGGCGCTGCCTTGGGGAAGCTGAGCAGGGGTTAGGTGTCAGCATAGGAGAGACACTTCTCACCACCTTTACTGTCTGTATTTTTTTCTTTTCTTCTCTTTTTCTGAGACAGGGTCACTCTGTCATCCAGCCTGGAGTGCAGAGGCAACCTCTGCCTCCTGGGCTCAAGGCATCCTCGTGCCTCAGCCTTCCGAGTTGCTGGGACCACAGGTGCATGCCACTATGAATGGCTAATTTTTAATTTTTTTTTATAGAGCTGGGGGTCGCACTACATTGCCCAGGCTGGTCCCAAACTCCTGGACTCAAGCAATCCTCCAGACTCAGCCTCCCGAAGTTCTGGGATTACAGGCGTTGAGCGACCGCACCCTGCCTGTTTTCTTCAACTTTAAAGTTGTGTGTGTTGGCTACCAGTTCTCTTAATGAATACTGGCCTTAATCTAGACTAAAATTTCATGTCTCAAATTTTCCATTTTAAATTTCTTAGCACAGAAGGGATGTGTCCATCTATTCTCTCTCCTTTTCTTTCTTTGGGCAGCTACCATTTGAGCACCAATTATTTTCCAGGCACTGTGTTCAGCAAAATTACAAGATGCAGTAAGAGGGAGTCCCTTTGCTGAGCCTGTGCTGTATGGGAGCACTGGGGCATATGTCTCTATGATGCCAGGAGAAGGTGCATCCCACTGTGTTCATGAGGGACCAAGGACACCCAGAGAATGCAGCGATGAGCAAGGCAGTGAGAGGCCAGAGTGGTCAGAACATGACGGGAGGATTTTCATGAAGGAAGTAATGTTATGCTGAGGCTTGCCAGATGAGCTGCGATTTCAAAGGTAAAGAAGAGATGAAGGGCACACAGACCCGGGAATAAAAATGAGCAAAGAGGTGACCATTCAGGGCCTGTTCTGTGAGAGGTCAGAACGCTGGGGGCGGGGGGCAGTGGCAAGGGCAGGACGTGCCAGCTGGAAAGCCAGACGGTGACCTGGAAAAGAGCTTCCAGGCAAGCTAAGGAGGAGGAACTTCTGTCTGTGATGGGGGGAGTCATGACAGTGGTTACTGATCAGGGGCAAGATAGGAAGTGTTCTGCACGGGCATGGAAATGGCAGGCTAAGGGTTCCCAGGCAGGCATGGGTCAGAATCAGCACCTTGGTCTCCTGCCTCCTATATCAGGGGTCTTATAGGAGAAAATTTACAGAAGTATTGAAGCTGTGGGGAAAGACATACAAGGGTTACAAGGGTTTTTTCACAGGAGAAGGAGGCAGAGCAGGTGGAGGAGAAACAAGACTTTAGAGGAAGATGGAAATAATTACAATTTGATAGAGCTATTGACCTACGTACTGTTAACTTTGGAGCATTAAATGTTATGATGCTGAGGCCGGACGTGGTGGCTCACACCCGTAATTCCAGCACTTTGGGAGGCTGAGGTGGGTGGATCATTTGAGGTCAGGAGTTCGAGACCATCCTGGCCAACATGGCGAAACCCCGTCTCTACTAAAAATGCAAAAATTAGCCAGGTGTAGTGGTGGGCACCTGAAGTCCCAGCTACTTGGGAGGCTGAGGCAGGAGAATCACTTGAACCCGGGAAGTGGAGGTTGCAGTGAGCTGAGATTGCACCACTGAACTCCAGCCTGGGCAACAGAGCAAGACTCTATCTCAATAATAAATAAATAAATAAATGTTATGATGCTGAATTTGCATATAACATGATTATGTTCAGAGTATTTAGGGAGAAAGAAAAGAAACCTATCTGTTCTTACATTCAAATTTTAGAGAAAGCCCAGAAAATACCTCAGGAAAAAAATGTTTTTCTAGTTTTTTTCCATTTGTGTTCTTTTCTCTCATCGTTGGCAATCAGGAAGTGGAGGAATCATCCAGAAGGGCCAGGTTATGATCAGTTTAATGGAATGATGGGGTTCTTCTCATCGAAGTTCTCCAGCAGCCTCCTTGCCTGCTATTGGCCACCCTCCCCTGCCTCTCAAACCTCGTGTACATAGACTCTTTAACACTCAGATTCCTGGACACTGCTACCAGCGAAGTCCATTCAGGAGGGCTGAGTTGGGTTCCAGGAATCTGTAGTTACACAGGTTTCTCAGGCGATTTTGGGCAGAAATCACTGCCCCCAGAGACTCCTCCATGGAACAAACACAGACCTGGTGGAAGGTGGGAGCTGCCGGAGCAGCGGGTTGTGGAAAAGCTGTCTGGGGCTGACAGGAGGTGAGGAATGGGGAGCCCATCCCCAAAGCTCGGGGGCAGCTTGCCTCGCAGCTCCATGATGGCCGAGCTGGGCAGGTGGGATAACTGGGCCAAATATAACATCAGATCAGGGAGACAGGAATAGTCCAGAGAGGGCAGAGCAAGCGGAGAAGTTTGGGTTATCTGAAGGCCGCCTGGGTTGGAGACTTTGGTCCTAAGTGCCTCCGTCCTAACAGATATGCACAACAACAGAACAGCTGGCAGTGCCAAGCATCCACATGCTCACACAGCATCCGCACAATTACACCCAGAGCATCTCAAAAAATAAAACAAGTCTTCACAAAATCTTAAAACCCCTAACAATACAGGTTCAGAAACAGTCCGTATTTTTTCCACTTTGGGAATCTTTAATTGAGACAGCTTGGTTAAGTAGTATTCCCTGTTCTCCAAACACCTTCCCTCCCACTAGAGCAGAAGGGGCTATTTTACAATTTTTCAAGCCTGACCTGACCCCAGAGCCAGACTCTACTCAGACCCTCAGAGGCCCAGCTCCTTCCTCTGCACGACAAAGGGCGGCTGCCCTCCCTCCTGATGACTAATCAGCCCATTGTAAAAAGTCTCCTAATACACATTCGAGCTCTTCTTTTGGCTGATAGCTAATTGCCCAATTATTTTATTTTCCCAGCAATACTCTTCAGACGGCCGGGAATCCACATTTAGGACCCAGGCCTGTGTCTTGGGCTTAAGAGCCTGAAGGATTTGGCCTTTGTCTGTTTGTCTGCTTCTCACGCCTCCCTGCCCCACTCCCAGACCCGACACTGGGTTGACTGAGTCCCCAGCTTGCTGACAGATGACCCCACTGGCTTCAGGGGGTCAGGGCAGGACTGGGCACTGGAAATAGTTTGAGGGCATGGAAAGAACTTTGGTCTGGGAATGGGAAGACCTGACTTTGTGGGGATATTGATTATCGATCATCGACTGTGTGCACTTGGGGAAATTGTCATCTCTTTGAGCCTCAGTTTTCTTTTTTCTAAAACCCGGGGTCAGAAGAATGGCCTGGATAGTCAATTTCAGTGCTAAGCTCTCTTTGATTCTACAAACTAGCAGGTGAAAGAAAGAGGGAACATTTAGCACCAATGGACAAACTCCTCCATTGGTGCTAAATGTTCCCAGGCTCCTCTACCTAAGGGAGGTCCCATAACATTAGGAAGGGATCTCAGTTTCCCAATCATGGGTCACTTGCCTAGGCTCCCTGTGGTCCCCAGGGCCACCCTGAGCACCACATCCCGGACACCCATCCCTGCAGGCAGGATCGGTCCTTAGAGAGGCTGGGTATTGACTGCGTAGTCTCACTTCCTGTTGAGGGCTCTGCTCTAGCTTTGGTCCTGTGCTGAGAGGCTGATCCAGAAATACCAGTAAGACATCTGGGGGAGGCAGGGAATCAAGAAATGGGTGTGTGTGTCGGGGGTCCTTCCACTTTACTGTCTTCTCTGGAAATGTTTCAATTTGTCTGTTCTATTACCCCAGGTGTAGAAGGAGCTCCTGACTCCCCAGGGACTTCCAGAGGTTCTCAGCCCTGTGGTGTTTCCTAGCTGGGAGAGAGTCCTAAGTGGGCATCTGCAGGTCAGGGAAGCAGCAGCACCAGAGGCCTGGCCTCCCTCAGCCCTGGAGCAGCAGGTCCCTGCTGAACAAGAACGGGGGCCTTCGAGGTCTCATTGTGAGCATCCAGCCTCAGGGAGCTCCCAGTGGGTCTAGATGTTGGGGATTTGTGGGGGGTAGTGGCATGCAAGGACAGCCTGGGTGTTATATCCTTGGCGCCAGTGATAAGCCACAGGGCTCCTGTCGCCCAGCAGCCGGGGTAGTGGACTATTGCATATTTACCAGCCCAGAACAGCTTCCAGGGACTGAGGCCCACAGGTCCTGGTTTGCCTGTAAATGTGACACTTCTGCACCTTTTGGCCTGACTTAAGACCCAAATGTTTGCATCAAGTAAGTCCTTTCCCTGTTAATCACTTGTAAAGAAAAGCAATCACTTCTCTTTTGAAGAAAGCTACCCTTGTCACAGAGAGCAGAAGGTCTTGTTTGGACCGGACACAGTGGTGGGACCTAATGTTTCACGAAATGTTCAAATTATGGGAGATGAATTCCAAGATGAGATTTGAATTCCTCCTTGTGAATTACACAAATTCCATGGAAATACAGATGGGAGAGAAAAGGAAAGGGGAACAGAGAAGCAGCTGAGATCATGATTCTATGACCAGAAGGGTCTCCTTTCCCCACCCTGGGTCAGCTGTTAGGATTTATGTATTTCCTCTTACTTTGACCTGTGGACACATGTGACCAAATCCCTGTTCCTTCCCTTCAGATACCTTGAGCTCTAGCACCTACTAGCTGTATGACCTTAGGCTAGTCAGGCAACAGTTTTGTTTGTTTGTTTGAGATGGAGTCCTGCACTGTCGCCCAGGTTGGAGTGCAGTGGCGCAATCTCGGCTCACTGCCACCTCTGCCTGCCAGACTCAAGCGATTCTTTTGACTCAGCCTCTTGAGTACCTGGGACTACAGACACGTGCCACCATAGCCATCTAATTTTTGTATTTTTAGTAGAGACGGGGTTTCACCATCTTGGCCATCCTGGTCTCAAACTCCTGACCTTGTGATCTACCCATCTCAGCCTCCCACAGTGCTAGAATTACAGGTGTGAGCCACTGTGCCGGCCTGTCAGGCAACAGTTTTATGCTCAGTTTCTTCATCTATAAAATGGAAATAATAATGACAACTTCCTCCTCAAGTTATGGTGACCAGGTACTCGGGAGGCTAAGGCAGGAGAATCACTTGAACCTGGGAGGTGGAGGTTGCAGTGAGCCGAGATCGCATCATTGCCCTCCAGCCTGGGAGATAGAGCTAGACTCTGTCTAAAAAAAAAAAATTCAGAATAGTGCATGGCCTACAAGCACTATTAGCCATTACGGTTATTATTTATGTTTATCTGTAGAGATGGGGTCTTGCTATGTTGTCCAAGCTGGTCTCGAACTCCTGGCCTCAAGTGATCCTCCTGCCTTGGCCCCCCAGAGTGCTGGGATTACAGGCGTGAGTCACACCACACCCAGCCCATTATGATTATCATCAGTATTATTATTATTATTATTATTTTTTTTGAGATGGAGTTTTGCTGTTGTTACCCAGACTGGAGTACAATGGCACGATCTTGGCTCACCACAATCTCCGCCTTCTGGGTTCAAGCAATTCTCCTGCCTCAGCCTCCCGAGTAGCTGGGACTACAGGCACGCGCCACCATGCCCAGCTACTTTTTGTATTTTTAGTAGAGACGGGGTTTCACCTTGTTGACCAGAATGGTCTCGATCTCTTGACCTCGTGATCCACCCGCCTCGGCCTCCCAAAGTGCTGGGATTACAGGCGTGAGCCACCGCGCCCGGCCTTATCAGTATTATTCTTATTCCTCCCCCTTCTCTGATGCTAAACACTGCCCCAGCACACACACTATTAAAAGCTCCTTCAGACAGCAGAATCATTCTGGGGTGTGCTTTCCGCAGACTGGCTCATGCCACCAGGACCCAGCTGGAGCTCAGGTCATTTCCAGACACAGAACAAGGGACAGGAACCTAGAAAGCAGAGGCCAGGGCTGTCCAGAAGCATGGCCTGTCCAAAGCAACAGGTACTGGGGGCAAATTGAGGTGGGAGCCCCCCCCATGCCTCCTCAAATGCACATTTTAGACTGAGTTCAAATATGAGACTTCCATATACATATACAAATGCATATGCATATATGCACTTGTATATGGTGGCAATTTGTGCATGAAGTCCCTGGGCCTTCATCCAAAAGAAATTCCACCTTTGAGCACCAGAAGATTCCCTCTTCCGCTGCCTGGGATTTTTGAGGACAGAAGCAGGAGGATGACATGAGAGACCTGTCAGTGACACAGCATTCCCACAAAGGAGCCAGAGTGCCCCCTCTTAGAAGGTGAAGGGGGATGCTCCTTGCCTGCTGGCCCCCTCAGCCCAGGGTCCTTGTCCCCCTCCACCATCCTTGCTCACCTTGCATGCGACAGAACATGGGCAAGTGAAGCTGTGGAGATTTGGGAAGAGCTTCCCCCTGCACATCCTCAAATGCCCCATGCCAGTGGCAGGAGGAGATGCCTACAGAGACAGACGCTGCATTTAGCTCCCAAGCCCTCCACCGAGGTTCGTGAGGAGGTCGCTTCTTCAAGCGGTACTCTGACATTCAGTCTGAGAGATGTAACTGACGCTGACACCTGCCTCCTAAGGGCTGTGTGAATACACATTCTGAGCTTAGAACAATGACTGGCACATAGTGAGCACTCAGGAAATGTGTGCTATTATTGCTGTTGATAGTTTTAGAAAAAGTCATGACCCTGTGAATGCAGATTTCAGGGCTAATCACTATAGGAAACCCTTACAGCGTGTTTACCTGTCAGTGGACACTGGGTGGAATGGCCTGCATGTATTAATGCATTTAATCTTCTTCCTAACCCTGTGAAGAAGACCTTATGATCATCACCGTCTTCCTGCAGATGGGGAAACTGAGGCACTGAGCAGTTAAATAACTGGCTGACAGGCCAAACAGTTAGCAGGTCTCATGTTTGAACCCAGCCAGTCTAAAACGTGTGTTTGAGGAGGCATGGGGGGGCTCCCACCTCAGTCTGCCCCCAGTACCTGTGACTTTGGACAGGCCATGCCTCTGGGCAGCTCTGGCCTCTGCTTTGTAGGTTTCTGTCCCTCGTCTGTGTCTGGAAATGACCTGGGCTCCAGCTGAGTGTTGGTGACGTGAACCGGCCAGCCAGCTCACCGGGGAGAGCTCACTCCAGAATCATTCTGCTGTCTGAAGGGGGGTCTCCCATGCTGTGGTCATGTGATTGCAAAGGTACTCACAGAAATTGCTATTCTGAGGCCGGGAGCGGTGGCTCAAGCCTGTAATCCCAGCACTTTGGGAGGCCGAGACAGGTGGATCATGAGGTCGAGAGATCGAGACCATCCTGGTCAACATGGTAAAACCCCGTCTCTACTAAAAATACAAAAAAATTAGCTAGGCATGGTGGCGCGTGCCTGTAATCCCAGCTACTCAGGAGGCTGAGGCAGGAGAATTGCCTGAATCCAGGAGGCAGAGGTTGTGGTGAGCCAAGATCGCACCATTGCACTCCAGCCTGGGTAACAAGAGCGAAATTCTGTCTCAAAAAAAGAAAAAGAAAAAGAAAAAGAAATTGCTGTTCTGGGAGTCCCAGAAAGAGTACAGCTGCAAGATTTGTGTCCTGACAGTGTCTAGCATCCTCTGTCATGGGGGGAGGACAAGGACTGTGAGACAACCCTAAGGGACTCCTGGTGCTGGGAGAGGCAGAGGGTGTGCAAGGACTGAAGGTTGGAGGGAGGTGATCAAGGGGCTTCTGTAAACGTAGCCAGAACCAGCAGGAAGGCAGAGTCTTCCCTGCCCTTCCTTTATGATGCGCAAACCTGGACCCAGGCCAGCCTCCACAAGAGACTTAAAGAGCCTGAAGTAGCTGGCTGGCAGGACTTTCTTTTTCACTGGCAGCCTCACTTTTTCAGGGAACAGAGCTGGGGTAAGGACAGGGAAATTCAACAGGCACTAAAAATATTGTTGAGCTGCTGACAGCACAGCCAGAGGCCCCAGGCCTGGGTGGCATCAGACAGCCCTGTCCTTTCTAGACAGCCCCCTCCTCCAGGCTCAGGGACCTGTCTGGCTGTGAGCTCCCAGGAGGTCCCAGGGGTGTGACCTCCTTGCCTCCCTCCCTCCCTTTCTCCCTCCCTCTTCCCTTTACCCGAGGCCAGCCCAGGGCTGGCTATAAAGCTGCCCAGGCCTGGCTCTCAGCACACCCAGCTGCCTGAGACCCTCCTTCCACCTCCTTAGAGGACAGACCCACTCTGCTCCCCACTCTTCCAGGGCAGCGCCATGCAGCCCCTGTGGCTCTGCTGGGCACTCTGGGTGCTGCCCCTCGCTGGCCCTGGGGCAACCCTGACCGGGGAGCAGCTCCTGGACAGCCTGCTGCAACAGCTGCAGCTCAGCGAGGCGCCTGTCCTGGACAGGGCCGACATGGAGGAGCTGGCCGTCCCCGCCCAGGTGAGGGCCCAGTACGTGGCCCTGCTGCAGCGCAGCCACAGGGACCACTCCCGCGGGAAGAGGTTCAGCCAGAGCTTCCGAGGTGAGGCCCTCCCTCCCTGCCGCCCCCGGTCCCATGGTGGGAGGCTGGCTGGTCGTGCCCACTCCAGTGGTGTCAAAGGGCCCCTGGTCTTTTGGGACTCGGTGAGAGGCTGTGTGGGGGCCACAGTGCAAGGGGCAGTGAGGAGGGGCTGGGCCTGGGCCCAGGGTCTCCAGCTGTGCACTGAGGGCCCCTGTTTGTCCCCGAAGGTGCACTAGGCTGGACCTGCTGAAGAAACCAAGGCACGGGAAAAGGGAGGGTACAGGAGAGAAAGCAGAGCTGGGGGAGCAGCTGAGTGTGTGCCTCAAACCACTTGGTGCAGCTGGACTCCTGGGTCTGTTTTCACACTGCCACTCTGGTCTGAGCCTGATCTTAAGTAAATGGCTTTAAATCCCTGTTTCTGCCATGTGCTCCTCTGGAAAGGGGGTATGACTGCGTCTTAGCCATCTCCCAGCTTTTTGAGCATCAAAGTGAGTCCTCCTGGATAGAAGCATGTTGGGATAACTGAACAATGCCTACGTGAAATACCTGGGTTATACTTGGCTGTCAGGAGTGCACCTGGGCCTGAATCCTCCTGCAGCCTCTCACCTCCCCAGCTCCTCAGTGCCCAGAGCTAGGCCCAAGGCCAGGCACCTGGGTGAGGATTGTGCTCCCAGCATCTCAGCTGCCGCAGCCTTGCTAGCTCAGGTCCCGCAGGCGTCCCTGCCTGCGGGACGGAGATTGTTACTAAACAAGGCCCAGATTGAAGGAAGATTTTTAAACTGGGTTTGCCCCAGAGATACAACAGGGACCTGTGTCTCCTAGTCTGGCTGCCAGCTCAGTGGCCCTGTCACCCTCAGAGCTCCCCTGGAGTCCGAGGAGGCCCTGCTGACCCCGCTGACCCTGCTCTTGTCCGCAGAGGTGGCCGGCAGGTTCCTGGCGTCCGAGGCCAGCACGCACCTGCTGGTGTTCAGCATGGAGCAGCGGCTGCCGCCCAACCGCGAGCTGGTGCAGGCCGTGCTGCGGCTCTTCCAGGAGCCGGTCCCGAGGGCCGCGCTGCACAGGCACGGGCGGCTGTCCCCGCGCAGCGACCGGGCTCGGGTCACCGTCGAGTGGCTGAGCGTCCGCGACGACGGCTCCAACCGCACCTCCCTCATCGACTCCAGGTAGGGGTCGCGCGGGCGCGCAGGGCAGGGCGAGGGGGCTGTTCGGCCGGGCTTGGGGGCGGGGACGCGGGGGGCGGCGCCGGGACCTCGGCCAGTTTCAGTCCCCGCCCTCACGCGGCGCTGGGTCTCCGTGTCATGTGTGTCGTGTCCTCAGGCTGGTGTCCGTCCACGAGAGCGGCTGGAAGGCCTTCGACGTGACCGAGGCCGTGAACTTCTGGCAGCAGCTGAGCCGGCCCCGGCAGCCGCTGCTGCTGCAGGTGTCGGTGCAGAGGGAGCACCTGGGCCCGGGGGCGTCCGAAGCCCACAGGCTGGTCCGCTTCGCCTCTCAGGGGACGCCGGAGGGGCGTGGGGAGCCCCAGCTGGAGCTGCACACCCTGGACCTCAGGGACTACGGGTAAGTGCCGGACTGGGGAGATCAGAGACAAGCAGCCACTGGGTTGCCCAGACCCCCGTCCCCAGGACTGGCTGGGTGACAGGATGGCTGGGTTGTGGGGGTAGGGGCGGGGAGGGGGGCGGGAAGTGCTGTGCATACTGTCCCAGGATGCCGCCAATTGTCCACTACATGTCAGGGTTTCTAATGGTAGAAATTGTGTTATTCAGGCCAGGCACAGTGGCTCACGCCTGTAATTCCAACACTTTGGGAAGGCGAGACCGGTGAATCATCTGAGGTCAGGAGTTCCAGACCAGCCTGGCTAACATGCTGAAACCCCGTCTCTACTAAAAATGCAAAAATTAGCTGGGCGTCGTGGCAGGCGCTTGTAATCCCAGCTACTCAGGAGGCTGAGGCAGGAGAATTGCTTGAACCCGGGAGGCAGAGGTTGCAGTGAGCCGAGATTGCAACATTGCACTCCAGTCTGGGCAACAAGAGCAAAACCCATCTCAAACAAACAAACAAATAAATAAATAAAAATACCAGGCACGGTGGCTCACGCCTGTAATCCCAACACTTTGGGAGGGCGAGACCGGTGAATCACCTGAGGTCAGGAGTTCCAGACCAACCTGGCTAACATGGTGAAACCCCCGTCTCTATTAAAGAAGGAAGGAAGAAGGGAAGGAGGGAAGAAGGGAAGGAAGGAGGGAGGGAGGGAGGGAAGGAAGGAAGGAGTTGTATTATTCATTTTATTGAAAAATATCTTTGATAATTTTCAGTGGATTTTTATGTTGCCATTGACTCATATACACACAATTGTAATTATCTACTTTCACTTTACCCTTCTCCATGATTAAGTCTTTGAAAAATCCTACCTTTAGCTGTTGCTAAGGATGAACAGCTTTCCTCCTGTTTTGATGAATTCTTTTCTCGTGGACAGATTAGCTCTCTGGGGCTGCATAGCACAGTGGTTAAGAAGAGGCCTTGGAACCAGTCATAGCTTCCATCTAGCTCTGCCTTCTGCTGGCTGCAGGTCCTCTGGCACATCACCAAACACTCTGGGTCTCAGTGGCCTCAGGTGAAATGGGGATAATGGTGGAACCTACCTGAGGTTGAAATGCAGACATCACCTGAGATAATACATTCGAAGTACCTAGTTCAATGTCTGGCCTATTAGGAGACCTTTAATTAATAGTAGCGGATTTATTATTTATGTTTCAGTTATGTTTATTAATTCATCTTCTCACAAATATCCAGCTTTTAGAACACAGTGAGAGCTGGATCACAAATCTCCCTCCCAGGCACCCACTAAGCTGTACCCTAGGCCTTCTGACCTCAGCCTTCACAGCTGACCTCTGACCCTACTTCTCTTTGCCCACACAGGGCTCAGGGCGACTGTGACCCTGAAGCACCAGTGACCGAGGGCACCCGATGCTGCCGCCAGGAGATGTACATTGACCTGCAGGGGATGAAGTGGGCAGAGAACTGGGTGCTAGAGCCCCCAGGCTTCCTGGCTCATGAGTGTGTGGGCACCTGCCAGCAGCCCCCGGAGGCCCTGGCCTTCAAGTGGCCGGTTCTGGGGCCACGACAGTGCATCGCCTCAGAGACCGCCTCACTGCCCATGATTGTCAGCATCAAGGAGGGAGGCAGGACCAGGCCCCAGGTGGTCAGCCTGCCCAACATGAGGGTGCAGAAGTGCAGCTGTGCCTCGGATGGGGCGCTCGTGCCAAGGAGGCTCCAGCCGTAGGTCCCTGGTGTAGCCACTGAGCCCTGTAACTGAACATGTGCATAGAAGTGGTCTTAATGTAGGTCTTAATTTTAAAGATAGCAAGTTACCTCCATCCCAATTTAGTGCTCCTGTATGACCTTTGCCCTGTGTCCTTCCCTCTCCTGTCTTTCCTGTCCATCACCCATCCTAAGCACTTACGTGAGTAAATAATGCAGCTCAGATGCTGAGCGCTAGTAGGAAATGCTGGCCTGCTGATTAGAAGATACAGCTGAGCAATGCACAGATTGTCAACTGGGAGTGTCTGTTCTCTGGCAAATTCTTAACTGAGTCTGGAACAATACCCTATGATTAGAACTGGGGAAATAGAACTGATTTGCTCTATTATATGAGGAATTAAAACTCCCAAATCTCTATTTCCCCAAAATACTGGCCCATTCTGGTCTTTTGTAAACATACCTATGCCCCTGTTCCCCTGAGAGGGTGCTAAGAGGAAGGATGAAGGGCTTCAGGGTGGGGACAGTGGACAGGGAGTTGGGATGCCTGGTTTCTGGATCTGACAGGGCCATAAGCTAGAACCTGAAACACAGGAGGCTTTGGGTCATCACTTCCTCTTAAAAAGGAGGAGCTGGGCTTCAGCTCTAAGACTTCATTGCCCTGAGGATCAGACAGCTCCTACCTGCCTCTGCCCACCCCTCTGGAGACCGAGCCTTGCCTGTGCGCATTTAGATCATGTCCCCCACTGTCTTAGAGAACTTGTCACCAGAAACCATATGTATTTGTGTGTTTTTTGTTAATTTAGGCAAAGCAATTGAATGTAGATACTCAGAAGAAATAAAAAGTGATGTTTCACTTTGTATCTCTGTATTTAATCTCCAGGAGCAATAATGGGGAATGAGAGCAACATAATGATCTGAAGAAAGGACCCCAACTTCTAGGGGGCACTGAAGACTATAATAACTAAATTTAGATGAGGCTTTCATTTATGATATTTCTATTTTCCCACACAACTCTCATTCCAAAAATAGTAAACAATCACTCACATACGCCTCCTCTTTAGTATACGTGCTGCCAAAGTGAGCACTGCAGCCTCTTTTTTTTTTTTTTTTTTTTTGAGACAGTCTCTCTCTGTCACCCAGGCTGGAGTACAGTGGCGCGATCTTGGCTCACTGCAACCTCCATCTCTCAGGTTCAAGCAATTCTCATGCCTCAGCCTCCAGAGTAGCTTTGATTTTAGGAATGTGTCACCATGCCCTTTTTTTTTTTTTTTTTTTTTTTTGAGACGGTGTCTTGCTCTGTTGCCCACGGTGGAGTGCAGTGGTACGATCTCCGCTCACTGCAACCTCTGCCTCCTGGGTTCAAGCGATTTTCCTGCCTCAGGCTCCAGAGTGGCTAGAACTACAGGCGTGCACCACCATGGCCAGCTAATATTTTAGTTTTTTTTTTTTAATAGTTTTACCATGTTGGTCAAGCTGGTCTTGAATTCCTGACCTCAGGTGATCTGCCTGCCTCGGCCTCCCAAAGTGCTGGGATTACAGGCATGAGCCACTGCACCCAGCCTAGTTTTTGTATTTTTTTTTTTTTTTTAAGTCAGAGTCTCGCTCTGTCACCTAGGCTGGAGTGCAATGGCACTAGCTTGGCTCATGCCTCCTGGGTTCAAGCAATTCTCCTGCCTCAGCCTCCCAGGTAGCTGGGATTATAGGTGCCCACCACCATGCCCAGCGAATTTTAAAAAATATTTTTAGTAGAGATGGGATTTCACCATATTGGTCAGGCTGGTCTCTTGGCCAGGCTGGTCTCGAACTCCTGACCTCAAGTGATCCATCTACCTCACCCTCTCAAAGTGCTGGGATTATAGGCGTGAGCCACTGTACCCAGCCTGGCTCCTCTTTAGAAAGCACTGTAACAACTAATAGTGGTGATGGGCAACAGGGGTTGACAGTAGTGTGGTAAGCAAGCTAATGTTTCTTTCTTTTTTTCTTTCTTTCTTTTTTTTTAATTAGAAAGAAAGAGGAAAAGAAAGGGGGAGAGAGAACAGGAGTCTTGCTCTATTGCCCAGGCTGGAATGCAATCTAAAAATAGGTATTAAAAACCTCTTTTATGTTGACAATTGTGCTTAACAGAGGAGACAGGAATAAATAAGGGAAGAAAATAACAAACAGCCAACCAATATTTCATTTAAGTCTGTGAAATGCTATGCAAATGCTGGAGTGATTTACTTCCAATTATGTGGTCACTTTCAAAATAGGTGTAATGTGATACTGAGAAAAATGTATGTTCTGTGGACCTGGGGTGAAGAATTCTGTAAATATTCACTCAGTTTACTTGTTCTGAGTTCAAATCATAGATGTTGCTGTTAATTTTCTATCTCGTTGATCCATCGAATATTAACAATGTGGTGTCAAAGTCTCCCGTTATTATTGTGCGGGAGTCCAAGTCTCTTTATAAGTCATTAAGAACTTGTCTTATGTATCTGGGTGTTCCTATATTGGGTGTGCAAGCTAACATTTCTGGAGCATTCACTATGAATCAGGGAGCTGGGCTAGGCATTGCCACATATGTCACTTAATTCTTGCAGCTATCCCATGAAGTAGGTGGTATTATTCCTATTTTTTTAGATGAAGAAACAGCCTGAGGTAATGCAAGTGTGTTGAATCTCTTCCATAGAATGGATTATAAACACCTTCCCATGCCAGTCCCCGATAAGCTGCTCTGCTGATGACACAAGCATTAAGTTAAAATGTCATTGGGAGCTATCTTATCCAATTCCCCTCCATTTAGCTTTCCCATTCAGCTGCGTTTCCTTATGCTTGTCTGTGGAGAAAGTTATACACTCATGTACCACAAAATGATGGTTCGGTCAATGACAGACCACATATACAATGGTGGTCCCATAATATTACAATGGAGCTGAAAAATCCCTATAGTCTAGTGACATCAAAGTCATTATAATGTCCTAGCACAACCCATTACTCATGTGTTTGTGGTGATGCTGATATAAACACACCCACTCTGCTGACACTTGTATAAAAACATAGCACATGCTAGGCCTGGTACGGTGGCTCACACCTGTAATCCCAGCACTTTGGGAGGCTGAGGTGGGTGGGTCACCTGAGGTCAGGAGTTCGAGACCAGCATGACCAATATGGTGAAACCCTATCTCTACTAAAAATACAAAAATTAACCAGGTGTGGTGGCACATGCCTGTAGTCCCAGATACTCAGGAGGCTGAGGCAGGAGAACCTAGGAGGTGGAGGTTGCAGTTAGCTGAGATCGTACCACAGCACTTCAGCCTAGGCGACAGAGCAAGACTCCATCTCAAAAAATAAAATAAAATAAAGCATAGCACATGCAATTATTTAAAGTACCTAATACTTGATAAGTGACTGTCACTGTTACGTATTTACTATACCTTAGTTTAGAGTACTCTTTCTACTTATTAAAAAAATCAAAGTTAACTGTAAAACAGGCTCAGCCTGTAATCCCAGCCCTTTGGGAGGCTGAGGCAGGTGGATCACAAGGTCAGGAGTTCAAGACCAGCCTGGCCAAGATGGTGAAACCCTGTCTCTACTAAAAAAAAAAAAAAAATTTGGTCTCTGTAGCCCAGGATAAAAACAAAAATTAGCTGGGTGTGATGGTGGGCACCTGTAATCCTAGCTACTAGGGAGGCTGAGGCAGAGAATTGCTTGAGCTTGTGGGGCGGAGGTTGCAGTGAGCCAAGATTACACTACTGCACTCCAGCCTAGGTGACAGAGTGAGACTCTGTCCTCCCGCCCAAAAAATTAAAAGAATAAGGCTAAAAAGAAAAATGTTTGTATACATCTGTACAATACATTTATATTTTGTTATTACAAAAGAGAAAGTTTTTTTTTAATATGTATTTTATTGCATTTTAGGTTTTGGGGTACATGTAAAGAACATGCAAGATTGTTGCATAGGTCCATACATGTCAATGTGGTTTGCTGCCTTCCTCCCCATCACCTATATCTGACATTTTTCCCCATATTATCCCTCCCCAACTCCCCACCCCCTGCTGTCCCTCCCCAGTTCCCCCCCACAGACCCCAGTGTGTGATACTCCCCTCCCTGCGTCCATGTGTTCTCATTGTTCAACACCCACCTGTGAGTGAGAATATGCGGTGTTTGATTTTCTGTTCTTTTTTTTTTTTTTTGAGACAGAGTTTCGCTGTTGTTACCCAGGCTGGAGTGCAATGGCACGATCTCGGCTCACCACAACCTCTGCCTTCTGGGTTCAAGCAATTCTCCTGCCTCAGCCTCCTGAGTAGCTGGGATTACAGGCGGGCACCACCATGCCCAGCTAATTTTTGTATTTTTAGTAGAGACAGTCAAGTATTTTTCACCTTGTTGACCAGGATGGTCTTGATCTCTTGACCTCATGATCCACCCGCCTCGGCCTCCCTAAGTGCTGGGATTATAGGTGTGAGCCACCGCACCCCGCTGATTTTCTGTTCTTGTGTCAATTTGCTGAGAATGATGATTTCCAGGTTCATCCATGTCCCTACAAAGGATACTAACTCATCGTTTTTTATGGCTGAGAAAGTTTTTTTAATTTAAAGTTTATAAACTAAAAAAGTTACAGAAAGCTAAGGTCAACTATTATTATTATTATTTTGAGACGGAGTCTTGCTCTATCGCCAGGCTGGAGTACAGTGTCGCAACCTCGGCTCACTGCAACCTCTGCCTCCTGGATTCAAGCGATTCTTCCGCCTCAGCCTCCCGAGTAGCTGGGACCACAGGCACGTGCCACCATGCCCGGCTATTTTTTGTATTTTTGGTAGAGATGGGGTTTCACCATGTTGGCCAGGATGGTCTCGATCTCTTGACCTCGTGATCCACCCCCCTTGGCCTCCCAAAGTGCTGGGATTACAGGCGCGAGCTACCGCACCTAGCCTGAGGTCAATTATCAAAGAAAGAAAAATTTATTTTTACAAATTTAGTGTAGGCTAAGTATATGGTGTCATAACGTCTATAGTAGTGTACGGTAATGTCCTAGGCCTTCACATTCACTCACCACTCACTCACTGACTCACCCAGAGCAGCCTCCAGTCCTGCAAACTCCATTCACAGATGTTGTGCCATTTTAAAATATTTACACTATGTTTTTACTGTACGTTCTCTATGTTTAGGTGTGTTTAGATACGCAAATGCCATTGTGTTACAATTGCCTACAGTATTCGGTACAGTAACATGCCGTACAGGTTTGTAGCCTAGGAGCAATAGGCTATACCACATAGTCTAGCTGTGTAGTAAGCTCTACCGTGTAGGTTTATGTGAATGCGCTCCATGATATCTCCACAGCAATGAAATCGCCTAAGAATGCGTTTCTTAGAACGTATCCCCATTGTTAAGTGAGGCATGGCTGTACTTCAAGATAAAGGACTCTCTATTCCTCACCTACAAAGCTAATTAATACTAACTAAATAATAGAAGAAAAATAGGCTGGGTGTGGTGGCTCACACCTGTAATCCCAGCATGTTGGGAGGCCGAGACAGGTGGATCACTTTAGGCCAGGAGTTCAAGACTAGCCTGGCCAACATGGTAAAACTCTGTTTCTACTAAAAATACAAAAATTAGCCGGGCATCGTGGTGCATGCCTGTGATCCCAGCTATTTGGGAGGCTGAGTTAGAGAATCGCCTGAACCTGGGAAGTGGAGGTTCCAGTGAGCCAAGATCTTGCCACTACACTCCAGTCTGGGTGACAGACCGAGACTCTGTTTCAAAATAAATAAATAAATAATGAAATGATGAAATAAAAAAAAAAATAGAAGAAAAACAGAGCTAAAAAAATGTCTAAGGACAGCCAAGATTTGAGACTTGGCAAGAATATTGTTGAAGATAGTAGGAGAGGATTTGGCTCTGACCTATAAATGGCCAAATCACCTCCGTAAGACATCAGAATGCAGCCTTTCCACTTGGGGTGTTGTAAATACCAGGACATATGGTTGCTTTATGTACTATCAATATCAATATCACCTGATAACTCCACCAGCTACACAATGATGTATCTGTCGCTCCAAAAGATCTGTGGATTCCCAGGTAGTCACATGCAGTCAGTGGCAAGGATGGGCCTGCTCACACCAGGCTGAGTGTGAGCTAAAAAAAAAAAAAAAATGCAGGAGATTGGCTTCATTTCAAAATGTAGGATGTGCTCATTAGGACAGAGAGACAATGTGGTAGACAGAATGCTCTCCCCAAAGACACCCAGGCCCTAATCCTTGCAACCTGTGACTATGTTATGTTACACAGCGAAAAGGATTCTGCAGATGTAATTAAGGTTACAACCCTTAAAATAGGGAGATTATCTGAGTGTGCCCAATCTAATCACATGAGCCCTTCAAAGCAGAGAACTTTCTCTGGCTGGAGGCAGGAGAGAAGAGGTAGAAGGGGGAGGTCAAAGAGATTTGAAACATGAGAAGCCCTTGCCCTACCATTGCTGGTTTGAAGATGAGGGAGGCCATGAGCTAGAGAATGTGAGTAGCCTCTAAAAGGTGGGCCAACTCCCAGCTGATAGCCAGCCAGGAAAGGGGACCTCAGTTCTACAACCATATGGAAGTGAATTCTGCCAACACTTGAATGAGTCTGAAGGTGGATCCTCCTCAACAGCCTCCAGATAAGAGCCCAGATCATCAGCTGACGTGGGGATTTGTCTTTGTGAGACCTGGAGCAGAGAAACCAGCTGAGCCTACACAGACTGCTTTTTTGTTTGTTTTTGTGTTTTTTTTTGTTTTGTTTTTAAGACAGGGTCTCACTGCCACCCAGACTGGAGTACAGTGGCATGATCATAGCTCACTACATCTTTGATCTCCCAAGCTCAAGTGACCCTCCCACCTCAAATTCCCCAAGTAGCTGGGACTACAGCCTCATACCACCATACTGGCTAATTTTTAAAAATTTTATAGAGGGAAGGGACTTCCTATGTTGCCCAAGCTGGCCTCAAACTCCTGAGCTCAAGTAGTCCTCTCACCTTAGCTTTCCAAAGTGCTGGGATTATGGGCTTGAAGCCACGGTACCTGGCTCCCACTCAGACTTTTAATCTACAAAATGTGAGATAAAGTTGTTTTGTTTTAAGCGGCTAAATTTGTGATGAATTATTATAGAAGCAATAGAAAATTAATACAGACAGTAAGCCAAATCCCAAGGGGGATGTAATTATAATTTTTTTCATTTAAAAGATGAAATAAAGGGCCAGGTGCAGTGGCTCAAGTCTGTAATGCCAGCACTTTGGGAGGCTGAGGTGGGCAGATTGCTTGAGCCAGGGAGTTCAAAACCAGCCTGTGCAACATAGTGAGACCACCCCCAATGTCTATACTTTAAGAAATACAAAAAAGTAGCCAGGTGTAGTGGTTGTAGTTCCAGCTACTTGGGAGGCTAAGGTGGGAGGAACGCTTGAGCTTGGGAGGTTGAAGCTGCAGTGACCTGTGAGGATGCCACTACACTTTAACCTGGGTGACAGAGCAAGAACTTGTCAAGAAAGAAGAAAGAGACAAAGAGAGGAAAGAAAGAGAAAGAAAGGAAGAAAGAAAAGGAAAGAAAGAGAGAGAGAGAGAGAGAGAAGGCTGAGGCAGGAGAATCACTCGAACTTGGGAGGCAGAGGTTGCAGCAAGCCGAGATCATGCCATTGCACTGCAGCTTGGACAACAAGAGCGAAACTCCATCTCAAAAAAAAAAAAAAAGAAGATAATTTTGAATGTATTAAAAACCACTCATAATTCCACCATCTTAAAGCAAAATTATTTTAGTTTTTATATATCACCTGTTTACATGCTGCATGAGTACATACTTATTTTAAAAATCAAGGTTTTGGGGCTGGGTGTGGTGGCTCACACCTGTAATCCCAGCACTTTGGGAGGCCAACACAGGCAGATCACAAGGTCAGGAGTTCGAGACCAGCTTGACCAACATGGTGAAACCCCATCTCTACTGAAAATACAAAATTAGCTGGGCATAGTGGTGCATGCCTGTAATCCCTGCTATTCAGGAGGCTGAGGCAGGAGAATTGCTTGAACCCAGAAGGTGGAAGTTGCAGTGAGCTGAGATTGCGTCACTGCACTCCAGTGTGGGTGACAGAGTGAGACGCCATCTCAAATAAATAAATAAATAAATAAATTAAAAAAATAAAATATATCAAGGTTTTGGCCGGGCACGGTGACTCACACTTATAATCCCAGCACTTTCAGAGGCCACCTCTGCCTCCCAGGCACTGACAGGTGGGTCACCTCAAGTCAGGAGTTCAAGATCAGCCTGGCCAACATGGGGAAACTCCATCTCTACTAAAAATACAAAAATTAGCTGGGTGTGGTGGTGCACATTTGTAATCCCAGCTATTCAGGAGGCTGGGGCAGGAGAATCACTTGAACCCAGGAGGCAGAGTTTGCAGTGAAATGAGATTGTGCCACTGCAGTGCAACCTGGGTGACACACCAAGACTCCATCTCAAAAAAAAAAAGGTTTTGTTTTTCTTTTTGAGGCCGGGTCTCACTCTATTGCTCAGGCTGGAGTGCAGTGGAAGGATCTTAGCTCACTGCAACCTCTGCCTCCCAGGCTCAAGTGATCCTCCCACCTCCCCTTCCCCAGTAGCTGGGACTATAGGCACGTACCACCACACCGGCTAATTTTTTTTTTTTTTTTTTGTAGATTCAGGGTTTCACCATGTTACCCAGGATGGTCTTGAACTTCTGAGAGCTCAAGCAATCCTCCTGCCTGAGCCTTCCAAAGTGTTGGAATTACAGGCATGAGCCACCACACCAGGCCAAAATCAAGTTTTAATGTGCCTATTGCATAGGAAAAAGAAGTGAAGAGAGTTACACTCCAAAAGGATCACATTGGTTCTAAATCTTTGTGTGGTGAGATTGAAAGCAATGTTTGTTTTTCCATTCGATCTTTTTTTTTTTGAGGCAGAGTGTCACTTTGTTGCCCAGGCTGGAGGGCAGCGGCAACCTCCGACTCCTGGGTTCAAGCGATTCTTGTGCATCAGTCACCAGAATAGCTGGGATTACAAGCACAGGCCATAATGCCCAGCTAATTTTTGTATTTTTAGTGAGGCAGGGTTTCACCACATTGGCTAAGCTGGTCTCAAACTCCTGTTCTCAAATGATTGCCTGCCTTGATCTCCAAAGTGCTGGGACTGCACCAGGCCTTCCATTTGATCTCATTTCTAATTTTTCTAAAATAAACATGGATTATTTATGCAATAACAGAAAGAAATGCAAAAATGCACCCAAAAATGTGCCTCTTTTGGAGAGGTTCCTAGGACACAGAGATTGAGGGCCAAAGCACTTGCCATCTGTTTAGCTGTGAGCAGCGCACGCTTCTCTCTCACCGCCTAGGTCATCTCAGTTCTTAGGTGAGATTGGCCGCTGTTTAGAGATAGGCCAGGAGGGAGGCCCTGAGGCCCTAACAGTGAAGAAGCAGAACAAGCAGACAGCAGTGAAGCAGCATCCACTTTGTCTGAGACCTGGACGGGGCCATCAGGCAGGACTGAGGGGAGTGAAGAGGGAGGCAGGGCATGAACAGCTGAACCTGACTGACTGGCAGATGAAAGGATGGGAGTAGAGAGGTGAAGGTAGGTGGTCCTGGCAGCCTTGTGGACGTGTCTGTTTAGAGACAGCAAAAGGATAGTGGGTGTCCAAGAATACAAGTGTCAGCAGAGACTGAGTATGTCCCATGGTAGGATGGCAATGCAAGGCTGGGGGTGTCCTTTAGGGTGCCTGGGTGGGAACAATGGGCTTCCCCTCTTCTCTCCTCAACTTCAGCTCAGAAGAACTTCACAGGCATCAGATATGATTGCCTTGGAGACCAAGGCAGTGGCCACAGCACCAAGGAAATGGGCCTTTAGAGTTAGCAAGGTTGTTAAGAGAATAAAATGGGCTTGCCTACATTTAAAATAGATAACAGGCAGGGAGCGATGGCTCATGCCTGTAATCCTAACACTGGGACACTGAGGAGGGAAGATTGCTTGAGGTCAGGAGTTTAAGATCAACCTAGAACAAAATAGTGAGATCCCCGTTTCTATTACATATATATAGTATTTGGATTTTTATTTTGTTTTCTTACTTTTATTTTTTGTTGTTTTCTCTTTTGTTATTTCCATTTTATATTTTTTAAAATTAAAATATAATAGATAACAAATGTTGTATATATAAACTTTAAACTTTGGAGATGAAAAAATAATAGAGGCCAGGCACAGTGGCTCACGCCTGTAATCCTAGCACTTTGGGAGGCCGAGGCAGGTGGATCACGAGGTCAGGAGTTTGAGACCATTCTGGCCAACACAGTGAAACCCTGTCTCTAATAAAAATACAAAAATTTAGGCATGGTGGTGTGCCTGCAGTACCACTTGGGAGGCTGAGGCAGCGGAATCGCCATGATCATGCCACTGCACTCCAGCCTGGGTGATAGAGTGAGACTCTGTCTCGAAAATAATAATAAATCAAAACTACTACTACTACAAAAAAGCTTTAAGTCCAAACTTAGAAAAGCAAGTACCTTTGCTGCTCCATCTATTATGTAGCTGGTCCTGCCTGGGGATCAAGCCAACACTGGGGGTCACCAACATGGTCTCCTTTCTTAGGCTTTTGCTATTCTCCTATTTCACCCTGGCTCCTGGAATTAGAAGTGGGAGATATCAAGGCAACCAGGTAAGGGATGGGTGTGTATAAGGGGTTGGGAAGGAGTGAGACATAAGCGTCCTCCACACCACACCCTAAAACACACATTCAGCTTCAGCACAACCTCCTGTACTGCAGGCCAGATCCAGAGCTCCCCACAACAGACCAGAGGCAGGAAAAGCAAAGAGCCCTGTAGTGCCCTGGCAGACCAAGGGGTGGATGAGTATCCTGCAGAGAAGCAGGCAGCGTTAGGAAGTTGTGAAAGAGGGTAGACCCCCAGCTTCCTCACTGCCTGACAAAGACTCTTCTACAACTTAAGGGAGATCAAACACAGGCAAATAGAACAAGACAAGGAGCAGAGGGGAAGTGCTGGCAGTGCAACGTTCTAGTTCCATTCCCGAGGTCCTGTATCCTGTAGGTGACCCTTCCGGTCTGTGAGCTCCCCTATCCCTTTCCCAGGTGCCATACAGAAGCCCTCCTTTTCCTTCAGCCAGTTTGAACTGCTGGGCTTCTGGTTTCAGAGCTTTAAGCTGGTAATCATTAGGTTATGCTGCAACATCGCAGCTATGAGAGCCCTGAAAGCCCCAAACCACTGGACCTTACAAATCTCGCTTTTAGAGATTCACATTAAGAAAATAATGAGTCAGGCAAAGATTTTATCACAATAATTTGAACAAAACTTACAAAAATTGAAGGCCGGGAGTGGTGGCTCACGCCTGTAATCCCAGTACTTTGGGAGGCCAAGGCACGTGGATCACCTGAGGTCAGGGACTCGAGACAAGCCTGACTCACATGGTGAAACCCCATCTCTAATAAAAATACAAAAAAATTAGCCGGGCATGGTGGCACGCGCCTTTAATCCCAGCTACTCGGGAGGTTGAGACAGAATTGCTTGAACCCAGGAGGCAGAGGTTGCAGTGAGCCAAGATCACATCATTGCACTTCAGCCTGAGCAACAAGAACGAAACTCCGTCTCAAAAAAAAAAAAAGGAAAGTGACAGCAAGGGGCTGGGGTGGCAGGCTCTCGCGGAAGAGTCGGACGGAGCCTCGAACTGGTCCTACTTGTATTTAGTTTGGGTAAATTCGCGAGAACCACCCAAGTTCAAGTGAATAAGCCGCGGCTGACCAACCTGGTGCCGCCTCTCCGCTACCCTGTCTGAACGTACGCCAGGGGGACCTCGTTCATCCCCTCAAATCGGAAACCTGGAGTATTCCTCTGGGCCACGAGGGGCAATTGATGGCCAGTGCCATAAATAATATTAGCCAGGCCTGGGCCGGGCCTCAGTTCTGAGACCGAGGCAGCGTAGGGACCGCGACCTCAGCCCTGGGGTGGGGCGTCGCGAGTCCTGGACCCGCGGGCCCCTGGTGCTCACGCCAAGCTGTCACAAGAGCTTCCGGGACTCGCTTCCGGAGTTTCGCCCGCCAGTCGCGAGCGGAGGAGACGGGCAAGCGGCCCAGGAGCCGCCGTGGATTGGCCCGCCCCGAGCTACTGGCCACGGATTGGTCGCCCGGATGGGGCGGGGTCACATGGCCTAGGGCGTCATCTGCAGCCGGCCAGATTCCCGCCGGAGTCGTCTCGCACTGCCCCATCCCAGAAGCCGCTGGGAGCTCGCCCGCCCTCGGCACGCTGCCCGTTGGCCCCTGTACCGTCCACCCTTCCCTCAGCGGTATCTCGGGCCCGCGCTGAGCTGGTTCTTGCGGCTGCCAGGAGGCGTGAACTGCGGACCATGAGCGTGGGCTTCATCGGCGCCGGCCAGCTGGCCTGTGCGCTGGCGCGGGGCTTCACAGCTGCAGGCAAGCGTATGGAGGCGGGAGGCGGCTTCGCGGGCAGTCCCGGGTCCCGAGTCCCGAGTCCCGAGCCTCCCGCCCCACAGCATGAACGAATGAAAGGGGAATTTGCGTCCGGTGGGGTAGATGAGACTCTGGTTAAGCAGCAAGTGCGTCTTCTGTCGTCGTAGGGCGTTGAGGGGGAGAGGGACACTGGCACTGTTAGGAGGGCTCTGGGTTTTAATTCTGCTTTCCCAGGGAAAGCGTCGGAAAGGGCTGAGCCGCGACCCCTAGTTGAAAAGCCCGGTCTTCTGCAGGCATCCTGTCGGCTCACAAGATAATAGCCAGCTCCCCGGAAATGGACCTGCCCACGGTGTCCGCGCTCAGGGTAGGTGGAGCGGGGCGGGGCGGGAAGCGGGTGGAGGCCCAGGAAAAGGATGACCTGAGATGAAGTGAGTCCGGCCGGCCCCTGTGCCCCTGTGCTGGTCTTTGGCCGGCGGTGACCTCCACTCCAGGAACATCACAATCTTTACACCTTCTGTTGGGCAGCTCAGTGTGGTGGGTGCATCCAGGCAGACATATACCGGGCGTCAGATCCAGACACTGGAGTGGTAGAGGATTAACTGATATCATTACATGAGGAAAGCACCTGGCACATAGTAGGTACCCAATAAATACTTTTTTTTTCTTCCAGACAGGGTTTCACTCTGTCACCCAGGCTGGAGTGCAGTGGCGCAATCTCAGCTCACTGCCACCTCTCCCTCCCGGGTTCAAGCAATCCTCCCGAGTAGCTGGGATTACAGGCACCCACCACTCCCGACTAATTTTTGTATTTTTAGTAGAGAATACTGCTGGCCAGGCTGGTCTCAAACTCCTGGCCTCAGGTGGTCTGCCTGCCTTGGCCTTCCAGAGTGCTGGGATTACAAGGGTGAGACACTGTGCTCATTTTTCTTGATAGACTAGTTGTATGACCTTAAAGTACTCAGCCACTTTGAGGCTATTTTCTCATTTACCACAGTGGCCACTTTGCCGTTATTCTGAGTCATGAATGAGCATGTTGGGAAGAATGTGGTGAGTTAGTTGTTCTGCTCTCCAAAAACATATTCCAAGTCTTCACCCAAAACCTGTGCTGTGTGGGAGAGGATGGCTGATGAGGCGGGTGACAAGTAGTGTTTGTGCCAAGGATGGGCTGATGTCCCAGTACTGGAGGGTCTTGCTTCTCATTTTGGAGTTATAGAGGGATGGGTAGCCACGCTAGCCCTGGACCACATGAAGACTGTGCAGTCCCATGAACGAGTGGCCAGGATAGGGACAGGGCCTGACTCAGCTGTGCTTCTGACCCTCAGGTATTTGCATTCTCCTTTTCCCTGCAACTCTTCACCATGCGGCCTTCTTACCTGGCAGAGGAGTGCCTTAGGTGCCAGAAGATTGGCAGGGAAGGGCACCACTTTCTGTTTGCCATGGAGAACCTTGTCATGTTCCAAGCTTACTTGCCTGGAGTGTACTTACTTGCTCAGTAGCAACAATGGGAAACAATATCATTTAGGGTAAGGGCAGAACCCTGAGAGCATAGGGCTAAGGATTCCAGGTTGCAGCTGGCAGAATGGGTTTGGCAGGGGTTCAGCTCCTCCCTGGGAGGCCTTGGCATAGCCAGGCTGCTCCAGCACTGTGAGCTGGGAGACTCCTCTTGCAGAAGATGGGTGTGAACCTGACACGCAGCAACAAGGAGACGGTGAGGCACAGCGATGTCCTGTTTCTGACTGTGAAGCCACATATCATCCCCTTCATCCTGGATGAGATTGGGGCCGACGTTCAAGCCAGACACATCGTGGTCTCCTGTGCGGCTGGTGTCACCATCAGCTCTGTGGAGAAGGTGCTTGTCTCAGCCCTGATGCCCCTTGTGTGAGGGGAGGGTTGACCCAAGGATCACAGCTAATGGGTGGGTGTTGGTAGGAGCTGTGCCCTGCCCACTTACTTGGCTCTCTCCCTTACCCTAGAAGCTGATGGCGTTTCAGCCAGCCCCCAAAGTGATTCGCTGCATGACCAACACACCTGTGGTAGTGCGGGAGGGTGCTACAGTGTACGCCACAGGCACTCATGCCTTGGTGGAGGATGGGCAGCTTCTGGAGCAGCTTATGAGCAGCGTGGGCTTCTGCACTGAGGTGGAAGAGGACCTCATTGATGCTGTTACAGGGCTCAGTGGCAGCGGGCCTGCCTACGTGAGGCCCTCATTTGCTTACTCACCTTTCCAGGAACCCAGGCAGCAAGATGGGCTGGCAGGCAGTCTTGGGCAGGGGGTGGTGCCCACCTCTTGGGCCCAGCTGGCTGGTGGAGAATGCTGACTTTTGGAGCTAGTTCCAGTCATCAGTAAGCAGACCTTAGGAAAGGCCCTTCAGTGCCTATGGCCTGGGGCTTAGTGAGTGTCCCCACAGGCATTCATGGCGCTGGACGCATTGGCTGATGGTGGGGTGAAGATGGGTTTGCCACGGCGCCTGGCAGTCCGACTTGGGGCTCAGGCCTTGCTGGTCAGTATCTTTCCCTTGCATGTTCAGAACCAGGGTGTGGAATGGGGGTTCTTGTGGGTCACCGAGCTGGGGCGGGGATTGGTTGGGAAGCTGAGGTAGCAGTGGGTGTCGGGAAGCCTGTTCCAATGTGTACCAGTAGCTTTCTCCTACTGCGCCCTTCCCCATAGGGAGCTGCCAAGATGCTGCTGGACTCGGAGCAGCATCCAGGCCAGCTCAAGGACAACGTCTGCTCCCCTGGGGGAGCCACCATCCACGCCCTGCACTTTCTAGAGAGTGGGGGCTTCCGGTCTCTGCTCATCAATGCAGTTGAGGCCTCCTGTGTCCGAACACGGTGAGTCCACCCTGCTGTCCTCTGCCCCTGGTCCTTCATTCCTAGTTGGCCCCTGGGCTGAGTTGAACACCGTTTGTGTAACCTGCTGTCTTGGGTCCCATTTAGCAGTGCTGGAGTCTGTGCTCTGTTTATAACCATGACTTAGTAGTAGATTTTGTTTAAGAATTTGCAAGCCTTAATGCTCACTGCATTTCAGCTAGCCAGGATTAACTTTGACTTACAGAGGGGAAGTTGAGGCTCAGAAACAATTTTCCCAAGGTCAAACAGCTAAAAAGTGATGGAGACAGGATTCTAATTTGAGTCTATGACTCCCAACCCTGTACTTTCCACATATAATCACAGATAACACTTGGGGCTCTGTCTAGCTCAGATCAAATGAGATAAAATAAGAGAAGCCCATACTTAGTTAACTAGTACTTCTTAGAAGTACTAGTTGGGAAGCATTTGTCTTGGGGCTCTAATTTCTCTTTTGATGGTGTCAGATCAACAAGCTTGAGGGTTGTGTGGATAGTGGAGACTCAAAGCTCTGGCCCCAAGGTTTATTGCCTTCCCTCAATTTTTCTGGGGCTTTGTCTGCAGAGAGCTACAGTCCATGGCCGACCAAGAAAAGATCTCCCCAGCTGCCCTTAAGAAGACCCTCCTAGACAGAGTGAAACTGGAATCCCCTACAGTCTCCACACTGACCCCCTCCAGCCCAGGAAAGCTCCTCACAAGAAGCCCGGCCCTGGGAACCAAGAAGGACTAAGGCAGCATCTACCCCCTCTGATTCGGAGCCCTCAATTGAGAGGCCTTGCCCCCCAACCCACCCGCCCTCTGTTGTCCCTCCTTAGCTGTGCAAAGAGAAGACAGGCTCAGGTAGTTTTCAGGTCCTTGTGATAAAACCTCCTTAAATCTGTTCAGAGCAAGCAGTGCCAGCTTCCTCTCTGTCCTGTGCTGGAAGATGCTCTGAAGGGTGGTGGATGCTGGAAGCCAGACACAACCCTGCATATCCCCCTCAGTTGGCGGAGAGTGGGTCTGGGACTGCAGTCAGTGCAGCTGGGAGGAAGGGCTGGGGAGGATCTGCAGCTGGAGCCCAAGGCAGGGTTACTTTGATGCCAAGGCAAAGAGGTGAGAGAAAACATGAAAGGGGCTTTTCTCTGAATTGGTAAATGGGAAAGAAGTGAGCAACTTAAGATGGTCACAATTAATCACAAGTGTACGGAATTAGACTGTTGTTTATATTTACCTTTTGCTTCATAGGTATACCATTTAAAGTGTTATTTGATGCTAAGTTTAAGTACTTTAATAAAGTTTATTTTTAAATATCTTACTTTTCTTAGGCTTAATCTTAAATAATCATCCTGCAAAACTCGACGCCCTTATGAGGTCCTCCCTGCTCCTCTGTGGGAGCATTGTCCAAGAGCTGGAAGTAGGGATGAGAGGAATAAGGGGCCAGGCTCTGGGGGCTCTAGATCAAGGTGTTGTTCTAGAATGAGCCAAAGCCAAATACAGAAGAGTGAAGTGAGCTGCATGGGGTGTCGGACAGCAGCCCAGAATAAAGGGGAAAGCCATCTGCTTCGATGTGGGGCAGGCACTGTGGTGAGCAATTGATTCTCACAGCTGCCCTCTGAAGGAGGAACTGTTCTTTTCCTCACTTTATAGAAGATGTTGAGGCCTAGAGGGATAAGCAACTTACCCCCCGTTGTGCTGCTGGTCAGTGGTGGGGCTGTCTGTGTCCTTAGCCATCAATTCCGCAGCTTCCCAGAAACAGCTGGGCGTGCTGTGCACACAGCCAGACATCCCGTGCTCCCTCTAGACAGGCCAGTGTGTGCCTGGTGCTTGTTCCCGGGAGCTCCCTGCCTATGCAGCAGGGCTATTTGAAAGGTGTGGGCATTGGCATCAACATCAGCTCTGGGTTCAAATCTTAGATTCCCCTGTTTTCTACACAGCCCAGGAGAAGTTAGTGAATTTCTTGGACCTCAGGGTTTCATCCCTTATAAACATGGAGCCCATGCTTCATCAAAAGGTTGTGGTGGGTGTTAAATGAGACCATGAGGCAGTGCTTAATAGAACATATGGAACACCATGGCCCCTTGTGTAGGTAGTGTTCTTCCTTCACCCTCCTGCTGAGAAGGGAGGAGAGCCTTGTTCCATTCCACTAAGTCAGGGCAGCCCCAGCTCCAACTCCAAACCTGAGGGCACATGGGAAGTCATTCTGGGCCATCATAGCAAGTGCAAACTAAAAACTCATTTAAAGCCCCCAGTATGTGGCACGCCCCTTGCAGACACTTCACATACAATCTCATGGCTTTAGGAGCTAAGCATATATATTTTTTTCCCCAGAAGAGTAAAATGAGGCTCAAAAAGGTGAAATACAAGTTGCCCAAAAAGATTTGAACAGACATTTCACCAAGGAAGATAAGCAAATGGTGAAGCAGCACATGAAATGATGCTCAACATTATCATAGTTACTAGGGAAATGCAAATCAAAGCCCACTGAGATACCACTTCACACCCACAAGTATGACTGTTCATGGTTTAAAGAAAAAAAGAAATTTGGCAAGCATGTGGAGAAATTGGAACCCTCATGCATTGCTGATGGGGACGTATAATGATGCAGCCACTTTGGAAAACAGTCTGGCACTTCCTCAAAAGATTAAACAAGCTAGGTGTGGTGGTGCACGCTTGTAGTCCCAGCTACTTGGGAGGCTGAGATGGGAGGATGGCCTGAGTCCAGGAGTTCATATGCAGTCTGGGCAACATAGCAAGAGCCTACCTCTAAAAGGAAAAGGAGTTACCAAATGACTCAGCAATTCTGCTCCAAGTTACACACTGAAGAGAAAGACTTACATGTGAATGTTCATGACAGTGTTATTAATAGTAGCCAAAAGGTAGAAATAACCCAACTGCTTATCAGGTGGTGAATGGGTAAATGTGTTACACCCACACAGTGGAATACTCAGCAGTAAAAGATGGACAAGTGCAGACAGACTATAACATAAACCTGAAAGACATGCTGAGTAAAAGAAGCTAGTCACAAAAGGCCATGTTTTATGTGATTCCATTTATATGAAATGTCAACACAAATCTGTAGAGACAGAAATAGAGGTTGCCAGGGACTGGTGGAAATGGCAAGAGTGCAAGGTTTCTGTTTGGAGCCATGGCAGTGATGTAAAGATCACGGTGATGGTTGCCCAACTCCACACATATGGGCATTTAATTGTACACAGAGTGGGTGAATTTTATGGCATGTAAATAATACGCAATAATATTTTAAAAAATGAAATCAGCTGCCCCAGTTTTAATTAGCTAGGAAGTGGTGCCAGGACCGAATCCTGTCCTCTCTGCACTAGGCCTGTTGGCAAGTCATCCTAGATGATAAGAGATTGTTCCCCACATTTTCCTTTTCTCCATCCCCTGTTAAGACCACCCCTTTTCTCAGGCCTAAATATACCAACATACATTCACTGAGGACCTGCTAGCTGCCAGGCCCCATCTTATGCCTTGGTGCATGGGGTCACCCCGGCTAAGGTGTGTCCTTACCAGCCAAGCACTGCCACCCTTCGCTTCTGAACTTCAGTCAGGTATGGTCAGGACCAGATGGGAATGAGAGTGGCTGGGACCCTGGTCCTGCTTCAGGGAGAGCAGAGAGCCATTCCTTGGAGAACATTTTCAAGTCATCTCTCTCCAAGACCTCAGTCCTCCCTGGGGAGGCCAGGAAGCACCCAGAACTTTCCCCTCCCAGCTGCCCACCTTCTCACATGGCTGATCAGCCTTGGGGCCAAAGCTGCCAGCAGTCAGTGAGGGCTGGCAACTCTCTGAGGTGTCAAGAGAGTCCCAGTGTGTCAGGCCCAGGACAGAGGTGCTAGAGCTTGCATTCTAATCCCATCAGGTGTCCAAGCCACCAGGAAAGTCCCCAGATACCCCTGCAAGAGCTGGCACTGGGGGTTAGTGCAGCCTTTTCACTAAGGATTTGCTGAATGCTCCTCTCAGTGCCTGTGAGGCCTGGGTGTGCCCTAGTCAGTAAGACTGTCCTGGCTGGGCGCCATGGCTCACGCCTGTAATCCCAACAATGTGGGAGGCCAAGGCAGGCGGATCACTTGAGCCCAGGAGTTTGAGACCAGCCTGGGCAACATGGTGAAACCCCATTTCTACAAAAAATACAAAAATTAGCCAGGCATTGTGGTGCATGCCTGTGGTCCCAGCTACTTGGGCAGAGGTAGGAGGATCCCTTGAGGCAGAGGTCGCAGTGAGCCGAGATGGCACCATTGCACTCCAGCCTGGCCCACAGAGCGAGAGCATGTCTCACCAACAACAAAACACTGTCCTCGTTCAGAGTCACACAAGGGCTGAGAACAGATGTGGATATTGCAATGTGGCAAACATGGGAAGGGCGGAAAGGCAGCTGGAGTGGACTGAGAGTAGGGGAGCATGCTGTTGGGAAAGGCAGCCTCAGCTTTTCTGCCCCCTCTGAGAAGCCACACAAGAATGGACCTGGAATGTTCCTCAAAGAGCTAAGGCTTTCTCAAGCCTGTGCTGGACTTGTCACCTTGCGTGGGTGTGTCTTTCCTGTTTAGACTTGGTGTGTATTCCTTTATTCTGCTTAAGTGTGTGTCACATGGTACCTGGCAAAGCCCACCACTGTATCTGTTCCTGCTGGGGAGGGGCAAGGTCCTTCTGCTGCAGCCCAGAAAGGTGTGTGCAGGCTAATGGCTCTGGGTCGCCACTGGGCGGGACCCGCTAGCCATGGGGACCAACACCCACCACTGAAGCTGTTTGCTGCTCTTTTCTAATATGAGCAAAGTGGGGAAGCCTGGACTTGACTGTGCTGTTTCCCCAGCAACTTCAGTGACAGATTCAGTGAGCAGAAGTGCTAGGATTTCTGCTCCTGATCATAGGCAACAGTGCCACTTGCTCACAGGAACCGGCCCCCTCTCCCTGTTCCCAGCTTGCTGCCCTCCTCTCAGGACCCCTGGGCAGCCCGGCCTTGAGTAGCCCCCAGACCTGACTTCCCAGTGGGCATCTTTTAGGACCCCAGAAAAACACTTCCTTACCTATTGCCTCCATGTTACCCTCCTGTAAAATGGGGCCAGCTACTGCCCCAACTATTAACCATCATTACTTTGGGGAAGTGGGACTGAGACTGGCTTTTCACTTAATTTCTTGATTTCTTTATTTTACTGTAGATTATTGGTTGATTGCAGTAAGCAGACATGATTTTCGTGGTTAAAAGATCTAATGGTTTTCCCCACTGCTCCCACTCATGGGCCTTGCTGGAAAACAAATGCACCCTCCCTCTTCTCCTGCGTCCTTTCCTCCCCTGTCTACGCTGTCCCCTGCAACTGTTACTAAGCAACGCTCTCCAAAGAAACACCGAGAGTCAGCCTGAGCCCAAGGGGCTGGCTGCGCTTTCCCTCACCATTCCAGGCAGGAGAGCTAGACCTTTCTGCACATCTGAGCAAAAGACTTGCAAAGCCTTGACTTGTGTTCACTTTTACCAATGAACTAGGTGGAACACAGAAGTGGGTATTGTGATTATGTAAAGTCAGCAGCATTTTGAAAATGAAATACCCTCCTTTCAGGGTCCAAGCTAGTGTAGATAGTATATACTACCTTTATGTAAGAAAGGGGGAAAATACAAAATTGGATAAAGAAACTCTAGAAGGATACACAAGAAACCACTAAAACAGCACCTGGTTGTGGGGGGCAGTAGGAATGTGACAGATGGGGCAGGGCAAGAGGGAGACCTTTCATTACAAACCTCTTTGAATGGTATTGATTTAGGAATCATGAGGATATTGCTCAGATACAAAATGCGTTTGGACAGCCTTTAGGGGGTGCCAGGCTGCCCTGGCCATGTGGTGCTTAAGCAGGATGAATGGCCCCAGGTGTTCAGTCGGGACGGGAGCCCTGTGTGCCCTCCTTTGGTCTGGAACTGTGTCTGGGAACACTCCAGCAGGAACACTCAGCTTGAGAGTTGGGCTGTAGGCCATCTTCCCAGTCATAGTGCAGGGTACCCAATAAACAGCTGAACGAATGCTTGAATGAATGGCAGCTCTTGTGCTTGAATGTCAGGTTGGGCTGTTGCCTGAGTGCCCAACGAGGTCTCTGGTCTATTGGGGTGAAAACTGTGCAACTCCCAGACTGTCCTTGGACCTGGTCATTCCGGTTTCGTTTGTTTATTTATTTATTATTTTTTTATCAGAGTCACCCAGGCTGGAGTACAGTGCAAATCTCGGCTCACTGCAACCTCCGCCTCCTGGGTTCAAGTGATTGGCCTGCTTAGACTCCTTAATAGCTGGGATTACAGGCACCCGCCACCACACCAAGCTAAAATTTTTTTGTATTTTTAGTAGAGAGGTTTCCCCATGTTGGCCAGGCTGGTCTTGAACTCCTGACTTCAAGTGATCTGCCCACCTCAAGCTCCCAAAGTGCTAGGATTACAGGCTTGAGCCACTGCACCTGGCCTTGGTTTGGTTTTGACTTTCTTTTATTCAATCAGCAGGTATTGACTGAGTACTGAAGGGCTGTGCTTGATTGGCTGGGATGTGGGGAAGCCTAGTACATTTCTGTCCTGGCCATTCTGCCTCAAGGGTGCTCTATAAATGCACCTCTCCTCCCGCCATGGGTTGCCCAAGAGCCTGTTCAGTATGTGGATACTTCAGAGGCATCCTCCCAATTCTTACAGCTTTGGGATTCTTCAGGTAATAGGGATGTACCTCAGGAATGTCGAAGTAAAAAGGGGTTGGGATGGATATCAATTTTATAACAGTTTTTCATTTTAGGAAGGATTATGTGGATAAATGTTCTCTTCTCCTTGAAAATAAGTGACTGAAAACACATGCTGGTGGGTGCAGCGGCACATGTGAAGTTTGGCTAGACATCAGAGACTTGTCAATTGAGATACTTTGAAATTGAGGGATCACAAGAGGCTGAGAAACCAGTCGGGGGGCCAGGTGCGGTGGCCCATGCCTGTAATCTCAGCACTTTAAGAGGCTGAGGTGAATGGATCACTTGAGGTCAGGAGTTCAAGACCAGCCTGGCCAACATGATGAAACCCTGTCTGTACTAAAAATACAAAAATTAAGGCCGGGCGCAGGGGCTCACACCTGTAATCCCAGCACTTTGGGAGGCTGAGGTGGGTGGATCACATGAGGTCAGGAGTTTGAGAGCAGCCTGATCAACATGGAGAAACCCAGTCTCTACTAAAAATACAAAAAATTAGCTGGGTGTGGTGGCACATGCCTGTAATCCCAGCTGTTTGGGAGGCCGAGGCAGGGGAATCCCTTGAACTCAGGAGGAGGAGGTTGGGGTGAGCTGAGATCGCACCATTGCACTCTAGACTGGGCAACAAAAGTGAAACTCCATCTCAAAAAAAAAAAAAAAAAATTAGCCATGCATGGTAGTGGTGGGCACCTGTAATCCCAGCTGCTCGGGAGGCTGAGGCAGGAGAATCAGTTGATCCTGGGAGGCGCAAACCAAACAAGAAGAAGAAAACAGTGGGGTATGTGCTTCTCAGTACTGCTCCACCCTGAATGCTTAGATATGTGAATATGACATTGGAATTTCATGTGTTGTATCTTTCCAGTGAAATTACAATAGATTGTTTTCCTTCTGCCAATGTAGTTAATAAACTCTGGTAACAGTAAGAGCAAAGGCCTGAGTTGGAATCCTCACTGCCCAGGTGACCTCAGGCAAGTCATTAGTCTGCTTTGGTTTCAACTTATTTTATTAAAATGGGAAATAGATAATAATTGCTCATCCTTCTCTCAGGGTGCTAGTTGCTTTGAGCAAAGCCTTTGGGTAGTCTGGGTCACTGTGCAGCTAGGAGACCCCTCAGCTGGTGGCCATGTTGCTCTGAAACAATGCCTTGAAACAATCACACACTGCAAGGTTTCCTCTTTCCTAAGATGGGAAGCCCAGCCAATGCTCCTTGTCAAGTAACTTCTCATATATGACCTGAAGTGTAGAAACTTTAAAAACAAACATGTGTCTTCTTCCTATGCACCTGACATGGTATTATACATGCGAGGTTCATGATCTCATTTAATCTTTAATAATTATGATGTTGTTATTATTTTCCCATTTTGCTGATGGGAAAATTGAGGCTTGGAGAAGTTGGGAGCACAGCCAGTGAGGGTAAAGGCCTAGGTGCCAATCCAGGTATGTCTAAAACCAAGACCCGTTTACCAGTGCACTGGCCTGGCCTGCCATGTGCAGGCGTTGCTGCCCTCACTGCTCTCACCGAGGAGCCCTCTGGCTGGAACACAAGGAATGATCCCCCAAATTTAGGCTAGGTGAGAAGGTGGTGGTGTAGGCAGAGGGTGATGCTTTGGGGGTCCCTGGACAGGTGCCTGGGAAGAAGGCCCAGAACACAGAGGTGGGTGGGGACTGGCCTCCATACAGCCTGCAGTGGCGTGGGGACCTTGCCCAAGTCACTGGGAAATCCACTTAGAGAAGCAAATATGTTAACTGTTTTTTGTTTTGTAGAAACAAATATAACCATCGTTACTGTCTACCCTTTGAATTAAGGGAAAGGAACAATAAATGAGCATTTGTAAAGTTACACCATTGCCCAGATCCCGGCATAACGCTCCCCTTGCCCTAAACAGGGTGTCTCTCCGCTGAACCCGAAGACGGCCTTCCCCAGTGCCCCGCGGTCTTGCTCACTCTCCCTCTCCCTGGCTGCCGCCTTCTCCTTTTCATTCCCCAGCTCCTTCCCCCAGGCCCAGGGCCATTGGTCCTTGGTATCGTGGACTGTCAGTTCTTTTTCTCATGAAAACAAGTCTTTATAGTAACGCTTCTGATCTGACAAGGAGCTGTCACTCGTCGCCTCCAGCAGAAGTCCCACGGAGATCTGAGACGGGTAGGGAGGGGGCATCCCCGTCCCCGCCCCATCCCCCATAAGAATAACCCAAGGCGTCCATCCAAGACGACTAGGGGCTCTGGTGCCAAAGCCTCAACCTGCAGACTCGAGTCTTCTTTCCCCCTTTCCCCACTCAGCTCACGGACGAGTTCCTAAGACCCTCGGCTTCTAAAAATGTCCCTTCTCAGCTGGCAGGCGGTCCAGGCTGTCCGCGGCCGAGGGGGACACCCCCCCCACCCCGCGCCGCCAGAGAGCACGAGGCGCCACCGCCGAACTCCCCATGCCGCCTGTCCGGGCCGAGTTGGGGAGGAACCGGATCCAAACCCCAGCTTCGGCTGGGCGCCCACCTGCTAGTTGTGGCAGGTCATTTCCTGCGTACACAGAGCAAAGCAGCTCGGAGATGGATCCAGGGGAAAGCGCTGGAGTCCACTTTCCGCTTCCCCACGAAGTCTCGCCTGCCGCCCCAGCAGCGCCCTCTGCACACTGGAGCCGCATAGCGGCTCTCCCAGGCCTGGGACTCAGGCCTCGCCAGGCCCAGGGGTCCAGCCTGCCGTGGGCCATCTGAGTCGACACACACTCATCTTGCTCAAGATTAGGCCTAGAGACAGTCACTTAAACGACAGGTGACCTTGGGCGAGTTGTTCAACCTCCAAGAACTTGTCTGTCAAGTGAGGATGAGAAGGATTCCCACCTCATGGGCTGAGATGAGGATTCAGTGAGATCAAGGCTGGGCTTGGTGTAGGGCAGGAGGATAGCTCTAATAACCAGAGGTTGCTGTTGTGTTGATTATAACTGTTAGGGAAACTGAGGCCTGGGGAGGTTAACTGAAAAGACAGGACCCAGCACCGGGGCCTGATGGAAGCAGGTCAGGCTCCACTCTGGGAGGGTTCAGCGTCCCTATTCCCCAGGTCACCACTGGCTCCAGACCTGGTTCTCAAACTTAATTGAGAGGGAGGGGGCGGGGGAAGGCAAGCTCCAGAAACATTGGAAACCAGTGCCTTAAGTCTTGCAGCCATTTGGGTATAAAAGAGGAGGGAGGCCAGGTGAAGAGGGTAATCCACAAGGCTTGAGGAGCCTTGGCTTCCCTCAATATACCCCCCAATATCAATTGATTGTTTAAAATTCAATTTGTTTAACTCACAGATAAGCTGAAGCTGGCCTGGCAGGTGGCTCACACCTGTAATCCCAACACTTTGGGAGGCTGAGGCGGATGGATCACCTGAGTCAGGAGTGTGAGACCAACCTGGCCCACATGGTGAAACCCCATCTCTACTAAAAATACAAAAAATTAGCCAGGTGTGGTGGTGCGCACCTGTAGTTCTAGCTACTCCGGAGGCTGAGGCAGGAGAATTGCTTGAACCTGGGAGGCAGCGGTTGCAGTGAGCCGCGATTACGCTGTTGCACTCCAGCCTGGGTGACAAGAGTGAAACTTTGTCTCAAAAAAAAGATAAGCTGAGGTCTTGTCCATCTACAGGGTCACTGCTGTTTGCTCAGTTTGGAACACAATGGCTGTTGTTTAGCAGGTATTTAATGGGGACTGTTGAGCCATGAGATGAGGGCAGGTGAGAGAGAAGCAGGTGTGGAAACCAGGCCAAGGCTTCTGCTTGGTGACACCATTAACTGACCTGGAAAATCCTGGAAGGGGATAGATTTGAAAGAAATAATAAAAATAAAAGCAGCGATCATGGAGTGCCAGATACAGGTCAGAGCTGGAGCTGGACTTTGCGTAAGCTTCCCCAGTCCTCACAAACAACCCTTTCCAGTGGGTGCTTCTATCCAGCCCTTACTTTCATGAATGAGAAAAATGAGGCTCACTGGGTTGCCCAGAGCTGAGCTGAGCTGAGCAGCATGGCCTTAGCCTGCACTCAGCCCCACTGCCATCGGGAGTTCCTCTTTGAGGGGAGGTGGGCTCCCCATTCTCAGCCCGTGGGGACAGAGGCAGGGCCTCAGGAGAGTCTAGAGGCACAGATGTGACTGTAGACTTGGAGCTGAGTCTGCACCCGTGTAGGCAGAGTGGCGCCTCACATTCCTGGGGCTGCTACAGCAAAGCGGTCACTGATCAAGGCTGGGTCGCTAAAGCAACAGAAACGTGTTTGTCAACCCAGGCACAGTGGCTCATGCCTGCAATCTCAGCTACTCAGGAGGCTGAAGCAGGAAAATTGTTTGAGGCCAGGAGTTCCAGACAAGCCTGGGCAACATGGTGAGACCCCTGTCTCTACCAAAAAAAGCCAGGTATGGTGGCTTACTCCTGTAATCCCAGTGCTTTGGGAGGGGGGCCTAGGTGGGAGGATTGTTTGAGGCCCGGCGTGTAAGACCAGCCAAGGTAACAGAGCAAGACCCCATCTCTACAAAAAATAAAAGAAAAAGAATTTATTTCCTCACAGTTCTGGAGGCTGGATGTCCAAGACGAGGATACCAGGCATACTGGATTAGAGTCCCGCCTACGACCTTATCTAACAATTTTCTCTGTGTCCAAACAGATACATTAGGAGGTACTGAGCATTAGAGCTTACGCATCTGAATTAGGGGTCCACCATTCAGCCCATGACAAGCAGCCTGGCGATCATGAATATTCAAAGGATGAGGGAGGAGAAGGAGAGAGCGGGCCTAGTGAAGCCACAGGGGCTGCAGGACACAGGTAGAGTGGAGGCTCCAGCTGGCCCTGGTGAGAGGGGCAGGGTGAGGAGGGCCCAGATTCTGAACCCAGATCCCGGAGACAGGAGGATGCTCAGGAGAAGAAGGAGGCTGGATGGCAAATGCATCTGTCAGGCAGACTGATTCTGAAGACTCGGGTCAGTGCAGCCGTGCAGGCGGCGGGTCAGTGCGGCTGTGCAGGCGGCAGGTCAGCTCCAGCCAGGACTGGGGTGTCTTCATCATGGAGACTAAAGGCCGCTCCCCAGAGCTGTGGCGTGCAGGGCTCAGGCCACACTGACCCCTTCCCTGCTGTGCTGACCAGCTGGAACCAGGCTGCAGGGGAGCCAGCTTCCTCAGGTGAGCCCTCCCACTCCTCACACGGGTCTGCTTCAGGCCCAGGCCACACGTGGGACAAAGGTGGCCATGAGCACCCCTGAACCCCCGGCTGCAGGACCCAGAGCCCCAGTTCAACCCCACTGTGAACCACTGTGTGCACCCCTCATCCTGCTCACCTCCGAAGGGGCCCACTTGGTTCTTTTCCTTCTCCTTGCTGCCTGTCTGGAATTGGCCCTTGGCAGCTCTCATCGGTGGCCGAGGGACCGTGGGCTGTAAGATAGGAAAAGGCTGAGTCCTGTTGTTGGACACATTCTGGGGTCCTCTGGGTACCGAGCAGGAGGATGAAACCTTCCCAAGGGCCAGCTTCTTTCATTAACAAAATCCAAAACCACATTGCGGGACCCTCAGGAGCCTGCTCCTTGGGCTTGGGGCTGTCACAGAGCCGGCCTTGGCCTCAGTGCCGCACCTTGGTCAGCTCGTGGTCCGGGAAGGGATCATACACACTCCCACACATCACAGCCTCACACTTACACATGGACACACACACACACACACACACTCTCCCATGCTCCCACATGCACGTGTGCACACACACACTCCCATGTTCCCACATGCGTGCGCACGCACACAGACACTCCCATGCTCCCATATGCGCGTGCGCACACACACACACACTCCCATGCTCCCACATGCGTGCGCTCACACACACACTCCCATGCTCCCACATGCGCGTGCGCACCCACGCTCCCACATGCGCACGCGCGCGCACACACACACACTCCTATGCTCCCACATGCATGCGTGCGCACACACACACTCCCATACTCCCACATGCGCGTGCGCGCACACACACACTCCCATGCTCCCACATGCACGCGTGCACACACACACACACACACCCCATAGGATGCTTCTGTTTGATTTGACACTAAACTAACACATCTTGGAATCTTTTTACAGAAGACACCAACAGGAAACATGGAAAGTGGAAATCAAACACATACACCCAATTAGTGGAGACAGCTCTAATTTAGATCCAGAGACCTGGAGGGACATGAATGTGGTACAGGTCAAATCCCTCATTGTCCAGCGAGGGTCCCGGGCTATCCAAGGCCACGCAGCTCAAGACCCTACGCCGTGTCCACTCCCCTTGCAGGCTCCCTTAGCTCATTCTCAAGTGACGCAGGCCAGCCTGGGCCTACCTCTGTCAATATTGACCCACAAACAGGCTCACTTAATGCTCCCTCCCAAGGCACAGCAGCCTGGGGTTTGATCTGAGATGGGGCCTTCCCAGCCTGAAAGGTGACCAGCCTTCAACCTGTCCTCCACATCACCATCTGCTTTTGGAGACCCAGGCTGCTTGTCTGGGAAAATGAGCTGGTCCCATGGCAGCCCTGGGGACCAGCTCTCTCCTTCACTTATGTATTATTTCATTTTTAATTACAGAACCAAGGTAGCAGAGCCTCTCATGCTAAGCCAGAAATAATTAGGTCTTTAATTTGATTTTTGTTCTACCAAAGGAGAACAAGGGGCTCCAGAGGCTGGACAAGGTCTGGGCCTTGGAGATGTGGTCGGATCCTGTAACCTATAGACGCACGACTCCAGCCTGGTTCACCATCTACAGAGGGGTGACCTCTGCAAGCCTTGGTTTCCATCTCTGTGAAATGAGCAGTTGACCAAAGCTTCCTCTCAGGTCCCTTCCAGCACCAGACCTCTCTGAACTCTGAGCAGTCCTCACCCCGCATGCAGGGCTTTGCAGCTTCTCCGACCTCCCTTCCATTTCTGATCTTTCATCTTTTTCTGTAACGATGTAAAAATATCCTCCTCACCTCCCTGTCCCTGATTCTAGCGCCAGTCTCTGGCTGTCCAGTGGTGGGTGGGGAGGGTCTCCTCCTGCCTCTCTCAGTTCTTTTCTGTCCCATCTGGCTTCCTCCTTCACTCCCCAAACCTCTAGCCACTAGTTAGTTCCCACTTTTTCCTCTGTGCCCCCCACCCCAGTATCATCTCTACCCTTGTCCCTGGGTAGCTGTGCCTGGCCATCTCCCTTCCCTGCTTTCTTACCTCCTGCCAAGGACCCCACAGCTGACCTTCTGCAGGGTCCTCGGTGTGGCCCCTGGACTCCCTGTTGGCTCTTCAGACTGGCCCTGTCCAATCTTCTTTCCACCCCCACTCCCGCATCTGCCTGTCCTCCTCCCTTCCCTGCCTCAATGAATGGTGCCCCCAACACCCTCCCCCCTCCACTGCCTGGTCTATGCCATGGTTCCAGGCAAGTCCAAGGTCTGGCCCTGGGACCAGAAGGATGGGCCTTAACTCAGGGTGAGGAAGGACTCTCTTCCTGGCTCCCCACAAATAGCTTGATCCACTTCCCTTCTTAGCCACACTGTGCAGCTTTCTTGCTCCAAAAGGATGGAGACAGTTACTTATTTTTGAAATGATAGGATCTCTGTTCCTCAGACCCAAGGTGCAGAATATCTTGCTTAAGAGTCAGTGAGAGAGCCATGCCAAATCTGAGTCTCCAGGGTCTCCCTGGTCTGACACTGCAAGCCATGCTCCTCCCCAGCATCCCAGCATCCAGACTCGCTGGAGCTGGATACATGGGCTGGTTTCAGCAAGAACCTGCTGTCACTGAGCTGAGGAGGCCAGACCACTGCAGCTGCTCCCTCACAGGAAGGTCATTGAACAATGCACTAGGTGCCTTCCTGTCAGGAGATGCCCTGGAAATTCCTGGGTGGCCAGAGCCCTCCTCCTTGGGTCTAGGGAAACCAACACTTAAACTAAAAGCTGGCTGGGCGCTAACGTGAACTCTGAACTCCGGGTTCTAATGAAGTAATAACACCTGTAATCCCAGCATTTTGCAGGGCTGAGGCAGGTGGATCACTTGAGGCCAGGAGTTCGAGACCAGCCTGGACAACATGGTGAAACCCCATCTCTACCAAAAATACAAAAATTAGCCAGGCTTGGTAGTAGGCACCTGTAGTCCCAGCTACTCAGGAGGCTGAGGCAGGAGAATCCCTTGAACACAGGAGATGGAGGTTGCAGTGAGCCTAGATTGCACCACTGCACTCCAGCCTGAGCAACAGAGCAAGACTCCATCTCAAAATAAATAAATAAAAGCTTATTTTCCAGAGAAGGAGATAGAGTGGAGCCCACTTCTTATTAAGACATAGGCGGCAGATGCTGGTCAGGCCGGGTGGGGAGAGCTAATTCCTTGCCGGAGCTGAGCCTTGAATGGCACAGAAACTTCCCAGCCCACACCAGGGATTGCTGACTGAGAAACAATCTGGCCTGTAGGCATGGGCCTGGGGCTCGCCCGGCTCTGGACAGCTGGCCCCACTTAGGAAACTGACTACCCTTCTCAGTCCTGGAAGACCTTCCTTGGCAGAGGACTGGCAGCATTTAGCACCATTAGGGGTTTGTCCAGAGAGAAGCCCCACCACCCCTTTTCTCTCTCCTACTGGTTTAGAGCTGAAAGAAATAATCTCATCTATGTCCCTCATTTTATAAAAACAATTGAGATCCAGAGATGCTCACCAAGCTTCCACAGTGAGAATGCTGATCTTTTAATTAATTAATTCATTCATTCAACAAATTCTGATGAAGTATCTACCAGGACACCTCATTGTGCTGATCATTGCTCTAGGCACAGGGACATAGCAGGAAACAGGTTAGACAAATTTACTGAGCTCCTGGAAGCAACACTCCAGCAGGGAGGCAGCCAATACATAGTGAAAGAGGTGGAGAAGAAAATTTTAGATAGTGCTAAGTACCATGAGGAAGATAAACCAAAATTATAATAGAGATAATAATTGGTAGGGGCAGGAAGGAGCATGCAGATATTTACACACAGGTAAGAGAGGCCTTTCTGAGGAAGTGACATTTGATCCTGAATGATAAGAAGGAGTTAACCTGCAAAGGTCTGGGCACAGACCCTTACAAGTAGAGAGAACAGCTGTGCAAAGGCCCTGAGGTGTGACTGTCATGTCTGAGGACAGTAAGGAGGCCTGTGTGGATGGTCTCAGAGAGCAAGTGAGGAGATGTGGGACCTGAAGTGGACAGGTGAACCTGGCCCAGGTCAGCTGGGTTTTAAGGACATGGGAAGAAATTTGAATTTTATTCAAAGTGTAATAAGAAGCCATTGGAGTTTTTTTTTTTTTTTAATAGAATTTAATTTTTAGAGCAGTTTTAGGTTCACAGCAAAATTGAAAGCACAAAATATTCCTATGTACCCTCTCCCCCTAACTGTATAAACTCCCCCACTATCAATCTATCAATGTTCCCATCAGCCTGGTACACTCATTAAATTTGACAAACCTAAACAGACGCTTTTTTTTTTTGAGACAGAGTCTTGCTCTGTTGGCCAGGCTGAAGTGCAGTGGTGTGATCATGGTTCATTGCAACTTCCGTCTCTTGGGTTCAAGCAATTCTCCTGCCTCAGCCTCCTGAGTAGCTGGGATTACAGGTGTGTGCCAACACGTCTGGCTAATTTTTGTATTTTTAGTAAAGACAAAGTTTCACCATGTTGGCCAGACTGGTCTTGAACTTCTGACCTCAGGAGATCTCTCTGCCTCCACCTCCCAAAGTGCTGAGATTACAGGCATGTGCCAACATGCCCAGCCACAGACACTTCATTAAAACCCAGAGTTTCAGCCGGGCTCAGTGGCACGTGCCTGTAGTCCCAGCTATTTGGGAGGCTGAGGCTGGAGGATCTCTTGGGTCCAGGAGTTCTAGGCTGTAGTGCGCTATGCAGATCGGGTGTCCGCACTAAGTTTGGCATCAATATGATGACCTCCCGGGAGCAGGGAACCACCAGGTTGCCTAAGGAGGGGTGAATCGGCCCAGGTCGTAAATGGAGCAGGTCAAAACTCCCATGCTGGTCAGTAGTGGGATCACGCCTGTGAATAGCCACTGCACTCCAGCCTGGGCAGCAAGAGCCCCGTCTCTTAAAAAAAAAAAAACCCAGAGTTTGGAGTTCACATTAGAGTTTGCTCTTGGTGGCGCACATCTGATGATTTGAACAAATATATAAAGGCATGTACCTACCTGTACAGTATCACACAGAGTAGTTTCACTGCCCTAAAAATTCTCTGTGCTCTGCCAGTTCATCCCTTCCTCCTCTCTAGCCCCTGGAAACCGTACTTTTTTTTTTTTTTTACCCTCTCTATAGTTTTGCCTTTTCTAGAATATCATATAGTTGCAATCATGTGTATGGCCTTTTCAGATTGACTTCTTTCACTTAGTAGAATGGTAGGCATTTAAGATTCCCTCAGGTCTTTCCTTGTTGTTTTTTTTTTTGAGACTGAGTCTTGCTCTGTCGCCCCAGCTGGAGTGCAGTGGCGACATCTCAACTCACAACAACCTCTGCCTCCTGGGTTTGAGCAATTCTCTGCCTCAGTCTCCCCAGTAGCTGAGATTACAGGTGCCCACCACTATGCTTGGGTATTTTTTTTGTATTTTTAGTGGAGACGGGGTTACACTATCCTGGCCAGGTCAGTCTTGAAGTCCTGACCTCGAGAGCCACCCACCTCAGCTTCCCAAAGTGCTGGGATTACAGGCGTGAGCCACTGCGCCCTGCCAGCCTTATGTCTTTTCATGGCTTGACAGCTCATTTCTTTCTTTCTTTTTCCCCACCTTCCCTCCCCTACAGCTCATTTCTTTTTAGCACTGAATAATATTTCCTTGTCTGTATGTATCACAGTTTATGTATCCATTCACCCAGTGAAGGACATCGTCCAACTTTCGGTAATTATGAATAAAGCTACTAGCAACATCTGTATGCAGGTTCTTGTGTGGACGTAAGTTTCCAGCACATTTGGGTAAATACCAAGGAGCGTGATTATTGGATCGTGTGATAAAAGCATGGTGAGTTTCGTAAAAATCTGCCACACTGCCTTCCAAAGTGGCTGTACCATTTTACATTCCCTCCAGCAACGAGTAGTTTCTGTTGCTCTGCCTGTTGCTTCGTGAGTCTTTGGTGGTGTTCGTGTTTTGGATTTTGGCCATTCTAATAGCTGCATAGGTCACTATTGTTCCCCACTGACATATTCCTTAATGACATATGATGGTTAGAATCTTTTTTTGGTATTGATTTTTGTTTTGTTTTGTTTGAGATGAAGTTTTGCTCTTGTCGCCCAGGCTGGAGTGTAATGGCATAATCTCGGCTCACTGCAGCCTCCGCCTCCTGGGTTCAAGAGATTCTCCTGCCCCAGCCTCCCAAGTAGCTGGGATTACAGGTGCTCACCACCACATCCAGCTAAATGTTTGTATTTTTAGTAAAGATGGGGTTTTGCTATGTTGGCCAGGCTGGTCTTGAACTCCTGGCCTCAAGTGATCCGCCTGCCTCAGCCTCTCAGAGTGCTGGGATTACAGGTGTGAGCCACCACGACTGGCTGGTGAGCATCTCTTTATATGCTTCCTTGACATCTGTATATCTTTTTTGGTGAGGTATCTGTTCAGGTCTTTTGCCCATTTTTCAATTGGGTGGTTAGTTTTCTCGTTGTTGAGCTTTATGAGTTATTTGGGCCAGGCGCAGTGATTCACACCTGTAATCCCAGCACTTTGGGAGGCCAAAGCAGAAGGATCACTTGAGGCAGGAGTTTGAGACAGGTCTGAACCCCATCTACAAAAAATACAAAAATTAGCTGGGTGCACTGGTGCACCCCTGTAATCCCAGCTCTTTGGGAGACTGAGGCCCAGGTGGTTGAGGCCGCAGTGAGCCATGATTGCTCCACTGCACTCCAGCCTGGGCGACAGAGTAAGACTCTGCCTAAAAAAAAAAAAAAATTTGTATGTTTTGAATAACAGGTTTTTTTTGTTTTTGTTTTTGTTTTAAATCAGGTATGTCTTTTCCAATTATTTTCTTCCTGTCTGGGGCTTTTCTCATGCTCTCGACTGTGTCTTTTTCTTCTCAAAAGGTATGACTGAGGGATTGACAGTGTCTTTTGCAGAGCAGAGGTTAATTTTAATGAAGTCCAACTTTGTGTCAATTATTCCTTTCATGGGTCAAAAAAGGCCATCGCCAAACTCAAGATGATCTATGTTTTATCCTATGTTCTCTTTTTGGAGTTTTATAGTTTTGTGTTTTACATGCAGGTGTACGATCCATTCTCAGGTAGTTTTTGGAGAGTTTTGATTAATGGAATAAGTCTTCTGATTAAAGTTTGTCACAAACTGCTGTTGACTATGAGGATGGAGAATGGGAGCAGGAGGAGGCAGTTGCAGTTGCCCTGGCAGGTGATGGAGGGTCACAAATGGATATAAAACGTGTTTTGGAAGTGAGAGCAAAGACGCTTGCTGGGGACTGACTGAGGGATGTGGGATAGGAATGAATCAAGAATGAGCCCCCGGGCTGGGTGCAGTGGCTCACACCTGTAATCCCAGCACTTTGGGAGGCCAAGGTGGGTAGATCACCTGAGGTCAGAAGTTCAAGACCAGCCAGACCAACTCAGTGAAACCCTGCCTCTACTAAAAATACAAAATTTGCCAGGTGTGGTGGCACACACCTGTGATCCCCAGGTACTTAGGAGGCTGAGGCAGGAGGATCACTTGAACCCGGGAGATAGAAGTTGCAGTGAGCCGAGCTCGCACCACTGTACTCCAGCCTGGGCAACAAGAGCAAAACTCTGTCTGGAAAAAAAAAAAAACAAAAACAGAATAAGCCCCAGGTCTGGAGGTCTGGCTGGGTGTACTAAGATGGGAACAGGTGGCAGTGGAAGGGCATTTGGCATTTGGGTAGATGGTTCTGGTGCCCTTTGGAGAGGCCAGGCTGGAGGTGGGAGCGTGGGGGCAGTGGTGAATGACTGGCACGTGAAGTGGCACTTGGTATAGAGGAGAAAATAGAAGCAGGCTCTTTCCCTGGCCTCTGGCTGTTTGCAACATGCAGTTTACACCCTGGGGCCCTTCTGGCCAGGGGTTGGAGAGAGGGTGAGAGACCATTAATCAATTCAGGGGACTGATAGGGTATGGGCCAGGGGAAGGGGGATCAGTAGAGGCAGACTGAGGGCAAAGCCCCCCAGACCTATTATCCCTCTGCAAACATAGACCTCTTTCCTGAATGTGGATTTCTGATGGGTTCAAGAGTTTTGCTGGGGAAATAAAATAATTGGGCAATCAGTCAGAAGAAAGGGAATGTGGATTGGGAGACTGTTTACAGTGGGCTGTTTTGTCCTCAGGAGGGAGGGCAGCCCCAGCCTTTGTCATGCAGAGGAAGGAGCCTGGTCTCCCGGGCCTGTGGGTAGGTAGGGGTGGGAAGGAGGTGGCAGGGAATGGGAGCACGAGAGGAAGCTCACTTGGCCACCTCCTGCCTCTGATCGACCAGGATGTGACCCTAACCAGAGGCCAGGTTGCCAGGTGAGGGTCATGGGGAAACATGGGGGTCAGAGGTCATCCTGGCATCTTCATGGGTGGGGATGAGCTGTACTCAGGCCTGGGCTTTGAGGTCAGCGAAGCTAAGAGTTCAGGAGTGGAGTGGCTTCTAGGTCAGAGCCCAGCATCTGGGGTCTTCAGGGTGGCTTTTGTCCCCTTCCTGGGCAGGGGCAGATTTCCCTAGATCCAGGCCTAGGCACACTGCTGAGAGTGCTCAGGAGATGCCCCACGGCCAGCTCCAGGTGTCCTGGACTGCCCCAACCCACACCATCAGCCTCCCTGACCCCAGGCCTGGGGCCCATGTGGCTCCTTGGGGTTTCCAGACACGCCCTGTGAGGGCCCTCCCTGTTGTCCCTGAGTAGCTCAGACGCCCATGGACGACAGTCGGGAACAAGGCAGGAATAAAGATCCACGTTTCAGGTCATCCAGCCCCTTCCTGGCAAGAGTGAATTCTGAGTTCAGTTTCCAGTGTGCCATTCACAGCTGCGCAGCCCTGGACAAGTTGCTGACTCTCCCTTCAATAGGCCGTCTGCAAGTCAGTTGGTGTAGCCAGGAGAGGCTGGATTCTGAAGGAGGGGGAGGGAGGATGCTTCGAAGCTAGGCCCCAACAGCCAAGGGTGGCTGGAACTTGTTGCCCAAGACAGCTCCCTGTGGTTGCCTGGCACGCATGTAATCCTCACTATGTGCTTGGGGCATAGATAGAATTGATATCCCCATCTCATAGACAGGGAAGCTGAGACACTGGCAGATAGTGAATTCATCATCCAAGGTCACCTAGTTAGGATCGCTCCTCACCTGGCCCCCCACAGTGCTCTTGTTAACAATCTTTAACCTTGGGCAAGGATCTTAGAGGCTCTGAGTCTCCCTTATGAAATGTCAACAATGCCTTCCTCCTGGGCGTGGGGGAGAGTGAAGGAGAAAAGGAGAGGTAAGTGAAGCGAGGGGAGAAACCAAGCTGGCTGAAAGTGACTGCGGAACAAGCCACCGCAAGGGCATCTCGGGCACCTGTGGGCTTCGGATGCCTGCCTCTCTGGGGTCCTCACACTGCATCTGCACTTCCTGTTGCTGAGGTTGCCTCTGTACCCTCAGGTTCATCCAGGATACCGAAAAGGGACAAAATCATCAACAAATATTTTCTTTAGTAATTGAACAGAAAGGGAGGCCGGAAGAGGCGCTTATGGAGATGAATGGCTTCTAGAAGGTCCTTCTTCAGGGCAAGATTTGAGGACAGAGACTGGTTTATGTGGGTGTTTTTCTTTTTTCTTTTTTTTTTTTTTTTAAGCCAGTCAAATTTAGCTGTCGGGGGCTGTATACCAATGTGTTTTCCTTTTTGAACTTTTTTTTTTTTTTTTTGAGACAGGATCTCTCTCTATTGCCCAGGCTGGAATGTAGTGATGTGATCTCAGCTTATTGCATCCTCTCCCTCCCAGGTTCAATCGATTTTTGTGCCTCAGCCTCCAAGTAAACTGGGATTACAGGCACCCACCACCACGCCCAGATGATTTTTGTCTTTTTTTAGTAGAGACAGGGTTTTACCATATTGCCCAGGCTGGTTTCAAACTCCTGATTTCAGGTGATCTGCCCACTTTGGCCTCCCAAAGTGCTGGGATTACAGGCATGAGCCACTGCGCCCAGCCTTCTTTGTCATTTTAATCCTGGAAAGTCTTCTCTTTGGAAAGGGAAAGGTGGTGTTTGGACAGAGCTGCTGGGAAGTAGCAGCTTTCAGAAGGGCTGGAAGGGGGGAAGTCGAGGCTAAAGTGTCAGCTGTGGAGAGTGGCAGGAGCAGCCCGTCAATCATGAAATCACTTTTGCTCTGGCAGCCACAGAGATGTGGTGGGATCAAACACTCCCCCTACTGCCTCTAGGTGTTTTCCCTAACAGGAAGTGGTTCACTGACAGGTGGAGCTGAGGTATGACTTAAACCACAAAGAGAACAAACCAACCAAGCCTCACTTCATGAGCCTGGGCAGCTGGGGGAGCTCCCCACACACATGGCAGGCCTGGATCTAGGGAAATCAGCAAGCCAGTGGCACCCACTTCATCTGCCAGAGGACAACTTGCTTCTGTTGCCGACAGCACTGGTGGTGTTGGAACACCAGGCTGGACTGTGGTGGCTCAGGCAGCACAGAGACATCCCTATGAGGCCCTGGGGCTAGGAGGGCAGAGTGTTGGTGACATAGGTCCTTGAATATAGGGGACATAGGTCCTCTTATAATTTCCACCTCCAGCTCTCTGCATGCCTGAGGGTATTTCCTGAAAAGTTTGTATGCAATGACTGCAAACAATCAAAATGAGTAACTGTAAAAGAGGTATAAATGTTAGAAAAAAGGGCGTGGCACTGTGGCTCACGTAATCCCAGCACTTTGGGAGGCCGAGGTGGGCGGATCACCTGAGGTTGGGAGTTCGAGACCAGCACGACCAACATGGAGAAACCCTGTCTCTACTAAAAAATTTAAAATTAGCCGGATGTGGTGACGCATGTCTGTAATCCCAGCTACTTACTCGGGGGGCTGAGGCAGGAGAATCGCTTGAAGCCAGGAGGCAGAGGTTTCGATGAGCTGAGATTGTGCCATTGCACTCCAGCCTGGGTGACAAGAATGAAACCCTGTCTCTAAAAAAATATAAAAATAAAAGAAAGAAACAAGTAGCAGAATTATCACTATTAATTAGCAAATGACTTTTTTTCCTTCCCAAGAAAGCAAACAAATACATCTCTACACACTCCAGTGCTGCATGGTTTTGAATTTTAAGTAAATGGAATCATATTCCTCTTTAATGTCTGGCTTCTGTTCAACGTTCTGTTTGTGACATTTGCCAATGTTGTAGACAGTTTTGATTCGTTTTCTTTGCCACAGAGTATTCCACTATAAGACTATACTACATTTGATTTGTGCTCTATAGTGGTGATGGATATTCTTGGTGAGTTGCTTCAGTTTGGACTCATAAACAATGCTGCTGTATCATCCTTCCTATGCATGCATTTCTGTCCAACTGAATGAAATGACTGTGCCTTTTTCCTTTTTTTTTGAGAAGGAGTCTCACTCTGCTGCCCAGGCTGGAAGTGCAGTGGTGCAATCTTGGCTCACTGCAACCTCAGTACCCCCTGGGGTTCAAGTGATTTTCCTGCCTCTGCATCCCCAGGGGCTGGGATTACAGGCACCCACCACCATGCCCAGCTAATCTTTGTATTTTTAGCAGAGATGGGTTTCACTTTGTTGGCCAGGCTGGTCTCGAACTCCTGACCTCAGATAATCCACCTGCCTTGGCCTCCCAAACTGCTGAGATTAAAAGCATGAGCCACCACACAATAGCCCCTGGCTTTTTTTTTTTTTTTTTGTACAGAGTTTGGCTCTCGTTGCCCAGGCTGGAGTACAGTGGCACAGTCATGGCTCACTGCAACCTCTACCTCTCAGGTTCAAGTGATTCTCCTGCCTCAGCCTCCCAAGCAGCTGGGATTACAGGTGCCCGTTGCTATGCACAGCTAGTTTTTGTAATTTTAGTAGAGACATGATTTCTCCATGTTGGCCAGGCTGGTCTCAAATGCCTGACCTCAGGTGATCTGCCCACCTTGGCCTCCCAAAGTGCTGAGATTACAGGCATGTGCCACCGTGCTGGACCCCTTTTTTCTTTTTAAGAGACAGGGTCAGGCCGGGCGCGGTGGCTCACGCCTATAATCCCAGCACTTTGGGAGTCCGAGGGAGGTGGATCATGAGGTCAAGAGATCGAGACCATCCTGGTCACAAGGTGAAACCCTGTCTCTACTAAAAATACAAAAATTAGCTGGGCATGGTGGCGCGCGCCTGTAGTCCCAGCTACTCGGGAGGCTGAGGCAGGAGAATTGCTTGATCCCAGGAGGCGGAGGTTACGGTGAGCCAAGATCGTGCCACTGCACTCCAGTCTGGGTAACAAGAGCGAGACTCCATCTCAAAAAAAAAAAAGAGACAGGGTCTCGCTTTGTTGCCCAGGCTGGTGTATTGCAGTGGTGCAATCACAGCTCACTGCAGCCTCAAACTCTTGGACTCAATTAATCCTCCCATCTCAGCCTCCTGAGTAGCTGGGAGTACTACAGGTGTGTGCCACCACGCCTGACTGATTTTTTTTTTTTTTATAGTAGCCATGAGGTCTTGCTATGTTGCCCAGACTGGTTGAACTCCTGGCCTCAAGCCATCCTCTCACCTCGGCCTCCCAAAGTGCTGGGATTATAGGCATAAACCATGGTGCCTGGCCGCTAGGTCTTAAGTTTACACAGTATCTTGAACTGTAGTAAATACTGCTGAATTCTCTAGTGTGGTATAGCACTTTACGCTCTTACCAGTGATATTCGAGAGTTCTGACTGCTCCAGATATTCATCAAATTGGTTTTACGCTTTTGTTGCCCAGGCTGGAGTGCAGAGTTGTGATCTTGGCTCACCCCAACCTCTGCCTCCCAAGTTCAAGCGATTCTCCTGCTTCAGTCTCCCAAGTAGCTGGGACTACAGGCACCTGCCACCAAGCCTGGTAAATTTTGTGTTTTTAGTAGAGTCGAGGTTTTGCCATGTTGGCCAGGCTGGGCTTGAACTCCTGACCTCAAGTGATCTGCCCTCCCGAAGTGCTGGGATTATAGGAGGGAGCACTCAGCCCAAAATCTTCACGTTGCAACTTCTACCTAGCAACCTCTACTGAGCAGCCTCCACCTACCTCAAAACAATGGACCTCGGTGCCATGTAGGAACTGTGTTCCAAGGAATGGGCCATGGGCCCGATGTTCTTCATAGTTAAACATCCGGGTTGGCCATTCCCAGGGTCCATAGCTTGGAACACTGAACGAACATCACCAAGGGAGAGAGGGTCCTTCCCAGGCCATGCTCGAGTTATTGCTGTCTAGCAAGAGGTGCCTACTCTGCAAAGGCACTGGATGAACTGAAACAGGTCCCTATTGCTGCTCTGTTTCCCACCCTCCTCAGCCCAGAGGGAGCTCCAGGGAAGGCCCCCCGATGATGCCAGAGTCTGAGCTACTCTGGGAGAACAGGAAGGGCCCACATAGGGCGTGCCTGGAACCACCAAGGAGCCACATGGGCCCCCAGGCCTAGGGTCAGGGACATTGATGGTGTGGGTTTCGGCAGCCCAGGAACACCTGGACTGGCCTTGGGGCAATTCCCGAGCACTCTCAGAAGTATCTGTCCTTGCCCAGGAAGGGGACAAAAGCCACCCTGAAGACCCCAGTTGCTGGGCTCTGAGTAGAAGCCACTCTACTCCTGGACTCTTAACATCACTGACCTCAGAACCCAGGCCTAGTCCAGCTCGTCCCCACCCATGGAGGCCTTAGGATGACCTCTGACCTCCATGTTTTCCCATGGCCCTCACCTGGTAGACTGGCCTCTGGTTGGGGTCACATCCTGGCCCATCAGGAGCAGGAGGGTGGCTGAAACACAGGCCCCATTCCTCAACCACCCTCCTACCTGGGCTCCCTCTCCCTCCCCCCAGCATGGCCAGCCTACTGCCCTCCAGTGTCCTTAGCTCTGGGCCCAGGGCCAAGTCCACATGTGTTCGGAGTCAGGCTAGGGATCACTCATTCCCTTGTCCTGCTCTCCTCCCTGAGACAGAAGATCTGGTTCTGAAGCCACTTTACCATCTCAAGCCCAATCAGGGCAGACCCAGGCAGGGTAGTTGGGGAAGCCAGGCTCCTTCTTCTGCATGACAAAGGCTGGGGCTGCCCTCCCTCCTGGCAACACTTCAGACCATTGTAAACGGTCTCCCAATCCACATTCGCTTTCTTTTTCTGACCTCTGACTAGGGTGACCAGATCTAGCAAATAAAAATATAGGCCTCTGGTGAAATTTGAATGTCAGGTAGACAATGAATAACTTTTTAGTATAATTATGTCCCAAATTGGGTCCTGTATTTTATCTGAAGCCCTACCCCTGGCTGACCACACAATTGTTTTATTTCCCCAGCAAAACTCTTCAACCAGCCCACAAGCTGACATTCAGGATAGGGGTCCTCTGTCTTGGGGGATTGTACCCCTGCCCCAGCCTAGACCTGATCACTTGGATTGAGACCACCCGGCTCCCTTTAGGGCATAGGTCAAAACTAGGCTGTAAATAATTTGAGTGTGCCGAGAACTTTGGGAATTGCAAGACTTGATTTTATATGAACATTGATCGTTAACTTTGTGAGCTTCAGGAAGCTGATATCTCTCTGGGCCTCAAATTTTTTTCAGCTCAAAAATTGGGGGCAGTTTCAGCGAGCTGAGACCACACCATTGCACTCCAGCCAGGACAACAAGAATGAAACTCTTTCTCAAAAAAAAAGAAAAAAATTGAGTGAGAAGGTAGCCTGGATATTTCTTTCAACTCTAAACTCTAATTTTGTAAATAGCAGGGATGAGGGAGAGGATGAGGCTTCTTATTGGACAAAACCCCATTGGTCCCGAGCTCCCTGGCCTAGAAGGTCCCCCCAGAACAGTGGGAAGTCTGGTTTCACAACTGGGGACCACCAGCTCAGGATCTCATGAGGCCCCAGGACTCTCTGAGCAGGAGCCCAGATGCTCATCCCTGCAGGCCAGATTGGCCCTTAGTCAGAGACCCCTGGCGTTGCCTCAGCAGTTCCAGCTCCTGTTGATTGGTTGTAGCAAGGAACAGGACTCTAGGTCCACTTACCAGCAACTGGGGGAACAGAGCCTCTTGCAGAGAATGAGAGCCCCACCTCTACTCTGGGAGATGAGCTTTTGAATTTAACTGGTCAGGCCGCAACCCACATTGGCGGTTCATGACCATTGTACAGACAGCCACAGCCAGCTGTTCATAGCCCAGACAGACTTGCCTTATCTAGAAAGCCCCCTCCTCCCAGCTAAGGGACCTGTCTGGCTGTGAGCTCCCAGGAGGTCCCAGGGGTGTGACCTCCCTCCCTTTTTCCGGCCCCTCTCCCTCCCCTGTCCCTCCTCCCTCCACCCCAGGCTATAAAGCTAGCTGCCCAGGCCTGGCTCTCAGCACACCTGGCTACCTGAGACCCGCCTGCAGCCTCCTTAGGTCACAGTCCCACTCTGCCCATCACTCCTTCCAGGCAGTGCCATGCATCCCCTGTGGCTCTGTTGGGTGCTCTGGGTGCTGCCCCTGGCCGGCCCCGGGGCGGCCCTGACTGGGGAGCAGCTCCTGGGCAGCCTGCTGAGGCAGCTGCAGCTCAGCGAGGTGCCCGTCCTGGACAGGGCTGACGTGGAGGAGCTGGCCATCCCTGCCCATGTGAGGGCCCAGTATGTGGCCCTGCTGCAGCGCAGCCACAGGGACCGCTCCCGAGGGAAGAGGTTCAGCCAGCATTTCCAAGGTGAGGCCCTCCCTACCTGCCGCCCCTGGTCCCATGGTGGGGATTGGGCCAGCTCTGCCCACTCCGGTGGTGTCACAGGTCTCCTGGCCTTGCAGAGGTCTGCGGGAGGTGGGGTGGGGGCCATGTCTAAGGGTCAGTGAGGAGGCGCCAGGCCTTTAAGGATGGCTGGGCCTCAGTGTGCACCCATGCAGGCAGGACTCCTGGGCTGTTCTCAGACTGCCACGCTGGTCTGAGCTCCACTTTGAGCATATTGCTTTAAAATCACGTCACACCATTCACTCCTGTGGAACTGGGGTATAACTATGTATTGCCCATCTGCCAGCATTGTGAACATCAAAATGAGTCATTATAAATAGAAACGTGTTTGGGTAACTGAAAAATACCGCACTTAAGTAGAATACATGGGTCATACCTGGCAGTCAGGGGTGCAGCTGCAGCCTTTAACGTCCCTGGGGCTGGGAGTCACCTCCTCAGTGCCCAGAGCTAGACCTGCACCCATCCTGTGCTGCAGGCAAGCTGCATGTCTGGGGAGAGGAGGATGCTGGTCCTGAACAGGCAGCAGGGGTGTTAATGACACACTGGTACCTCTGAGGAGGGGGTTGCATGGGATGACGCCACTGAACTCAGGGCTCAGTAGCGCCACAGAAGTAGTTTATAGGCACCTGGCTCCTGTTCATTCATTTGGGGACATTACACTGGGCATGAGCTCTGTCACCAGAGAGGGAAATGAGAGCACATTCAGGCCTCTTCCTCTGCCCCTTCAGAAAAGCACAGCTCAGCTGGTGATCACAGACTTCCACTTGGGTTCTCTGCCTCCCTCTTTTCATTCCCGCTCCCCTTCTAGTCCTGCCCCTAGGGAAGGCTGTGTTTCTGTCCACTTGAAGCCCCAGCTCTTTGCGCAGGGTCTCCAAACTGCCCCTACCGACTGAGGATGGCGGCGGCTGGTAAACAAGCCCCAACTCCAGGTGACTGCTGTAGGACACGGCTTCACTGCATTTTTTTTTTATTGGGATGTATGTGGGGAGCGCTTTGTCTTTCCTGGCCCACCAGTTTCTCAGCCCCGAAATTCTCCCTGTGGTTACTGGAGAAATCGTGGGCGCTGCAACCTCAGAGCTCCCCTGGAGTCCGGGGAGGCCCTGCTGACCCCGCTGACCCTGCTCTTGTCCGCAGAGGTGGCCGGCAGGTTCCTGGCGTCCGAGGCCAGCACGCACCTGCTGGTGTTCAGCATGGAGCAGCGGCTGCCGCCCAACCGCGAGCTGGTGCAGGCCGTGCTGCGGCTCTTCCAGGAGCCGGTCCCGAGGGCCGCGCTGCACAGGCACGGGCGGCTGTCCCCGCGCAGCGACCGGGCTCGGGTCACCGTCGAGTGGCTGAGCGTCCGCGACGACGGCTCCAACCGCACCTCCCTCATCGACTCCAGGTGGGGGTCGCGCGGGCGCGCAGGGCAGGGCGAGGGGGCTGTTCGGCCGGGCTTGGGGGCGGGGACGCGGGGGGCGGCGCCGGGACCTCGGCCAGTTTCAGTCCCCGCCCTCACGCGGCGCTGGGTCTCCGTGTCCTGTGTGTCGTGTCCTCAGGCTGGTGTCCGTCCACGAAAGCGGCTGGAAGGCCTTCGACGTGACCGAGGCCGTGAACTTCTGGCAGCAGCTGAGCCGGCCCCGGCAGCCGCTGCTGCTGCAGGTGTCGGTGCAGAAGGAGCACCTGGGCCCGGGGGCGTCCGAAACCCACAGGCTGGTCCGCTTCGCCTCTCAGGGGACGCCGGAGGGGCGTGGGGAGCCCCAGCTGGAGCTGCACACCCTGGACCTCAGGGACTACGGGTAGGTGCTGAGGGTCAAACTGGTGAGCCTGAATAAAGAGACAGAGAGAGGCAATTCAATTTATTCTGAAATGGACAGCTTTTCAGAGTCCTGTGGGAATGAATGAGGCAATGTATAAAACTCTTTCTCTGACTCTTAGGAGGTCCTCAGTAAATATTAGTTATTAATTTTCAAGTTATTTCTAGCTTTCCATCCTATATAGCAAATATTCAGCTTTTTGAACTTAAGAGATGGATCATAAATCTCCCCCCCAGATGCCCTGTGACCTCAGCCTTCCCAGCTGACCTCTGACCCTGCCTGTCCTTGCCCCCACAGAGCTCAGGGTGACTGTGACCCTGAAGCACCAGTGACCGAGGGCACCCGATGCTGCCGCCAGGAGATGTACATTGACCTGCAGGGGATGAAGTGGGCAGAGAACTGGGTGCTGGAGCCCCCGGGCTTCCTGGCTTATGAGTGTGTGGGCACGTGCCAGCAGCCCCCGGAGGCCCTGGCCTTCAAGTGGCCGGTTCTGGGGCCACGACAGTGCATCGCCTCAGAGACCGCCTCACTGCCCATGATTGTCAGCATCAAGGAGGGAGGCAGGACCAGGCCCCAGGTGGTCAGCCTGCCCAACATGAGGGTGCAGAAGTGCAGCTGTGCCTCGGATGGGGCGCTCGTGCCAAGGAGGCTCCAGCCATAGGCGCCTGGAGGAACTTGACCTGTGTGTGTTTCTGAAGTGTTCTAGGGCACCAGGAGAGCTGGTGATGACTGAACAGCTGATGGACGAATCTATGTGATCTCTAGTGAGCCCTGAATTTTCTTCCTCTGACAAGTTACCTCACCTAGTTTTTGCTTCACAGGAATGAGAATCTTTGGCCACTGGGGAGCCCTTGCTCAGTTTTCTCTGTTCATATTATTCACTGCACTATATTCTAAGCACTTACATGTGTGAAGATACTGTAACCTAATGGCAGAAACCCTAATGTGTCATTGTTTTCTTGTCCTGTCACTGGATCATGACTAAACTCCTTCACCACCACTCCGGGTCTAAGACCTGGGGTTAAGAGTTATGCACTCCCAATCCAGATAATAAAGACTTTGCAAAACATAAATAAAACACATTTTATTCTGTAATTTTGTAATTTTCTATTTTATTTTATTTATTTTTGAGACAGTCTTACTGTCACCCAGGCTGGAATGTAGTGGCACAGTCTCGGCTCACCATAGCCTGTCTCCCGGGTCCAAGTGATTCTCCTGCCTCAGCATCTTGAGTAACTAGGATTCAGGTGTGCACCAACACGCCAGGCTAATTTTTTGTATTTTTAATAGAGATGGGGTTTTGCCATGTTGCCTAGGCTGGTGTGGAACTCCTGACATCAAGTAATCCACCAGCCTCAGCCTCCCAAAGTGCTGGGATTACAGGTGTGAGCCACCATACCTAGCTGTAATTTTCTATTTTAATCAAAGCTCTGCAAATTGAGGAAGGAAACAAAAGTTCTACAGGGAACTGAAAGTTCTACAGGTTGACCTGATTGTAAAACTAAGGAAAGAGCCTGAGTTGGCCAAGAGTTGGTAAAGATCTTGGTTAAGTAATACAGGAAACTAGGATTAAAATGCTTTCAGGGCCAATGCAATGGCTCATGCCTGTAATCCCAGCACTCTGGGAGGCCGAGGTAGGCAGATCACTAGAGGCCAGGAGTTCAAGATCAGCCTGGCCAACATAGCAAGACCCCGTTTCTACTAAAAATACAAAAATTAACTGGGTGTGGTGGTGTGCGCCTGTAATTCCATCTACTTGGGAGGCTGAGGAATGAAAATTGCTTGAACCCAGGAGGCAGAGGTTGCAGTAAGCCAAGATCGCACCACTCCACTCCAGCCTGGGCAACAGAGCGAGATTCTGTCTCAAAAATAAAATAAAAAATAAAATGCATTCCGATTCTAGTATCTGTGGTGTCTGTCCTCTCAGAATTGATATAGAATTCTTTTTGCTCTTGACACTCCAACTTTCCTGGGCATAGCGACTGGGCTTTATTTCAATTCTACTTGCATCAGAATAAAATCTGTGATCAAAATCATCATCTATACTTAATAGGGAAGAAAATGAAGCTTTGAAGGATCTGGAATGTATAGCTAGCTATAAGAGCTGTGCAGACTGGCAAAGAAGCCAAGATGTCCAAGAATGTGAGTCACTCCCTTGATTTTGAGCAGACAAAAGGAGCAAGTGTCCATAATGTTGGGATATAACATGTTAGAATGCCAAGATTATAGGGGCTTTTAAGATGCAAACTTGACTCAGGGTCTCAGCCTGAGACATGGACATCTTGGCTTCTTTGCCAGTCTGCATAGCTCTTATTAGCTGTAAATTCCAGATTATCTAAAGCTTCATTTTCTTCTCTTTTAAATAGAAACAATCCCGACTTTCATACTTTTACTGAGGATTTAAGAAAATAGTCATTTTTGGCCAGGTGAGGTGGCTTATGCCTTTAATCCCAGCACTTTGGGAGGCCGAGATCAGTGGGTCACTTATGGTCAGAAGTTCAAGACCAGCCTGGCCAACATGATGAAACCTCGTCTCTTCAAAAATACAGAAAAAAAAAAAAAAAAAAAAAAAAAAAAAGCTGGGCATGGTGGCACACTCCTATGATCCCAGCTACTTGGGAGGCTGAGGTGGGAGGATCGTTTGAACCCAGGAAGTGGAGGCTGTAGTGAGCCAAGATCATGCCACTGCACTCCAGCCTGGGCAACGGAGACTCTGTCTCAAAAAAGGAAAAAAATAAAATAGTGATTTTACAAGCACTTCACACAACTGACATAACAAAGGCTTTGGCTATCTCAACTCACATTCTGATCCATCAAGATCTTTTCTCGATTTTGAAATAAACTTAACCTACTCAAGAACAAATTTAGAAATCCTTTTTCTCTCTGAAATCTTTGTCAGTGGCTCCAGCATTCTAATTACCAAGGCTGGACCCTTGCACTTGCCTGGACCCATGGCACAGATCAGACAGGTGGGGGCACCATTTATTGAGGCAGGGAAGGGAGGAGGACAGGCAGGTGCGGGAGTGGGGAGTGGAAAGAAGATTGGATAGGGCCATCTGAAGAGTCAACGGGGAGTCCAGGGGCCACACCGAGGACCCTGCAGAAGGTCAGCTATGGGGTCCTTGGCAGGAGGTAAGAGAGCAGGGAAGGGAGATGGCCAGGCGCAGCTACACAGGGACAAGGGCAGAGATGATACTGGGGTGGGGGGCACAGAGGAAAAACTGTGAACTAACTAGTAGCTAGAGGTTTGGGGAGTGAAGGAGGAAGCCAGATGGGACAAAAAAGAACTGAGAGAGGCAGGAAGAGACCTTCCCCACCCACCACTGGACAGCCAGAGACTGGCGCTAGAATCAGGGACAGGGAGGTAAGGAGATATTTTTACATCGTTACAGAAAAAGATGAAAGCTCAGAAAAGGAAGAGAGGTCGGAGAACCTGCAAAGCTGTGCATGCGGGGTGAGAACTGCTCAGAGTTCAGAGAGGTTTGGTGCTGGAAAGGACCCGGGAGGAAGCTTTGGTCCAATTGCTGATTTCACAGAGAGGGAAACCGGGACCTGCAGAGGGGGCGGTCTGCTCCTTGATGCCCAGGGCGCGCGGTCCTCCCGGAACCCCGCCTAGCTTCCTGCGCAGCGCACAACAGCGCCTTGCGCGGCGGGCCGGCCCTGCCCTCGCGTGCTTGTTGTCGAGTTGCAGAGGCCACCGGCTCCCTGGAAACACCTGGCCCCGGGCCGGGAAGGCACGCCGCGCTCTCAGAGCTGGGCTGGAGTCGGTGCCCTTGGCGGCCCTGGCTCGGGCAGTAGCGGGCTTTGCCCTAGGGAACGCTGGAAATGCTGCGACCCCCAGTTTTGTCCGAACGGAGACCCTCCGGGCATTCACGGTCCGGCCTTCTACAGCGGCAGGGGAGCCGCGGCCTCCTGCAGGGCGCTCCGCGCGGTCCCCGACTACCCCGAGCCGAGGGGCGGGCTAAGTCCGGCTGAGCTCCCCATGCTGCCACCCCGCCACCCCGACTTCCCCGGGGCGGGCCTAAGAGCTCCTCCGGGAAGTTCAAAGTACTACAGGGAACAACGTTTGCAGATGCTCTCCCAGCGCCGCGACCACCCTGTGCTTGGCCCGGGTCTCCCGGAGGCGTCCAGAGAGTGGGCTCGTGCCGGGACAAGGAAGAGGGTGCGCCCGGGCGGATCCCTTCTCGGCCCCTGGACGTGAGCTGGCCGGGCCGGGGCTTGCACACCTCCGAGAACAGCTGTGGAGCTGAGCGGCGACCAAGGGGCCAGGCCGGGGCCGAGGACCACCGCGGCAGGCTCAGTCGGCGGTGGCCAGGCTCGCGCCGGCGCGGGCTAAGGCTGCAAATTAGGCAAGCGGCGGACGCAGCTCTGCGCATGTGCAGGAGGCGCCGGAGTTTCACTTCGTAACTTTTAAGTGGTCGGAACACGCCCTGCCTGGCCGGGTCCAGCCAGATACGCCGCCGCCGCAGGTACAGGGGACAGGGGATGTGAGGGGGTGAACTGTCGCCCTCCGCCTTTCCCGGGACGCGCGGGGCCTGGTCCTCTTCGGGGTGCGCGCCAAGTGTCTGGTTCCGGAACGGCTCCTAGCCTCAGCAGACCCCAAATCCCCCGACCCCAAGCAGGGAGTGACCACGCGGGATTGGGTGGGAGGAGAGGGTCAGGGCAGGGGACCTCGCGCCCCCATTCCAGCCCCGCACTCCCATTCCAGCCCCGCGCTCCTCGGGACTTCCTGGCGGCTTTTCAGGCCTTCCCTCTCTGAGGCTCCAGCTTTTCGCTTTAAGGGCTGGTGCCTCCTTCCCCACCCCTCTCTTTGGGATTTGTCGGCGGAGTCCGACCTCCCACATAACTAGGAGCGCAGCCATGAGCTCCTCGCACCCCGTGCGAGGCCAGGCTGGGAAAGGGCTAGGCGTCCGAGTCTCCTGACCCTGGGAAGGCAGAGGCCACCTTCGGGCTGTCCCTGGATGACCACTTCCTGCAGCCTTGGTGGAGTCCTGAGGAGGGAGGCTGGAGACTTGGGGACTGGGGACTCGGGGACTGGGGGACTTGGGGGAAGGACGGGGGCGGGAGGAGTGAAGCGAGCTCTGCTAAGAAACCAAATCCGCAGAGGTTCCATCACCTGATAAGACTCGGTACCTGAGCCCCAGGCAGGTGGTGTCCTCAAGGGCAGGGGTGGACAGAGTGGTGGACCCACTGACCCTCCCCTGACACCTGTCAGGTCATCCTCAAGTCCGCTGTGCCTTCAGGGGGATATGAAGGGAAGCCAAGGTTCCTTTTCCTTCACACACCCCACTCCTTTGTTTAGTGTGGGGGCAAAGGTCTCTCCTGGCCGTTCACTGGGATCTAACAAAGAAGACGCCAGGTAGGTCTTGCCCTTGTGTTTCCCATTAGCTGGAGGGCTGACTTAAAATAAAGGCAGACAGCTCCTAGTTGCTTGCTAGGGCCTGGGTAAGTGCTTTACAGGTCTTCTTTTGGGTGTGTGCCTCCCAACAGCCCCAGGAGAGAAAGTCACCACTTGGCATTTCCTGGAGAAGGAAGCCAAGGCACAGAATGGTTAGGCGGCTTGTTTGAACTGCGTGCCACTGAGACCTTCACGCCAGAGCCTGCTCGCATAATCCCTGAGCCACGCTGCCTCTCCTTTCAGCCAGGGGCTATGTCATTCCCTTTGTGCTCCAGGATAGAGGTAAACAGTTGTCCAGGTTACTGGGTCTGTTTGGTGTGGCCGTAAGGAAAAGTTTGTACTTTACTTTGCAATCTTATTGTGCATCTGAAAGACCAGAGTTAGCTCCTGAGGCAAAGGCCTGGAGCTGCTTGTAGTTTTGCTCTCATCATCACAGGATTGGAAGATTTGGTGATGATAAAATTACCCTGCATTTGTACAGGGCCTTCTTGCAAGAACCAGCAATACCCACATACTTCCTGCAACATTCTGCTAGCATTTCTCGAGCTCATCACATTGGTCACCAGGCCAGTCCTTGCCTGGTGGAGACTGGTAGTGAGTTAGCACTGGTGGTTGACTTTGGCGAATTCAGACCAGCTGTTGGATTTAGCCCTGTCCTGCTTCCACAATCAGATGCTTGGGTGCACCTGGGCTGAACTTTGGGTTGGAAGAGTGAGGTCACCTGCTGCCCACTCTGGCTCTTGGGCCTCAGCAGTAATTCTTGGCTTTCCTACCCTCGGCATATTGGCTAGGAATATGGGCTGAATGGAGAATTTCTGGAGGGCACAGATAAGTGGTGGGCATTCACACACATCTAGGATGGCTGAATATTGACAGGGGTTCTCAGCCAGGTGTTGTCACTGCAACCACAGTGCCTGGTTACTGGTTTGGCCTCCACATCCTGCCAGCTGGGTGTTCCCCTCCCCCTGCCTTCTCCTCAGCTTGGCGGCACTGCCCCATGGTGGCTGTGTTCCCAGCTGCCTGCGCAGCGCGTTCCTGTGTGTGAAGATGCCTAGGAGCTGTCCCTCTGAGAGCCAGAGGGACAGAGCTGTTTCAGCGGGATCTGGACTTTAGGTGTCTAATGGGCAGGGACAGGCTGGGACTGAGCTGAAAGGTCTGAGAGAGACTGTGGATCCCCAGAGCTGTGCCCTAACCTGGGTGCTCATTGGAGAGGGCAGACAGGACTGGCCATCTGGCCTTACCTCCATCCCAGGCTGATAGTATTTGCCAGCTACCTCCCTGAGTTGTTATTAAACTTTGCCAAACCACCCTGGGGAGTCAATTTGACAAGAGGAAAGTTACTTAGAGGCATGGGGGCTGGAGGGGCAAGAGGAGCCGCAGGTATTTCCCTCCTAGGAGGCGCCTCTCTCCTCTGCAGCTCTGTCGAGGGTGTGCCACTCCCAGCACCTCCACAGCACCCTCCCCTTTCCAGAGACAATGCTCCCTCTGTGAGCATTTTATGGGGATGTTTTTTCTTTCCACTTCACTTTTCAAGTCTTCCTTGTTCATGCTGCTGTGTTCCTTTTTCCTGATTCTAACTCTTGGGAAACCTTGGGGAGCCTCCCCAGCAATACTAGCCCTCAGGGCCCACGTGAAGTCCTTTGCTTGGGGTCCTACCATGAGCTCACAGCCTCCAGGGCTTCTGTGGGAGAGGGCTGCTCTGTTAGCCCCAGCAGGTCCTTGACCATTGGCGAAGAGAGAGGCTGGGGCCGCAGGTGGTGCGGGCTGAGGAAGGAGTCCGGTTGCACAGAGGAACACTGACGATGGAGAACCAGTTCGGGGAGTTTGTGGAGAGATCAGGCAGGAGGGAGCCCACTGGGCAGAACCTAAAGCTCTGTATGGGCAGCATGTGTGCAGGGACGTGTGCTGGAGGGTTTCCATCCAGACCCCTAACTGGAAAGGGGTGGCTCCCATGTGATACTAGGTGTCTGTGATCCTTCAGGAAAGTGTACAGACTGGTACCCCAGGAGCCGCTGCTCAGGAAAGCCCGGCAGGAAATGCGTGTTGGGACTGAGGCCTGGCCCTTGGCAGCTTGGAAGGTGGCCGGGGCTGCCTTTGCCTTTGCCAGAGACAGCTCCAACCGAGGACCCCTCTAACAGGCCCTTCGGCAGTCCTTCGTTCCCCTGGCGTCTGGTAAGTGTGGGGACAGGAAGGAGGAGGGGTGGGTGTTGGCCTGGAGTGTTGAGCTGGGATGTTCCATTGGGTGGTGCTACTGGGTGGGGTGTAAAGGGAAGCCGAGAACATCTGTATTCCAGAGGCCACTTTTGTGACTGTTCAGAGCCAGCAGCTCCGTGACTCTGGCGTCACAACCCCCACTGCCTCCAGCCATTGCCAAGTCTCTTAGAAGGTCGAGAAAGTGACTTGGCATTCTGAGGGATGCTCCCATACCCTTGGGCCTTCCACTCATTCACGCTTCCTGTACCTCCGGTCATGTGTGTCTGTGTGTGCATGTGTAGGTGTCCATGTGTGATTGTCCCCAGCACTGAAGGCCCAGGGCTTTCCCAGCACACACCCCACCAGCACTACCAGGTATCCAAACATCTGTTTGGGTTCTCTGTATCTTTTCTTCTTGTCCTCAAGATCTTTGTCCCCGTAACAGCTAGAAGGACCAGACTTAGCAGAAATCTGGGAATTCTAGTTTCACCAGATTTGGGCAGGTGGGAGCTTAAGCAAGGCCAGGCTGAACATGTCTTCTGGCCCTTCACCCACAGTGTGAGAAGCTGGCCAGAACTTGGACACTAACTCCCAGGCCTCTGGTGTCAGGGGACAGACACGGGAGATTTCCATTAGCTTCACCAGGGGTGCCAGGAGCCTCGGGAAGGGAGGTCTGCAGCCCAGTCTGGAGCAGTGTTTGCTTTGGAAATGCTGGGCCTTGCAGTTAGACTAGTGGTACCCAGGAGGTGTATGTGTGTGTGAAAGGGTGGAGCTGGGGGGCCCAGAGGTCCCTGAGGAGGCCCTGAGACTCCCAACTCCCTCCCCTCCCTACCCTAGGAGACCCCCTTTGCTTTTTCCTCTGTGGCAAAGTAAAAAGAGGAACTGGCATCTAAGAATCAGGACATTGGGTTTGGGATTCTGTCATTAGTGGGAGTGAGGTGTTGTCTGTGGCTCGTGTGGTTGGACCATTGTGAATACTTGGATGTTCCCTTCTTCCCTGTTTGTTTATCCCTGTGTTTTCCTCTTCCTGCCTTTGTGTCCTTTCTCCCTCTCCCCTGCCTGTACTCCAGATCTGCCAGTGGCTTCTGCAAGAGTGATTTTCCCATCACGAGTCCTTGAGGCTAGAGGAACTTCAGGACCTCTTAAGCCAGCAGCTGCAGCAACTTCTGTTCCTCTCTTTCTCCATGTCACCCCCTCTGGGTATCTGCCTGCTGTGTCCTGGGTGAGCCATTCACCCTGACCATCTGATTCCCCGGGACTCTCCCACAATGGAGCCATTCTCTGTGGACACTGCCAGGCACACAGAGGTCCAATGTCTGGCTTTCCCGGACTCTTTGCTGCTGGCTCCCCACGCCCCACCAGTCCCTGGGGAAACGCCCACCTTTGGCCCTGCCAGCACTGGTGGGAAACTGCAAGAGATTCAAGCCCTGAACATCTGCCTTGTTCTGTTGTCCTGTGCTCCAGGGAAGACAGGTGTGATGACGGACTCCCCATTCCTGGAGCTGTGGCAGTCCAAGGCGGTGACCATCCGTAAACGACTGGGCCTCGGGGACCAGCCCAACGACTCCTACTGCTACAACTCGGCCAAAAACAGCACCGTGCTCCAGGGGGTCACCTTTGGTGGCATCCCCACTGTCCTGCTTATAGACGTCAGCTGCTTCCTGGTGAGAACCCTCATGAGTCATGTCCCCCAGCCTCAGTTATTTGTATAAATCCCTCACCCAGGGCCTTCTGGGAAACTGAATAAGTCAGACATAGCTAGGTTTAAATCCCACCTCTGCTGCTTACCAGCTCTGTGACTTGGGCATGTTACATAGCTTGTGTGCACCTCCCTTTTTGCTCTGGAAAATGGAGATCATAATCCTAACTCAGAATTTTGGAGATTAGATAAGGCCATGTGTGTAAAATACTCACATAGCCATGCCTGTAATTATTACCATGATTGCAGAGCTCTCAGCCTGTCCTGTCTTTAAGGACCTTGGGAAGGGTCATCTCATGGGGTCCAGTTGAGAGATGTGAATGGAGAATACGGATTAGAATGAGAGCAGCTGCAATTCCCAAGTGTTACCTCTTGTTACCCCCTGGCATCCCTGGGGTTTTTAAAGAATTAGAAGGCCAGGCGTGGTGATTCACACTTGTAATCCCAGCACTTTGGGAGGCTGAGGCAGGTGGATCACCAGGTCAGGAGTTTCAGACCAGCCTTGGCCAACATGGTGAAACCCTGTCTCTGCTAAAAATACAAAAATTAGCCTGACATGGTGGCACGCACCTGTAGTCCCAGCTACTTAGGAGGCTGAGGCAGGAGAATCGCTTGAACCTGGGAGGCGGAGGCTGCAGTTAGCTGAGATTGTGCCACTGCACTCCAACGTGGGCAACAGAACAAGACTGTCTCAAAAAAAAAAAAAAAATCATAATCAGAAGCTGATTCTTGGAGCATACCCTCAGCAGGTAGTCTTTCTTTAACGTAGATCTCCTTGTTCACAAAGATGCCTCCAATTTGAAATATGTCATTGTTCTTCCTTATGCAGACTGAACGTTGACTGGCTGAGATTTATTGGGGTTAAAGTGCCCCTCTTTTCACAAATGCCATGGGCTGGCCAGTGCCTGTTGGCGCTGTCTCCTAACATGTAGCAGAGACTATCTGAGTGAAGGGGGCAGGTGGCTCTGATGGAGTAGACATCCTTGGACTGCTTGGAGCTGGAGACTAGGCTTGGGTGGGGAATGTGGGGAGGGTGGCTTAGGGTAGCAGGGAGGAGTGGGCAGGGGTGTGGGGGTGGATTTCAGAGTCGGTGGGATTAGAGGAGGGTGGCCCTGGGTCTTCAGGGTGGGAGAGTTTGGCCAAGGTGAGGAGTACAGAAGGGGGCCTGGGCAGGAGCCCTGGGTGGGTTGGGTGGGCATTGTTGCAACAGTGTTGGTTGAGAAGAGAGTCACTCTCTACTGGAGTGTGCTGGTGAGGGGAATTTTTTTTTTTTTTTTTTGAGACAGCATCTCACTCTGTCCCCCAGGCTGAAGTACAGTGGCACAATCACTGTTCACTGCAACCTCCTCATCCTGGGCTCAGCAATCCTCCCACCTCAGCCTCTTGCACAGCTGGGACTATAAGCATGTGCCACCACGTCTGGCTAATTTTTTTAGTTTTGATAGAGATGGGGTTTCATCATGTTGCCCAGGCTGGTCTCAAACTCCTGAGCTCAAGCGATTCACCAGCCTTGGCCTCCCAATGTTCTGGGATTACAGCAGTTGAGCCTCTATGCCTGGCCAGGGGTGGATTTTTTTTGCAGGAAGTTTTGGAGGTGGGGGGGATACATAAGAGCCAGAGGGCCTTGGAGAGCATGGGTGTGTGGGAAATATCTGCACCGCACAGGCCAGGGCGGCAGCCACCGTGGACAGGGAGGGCGGGCACCTGCCGAGCAGGTTTCATGGTTTTCCTACAACATGACTCACCTGCCTTTGAAAATATGTCACCAACTTCCTGATTCCCCTGGAGAAAATCCCATGAGAACTCAGTGCCCCTGGGGTTCAGGTCTTCTTGATTTCCTTTAGGAAAACAAAGCCCGCCTTCAACCCCTGTTTTTGACCAGAGCAGGTAGAGGTGTGCTCACTAAGACATATTTCTCTACCTCCCCGAACCTCAAAGTGAGGGACCCTGTCTAGGGAGGGAAGAGATGCAGAAACATGACAGGGACCCTGCCAAGGTGGACTGTGGGGAGTGAGGACAGTCTAGAATGTATAGATGTCTAGAGCTAACCGGCTTAGTCCAGCCCTGGGATTGCCATTGGACACAAGCCTGCTGAGGCATCCCAGCTTACTGAGGCTGAGCCAGCCAGAACACAGGTCTTCGTGGGGCCTCGCTGCCTATGTGCTCTGTGCCGGGGGTCTGCAGGGCCAGCAGGGCCTGCAAAGCCTGCCATCAGGGGAACCAAACTCAGGAAAACTCACCATTTCTGGCTCAGCCTGCGGAGGCTCTGCTACCTTGGTTCAGTAATTAAAAATGAAATTTTCTGGCCAGGCGTGGTGGCTCATGCCTGAAATCCTCGCACTTTGGGAGGCTGAAGCGGGTGGATCACCTGAGGTCAGGAGTTCGAGACCAGCCTGGCCAACGGGGTGAAAGCCCGTCTCTACTAAAAATACTAAAATTAGCTGGGCATGGTGGTGGGCATCTATAGTTCTAGCTACTCAGAAGGCTGAGGTAGGAGAATTGCTTAAACTCTGGAGGTGGAGGTTGCAGTGACTGAGATAGTGCCACTGCACTCTAGCCTGAGTAAAAGAGTGAGACTCCATCTCAAAAAAAAAAAAAAAAAAAGAAATTTTTGTAAAGTGAAAAAGGACCCTGGTTCCTGGGGCTGCTGAGAGGCTAGACCTTACCTTCCTGCTTAGGGGCCACTGAAGGCAGATCAAGGCCTGAGACTGGGGCCTTGTGGTGTCACCGCTGCCTTGAGAGCAAGGGACAGGGATGACGTGCATGACTAGGCAGACTCCAGACAAGCTTGGCATCAGTGCTAGCAGCCTTGGCGGTGTGGGCACAGGTGATGGGAGCTGGTGAAGGGGGTGAGCAAAGCATCCGGGCTACTGAGCTGTGTGGCCTTGGGCAGCTCAGTGCCCTTTCTGGGCCCGAATGTTTTCCTTCTAGCCCTCTTGAGTGGGAGTGGGTGGGCTTTGCCCCTGAAATCTCTGTCTCTTCTAATGAAGAAGCCATCCAACATGCTTTTACTTGGTTTCTTTTCTCTTTTTAGTTCTTAATCTTGGTGTTTTCCATCATAAGAAGAAGATTCTGGGACTACGGCCGCATTGCCCTGGTGTCAGAAGCAGACAGGTAAAGACTTCACCTAGGCTATGAGCGTGCATGTGTGTATATGTGAGTGTGTATATGTGCTTGTGTGCCTATGAGCATGTGTGTGTATGTATGTGTGTGTGTGTGTGTGTGTGTATCTCCCTGGAATGGGCTGTGGGCTTATGAAGCCCTTTGTGTGGGCAGGACCCACACATGACATTGCTATTAGATTGTGTTCGTTGACTGTATCTGCCCAGCCTGTACCAATAGTTGTTCTTTGCTCTTCACCACAGACCCACGAGGTTGGCCCTTCTACCCTCATTGTGCTCACAAAACAAAACAAAACAACAAAACCTTAGGCCCAGATGCTCAGCTCCTTCAGGGCTTCTGTTGGGCCAAGACCATGAACCCTGTTGACTTCAGACTGGTTGCTTTAGATACTGAGGGCTTTCATGATCCTCTAAAGAGGATGCCCATTTTCTTTTTAAGTGATCATCTTTGAAATTAATTAGCATGGGGTCAGGACTGGGTGACGATCAAGAAGGGCAGCAAAGCCCTCAGGGAGCTGCCCCACCCTGCTGCCAGGTCAGTGCTGGCTTTGGATGAGTCTGTTACAAAGCACAGGCTCCCTCGGCCAGGCCTCAGGTCCTTCCAGTTCTGCCTGGAGATCTAGGATTCTCTCTTCATGTTGCCTGAAGCATGACAGTGAATTCTGGATCTGTACAACCAGATGTTCCAGCTCTAGCTGGCTGTTTGCACCCCGGATCTTGTGTCAGATGTGGCAATAGGAAGTGAGTGATGAAAACTCAGGGACTGGCGGGGCATGGTGGCTCACGCCTGTAATTCAAGCACTTTGGAGGCCAAGGTGGGCAGATCACCTGAGGTTGGGAGTTCAAGACCAGCCTGACCAATATGGTGAAACCCTGTCTATAAAAAAAAAAATTAAAAAAGAAAAAAAAAAAGAAAACTCAGGGACTGGCCCCAGCTGCTACCCAGAGCCTCCCCTGGGCCCCTCAGGCAGACCCTCCACTCTTGGGTCCCTCCTGACATGTGGCCTGTGCAGCAGGGTCCTCTGAACTGGGAAGAGGAGGTATACCTGTAAATGCACTCTTCTTCCCCATGATCTCTGCTCTGGCATTTGCTAAAGCCTGAGGTGATGACCTTGGACTGTTGGGGAGAAACTTTTAGGACATCTGATGCCTTTATGGCACATTCAGCTGGAAGTGGGGGCCACATACTCTGGTAGAAAAGACCACCTGGGGATTAGAGGGCCCTGCTGCATTCCTGGCTGTGTGACCTTGGTCAAGTCCCCAAACTTATTAGGGTTGGTCTCCTCCTGTCCCCTCTTTCCCATGAGGTTACTGTGAAGGTCAAAAGAGACAGCATCTCTGCAAAGGCTTTTATCATGTTTTTTTTTTGTCATTAGAAGGGGGACAGTAGAAGCAGGAATAGGATACTAAAGAAAAGCAGTCCCGGCCAGGCATGGTGGTGCATGCCTGTAATCCAGCACTTTGGGAGGCTGAGGCAGGTGGATCACCAGGTCAGGAGTTCAAGACCAGCCTGGCCAACATGGTGAAACCCCATCTCTACTAAAAATGCAAAAATTAGCCTGGTGTGGTGGCGGGCACCTGTAATCTCAGCTACTCCGGAGGCTGAGGCAGAGAATTTCTTGAACCCAGGAGGCGGAGGTTGCAGTGAGCCAAGATCGTGCCACTGCACTCCAGCCTGGGCGACAGAGTGAGACTCTGTCTCAAAAAAAAAAAAAAAAAAAGCAGTCACATATAGTGCATGGGGTGTTTTTATGGGAGTACTCACAAGAAAGGATCTGATTAAAACGCCACAACATAAAGTGTCACCATTTGTCAACTCTAAAATATGTTCTGGCATTTTCTCATCTCTGAAACTGGGAGGCATCTTGTTATTAATGGTGATTGTAGTTTACTTGGCAGCATTTTTTTTTAGCGGTTCATAAAATAATTATGCAAATTAAAACCAGTGGTATCTTAGATTTGATAAAATGCACTATTTATTCCAAGTTTTACTTGATAATATTGGGAAATATATTGAAAATAGGCAATACTTTGAAGTCACTTTAGCTGGACCAGTCACAGTGGTGTGGTTTCTGGGTTGTGGGACACCCAGGTGGTCTGTTGACCCCTTGCTGTTCATCCCATATAACACAGAGTTTTATACCACACCTGGGAATGGTCGTTTTCCTTGTCTCTATCTTTCACTGAGTGAGTTATCTTTTGTTCCAGCCGTTGAGGACTGATAGCTTTAGTTCTGAGCTCTAAGAGGCTGCAAATACTGGACATGATCTTTTTGACTTTTTTTTTTTTTTTTTTTTAAAGAATTATCTGTCATTTTTTTCTTTTTGTGTCTCTAGTGAGTCCAGATTTCAGAGATTGTCATCGACTTCCTCCTCAGGGCAACAAGACTTTGAAAATGAGCTGGTTGGTATCTAAGGAACCCTTGTGGTCATGACCAGGGCACCAGGGCGTGGAAACTGGCAGTCATGGTTTTGGGGAGGGAGCAGGGCGGATCTTGAGTGACAAGTGCTGGAGAAAGTGCTTCTCTGCATCAATGAAGGCACCTGCACTTGGGAAATACCCCAAGAGAGATGGCAGCTGGATGACCCTGGATCCTGAGACTGTATGAACTTGCAGGCCGGAACGGGCACGGAATCCATTTCGCTTCCGTAGCACTTATCTCTCTTACACGCATGGCTTTGTGTGACAGTTAATTATGAACTTGCCAGCTGGATTATGAGCCAGATGTGGGCAGGAGCCCTGCCTTCTCCAGCCCTGTTCCCCAGTGCCTAATGCCTAGCGGGTGCTTAGTCATTGTTGAATGAATTATTGAACAAATATTTGTCTTTCCTAGCTGGATAATAGCCCAGCTTTAAGGGTGTTAAGTTTAAGAGATGTGAAGGACGGCGAAACTTACAGATACACTTTCCCCTGACTCCCACTCCAGCGGACCGTCCATCTGTTAGGCTTGCTTCCTCTCGTGTCCCACCTCCTGGTCAGTGATTGTGAACAATCGAGCAGCAGCCCCCATCACTTGCCCCAGAGCTGCCCTGAGCTTTCATCTGCTTTTGATCTAAGTTTCGTGATTTGATCACGAAATTGTCAAGAGATTTTAGCAAGAATTCCAGGCATATGGTGTATATTGTGAAGTACTGGGCACATGCTTGCTGAATATGGGACAAAATCACTCATTTTGTACAACAGGAGGTTAAATGGTTATGTAATGTCAAAGACAGAGGTTACGTCTGCCTCCCAAAGGCACAGATGTTGGAAGCTAATCCCTGTTCTCTGTTTCCAGGGATGCTGTCCGTGGCTGACGGCAATCTTCCGTCTGCAGTGAGTACACCATGGGGCAGCTGCTGGGGGGCCTTTGCGCTGTTTTTTTTTTTGGGTATTTGGCCAATCCAGGGGAAAGAGCCAAGACGCTTGATCCTAAGATGGGGTCTCTTAGATACTTTTCAGTTCGGGTCCAAAGCAGTATGTGAGGGCTGAGAATCAAGGTGGGCAGGCAGCCTGTGGGGTCGGGGCAGTAGGGGAGGAGGCCTGTAGGATTGGAGCCTCCATGCTGGAGGGTACACAGTCCCTGCTGGAGCCTGGGACTTCCAAAATTGAGGTGGATCACAAGGGGTCTTGAAGACAGAGATGAACTTTATTTATTTCAACATATTCAGTGGAAATCATGTTCATCTCTCATAGTACTACACAAGATAATTCAAGCTATTTTTTTGCTTTAATTATTCTACTTAATATTTAACACCGATTACATGTCAATCCCTTCTAGGCAGGTTTGCATGTCTTTGAATTAGTGAAAAGTGAAGAAATATAATACAGTGAATTCATTTGGTTACAAGTTTTTTTTTTTCAATGAGGCCCATGGAGAGAAATCTAAAAGATGATTAAAGGTGGCCGGGTATGGTGGCTCATGCCTGTAATCCCATCACTTTGGGAGGCCGAGGTGGGTGGATCAGGAGTTCGATGAGGTCAGGAGTTCGAGACCAGCCTGATCAACATGGAGAAACCCGTCTCTCCTAAAAATACAAAATTAGCCAGGCATGGTGGCTCATGCCTGTAATCCCAGCTACTTGGGAGGCTGAGGCAGGAGAATCAGTTGAACCTGGGAGGTGGAGGTTGCTGTGAGCCAAAATTGTGTCATTGCTCTCTAGCCTAGGCAACAAGAGCGAAACTCCGTCTCAAAAAAAAAAAATGATTAAAGGCGATTAAGAGCTTGTTAGTTACCTCTGATGTGGTGGAGGGAGCCGGGATGTGGGGGCTGATGTGAGTCTTGGCTTTTACCTTGTGCCATTTTCCATCAAATCTAAGAAGTCGTCATTGTAAGATGCATGTTATTTTATATAGCAGTAAGAATATGTTTTCAGCTAAGCTACCGTCAGCCATAACAATAGGGTACATCTCATTTCAGAGGAGTTGAAATATGAAAAGGACATCTTAAAATTGATGAAATACGGTGGTTATAGGATATTGAGTAAGTCCCTCTTTCTGGGCCTCAGTTTCCCCAACTGTAAAAGGAGGCTGAGGCTAACACGAATTCAACCTAATTCATTGGAACTAATACATGTGAGAGCATGTTATAAATGGTCGGTTTGATAGGAGTTGTTCCCAAGGGAACTGGCAGGAGACAGAGCCCTGGGGGAGACAGTCAACTCTGTTGTGGAACAAGAGGAAGCAGGAGGAGAGTTAGTTTATTGAGAAGCAAGAAAATGCAGTTAATTGCAAAGCTCTGCCCTCTAGATAAATAGTAATCAGGACTCATATGAATAGGCATATTTCTGAGGATCTGCTGATACTACGTATAGCACTAGGTGTTTGATGCTTATTATCTCTTTTGAGCCCCTGCTAAGCCGATGAGGTAGGCAGTGGGCAGTTTCCTTGCTCGAGGTCCGAGGCAGGTGAGCCATGTGACCTGCTATCAGGTGGAGACAGCTGCACGGGATTCCGCTGTGGTCTGACTGCAAAGCCCATGCTGACATCTTTCAGATCTGCTTTTTATGATGCAGCCCTTGCCTCCCTGAGCTCTTCCCAATGTGCTGCTTTCCCAGCCTAGAAGCAGCACCTTCAGGGAGTGGGAAAGATCGGAGTGCCCTGCCCCTTCTCCCTTCGTAGCACAGAAGTCTGGCTTGTGTGAACCTGGAATTTTCTGAGTCCTCAGTGGCCCCAGAGCCTCCAAGTGTAGCACTCCAAGGGTGGGAAAGGGTGGAGCAGGTCACCCCCCCTTCTCTGGGGACAGAGGGAGGAGGCCAGGCAGTAGGATGGACTGAGACTCTTGGCTCCACCTGTTGCTTCCAGCTCACCTGATGGGGAGACAGGAGACAGGTGGGGGCCCGGGGCCTGGGCATATTCCCAACTTTATTCTTTTTTTTTTTCCTTTTTTGAGATGGAGTCTCACTCTATCACCCAGGCTGGAGTGCGGTGCCGTGATCTCAGCTCACTGCAACCTCCACCTCTCGAGTTCAAGTGATTCTCCTGCCTCGGCCTCTGGAGTAGCTGGGATTATAGGTGTGCACCACTATGCTTGAATAATTTTTAAAATATTTTAGTAGAGACAGTTTCACCATCTTGGCCAGGCTGGTCTCTAACTCCTGACCTCAGGTGATCCACCTGCCTCAGCCTCCCAGTGTGCTGGGATTACAAGCGTGAGCCATTGCACCTGGCCCCAACTTTATTCTGAATGTGACTCCTTAGAAGCAGGACAGGACTGTGAGATGCCTGTATTTACATACCTTTCCCATACATGTTACTTGGGCACAGATGTTTCTAGCAACATCAGATGGAATGCTGGTGTTGCTTTTCCTAGAGGATGGTATAGGGCCTAAGATGGTGGGCTCTGGAATTTATATCATGTGAGATCCTGAAAGTTATGCAAATTTCCTGTACCTTTATTTCCTCATATGTGAACAAAAAAGTGGGGCTAACAATCGAACCATCTCATAAGATTGTGGTGAGGATGAGATGAGACCTTTCATGCAGAGCCCTGAGGGCCTGGCCTGTTCCCACTGCTCATTAAGATTCCACATGTGTCTTTGCCAGCGATGACCAGATCCTGGAGTGGTGTGGGGAGGATGCCATCCACTACCTGTCCTTCCAGAGGCACATCATCTTCCTGCTGGTGGTGGTCAGCTTTTTGTCCCTGTGCGTCATCCTGCCCGTCAACCTCTCGGGGGACTTGCTGGGTAATAACCCTTCTCACCCTTGTCTATGTGGTAATGAGGCAGAGTGGCAGTCCTAGGGAAAGGGCTCTCTGTGGTAGACCAGAATCCCAGGAATTATGCTCCAATTCAGATGTAAGATGGTCTCAGGGTGACTCTCTGAACATTTCCATCTATTAAAGATCTGGAGAATAATCTACCCTAAACATTGGCTAAAACTGGGGTCTGATATCAATTTCTGGTTCTGTATAAATAGGGAAGAAAAGCCCTCCAAGATATACAGAATCAGGGGATGTCAGAGTCTTTTATACTTCCCTGCCCTCACCCAAATTAGGAGGTCACAATTAAGGACCCAGAAGATATCCATGATACTTAGTCAGAATCAGAGTGTGGCATTATATCTAAGGGCAACTGCAAGAATCCAGCTTCCGAAATGCCAACATGAATCCACTTAGGATACTCGGTGGTTCCCAACGTTGGTTTTGTAACGATGTAGGATGTTTGTAGTTTTCTCAAAACAAAATGAATTCACATTTTGCCTTTCCCTGCAACAGAAGGTTGAGATGTTATCAGGGAGCATGCTGGTGTCAAGCAGAGGCCTTGATGGTGTAAAGACCATCAAGCTCTGGAAAGAGCAGCCAGACCTTGTTGCCTTCCCGCTGGTCTAGACATGCTCCTCCTCCCCTGAGCTCCACAAACCAAGGCTAATTGATTACGTTCCCTCCTGCTTCCCCACGTGACCCTGGAACTAAGTATCTGTGCTTCTCTGCAGGCAAAGATCCTTACAGTTTTGGGAGGACGACAATAGCAAATCTGCAGACTGAGTGAGTATGGAGCCGGTGGGGATAGGTGCTGATGGGTGAGACCAAGGAGAAGGCAGGTTGGGAGCCTGGGGCGGCCAGAGGTACTCCAAAGAGGGCTGGCAGGTGTCTGAAGGCCCATTCAGCTGGTGTGTTGCTGAACTGTAGGCATAACATGCCACAGGCAGCCACTGTTTTGCCAGGGATTTAAGAAACATGGAGAGTTCTGTGGATTGGAGTTCATTTGTCAGGACAGGGACACAGACAGGGACCCCTCTGAAGTATTCACCATGGGCTGAGGGGCGTAGGCCACACTTGGGAGGCATCTCTTGCAGTGAAACCATTGGTCCTCAGCTCAGTGCCCATTGAGGGTAACCAGGCCCCAGCTCTACGCCCCCAGCTCCCTCCCTGGGATCCCAGCCCTGATGACAGGTGGTTTCCCCCTCAGCAATGACCTCCTTTGGCTGCACACCATCTTCGCTGTCATTTACCTCCTCCTCACCGTGGGCTTCATGCGACACCATACTAAGTCCATTAAGTACAAAGAGGAGAGCCTGGTGAGTGAGGCAGGGCTTGGGGACACATGCTGGGAGGGGCTCAGGTGGGAGCCGGGGCTCTGTGACAGGCCGGCCCTGACAGCAGTGAGCTCTGGGATGGCCTCAGGAGCCCAGCTTGCTTATTCTTGCTCACACTTGGCATGATCTTGGAAAAAAAAAATTTCACAGATTCTTTCAAGATTTGGACAGTTACTGGTGCTAAGAAGTCTGGGTTAAGAGCAGCCCTTTCTCTTTGCCACCCAAAGCTTCACAGGCGAAGGGAGCTTCTGTAGCTTGGTTCCAGGCCTGGGTCCTCCTCTGATCTGCTGTGTGAACGCATTTGGGTCACTTCCCCTCTTTCTCAGTCTCCTGCCATGCAAAGAAGGCTCATAGAGTTGCTTTGGAAGTGGATTATTTGTATAGCCTGGAAGATGATGCTGTGTGAATGACATGCTTCAGGGCTCCCCCAGGCCACAGAAGGAGAAAACCAGAGCCTTCTGATTTCCCATTGTTTACTTTGCAGAGGCTGGAGTGGGTTGGAAACCTGAGCATATCTGCACACTAGCTCATCGGTGACTTCTCTCCCTGCTGTGTTTCCCTGACAGGTGAGACGGACCTTGTTCATCACAGGACTCCCTACAGATGCCAGGAAGGAGACTGTGGAGAGCCACTTCCGGTAAGCAGGTGGGGTGGGAGGGGAGCTGAGCCCCCTCCAGGTAGGACCAGCACAGCCCCCAAGGGGCAAGCACCTTAGGTGAGTGCCTTCTGTCTCTCGCTTGGGTATCCAGGTGAGATCTGAGAAGGACCTGGCCCTGCCACACATGTATGGAGTGGCTCCCGTGTGCCAGTTCTGCAGGTGCTGTGCAATGGATGGCGCTGTGGTGGCCTGTCCTTTTCAAGCAGCCTTGTACACAGTGTCCAGAGCACAGGCCAGGGTGGTGCAAATAAGCGTCTTGAGAGTATACAGGGAAAAAAAGATTGTTCACCCCGGGGTTCTTAGCATCAGCTTTGCAGAGTAAGAGAGACGTGAGCTGAGCATTGGCACAGACCCACAGGGCTAGGGTCTCACAGGTGGAAGGACCTCAGGGTCATCTCTGCTGTTTGTTGGTTCATCCACCCACTCAGCAGGTGTCTGTTGAGTGAGCACCATGTCTGAGTCCAGGATCTCCCTGCTAGAACCTCCTTTCCAGCAGCCCCCGTTGAGTATCTGCGCCACCAATTCCTGCAGATGGAGGCTGGAGGAAAGGCTTTCCTGTGAGGAGATTGTGTGTGCAGCCAGGAATGGAAAGGTGATGGGGTGGGGGCAGGGCACGCAGGCCGGGGAGGCTCCCAGGACCCTGCTGGAGGACCTGAAGGCTGCGCTCAGGGGCTGACATTTTATTCTTTCTTCATTCCTTTTTTTTTACTATTATATTTTTTTAGAGACAGGGTTTTGCTCTATTGCCTGGGCTAGAGTGCAGTAGTGTGATCATAGCTCACTGCAGCCTCACCTCCTGGACTCAAGGGATCTTCCTGCCTCAGCCTCTCAAGTAGCTGGGACTGCAGACACGTGCCACCACATCCAGCTAATTTTTAAAATTTTTGTGGAGATAGTGTCTTGCTCTGTTGCCCAGGCTGGTCTTGAATTGCTGGGCTCAAGTGAATCTCCTGCCTTGCCCTCCCAAATTGTTGGGATTACAGGCGTGAGCCACCACGCGTGGCCTCTCTTCATTCCTTATCAATTCGGCAGCCACTAATTTGTTGCATGAACTAGGAGTTGGCTATACTTTAACTTTGCACTGTTTATGAAGAAAGCACTTGCTAAGCAAATTACTAGACAGAATCGTAAACTGAATGTTTAAAATTTGAACAACTTCTTCAGAAACTCTAAATAGTTTAGAAATATTTACTAATATGTAAATACTCGATACCAGAATCATTTTTCTCTGTTTCCTTGGAGCAACTCCCTAAAGTTGCCTGCTAGGCAACATCTGGTAACAGTAATTCCACTGAATGTATAACTTTAAAGAGAAAAAGAGTCCCCTCATTCTCAGAAACATTACACGACTCATGCTTTCCCCTACTTTAGGAGGCCTTTTAGTGACACTGTTGCAGTTGTAGGGATTGATGTATGAATTTGCCTTTCAAACAGGGATGCTTAAATTGCAGTTTTCTTCCTCACAGCTCTTATTGGGACCAGAAATTGTCCTCCTGTTTAATTTCATGATTGACATGCCTATGGGCTCTCTCTCTCACTAAAATGTAAGCACATCCAGGCCCTGTTACCAGCACCTAGAACAGTGTCTGGGAGGTGGTAGGTAGGGATTCACATGGTTCTGAATCCTCTGGAATTGTATGTATAATTTTGCACATATGGTGAGGGGGTGTTGCACCGTGGCCACCAGCCGGGGTTGCCTGTATTCACCTCCTGGCTCAGACACTCGCTAGCTGTGTGATCTTTGGTGCACGCCACTTTACCTCTGTGGGCCTCAGTTTACTCATCTGTAAAATGGGGACAAAACTCACAGGTTATGATGAGGATTGAATACATTGATGTATTTTGCCGGGGTTTTTTTTTTTGTTTGTTTGTTTTTTTGAGACAGAGTCCACTCTGTTTCCCAGGTTGGAGTGCAGTGGGGTGAGCTCACTCACTGCAACCTCCGCCTCCCAGGTTCAAGCAATTCTCATGCTTCACTCTCTGAGTAGCTGAGATTACAGGTGGACGCCACCACACCTCACTGATTTTTGTATTTTTAGTAGAGGTGGGGTTTCACCATGTTGGTCAGGCTGGTCTAGAACTCCTGACCTCAAGTGATCCACCCGCCTCAGCCTCTCAAATTGCTGCAATTACAGGTGTGAGCCACCATGCCTGGCCTTGCTGGTTAATATGTGTGTAAACATTTTCTGGTTGGAGGGTCCTTTGCTTTCATCAGACCCTCTGAAAAGTCTGTGACGTTCAAAAAGCCTACCTGAATAGGATTTCAGTGGTGGCTCAAGGTAGATACTGACCTAGCACAAATAACAAATCTGTTCCTTTGGTTCTTTAGAGGGGATAGTGATATGTTCATTTTTCCCCAGGAGAAGTGCCGGCTGACTGCAAGCCAAGTGGGTATAAACTTGTCAGTTCCAGGCAGTTAGCTTCTACTGTTAAAGCTGGCTGGGTGCAGTGACTCGTGCCTATAATCCCAGTGCTTTGGGAGGCTGAGGCAGGAGGAGCACTTGAGGCCAGGAGTTCAAAATTGGCCTGGGCAACATAGCAAGACCCTGTCTCTATAAAAAATAAAAATCAGCCTGGTGGCATGCACCTGTAGTCCCAGTTACCCAGGAGGCCGAGGTGGGAGGATTGCTTGAGCCCAGAAGTTGAGGCTGTGGTGAGCCATGATTGTACCACTGCACTGCAGCCTGGGTGACAGAGACCCTGTCTCTAAACAAAATAAAACAAAAGCCCTCTTTGTATAAATTTCAAAATTTCCCCCTTTTGGAGGATAAAAGACAAAGAGAAGAGAGATGTCCGCTGGCACAGAAACCACCAGTGAGATCACTCCGCCATCCTTTCCCTTGGATCCCTGGGCCTGTCTCCTCCTTGGGGTTCTCTTTTCAACAGCGTCTATTGCCTCCTTCTCTCCTTGGCCACAGGGACGCGTATCCCACGTGTGAGGTGGTGGACGTCCAGCTGTGCTACAATGTGGCCAAGTTAATCTACCTGTGCAAGGAGAGGTGAGAGGTGGGTGGGCCTGCGAGATGCCCACTCCTTCCTTGCTGGCCTCGAATCTCCCAGCGAGGAAGGGAGGAGGGCGGCCATGGACTCCTCCTTCTCCCTTGGCTGATGGTTGAACTGTGGGTGTGGGGGTCCCTGCCACAGGATTATGAATCTGAAGTGTATGCCCCTGCTCCCACCTCTGCAGAAAGAAGACAGAGAAGAGCCTGACCTATTACAGGAACCTGCAGGTGAAGACAGGCCGGCAGACCCTCATCAACCCCAAGCCCTGTGGCCAGTTCTGCTGCTGTGAAGTGCAGGGCTGTGAGTGGGTACGGGTCCCGCTCCTCGGCTGGGAGCGCAGGCATTGGCATGGGGGTGCTCCAGACACTTGGATGGCGCCATGTCATCCCAATGGGATGTATCTTCTGGCAGGAGGATGCAATCTCTTACTACACGCAGATGAAGGACAGGCTGCTGGAGAGGATCACAGAGGAAGAACTCCACGTCCAGGACCAGCCCCTGGGAATGGCCTTCGTCACCTTCCAGGAGAAGTCCATGGCCACCTAGTGAGTGTGGGCACAACCCAGGCCCCTTCTTGGCTAACTACGTGTTCCCCTCCAGATAACTCACTGTCCCTCTTGGGTAGAGATGGTACTGCTCACCCACCATCCCTGGGATTTATCTGTGGTGTTTCCTTCTCTTCCCTCAGCCACCCACACTCACTTCAGCAAGCCCAGTCCATGTTTGTGTGACAGGTGGTGGGAATATGGGCAGCAGCCCTGGAGTGGGTGATTCTGGCTGACCCTGTCGAGTTGATGCAGCCTGGCCTCACTGCTGGCTCTTCCCTGCTGGCCTGGACCCATCCTGTGGGCTCTGTGTGCCAGCCTTCCCCCAGGGGAGACGGAGACACCCTCCTTCCAGACATCTGCCCTGGACCACAGATCTTTCTGTCTGTGGCTCCCCCGGTTCCCACAAATGCAAAGCTGTGGGGAAGACCCCTGGGGCATGCTGGGGCACTCACTGCAGTGGAGAGCTTGGACTGGGGAGTGGCTTTTCACAGTGGCCCTTGGCATGGGGCTCTGGGCTCTCATGCCTGGGATCTGTGTGTCATCTCGCCTTAGGAGCAGCAGGGGGTGGGTCGGGAGAGGGGTGCAGAAAGGAGATGGTCCAGCCACTGCCCCTCCCCCTGCCCTACCTGCCCCCCGGCATTGTGACCCTAAGGATGGACTCACTCAGGACTTCCTGCAGACACTGGGGCAGGAGGAAAGGGGAAGGCATCTGAGGCAGAAGGGGGGCTGCTGGGCTCCTTATGGGAGGCTAAAGGAGGAAAGCCTGTGATCTGTTGAGATGGTGAGTGTCAAGGTGGGAGCCCTGAGGAGGGAAGTTTGGGAACAGGCAGTGTGTAACGTGGTCTAACACTACCCTTGGGCCTGGGGAAGAAGTGACAGAAAGAAAAGGTGAACCACTGGCCTGGCAGTAGCATTGGATCAGAGCTCCAGCTTAACAGGCAGAGTAGAGGAGGATGGCCCTGTGGAAGAGCAGTGTGTTGGGGTGTGCTGCCCTCAGTTTCCTTATCTGTAAAATGGGAACAGTACTCCCTTTCTTGCTGGGTGGTTCGAGGATTAAAGAAAATTCTCCACACAGTGTGCTAGCATGGCGCCTCTTACATAGCATTACTTATAATACACTAATGACAGCAAAGCGAAGGTCCTGTGCCACTGCCTCCCACTCCTACTCAGTCCCCACTTGCCACATGTTGTGTGGTCACCGGAGTAGGCGGGGCCTGGCTGTTTCTACATTTCCTGGCAGCATCCTGAAAGATTTCAACGCCTGCAAGTGTCAGAGCCTTCAGTGCAAAGGTGAGCCCCAGCCGTCCTCCCATAGCAGAGAGCTCTGTACCTCCAAGTGGACAGTCACCTTCGCTGCTGATCCTGAGGACATCTGCTGGTGAGCTCCTAGACCAGGGACACATGGAAGGGAGGCCTGGGTTCCTGGTGGGAGCTGCCCGTCACCTGGAGCACAGCTGTGACCTGGCAGTCAGTGGAGATCACACATCTGCAACTCTCCAGGCCGTGATGCCATGATGTGCTCAGTGTGGCCCAGCTGGGGTGTCCGCCCAGCACTTCCTGCCAGGGTTCCTCCCTGGCATTCACGTGCCGTCCAGCAGAAATATAATGCCACCTCTGCATTTAATTTTAAGTTTCCTACTTAGCCATGCTAAAAAAGTAAAAAGAAACAGTTGGAATTAGTTTTAATAATTTATCTCACCCAGTATATCCAAACTGTTATTTCAACATGCAGTCAATTTTTGAAAAATGTGACATGTTTTACATTCTCTTTTTCACACTTAGTCTTCAAAATATGGTGTGTATTTTACAGTTCTAGCACCTCTCAATTCATACTAGCCACATTTCAAATGCTCAGTTGCTGCATGTGGCTTGTGCAGAGACTTATTTAGGTCCAGTGTCAGCCTGGAGCCATGCTGGTGAGCTGAGCTGTGTCCACGGGGGCCATGGTGAGCCTCCAGCACTGTGTTGAGGGTAAGGGCACCCAGCACAAGCCCCAGTGTGCTGCCTGTCCCGCCCTGCCTCAGCTCCTTGCAGCTGTGCCTTCGATCCTTTGTCCCTGCCTTCCTCCTCCCTGCACCACAGTCCCCTTGGGAAGAATGTGTTATTAGTCACAAAGCATTGCAGATGTGTCTAAGAAATTCCAAGCTCACGAAAGTAATCCTAGCACTTTGAGAGGCTGAGCAAGGCTGTTTGCCTGAGGTCAGGAGTTCAAGACCACCCTGGGCAACATGGTAAAACCCTGTCTCTATTAAAAATGCAAAAAAATTAGCTGGACATGGTACCTGTTGCCTGTAATCCCAGCTACATGGGAGGCTGAGGCAGGAGAATTGCTTGAACCTGGGAGGCAGAGTTTACAGTGAGCTGAGATCACACCACCGCACTCCAGCCTGGGTGACTTAGCCAGACTCTGTCTCCACAAAAGAAAAAATAAGTGCCATGCTGGAGCCTTATTTGGTCTGCTTGGGTGCCCGTGCCGTCTCTTTGGGTATGTTCTGGCCCCCAGACTCTAGCTGGTGAACCACATCTGAGAGAATAGCCTTTGTTCCCTCTGAGCTCACAGGGACCTAAGATTTCGCCTTTCTGTAGCTGAAGGTCAGTGCAGAGAACTTGCCCCCAGGCTAGTCTCTTGGTCCACCTAAATCTGACCTGATCCACCTAAGCCATGAGCACTGGGAGATGAGCCTAAGGACCCGTGTCCCCTCTCCCCTTGCAGGAAGAACCTCTCTATCCAGGGCCTCCGCTGGTGGCTACAGTGGCTGGGCATCAACTTCACCCTCTTCCTGGGGCTGTTTTTCCTGACCACACCCTCCATCATCCTGTCCACCATGGACAAGTTCAATGTCACCAAACCCATCCATGCGCTGAATGTGAGTAACTGTTCTGCAAGGCCCCTCCAAGGAGGGCTGGTGAGAAGAGGGCTTGGTGGGTGGGGAAGGAAGCGGGGACAGGAGTGGGATGTGTGCGGGGAACCACGGGGTCAAGTTGCTGAGTTCACATCCTTCCTTTTAACCTCTAAGCGGGCATGGGCACATTTATTACAATGTCTATATTGTAATGCCACATACGCGCGCGTGCGCGCGCGCACACACACACACACAGATACACACACATGCATACATATTTTAATAGACTTTAAACAATGGTGGAGATATTTGAGTTAAATGAGGTATATTCAGGTTGGTGGAATGTTAATCATCCGTTAAAAATTGTGCAGACTTTGTGGCTCCCATGCAGGGCTCCTGAAGAAGCAGGGATGTGCCAGTGGGGCATCTCTATCATGGACACTACCGGGAGGGGACAGGAAGGAATGAAAAGAGCTTCACTGATTAGGGTGGCAGGAACACAAATTATTTCCTTTACATTTTAGTTGCTAATGACCTTGTTATAAAACTATTTATAGGTTATAAATTATTTTCAAAAATCTTAGATGAAACAATGAGATAACAGTTAAACGCTCCCTCAACTGGCATCTACTCAAAAAGATACTGGGTTCTCAAAAGCAGCTTTGCCGAACCATCTCCCTAAATGTCTTGTCTTTTTAAATTTCACTTTGCATGTGGTTAATCATTCTCTGGGAAAGCACACTGGGCAGGAGGGCCTCCTTGCCCTCACTTTGCCATTCCCTATCTGATGAATTCTGAGCCTCAGTTTTTCATCCAAGAACTGAAGTTAAAACGCTGTATTATATAGCGCATGAGGTTGTCATGATAATCAATGAACTGATGTGTGGTTGAAGCTCTTACCTGACTCGACTCCATAGACAGTTTTAAGCTACCTAAGTATAAATTCAGCAGTTTTGTTTAAGATTTAAAGCAGGTATTATAAATATGCATTCCTTTGCCAATCTTTTAATAGAGGGACTGGCCTATTCTTTTCAGGATGAATCTGCTGATGAGAGCTCCCCTTTGTCCATTTTACATAAACCACACCCTTATTTCATTGTTTCGTGGTTCCAGTGTTGGCTTCTTTAAAGCAAAGGAAGAATTTAGATACTTGTGCAGAGCCATTCTGAATATAGAAACTTCCTAGATCTTATATCCCTTGATCTTTTATCCTTAATTTACTCTTATCTAATTAACAGCATCTTTTTTTAGAAATTGACTTTTATCAAGTCTGCCAAAGTATCCAACTTAGTTTTCAAAGAAAATTTCTCTCTACTTTATGTTCATCTAATCAGTGAAAGTATTAAGTCAATCAGATCATGTAATCACAGTAACAAAAGCAGACTTGTGGACACACACAGTGGAGCCCTGATATGGGGCAGCTGGACCAATGGGAGCTGAGCAGGCTGGCTGGCAGGCAGGCAGGCAGGCAGGCAGGCGAAGCGCCCCCTCCACCCCCGGCCAGGACTCCAGGCCTTCAGTGTTCAGTCTTCCCATGGGATCAGTCATTGGTTTTGTATAGGAAACAGAGAAGGTTATTTAATCTGGTTAGTCAGATAAGTGGAGTTTAGTTGTATGTGAAATTGCTTTCTTTGCTGTGCTGTGAGGAGCTTTACAAATATAAGGTGCTGTTACTGATTATTCAGTCAACATTTATGGTACCAACTCTGTTCCTGGCACAGTGTCGGTTCTGGGGGTCAGATGTGACAGACTTCTACCCTGGGAGTCCCCTGAGTGACCATGTTAATAGGTCATGGCCTCAGAGCCATGTGGGCCACGGCTCTCTATGACTCTCTCTGCCGTGGACCTTTCTCCTAGGACCCGATCATCAGCCAGTTCTTCCCCACCCTCCTGCTCTGGTCCTTCTCGGCCCTGCTCCCCTCCATTGTCTACTACTCTACACTGCTGGAGTCCCACTGGACCAAGTGAGTGCCCCGGAGCCCGGAGGCCCTGCCCCTAAGAAGAATGTCTCTGATCGCTCCCTTGTCCACACCCTTCCCCCAGCTTCTCAGGCAATGGGCACATGGCAGAGGCCTCACTGGGGGTACCTCGAGCATTTGGGGACTGCAAGTGCTCACCTTTGACTTCCTGCAGGTCGGGGGAAAACCAGATCATGATGACCAAAGTCTACATATTCTTGATCTTCATGGTGCTGATCCTGCCCTCCCTGGGTCTCACCAGGTATATGCCACTACCTCCTCTAAATTCAGACTCAGTCATATCAGGAGAGCACTGTCCCTAGGAGAATGAAAATGGTTTGGTAGCAGAAGCAAACCTCTAACAATATCTAAGCCTGTCGCAGCCACTTGGCATGCAGTGGGCTTGTCACTGATTCTTCTGGCAATATGATTATTCTTTAAAAAAGAAAACACCATATTGGTCAGGCTGGTCTTGAACTCCTGACCTCAGGTGATCCACCCACTTCAGCCTCTCAAGTGCTGGGATTACAGGCATGAGACTGTGTCAAAACAAGAAAAAGAAAAAAGGAAAGAAAAAGAAAAAGCTTGGAAATTTCGTGGCTAGACACGGTGGCTTATGCCTGTAATCCTTGCATTTTGGGAGGCAGAGGTGGGCAGATTGCTTGAGCCCAGGAGTCCCAGCCTGGGCAATATGGTAAAACCCCATCTCTACAAAATAAAAAAAAAAAGAAAAGAAAATGAAACTTATCGGCCAGGCGCGGTGGCTCACGCCTATAATCCCAGCACTTTGGGAGGCCGAGGCAGGTGGATCACGAGGTCAAGAGATCAAGAACATCCTGGTCAACAAGGTGAAACCCCGTCTCTACTAAAAATACAAAAATTAGCTGGGCGTGGTGGCATACCTGTAATCCCAGCTACTCGGGAGGCCGAGGCAGGAGAATTGCTTGAACCCAGGAGGTAGAGGTTTCGGTGAGCCGAGATCGTGCCATTGCATTCCAGCCTGGGTAACGAGAGCAAAACTTCGTCTCAGAAAAAAAAAATGAAACTTATCAAGGACCTTCCATCAAGGGAGGGTCTCATCATGGCTTTGTTTATCTCAAGGAAGGAAGTTTCTGTTAGACCGTGACAGGTCATGCCGCAGTAACTGGAGTCACTGAGAACAAAAGTCGATCTCAAGTTTTGGCCTGTGTTTAGAGCAAAAGAAAATGAAAGCCTGTGTAGTGACAACATGGAAGGCTGGAAATAAACTCTTAGGGGATTTCTTTGTTTTTCAGTCTAGATTTTTTCTTCCGGTGGCTGTTTGACAAAACTTCCTCGGAGGCCTCCATCAGGTTGGAGTGAGTATTGCCAAGTTGAGTTCTGGAGCCATGGCCCTGGGTGAAAGTCCCACAGGGGCTGGGGCTGCAGTGGGACAGGAGGGGGCAGTCATAGTCTATGCTTCCGAACAGGCCTGTGCCTCCCCCAGACAGCAGCGCTCGGGGCCTCACCACCACCCTGCCAGGTTCCTGGTAGACACTGTGGGAGCTGACCCACTTTGTGCTATACTTGCAGAAATGTGGTTAATATTTTAGGCCAGAACTCAATTAGCAGTTGTCTCATTCATTCTTTGAAACTTACTGAGCACACAGTCACATGGGGAGAAGGACTTTCTGGGTCTCAGTGGTGCCAGAGAGCGGGGAAAGGAGAATAATAATTACACACGGCAACCAGGATGCCTCTGGGCTCTGGGGATTATTTTTGCCACAGTAGAATTAAACTTATTGCTGATGTATTCTTGTTAATATTTTAAACTTGTACCACGCCCACTTAACAGTAATAGCTATTGTTGGCCGGGCGTGGTGGCTCAAGCCTGTAATCCCAGCACTTTGGGAGGCCGAGGCGGGTGGATCACTAGGTCAAGAGATCGAGACCATCCTGGTCAACATGGTGAAACCCCGTCTCTACTAAAAATACAAAAAATTAGCTGGGCATGGTGGCATGTGCCTGTAATCCCAGCTACTCGGGAGGCTGAGGCAGGAGAATTGCCTGAACCCAGCAGAGGTGGAGGTTGCAGTGAGCCGAGATCGCGCCATTGCACTCCAGCCTGGGTAACAAGAGCAAAACTCCGTCTCAAAAAAAAAAAAATAGTAATAGCTATTGTTTAAGAAGGGAGTATGCCAACTGCTTTATGCATCTTTTTGACACTGAATCTTTACAACGAGCCATGAGGAAGATACTAGTATTCTCTCCATTTTACAGATGAGGAGACTGAGGTTTGGAGCTGTTGAATAACTTGCCCAAGTTTACCCAGCCAGTTAAGGAACAGAGCTGGGATTCAACCCCAGCCCCTACAGACTATATGTTAGGTCTTAATATAGGCCCAAAGCTTGGCTTGACTTTCCTAAAAGAATGTGCTTACCTGTAAGGATGGGGTGAATTGTTTTAAATGAGTTCTTGCTGAGTAAGCTGATGAGTTGGGAGCTGGCAGCTGTGAGAGACACACGTACATACAGCCAGCAATTGTCTAGGTTGACAGTGACTTTCAGATAGACAAATCTAGTGACCACCTCAGTCCTCATCTTCTGTGGTCTGTCAGCCACATCTGACACATTTTTCCCAGCCTTCCTCCTCGAAGCTCTGCCTTGGCTCTCTCATCCTGTGGCATCTTCTTCTCAGCCTCCTTGGTGGGTACTCTAGATTTTGGCTGCCTGAAGGCTCAGCCCCCAGTTCTGGGTCCACACTGCCTCTCTAGGTGACCACAGCTGAACCCACAGCTTCCGTGCCTTGAGACTGCTCCTGAATTAACTGTTATGGACAACATCCACATTTATGTCTCTAGCCTATACCTCCAGGCTACTAACCCAGCTGCCCACCTGAAACTCCACTTGGAGTTTGCCTGGGTCCCACAGATGTTACCTGCCAAAACCAGACTCCTGACTTTTACTCCCAAATCTGCTGCTCTACAACTTTCCCCATTCCATGATGTTTTTCCAATTGTTTTGGCAAAACCCTTGAGGTTCACCTCATTTTCTTTCTATCCCTGCCATGCCACACCCAGCCTATCAGCAAATCCTGACCGCTCTCTCTCTCAAGTAGATCGAGAATCTCACCACCTCCATCACAACCACCCTCATCCTGCATGGGGATGACACAGCAACTATCTGTGTCATTGCCCTGAGCCCGCCCTCAGCCCCTTTCAGCCTTGTCTCCTGCCTCCACCAGCCCCCTGCTGTTCTGCCCCACCTGCCCTTTTGTTCTTACTGGATGTGCCACTGAGCCTCAGCCTCTTCAGGCGACTTATATTGACATGTTATTCCCTTTTCCTGGAATCCTGTCTTCCCAGGTTTGGGATGACTTGTTTCCTCACTTCCTTCACATCTCTGCACAAATATCACCTAGTAAGAAAGGCTCCTCCGACCCCTGTATAACGTAGAAACCCTCTCTGCTTTATCTCCTCTGCAGCACTCGCCACCCTGGCATATGGAATATGTGTGTGTTTGCTTGTTTGTGCCCCCAGCTAGAATGTGAACTTCAAGGGAGTGGGTGGGGCTGGGGCACTGTTCTGTTCTCAAGGCCTAGAAGGGTGCTTGGCACACAGATGTGTTCCCAGATATGTGCTGAGTGAAGGAAAGAGTTGACAGCCCTTCCAGGGGCTTTCTGCTCCTGCCCAGCCTAGGGGCCCCTACTCTCCCTCCAAGAGCGGCTCTCAGCTCACCGACCTGGGCCCGGGTTCCCCCAGGTGCGTCTTCCTGCCGGACCAGGGCGCCTTCTTTGTGAACTATGTCATCGCCTCAGCCTTCATCGGTAACGGCATGGAGCTGCTGCGGCTGCCGGGCCTCATCCTCTACACCTTCCGCATGATCATGGCTAAGACGGCTGCCGACCGCAGGAACGTCAAGCAGGTGCCTTCCCCTGGGCCCAGGGCTGTGCCTCTGACTCCCTACCCTGTCCCCCTTTCCTGACCTGAGATCCTCTCATCCCCACTACCCCCACTAGTGATAGCATTTACCCAGCCACCCACTAGGGTGGGCACTGGGCTAAGTGCTTCTCAAACCCAGGCCCACGCAGGCACGGCCTCCAGCCTCTGCTCTAGCTCACAGGCTAGAGGAGAGAGCCTGGGACTCTGGCATTTGAAACAGTTTGACCGCACACATACAAACAACTCAAACCAACAGACTCCTTTTCCCTGCGCACCCATTTGCGTAAATTCTTAGTCGTACCCCAGATGTCAAAGGCATTTTTGGCTTGTGGCATTTATTCCAGGATTCCCTAAATTGGAGGGTGTGGGATTCTCTTTTCTTCTCTGCCACGGTGGGCACTGTGCGAGGAAAGTGGGAGAAGTGTTGCATTCCCTCATTTCATCCTTAGTCCCTTAGGAGCTGGGCACTGCTAGTATCCCTGTCTCAAAGAGGCATGAGCTAAGCTGGCCCAGATCCTGTCCTAGAAGGGCTGGAATCTCGTGGACTCACTTACAGTTCATCCTCCAACCACCTCTTCGCTCCAGGGGTGCAAACGCCTGTTGGGTGGACAGGATCGGAACAAAGGGAGCACTAGCAAACACGCATCACTATGCCTCAGGAAGGCTGGGTGCGCCGAGTGAAGTGGGGCGGCTGGGAGGGATACGAAGGACCTCGGGAGGTGGGGAGCCACGCATCTATTTCCAAAGCCCTCCTCCACCCTGCTCTCCCCTCACCACTTGGAGAGCACAAAAGGGTGTTTGAGGTGGAACAAGCCCACGAGCTGCTCACCACCTCCTCCTCCCAGAACCAGGCCTTCCAGTACGAGTTTGGAGCCATGTATGCATGGATGCTGTGTGTCTTCACTGTCATCATGGCCTACAGCATCACCTGTCCCATCATTGCACCATTTGGTGAGTGGCCCTGGAGCCTGTCCCAGGGTACGTGGACGGCTGATTGCAGCAAGCCTCTCAGAGACAGCTATCACCAGGGTGTTATGATGTTCCCAAAACCATAGTCACAAGAACCACAAGCTGCCCAAGATCCAGTGACACCAAATTTCATTCATTTCTTTCTTTGTCTGTTTTGAGACAGGGCCTCATGCTGACACCCAGGCTGGAGTACAGTGGCATGATCTTGGCTCGCTGCAACCCCCACCTCCCAGGCTCAAGCCAACCTCCCACCTCAGCCTCCTGAGTAGCTGGGATTACAGGTGCCCACCATCATGCCTGGCTAATTTTTTGTATTTTTAGTAGAGACAGAGTTTCACCATGCTGGCCTGGCTGGTCTCAAACTCCTGACCTCAGGTGATCTGCTTGCCTCGGCCTCCCAAAGTGCTGGGATTACAGGCATGAGCCACAGCGCCCAGCCTCATTCATTTTTAAATGAATTCCTCCCACTGGCTCCAGCTAGGACCTCTCTCAGTACTTCTGGTCGGAGGTTCTCTGCCCGCTGACCACGTCGTTCATGGTCGATTTCTTTAGCAGCAAGTAAGACAGTGCCATAGTCACAGTCACAGCTCTTGTGCTGCTTTCACTCTGGCAGATGGTTGCCTCCACGTGGGTTACCACATTTAATTCTCACCTCATCCTACAGGGCAGGTCTTGTTTCTATTCCTCCTCCACAGATGAAGAACTTCATATGTTATTAGTAAGCAGGAGAACCAGAATTTGAACTCAGGACTATTTGACTTTAAAGGCCAAGGTCCTGGCCACTGAAATAAACCATCTGGAACTGGCAGATGAATGAAAGACTAGAAGAAAAGAGAAAACCCAAGAGACTGTTGGCAGTAATAGCTGAGGACGAGGGGGAGAAGTTGTTTTAGTTTTCTCTGTATATGCTCTTGTGTCGTTTTAAAAATCTACAGTATTAACACTTTCAAAACAAAATTAATTTTTCCAAAAAGAACCTGGGCCTGGGCGCAGTAGCTCACCCCTATAATCCCAGCACTTCGGGAGGACAAGGCAGGTGGATCACCTGAGGTCAGGAGTTTGGCCAACATGGTGAAACCCTCTTTCTACTAAAAATACAAAAAATTAGCCAGGCCTGGTGATGGATGCCTGTAATCCCAGCTACTTGGGAGGCTGAGGCAGGAGAATCGCTTGAATCCAGGAGGTGGAGGGTGCAGTGAGCCAAGATTGCACCACTGTACTCCAGCCTAGGCAACAAAAATGAAACTCTGTCTCAAAAACAACAAAAAACTGGCATAATAGAAAAGGCAGCACCCACCTTCTGGTGGTTCCTGCTGTGCGCTCCTGTGCCACCACTGGGGTAAGACCCTTGGGCTTCATTCTCTGTTGACTGATGAGGGCGGGGTGTCGGAGCACTGACATACTTGGGGTCTCAGCATGGGAAGGGCTGTGGAGAAACTGAGGCCAGGCATCCAAGTATGAAACAGCCTCTTTCCAAGACGATCCTGGAATGTTAGTGTTCCTTGGGGACAGGATCACAGACACCGCAACGCCCTTGGAATCACATGAGGAAGCAGGTAGGAGAGAGAAAAAACTAGCAGCCAAAGGTGCAGGATGCCTCATTTTGTGTTCAAGCAGTAGAGCAGCAGCCCCAGCCCCTAAAAGGAAGAGGGCAGAGGCACCCCTGTGACCCCGTGAGGTTTCCAGCTAACAGCCCCATGCCCTGCAGGCCTGATCTACATCCTGCTCAAGCACATGGTGGACCGGCATAATCTCTACTTCGTCTACCTCCCAGCCAAGCTGGAGAAGGAGATCCACTTTGCTGCTGTGAATCAGGCCTTGGCAGCCCCCATCCTGTGCCTCTTCTGGCTCTACTTCTTTTCCTTCCTGCGTCTGGGTGAGCAGCCCTTCCAACCTGGGGCCAGCCTTTGGCCTCCCATCCCTGCATCCACAGCAGCCAGTCAGTTTTCATAGCATCAGCTTGGCATCTAGTCAGAATGTGGTGCCCAGAGTAAGGGCTAGTTAGGCGTCCAATCAAAACATGATACTGGGGGTCAGGGCTGGTTGGGTGTGGTGTTGACAGCCTAGCTCCTAAGGTAGCCCAAGTGCAGGTGTAACCCTTGTGAAGGCCTGGTCGATTGTCCCATGCATCCCTAGAGAGAAGACTGCCTTTATCAGCTGTGCAGGGACTGACCCAGAGGAGATGGGGAAGCTAATCCACATTGCCCTTTGTGGGTGGTGGATGGGCCCAGCTCCCTGTACCTCCTGGCATGGAAGTGGTGGGGACATGGAGGAGGGAAAACTGGCACTCCTGGGAAAAGACATGTCTGACCCGGTCAGACTGGGGATGTGGGAGTGTCCATCCTACCTAGCCCAGGGCCGGGAGACTGGAGGGAATGGACCCAAGCAAAAAGGCTGGCGAATTGCCATTGACTTGGCGTCCCAGTACCTGAAATCTGACCAGGGATGATGCCAGCCATTCAGTGGGTCCCTCTGTGCTCCTGGCTGTGAAGACACCATCCTTGCTGCTGGAGTTGAGGGGTGGGGCGGGGGGTTAGGCTTTGCCTTGATTTTCTGCCTGAGGGAGAAGTCACGGGCAGTTTCAGCACCAGGTGTGGCCCTTCCTCAGCCGGGTGAAGGTAGGTGGCAGCCCCTCCCCACCCAGCCCCAAGGCCGGCCACCCTCTGTCCCCAGGTCTGAAGGCCCCCGCCACTCTGTTCACCTTCCTGGTGGTGCTGCTCACCATCCTGGTCTGCCTGGCTCACACCTGCTTTGGATGCTTCAAGCACCTCAGTCCTCTGAACTACAAAGTAAAGGCCCGTCCCCACTGCCCGGCAAGGCCCTGGGAGGAGGTGGTGGGGTGGGCTCACTCTCACCCCTCCCACCCTCAACACAGCAGCAGCCTTCTCCGTGGGAAAGGCGTGGGTGGTTGGGTGCCATGTGTAGCTTCCCTTCCTCCCCTCATCCCTGCACTCCCCCACCCCATCCTCTCTCGGGCTGCCGGGGAGCTTGGTGCCAGCTGGTACTATTATTCTGGGTGTTAATAGTCTGTGTGTTTGGAGGGTGTTCGTTCATAGGGATCAGTTTTGTTTATCATTGCAAGTTTTTGCTGTTTTCTGCAGACAGAAGAGCCCACAAGCGACAAAGGAAGTGAGGCAGAGGCTCATGTGCCCCCACCGTTCACAGTAAGCCGTCTGTGCCCTTCACCCCATGAGATTGTCACCCTTTTTCGGTCTGGTTGTAACAGTCTCGGCCAGATGGGCCTTGGCAAATGTGCTTTGATCATCTCTTGCTAAGATCACATGGCAGCCAAATTTGTGAATTAATGGCAGAGAAGGAATCCCAGTCCCTCTGGGTGTTTTAACCTGCATATTTGAAACTGTTGAGATAATGAGTCTTGTCTGGATTTGTGCCCATCCCCCTTGGTTTCAGTTTCCTGCTCTCTTTCCTCTGCATATATAATACCTGGTGAGTTGGGGCGTCAGTGAAGGCACACTGTAAGGTGCTAGCGTTGGATGGGTGCTAGGTTCGCTTTATCGTCAGTGACGAACCTGCCTGTGTGAGTTCCTCCACTAGGCTCCAAGAGGGTGTCAGACAGACTTCCTCTGAATTCAAGAAATGAACACTGTGCCTGCTTCAGAGGAAGACCCCAATGGAAGAAAGACACAGGGCTCCTTCCCTCCCTGGTTCTCCCTGCACATGGCCTCCAGGGTCCTGCTCCTAGGCTGGGGCTGGGAAGGGAAAGCAGAGCCCCAGGGTTCCAGAGCTGTGACCACTGGCCTTCCTGACAGCCGGGGCCAGGGCAGAGCCGATCTCATCTGCAGGATTCTTTCTGGTGGCTGCCTCCCAGGTGTCAGGCTCTCTTATCGGTGTCTGTCCTTGGACAAGCCCCAAAAGAGGGAGGGCCTCAAAAAGACTCATTACCGAGAGACACCTGTGGCTGTGCTGGCCAGGCAGGGAACACGCAGGACAGGTGGACAATGTCAAGCCCTCAGCCAGGGCCTTGGGAGGAGTGGAGCAGGGCTCTGTACCCTGGGTCAGTGGCTGGAGCCTGGAATTGGGAGGAAATGAAACTCAAGACAGATTCGTTGAGCATCCTGGGGGTCCCAGGGCAGCACTTGAAGCCCACCTGTATAGGTAGACTTGTTCTATAAAGAGAAATCCTCCTAGAATCCAGGGCTATGTTTTGTTTCTTCTGAGAAACTGCCCTCCTGTGCTTCCTTCTGTGATCATGAGAACTGTGTAGTTGTGCTTTCTCTTTTGCCCTGGCTGCTAGGAAATTCTGCAGGTGGCATATTTTGGGTCCTAATGTCCTAAATTGATGTTGCTGTTTCTTTGTATGTCCTTTATGGCCACTGTCTGTGTCCTCCTGTTGGGAGAAGGGCAGGAGGGGAGGGATCCAGGGTGGAATCTCATGCCTGCCCCAATCCAAGCACAAATCCATTTGCTGACAGCCCTACGTGCCTCGGATTCTGAACGGCTTGGCCTCGGAGAGGACAGCGCTGTCCCCGCAGCAGCAGCAGACCTATGGTGCCATCCACAACATCAGCGGAACTCTCCTGGGGCAGTGCTCGGCCCAGAGCTCCGTGGACAATGTGGCTGCTACCCCCCAGGAGGCCTGAGGCCAGGTGAGCTGCCAGCTGGGCCAGGCTCAGGGGAGCCTGTGGGGTGAGGAGACAGGTAAAGCAGCCTGACTCCCAAGTTCATGACTTCTTCCCGTCTGTTTTAGGTCCCTCTGCTCTGAAAAGGTTCATCCAGAATGGCCTGGGGCTCAGGCCCTTGGCTGAGTGGGAACGTGTTGGGACTGCCCAGCTGAGCCATTGGGTGCCGATCTTTTCTAGTCCCAGCCATGGTGAGGGGAGTGCTTGCAGGCCTCTCCCCTCCCTTGCTCACCCCAGTTACCCCCCGGCACAAGCTTCCAGTTCTGCAGGTGGGGGGACATCCCCAGTAGTTTATCGCCGAAACCACGTGGTGGACTTTTGCTCCCCAGACTGATGAGTCCAGGAGAATATATGGAGAGAGATGTAACCAGGGGAAGGCCTCCTTCCTTCTGAGCACACACACTGCCCACCCCTCTGTAGGCACACGCATAACTGATAACCAAAGAGATGCTGCAGTCCAGTCTGAGGTCTGGCTGGGCGTCCAGCTCCCCACTCCACGGCTAGTCCCTCCCCAGCCAGGCAGCCCCTCCAGGCTGCACCCAGACCCTGTGTGCCTCGGATTTGGAAGGGTAGTGAGCTGTGGGGAGCAGGCTGGGAGGCAGCCAGTGTTCCTGCAGCTGTGCACACACCTCTACATCCTGCTAGGGTTCTGTGTTTGTTTTTGTATCGCATTGTCGGGGACACTCTGGCCGGGTCAGGGTCACCCCACAGGCAGGGACAAGGACCACGCATAAAGTGCCCATTAGACCATGGTTAAGATCCAGCCTCTCCCACCTCTTGGGGGCTCTGTGCAGCACTCACCACCCCCCTCCAAGGACAGCATGGTTGGCACACAGGAGGGGGTGCCTGGGCTGGGTGCAAGGCCATCCCACTGCCCTTGAGCTGCGGCTCTGGCAGGAAGAAGGGGCTGTCCCTCTTCTATCTCCTGGGGATCCCTGGGGATGGGATATAACTGAACTTCTGCCTGAGAAGCCTCCTCCCTGCTGCCTCCAGGGGGCACTAAGGCGCAAGCCTTTGCTGTGGGGGCCGGAGGGGGTGCGGAAGAGCAGGTTCAGCCTCCCTGCAGCCCAACTGGACCAGGGCCTTGGTGCCTCTGCAGGCCCTGCCTGAACCTGTCTGCTGGTCTTGTGGGCCTGGGCCTTCTCACTCGGGGACCCTCTTGGCGCTGATTTGCCCCCGTGGTGCGGCCAGTGCTGCCTCTGCTCCAGCCACCCTGGCGCTGGAAGGGGTGGGGCATTTGCCATGGGTCGGGTGCAGCATAGTCCTGGCCAGCGGCCTCATCCCCAGCCAGCCTCCCGTGCCTTGGCCAGAAAGGAGGGACCTGCCAGCTCTGCTTGGACAACGGGCCCCCTGTGGGGTCGGGGTATACTCATATCACTGGGTTCCAGCTGCTGTTAGAAATAAAGTCATTTATTATCAAGGAAGGCCATGTTGCTTACCATATGGGGTGGGGGGCTGGGGAGTGAGTTTGGAGGGGTGAGGGGGTGAGCGTGGGCTCCCAGCACAGGCAGGGGATGGAGGCAGACTCATTCCTCAGAAAAGGAGTATCTTCCCCAAGAAAAGCCTGGAGGGTACTTGGGGGTTGTGGGGGGAGGAGGTCACTGCCGCTCTAGCACTGACAGAAACTTGCGGATGTCCTGGGCGAGCAGGTCTGGCTCCTCAAAGGCTGCAAAGTGGCCCCCACGAGCCATGTAGGAATAGGAGATGAGCTTCGGGTACTTGAGCCTTACCCACTTTTCAGGCGTGTGGATTAACTCAGAAGGGAAGGCAGAGAAGCCAGTGGGCACGTAGACCTTCATCCTGGAAGCCACAGGGATCCCATGGAAGGCTGAGGCTGTGGCCCTGCGCCTTCCCCCAATTCCCCGCTTCCTGCACAGCAGGGGGTTCAAGGGCCTGAGGGGCAAGATCAACCTGCCACCCACAAGGAGCCATAGAGAAAAGGACAGATTCAGGGTCTCAACCACCCTCCCCTCATTAAGGGCCCTCTCTCTTCTGGGAGGGCCACACAGGCAAGGACATGGGACAGCCTCTAACTCCCCACCTTTGAGGGCCTCCATGTGAGACTCAGAAATCCCAGAACCATCAGTGCCACACCAGACCAGCATCCTGGACTGGGGGGAGGCACTAGGCCACCCGGGAGCCAGGCATGTGATCCTTCCCCGAAGGTTTTCTCCAAACACCCCACCTTTAGTATTCTTATCCAAGGGCCCCTGGGGCACTTGCAGGCAGGGTTATACTTATCCCATCACCAAATGCCCTTCCTGGAGTTCAAGACCGGCCGCCACCTGCCCCCAGCCTCAGTCCCCTGCTCTCAGCTCAGCCAGGCTCACCGCTCATGCTTCTGGGTCATCCAGCCCTGTCCCAGGTTCTCCTTGTAGAAGCGCTGGGAGGAGACGATGGTTCCTGTTGTCCAGTAGAGCATGACGTTGGTCAGCAAGTCGTCCAGGGAGAACTTCCTGGGAACACAAGGCCCCACTCTCAGTGACAGATGCAGTTGTGTGACAAAGGGCAGCCAGAAAGTCCTGTACATGCCAGGCCCTGCCCACACGGCTTCCCTCCTCAGACCTCATGCAAGGTGTGTGGTATCCCCTTGTCACAGGCAGGCTGCACCCTTGGCATCAGACTGGAGAGCATGCATTTAGCTCAAGTGTCTCTTGTCACCCCAAGGCCCTCCCCCACCTGCCTCGCCTCTACACATCCGTCCCCTCTCTCCTGCCGCTGACCTCTCCTACCCTCCCCTCAACCCTGCACCGTGAAACTGCTCAGGGCACCAGCTATAGGGTGACCCCATACCAGGTAGCATCTTCTAAGCTCCTTACCTTCATTTAATTCCTGTTTTCCTCGGAGCAGCCTGTGGGACATAGGTACTACTATCTCCATTTTACTTATTAAGTGGAGAATCCAAACCTAGGCAGCCTGAGTCCAGGATGCACACTCCACAGCCCATCTTCCACTCTTCCCAAAGCAGGCGTTCCCAACCCCACTTCCTCTCTAAAACCTTGGTCTCTAGCAAGAGCCATATCGAGCAGGGACAGAGATTAAGGGAACAGCCTTTTCAACGCCATGTTGGTGGCAAAATAAAAACTGGTCAATGAAAGCTCGTTACAGTACACACGTAAACTCTGTGACCTGGCTTTCTGCAAGTCGGCCAAGTGCTTCCATCTCCCTTTCAGCTGTGCCCGCAGCTTGAAAACTACAACCGCCATTTCCACCCTAGCGTGTGCCTGTTCTTTCTGGAACATGGATCATATCCTGTCCCCCTCTGTTCAGGGCTTTGGTGCTCCCTGTAACCTGGAGCCAGAGCTGCAGGAGTGGCCCAGCAGGATAGTCTGGTGAGGCCTCATATTCGGCTCCAGGAGCAGGCCACACCCCTTGCCAAGGTGGTCCTGCAGGAGCTCCATCAACTCCTGGGTCCTGCTGAATGTAGGGTAGGGGAAACAGATCCTAGAGAAAGGACCTGCTGAGCCTCCTTGAGGAGGTGAGGACCTGCCTGCAGGAATGAGTTTGCTTGCGGTCTGGCCCCAGTGTACCTGCTTCAACCTCTCAACAAGTCACCCTTTCCAAGCACCATTTCCTTGCATTTTTATTGCTTTTCTCTTTGCCTAAATTTCCCTCCTCCATCCAGCAAACTCCTACTCATCCTCCAAGGCCCAAATCAGATACATTCTCCCGGTCATTTCCTGTCTCTGCCACTTAGACAAAGAGAATCCTCCTTCCACTGGACTCCCAGTCCTTTGCATGTATCTTCCAAGCTCATTCAACGTCTATTTACTGGGCACCCACTATCACCTGGTACTGTTGTAGGTGATGGGGCTACAGCATGGTCAAGACAGGATCCGTACCCCCAAGGTGGGATTCAGTCTCATTTTGCTCTCTCTTTCCCATCCCCAGCACTCTCTGTATCACTGAAGGAATAAAGGGATGGGCCCTGGAAAGGGTGGGTCAGAGCTGACCTTGGTGAAGGCTGAGTCAGGCCACAGAGCTGACATGGAGTCGGGCATGTTGAGGATATAGCCTCTAAGGCTCTGGGAGATGTGACAGCCTCCCCTGTCTTTCTGTGACCACCTCCTGGAACATGCAGTCATGTGGCCCCGATGCCAGGCTCTCCAGGGAGTCAGGAGGAAAAGCCCAGATGCTCTTGCCAATAACGTGGTACCTGCTGCCCTCTGGGCTCCCTAATCCCCGAAGGGGCCTGGTCAGCAAAAGCAGCACAAGCAGGTGAGCCTGCACCTAGTCCTGATCACCCACTGTGAGGCTGGGAGCAACTCACCAGGCCTCCTCACCCAAAAAATGCAGGTACCTTAGTCACAGGGTAAGGATTTGTAAGAAAGCCAACAATAGAAACAATTTGCTGAGTGCCCCATGCAAAGCAACCAGATATGGGGATGAAGAGGGTGAGGAGGCTGAGGGTGGCTGCTGGGACCAGGGTCTCACCTTTCCAGGCCTCCATCCTCCAGGTATCGGAATTCCGTATTGGTCCAGGTGGAAAACTTCTCTAGGATATAGGCGGCCAGGCCCACAGGAGAGTCACTCAGAGCACAGCCTGATGTGTGAAGAAGGGAGACTCAGGCCTCGGGACCAGGGAGCTGGAGCTGCAGGTGTGAGGTGTGACACTGGCCGCACAGGGCGGGGCTGTGGGCAGGAAGCCACGTTTGAACACAGGCCTGCCCTAACTCCTGGGTGCTCACATGCCTCGCTTCCTTAACTTTCTACCTCGGCTTCCTCATCTGATAAACAGAAATGATGCTTTCCCACTGTCTCCCAGCGCTTTGCACACTGCCTGCTCAGCTTCCCTCAAACTGAAGGGTCCATGCCTCTGCATTTGGTGGGGTCCCACTGAGAAGTATATACAAGCACTATTTTTAAAAAGGTGAGGTTCTTCAGTCTGTGCTGATTCATGAAACATGAGACGCCACCTAAAAAGTCTAAAATAGGGGATCAGTTACAAGTAAATATTGATATACTCATAAGCCAAAATACTGTGCAGTCATTAAAAATGACTGGGACAGGCTGGGCATGGTGGCTCACGCCTCTAACACCAGCACTTTGGGAGGCTGAGGCATTGGATCTCCTGAGGTCAGCCTGGCCAACATGGTGAAACCCCTTCTCTACTAAAAATACAAAAAATTAGCCAGGCGTGGTGGTGGGTGCCTGTAATCCCAGCTACTTGGGAGACTAAGGCAGGAGAATGAAAACTGGTCAATGAAAGCTCGTTACAGTACACATGTAAACCCTGTGACCTGGCTTTCTGCAAGTCAGGCAAGTGCTTCCATCTCCCTTGAATCCAGAAGGCAGAGGCTGCAGTGAGCCGAGATCGTGCCACCGCACTCCAGCCTGGGTGACAGAGTGAGACTTGGTCTCAAAAAAAAAAAAAAATGGCTGGGACAACAACATAGATGAATCTCACAAATGTAACATTAAGCAAAAAGCAGCCAGATTCAAGAGTACATGCTCTGTGATTCCATTCATACAAGGAGTTAAACAGGTACAACCAAAACCATCTCAGTCAGAAGTCAGAGCATGGTGACTGGGGACAGTGCCTGGAAGAGGCCCCAAGGGGCATCTAGACTGTTGTGGCCATGTCGGCGATATGGACGTACTTCCTTTGTGAAAATCCACCACCAAAATGTTCACAAGTTCTTTTGAAAGAGGGGATGTGGGGAGGGGGGCGAGGTTATATGAGATTATCTTTCATGTTTTATACTTTTTGCATTATTAAGCTTTTTGACAATGAACATGTATTTTATAATCAGAGAAAAATACTGGTTTTATAACGTGCCATTATGATGATTATGAGATGCCGGGTGTGTCTCGGCATGGGATTGCCACAAAGAAGACTATAAGGAACTTGGAAATGGGCAAGACAATTCCTGGGTGTCTTCTGAATGGGATCTGGGGAGTTACCAGCAGACCCTTCTGGACTTATGGGATTCTATAGAGGTCCCGTCTTTCCTTGTTGTTGAGCTACTTTACAATTCTGTGAACTGCAGAGAACTGAGTGTAATGGAATGATTCTTGTTCATAGAGAGGCCAATGAATTTTGTCCCATAGAGATTTAATTGATATTACTCTGTGGATGTTGACAAGTTTTGTGTCTGTTAGCAAATTAATTTCAGTGTTCCTTTGTCTTTGAATTTTTCTTGTTAAAATTCTACTGGTTCCTTTATCAATTTATCTTTTTGAAAAAATATTGTCCTTAAACAGGACCCTGATGGCAGACGTGATTGCTGAACCCTCCCTCACTGCCTGGGAACTTTTTTTTTTTGAGATGGAGTTTTGCTCTTGCCCAGGCTGGAGTGCAATGGCGTGATCTCGGCTCACCGCAACCTCCGCCTCCCAGGTGATTCTCCTGACTCAGCCTTCGGCGTAGCTGGGATTACAGACACGTGCCACCACGCATGGAGACAGGGTTTCTCCATGTTGGTCAGGCTGGTCTCGAACTCCCAACCTCAGGTCATCTGCCTGCCTTGGCCTCCCAAGTGCTGGGATTACAGACATGAGCCTCCGCACCCAGCCACTGCCTGGGAACTTCTTCCCCAAGGCTCTGTAGTACTCTCTCCCCTCTTCCCTGCAGCCCCAGAGCTGTCCACCCCCAAGCTTCCTCCTACCCAACCCTCTCCATCCCTCTGCCTCTCAGTGTGTGAGGTAGACTTGGGGGTGGGAAATCAGGGGTGAAAGCCACTATGAATACTGAGTCAGCTAAAGAGAGTTGCTAAATTGGCCTAGGGCTCTCATGAGGGTCCATCATCTTGATTCTATAGGAATATGCAGTTTGAAGATCTAAAGAGCTGGGAGGTTCTTACAAGAGGTTTCCTCCTGTGGGCAGCACTGGGGTGGGGTGGGGTGGTGAGATTCCCCTAAGGGTACCTCCCCGCCCCAGGGAAGCTGATGGTGGGCAAGGCCCCCCGAGCACACTCACCCACAGTGTCAGGCTTGGTACACTGGATGTGCATGTAGCCACTCTCCCTCATCAGGCTGTAGAAGACCTTCTCTTTGAAGGGGTACAGCAGCTCCATGTCCCTCTCGGTGTAGCCAAAAAACCTCCCGAAACGCGGTCCCAGGAGAACAGTCAGGGTGGAGAAGTTGCTTAACACCAAACACATGTTCAGGTGCAGGCCTTTCACGTGGCTGAGGACAGAGAGAGGGGCCCAGGTGAGGCTCCGCTGGTGTCAAGGAGAGGGGGAGGGGAGAGATGGCGGAGGAGGAACAGGCCTCGGGGCTGAGGAGCCAGCACAGGGCCAGCCCCTTTCAGCACCGGCCCCTCTGGGGAGGCCACAGGAGTTGAGGAAAATCAGTTTCTGGGGAGTTCTGCTCTGGGCTGTCACAGAGCTTGGTCCAGCCGAGAGGTCTAGTATCTGACCTTCCCCTCCTCTCACAGGCCTTCTCTGCCTGGGAACCTGACCCAGAGCCGCTACCCTGGATTATAGACAGGAGAATCCAAGTCAACGTGCCCTAGGCACTGCTGAGTGACAGGACACATGCCCTCCCCTCCCCTGCCCAGAGGTCCCCCTCTTAGAGGACACACACACACACCCCCATGCCCGCGAAGTGACCTCACCTGGGCACCAGCTGGGCCATATTGGTGCAGATCAGGGACCCCCAGTCCCCGCCTTGAATGTAGAATTCCTGGAAGCCCAGTCGCAGCATTAGCTTGTAAAAGATCCTGGCGGTGGCCACCGTGTTGAACCCTAGCCATGGTGGGGAAAGGCACAGAGTCACAGGCAGGTTGCTCCTTGGGCCCTCTGGGTGTTCTGTGAAATCTCTCAGCCCTGCCTCTCCCCAGGTGTATGTAGATGGGGAAAGCTCTGAGGCAAGAAGGAATCCTGGAGTGTGGCGTCTCCAGCCCCCGAAGGCGGCGGCATGCCTGGGCCGGCCTCTCAGGCCCCTCCCTTCCCAGCTTCCTCGGGCCAACTCCCTGCTCACCCTCCCGGAGGGAGAGCCTAGTGGGAACACCTGGCCCGCTCTGCGTGAGGACCGGGCAGTTATGGAGCCTCCAGCAGCCCATACCCTTCTTGCAGGATGCCTCCGAAAAGCCGTAGCCAGGGATGGAAGGGCAGATGACTTCAAAAATGTGCTCATCGCTCAGACCGTGGTTCTTAGGGTCAGTCAGGAGTGGGATAATCTTATAAAACTCATAGAAAGAGCCAGGCCAGCCGTGCACCATCAGCAAGGGCTTCGGGGTGCGGCCTGCAGGCAGCTGGGGGGGCTTCACATGGATGAAGTGGATGTCCAGCCCTGGAGGAACAAAGCACAGTCAGGGTGGGGGGAGTAGAAGACCCTGTGCGGTCAGGCTCTGGCACCCCCTAGAGCCTGGATATTGAGTAATGCCACCCTTAGTGCCCCCCCATGGTACTGATGACAGTAATCATGGCTGACACTGGTTTCACGCTCACACTGGCTCCAGAAGCACCAATGTCCTCACTCAGGCTTCCCTGCAAGGGAGCTACATGACCAATGTCCTCACTCAGGCTTCCCTGCAAGGGAGCTACATGACCACCTCCCAGTTTCCTCAAAGGTGCCCCCTGACACAGGGCCAGGTCTGTGCAGGCACTGCTGGGTTCCCAGGGCTCAGGACAGCTCCTGGCCTACAGCAGGGCTCCATAAATACTTGTTCAATAATTTAAAATTTGGGGGGCAAGAAGAAAGCCCTATATATCTAGCAATACAGGATTAATCAAGTAGATTATAGCCTGATAGTGTACTGGAGTACAATACAGTCATTTAAATGGACAGTGAAGATGTGTACATATTTAACATAGAAAACAGATCAGTAGGCCAGGCGCGGTGGCTCACACCTGTAATCCCAGCACTTTGGGAGGCTGAGGTGGGCAGATCACGAGGTCAAGAGATCGAGACCATCCTAGCCAACATGGTGAAACCCTGTCTCTACTAAAAACACAAAAAATTAGCTGGGCGTGGTGGCACGGGCCTCTGGTCCCAGCTACTCGAGAGGCTGAGGCGGAAGAATCACTTGAATCCAGGAGGCGGAGGTTGCAGTGAGCTGAGATTGTGCCACTGTACTCCAGCCTGGTGACAGAGCAAGACTCCATCTCAAAAAAAAAAAAAAAAAAGGAAAGAAAACAGATCAGTAGATATTTCTGGGAGGTAAAAGCAGATTATCAAGTCACATCCATTGTGTGACCAGTTTTTGTAAAAAGTCATGTATGTGTATACTCTAGTTATACCGTGTATTGGTAAATTTTAAAAGAGGATAGACTCCAAGACCGTAAAAAGCAGCCGAACACGGTGGCTCATGCCTGTAATCCCACCCAGCACTTTGGGAGACCAAGACAGGTAGATCATGAGTTCAGGAGTTTGAGAACAGCCTGGCCAAGATGGTGAAAAATACTAAAAATCTCTACTAAAAATACAAAACTTAGCCAGGTGTGGTGGCGGGCACCTGTAGTCCTAGCTACTCGGGAGGCTGAAGCAGGAAAATCGCTTGAACCTAGGAGGTGGAGGTTGCAGTGAGCCGAGATTATGCCACTGCACTCTAGCCTGAGTGACAGAGCAAGACTCCATCTCAAAAAAAAAAAAAAAAAAAAAGAGCCAGGCACGGTGGCTCAAGCCTGTAATCCCAACACTTTGGGAGGCTGAGGCAGGTTGATCACGAGGTCAAGACATCGAGACCATCCTGGTCAACATGGTGAAACCCCGTCTCTACTAAAAAAATACAAAAAATTAGCTGGGCATGGTGGCGTGTGCCTGTAGTCCCAGCTACTCAGGAGGCTGAGGGAGGAGAATTGCCTGAACCGGGGAGGGAGAGGTTGTGGTGAGCCAAGATCGCACCATTGCACTCCAGCCTGGGTAACAAGAGCGAAACTCCGTCTCAAAAAAAAGAATGTAGGGCCGGGCGCGGTGGCTCAAGCCTGTAATGCCAGCACTTTGGGAGGCCGAGGCGGATGGATCACGAGGTCAAGAAATCGAGACCATCCTGGTCAACATGGTGAAACCCCGTCTCTACTAAAAATACAAAAAATTAGCAGGGCATGGTGGCGCGTGCCTGTAATCCCAGCTACTCAGGAGGCTGAGGCAGGAGAATTGCCTGAACCCAGGAGGCGGAGGTTGCGGTGAGCCGAGATCGCGCCATTGCACTCCAGCCTGGGTAACAAGAGTGAAACTCCGTCTCAAAAAAAAAAAAAAAAGAATGTAAAAAGCAGTTCTCCTTGAGCAGTAGATTCTGGTACTTTTACTTTCTCTTGGAGTTTCCAATTTTTCTACAATGAACAGGTATTAAATACATAATTTTTTTCATACACATTGACAATATGTTATCTTTTTCTAATTATAAAATAACCTTTTCTTTAAAGTGGAAGACTTTTGGATCTGGTGTGGTGGCTTGTGCCTGTAGTCCCAGCACTTTGGGAGGCCGAGGCGGGCAGATCACCTGAGGTCAGGAGTTCCAGCCCAGCCTGGCCAACATGGCAAAACACCATCTCTACTAAAAATGCAAAAATTAGCCAGGTGTGGTGGTGCGCGACTGTAATCCCAGCTACTTAGGAGGCTGAGGCAGGAGAATCGCTTGAACCTGAATCAAAGGTTGCACTGAGCCGAGATCACACCACTGCACTCCAACCTGGGTAACAGAGCAAGACTCCATCTCAAAAAAATAGAATAAATAAAGTGGAAGATTTCTTTTTGTAAGTGCAATGCTGGAAACATCATCATAGCCAAGGGCAAGTGAACGGATTCTAGTCTCCTCTGGACTGACTTGGTCCTCCACATATCAAAAGAGAGCAGCCCCTTCCCAGGCCAGTGCCCTGGACAGCACCTGGGCCCTCATGGCACTCACAGTGAGGGTGGCTGCCGTGGCTGGAACCCTCTGCCACCAGGGCTGGTGCAGTCAGCGTGGTCTAGCTAATGTTCTGCTCTGTTGTTAAAAAATTATATATAAATAATATGTTTACTGTAGAAAACTTAGAAAATACAGATAAGCCAAAGGGGGAAGATTCACATGTAATACCACTCTCTGAAGACAACAGGTGTTGTCTGTCTAAACTGTATTTTGGAACAGGTTTAGAATTGCTGAAAAACTGCAGAGTCCAGAAAATTCCCATATACCTCACACCCACCAGGTTTCCTCCATTATTAACATTTTATGTTAGCATGGTACATTTATTACAATTAATGAACAACTAGGACTGAGACAGTAACTATAAAGTCCATAGTCTGATTTCCTTAGTGTTTAAGCTTTTTTTTTTTTTGAGATGGAGTCTCACTCTGTCGCCCAGACTGGAGTTCGGTGGCACCAATCTTGGCTCACTGCAGCTTCTGCCTCCCAGGTTCAAGCAATTCTCCTGCCTCAGCCTCCCAAGTAGCTGGGATTACAGGTGTGCGCCACCCCTCCCGGCTAATTTTTGTATTTTTTATAGAGACAGGGTTTCACCATGTTGACCAGGCTGGTCTTGAACTCCTGACCTCAGGTGATCCACCTGCCTCGGCCTTGCAAAGTGCTGGGATTATAGGTGTGAGCCACCGTGTCCGGCCTAAACCTTTTATTATATGGCGATAACACTTAATATGGATTTCAACAGATCTGTGAGTGCCCAACACTGATGGCGCTCTGTTGTACAGCACATCTCTAGGACACATGCAGCTGGCAGGACTGAAACTCCACACGCCATCGGCAGCGCTGTTTCCCCTCTTCCCCAGCCCCGACAGCCACCCTTCTACTCTCTGCTTCTGTGAGTTTGACTATTTCAGATTCCTCATACAGGTGGAATCATGTGGTATTCATCCTTCTATGCTTGGCTTATTTCACTTAGCGTTATTTCCTCAGTTTATCCATGTTGTCACACATTGCAGGAATTCCTTTTTTTTTTCTTTTCTTAGAGATGAGGTCTCACTGTGTGGCCCAGGCTGAAGTGCAGTGACACAATCACAGTTCACGTGTAGCCTCAACCTCCCAGGCTCAAGCGATCCTCCCACTTCAGCCTCCCAAGTAGCTGGGACTACAGGTGGACAACACCATGTCTGGCTTATTTTTGCTATTTTTTTTTGTAGAGATTGGGTCTCGCTATGTTGCCCAGGCTGGTCTCAAACTCCTGGGCTCAAGCCATCCTCCCACCTTGGCCTCTCAAAGTGCTGGGATTACTAGTGTGAGTCACCATGCCCAGCCAGGATTTCCTCTTTTTATTTTTGAGACAGAGTCTTGCTGTTGTCTCCCAGGCTGGAGTGCAGTGGCACAATCTTGGCTCACTGCAACCTCCACCTCCTTGGTTCATGCAATTCTCCTGCCTCAACCTCCCAAGTAGCTGGGACTATAGGTATGCGCCACCATGCCCTGCTAATTTTAATATTTTAGTAGAGACAGGGTTTCACCATGGTGGCCAGGATGGTCTCGATCTCTTGACCTCATGATCCGCCTGCCTCTGCCTCCCAAAGTACTGGTATTACAGGCATGAGCCACCGCGCCCAGCCAAGATATTTTTTTAAAAGCCCATAGCTCATAGTTTGCCTCATGGGTCCCCGTTTCCCTTTGTGGGAGGAAATACTCTCTTTGACTTTCCCTATAGGTCTGGCACCCATAGGATGCTCCAAGACAGGGCTGCTGGGTCAGCACCCCGGAGCTGAGAAGGGCTCAGGATGGTGGCACTGGGCTTGGAGGGGGTGGGGGGGGTGGGGACCAGGTATCAGGGCTGAGGGTAAAGGAAAAAGGGACAGGCAGGGAGTCTGGAGACCTGGTGCCTCAGGCAGTTCCCTTCTCCCTGGATGTGATGGGGTTGGGCTTTCCTAGAGGTCTCGCACCCCTGAAAGCCCTCAGACACTGGGACAGAGCCTGGTCGCCTGCGGTGGGAGGCCCAGGACGTGTGTTAGATCTGGAAGCTCAGCACGGAATGAGCAGGGAAGTGGCAGGGACAGGGAGGCTGAGCAGCGAGGCCAGTGTGGATGGGGACAGAACACTGCAGTGGCTGTTGGGGCCTGGGCTGTGAGCAGTCAGGAGTGCAGGAGTCAGTGCAGCGACAGAGGACCCTGAGAAGTCCACTGTGAGAGAGAAGAGGGAGGAGGACTTGGACCAACCCCAGCCTGGGGAGCCCAGGACAAGATTCAGGGGAATACTGAAGGTTTGTGGGGCCCGCAGACCAGAAGCTGCCCGCTCAGCACTGTGGGAGGTTGGGCAGAGAATGCAGGAACCCAGGACCAAACGACATGGACCAAGGCCAAGAACAGGCCTCCAGCCCTGGGCAGTGCGCCAGAACCATACATGGGTAAGTCCACGATGAACTCAATGCCGGAAACTGGCCCTTCTGGAGCAGCTGTACCCGAGGGAGGTTTTGCACAGTAAACGCCAAATGTCGCTGGGTGTGTAGCTCACGCCCATAATCTCAATACTTTGGGAAGCCAAGGTGGAAGGACTGCTTGAGCCCAGGAGTCTGAGATCAGCCTGGGCAACATGGTAAACCTAGTCTCTAGTAAAAATGTTAAAAAAAAAGAAAATTAGCTGAGTGTAGTGGTGCGTACCTGTGGTCCCAGCTACTTGGGAAGCTGAGGTGGGAGGATTGACTGAGCTCAGGAGGTTGAGGCTGCAGTGAACTGTGATTACACCACTGCACTCCAGCCTGGGTGACAGAGTGAGGCCCTTTCTCTAAAAAAACATGCAGTGTCCTGAGGAACCCTGAGAGGGTCCAGTGGGGTAAGGCTTGTAGCCGCCAGGAGGAAAAGGGCCCTTTACTGCCGGCTGCCTCTGGGCCTTTGAACATGCTGTCCCCGCTTTCCTGGACCACCTTCCCACACACCTGGCAAAGTCCCCCTCATTTCAGCTTAGGTTCCACCTCCTTCAGGAAGCCTTCCCAAACATCCAAAGGCAGACTGTGAGACTCATGAAGCTCCCAGAGCCTCCTCACAGCACTGCCACTGTGTGCCATAATTGCCCCTGAAGAGCCTGTGAGCTTTGAAGGAGGGACCCTGTCCTCCCTATGCATCCCCAGCCCCAGCGGAATGCCTGGGTACAGCAGGTGCCCTGTCAATTTCTGCTGGATGGGGCAACACGGGGATCCAAGTGAAACTCAAAGAAGCCAGGCACTTTCATGCCAGGGATCCAAACAGGAACCTCTGGTCATTGCACACCGCAATTTGCCTGGGAGGAAGTGGCTGGGATCCTCTTGTTAGACTCGTAACAGAAGATATCAAAATCCTGTAAAGAATACAGCAACACTCAAGAAGAGTCCAAATTTGAAAATCATTCCAGATTTTTTTTTTTTTTTTTTTTTTTTTGGTGTTCTTGGATGAGCCCAGGAAGCGTTCAAGCTCCAGGACACACCGCTGGGATTCGACTTCGCTTTTCTCTTGCTCGCCCTCCCTCAGGCCTGCCCTCCTTGCACCAGGAGAATAAGGATGTCTGCTGCCCAGGCACTCAGAGACAAGGTTTCCATCCATCCTTCCTTTCTCTCTCCTTTTTTAAAAGATGGGGTCTTGATCTGTCACCCATGCAGTGGTGCACTCATAGCTCACTGCAGCCTCGAATTCCTGGGCTCAAGCGATCCTCCTGCCTCAGCCTCCTGAGTAGAGCTGGGACTACAGGCACATGCCACCACACCCAGTTAATATTGTATAATTTCAGTTTCCTTTTTTAGAAACTTTAGTTTATTTGGCTGACCAACATGTCTTTCATATACTTTGACTAATTCCTAGAATTTTAATAAATTAAAATCTTAACTGTTCCTTGAAAAGGCCAAACTTTCTTAAACATTAAAAATAAGATTCCTATCATGCACAATTTCCTCAACATAAAAAATTAACAGGCTGGGCACAGTGGTGCTCACCTATAGTACCAGCTATTCAGGAGGCCTAAGGCAAGAGGATTGCTTGAGCCTAGGAGTTCGAGGCTGTGGTGAGCCATGATCACGCCTGTGAATAGCCACTGCTCTCCAGCTGGGCAACATAGCGAGACCTTGTCTCTTGAAAAGATGAATTGTACAGCAACCCACAGAGTGGGAGAAAACATTTGCAAATGCCATACAAGAGATTTTATTCAGAATATATAGAGAGTTCTAAAACCTAACAGAAAAAACAAAAATGGACCAAAGACATGTACAGACATTTCTTCAGAGAAACGATAAAGAATCTAATAAGTACCGCACAAAAAAATGCTCAACATCAGTACCTCAGGAAAATGCAACTCAAAACCAAAACTTTAGACCCATTAGCATGGCCCTTACCGAAAAGAAGAAAAGGAAAAAATACTGGCAAGGATTTGGAGAACTTGGGATTCTGAAGCATTGCTGGGGGGAAGGTAAAACGGTGCAGCCACTGCGGATGCAGTGTGGCGGCTCCTCAGAAAATTCAACACAGAATCACCATAGGATGCAGCAAGGCCACTTCTGGATACAGATCCAAAAGAACTGACAGCAGAATCTTTTTTTTTTTTTTTTTTTTTTTTTTTTTTTGAGATGGAGCCCAGGCAGTGGTATGATCTTAGCTCATTGCAACCTCTACCTCTCAGGTTCAAGCGATTCTCCTGCCTCAGCCTCCTGCGTAGCTGGGATTACAGGTGCCCACCACCACACCCAGCTAATTTTTGCATTTTTAGTAGAGACGGGGTTTCACCATGTTGGCCAGGCTGGTCTCTAACTCCTGGCCTCAAGTGATCCACCCATCTCAGCCTCTCAAAGTGCTGGATTACAGGCGTGAGCCACCGCACCTGGCCAAGAGCAGAGTCTGGAAGAGACATTTGTACACCCATGTTCACAGCAGCTTAAGTCACCACTGCCAAAGGTAGAATCAACCCAAGTGTCCCTCGATAGACAATGGATAAGCCAAATGTGGCTCATCCATACAATGGAATATTCTTCAGCCAAAAGAAGGAAGGACATTCTGACACATGCTACAAGGCGGATGAACATCAGTGCTGAGGAGAGTATGCTTAGTCAAATAAGCTATAAACATAAAAAGACAAATACAGTATAATTCCATTTCTATCCACTACCTAAGAGTAGTCAAATTCATAGAGACAGAGAGTGGTGGTCGCCAAGGGCTACGTAAGGGAAGAACGGAAAGTTAGCATTTAATAAGTACAGAGTTTCAGCTGGGAAGATGAAAAAGCTCTGAAGATGGATGATGGTGACGGTTCTATTACAATGTGAGCATGCTTAACGCTACTGAAATATATCTTAAGGTGGTTAAGATGGTAAATTTTATATAGCCATTTGACTAAAATTAAAAATAAATAGAAATTTAAAAATTAATAGTATAGGTTTGATTTTCTTAAAAAGCATTTGCATATTTTTGTTTGTTTTTGAGACAGGGTCTCACTCTAAGGACCAGGCTAGAATGGCACGATCTTGGCTCACTGCAACCTCTGCCTCTCAGGTTCAAGCAATTCTCTTGCCTCAGACTCCCAAGTAGCTGGGATTACAGGTGTCTGCCACCACCTAATTTTTGTATTTTTAGTAGAGACAGGGTTTCACCGTGTTGGCCAGGCTGGTTTCGAATTCCTGACCTCAGGTGATCAGCCCGCCTCAGCCTCCCACAGTGCTGGGATTATAGGTGTGAGCCACTGCACCTGGCCCATATTCGATTCTAAATCTTTCTGGGGTTAGAAAAATGCTTTTTCACTAAGGAAACTATTATTTCATCCCAATAATCCTGGGGTTACCTTCCCAAGAAAATTCTGAAAGATACCTTCCTTTCCTTCTGACATTGTGTGACAACCTGTGATACAGTTGGGACCTGAGGCTTAGAGATGCGGACAGACAGGACAGCGTTTCATAAGATCCTGACTCATTGAACAGTCATGACGTCATGGACTCCAAAACTCCAAGAACGGGTTGAGCTGCCCAGGGCCCTGCCCAGGGCTAAATCTCATCTCCATCCTTCCTCTCAAAGACTGCCACATAATTGGACTGGATGCTGTATTTCTTTGGTTTTTAAATTACATATATGTATTCCTGCCTAGTGCTAAAGATGGACAGATTGGTTGTGACTGCAATATTTTTGCACTTACAATTTATAAGTACATCGCAGTGACCTGTAATTTGGTTCTGAATCTCCCCAACTTTATCTGACTCTAAATCATTGTGCAAGAAGGCTGTTCTCATGACACACATCCCTCTGTGGCTGGCGTTTTGCAAACATACCTTCAATCTTAGTCTTGAAGTGAGGGTATCTGTTGAGAATCTCCACCTGCTTCTTCCAGTCAAATTCATTCCGCCAGTAGGAGATGACTTTCTTCAGATAGTTGGAGTTGAAGCCATAGTGGAAGCAGCTGTCTTCCAAAGGTGGGGTGAAACGGAACTTATCGATCCTCTGGTGTAAGTCCTAGAGCAAAATGTGGGACCCCAAAGAGAGAGGGATGGATATGGCAGAACACAAGAGAAAAGTTTGTTTCCAGAAAACACAGCAAACCCTGCAGCCACAAGACACTGCACTATGGTAGCAGCAAAGCAGTTTCCCACTGGCTAGTCCCAAAGCAGATGTGTTCTTCCCTTCTTCCTCCTTCACTACAGACTTCGCATTTTTCTTTCTTTTTTTTTTTTTTTTTTTTTTGGAGATAGGGTGTCACTCTGGTGCCCAGGCTGGAGTGCAGTGGTGCGATCTCAGCTCACTGCAACCTCCACCTCCCAGGTTCAAGCAATTTGTGCCTCAGCCTCCAGATTAGCTGGGATTACAGGCTGCACTACCATGCCTGATTTTTGCATTTTTAGTAGAGACGGGGTTTTGCCATGTTCGCCAAGCTGGTCTCTAACTCCTGGCTTCAAGTGATCTGTCTGGCTTGGCCTCCCAAAGTGGTGGGATTACAGGCATGAGCCACTGAGCTGAGCCCATCTTTTATTCCTTAAGTATATAAACAATACTCATGTTTAATTTGCCCAGGCTTCTCTATAGCAGGAGTTGGCAAGCTTTTTCTGTAAAGGGACAGGTAGTAAATATTTTAGGCTTTGCAGGTTGCAGTGATTTTAACTGTCTTCCTAGTGTGAAAGCAGCCACAGCCAATGCACAGATGAATAGGAGTGGTGTGTTTCCAATAAAACTTTATTTATGGACACTGAAATCTGACCCCCATATAACTTTCACATGTCACAAACTATTCTTTTGATTTTTTTCCCGAGGTAAGTACTATTCTTGGCATGGCGCTGTGCAAAAACAGGTACAGGCTACATTTGGTCTATGAGCGATGATTTGCTGACCGGTGATATGTAACATTGAATGATACATTATAACTCAGTCGGGATAAAAAATTAGACCAGGCCTAGTGCGGTGGCTAACACCTGTAATCCCAGCACTTTGGGAGACCGAGGCGGGTGGATCACTTGAAGTCAGGAGTTCAAGACCAGCCTGGCCAAGATGATGAAACCCCGTCTCTACTAAAAATACAAAAATTAGCTGGGTACGGTGGTGCATGCCTGTAGTCCCAGCTACTCAGGAGAGGCTGAGGTGGGAGGATCACTTGAGCCCAGGAGTTCTGGGCTGTAGTGCGCTATGCCGATCGGGTGTCTGCACTAAGTTCTGCATCGATATGGTGCCTCCTGGGAGCGGGGGACCACCAGGTTGCCTAAGGAGGGATGAACTGGCCCAGGTCGGAAATGGAGCAGGTCAAAACTCCCGTGCTGATCAGTAGTGGGATCACACCTCTGAATAGCCACTGCACTCCAGCCTGGGCAACATAGTGAGACCTTGTCTCAAAAAAAAAAATTAGCCAGACATGGTGGTGGGTGCCTGTAATCCCACCTACTCGGGAGGCTGAAGTAGGAGAATTGCTTGAACCTGGGAGGTGGAGGTGTCAGTGAGCCAAGATCACACCACTGCACTTCCAGCCTGGGTGACAGAGCAAGACCCTGTCTCCAAAAAAAAAAAAAAGAAAAAAGAAAGAAAAAGAAAAACAAAAAACAAAAATTACACTCCAAGAGATTGGGTGCAAGTCTCATTAGGCTGAAAGAGCAGCCCCAGCGGGAGGAAGTTCACACCAGCTCATGGAGCCTCTCAAGTGTCACCATTCCCAGGCTTCTTCCCAAGTGTCACCATTCCCAGGCTTCTTCCCAAGTGTCACCATTCCCAGGCTTCTTCCCAAGTGTCACCATTCCCAGGCTTCTTCCCAAGGGCTTTAGTCGCTCCCAAACAGATTTTAGACATCTTAGACTCCTTAGGAATCTGATTCCCTAAAGGAGTTTTCCTCAGGGCTCAGCCTCAGCCTTAGCAAGGCTACTGCAAGCAAGTCCCACCCAGCCAGCCTCAGCCTGGTTTCTCTTGAGTTTAGCCAGCTTCTGCTTTTAAATCCCCTCCTCCTTGGAACTCTCAGGACTTTTTATCCATGCTTTTTGTGATACTTATCCTTACTCATCTTTTTTTTTTTCTGAAGCGGGGTTTTGCTCTTGTCGCCCAGGCTGGAGTGCATTGGTGTGATCTTAGCTCACTGCAGCCTCTGCCTCCTGGGTTCAAGTGATTCTCCTGCCTCAGCCTCTGGAGTAGGTGGGATTATTATAGATGCCCACCACAATGCTGGCTAACTTTTTGTATTTTTAGTAGAGATGGGGTTTCACCATGTTGGCCAGGCTGGTCTTGAACTCCTGACCTCAAGTGATCCACCAGTTTTGGCCTCCCAAAGTGCCAGGATTACAGGCGTGAGTCACTGCACCAGGCCCATCCTTATTCATCTTTTAGTCCACTTCTCTTTGTGCACATTCCTTCTCTCATCCACTGGACTGTATACAGTTGGACAGAAGAGGCTCTCTCTTTTCCTAAGCACTCATTGGGCCTGCACACAGTAGGTGCTCAAAATCCACAGAATGAAAGGACTGGCAGGGCTATGCCAGGCCTGCCTACCCTCCTGGTCCCCTCTCAAGCCTTGCCCCTCCCCAGGGCTGCATTCTCAGGTCACCCCACCTGCTCCATCACCTCCTTCCTTTCTCTATCCCTGTGCAGAGGAGGGGCAGCAGCTTCGGGGTTAGACCTGACTTAAAATTCTTCCACTTGTTACCTAGGCCACCTTGAACCAGCTGCTTTATACCCCTGAGCTTCAGTTTCTGCAGCTGCAGAATGGGAACAACGGTCCTCACCCTGCAGGATCACCACAGGGACCGAATGTGACCAGGATAGGCTGACACACAGCCGGTGCCTAACCAGCGCCATCCCTGCCTTCTCAGTGCTTCCCGCCCCTGCCCCACCCCCAAAGCTTCAGGCGGCATAGAGGAGGTGATGATGGTTGCTTTCTGTGACTTTCGATGCAGGTAACTGGGTCTGCTGGCACCCCCTCCCCTGACTGAGCTGCTGGGCCTGGGGTAGTGAAGAAGTGGGAGGGCTGGGCACACCTCTCCAAAGCAACATGCACCTGGCCAGCAGGGGAAGAGCAGACTGAAACACACTCCCAAGTGGGATGGACCACTCCCAAGTCCCTGTCCCCTCCTGCCTCTGGCCTGAGACCCAACCCCAGTCTCCGAACCCTCCCCACTGCCCAGCCCGGCCTGGCCCAAGGTGCCTTACGTGGATCTCCTCATCTGACGTTTCCACCTTGAAAGGGCGGATGCTCTCGTCCTCCCTGGCTGCCGGCCTCGTGCCCGGCCCCCACCACCCATCTTCAAGTGGCAAAGTTTCCTCTTTGTCCCGGGAGATGAACCAGTAGATGGCAAAGCCCAGCACTGATGTGAGGATGATTTCTAGCCACATGGCTCCTGCAAGACCAGGGGGAGGCCATCAGCAAGGGAGCCCGCCCAGCCTGGCCCGACAGCCCAGAGACTCCGATTCCTACCAGCAGGCTCTTTCCTGCTGCACTCCAACCCCGTCCCTGATTTTATTTACATTTGACCTAAGTTTATATATATACGAGGTATAGGAAAGTAGGAAAACAACAGACCATGAGACAAATCACCCCCAATCCTACTAAGCTTTGGAAATTGTTCATCATCCTGGGAAAATAAGAACTGGGTTGGCTTCTGCATGGCCCTGCGTAGGGGGTTTTGGGAGCTGCATTTCTGAAGCCCCATGTTTTTTGCATGACTGAAAAGGCTCTGTCCATGCCCTCTGGCCTCCCTCACCCAGGGGAGAGGAGCGCCTTTCCTGAGTGGTGGCCCATGGCCCCTGCTCTGTCCCTCTTGGAGAGGGGCTTGTCCTCAGGGAAGACAGAGAACAATGGGGAGGCCCAAGTGCTGGGAGAGTAAGTTCAATTTGGGGTGGGGGGCACTGTAGGAAGCCCAGCCATGGCCACGCATCTTAGCTGGTGTGTAAGAGCTTTATTGAAACATAATTCGTATACCGTACAATTCGCCTGTTTAAAGTGCGCACTCCACTGGCTTTTAGGATGTTCGCAGCCATGCGCACCAGTCAGCTGTAGAACATTTTCATCCGCACAAAGAAACTCCACAGCCTTCAGCTACGGCTCCTTACTGCCCCGCTCCACGCTAGGTCCTAAGCAGCCTCTAACCTACTTTCTGTGTCCATAGAGTTGCCTATTACATTTCATATCAACTCAGTTGTGTTTTAATCCCCATTCGTCCGACTCCAGTTTCTGTTTTGCTCAGAAGGGGAAGAAAGCTTAGTCTTGGCAAAGCACTATCAGGCAGATACCAGACCAGCATTGTTATCTAGTTCCTCATCTTCCTCATTCCTAGCGAAGTAACCCACAGGCTTCTTCAGGTTCAGAGTAACCTGCATTAATATGTGGGCCATCCTCATGCCTGAGTTAGAGGAGGCTGTGCCGGATGCAGTGCAGATAGGACCCAGGCGGAGGAGAAAGCATCGTGTCTTAGACGAGGCCCCCGCAGACCACCCCCAAAGCAGCACCCCTGACTCTGTCTTGGAAACCCAAGACAGGAGCCGGTCCCTGCTGGGAACCCCACCACTTTCATGGCCTCCACTGGCTACACATCACATGATTGGGACTCTGCTGGGGGGTTGCAGAGGACCTGTGGTTTGCTCCTGTCAAGAGCTGCCCCTCTAAACTTACAATTGGGCCGCTGGGGGTCATTCTAAGAAATACTTGTCCACAGTGGTCCAGAGATAGAGCTCCCAACAGAAATCCACCCAGGGCGATGGCTCTCACCTTATTCCTGCAGTTTGGTAGGAAATCTAATCAGGAAAATTGGCCTAGCACCCCCCAGCTCCCCATTTCTGTCAGTGATCCCAGTGATCTCCCAGTTTCCACCCTCAGGCACTGGAGTCATCTCTGATGCTGCCCCCACACCCCATTGCCAAGTCCTGATGCCATCAGATTCAGCCCCCTCTGTGCCTAGACCCCTCCCCTGGACCAGAGCCCTTATCACCCCACATGTGATTATCAAGACAGCTTTCAAGAGAGGAACCTCCACCCCCATCTCTCATAGTCACCAGCACTCTTCTTAGAACTCACTACAGCCTTCTTCCTGGGACCATGCCCAGGTGTCCACCCTTGAACTTCCAATACAGCTCCCTCTGTGGGTTGTGAAACTCTGATCAAGGTCTCACTGATCAACATTTACTCAGTCCACCATGTGCTGGGGGCAGGCCTTCGCCACCCCTGATAGAGACGCAGGGGATATGTGGATGCATGTTCCATTTCCAGCCAAGCCAGGCTGTGCCTTTCATTCCTTTCTTTTTTTTCTTGAGACAGAGTCTCAAAGAGTGCAGTGGTACGATCTCAGCTCACTGCAACTTCTGCCTCTAGGTTCAAGAAATGCTTGTGCCTCAGCCTCCTGAGTAGCTGTGATTACAGGTGCGTACCACCATCTCCTGCTAATTTTTATATTTTTAGTAGAGATGGGATTTCACCATGTTGGCCAGGCTGTTCTCAAACTCCTGACCTCAGGTGATCTGCCTGCCTTGGCCTCCCAAAGTGCGGGGATTACAGGCATGAGCCATCGCACCCGGCCCTATGGCTTTCATCTTTCAATCCCAAGGAGCAACAGTGCCTGGGTCCCAAGTACCCTGTATATGTCAGCTGATCAGATGGGCAGCTAGGACCAGCACTCCCACATAAAAGCAAGGCAGGGAATAGCTGGAAATGGATTCCTTTTATTTTAAGGAATTCAGAAAAGAAAACACATGCATCAGCTTCTTTCATTTCCAGAAAGACCTTATGTCTCTGCCAGGAAATCCTGCCCTTTAAGAAGATGGGGAAATGGCAGCTATGAGCCCCTGCAGTATGGAAAGCAGGACTAGGGGCTAGGGGCTGGAACACACATCGATAGCGTGTGGGAAGCAGCGGAAGGCAGAGAGCAGAACCCCCAGCAGCAGGAGCAGCTGAACACACTATACAGGGCCGCCAGATCCCACCACAATAAAACATAGTTTGGGAAGGCAGGGCTGTGCCTGTCCTGGTCACTGCCATGACCCCCAGTGCCCAGCCCTGGTCACTCCCTCAGCACAGTGAGGAGCTCCACCAATGCTTGTGCCAACTGCATAAGCACCAGAAGCTAGTAAGACACATTTTGCACGATGCTGCCAAGGAGGCTGCAAGCATAATGAACAATAAAGAGGGATCACCCTCCCCAGTCAGCTTTACAAACCACACTCCTTACCTGAACTTCAGCACAGAGGAAGTTTTGTCACTTTCCTCTAGGATATAAACGTGCGACTTTCCCTTTTCTGGGCAGAAAGATCCCAGTGCTTTTACCTGTCCACCGGGGCTCTGTGTTCTCACCCTCTGATCACTCCTTGGGAAGGAGAGCTGTGGAGCTCTGCACCTGGCAATGCTCTAGGGGCCTATGGGAGGGGCAGGGCAGGGTGCAGGCCTTTTGACAATTGCACAGTCCTGCTGACTCAGCCAATCTCATGTGTGCACGGCGTGGTTATCTCCCCTGGACTTCACATAGCAAACTGAACCATGTTGACCCCAGAGATAAGTGCTGAAATGATCAGCGCTCGAGTCCCATCTAAAAGACAGGAATCTGGGACAAGGGGCATTATGATGACCCCCACCAGCACTGCCCGGGGAATCACCCAGGAAGAGGAGGGCAAAGTGACAGATTCAAGGAGAAATTTTAAAACATGATCTGTTACATTCTAATTAAGATAAGAATATTAGTACTTGGCTCAAGGATGCTGCCTTACAGCCTCTGATGTCAGATTACAAACAGCCTCTACTGTAGGGTGTTACTTTGCTACCTAGTCACAGCCCTTTATTTAATAGCAGGTATTTAATGCACCAAAGAAAGATGTTCCAGATTAGCCTGGTGTGACAGCAGGTGTCGACTGTGTGTGGATGGGTTTTCAACCCTGCTGCCGCCTTGGGTTCCCGCATGAACAGTCCTTCTCCTTGCTGTGGGTGATACTCACTTTCACCAGCCCGACCCCAAGGAACCCACCCTGGAGAGGACACTGGACCAAGGCTCCTGCCCGCGTCTTCTCTGTTGGGGAGCTGGGCAGGCAGAGTGTCGCCCTCTTGACTCAGCCTCAAACCTTTGCTTTCCTCTTACTCCAAATAAAGCCACGGCCCTGTCGAGGGAGCCCAGAGGCCTGAGGGCATCCTGCTGAGCACCTGGCACTCCCTAGACCCTGGTACATGTAATCCATGGTACATGCAAATCCACCCACTAAAGAGCCACAGTTCATTGAACTTGACTTTCCTTTTCACTTAAGGCAAGAATCAGAGTAGGCAAGGGCTTTGCCCTAAATCACACTGCAGTTGTGAGGATTAGAATGTGTGGCCACAGAACTCACTCCTGGTCTATCATGGGGCATGTTGCACCCCCGTCTCCCTTTCTTGTTCCCTCTCAGCACCTGTTTGCACCCTTGAGCCTTCAGACCAGAAGGGACTCCCAGAGCACAGACCAACCATGACTGCACGGGAGCCACAGACATCTCCCAGGTCTGCACAGCTTTTCTCAAAAAAATGTAATAACAAGAAACAACATCCTCCCCTTCCTGGTGGGTCAGCCAGCCATGGGGAGGAGTTGGCTGTGCAGGCACCCAATCTCTATCTGCCTGACTCTGCCCACAAGCTCTGCAGCTACCAGTGTGGGAGAACTGCAGATGCCCACCACCCAGGCAGGGAGGATCTAGGGAGTGCCAGGCACCCAGCAGGATGCCCTCAGGCCTCCGGGCTCCCTCACCAGGGCTGTGGCTTTATTTGGAGTAAGAGGAAAGCAAAGGTTTGAGGCTGAGTCAAGAGGGCACCACTCTGCCTGCCCAGCTCCCTGACAGAGCAGACATGGGCGTGGGGCTTGGTGACTCCCTCCATCCTCCCTAGGGTGGGCTTCTTGGAGTTGGGCTGGTGAAATCGAACATCACCCGCTTTAAGGAGAAGGACTGTTCATGCAGGAACCCAAGACGGCAGCGGGCCTGGGATGGGCTGGAGAGGGGGTGGCACTAAGCAGATGACAGAGGCCTCCCCTCCCTCTCATGGCCTCCCTCTCTCATGGCCACCTGGCACTCAGAAGACGATCAGGGCTGCATCAGCCCTACATCCACAGGGTGGGCTAGTCGATAAGTCACAGCCACGGGGCATGGAAGCTGGAGAGGAACTCAGCAGCCACGAGTCCAAACCCCTGCTGCGCAGCTGGGGAAACAGGGGGCCGAGAAATGACTGAGTCTGGGGAAGTGTGGTGGCCAACTTGGGTGATGCCACTTAAGGAGCCAGCCTGGCTTTCCTAGAGATTTCCCATCCCGTAGCTCCCCGAACTCAGCAACTCTGACGACCTTTGACTTTGGAAATGAAAACATCTTGGAGGTTACAATAAGAAGGCTTTGGCCCAGTGTGATGCTCATGACTGTAATCCCAGCACTTTGCAGGGCCAAGATGGCAGATTACTTGTGGCCAGGAATTCAATATCAGCCTGGGCAACATAACAAGACCCTCATCTTTTTTTTTTTTTAAATAAAAGATGGGGTCTCACCATAATGGCCAGGCTGGTCTTGAACTCCTGACCTCAGGTGATCTACCAGCCTCGGCCTCCGAGTGTGCTAGGATTACAGGCATGAGCCACTGCGCCTGGCCTGACCCTCACCTTAAAAAAAACAAAACAAAGGAATAAAGGGGCTTCTCTCTTGCTTTCCTCTTCAGGTAGTTCAAATCTCAGCTCCACTATTTACTAGTTGAGGGGCTCTGGGCAAGTTATCATCAAACCTCTCCGAGCTCAGTAGATGCATCTGTAAAATGGGGATAATAATGTGGAACTACTTATTATCAACATGTGTGTTCCTTCCCCTTCCCCGAAATCCCTAATTACTGTGGAGGATCTCTGCATTGTAACAGGCCCCAGAGGAGCCCCTGTTCCTGTTAGATTATTTAGCCCACACCCCAAGGTCCTGCTGCAGCCACATGCACATAAACAGGCTGGGCGTGAGGGAGTGCATGGCGTCAGGCACTGTGGTCTGGGAGCATCTGCTCTCCTCTCTGTGTGCCTTCACCAAGGATGTGATTTGGGAGGATGACCAAAAGCAAAAGGCTAGGTACATCTTTGGCTATCAGTATTTTGCAAGATATGTCCCTGGGGTAGTCCCCACCCCTTTTCCATCAGAGAAGGTGCATTCTCAGCATCAAGGGGCAGAATTCTGGTGGCTAAGCCTTCACCTTTCCAAGGAGAGCTATATTTATCTCTTCCCCATGGTCAGCTTCTCTGATGTAGCAAACTTTCAAACTTCTTCAAAACATCAAGGTTTAGGAGACGCCATGAAAAATTCAGAAGTAAAACAATACAAAATGAGAGTGCCTGCTTTATTTTGCTAGTACCTGAAATCAGAGCTTCACTGATCTGCCCCGTAAGTTCCAGAGAGCTATTTTATCTGATTAGGGTTTTTGTTCTGTAATGCGCTTTTCCAGAATACTGACAAGTTACTGGACTGAGAGGGTTTGAGGGGCAGGAAGTTGGAGGCGAAGTCTTTCAGAATGAAATCATTTTTTTCTTGTAGCCAAGGTACTCTTCCCAACAAAATGGTTCACTTACCTAGTAAAGAAAATATAATTTTTGTTGCAAACCAGCATGATTTTTTTAAAAACGCGACTGGAAGACAGTGGTCATTTAGCTACAAGATACTGAGCTCAGAGGGGAACGTGATAAACAGTTTCTCCTGTGGTAAGAAATGGGATTGTATATATTTTAATTCCAATTCCACACTGAAGTCAAATTTTGGTCATGCATTTGTGAAACTTGGAAAAAAATCACATCAAGTTCAAGTTGAAGAAGTTAGATGCACAATCAATGCTCTTTACCCTTCAAAGATGGACTAAATGTAAACTATTAGAAAGCAGTAAATGTAGCAATCATGTTCACTTAAAAAAAAAAGCAACAAATGATACAAGTGGAGTATTTTGTTAGTTTGCTTGTGTTTTATCTTTCTGGGGCTGGCATATAAGAGACAATTTTAAATACAGGAGAGCAAATAAAGTAGGTGCTTGGTTCTTTGGCATAGTTAAAAGGTAAAATAACCTATAATCCCAGCACTCTGGGAGGCCAATGCGGGCAGATCACTTGAGCCCAGGAGTTTGAGACCAGCCTGGGCAGGATGGCAGAACCCAGTCTCCACAAATAATAATAATAATAATAATAATAATAATAATAAAATAGCCAGGCTTGGTGGTGCATGCCTGTGGTCCCAGCTTCTCAGGAGGCTGAGGTGGGCGGATTGCTTGAGCCCAGGTAAGGCTGCAGTTAGCTATGATCATGCCACTGCACTCCAGACTGGGAGACAGAGCAAGACCCTGTCTAAAAATTAAAAAAAAAAAAAAAATAAACAAAAAGAACCAAAAAACGAAAAACAGGCTGGGTGCGGTGGCTCATGCTTATAATTCCAGCACTTTGGAAGGCTGAAGCAGACAGATGACCTAAGGTCAGGAGTTCATGACCAGCCTGGCCAACAGGTTTAGTAGAAACCCTGTCTCTACTAAAAATATAAAAATTAGCTAGGCATGGTGGTATCTGCCTGTAATCCCAGTTACTTGGGAGGCTAAGGCAGGAGAATCGCTTGAACCCAGGAAGCAAAGGTTGCAGTGAGCTGAGATCACGCCATTACGATGCAGCCTGGGCAACCAGAGCAAAAGTCCGCCTCAAAAAAAAAAAAAAAAAAATTGCTGGTGGCATGTGCCTGTACTCCCAGCTACTTGGGAGGCTGAGGCAGGAGAATTGCTTGAAGCTGGGTGTCAGAGGTTGCAGTGAGCCGAGGTCGCACCACTGCACTCCAGCCTGGTGCCTGGTGATGGAGTGAGACTCTGTCTCAAAAAAACAAAACAAAACAAAAACTCCATCTCAAAAAAAAAAAAAAAATAGCTCAGTTTAATAATGTAATGGAACTTAATATTTCTGTTACACTGGGGTGAAAATACAAGTGTGCTTTTTAAAAATTCTCTTAAGTGATGTCAGTAAGTCATAAAAACACAAGCTTTAAAACACAATTCATTTAAGATTGATAAAGTTCAAATGAACTCTTTCTGTTATTTAAGTGTGGTTTGCAAAGTGCCAAGAAGTTATTTGTTTTTTAAAGTAAATAAGAGATTTGGATTGGTTCCTTGGAAAGGCAAGTATAAACATGCTTTTGGACTAGAGGTTGGTTCAGCAACACTGAGTAGAACTATGGCCAGGTCCTGTGCAGGCACCGGGACTCACACACAACCCTGTACCTGTAGGAGCTCACACTCCAGCAGCGCAGACGATCAGATAACAGACAAACACCCTCCCAGTGAAAGACACCACACTATGTGCACACAGATGGAAGAGAAGTGTGTACAAGAAGTGGTTAAGTTTTGCCACAAAGGTTTCACAGAGAAAAAGGTCATTGAGCAGGGGTTTAGTATGAATAGGAGTTCACCGGGTGGAAAATAATGCTCGGATGGGAATAATCCAGGCAGAAAGAAGAGCATGTGGGATGGAATGGGATGGAAGTGAGAAAGTGCATGGTGTAAACTGAGAAACACAAGCATCTCCTTGGGTGTGTTCGTGTAGGAGTTGAGGATTCCACGCTTCAGAGTGTAGTTGTCTCATTTATTACTGTACTATGTCTTTTATCAATTGCTACTTCATCATGAGCTGACCCAGGAGTTTTAACTTAGAAATTGTGTTTACAATTTAGATTACCCTTCTACAAATTACATGCTGAAAAGAGTGAGCTAAGAAAATATATTTGGGGCTGGGTGTGGTGGCTCACGCCCGTAATCCCAACACTTCGGAGGCTGAGGTGGGCGGATCACCTGAAGTCAGGTGTTCAAGACCAGCCTGGCCAACATGTGAAACCCCTTCTCTACTAAAAATACAAAAATTAGCTGGGTGTAGTGGTGTGCACCTGTAATCCCAGCTACTCAGGAGGCTGAGGCAGGAAGAACTGCTTGAACCCAGGAGGTGGAAGTTGCAGTGAGCCAAGATCACGCCACTGCACTCCGGCCTGGGAAATGCAGTAAGACTCTGTCTCAATAAAAGAAAGGAAGAAAGAATAGACTTGGGAATGTGAGGATTTCATGGTTGAGTGAAGAAAGGTGGTCCAGACAGGAGACTGATTACTCAGAACTCAACGATTCACCACAGCTGTCCTTGATGAGCTGGTGGGTGCGGCAAACTGACCACCAGATTGGGATGTCGTGGCAGACTGCCAGCAATGTCCTCCCCTTCTTCCTTAGCAAAGGAATTTTAACCTTAGTTGGAGAAGACCAGCCAAACACTTTACATTTCTTGGCCCCCTCACAGCTAAGTATGACAGAGTGCTTAAGCACGGACAAAGAGCTATAAATGTATTTGAACAGAGCCACCTGTGGCCCAGATAGTACCTGTGTCAACATTTCTCCAGTGCATCCGAGATTGCACTGTGATCCTGCCCCCCCACCCCACCCAAACTTTGTCTTCTCTTGGTGTTCCTTCTCACAGTAACTGGCACTAACCCCCATCCTACTGCCAAGCCAGAAACCCAGGCGATGTCCTTGAAACCCCTCTCCTTCACTTCACCACAGATAGCAGCAAGTTCTGGCAGCGCAACTTTCAAAGTACATCTCAATCCATCTCCCCCACCACAACCCAGCCCAGGCTCCTATGACTCTCCCCTGGACTACTGCAAAGCAGCTGCCCGGTCCACTCACGCCTGCTCTGCCCCTTCCCACACAATTGCCACTCTGTAGCCACAGCAATCTTTTTTAAAACAAAACATTTTTTTTAATTTAAAAAAATGGAAGACAGGTTCTTGCTACATTGTCCAGGCTGGTCTCAAACTCCTGAGCTCAAGTGGTCCTCCTGCTTTAGCCTCTTAGCCTCCCAAATAGCTGGATTACAGTCATGAGCCAGGCCAGAGTGATTTTTGGGAATGCAAATCTGATCATGTATGTCACACACCCTTCGAAACCCTTAAAGACCTTCCCATTGTCCTGGGGTTAATGTGGCCTTCAAGGCCTGTGTGATCTGACCACTGACCTCTCCCCTATCCCCTCAGAGTGCTACTGGTATCAATATTATGGAGAAATAGTCTACTTGAAAGTTAAGTGAGAGTTTCTGGGCTCGGCTCTCATGCTGTCGCCCTGATCTTCTAGTTTTGTGCTCACCATGCTGTCCTACTGTGTGGCTTTATGAAGGCGAATCCCTGTCTGAAAAGCTATTCCCTCCTCTTACCACTTCCTTAACTTCTACCCACCTTTCAGATTTCAGACTGACTGTCCCTCCTCTGGGTAGCCTCTCCTGATCTATCCCAGCAAGGCACATCTCTGAGTCCGAGCCTTCATCGTGCTCACATTTGTCAGTGTGATTACGTGATTGACAGCTCAACAGAAGCTCCTGTAGGGTACTGACCATGTCCGCTTTGACTCCCCATCTGGATTCCCATTCCAGTGTCTGCCATTCTAGTGGATGCCTAGTTAATTATTTGTTGAATGAATGAATGAATTTTAAATTCTTTGAGAGCATAGCAAATTAATCAGAACTTTTGATCAAGAAGAGCTTAATTCTCCTTGAGGAATAATAAATATAACCGACTTAGCCTAGTTGGCAGAGACAGACCCTAAGGTGCAGGAAAGGGTTGCATAGGGGGCATGAGGTTCTATGGAGAACACCCGCTGACCCCAAAAAAGACTGAAGAGCCAGTATCCTAGGCACATCACAAATAGCAGGGGTTTGGGTCGAAAAAGATGGGGTCAGACTCAGATCCGGCTGCACACAGTAAAGGGGCAGGTCCGCCACCTGCCAAAGACTCCCCTCCCTGAAGCCAGGCAAGCAGTCAGAACGTCACTGTCAGAAAGTGCTCCTAAAATTGCAGGAAAGTGCTAGCTGGTTATGACTCAGCACTTGCCATGTGCCTGGCCTTGGCTAAGTGCATTGCAGGGCAGAATGCCCATGTGTTTTTCCAGAACAAAGGCCATGAGGTGAACCTAGCCCTGGGACAGCTGGGCAGGCCTGGTTCTGACTGTGAATTTCCCTAATAAGTGACTGAGACTCAGCAGCATGAGAACCTGGTGCTTCTCCTGGGGGCAGTCTGCCTCTTTGGGGAGGAAAGTGTGGGGGCGGAGGGGGCAAGGGAAAAACTATGGCACGGCTTGCTGCTCAGATGCCAGGTGAGAGAGGTAGGCGGGCTTGGAGGGTCTGCTGCCTCTGCAGGCCTGGTCCCAAGCCTGGCCCCATCCTGCCCTCCCGAGCACCCCAGCCTCACCATTCCTCCCTGGGGCAAGGCGAAGGGAACATCCAGTGGAAAGGGAAAAACAGATGCTTCCCCCCAATTCCTGGCCCGCCTGCCAAGCAAACACAAAATGGGCGCCTGGGAGCATTCCTGCTGTGAACTCCCCATCAGCAGCCAGCCAAGCCTCCCAGGGGCTTCCCAAAAGCCACTCGAAGCTCGACTACCTTGGCTGGTCCAAGAGTGATGGGGGCAAACCCTGGTGGCAACTCCCAGCTTCTCCATCTTCAGCCATTGTCCCTGAACTCCACGGACCCCCAGAGACTCAGGATGGGGGAGGCCGGATGCAGGCGAGCTGGGCTTGTGCGCCAGGCCAATGGTCATGTTTATCTCTGTGCAAGAGCCGGAGCCAAGCCCTGGGAGGACAGCTTAGAGCCAGAAACCAAGGGAAGGAAAAAATGTAGTCTGCAAGCAGGAAAAAAAAAAAAAGGCAGGGGAGAGTAAAAGAGAGGAAAAAAGTGTCGGGAGGTAGCCTTCTTGGGGGCAAGAGTGCTGTTCTGGGGCCTGAGAGAAGGGCATATCACCCTCTGCGTGGGAGGGAATTCCCTCCACCTCCATGCTGTCTACCCGTTCGGAGAGAAAGGAAGAAAACAATTTGAAATTGGCACTGGGATCGAATGTGGTAGAGGCAGCCCCCAGCTGGCCCGCTGGCAGTTAGGCCCCCACTGCCTGCTTTGCTGCCTGCCAGCCATGTAGCCTCACGTCAGTGCCTCCACTTCTCCAGGCCTCAGTGGCCCCATCTGCTGCGGAGGGTCTGGAGAGGAGAAGGGGAAGGCCACGGGGGTGGGCTGGCCAGACCCTGTGCACCTTCGGAGAGGGGATGGCTATTTCCACCATCTTTACAGACCACACAACCTTTGGGTTACAAAACTCCAGTAGATGAGACATTCCATCTCACGTCCTGCCAATTAAAATGAGAGCTGCTGAGTTTTCCGTTGGTTCTAAATTACCAGAGAAAAAACCCAAGCAGAACCCAGTTCACCACCTATTAGGAAAAAGCATTGCCTTCTGTGGAATTGCCTCGACATTCTCTTTAAAAAATTTTTTTGTCTTTTAAAATAAAAAAAAAAATAGAACTTATTTTAAAAAAATTTTTGGACCGGGCGCGGTGGCTCACGCCTGTAATCCCAGCACTTTGGGAGGCCAAGGCGGGTGGATCACAAGGTCAAGAGATCGAGACCATCCTGGTCAACATGATGAAACCCCATCTCTACTAAAAATACAAAAATTAGCTGGGCATGGTGGCACATGCCTGTAATCCCAGCTACTCAGGAGGCTGAGGCAGGAGAATTGCTTGAACCTGGGAGGCGGAGGTTGCAGTGAGCCGAGATCGTGCCACTGCACTCCAGCCTGGTGACAGAGCGGGACTCTGTTTCAAAAAAAAAAAAAAAAAACTTTTTAAAGACAGAGCTTTGCTTTATTGCCCATTCTGGAGTGCAGTGGCGCAATCTCAGCTCACTGCAGCCTCCACCTCTCAAGTTCAAGCAATGCTCCTGCCTCAGCCTCCTGAGTAGCTGGGATTACAGGCGCCCACCATCACCATGCCTGGCTAATTTTTGAATTTTTAGTAGAGAAGGGTTTTTCCATGTTGGCCAGACTGGTCTTGAACTCCCTATTCTCAAGTGATCTGCCCCCTTCAGCCTCCCAAAGTGCTGGGATTACAGAGATTACAGGCATAAGCCACTGTGCCCGGCCAGTCCTTGGCATTCTCTGAGTGGAGAGAGGCTCCTATTTCAGAGGTAATGGGAGTGGATCATATAACACACCTATTGAATTTCCTTCCCACCATTAACCACACTCTGCACCTTCCCCTTCTCCCCACGGTGGCTTTTCCTCAACAATGTGCTCCGCGATTTGGAAGCTTCCTCGAAGTGTATAACCGGAGAGCACTGAAAGTGGGGCCTCTCGGAGGAACCTGAGCTTGCCATCTCATGTAGCAGAGCAGCAAGAAGACTGGGGGTGCCTCCTGTAGGGCAGCCGAGGACGAGGGTCCAAGTTCTGAGGAATACTCCGGGTTGTTTTATCGTGGTGGGGATTAGTTTGCTTGTGGCAATGTTTAGGTTGCAAAAAAGGAGTTTAAAAGTCCCAAAAGGCTAAAAATATTGATGGGGTTCAGTCAAAAGTCCTGAAGGCAACTCGGAAATTAAGATGTTCCATCTTAGCCGGGTGCCCTGGCTCATGCCTATAATCTGAGGTGGATCACTTGGGCCCAGGAGTTCAAGACCAGCCTGGGCAAAATGGTGAAACCCTGTCTCCACAAAAAAATATATATATACAAAAATTACCTGGGCATGGTGACGCATGCCTGTAATCCCAGCTACTTGGGAGGCTGAGGTGGGAGGATACCTTGAGCCTGATTGGGGGGAGTTTGCAGACAGCTGAGATGGTGCCACTGCACTCTGGCCTGAACAACAGAGCCAGACACTGTCTAAAAATAAACTAAAACTAAATTTAAAAAGGACATCCTATGACCCTGTTAACAGCCTTCTTGGTAGGGTCTGGAAGTCTTGCCTCAGTGATGCGCATGTGGAACTGGAAGAGGGCAGGGGTGCTCTCTCCCACCTGGTGGCTGTGCCCTGACCTGGTGGCTCTGTTTTTTGAGCTACTTCCCCACAGGGACAACTTGGCAGCAAGCAGGTCCTGCCACAGGCAGAAAAACCGGAATGTGGGAAAGTATATTCCTTTCCCCTAAAGAGCTGGTGAGAGTCAGGCTCCTCATACCCCATCACTGCAGGATATACCCACACCTGCAAACACGGCCTTGGGGCTTGGCACTGGGACCAACGGGTTTCTCTTACCTTCCGGAAGATCCAACTCTCTCAGTTCTAGCAGAAAGAGGGATACAAATGTGTAGGACCAGAAAGTCACCCCTCAATGCAGCCAATGTCCCTCATTTCACAGGGAAAGCAAATTCCCAGGCTGAGTTGCCAGAGGCCAAGCTGAGGTGGTGGCCTTTGGCGAAGGCTGGAGGGCCAATGGCTGCCAGTTCTGGCCTCTCAGGAGCACGGCATGGCTCTCTGACCCTTTACAAAGGCACTGGGACCTCCTGCTCCCGGCCACTGGCCTCCCACAGCCTTCAAGAGTCACAGTCCAGGCAGCTACTGGACTGAAGCCAGTCAGGCAGGCCCATGGCGGAGACGCTCAGAACATGGCGCAGACTTCCTCACCACTGTGAGGAAGGCTAGCGAGGCCCTGAACTGTGACACGAGCGTGGAGACTCTTCAAACACACCGTCTCCCATACTACAATCATCCTAAGAAGAGGTCATTTTTCCTTTTAAAAATTATTTGAGACAGGGTCTCACTATGTTGCCCAGGCTGGTCTTGAACTCCTGGCCTCAAGCCATCCTCCTGCCTCAGCTTCCCAAAGTGCTAGGATTAGAGGTGTGCTCACCACTCCCAGCTAATTAACTTTTTTGTAGAGATGAGGTCTCACTTTGTTGCCTAGGCTGGTCTCAAAACTCGTGGGCTCAAGCAGTCCACCTGCTTCAGCTTCCGTAAGTGCTGGGATTACAGGTGTGAGCCATCTTGCCCAGCCAATTTTTCTATTTTAAAGAGAATTACAAATGAAGCTCAGCGATGTAAAGTAGTTAATCCAGCTCTTAAGTACCAAAAGACATTCCAGTTCAGCCAGTCTCTTCATCAAACTTCCCAAATGCTAAAGGCAGCAAAAACTCCTGCTCTGGATCTAGGAACAAGGCCTGTGATCCTAGTTTGTGGAATAGCTGAAGAATTTTCCAGAAGTCTCTAACTCCTCAGAGAAAAGAACACTTTTCCTCCTTATGCAAGCCTGCTGTTAGGCCTTGGAGAGCCGAACGGGTGTGGCTGTGCGGGCGCTGGATCACGCGCTAAACCTCACCCACCAAACCTCACCCACCCACCAAGCGACAGACGGAAAGAGACAGACGGCAAGGCCAGTGGGTATGAGGACTCCACGCCAGGTCTCTGAACCTGTCTCCCGGAATGCCGTAAGCCAGGCTGTGACAGTCAAAATGGCTGCTTTCTGCTGAGAAAGGATGAACTATGACTTCCCCGGGGAAAGCAAACAAACCTTGGCAGTAGGGGAGGCCGCTCAGTGTGAACTTGGTTTGCACAATGTGTTCGGTTACATAATGGAGGATTGGATTGCGCAGTTCTCTCCTTGGTGAGAGGGAGCTCTTCCTGGAGTGCCCACCAGCTCCTCCCTCCTCAGGAGAGGGGTGTGGCTGGATCCTTGGCAACGCTATGATCCCCTAACAGGGAACTGCTGGGGTGCTTTCTCCCTCCTGCAACCCCCCACCTTACCCCACAGCCCCTTGGAGACTCTGCTCCTAAGCCACCAGGTCTGCGTCAAGAACCTAGGGGGCCAGCTGGGCTAGGCAGTGACCCTCCTCCTCCTCAGGGCCCTCGACCTGTCTAAGGTTTGGCCTCCCCTACCCTGTGGCCAGGGCCTTCACTCCACTGAGTGTCTTCACGGGACCCAGTAGAGGCCACAGGGCCCACTGAGGCCCCATCCAAACTCGCTGCTTCCCTCCTAGATTCTTTTCCTGAAATCCCTTTGGACTTAGCCACAGAATCATCACGTAGGAGAGCCGCAAGGAGCCTGCAGATGGCTGAGCCGAACCTCACTTTATAGATGAGGTCCAGAGACGGGACACGCTATGGCAGAGCTGGGACATGACCCAAGTCTCTTTTCCAGCCCAATCCTCTTGCCACATCACCGTCTTAGGTCTCAAAGGAATGAGTTGCTATTGATGGGATTTATGACCTAGCAGAGGTGGGTTTTGAGTATGAGATCCTAGAGGCCCTTCACATCGCTACCTGTCTACTCCATCTGTGCCCACTCCCACCCCGAGTGGGTGGGCTTCGAGCTATTTTTTCAGCAGGGGTGACCAGCTCATGCTTGGCCTTCCCTTATCTGGTACGCCCAGCTGTGTTCCATACTTTTGAATCTCTTGGTGTAAGAACTGAGAAATGAGTCTTGGTAGCCCCCTGCCTTCCCATGTCTGGGCCTGGGCCAAGACACCAGAATGGGAGTCAAGGTGTCAGGTGACCAATTACCAAGCCTGGGTATGCTGGCTCTCAGGGCAAGAGGAGGGGCACTGTGCATGGGTGACCCTGGGCTCCCTGAAAGAGCCAGTTATGCTTGACATCAGGCAGGAACCAGGGTACCCCAGGAGAAGCCTGAACAGAGAGCCACTCTGGCTCCTGCAGTGGCCAAGATGCCCTTTCTGCAAAGGTCCCTCTGCCTGCAGAACCCGCACTCAGGGCTTCCTGAAGAAATTCCACCCGCGTAAGTCTGCGCCAGCTAGTGTTTCAGGCACAGCTGAGAGGCAGGCAGGATCCTGCAGAGAGCTTGTGGCATGTCGAAGATGGTGCTGAGGCTCACCCCGGCTGCCTTGTTGAGTAGTTATTTTCTGTGGCAGGTATTCCTTTCCTGGAATTGGGAAGATGGCGGCAGAAAGCTCGGGAGTCCCCTGGCTTACAGACTGAGCTAGTTCAGTTTATCCAGTAGGTCACATACCAGCTTGACCCACACTGCAAACACATCAGGCCGTGCAGGCCGGGCACACTCCTGCCCCCATGCCTTTGCACTCCGGGCAGCAGCTTGGCTGCTCCCTAACTCTCCGGGTCTGTATCAATTCACCCTTCCGTGCGGCCTTCCCTTTCCACCTGGCACTCCTCTTCCCTCTTTCAAGTTGTATTCATCTCCATGGCACACTTGATCTTCTAACATACTTTGTTTTACAAATGTACTTTATTAGCCACTCTGCCCCAGAACTGCAAGTCACGAGGGCATGCTTCCCCGCCCCAGTTCCACAGCGAGCCGGCCCTAAGCACCGCCCACAGGGCCCTCCAGGTGTGGACTCTTGGGAAAGAAAACTGCTTGCAGAACACTCCCAGAGTTTTTGCCACGAAGTCAGACCAAGTGGGGCCAGTGAAAGGCCCCTTAATATCTCCCAAACCCTGCTCCCTGAAAGAGGCAACCATTACACCAGAAAACAATGTTGCTTTCTGGAGAAGTGTGGCTTTCTGAAAATGTTTATTTTAAATTACGCTTGATTCAGAGGAGGCTGCACAATGGTACCGAATCAGGCACCAGCCCCAAGGTCCTCAACAATTTTCCACCAACAGCTCATCAATCGCAGCAAAGAGCTGTCCTGGAATCCGGCCTGCCAAGTGGACGGGTCCCCCCCACCTCCCACCTCCAGCCACAAGCTGAGCCCTCACAGAGTTGCCAGGGCAGCGAGTATTGCCTGCGGGGAAGGATCCAGGCTTTGTGGAAACTGAAGTTTAAACAATGGGAGGTGGGGCATGGAGGGTTATTCAATTTTAAGAAAAAAAGATCGAAATTAGAATTACAACATTGCTAGGTACCCTTCTCGGAAGCCGGCCAGGGCCAGGAAGGAGCTAGAAGCTCAGGGAAAACCGATCCCTGCCCAGGAGGGAGGCAGGCGAAGACTCGGTCTCCGCGGCGCTCCTGCTCAGGTTGACCACAGTCCCTGGCTTGGACCACAGGGTGAACTCCAGGGCAAGCTTCCTGTTCTGCCAGCGGAGAGGGCTGGCCTCCTCTCCCGGGACCAGAGCGGGAGGTGCGGGGCGGCGCGCTGGGGCGGCAGGCGGAGATGAAAGCGCTTTTCAACTAACAGGTGTGATCAGTGTTCGGACTTGGCTGACAAATAAGTGCAATTCACCGCGGAGAGCCCCGCGGCCCTGGGAGCTGAGCTCGCCCAGGCCAGGGAACGCGGTGCGCTCCCGGGGTCGCGAGCCTCAGGCCCTGCAGCGTCCGCCCGCCGTCGGGACGCAGAATTCCCTGCAAGAGTGGCCCGCGGCCGCCTGCGGGGCTCCTTCCTCTGGGCTGCGCGCCAGCAGGACGGACGGGCGGCGGCGCGCGCGGTCTCTCCGCAGGGGCAGACGCTGGGGCCGGCCCGCCTGCAAATCCCTCTGCACCCCCGCGGGCCCGAACCCTCGGCGCCCCGGCCCGCCGCCCGCCCCTGCCGCCCCGCCCGCTCGGAGCCCGAACCGCATCTGCGTCCGGAGAGTGCGGGCACGGCCGGCCCCGGGCGCTTACGGTCAAGGTGCGCAGGCTCCGGCTGCGGCAGGCGCGCGGTCCCTCCGGCTACCCAGCTCCCTTTGACTCCTCTCCCGCCGCCCTGGCGCAGTCTCCGCCCAAGCCCGGCCTCCGAATGGGGCGTTCCCCGGCCTGGACGACCTGGCTTCGGTTCCCGGGAAAATCTCTTCGCCTCAAGGCTCCACCTCCGCCAGAGATAAAACGGGCTACTCAAAGGGCGGTCCGCGGCCCTGCGGCCAGAAATGAAAAGAAGTATTTAGCAACTCTTAAGGCAATTTGATTCTGAAACTTTGTCAGTTGAATCTAAAAACAAAAATCCAAACTTGGATGGTGTTTTGTTTTTGTTTTTGAGGCAGGGTCTCACTCTGTCACCCAGGCTGGAATGCAGTGGTGCGAACTTGACTCACTGCAGCCTAGACATCCTGGGCTCAAATGATCCTCCCGCATCAGCCTCCAGAATAGCTGGGACTACAGGCCATGTCACCATACACAGCTAATTTTTTAATTTTTGTAGATATGGGGGTCTCACTTTGTTTCCCAGGCTGATCTTGAACTTCTGGGCTCAAGCGATCCACCTGCCTCCGCCTCCCAATGTGTTAAGATTATGGACGTGAGCCACTGCACCTGGCACTGTATGTCTTTTTAATTTTAATCTTTCTAGAAATTCATTCTTAGTGTATTTTACAAACGTATTGGTCCGTGATAGATTGCGAAATTTAAAAACAAATTTGTGTCTTTACAATGTGAGAAGCAATAGTGTGAAGCACTCTTGGAGGTCTTCATGGTGAGGACCAACATAGGACGCTGAATTCAGTGCCGGAGAGCAACTGCTTAGTGAATCCGCTCTTGCTTTGGAGGGAGCTCAGGGCCCAGGTGGGTGGTTGCTGGGGCTCTTGTGGCTTCCGTGAGAGCGTTGATCCCTAGCGCAGCATCTTTAGAAAGCCTGCCCCATCGCCTCTGCCATCGCCCCTCCCCTCCCCACTCCACCTGCTCAGCGGTGCAGTTCTTTCAACCACCAGCCACCTCATGATTTCGGCTGACAGACCACAGTTAGGAGGCCACATGCAGGGCCCGTGGTTAGAGTTTTAAGCCGTCACTCTGCGCACTTCAGGATAAGGTTCAGCCCCACTCGCCTTCCCTTGGCCTCTAAACTTGCTGCTCATCCTGGCCCAAGAACTCTCCATTTTAATTAAGACAGGCTATTATCTGGCCAGCAGACACGTTCACCTCTGTCCCACCTCCAAGCTTTTGCTCTTGCAGTAAAGCTGGACAGGATGCCCTCCTCCTTCCATACAGGGGGTCCTCATGTCCTTTAATTGGACACCCTCCTGTACAGGCTTTCTCTGTGCCTTCAGTCTCTGACATCTCTGTGCTCCTTTCAGAACCTGCAGTCTGGGAGAGTTCCTTCCCCTCCCCTCCAAATAGTTTACACAGAAGCTCTGCCTCTGGCCACTTCACCAGGGGACTCAAATTTGTTAGTCTTAAAACTGCAGCGATGGTGAAACAGGAGGCAGGACTCAATGCCAGAGGTGGGGCTTGGACAAACTGAGGACTAGCTAAAACAGGGATGTGTCCGCCAGTATGCTGTGTCAGTGTACCATGGCACGACCCCCAAGTTAACACCCCCCTTCCACGGCAATGACGCAGCGACTTAGAAGTTACTACTTTTCCTAGAAATCTCTGCATAAACTGCCCCTTAATCTGCATATAACTGAAAGTGGGAATAAACATGACTGCAGAATTGCCCAGAGCTGCTGCTCTCAGCACACTGCCTGTGAGGTAGCCCTGCGCTACAGGAGCAGGGCCTCTGCTGCGGCTGGACACCACTGCCTCAGTAAAACTTGCTGCCTCACACCACCACTGACTCTTGAATTCTTTCCTGAACAAAGGTGAAAACCCTTCGCAGCCCGGCGCGGTGGCTCACATCTCTGATCCCAGCACTTTGGGAGACCAAGGTGGGGGGATCACCTGAGGTCAGGAGTTTAAGACCAGCCTCACCAACATAGAGAAAGACAGCCTCTACTAAAAATACAAAATTAGCCAGGTGTGGCAGTGCATGCCTATAATCCCAACTACTTTCGAGGCTGAGGCAGGAAAATCACTTGAACCCAGGAGGCAGATGTTGCAGTGAGCCAAGATGGCACGATTGCACTCCAGCCTGGGCAACAAGAGCAAAACTCTGTCTCAAAAAAAAAAAAAAAAAAAAAAAGCCAAATTTTATACTTTAAGAGGATGAGTTTTTATGGGTATGTGAATTATATCTCAATAAAGTTATTTATTTGTTTGTTTGTTTTTGAGATAGTCTCACTCTGTTGCCCAGGTTGGAGTGTAGTGGCACAGTCTCAGCTGCAACCTCCACCTCCTGGGTTCAAGTCATCCTCCTGCCTCAGCTCCCTGAGCAGCTGGAATTGCAGGAACCTGCCACTATACCCGGCTACTTTTTGTATTTTTACTAGAGATGGGCTTTCACCATGTTGGCCAGGCTGGTCTCAAACTCCTGACCTCAAGTGATCTGCCTGCCCTGGCATCCCAAAGTACTGGGATTACAGGCATGAACCACCACGTGGGGCCAAAGCTGTTGTTTTTTAAAAACTGTGTTGAGACGGCAGCCTCACTTTTGTGTCCTAATACCCTCCTCCTTGGTTCATCATCCATCCAGCATTGGGCTATGAAATCTCAAATAGTGCAAGATTTTTCAAAGTACAGTCTACATATGGGCAGTATAAAAGCAAATGCAGCAGAGTCCAACTCAGCAGGGCAAAATTTAGACAGATTTTCACTGCTTTTAGCTAAAAGCCATTGAAATGTTTATGGAGGAAAAGAATGGGTATAGTGTGATCTTTAGAATAAATTATATTTTGTAAAAAATCAGAGCAATGCAAGAAAAAGATAATGGGAAAAAGAGAAAAAAAACAGAGCAAGGCTGTTCTTCTGCATAAACGTCTGGAGAGTTTCCAGGTACAGCAGGTAGAATGAAAAATAGTGTGTGGGAGGCAATCTTGGATAAAAATTGTAGACCAATTCCTGATTCAACAAAAAGGAAACAACATTGTTTATGCCAAAAATGAACAAAATGGATATAATCATGAGGAAGCATCAGACAAACCCCACATCAACATTTTACAAAATCGCTGGCCTACACTCTTCAAAACGGTCAGTGTGAAAAAAAGGGCAATATCATAAAAGATAAGGAAGGCCAAGAAGCTATTTCTGATTAAGGGGGACTAAAGAGCCATGAAAGCTCATTGCAGTGCTCTGTTCTAGATTCGATCCTGGCCCAAAAGGAAAAGGTTCTATAAAGAATATTCTTGGGAAAATTGGTGAATTTGAAGGAGGTCTGTAGATTCAATAATAGTATTATATTAATGTTAAATATCTTGCTTTTGAAAATTGAATTATTTTCTGAGTGAATATCATTGATCTTAAGAAATATACACTGAAGTATTCAGTTGGTGCAAAAGTAATTGCAGTTTTGCCATTACTTTCAATGGCAAAAACTGCAACTAGTTTTGCACCAACCTAATATTTAAGGAATTATGTTTGAAATTTAAAATGGTTCAGCGTGTACACATACATAGGAACTGTATGGCTGTGATACTGAATTATAAAGCAAATGCAGCAAAGTGTTAATATTAGTGTCTGGGTAAAACACGTATAGGAGTCTCACAACATTACAACAAGTTTACTGCCATTAGCTACCATTATCCATGGCTAATGGCATTTGGAACACCACATAACAAAACAACTGACTCTATTTTATCACCCGCCATTGAGGCCAATCAGGTTACTACCCACCACACACACAACTTCCAACTGATGTTTTAGTGCCTCACTTTTAAATATTGAAGGATCCCCAGACACCTGGGCAAAGCCTGTGACATGAAGGGCAAAGCCCAAAATAGAGAAAAACTGCTCACAGGCAACAGAGACTAGGCAAAAAGCAGAAAAATCTTCAAAGAAATCATAATACCCTTGAAGATATGAGAAGAATTGTATCTATGAAACGGGGACAATAGATAATCTGGAAAAAAAGAAACATTCAGTGAATTAGACAATACTTTTTGAAATAAAAATTCTAATAGAAAGTTCAGAAGATAGAATTGAGAATTCTCCCAGAAAAACAGAACATGTATTAAAGAGATGGACAGTGCGGGGAATGGGAAGGGAAAGAAAATAGATGACCAATCCAGGAAGTACCCAGGCTAATGTGAGTTCTATGAGAGAGAAAGAGGATACCAAACAAAGGAAATTATTAAAGAAATAATCCAATCATATTTCCCAAACCAAAGGACACATGTCTCCAGATTGAAAAGGCACACTCAAAAGTTAGAAAACCCATACCAATGCAAGATACTGTGAAATTTTAGAATGTTAAAAAAAAATGGAAGATCCTAACAGCTTCGAGAGAGAGGGAAAGATTTTCAAAAAGGTTAACACAAAGATCATCAGACTTCTCAACAGCAACACTGGCTGTCATAAGTAGTGCAGCAAGGCCTTGAAAAGTCTATGGGCAAAGTGTTTCTAACTATTCTATAATAAAGTGTGGGGGCAAATAAAAGGCATTTCCAAACATTCAAGGACTAAAATCATTTTTACTTCTCACGCACCCTGTCTTGGGAACTTACTAGAGGATATACTCCAGCAAAACAAGAAAGTTAAAATATAAAAGGGGAAGACATGGTTTTTGGGAAACAGAGGATCTAACACAGATTATCAGCAAAGGGGAGTCTCAGCTAGACAGCTGTACTGAAAGAGTAGACAGCAGCTTGTCCCAATTAGAAGAAGAAGACAAGGAGGGGGAAGGAGTGAAAGACAAAGGGTGCCAGGAAGCAGATCTCAAGTGAGAGGATGGGGAAGAAAGAATTAATGCATTAGCTGATAACGTTTTTGGAAAATAATATAAATGGACATTTGTCACATCTGATGGTATATTGAGGGGAGAATTAACACAATACATAGAAAAATAAGCAAAGGGAAAAAACTACAAGAAAAAATGAAAAATTAGAAAATGTAATCATGGCACATTGCTTGGCTCTGTAATGGACAATATTTATATAATCATAATTATGTAGGCATTATTGATTTAGGCCTGGTGCAGTGGCTCACACCTGTAATCCCAGCACTTTGGGAGGCCAAGGCAGGTGGATCACTTGAGGCCAGGAGATTGAGACCAGCCTGGCCAAAATGGTGAAACCCTGTCTCTACTAAAAATACAAAAATTAGCCAGGCTTGGTGGTGCATGCCTGTAATCTCTGCTATTCGGGAGGCTGGGGTACAAGAATTGCTTCAACCTGGGAGGTGTAGGCTGCAGTGAGCTGAGATGGCACCATTGCACTCCAGTGTAAATGACAGAGCAAGACCGTCTCAAAAGGAAAAAAAAGACCTTATTGATTTTACAAAAATTATTACTATATTTTGAGGTTGCAGTGGGAGCAGTAGGGTTTAGTGTAAGAAAAATGCATTATAAGCATAATATTTATACAGAGATAAATACCAAAAGACTTGAAAGTAGAATAGGAGAAGAGGAACAGGGCATTGTTTTTATTCTAAGGCTTGATTATTTGATTTTTTAAAAAATGTGCATGAGTAATAAGAAAAGTTAATTTTGAAATACTGTTTTCTGGTGCAGATACCCCTGTATTGATTGCTTTTTCTTCTTTTTCGTCTGTATTCTAAAACATGTCTTGCATTCTTTCCAATTCCAGGGTTCAGATGGGTTCAATAACCTGCCCTTTCCTTCTGTTCTTCACCTCAGGCTTTTCTTTCACTTTTTTTTTTTTAGATAGAGTCTTGCTCTATTGCCAGGCTGGAGTGCAGTGGCATGATCTCAGCTCACTGTAACCTCCTTCTCCTGGGTTCAAGTGATTCCCCTGCCTTAGCCTCCCAAATAACTGGGACTACAGGTGGGTACCACCATGCCCAGCTAATTTTTGTATTCTTACAGAGACAGAGTTTCACCATGTTGGCCAGGATGGTCTCGAGCTCTTGATCTCATGATCTGACCACTGTGGCCTCCCAAAGTGCCGGGATTACAGGCGTGAGCTACCGCGCTTGGCCTCCTTATTCTTATTCACCCCTGGACTTCTGCTCTGCACTACCCTCTCTGGAGGCTCTCCATACTTTCTAATCACTTCCTAACCATGTGGCAATTTAAAGGTCATTGATTGCACTAGACTCTGTGCGCATCTTATCATGGTTAGATTCTCAAAAGCACGTATCATTTGCTATTTACTACAAAAATATTTGCTACTTCAAGATTAACAAATTACAAATCCACTGGAAGATTAAAGGGGTGGAGGTAGGGATACCAAATGGCTGCAAAATATCCTAAAGAGAGAGCATTTTATAAGAATGCCAATTACATAGAATTGTTTCATATCTGTGTTTCCTCAATATTTTTGTAATCAAGTACAGTATAGTTACCAATTACCTGTTTGACTGTGGTGCTACCAACCAACCAATCAACAAATACAAGTTAAGCAGAATGGCCAGTTTCTAGAAATTTGCCCAGTAAAACAGCAAAGATAATTTACACAGATATCTGTTGGGAAATATCGGAAAACTAACACTGGGCGCGGTGGCTCATGCCTGTAATCCCAGCACTTTGGGAGGCTGAGGCGGGCAGATCACAAGGTCAAGAGATCAAGACCATCCTGGTCAACATGGTGAAACCCCATCTCTACTAAAAATACAAAAATATTACCGGCGTGGTGGCGGGCACCCGTAGTCTTAGCGACTCGGGAGGCTGAGGCAGGAGAATCACTTGAACCCGGGAGGCGGAGGTTGCAGTGAACCGAGGTTGCGCCACTGCACTCCAGCCTGACGACAGAGCAAAACTCTGTCTCCAAAAAAGAAGACAAAAAGAAAACTAACAAAATAACATATCCTATGCACTGAATCACTACAAATGGAAAATAACTTCGATTTTACATAACTTTCATAGTTTATAAAAAGTTGTGAATGAAGAGGAAAGATGCAAAATGTTGCATTTTTAAGCACTTTTCCTCTGCCCACAGAAAGGAAGGGTACATTATTACTTACCCAATTCTACAAATTAAATGGCTTCGCATTGACTCTCCATATCACTCTCTCCCTGGATTCTTGATATCTCACACCATACTGTGGTCCCAGAATTTGAAGAGCAGTGGTCAACAGCATAATAGGGTGAAGACGAAAGGTCAACAGAAAAAGGTAAAGAAGCTAGTCTGTAAACACAACTGCAAGTTGTGGCAACTGGCCACAATAAAGCCCATCTTGAGTGAGCCCCCTATCGGCCTGCATTGGACGCCGCATCATGACTATGCCTTATTTAAGTAAGATAATCATTTTGTTCTTGTTCTTGTTTTGCAGAGGGTCGGTTGCCAGGGAGTGAGGGGAGGGGCAAGCTGTAATTTAAACTTCGCATTTTATTTTATTTTATTTATCTATCTATTTATTTATTTTTTGAGAAGGAGTTTCACTCTTGTTACCCAGTCTGGAGTGCAATGGTGCGATCTCGGCTCACCGCAACCTCCGCCTCCTGGGTTCAGGCAATTCTCCTGCCTCAGCCTCCTGAGTAGCTGGGATTACAGGCACGTGCCACTACGCCCAGCTAATTTTTTTTTTTTTTTTTGTATTTTTAGTAGAGACCACCATGTTGACCAGGATGGTCTCGATCTCTTGACCTCGTGATCCACCCACCTCGGCCTCCCAAAGTGTTGGGATTACAAGCGTGAGCCACCGCGCCCAGCCTAAACTTTGCTTGACATGTCAACTGGCTCTACCAGGTTTTTAAGATGATAGTGTTAAAAACCCATTCCTCTTCTTGAAGAGTAAAACCATGTGTAACCCTTTTGGCTGATTCTTTTGATATTTATTCCCACACTTCCAAATAACATGCTTGCAGTGTTCCTTTTAGTTGATGTATTTTATTTTATTTTATTTTATTTTATTTTATTTTATTTTATTTATTGAGACGGAGTCTCGTTCTGTCACCCAGGCTGCAGTGCAGTGGCACAATCTCGGCTCACTGCAGCCTCTCTCTCCCAGGTTCCAGCAAATCTCCTGCCTCAGCTTCCCAGGTAGCTGAGATTACAGGCACCTGCCACTATGCCTGGCTAATTTGTTTTGTTTGTTTGTTTGTTTGTTTTAGTAGAAATGGGGTTTCACCATGTCGGCCAGGCTGGTCTCAACTCCTGACCTCAGGTGATCTGCTCACCTCCACCTCCCAAAGAGCTAGGATTACAGGTGTGAGTCACTGCACCTGGCCTAGTTGTTGTTTATTAAACCTCGTTTGAGGCACTATCTGTTGAAGACCTCAACAGACATAGAAACTAGCTCTTTCTCAACTGACCTCACTGCACAGATTTCCCATCCTCCTGTGTGTTTCAAAATTGTTTATTTTAGTGGAGGGGAGCCAGAGATCACCTCATCCCCTGCTTTAGCTCTTAGCGTGCTCCTTAGCTGAATCTAGAAGCCAGACTGACACCAGGCAGATTAACAAGAGAAAAACATACACACTTCTTAGGTTTACATGTACGTGGGCTCTTCACAGGAGAGTGAAGTCCAAAGATGTGGCCAAAGCAAGGTGCTTTTGCTTTTATACATTTTAGACAAAGAACAGAACATTTGAGAAGAAATGGCACAATAAAGACAGTCTGGCTGGGGCAGGACATTTTCTAGGGGAGTCACTGGGACATACACGGAGGAGGGGTTTGAAACAGTTGGGAGATAAGGATGACTTCATTAATAGATTTATGTAGGTCCATTGCAGGTGTCTGTTCCGGGTCTTGGGGGATGAGGACTATTTTCTCGCCCATGGTAGGGTGAGGGCACCCCTGCTCAGAGGCATCTATTTATGGCTTGCTGCATGCAGAAAGAGACAGGTCAGCTCACCCTTTTTGAAACTACAATTTCTCCAGTGTCTTCAAACTTGAATAATCAATATATTAATCTGGCATATTTGGGATGGCACATTCTTCACTCCATAGTCATATCAACATTAACATTCAGTGTTTTCTTAATATGAAGGCAACTCAGGGCTGATCCATAGTAAACAATGAGTGATTTTATTTTCCCGTGTAACAATTTGCTTTCGTTAGAATTAATGTTTTAAACATTTGTTTAGTTTTCTGTGCATTAATCACTACATTTCAATTCTAACATCTCCGCCAGTTATTTCATAGGGATGGGCGTGGTGGCTCACCCCTGTAATCTTAGCACTTTGGGAGGCAGAGGTGGTAGGGGGATCACTTGAGCCCAGGAGTTCAGGACCAGCCTGGGAAACATAATGAGCCTATCTCTGCAATAAATTAAATTATTTTTAAAAACCTCTTCATAGTAAATCAATCACCATCTAGTTTATTCCATTTCATTTTCCTAAAGAAGTGTGTCTGGAGCCTTCTGGCTTGCCTCCCATCTGGTCTGGTTGCTCCACGCCCAGCACACAGCTCTCATCCCAAGCTCTCCCTTCCCCACCATTCTGCAGAATCCTTCCTGCTCCCTCCTGTCTTAGGTATTCTGCTTCCTCTATCCCATAGCTTCCTCTGCCTTGGTTTACTCGTTTGTTTTAGAGGAACACATCCTTGAGTGGCTTCTTGAAAAGGGCATGGGGCAGGGAAAATTTTTGAGACATTGTGTAGAGTATTTATTTATTTGAGACAGAGTCTCACTCTGTCACCCAGGCTGGAGTGCAGTGGTGTGATCTTGGCTCACTGCAGCCTAGAACTGCTGGCTCAAGTGATCTGCCTGCCTCAGCTTCCTGAGTAGCTGGGACTATAGGTGTGCACCACCATACCAGGCTAATTTTTGTATTTTTAGTAGAGGTGGGGTTTTGCCACGTTGCCCTGTCTGGTCTGGAACTCCTGGGCTCAAGTGATCTGCCTGCCTCAGCTTCCCAAAGTGCTGCGGCTACATTGTGTATTTTGAGGCTTTTTTTTTTTTAAGACAGAGTCTCGCTTTGTCACCAGGCTGGAGTGCAGTGGCACCATCTCGGCTCACTGAAACCTCCGACTCTCAGTTTCAAGAGATTCTCCTGCTTCACCCTCCCGAGTAGCTGCGACCACAGGTGTGTACCACCATGCCTGGTTAATTTTTGTATTTTTAGTAGAGACGGGGTTTCACCATGTTGGCCAGGCTGATTTTGAACTCCTGACCTCAAGCAATCTGCCCACCTTGGCCTTCTGCCAAAATTTTTTAACCTTATTGGCAATTTCCTCAACTCCATTTTCTTTTATTGGAATTGTTGTTAGCCAAACCTTCAACGGCTTTTCATGTCCTCTTTCTCTCTCTCTCTCTCTTTTTTTTTGGTAACCTCTTTTTACTTTTTGGTACTATTTTCTGAGATATTTCTGCATTTTTTCATACTTCTACTTCTTTATTTTAGCTATGATGTTAATTTCTTAGAGCTGACTTTTGTTCTTTAATCTAGGTTTCTCTGAAAGCAGAGCCTGAGACAAAGACTTGTATACAAGGCAGTGGTCCCAGGAATAGGAGGAAGGGCTGGGGGCGGGGGGTGAAAAGTAAAGGGAGGAAAAGACAATACAACGATGTGCTTTCAACCTGGCCATGCTCTGGGCAACTGGTACATGGTTCTATGGGATGGATCTTCTGCTCCGTAAAATGAGCCTCAGAACTGTTCACCCAGGAGACAAAAAGAAATATCAGCTCCCATCCCACATTGGTCAAGGGTGATCGCACAGGCTTTAGCTTCCCTGCATTTCTGGGCTGCATGTGCACGAATGCTAAGATTCATATTAGGCCAAAAGGAATGGTCTAAAAAGAGTCTAAGTGACTATACCCAAATTTGACGGTTCTGTATAGTAGAAAGAGTAATGCTCCCCGCAAAGATATCCAGATCCTAATCCCTAGAACCTGTGAATGTTATTTTACATGGCAAAGGAAACCAGATTTGATTACAATGGGGAGATTACCCTGGGTATCTAGGTGGGCTATTACATGTACTCACAAGGGTCGTTCCAAGACAGGGGCAAGAAGGTAAAGGAGGAAGAAAGCAATGTGACAACATAAGCAGGGGTGGAAAAGATGATACAAGGTGGAGCCAGGGGCTGAGGAATGAAGACAGCCTCTGGAAGCTGGAAAAGGCAAGGAAACATTCTGCCCTATAGCTTCCAGAAGGATCCAGCCATGCCAACACCTTGATTCCCCAAGGGAGGAGATGCTTTCTGTTACTATGGACTAATTTGCACTTTTAAGGATTTTACAAAAATGAAATCATTCAGTATGTACTCTTTATGCCTGGCTTCTTTCACTAAGCATATTTTAAGGTTTATCTACTTTATCATGTGTATCAATAAACAGTTTCTTCTTTTTTTTTTTTGAGATGGAATTTCGTTGTTGTTACCCAGACTGGAGTGCAATGGGAGGATCTCGGCTCACCGCAACCTCCGCCTCCTGGGTTCAAGCAATTCTCCTGCCTCAGCCTCCCGAGTAGCTGGGACTACAGGCGTGCAACACCATGCCCAGCTAATTTTTTGTATTTTTAGTAGAGACGGGGTTTCACCTTGTTGACCAGGATGGTCTCGATCTCTTGACTCCCAAAGTGCTGGGATTATAGGCGTGAGCCACCGTGCCCGGCCACAGTTTATTCTTTTTCATTTCTATGTAGTACCATGATTTGTTTATCCAAAAACCTGTTGATAAACTTTTGGGTTGTTTCTAGTTTTCGGTTATTACAAATAAAGCTGCTACGAACATTTATGTACAAGAAAACATGTTTTCTTTTCTTTGGGGTAAATACCTAGGAGTAAAATGGCTGGGCCGCATGGTAGATGTATGTATTAATATAACATTTATTTATTTATTTTGAGACTGAGTCTTGCTTTGTCACCCAGGCTGGAGTGCAGTGGCATGATCTCAACTCACTGCAACCTTCGCCTCCTGGGTTCAAGCAATTCTCCTGCCTCAGCCTCTCAAGTAGCTGGGATTACAGTTGCCCACCACCATCTGGCTAATTTTTGTACTTTTTAGTAGAGATGGGTTTTTGCCATGTTGGCCAGGCTGGTCTCGAACTCCTGACCTCAAGTGATCTGCCTGCCTTGGGCTCCCAAAGTGCTGGGATTACAGGTGTGAGCTACCACACTGAGCTTCCTTTTTTTTTTTTTTTTTTTTTTTTTTTTGGCAGAGTCTCACTCTGTCAACCAGGCTGGAGTGCAGTGGGGCAACCTCGGCTCACTGCAAGCTCCGCCTCCTGGGTTCAAGCGATTCTCCTGCCTCAGCCTCCCAAGTAGCTGGAACTACAGGCACGGACCACCACACCCAACTAATTTTTGTAATTTTAGTATAGACGAGGTTTCACCATGTTGGCCAGGATGGTCTCGATCTGTTGACTTCGTGATCCAACTGCCTTGGCCTCCCAAAGTGCTGGGATTACAGGTGCAAGCCCATGCCAGGCTTCTTTTTTTGTTTGTTTGTTTGTTTTAGAGACAAGGTCTAGCTCTGTTGACCAAGCTGCCCTCCAACCTCAGCCTTCCAAGGAGCTGAGACTACAGGTGTGCATCACTGTGCCTAGCTGCAAATAATTTTTTCTAATATGTGGCTTGTCTTTCCATTCTCTTAACAGTGTCTCTAGAATAGCAGAAGATTTTCATTTTAAGGAAGTTCAGTTTATCTTTTTTTTCCTTTTACAGATTTTTTTGTTACAGGTGTGAGCCACTGTGCCTGGCCCTTGGGAGGAGCTTTATTATACAATATTGTATACATATTATATATAGTATACATATTATAATATATATTATATATTGTATTATAGCATATATTATATATATTATAGCATATATCATATATTGTATTATAATACATATGCAATATTATAATACATATATTATAAATATATTTAAATATATATTTATAATATATAAAAAACTTTAAAACATTTTTGTATACATTTATGGGGTACAAGTATGATTTTGTTATATATTCCTAATATGTAAAAATATACTTTTATTATATATTATAATACGTATACAATAGTAAGTTGTCAGTTCTTTATCACTGGCTCCTAGGAGGTAGTTGCTAAGTCTTAGAATTTCCTGAGTGATACAAGTGATTTTTTAAATTCATGGTGGATCACTGGGACCATACCTGAGTTTAAGCTAATAATATGATTCAGGATGGGGGCTGGCTGTGCCAGGAAGACCAACTATGGGATTAGAGGGTTGGTGCTTTGGCTCATCCTCCGGGAAGAGAAAGTGGGGATGAAGATTGAGTTCAATGGTGGCCAATGATTTCGATCATTCCTACATAATGAAACCCCAGTCAAAAGTCTAGACACCTGAAGCTGTGTGAGCTTCCCTAGTTGGTTCATCATACATCAGTGTGTTAAGAGGCTGACTTGTCCTAGGACACAGGACCTTTGCATTTAAGTGATCCTCCAAGACCTTACAGTATGTGTCTCTTCTTTTTTTGGCTGCTCCTGGTTTGTGTCCATTATGATAAAACTGTAACCATGTGTGCATTATTGAACCTGAAGGGGTAGTAAGAACACCTAAATGTGTAGGTTGTTGGTCAAAAGTGTGAGTGGCCTGGGAATTCCAGAGCTTGCAGCTTGTGTTTGAAGTGAGGCCGCCTCATGTTAGACTTTGCCCTTAACCTGTAAAGTCTGTGTTAACTCCGGACTAATATTTAGTGTCAGAATTGCACTGCAGTTTCCAACTATAATTGTGGACTTCTGTTTCTTCTTTTAGTTCCATCAGCTTTTGCTGTGTGCATCTGAAGCTCTGTTTATGCGCAATCCCATTTAGAATTGTGCCTTTTGGGTGAATTAACCCTTTTATCAATATATTGTCCTCTTTATCCCTGGAAATGTTCTTTGCTCTGAAGCCTACTTTGTAGAATATTAATATCGCCATGCTTCGCTTTCTTTTGATTAGCGTTTGCATGGTACATCCTTTTCCATCCTTTTAACTTACCTGTATCATTATATTTGAAGTGAGTTTTTCTCCCTAGTTTTAAACTTTTATTTTTACAGTCTTTAAATATCATCCACTAGAATCTAAACACCATAAGGGCAAAGTTTTTTAAAAAATCCATTCTGTTCCCTGCTATATTACTATTACATAGAAAAGTGTCTGGCCCGTAGCATGTGCTCAAAAGTTTGCTGAAAGACGGCCTAGCCACTCTCATGTAATTAGGAAGAAATGTCTCAAAATGTTAATGAGGGTTTGTCTCTAGGTGGAGTGATTGTAAGTGAACTGTATATTTGCTCTATAATATTCTACATTTCCCAGTTAGCAAAATAACTATGAATTATTTATAACTAGGAAAAATGTTACTTCATTTGAAAGTCTTTAAAACACTTTTATATACATTTATGGGGTACAAGTATGATTTTGTCATATGTGTAGTGGTGAAGTTAGGGCTTTCAGGGCCCCCATCACCCAAATAACATACCCATTGGGTAATTTCTCATCATCCCCCTCACCCTTCCGAGCCTCCATTGTCTATCATTCCACACTTTTTGTTCACGTGTACACATTACTTAGCTTCTCCTTCTAAGTGAGAACACATAGCATTTGTTTTTCGGTGACTGACTTGTTTCACTTGAGATAATGGCCTCTAGTTCCCTCCATGTTGTTGCAAAACACAATATTTCATTCTTCCTCATGGCTGAATGGTATTCCATTGTGTGTATATATGCATATATAGTGCACACACATACACACACACACACATTTTAACCCAGTCTTCTGTTGATGGACACTTAGGTTGATTCCATATCTTTGCTACTGTGACTAGACTGCAGGTATCTTCTTGAAATGATTTCCTTTCCCTTGGGTAGATAACCTAGTAGTGGCTGGCTGGCTCAAATGGTAGTTTTATTTTTAGTACTTTGAAAAATCCTATACCGTTTTCCATAGAGGTTGTACTAATTTATATTCTCATTAACAGTGTTTAAGAATTGTCTTTTCTTCACTATCCTTGCCAACATTTGTCATTTTTTGTCTTTTTATTAAGAGCCATTATAACTGGTATAAGATGAAGTCTCATTGGTTTTAATTTGCATTTCTCTGATAATTAGTGATGTTGAACATTTTTTCATGTGCCTGTTGGCCATCTGTATGCCTTTTAAAAAATATGTGTTTTGCTGGGCACAGTGGCTCATGCTTGTAATCCCAGCACTTTAGGAGGCCGAGGTGGGCGGATCACAAGGTCAGGAGATCAAGACCATCCTGACCAACATGGCAAAACTCCATCTCTACCCCAAAATACAAAAATTAGCTGGGCATGGTGGTGCACACCTGCAGTCCCAGCTACTTGGGAGGCTGAGGCAGGAGAATCGCTTGAACCCGGGAGGCAGAGGTTGCAGTGCGCTGAGATCGCACCATTGCACTCCAGCCTGGCAAAAGAGTGGGACTCCATTTTAAACAAATAGAAAAGTGTGTTTATGTCCTTTTTTGCTTTTTTTTTTTTTTTTTTTGAGACAAAGTCCCGCTCTGTGGCCAGGCTGAAGTGCACCTCTTTGCTGGGATTACAGGTGTGAGCCACCGTGCCCAGCCCTTTGCCCACTTTTTAATGGGATTGTCAGGTTTTTGTTTTTGTTGTCGAGTTGCTTCAGTTCCTTAAATTCTGGATATCAGGCCAGGTGTGGTGGCTCATGCCTGTAATCCCAGCACTCTGGGAGGCCAAGGCAAAAGGATCACTTGAGGCCAGGGGTTTGAGACCAGCTTGGGCATGTAGCATGACACTGTCTCATGCTATGTTGCCCAGGCTGGCCTCAAACTCCAGATAGATAGGTAGGTAGGAAGGTAGGTAGATAGATAGATAATTCTGGAGATTAATCCTCTGTTGAATGCATAATTTGCAAACATTTTCTCCCATTTTGCAGGTTGTCCACTCTGTTCATTATTTATTTTGGTTGAATTAAGTCCCATTTGTCTATTTTTTGTTTTTGGATGTGCTTTTGAGGATTTAGTCATGAATTCTTTTGACTAGATCAATGCCCAGGTTTTCAATTCCCTAGGTTTTCTTCTAGCATTTTTATAGTTTTAGGTCTTACATTTTCTTACATTTCAGTCCCCAATCTTGAGCTGATTTTTATATATCATGAAACAGGGGTCCAGTTTCATGCTTCTGCCATGCTGATGACCTCTGTGTGCTTACATCATATGCACTGATGTAAATACTGATGTTTGCATTTAGGTCTACTATTTTATTATTTTTGCATTTGTTTCCTTTTTTTTTTCCCTGTTTCCCTTTTCTTGCCTTTGACTTAAAGACCTTTCAGTATTTTGTTTTATCTTTTAAAAATTATATTCCTTTGCGTAGTTCAGTGGCTGGTTGAGGGATTAGAATATGCACAATGAGCTTTTTAGTCTAGTTAGAATAAATATTTTACCACTTCAAGTGGAATGTAGAAAACTTACCATCTAGGCACCTTTACCCTCCATCTTTATGTTACTCATGTCTTAAGCATATTTTAAGAACTCAATAGTCTGTTCTTTTAATCCATTTCTGTTGTTCTTCCTTCATTTCTGAATATTTCAATTTTCCTTAAGATGTCATTTCCCTTCTGTTGAAGGAGCTTCTTATAGCAATTCTTTTAGATAACATCTTCATTTTCTCTGATCCACAAATGTCTACTTCACTTTCATTCCTGAGGCTATTTTCACTGGATATAGAATTCTGGGCTGATAGGTCTTTCCGCAATTTTTAAAATTTTTATTTTGAGACGGGGTCTCACTCTCTCCCCCAGACTGGAGTGCAGTGGCATGATCTTACCACAACCTCCACCTCCCAGGCTCAAATGATTCTCCTGCCTCAGCCTCCTGAGTAGCTGGGATTACACATGTGTACCACTACAGCCTGGCTAATTTTTGTATTTTTAGTAGAGATGGGGTTTCATCATGTTTGCCAGGCTGGTCTTGAACTTCTCACCTCAGGTGATCCACCTGCCTCAGCCTCCCAAAGCGCTGGGATTATAGGTATTTGCCACTGCGCTTAGCCTCTTTCCACATTTTAAAAATGTTGTGCCATATCATGATTTCTGATGAGAAACTCAGTTACCCTAATCATTGTTTCTCTGAAGGTAATGTGTTTCTCCCCCTCCCCACTGCTTTCAGTATCATTTTAGTTTTCACAAGTTCCATCATGATGTCTGGGTGTAGATTTGAGCTTCTTAAATCTAGAGATTTTTCACAAAATCGGGAAAATAAAGTCACGTGCCACAAAATCGGGAAAAATAAATTTCAATGACAGCATATATGATGGCAATCCCATAAGATTATAATACTGTATCTTTATTGTATTTTTCCCATGTTTAGATGCACAAATACTTGCCATTGTGTTACAAGTGCCTACAGTATTCAATACAGTTTACATGCTGTACATGTTTGTAGCCTAGGAGGAACAGGCTATACCATACAGCCTAGGGGTGTAGTAGGCTACGCCATCTAGGTCTAACTATACACTATGATGTACACAGTATCGCCTAATGATGCATTTCTCCTGCCATTAAATGATGCCTGACTCTATTTCTTCAAACGTTTTTTTTTTTCCAACACATTTTCTCCTCTTTCTGGAACTCCGATGGCACAAATGTCAGATATTTTATTCTTGTCCCACAGGTTTCTGAAGCTCTGTTCATGTTCTTTTCCCCCTAGTCTTTTTCTCAGTTGTTCAGATTAGATAAATTCTATTGGTTTATCAATGCTTCTTTCCTCCATTCCGCTAGACTACTCAGTTAATGTCTAATTTTGGCTCTTGTGTTTTTTCCGTTCTAAAATTTCCATTTTGTTTCCTACATCATCTATTTGCTAAAATGTTTTCTCCGTTGGTTTGGTTTTGAGAGTTCATGATTACTTGTTGGAGCACTTTTATAATAACTGCTTTAATGGTCTTTGTCAGATAATGCTAACACCTGCGATACCTCAGTGCTGAGATCTGTTGTCTTTTCCCTTAGGAGTTGATATTTTACCATTTCCTGATATGCCGAGAAATTTTGCATTATATCCATGACATTCTGAATAGTTATTAAACTCTAGGTCATTTAAAACTACGGAGAATATTGAGTTTGATTCAGCAGGCAATCTGGTTAGGTTCAGGCCTCAAGTCCCAACCTGCCTTCTTGTGAACTGTGATTACAATGTTGGTTCAACTTTCAAAACCATTGCAGTGCTATTATCTATCCCATGTGAACATCTCCAAGTTGCCATTCTGGGATCTGGGTGTTGGTTTGTTAGTTCAGTTCTCACAGTCCTTGTTATGCTGAGTAAGAGCACACACTTGTGCAGATTTGAGGCAAACCCAGGAGTTCATAAACAACTTTTGGTGTCAGTTTTTGGTGATAGAGTTCCTTCCTCTGTGATCTTCCCAATACTTTCCAGTTCCTTCTACTGGTTCTCTGGCTGAAAGACTGAGGTTTTAGTTAATTTGTGTGCTTTTGCCACTATGCCCGTTTCCAGGGCCATACTGACGGAGGACAGAAATAAAAAGTGCCGTGGAGGCTGGCTCTCCTGTCTTGGAACCACAGCTCTACTGGAGAGAGAGAAAGGACTCCCTCAGAGTTTGGCTTCTGAATGTTCTCACTGCCAGCAGTCAACACTGTCACCACCACAGGATTGCTTAGGGGGTGGCATGTAAGAGAACACAAAAAAAGCAAACAGAAGAAAAGGGTTTCTGTACGCTCTGAATACTAAAATTTCCCTTTCTACTCCTTGAGCCAGACCTAGAAGGTTTCTAGCACTCTTCTCTGCATCCCAGTACTCACTTCCAGGTTTCCAATGTGTTCAGTTCAGACTGGGGAATACCAGATGGGGAAAAATGGTAGACTCATCACTGGTTCAGTAATACTTCCAATTCTAATCTTCCTCCCCAATCCACCTGCTACTATATTCTTTTCAGAACCTTTGAATAGCTGCTCCATGCATTCAGTGGGAAAGCCACAATGGAACATGCTTATCTTTTTTTTTTTTTTTGAGACGTAGTTTCACTCTTGTTACCCAGGCTGGAGTGCAATGGCGTGATCTTGGCTCACCGCAACCTCTGCCTCCTGGGTTCAGGCAATTCTCCTGCCTCAGCCTCCCGAATAGCTGGAACTACAGGCACGCGCCACCATGCCCAGCTAATTTTTGTATTTTTAGTAGAGACAGGGTTTCACCATGTTGACCAGGATGGTCTCGAACTCTTAACCTTGTGATCTACCCGCCTCAGCCTCCCAAAGTGCTGGAATTATAGACGTGAGCCACCATGCCGGAACATGCTTAACTTATCTGAAACCAGCCAACTACAGATTGAGCATCTCATATCTGAAATGCTTGGGATCAGAGGTGTTTTGAATTTTGGAATGTGTGCACTATACTTACTGGTTAAGCATCCTTGATCCAAAAATCTGAAATCTGAAATATTCCAGAGTACTTTCTTTGAGTGTCATGTCAGTGCTCCAAGTTTCAGATTTTCGGATTAGGAATGCTCAACCTGTGGTACTTCTAATGTGAGAAAGAAGAATAAAATATATTTACTTTCTTCTTACATTATTACAAATTTTAACTGTAGAATTAAAGGGAGATTTTCCCTCCCCTAAAAGAAAAAAAAAAAAACACATTGCCATTACACAAGGCATTTAGTTAAAGAGGCAAACAATAGGGGTGTAACAAACATTACACAGGAATTGGGTTTTTTCCCATTTTTAGTAGGCAGAAGGATAAAACTGTCTACTTACTGCTCTTGAGCAATTAATTTCTCTCACATTCACTCATTTTTAGTTTTATAATATTTTCAAGATGATTACCATCATACAGTTATGAATGTTAGTTTTTTTTTTTTTTTTTTGAGATGGAGTTTCTCTCTCACTGTCCAGGCTGGAGTGCAATGGCGTGATCTCGACTTACTACAACCTCTGCCTTCTGGGTTCAAGCGATTATCCTGCCTCAGCCTCCTGAGTAGCTGGGATTACAGGCATACACCACCATGTCAGGCTGGTCTCAAACTCCTGACCTCAGGTGATCCACCTACCTCGGCCTCCCAAAGTCCTGGGATTATAGGCGTCAGCCACCACACCCAGCCGAATGTTGATTTTTCTGAGTAACAAGATACCAATGATAAAATTCTGCCAACACGGCCTCTAATTAATGACTTGGAGCTATGACTAACGGAGTTTATATTTTTAAGATAAGAAGTTGGCTGGCTAGGTAATCCCTGAAAGGGAGAAGCAAACTCTTCACAATAGAGAACACATGTAGCCTAACAGTGACGTTTAATGGACTCTGTGCTCTAAGAGCGGGGTCTCTGCAAGAGAAGAACAAAATGAAACCATCTGAAGTGCTAAACATACCAAGAATCTCAATTACTAAAGTGACTACTGGAATATCTGAGTCAACAGCATTTGATTAAATGTATCACCAAAGTTTGCTAAAAATAAATCCTTGAACATGTGATTATAGCACCCAGAAATACTTTTGGATAAAAGAAAATACTCAGGGTATACAGCACTGCAATACTTACATTATGATTTCATGTTTTATTATGTATGTGATCTTTGACAATGCTTTCATCAACTAGTTCTCTTAATTATAATTTTATTTTCTGCTGACATATATAACCCAAGTTTTAGGTTTAAGAATTTCATTTTCCCCACACAAACACAGTAACCACACTCTCCATGGAGGCAATTTTTTGTTTCCCAACTACCTAAAATGCTATTTAATGACAAGGGTTGGCAGAAAAGGCAGACATTACCTCTAAATATCATTCCTTTAAAATTATAAAACTTAGGAGCTGATTACTTTTCCCCTGGAAAACAGGAATCATAACAATAACAATAGTATAATTTGTTGGCTAGGCTCAGTGGCTCATGCTTGTAATCCTAGCACTTTGGGAGGCTGAGACAGGCAGACTGCCTGAGCTCAGGTCAAGACCAGCCTGGGCAAGATGCTAAAACCCGTCTCTACTAAAATACGAAAACACATCAGCCAGTCGTGGTGGTGGGTGCCTGTAATCCCAGCTACTCAGGAAGCTGAGGCATGAGAATTGCTTGAACCTGGGAGGTGGAGGTTCCAGTGAGCCAAGATTGCACCACTGCACTCCAGCCTGGGCAACAAAGCAAAACTGTCTCAAAAAAAAAAAAAAAGGCATAATTTATTGAGCTTTACTATGTTGCAGGCACCGTGCTAAAAGCTTAAAACAGATCTTGTTTTTTTTTTTTTTGAGACAGAGTCTTGCCTTGCTCACCCAGGCTGGAGTGCAGTGGTGTGATCTTGGCTCACTGCAATCTCCAACTCCTGGGTTCAAGTTAGTCTCGTGTCTCAGCCTCCCAAGTAGATCGGATCACAGGTGTGTGCCACTGCGCTGGGCTCATTTTTGTATTTGTAGTAGAGATGGGGTTTCACCATGTTGGCCAGACTTGTTTCAATCTCCTGGCCTCAAATGATCTGCCCACCTCAGCCTCCCAAAGTACTGGGATTACAGGTGAGAACCACTGTGCCCTGGCTTGGATCATGTTTAATCCCAACAGTCTTACAAGGGAAGTACTATTCTTGGCCCCATTTCCAGAGAAGAAAATGAAGGCTTAGCAAAGTATTTAGTCTAAGACCACAGAGTCAGGAAACACTGGAGCCAGGACTGAAAGCCAGGCAGTCTGACTTGGAATGTCTGTTCTTAACCACTCTGTTACAACCTACCAGGACTCAAAGAACCCAAATGCCAGTCTCCTTTTCAGGCCATCTCTATAGTGTTAAATGAAGGGGAAAAGGACAAACCTCTCCACTCCTCTGATAGTGATCCCATTAATTCTGGGGGAAAAAAATCAAAAGTCGAGATAATCCTATACTATTTATTAGTTTTCTAATAATAATAAAAAAAAAAACACCAAACTTGCTATTAACATATAGCTCAGAGAAAGTCATATAATATAAAGTACTGAGAAACAAAAAATTTGCTTTCAGCATTACCAGGCTCATTTTGGACTAAATGAATATAGTATATCCCAGTTAAGAAATTAATAATTTTTTGAAAAGTTAAAAACTTCAACACAAACAATACATATTTATGTAACATTTTATTTGCTCATCTCTCTGAAACATGCCAAAATTCATATAGCTAAGGGAACTTACCATGCTAAAATGTTGCTCAACATGACAAATTTCTACAAAACATATTTCAATGTAGTACCTTCACTTCATTCTTGAGGAATCAACATGTGAACATTACATTTAGGTGGTGAAATTTAGGATACAAATGTAAGTATCAAATAATATCACACTTCTGGTTTACTGGGAAACATAACAGTTGTGACAGTCACATCTAACACCTTGGTTAAATAGAGAGTGAAAATGGGCAGGGGTGTCACAGAAGTATGCAAGGATTTGACAGTTCAAATAATCTATAGCCCTTCTGAGAAACTACAGATGGAAAATAAGTAGCAAATATTTCTGTAATATGGTGGTTTCAGTACATTATAGTGATCATCATTCCATTCACGCACTCAAATAACTGCTGCTTCTGAAAACTAGATTCGAAGTCATTGCTCAACAAGCTGATCCTACAAATCCCTTATATTAAAAGGTAGTTTAAATCTGGAAAGAAGGCAAAGCATACTTGTTAGTCAATTACTTTTAGATTTAATTGAGACTACATATACACAATTAGGTGCATAGTATGTGTAACAATGCATACTATGGTGCAGAGTTAATTCCAATTACCATATTTTATATTTATTGGTCATCAACAACATACATTTTATGCTCCAAAAGAAATACATCGATCCAACAAAATGGTTACATTTAATGTTCTTTTAAAGACAGATGAACTAAATTTAAGAATTGGCTTTTCTTCATATCTCATTTTCAAATTACTGATACAAATTTGTCAGAGAAACAATTATGTGTTTTACCTAACATCAAATAATCTGCAAAGTTTCCAAGGCAGATGCATTTCTTGTTCAATTTCCAAAAGTAAATACAGGCTTTCTAACTGAAAACATTCCCATTCCTAGCTTTCTAAAGCAAACATTCAAAAGAAAATTACAAAAAATGACCTCTAAGCTTCTGAATAGTCCACTTAGTTACATAAAGTATTTTCTGTCCCAACACTTTCTCTAATTCAAAAGATAATTACTTCCTAAGTACATGACAAAGTCTTCATTTCAAACAATTCACTCAGTTTCCATGGTAACATTGCGGGATTCCTTGGCTACCATAAGTCGCATTAGTTGACTGTGGAATTTCTCAATCTTCTTTACATCTTGAGCTTGCTCTGTTTTATACACCAAACACTGTCAAAAATTTTAGAAGTACACATTAACTATGTAAAACTAGATATTGACAATGTAGAAGACATACAATTGGGTAAAATTTTCAGAGTCTTTCCTACCAGTGTTTTGCTCTATTTTCCTTGGAGGGTCATACTAGGGAAACTGCACTCAAGTTTTCAAGCCTCTAGCAATTCCATGTCTTAAAGTTACAGTAATTTAAATGCCACTGCTGTGGACAAAAAAAAACTAAATGAAGTCCATTAGAAGCTTCTGAAAAATGTTAAATGTGAAATCCTGCTGTGGTCTGATGAGAAGAACTCAAGGCTTAGAATTAGATATTTTCTGCCAGCGATAAGTAACTGAGTCATGCTGGGAAAAAACATAGAAATCTTAAGATCCCTTTTACTACTGGTGAAATTGGGGGTTTAACAATAATTTTTAGAAAAAAATTTAGATTTCTCTGTGTATAGCTAGTCACTACATAAACCAGAGAAATCTTGATTTTCTGAAGATATATATTTTTGAGACAGTGTCTCACTATGTGGCCCAGGCTGGAGTCTAGTGGTGCAATCTCAGCCCACTGCAACCTGTGTCCTGGGCTCAAGCGATCCTCAGATTCTCGCATACCTGGGACTACAGGCACGCACAACCAAGCTAATTTTTCTATTTTTAGTAGAGATGGGGTTTCTCCATGTTGCCCAGGCTTGATTACTTTTAAAACAAACCAAATTCTTCCTTATTAGCAGTTAAATTCGTCACTAGATACTTAAGATCTGCTTATGGTTGGTCATAAAACCATCTACTATAGAATCTTCAAAAATAGCAACTTCAAGCTGGCAGCCCTTTCCTCCTTTTGTAATACAGGTCAATTTTTCTTTAGCCCATCTTAAAGGTTCACATGAGTTTTAAACAACAGGAACTAATGATCCTGTAATAAAAGTCAGTAACTTAAATAACCTGAAGTTCAGCCTCATCATGCCCCGCTGATCTGAATTCTAAATGAATTAAAGGGCTAAGCTAGGATTCACATCTCTTGAATCTATGACTAGCATATTATACCTTAAAGAAAATTTTATCCACACATTGCACAAATTTGTCAGCAATCTTTTAAAGAAGTCATATTTATCTGTTTACTGCACTAAAAAATAAAAATAAAAAAAAGAAAGAGGTCATATTAACCTTCATCATTCAAACTTTAGCATATGTGCTATGAGAGAATGTATATACCTTCTCACTAAAGTTTCTGACAGAAAAAGATATTATGGGATTATAAAAATGATACATACATTGGATTATAAAAAAGTCAAAGTTAACATGGATCCTTAATTATGTTTAATCATTAACAGCAAAAAGCATCAATTGGAGATAAGGTCTTTTGTATTAAAATTCATTCTGCATTTATTCCCCTATTTTTAAGCTAGGACATATGGGTTTCTCTTCAGCAGGTATACCTAACCACTCTGTGACAATTACAATTAAGATTTTTCTCAGTGTGGAATGTCAAGATTTAAGAATTACTTAGTGGTTCACACCCATAATCCCAGTGGTTTGGGAGGCTGAGGCAGAAAGATGGTTTGAGTCCAGAAGTTCCAGATCAGCCTAGGCAATACAGTGAGATCCTGTCTTGACAAAAAAAATATTTAAAAATTAGCTGAGTGTGGTGGTGCGTACCTGTAGTCCCCAGTTATTTGGGAGGCTGAGGTGAGAGGACCACTTGAGCCCAGGAGGTCGAGGATGCAATGAGCTATCATCATGCCATTGCACTCCAGCCTGAGCAACAGAGCAAGACACTGTCTCTAAAAAAAGGCAACCAACAAGGCTGGGCATGGTGGCTCATGCCTGTAATTCCAGCACTATGGGAGGCGGTGGCAGATGGATCACCTGAGGTTGGGAGTTTGAGACCAGCCTGACCAACATGGAGAAATTCCTATATACTAAAAAAATTAAAAATTAGTCAGGTGTGGTGGCACATGCTTGTAATTCCAGCTACTTGGGAAGCTGAGGCAGAATTGATTGAACCCAGGAGACGGAGGTTGCGGTGAGCTGAGATTGCGCCACTGCACTCCAATCTGGGCAACAAGAGTGCAACTCCAACAACCAACAAACGAAAGAATACATACATTTACCCAGTCTAACAGGGGTAAGCACTAGTTAGATACTTTCATATATTTTGTTTACTTTCCACAACTAGTCAATAAGGTAAGCTATTGCTATGATACTTTACAGACGAGGAAACTGAGACCAGAAGGCTAAATTTCTGGCCTAAACTTTTCCAAGGCCAAAATGTTAGTAAAGGGCTAAGCTAGAATTCACATCTCTTGAATCTATGTCTAGCATATTATAACTCAATTCACTCTTCCTTTTTCACATGTTCAGCTACTTCACTAAATTCAACTCGTTCTCAGAAGACATGCTAATCACTAAAAGATCTAACTTTACGCAATCTCACAATGGAACCCTGAACACAAATACAGTATGTGACCAAAGACAAAGTGATTTTTAAAATCACTCTATACAATTTTTTAAAGAACTAACCTATTTTTAAAATGTTTACTGAGTGCTTTCTGAGTCAAGACATCATAGTAGGCACCGGAAATAAAACAGGTAAGAACATTACTGATCTATCTCTATTGTCTTAAAGCTCATAGTCAATTAAAAAGACATATGTGATAAAAGAATTGTGATACAGCACAAAAAGCCAAAACAAAAAAGCAAGAGATGAAGCAATCCTTGAGTTGGGTTTTGAAAGATAAGCAGCAGTCTAGCCACATTAGGGGCGGAGGTGGGATTCAATATTGCAGAGGAAACAGAATGTTCAAAAAACACCAAGGCCTAACACATTACAGCATATTAAAGGAGTTCTTATGTAATAAAGAAATGACAGAGATTAGAGGGGATGCAAGGGTGGAGTTGAAAGGTTTCTAAGCAAGGGAGTAACAACCAAATTTGCACTTTTAGAAATCACTCTGGGGTTGAGCATGGTGGATCACAACTGTAATCCCAGCACTTTGGGAGGCTGAGGTGGGTGGATCACGAGGTCAAGAGATCGAGACCATCCTAGTCAACAAGGTGAAACCCTGTCTGTACTAAAAATACAAAGAATTAGCTGGGCATGGTGGCGTGCACCTGTAGTCTCAGCTATTCGGGAAACTGAGGCAGAAAAATTGCTTGAACCTGGGAGGCGGTGGTTGCAGTGAGCCGAGATCATGCCACTCCACTCCACTCCAGCCTGGCGACAAAGCAAGACTCCGTCTCAAAAAAAAGAAAAGTAGAAATCACTCTGGGATGGGCACTGTGGCTCATGTGTGTAATCCCCAGCAACTTGGGAGGCTGAGTGGGAGGACTGCTTGAGGCCAGGAGTTCAAGACCAGCCTAGGCAACATAGCGAGATCCAGTCTCTAAGAAAATTTTTTTAATTAAAAAAATCCCCAGATTTCTGACAAGGTGGAAAATAATGCAACTAAAGGTACGAAGAGAAGAAGGAGCTAGTTTAAGAACAGATGATAAACTCTACCGCAGACAAGTGAATTTTGAGGGTATGTGAGATATATATGCTAATCAGAAAGTCAGAATATGAGCTAAACACACATTTGCAAATAGACATAGATAGATGTAATATCGGACTTGACTAAATGGAGTGCTCTAGAAGAAGCTATATGAAAGGACAACCAAGGACAGACTCCTAGGGAAGCAAATACATATGGGGCACATCAAAGAAATAATCAGCAAAGAAGAATGAAACAACAGAAACACAGAATAGTAAGGCCAAGATAAAACAGAGGCAGAAATCGCAAAATAATTATTTCTATGAGAGTGGTGTTCAGTATCAAAAGCAGCAAGGAAATCAAATAAGATATGAATAATAAACCACTAGGTTTGAAAATAAAGGAGCTGCTGATGTGCTCTCACAAAGGGCAGTTTCAGTAGAATACAACATTCAGAAAACAGATAGCAGAGGGTTAAGGAATGAAGGGGAATGTGAGGAAGTAACAAGAGTGAGCAGATCAAGGACAAGAATAAAGCCTGTAACTTGTGTTCAAACCCTGTCATTTACTTCTTATATATCAAAAAGGAAACTTTTACTCCCTGATATCCAGTTTGGTCTCTACGTTCCTGTTGTTTAAGATCTGAAGACAGCACTTATTAAACGACACTTGACATAATTCATTAATAAAGCAGGTTAGATTATTTTCTGAGGGTCTATAAAAGTAGCTGTTAGAATGAGGTTCTTCATTTTGGAATGAAATGCAAAATAAGCATCCTAGTGGGTAATCTGCATAAATTCTAAGTAAGTAATTTCAAACAAATAATTAACTCAAATCTGAAAGTATGTAGTAAATAAAAATGTATACTTACAACTAAATCATCTGTTACTTTAATACACAAGTTCCCATCAGTATGCCTATATTTGAGAACCACACGTACCTGAAATAAAAATACATATTTAGAAACAGTGAAGACAGATGACATTTCTCTCTCTCTTTCTCTCTCTTTTTTTTTTTTTGGAGACAGAGTTTCGCTCTTGTTACCCAGGCTGGAGTGCAATGGCGCGATCTCGGCTCACCTCCACCTCCACCTCCTGGATTCAGGCAATTCTCCTGCCTCAGCCTCCTGAGTAGCTGAGATTACAGGCACAAGCCACCATGCCCAGCTAATTTTTTGTATTTTTAGTAGAGACGGGGTTTCACCATGTTGACCAGGATGGTCTCGATCTCTTGACCTCGTGATCCACCCGCCTTGGCCTCCCAAAGTGCTGGGATTACAGGTGTGAGCCACCGAGCCTGGCTCTCTTTTTTTTTAAATAGAGACGGGGTTTTGCCATGTTGGACAGGCTGGTTTCAAACTCCTGACCTCCAGTGATCCACCCGCCTCAACCTCCCAAAGTGTTAGGATTACAGGCGTGAGCCACTGCGCCCGGCCAACATTTCTCTTAAATAATTTAGTCTTCAGGTAGGCTGAAAAGGATCCTTTTAGAATAAATACCCCCATATATCTAAAGGCATTTTTACTCTAAACTGAAATGAGGTTAAAAAAAAAAAATCCGTTATTTTAGTTCATTCCTTTGCTATAATTTATTTTTTAAGACTTAAAGAAGTGGCCCACACCTGTAATCCCAGCACTTTGGGAGGCCAAGGTCAGTGGATCATGAGGTCAGATCGAGACCATCCTGGCCAACATGGTAAAACCCTGTCTCTACTAAAAATACAAAAATTAGCTGGGCACGGTGGTGGGTGCCTGTAATCCCAGCTACTTGGGAGGCTGAGGCAGGAGAATCACTTGAACCCAGGAGGCAGAGGTTGCAATGAGCTGAGATCTCACCACTGCACTCCAGCTCAGGCAACAGAGCGAGACTCTGTTTCCAAAAAAAAAAAAGACTTTAAAATGTTGGACATTTTATTTGCAGCTAGTTTGAAAAGAGATGTACTGAACACTCTCAAAACACTTCCCAGGTGGCACTTCTTGCCAGTAAGAATATACACCAATACACCTAGCCACAGGGGAATGACAGGAAAAGGAGAAAAAAACACTTGGCAGAAATGGCTAGTTAAAAAGCCCAAATCCATCCCCCAGAAAACAGTGCTGCAGTTCAGTGCAACTCACACTTTTCATTTTTCCATGGATCTTAGGAAATTGATTCAGACTAAAATATTCAGCAAAATCAGGTCTTTATCACGAAGGCAGAACATGATGCATTATTACATAAAAGCAGAATTCTGCCTTGAAAAGAAGTCTCCACCGACAACTTTTCCAAAAACCAGAATAACTCCTATACTGAGTGCCATGTTACAAAATACTTTATGTTCAATATTCTACAGATTGCCAAGGCATTTAGATATTAGCATATTCCTACAAGACATCTCCCAAGAACACTTCCATGAACATTATTTTTTTCTTTCAGTGATGGATTCAAGCACAGTGTATTGCAGCAGTTTTTCCGTAACCAGTATCAGTAACTCTTGTTTAGCTAGCTGCTTTAAAAACTGCTAAGTGGCCAGGTGCGATGACTCATGCCTGTAATCCCAACACTTTGCAAGGTCAAGGTGGGCAGATCACAAGGTCAGGAGTTCCAGACCAGCCTGACCAACGAACGTGACCAACATGGTAAAACCCCATCTCTACTAAAAATACAAAAATTAGCCAGGTGTCGCACGCCTGTAATCCCAGCTACTCTGGAGGCTGAAGCAGAATCGCTTGAACCGAGGAGGCAGAGGTTGCAGTGAGCCGAGATCGTGCCATGGCACTGCAGCCTAGCAACAGAGCGAGACTCGGTCTCAAGAAAACAACGAACAACAAACAACAACAACAACAACAAAAAGAAACTGCTAAGTATCTACACTTCAAAACAGAAACATAATTGTAAAATGGTGACACTCTAGCACCAGAGGCCTCAAGACCATTCTGGAAATGAAATAAAAAGGGCTAATGTAACTATAATCTAGAGCTTTCCCCAATAAGGTCTTTGCACTCCTGAGATTGAAAAAAAAAAAAGTTACATCACTGTATGCCATTTGTCTGGGTGAAGGTGGAAAAGGAACTCATCAAGTATTTAAGCAGATATAAGTAGTAGTAACTAGGTTAATTATCTTTAGAATAAGATTCTATTTATTGATCTAGTAAATTGTTTAACATATTTTAAATATTCGGTTCTCTAGAAACGAAACAAACTTAAAAATATACTAAGCAGGACTACTATGTGAAGTTTTAACTCTCAGTTAAAGGAACACTCACTGGTTTCATTAGGAGAAAGGAGAGTCAAAAGGCCAATCATACTATAAGGGGGTCCATTTGTTAATTTAGAGGGGCCTGAGTCACTGTGTCAGATGCCATAAAGAAAAAGAAATCAAGGTTCTTGCCCTCTTTGAATCTAACCAACTAAAATAACCAAAACACAAGGACAAAATGAATTAAGCCCTTTAAAGGTATATACAGATAAAACGTAAAGAGGGAAAAGAAGCAATTTAGACTGGGAAAAGGGAAAGTCTAAAAAAGGAGGTGGCTTTGAAAATGCCCTTTTTCTAACCTTATAGAAGAAGGTAGAAGGGTGAAAAACCATTCTGAAGAAGAACTCATACAGTAAGTTCTGTAGCTTCATGAGACTAAGAGTTGAAGATCATGAAAATGGTGCGATGAAGCCAGAAAGACTGGAGATGGGTCAGACTGTGACTGGGAGTTGGAACTATACCCAGTTACTAAACAAGAACCAGTTTTTAAGCAGGAGATGAAGAATTCAATTTCTGTTTTTCAGACAGTTGTGGCAGGCATGTTTGGGAACTAAAAAGGCTGACAAACCAACGAAGAGGTTATCACATAATCCAGTGGTAATGCCATCTTCAATTACAGCAATGCAAGAGAGAGCGGTAAAAAGATACTGAGTATAATGAACAGGCTAAATGTGTTGGGGAGACAAGACAGAGAATTTTGGAAAACAGCTTCCAGAGTCCTGACAAAATTTCCTCTTTAGCCCTGGCAGAAACAGAATGGACTTGGGGTTCAAAGACCTGGGTCCAAATTTCAGCTTTATCTCTTAGGAAACTAGGCAAATTGGCTGGGTGCGGTGGCTCAAGCATGTAATCCCAGCACTTTGGGAGGCGGAGGTGGGTAGATGAACTGAGGTTACGAGTTCCAGACCAGCCTAGCCTGCATGGTGAAACCCCATCTCTACTAAAAATACAGAAATCAGTTGGATGCGGTGGCGCGTGCCCATAATCCCAGCTACTCGGGAGGCTGAGGCAGAAGAATCATTTGAACCTGAGAGGCAAGGGTTGCAGTGAGCTGAGATTGTGCCACTGCACCCCAGCCTGGTCGACGGCACAAGACTCTATCTCAAAAATAAATTTAAAAAAGTAAAAAATAAAATAAATAAAAACTAGGCAAATCATTTAACATAACTAAAATAATTCATTTATATACTTTGATGGGTTGCTATAATTGTTCATGTATTATGTATAAATATATGTAAATATACATATTTAATGCATATTACATATTAATTATACATATAAATATATATATAAAATGCCCATCATGTAGAAGGCACTCAAAAAAACTGTTAAGTCAAGTTTTCCCTCTACACTCATCCTCTCCCCTCTCAACGTATTAGTCAAGCCAGGTGCCACTGCTTGGGCCTGTAATCCCAGCTACTTGGGAAGCTGAGGCAGGAGGATTATTTGAGGTCAGGATTTGAGACTAACCTGGGCAACATAGCAAGACTACTGTCTTTAAAAATAAAAATTTTTTTTTAAAATTAGGCAGGCATGGTGGCATGCCTGTAGTCTTAGCTGCTGAGAAGACTGAGGTGGGAGGATCACTAGAGCCAAGTTCAATGCTCCAGTGAACTGGGACTGTGCCACTGCACTCCAGCCTGGGCCAACTGCAATTTTCTAACTGGGTAAGAGGTAAAAGATTCTCTCTCTTGACTATTCTAGACATGCTTTGCTCACAGTGATGCTCTAGTTATTTTCATTTTCCTTACCACTACCATCACATTCTTACAGTACAGTCACTCTTGATTTAATTTACATATTCTTCACTGTTTTTCATGTATTTTTAGTTTATACTGTGGGCACTTCTGGACAAAAAGTCCTATATGGTCTCATAGTACCACTATCTGAATGAAGAAACAACCCTGCGAACAAGCGAAGCTAACCAAATGAAACAACCAGAAGTCACCGGCGTTATACACAAATCACTCAAAAATACAATTTTTTGGGCCGGGTGCGGTGGCTCACTCCTGTCATCCCAGCACTTTGGGAGGCAAAGGCGGGTGGATCACAAGGTCAGGAGTTTGAGACCAGCCTGACCAACATGGTGAAACCCCATCTCTACTAAAAATACAAAAATTAGCCAGGCATGGTAGTACGCGCCTGTAATCCAGCTACTCAGGAGGCTGAGGCAGGAGAATCGCTTGAACCCGGGAGGCAGAGGTTGCAGTGAGCCAAGATCGCACCACTGCACTCCAGTCTGGGAAACAGAGCGAGACTCTGTCTCAAAACAAAAGAAAACAAAAACACAATTTTCCATCATTAATTATTATATTTTATTGTAAAAAATAGAACTAAGAATGTTTTACATCTTCTTGTTACCTAGGTCTTTCTGTGGGTCTAATACTATTTTTAATTATAATTATCAACATTTCTTGCTGCACACTTTAAACTTACATGCACTATAAACAATATGTAGTATTGGAGTTACAGGTTACCAGTCCACTGCATACACTTAAAAGATATTACTTAATAGTCTCACACAGTAAATCCTGAGCCACGGTTTTCCAAGAATAACTGCTTTCAATTTTCTTTCTTCTGAGGGATATATTCACAATACATTGCATGTATAATACCCTCCAATAATACCAGCTTCTTAAATGTTGAACAGAATCTCACTCACCTTTGTGTCTTCCACAGAAACTAATTTAACTTGGGGTTCAGTCATACAAGAGTGAGGAATAAATGGAGCACAAAGGAGATGACTGAGTTACAACAGACAGAAAACAAAAGAATATATACATAACCAGGTCTGAGGTTTCCAGTATAAAATCCCTTCAAAATGCTGAGTTCTAAAAAGGAGAACTTTTAATTAACACGAAGATGCTTCAAATAATTGTTAGACATGACAATAATATATGCAAAACCTCAAGAGACAAAAAGAAAGACCCGAATGCTAAACTCCCATCACTTGGACTCCTGTGCTTTTTAAGTAATAAGCTAACCTCTGACATCCACCTCCATTATAATTTTTGTGGGGGCTAAGAATGTATTTCAAAGGTCCATGAAAATTGTTTGCAAACATTTACGTATACATGCATCTTTCTGAGAAAAGATGCAAATATTATTCTTATGTTCTCAAAGCCTGTGACTCCCAAAATACTAAAAACGAATATTCGGGGTGGGGCGGGGGGAGTACGGATGTTTCCAAATCGGTATCTTTCAAGAATGTCTGAGCAGCAGTAAAAAACATCAGTTTTATATACATATGGTACCCTTACCACCCAGGCGGTACAGGAAAAGTTAACCTAGACAAAGGACAGGAAGCTGCAGGCAGGGAGGAGCCCTGGCTTCAGGGACTCGTAAAACCGAAGCCATAAGGGAAGCTGAGGGGCTGGATCGGGAGAGGATCGACTGCAGGGATGTTCAGGGCTGAGGAGACCCTGGTTGTTGCCAGTTTCAGGGCCTCACTGGACCGTTAGATCAGGAACGAAGGGGACGGAACAGCGAAACAATTAACTTGGCAGGGTCCATTTGTGTTCATTCTCAGCACCTCCCGGCAGCTCTGGGGAAGCTCCAGAGGCCGAGTGGATGGCGGGAAGACATCCTGGGCTGGGGCCCAAGGCAGCGATTTACCTTCATAGGGTCAGCGAGGTAAAGCTTCTCCGCAGCGCGGCTGAACTCCTCCCAGGTCTGGTACTGCGGCATAGTGGCCTGGAGTGGAAAAGTAAACAGAAGCAAGGCCGCAGAACCCGGCCCAGGAAACTACCGACGTCCCGGAGTCTCCAACGGACGCAAAAGTCCCAGCAGCCCCAAGATGGCGACGCCTCCCCGCACCAACGCCTCGCTCTATTGGACAGCCCCGTCCATGCCGGCCCAATGGGCAGGAGGGATGCTGTCAGGGAGTGGGCGGAGCCCAGGGCATGTGGCTCGGGAGCATACCCAGAGAAGTGGAGAGAAGGGCAACCAATGCCGGCTGTCACAGCGCCCCCTGTAGGGCTGAAGGAGCGGCATCCGTCCCGCGGCCCTCGGGGCTGAACCTCAGCTTCCTTCAACAAAGATGAAGCGGCTCGGCGACAGGCGCTGTAGATACGAGGAAGGAGGCGGCAGGGCCCAGCTGTCACACAGTCTAGTGAAGAAGCCAGGAGACATAAACACAAGAGTGGAACGTAAAACTTTATATGATAAACATTTACGTCGGGTTAGTGGAGCGCGAAGGAAGAACGATCACTTGTGGGTGGGGGGAGGCTCACAGAGTCGGTGCAAGCTCAACAGGTGGGCAAGGAGGGGCAGAACTCTTAGGCCCATTTTAGATCTGCAGTGTATGTCAGATGAGGTGTTTAGGAGATGAGGAAGTAGCCATATGATCACTTATGCAAGGATAAGAAATCATCCTCCAAACAAGAGGATCGTTTGAGCCCAGGAGTCTGAGGCTGCACTGAGCCATCATCACGCTGCTGCACCCAGCCTGGGCATCAGAACAAGAGGTTGGCACAAAAGTAAAAAAAGAAACAAAGGGCCGGGCGCGGTGGCTCACACCTGTAATCCCAGCACTTTGGGAGGCCGAGGCGGGTGGATCACGAGGTTAAGAGATGGAGACCATCCTGGTCAACATGGTGAAACCCTGTCTCTACTAAAAATACAAAAAATTAGCTGGGCATGGTGGCGTGTACCTGTAATCCCAGCTACTCAGGAGGCTGAGGCAGGAGAATTGCCTGAACCCAGGAGGCGGAGGTTGCGGTGAGCCGAGATTGCACCATTGCACTCCAGCCTGGGCAACAAGAGCGAAACTCGGTCTCAAAAAAAAAGAAAAGAAAGAAAGAAAGAAAGAAGATGGCCTGAAGGGGACACCAGGTAAAGAGTATTCTATTTTGAGATGGAAAGATGTTGTCCATGTTTATAACTTTTAGAGGACACATAAGAGAGAGAGAAATTAAAAAATACTGGAGAAAGAAGAAAGCGAAGTCTCAGGGGAAATATGAAGGGAAGACCAAAGGCCCAGATGAATAAAAACAGGCTCACCATGACCTTTGAAGGGGCGAGGAAGCAGGAAAAGTCAGGAGAGGGTGTAGGCGAGCATGTAGATACAAGGGCAAGAAGGCAAGTTTTCTTGTCACCTAAGACAGAAGACCACCTTCTTAAATAGGAAGGGTGGATTTGGATCCTTGAGGAAAAGGTTTGGAAAAGCCATTGTGAGAAATGAGTAAGGAAGCCAAATAGAAACTCAAAAGCAGGCTGTGGTGCATACCTGTAATCCCAGCACTTTGGGAGGCCAAGATGGGCAGATCACAAGATAGTTGGGTTGTTCACATAAAATCAAAGTCTCATATGAGTAAGAAAAGGGATAAGATGAAGAAGAAAGCTATGAGGGACCAAAATCCTCAGTTAATGAGAATGTGTGTGTGTGTGTGTGTGTGTTGGGGGAAGCTATAAAGAGCAGTGAGCAGAGGCAGAGGGCACAGTCTGGCAGAATGACCCCCAGGTGTAGAGGTTTTTGCCTGAAGATGAAAACAATGGAAGTTAAGACAATGCCGACTTCACCTTCTGTCACAAGGAACATAAGAAATCAGTTTCAGTTCAATTCAGCAAAAGTATCCATACTGGACAAACACCAGGAGCTGTGCTAAGCATTAGAGACCCAGAAGTGAACAAGACAGGCCCAATCCCTGCCTCATAGAGCTCACAGTTATGGAGAGAATGACAGTAAAGAACTGATTTCCATTGTGAGGGTCCCCATCACAGTGAGTTTCAGGATCTCCAAGCTTAGCCCAGCCTCAGCCCTACAGAGACAGAGACAGAGAAATCAAGGTGAGGAAGAAGCTATGGGACTTGCCTTTGATTATGCAGGTATCCCCAGCCACACTAGGAGGCATTCCTTTTTAAAAGTTTAATTTAATTTTAGGTTCAGGGGGTACATGTGCATGCTTGTTACATGGGTATATTGCACACTGGTGGGGACGGGGCTTCTAGTGCGCCCATCACCCAAATAATGAACATTGTACCCAATTGGTACTTTTTAAATCCTTTCATCCTCTCATCTCCCCACTTTGGGGTCCCCAGTGTCCATTATTTCCATCTTTATGTTGATGTGTACGCATATTCATCCATTTTCATACTGTTATAAAGAACTACCTGAGACTGGGTAGTTTATGAAGAAAAGAGGGTTAATTGAACTCACAGTTCTGCAGGCTGTACAGGAGGCATGACTGAGGAGGCCTCCGGAAACTAACAATCGTGACAGAAGGGCCAAGGGGAAGCAAGCAATTCTTCACATGGCAGCAGGAGAGAGAGAGAAGGGGAAAGTGCTACACAGCTTTAAACAACTAGATCTCGTGAGAACTCACTATCACAAGAACAGCAAGGGAGAGATCTGCCCTCATGATCCAATCACCTTCCCCAACATTGGGAATTACAATTGAACATGAGATTTGGATGGGGACACAGAGCCAAGCTATATGAGTGCCCATTGTTTAGCTCCCGCTTACAAGTGAGAACATGCGGTGTCTGATTTTCTGTTCTTAGTTCACTTAGGATAACGGCCTCCAGCTCTATCCATGTTGCTGCAAAGGACATGATTTCATTCCTTTTTTTTTTTTAAGGCTGCTGGATGCATTCTTTAAACTAGGTTATTCCTTTCCTGCTGTGGCTTCCAAAAGGCTATCAGAGAGTGTCCTTTATAAATTGCTGACACATGTACAATGTCAGAAAAAGAAAAATTCCTTTCATTCCCAGTCAAGAAGATCAGGGCCCCTGTGCCCTTTGTGGTTCTCCTTTCTGCTTCATTTTCACGTACATGTCTCATTTGAGCCTTCAAACAACTCGGCCAGGGTGGTCCGTGAGCCTTATTACAATTCCAAAAATCCGAAAAACTCTGGAAAACAAAAGCATCTGGGTAACTCCATTAGTGGAATACTCATGCTGACCTCAGGGAAGGTTGCCTAGTCTTTTTTGTTCCACTTGGTGTGTTTGGTTCCAGGGTGGGGCCCAGGCACTGCTGGAGATATCATGTAATAGATTGTGTATACTGTATCACCTTTCTAGAATCCAAAAGACTGTGAATTCTGAAATACATGTGGCCTTAAGGATTTCAGACAAGGGATTATAGTCCCATGCCACTCTCCTTTACAGGTGATGAAGAAACCAAACCTGAAAAATAAGTGACACTAATCAAATTGGCCCTGGACTTTGCTTCAGATTCTCCAGCAAATGGCAAAAGCCAGTGGATGTTCATCATAACCGGAAGTGACAGGATTAATTTTGATGTTTAGAAAATGTAACTAGTAGCAATGTAGAAGCTAGGTTGGTAGAGCAGAGCCTGGGGGCAGGGTCAAACCCAAAAGCCCTTGTGCTTTTCCTTATGTTCACTGCCTCCCGAGATTGTGTTCATGTCTTTGCCTCCCATTCCTGATGAAGTCTGTTTTCCACTGTATCTATCCTCCCGCCCCAAAGTTGCTCTCATGGGTTTACCGGCTATTATATTGCCCACTCCAGCAGACATCTCTCAATCCTTTTGTGACTAGATTATTCAGCTGTATTTGAGGCCACTGGCCACCCTCTAATCCCGAAAACTTCCCAGACTTCTGGCTTTTTTTTGGCCCCATTCTTTCTTGCTCCTCTCTGACTTCTGTCCTGGCTCTGTCCTGGCCTCCTGTGCCTCCCCTGGTTCTTCAGCATTGATATCTCAAGACACCAGCCTCTGATTTTTACCCTCTCTAGTTCTTCCTGGACAATGCCCTTTGACTTTTAACCCCAGCCTCCATGCTGTAAGACTCCTGGATTCCTACTTTGTCCAGGCGTCTTCCCTGAGCTTCCGATTCATATATCCCAATGCCTGCCAGGTCCAGGGCTAACCGCGGAGTTGAATTGTGGAAGGTGAAAACAATTTCTCAACAAATCAAAGTTTTTAAGCTATAAGTGTGATGTCTGGGGCTGGGTGCGGTGGCTCACACCTGTAATCAATCTCAGCACCGTGGGAAGCCGAGGTGGGCGGATCATGAGGTCAAGAAATTGAGACCATCCTGGCCAACATGGTGATACCCTATCTCTACCAAAAATAGAAAAATTAGCTGGGCACAGTGGCACATGCCTCTAGTCCCAGCTACTTGGGAGGCTGAGGCAGGAGAGTTGTTTGAACCTGGAAGGCATAGGTTGCAGTGAGTCGAGATGGTGCCACTACACTCCAGCCTGGCAACAGAGCGAGACTTCATCTCAAAAAAAAAAGAAAAAAGAAAAAAAAATGTGATGTCTTTTTAAAAAAAACTTATTTTATTATTACCATTTGGAACTTATGCTATATTTGACCAGCAGAATTCAGTTAACTGTGTATTGCAGACCTTTTATAGGTCAGTCATTGTGCTGGGCAAAGCAGTTTACAAGCTAGTGAGGTCAGAGGCAGAGGTAATAAAGCAGGTTCACAAATGCCGATAGCGGAAGATGGAGAGCGTATCACAGCAAGGGAGGGAGCAGTCTGCCCCCTGAGGTTTGGCAGTACCTGTGTTCACTTCCCCTCCCTTTACATCCTGTTCTGTATCTCTCCAAAGGGCTGCAGAGGCACGCAAGAGGAGGAGGTTTGGTGGTTAAAATAAAGAGGAATGACCGCTTTTGAACTCCTTTGCTTAAACTTTTGGTTCCTCTTTGTTTTCCTCACTGAAAACAGTCAGCACTGTAGCTGCTTTAGACTAAGAACAAATATAGGTCCTTACATGGACTCATATTAATAATCATAATACTAGTCCAAAGTGCTGCTGGCATGCCAGGAATGTGTGTCATGTTTATTTTCACTTATTAAATGTTTATTGACCCCGCTATATGCCAGGAGTGAAAGAAGACATTGTACGTCCTCTTGTACGTCCCTGGTTTCATGGATTCGATGCAAGACAGTCAGGGTAAAACAAACCTGGTAAAAGAAGCCAACCAAGAAACCGGTTTGCCCAGGAGGTTGTGTCCCAGATACGGAGGAAAGGAAACCTGAGGGAGTCCTGACACCAACGTGGGTCTGGGACGGCTTTGGCTCAGTGTCCAGTGGAGGGCAGTGGTGTGCAGACAGTCACACAGCGACAACCATCCCGGAGGGCCGACTCCAGCCTTTCCGGAAGGAAATGGCCCTCCATTCAGTGTATCAGTACCTACTCCCAGCTTAGCTGAAAAGGTGTTGGTGGATTTGTTTCCCTTTTGCTCAATCTCAGCACTTCCTTTCATGAGGGCTCTCATTTGATTGCCAGGAATCTCCAATCCAGTTTAATTTATTCATTTCTTATTCAGCACCTAATCCTGCTCTGTCACCCTAAGAGGGGCGCTACTGTGACTACAAAGATGTGCACAAGAAGCTTACACGTAATGAAAGCAGAGGAGGGTGCAGGGATTAGGCAAGTTGACAAATAATCAAAACTGAAGGCAGAAATAAGCATGGATGAAGCAGCTACCATAACAGGGGTACACTGGGGTTCTGGAGAGGCCTACGAATTTCCTACCCTCATAGCTGTTTGGGGAAATGAGGAAGTAAAACAATTGCAAGATACAACAATATAAAGTATCACTGTATGAATTGCCAAAAAATGTTCTTCCTTGTGTATCTGTGGGAGCAGCCCAGAGCTGACGCCTGGGGATCCACAATCAGCACTCCCTAGGGGATTTGATCAGAAGCCGTGGAGCAAGGATTGTAGCAGGGGTGGGGCCTGGGGCTGGGGCTGGGAAAGGTGGGGAGGGAAGGACAAAGAAGCAGAAATTGAAATCAACCTAAGAAGGTTGGATGCAGTGGCTCATGCCTGTAATCCCAGCGCTTTGGGAGGCTGAGGTGGGTGAATCATTTGAGGCCAGGAGTTTGGAACCAGCCTGGCAAACATGGTGAAACCTAGTCTCCACTAAACATACAAAAATTAGGTGTGGTGGCCCACGTCTGTACTAAAAATAAAAAAATTGGCCGGGTGCGGTGGCTCATGCCCGTAATCCCAGCAGTTTGGGAGGCTGAGGTGGGCAGATCACCTGAGAAAAACCCCATCTCTACTAAAAATACAAAATTAGCCGGGCGTGGTGGTACATGCCTGTAATCCCAGCTACTCGGGAGGCTGAGGCAGAAGAATCACTTGAACCCAGGAGGTGGAGGTTGCGGTGAGCCGAGATGGCGCCATTGGACTCCAGCCTGGGCAACAAGAGTGAAACTCCATCTCAAAAACAAAAACAAAATTAGCCAGGTGTGGTGGTGCACTCCTGTAATTCTAGCTACTCTTGGGAGGCTGAGGCATGAGAATGGCTTGAACCTGGGGGCAGAGATTGCAGTGAGCCGAGATCGCACCACTGTACTCCAGCCTGGAGGACACAGCAAGACTCCATCTCAAAAAAAAAAGTCAACCTAAGAAATATCACCCCTTCAAGGAGGCTCAGAGGACCTCTAGACCAAAGACTGTACTAGCACTCTCAAGCCACCGCTCCCTTCGAAGGCATCTCCCAGGGACATTTCAGAGTTCCTGGACGCTTCTGTCACTGCCCCAGTTGCACCCTGCTCCAAGAATGCGAACATTTCTAAGCTTTGGGCAGGTAATGATCCCCTTTAGGTGAAACAGATTTCAAGCAGAACAAACACACTTCAAAAAGCAAGAAGGAAAAAAATCTTGTTTTTTTTTTCCAAGGAGGTTGAGAGAGGACAGGCTCAGACTGAACCTTGGGGATTGCAAAGGCCACCCTCGATGCTGCCTCCTCTGGGGGAAGCTGGGTCAGGCCAGGTCACACGCGGTCCAACCTCAGCTGCTGGCTCTTCTAGAGACTAGAGGCCAAAGGTGGGGACACTGAGATTCCTGAGGTTCCCAGCTTGTCAGTTTCATCTGAAACTGCTTAAAATGAAATGCAAACCCATATAGCTGGGAAGAAAAGGTCAAGATTTTGCCCCCACCCTCCACTTCCTCCTCTTCTCTCCCTATCTCCTCCCATCCCCTCCCATTCCTCCCTTCCCTCCCTGGTCCTCAGCACACAGCTCTCTGGCTGAATCCCATCACAGCTCTGATTTCCCCTTCACCCGGGCAACCCCGTACTGCACAGAAACTCCGCAGAATGGCCCCATTGTAGACCAGACAAACCAAAATAGCAGCATCTTCTGTTCTCCACCTTAGGGAGATTCACTTAAAATCCCAAAGTCCCAGATGTGGATGACAATGGAAGCTGTTGTTGCAAATTAGTGATCCTGGAACAGCTGAGAGGCAGGTAGTGGAAAGCCGCCAGTAGAGTGGGTTGAGCTGTGAAGAGAGAGAGAACAATTATGCAGTCACTCCATTAACCCAATTAGCAAATACTGGCAAGAATTCTGTTAATGGGCCAAGAAGCAGGATAGCGAAGGTGGGAAAGGGGGACAGCAAACTGGGTAAGGGCGCTGAAGGGGAAAGAAGGGTGTGATGGGGCTGCGGAGGGAAGAATTGCTGCTGGGATGAAAGGGCCAGGAATAAAACTTCAGCTCGGCCGGCATGGTGGCTCATGCCTGTAATCCTAGCACTTTGGGAAGCCGAGGTGGGCGGATCACTTGAGGTCAGGCGTTCAAGACCAGACTGACCAACATGGTGAAACCGTGTATCTACTAAAAATGCAAAATTAGCTAGGCATGGTAGTGCATTCCTGTAATCCCAGCTACTCGTGGGACAAGAGAATCGCTTGAATCCGAGGAGCGAAGGTTGTGGTGAACCAAGATCTCACCTCACCATTGCACTCCAGGTGACAGAGTGAAACTCTGTCTCAAAAAGAAAAAAAAACTTTAGCCATCTCTATGGTGGCAAAGTTTATTTTTATCATTTTAAAAATGTTCTCGTTTTCTTTTAAACCATGCCCTGGAGCATTTGGATGAACAATGTTTGCATTAATTAATAAATCAGATGACATCTCCCCTCAGCAGTGGGATTTGGCGTGAAAAGCTCCAGTGGCCTGCAGAATGGCGATTGTGGCATCTTGATTGATCCCAGCTGTCACGTCGTCAGTCATGCAGTCCAACAAGTCAATCAACACCTCCTGAGTATCTTCCTGGCGCAAGGGCTCACTTGGGTTTTGTAGAATTTGAGGGGAGGACATGGCATGAACAAGGCAATGTCTGTGTATACCACTAGCTATAAAAAGCAGTGTTTATGATCAAGTCCCAGAATTCTGCTGAGCCTCTGCTCAGGTTCATTGGGAGTGGTTAAATGGTGGTGGCAGTTACAGAAAGCTGCAGAGAGGAGCTGGATTTCGGAAATGACGATTAGATGATGAGGGATGGATGGTCAGGCTTTCAGATACGAGGTGGGCATAAGCAAAGGCCCAGAAGACAGGCTTTTAGGAAGCAGATGCAGCCTTTCTCCAGGGAGAAGTTGGTGATAATATGGCAGAGATGTCTGAGATGACGTCTAAGGTGACCAGTTGAGAGAGAAGGCACTGGAGTAGGCAGTGAAGACTAGAACATGGTGTAGAAGGTCCTGGAGCTTAGTGTGGCAGTCGGGGCTGCAAGAGCCGACACGCTGATAACTACAGCTTTCCTGTAGTAAGTAAAGGGAGAAAGGGCTTGAGACCTACCAGAGCTCAGCTCCCTGAGCTAGGGACTGTGGGAGGACAGATGGAGAAGATAAGCCCAGAGAGGGGTGTAAATCACAACCAATTAGATGCCTGTCCTGGATCCCTCCCCACTCAGACCTGAGAGCCATTGTTCCCAGCTCCCCGGGCTTATCACTCCATTATCACTTTCTCTACCCAATTTCTCTGCTTTGCTCTTATTCTCTTCTCACCTATTCAGCTTTCCAGCCATTGTGAGATAGAAAAATTGTAAAACATGTAAAGCTTTTGTTTTTAGTGCAAAGATAAGGTGCACTGTGTCTCTCGTTTGACCAGTTGCAGGCTGGAGGGTTGGTTGCTCAATCTCCAGCTATTTTGCTGCCCCTTATGGTGCCTGTCGTCAATGCAGGGCCCAGGAGGGTAAGTGCTGACCTTTGTGACCTAATGCCTCAAACAGGACCATGTAGATAGTGCTGCTCAGTGGGTATTTGCCGATGACCAGGATGACAACACATGAAGATACCCAATAAAGCTTTAAGGAAAATATTCTTTAATTGCCGATGGATAGAATTTCTTTTCTTTTCTTTTTTTTTTTTTTTTTGATGCTGTGAGACTCGGATCTGAATGGTTAGAATTTCTTTCTTTCTTTCTTTCTTTTTGAGACGGAGTTTTGCTCTTGTTACCCAGGCTGGAGTGCAATGGCGTGATCTCAGCTCACCGCAACCTCCACCTCCTGGGTTCAGGCAATTCTCCTGCCTCAGCCTCCTGAGTAGCTGGGATTACAGGCACGCGCCACCATGCCCAGCTAATTTTTTGTATTTTTAGTAGAGACGGGGTTTCACCATGTTGACCAGGATGGTCTTGATCTCTTGACCTCATGATCCACCAGCCTCAGCCTCCCAAAGTGCTGGGATTACAGGCTTGAGCCACCACGCATGGCCTAAGAATTTCTATATCATCAAAGATGCTGTCTCAGGGCATACATGTTGAGGTCTGTGGAACTGTCTGTGTGTAGGGGTGAGGGCTGGCTTAGCTTCTGAGCCTCCTTCAGGGTGTGGGTCACCAGCAGCCTCATGGGCACTGCCTTTCTCCTCACATTCCAGTTTGAAACCACCCAGGCCCCTGGAAGGCCCTTTCTCTGCACAAGGCTGGGATCGTGTTTGTGCATGAACTGTTGGGTATTCTATACCCCCTCTGTGCCTCATCACACAATACCTCCCTGTTCTCAAAGCACCAGCCCAGTCACTCCAACTTCTCAGGTTTCATAACTACCCAGCAAACTGCACCTGGCTCTTCTTCCCCTGGGGCTGCAAGGTGGAGGCCGAGTGGATGGCCACCTGGTTTCCCCCACTCCCTGCTCACACAAGTCCAGGCCCCTCAAGTGACTGGGGTTTTGGAGACTGACTCGTTCTTGTGCAAGTCAGAGAGAGCCTCTGCGGCTCAGAACGTCCTTCAGGAGGGAGCCGCCTCTTGTTCCATGCAGGAAGAGGCTAATCAGGTGTCAGGCTCACCTGTGGGCAGAAGCAGGCAAACTGCTTTGGAAGTGCAAGGAAGCAGGGATCAGCAGCAGCAGTGTGGTGTCCTGAGAGCCCCCTGGCCCCGACCTAGAGAATCGCTGGCCTACCACCCAGCTACGCTCAGCTGTGAGGCACACGCAGAGCTCGAGGCCAGCCCTGACCTTGGGGCTCCCACCACAAGCACAAACAGGCCTTTAAAAAGCTTCCTAACTTCCTGGGGTGGGGGTGGTTGGGGCCAGTGTGTTGATTGCCGTTGTGTCATTTTCTGGTGTGGTTCCAGGTGGCTGGCGCCATCGCTTCTCTTCCATCCAGATGCTGAGGCCAAGGGGACTCAAGGGGGCCAGTTGCTTTGAAGCTCCGAGCGCTGACCTCTGGTGCCCTGTCTTGGTGTTGGGAAGCCTCACAGCTGTTGTGGGCCCGCAGAGCCTTCTCCTCATTGACTTGGGGCTTTTTGGATCAGGGTGTTGGTGAAGCAGAGTTTTGGCAAGAGCCTTGGCAGCTGCTGCCAGAAAAGAGGCTGAAGGAAGATAATTAGACCTGGTAATTGGTTGCTTTTTAGCAAGTGTGGCTGGGAGAAGACACTGGAAAGCTGTCCTGCAGGACCAGGCTAGACTGTCCCTATGCTAGGGGGACATTCTGGACCCCCGCTAGTCCTGCACAACCCATCACACCTTACCTGACACATCTCTCTGGCTGCAAAATGATTCTTGAATCCCATCCCGCCCCCACAAAGCAATGTGGGTTTGTTTACCTTGCCTGTGTTCATGCTCAGTTATACCCAAGCCTGGGACCAGGCATCTAAAAACCTTGAATCCAGAGGTAACCTTTAGATGGAGTTACTCAACTCTAGCCGCTCCAGAAGGATTCTGTGGGGCTTTTTCTGAAGGACTTCATTAAAGGTTTTTGTTTTTGGACAGCGCTGACTCATCATTTCCCCAAGATAAGTTTGCTTCTGGGCAGTTTCCAGGCTCCCATCCCTCCAGTTGGCCATTTTGCCAGACCAGATGGCTCATATTAGATCTCAATTTACAACTTGCCACCCCTTGTGGGCATGTGTTCTGGATTTGTCCCAGCCTGAGCAGCTGATTCACTCGGACGTTCTGGGAAGCCCTTAGTGTTTGATTCCACCTCAGCATAGATGCCGTCCGTGGGTCTGATTTCCAGTTTCTGTGGGAATCCTATTGACCTAAACCCTGACACAGAAGTGTGGTCCTGGGAGCCTAAAGAGGGGCCCCAGGTGGGGTCCCCAGCAGTTCTGCGTTAGGTCCTTGAGAGCTGGCACTGCCTTTGGGGGACCTGATCACTCAAAATCTGTCAAGGGATGGACTAGATTGGAATCAAGAATCTGCTTTTGTGGCTATGTCATATCTTGAAGAAAAGCAGAAGAAAGAACGGAGGACCAGTCTGAGCTCTGCAATTTTAGGTTTTAACAGGGTGGCCTTTCTGCTGGCGTGCCTCCTGACCAGTCATCCGTGCATTTGTTCAGATGCATGAATAGATGATTATGGAGCGTATACTCTGCCAAATGGAATGCCTAGGGCTCAGGAATAAGGATCAAAAGACAGTTCTTGCCTGCAAGGGACTTACTGACTGATATCGGCGATAGGCAGGGGCTTACAACAAAGAGAGTTAGTATAGTGTAGCCATTAAGAATCCAGACTCCCGGACCAGACTGACTGGGTTCATATTTCTGCTCTGCCACTTATGAGCAGTGTACCTTGGGCATACTTCCTTTTCGTTTTTTCTTTTCTTTCCTTTTTGAGATGGAGTTTATCTTTCGTTGCCCAGGCTGGAGTGCAATGGTGAGATCTTGGCTCACCATAACCTCCGCCTCCCAAGTTCAAGCAATTCTCCTGCCTCAACCTCCTGAGTAGCTGGGATTACAGGCATACGCCACCATGCCTGGCTAACCTTTGGGCATACTTCCTAACCACTGCATGCACTAGTTTGCTCATCTATAGAATGGGAATAATATTGACACCTACCTCAGTGTTTTATGAGGATTAAACTAGTTCATATATTTCAATTACTTAGAACTGTGCCTGGGAATAGTCAGGATGGACATTTTTAAAGCTATAGGCCAGGCATGGTGGCTCATGCCTATAATCCCAGCACTTTAGGAAGCCGAAGCAGGAGGATTGCTTGAGCCCAAGAGTTTGAGACCAGCCTCGGCAACATAGCAAGACTCCATCTTTACAAAAAATAAAAACCAGACATGGTGGCATTTGCCTGGTGTACCAGCTATTTGGGAGATTGAGGTGGGAGGATCGATTAAGCCCAGGAGATAGAGGCTGCAATGAGCTGGGGTTCTGGACATTTATAGCCAGAAAAGCTGAATTTGAGTTTAGAATTCACTACAATATATTTATTGGTAAGGTAAAAATAGTAATATCTTCTTTTCCAACCTCATTGGAAATAAAGAAGAAGAACCAACATTTGTATCTATTGTGTACCATATGGTTTTATTCTGAGGACTGAGAGAAATAACATATTTTAAGTGTATGCAAATTTAAAAAATGCATTGTAAACTGTAAAGTGAAACTGCAGAATAATCACGATTTTCTCTCTGCTTTCTCCTATCCCCCAGGTCGAGCATGTGGATAACTGAGAGATGATGGAAAAGGCAGGCACTCTGGGCTGACTTTCATTATAAATAGCAGGTACAGCTGTGGTACCGTTTTGCCTCCATGTGATTCTCCGTGTTTTCCATGTTATTTAGTTCTTGATTACTAAAGCTTTGAGGGCCCAGAGGAGGCTGGTGATTTTCTTTCGAAGGAGGAACTGGGAGCAGCAAGAATCACGGTGAGATGTGCTGAGCTTTTCAGAGGAAAAGTTCATGGATGATGCATCTGATGTGATGAGCACACACATTTCCCAGCGCAGACCCAGGTCCTTCCGGGTCTGAAGGGCTGAGTTCTCAGCTCCTGTGAGCCTGACTGTGTCTCGGGGCTTCTGCAAGGTAGGTCCTGCATATAGTGCAAGCTTATAAATTGAGGTGAGTGAGGGGGATGGGGTGGAAGGTGGAGGGTGAGGTGGGATGGCAGGTGTGATGGGGGATGCCAGCCTTGCTGCTTGCTCACAATCACAAGGGGCTTTCACTTGTCTGGGAGACTTCTTGGCAAGGTCGCAGAGCTCACCACCAAGATGAAAGGCAGGCTGGCCGGGCAGTGTTAGGTAGGAGGAGGAAATCTGCAACAGGGTGAGCAGGCAGCATTTGGGCCTGTTTGGGAGACTGGCCAACACTAACGGGATTACCATCCGCTGCCCTGATATGTGCCAGGAAATTGTGAAATGAAATTTCAAGGACCCTACCACAGAGTCACAGAGTGTGTGGGATGACTTGGCTGAAAGCGAGAATCCTTGGGGAAAAAGGTCCAGTTTCCTGGTGTTCCATTTTTCTCTTTGTAGAACAGAAGCTCTGCCAATTCCCTGGCTCTCTTCTCAGCCTCTCCCAGGTTTCTGACAACCCTAGACTCTAAGGTCGAGAAGGGAACTACCTCAGAGACTTTTATCCAGCTCTCTCAATAAATGGAGGAAAACAGCCATGAGCTAGGTGTCCACTTCCTAGTTGGTGACCCTGCCTGATGACTTAACCAATCTGAGCCTCAGTATTCTCAGCTTATCTTACAAGGCTCTTATGAGGAGTTGAAACAATGCATGTGGAAATGCTTTGTAAACTGTAAAGTGCTTTAAATGGGGCCGGGCTCAGTGGTTCATGCCTGTAATCCCAGCACTTTGAGAAGCTGAGGCAAGAGGATCACCTGAGGTCGGCTGTTCAAGACCAGCCTGACCAATGTGGTAAAACCCTATCTCTACTAAAAACACAAAAATGAGCTGGCCTGTGGTGGTGGACACCTGTATTTCCAGCTACTCAGGAGGTTGAGGCAGGAGAATTGCTTGAGTGTGGGAGGAGGAGGTTGCAGTAAGCTGAGATCACACCATTGCACTCCAGCCTGGGCCACAGAGGGAGACTGTCTCAAAAATAACCCCCAAAAAACAAAAATCAAAAAGGCTGAGTGCGGTGGCTCACGTCTGTAATCCCAGCACTTAGGGAGGCCAGGGTGGGTGGATCACCCTAGGTCAGGAGTTCAAGACCAGCCTGGCCGATGTGGTAAAACCCTGTCTCTACTAAAAATACAAGTTAGCTGAGCGTAGTGGCAGGTGCCTGTAATCCCAGCTACTCGGGAGGCTGAGGCAGGAGAATTGCTTGAACCTGGGAGGCAGAGGTTAGAGTGATGCCACTGCACTCTAGGCTGGGCGACAGAGCAAGACACCATCTCAAAAAAATAAAAAAGTGCTAAGGCATCGCTCTAGGTATAGAATCAAAGGCCCTGAGGGTAAGAGGAGCCAGTGGAGCCTTCTGGCCTGGCTGTCCAGTTCTGCCAAGCTAGCTGGTCTACTGAAGACAGAGAGAGGGATCTTTCCCATGGTCCTTCTTTCTGGCTCTCATACAAGCCTCCCAGGCTCTTGGTGTTCTGGGTTCCTTAACAAAAAAGGGTTTGCGAATATCGCAGAGCTGACTGGTTTTCTTCTCTGGACAATGTTTACTGTCACTACCCCCCCTCACTCCCCTCCACTGGTCTTCTGAACAGCATGGCAGCACCCCAGTCCAGGGACCCGTGGGGGCCCCGTTTGCAGCAGGATCTGTGTTAATAGCACGACAGTGTCTTTACCTTTTATCTAGCAAGAGTGAGTAATCTATTTGGGATATTTAACAAAAACCAGACATTACCTCACTGGTGTCTTATCCAGAGCTGCTCTAGTCTTCCCATTAATTCCAGCAATTCGGGGTTTTGCCATGTTAAGCAGTATAGGGAAAAATCCATAGACTCTTTTTCTCTGGGTAAAGGGAGCCACAGAAAGCACACATTTGAAAAGCCCTATTCTAGTATTTGTATTCAGGCCTGTTCTTTCCCCCAGTAAACGTCTGTTTTCTTCATTCTGAAAACACGGCAGAGGGATTAACCTCAGCCCATCCCCCAAACCATCCTGACTGAATTGAGTTTCTCTGGCTGCCTCTTCCCTAAAGGTTATGAAGATTTTTATGTGTGAATTTCCAGATCTCACAGGGAAGCATCGGTGTGGTTGCTGGGAAATATCGGCAGCAGACAGACCCTCTTCTCTGAGGTAGATGGCTATTTTCTAACAGAAGTGTCAGAGATAATGACTTAAGTGGTCATGTGCTTTGTAAGCAGCTGCCAGGGGTACAGACTGAAGCAGGCATCGCATGTCTCTCCCAGGTGCAGAAAAGCCTTCCTGCATCCTGAAGAAGGACCTGCTGATCCATCAGTAGTGGAATCACACATGGGTCATCCTCACATAGGAAGGACAGCAATTGTAATTCCAGGCCAGGCAATGGGACATCTGTGTTTTGCAGCAGAAAAATTGCTGCCCATTAAAAATGTGCAAGTATCCCAAATCACCATCTATTAGGTGATATGAGAGAATAGTTGTTACTTTTGATAGAAATCATCATGACATGGTGACTACATAAGAAAATGTCCTAGTCATGTAGATGCTTAATGAAGTATGTAGGAGTGAAATGACATGCAATCTGGGATTACTGTTAGCAGAAATATAAGAAGGAAAAAGAGAGAGAGAAAGCAAATATAGCAAAATCTTATTACTTGTGGAGTCTGGGTAACGGACAACGTAGTTTCAATATATTATTTTCTCAACTTTTGTGGGCCATTGAACATTTTCATAATTAAAAAAAACTTAAAGGCACCGTAAATAGTGTTAGAAGATGAGCCATAGAGAAGACATTTAAAACACATACAACTGACGAAGGAGTCTTATCTGAAATACATAAGGAACTCCCGTAAGTCAGTAAAAGAAAGAAAAGAAAGACCCTCAACCTCATAGAAACTAAGCGCAAATATTACAGCAAGCAATTTCGTTCCCGGAAGCAGGGACCTGAATGAAAATGTCCACACTTAGTGGTGATCAGAAAAATGCAAATTAGAGGACAAGACAATAATTTATGCCTGTTGGATTGGCAAAAATTGGAAATCTAGTAATGTAAGTATTCGTGAAGATGTAGAATAGAATACATGCACTCAGAAAGCAATTTGGTAGTATCTGTTAGAAATGTGTATATCCAGGCCAGGTGTAGTAGCTCACATCTGTAATCCCAGCACTGTCAGAGGCTGAGGCAGGCAGATCACTTGAGCTCAGGAGTTCGAGACCAGCCTGGGCAATAAGGCAAAATACATACATTTGTAATCCCAGCTGCTAGGGAGACTGAGGCATGAGGATCACTTGAGCTAGGGGGTTGAGGCTGTGGTGAGCCATGATGGCACCACTGCACTCCAGCCGGGGTGACAAAGTGAGATCCTGCTCAAAAAAAAAAAAGGAAAAGAAATGTGTGTACCCTACAACCCAGGACTCTCTACCCCTCAGAAACTCTTGGGCAAGTGTGCAAATATGCTTGGAATATACACTTGGCTGTCTATTACAACACTGCTTATAAAAGTTGAAACTATGGCCGGGCGTGGTGGCTCACGCCTATAATCCCAGCACTTTGGGAGGTGGAGGCGGGTGGATCACGAGGTCAAGAGATCAAGACCATCCTGGTCAACAAGGTGAAACCCCGTCTCTACTAAAAATACAAAAATTAGCTGGGCACGGTGGCGCGTGCCTGTAATCCCAGCTACTCAGGAGGCTAAGGCAGAAGAATTGCTTGAACCCAGAAGGCAGAGCTTGCGGTGAGCCAAGATCGTGCCATTGCACTCTAGCCAGGGTATTAAAAAAAGCGAAACTCTGTCTCAAAAAAAAAGTTGAAACTAGAAAAGATGGAGAAATATTTCATGACATATTCATATAATGGCATACTCTATAGAAGTTAAAATGAATGTACTTCACCTATTCTGTATATATACAGATATATAACTGTGGATGAATTTCTAAAATCTATGAATATTGAATAAAATAAAAGCAAATTTTAAAAGTATATGGACATTATTATATCATATACGTACTTTTTTTTTGAGACAGGGTCTCACTCTGTTGCCCAGGTTGGAGTGTAGTGGTGTGAGCACAGCTCACTGCAGCCTCAACCTCCTGGGCTCAAGCCATCCTTCCACCTTAGTCTCCAGTAGTTGGGACCACAGGTGCATACCACCACTTTGGCTAATTTTAAAAATTTTTATAGAGACAGGGTCTCGCCATGTTGCCCAGTCTTGACTTGAACTCCTGGGCTCAAGCAATCTTCCTGCCTTGGCCTCCCAAAGTGCTAGGATTACAGGCACGAGCCACTGCACGAGCCCATACCTAATTTACACCTAACATAATATTTGTGGCTCTCCCTATGTCATAAGAGTATAAAAATAATGAAAAGGGTCACAGCAGTAGGAGGATAGCACTCATCTGTAGTGAAGGAGAGAAGGGAATGGCGATGGCCGCAGTTGTATCTGTAATGTTGGTTGTTTCTTTAGAAAAAAATGCGAAAAAGAATCTGAAGCAAATATATCAAAAGAATGACATTTGAATATCTCAGTGGTAGGTATGGAGTGTTTTATATTATTCTCTGTACTATTCTGTATATGTGAAATATTTTGTAATTAAAAATTTTGTTTCTAATTGAGGTCCTAAAATTTCTTCTTGCTAAATCTCATTTTTTTGCTTTTTGAGACAGAGTCTTGCTCTGTCGCTGTCGCTCAGGTTGGAGTACAGTAGTGTGATCTCAGCTCACTGCAACCTCTGCCTCCCGGGTTCAAATGATTCTTCTGCCTCAGCCTCCCGGGTAGCTGGGATTACAGGGTGACACCACCAAATCTGGCTAATTCTTGTATTTTTAGTAGACATGGGGTTTTACCATGTTGGTCAGGCTGATCTTGAAATCCTGACCTCAGGTGATCTGCCTGTGTTGGCCTCCCAAAGTGCTAGGATTACAGGCTTGAGCCACTGCACTGGGCCTGATCTTTTCTGTTTTAGAGATAGGGTTTCGCTATGTTGCCTGGGCTAGAGTGCAGTTACTCTTCACGGGCGTGATCATTATGTAGTACAACCTCAGACTCCTGTTCTTGCCTCAGCCTCCCCAGTAGCTGGTAAGAGCAGGTGTGAGCCACCATGCCAGGCTAAATCTCATCTTTTTTCATGACTTTAGAGCCCCTCAACTCCACTTCACCTGTATGAAAATTATTCCTTTTCAAAAAAAATTATTTATTTTTAAGAGATGGGGTTTCTCCATGTTGGCCAGGCTGGTTTCAAACTCCTGACCTCAGGTGATCTGCCCACCTTGGCCTCCCAAAGTGCTAGGATTACAGCCGAAAATGATTCCTATATCTGATTTTCTATCCTTTTTTTCCCAGCATTATTTCTACATCTCTACCCATTTAATGACTGTTTTTTCTATTTTGTCAAATTTATCATCTAAGTTGATTATCTCTACCACTGTTATCTCAAAACAGCTCTTTCTTTTAATTTTCTGTTTCTTGGCTAGGAGCCGTGGCTCACACCTGTAATCCCAGCACTCTGGGAGGCTGAGGAGGGTGTGTAACTTGAGGCCAGGAGTTTGAGACAAGCCTGGTCAACATGGTGAAACCCCTTATCTACTAAAAATACAAAAATTAGCCAAGTGTGGTGGCGTGTGCCTGTAATCTCGGCTGCTTGGGAGGCTGATGCTGGAGCGGAAGAGGCTCACTTTCTCTGTCTCAAGAAAAAAAAATCTGTTTTTGTCAATAGCACACTCAATAAATGGTAGTTTTAATTTTCACTAGTCCTTTCAACTTTTACCTCTTCTCACTGAATTCACTATACACAGAACTGCCAATTTATCTTCTGGAAATTCTGGTTTTCATTTTTTTTTTTTGAAATGCTGTTTTTTTTTCTTTCCCCTGAAATACCATTTTGCATTAATTATTCCCATGCTCAAAAAACTTATGGTGGCTCACTGCCAGCATAAGACACTTCAAAATCCCTAACCATTTGTGTACAACCTCAAAGTCTGGCACTGACCTCTTTTCTCCAGCTTTGTTGCCCACTGCCTTCTGTCACTAAAGAGCCAGTCACCACCGCCCCTGCGGGCTGCTTGTTTTCCTGTCTTCCTGCGTTTGTTTCATCCCAAGATGATTTGCCTTCCCACCCTTCACACTCAGGTCAGATCTCTTCTGTGTGAAGCCTTTGCCCAGACCACTGCTGGAACCATTTCCATGGCGCCGTCCATGTGCTGCCACAGGTGTGGAGTACAGCACCTTTCCCTGCAACCCCACCCTGATTCCTCTCCATTGATAATGAGCTGAATGATTCAGCAGACCCAGGGAGCAGAGGTAGGATGAATAGACACGGTTATTCCTAAAGTTTCTGATACATCTACACACTAAACCCATCTCACCCCCTTGCTTTGCTCTGCTTTTCTTTTCTCTTTTCTTTTTCTTCCTTTCCTTTTCTTCCTCTCTTTCTTCCTTTCCTTTCTTTTTATTTATTTATTTTTTGAGACAGAGTCTTGCTTTGTCACCCAGGCTGGAGTGCAGTGGCACAAACACAGCTCACTACAGCCTTAACTTTCTGGGCTCAAGTGATCTTCCTGTCTTAGCCTCCTGTGTAGCTGGGACCACAGGCGCATGCCACCACAACTGGCTAATTTTTTATTTTTTGTAGATACTGGGTCTCCCTTTGTTGCCCAGGCTGGTTTTGAACTCCTGGGCTCAATGATCCTCCCACCTTGGCCTCCCAAAGTGCTGGGATTACAGGTATGAGCCAGCGCTTCTGGCCCCTTGCTTTTTTTTCTCCTAATTTTTCTTCACTGATATCAACTATCAAGGAGGCTGCCTCACATCAGTCTCGGAGAGACACTGGGTGTTGTTCTCTGATTTATGGCAAGAACTTGAGGAAAATGAGATTTCTTTCGGCAAAATTTTGATAAATTCTAAGAATTGCATTTTTCCCACTTTAATATCTCTGAAATCAGGGTGTATCTTATAACCAACGGAAGTTTTTTTCTTGATGGAATAAAAGAGTAAAAAGTGCCACTTATATTGGCACTACCTTAAATTTGATAAATAAGCTATATAGGAAGGTATTTAAAATGTATATAAATGCAAAGAAATAGCTTTTATTATTTGATGTGAATTTTAAGTATTAAATCTAATCTAATTGATTAGATTTTGAGACATCATTCTAGGGTGGCTTAAGAACATAGTTCCAGGACAGCCTTCTAGCACATTTCCCTACAAAATCAGCACTGTTTAGATCTCTTCTCTATTCTGCCATATTTTGTAAGCTGCTAGAAGGGAGAGACCCAGTGAAAGATACCTCTTGATATTCTCTACAAAAAGATCAGTAAAGAGCAGTCAGAAAGCTTTGCAAGCAGAAATACTGAGCAAAAAGTTTATATGAAAAAAGGAACTGGGCTGGGCATGGTGGCTCATGCCTATAATCCCAGCACTTTGGGAGGCTGAGGTGAGCAGATCTCTTGAGGTCAGGAGTTCAAGACCAGCCTGGCCAACATGGCAAAACCCTGTCTCTACTAAAAATACAAAAATTAGCTGGGTAGTGGCAGGTGCCTGTAGTCCCAGCTACTTGGGAGGCTGAGAGAAGAATTGCTTGAACCCAGGAGGCAGAGGTTGCAGGGAGCTGAGATCACGCCCCTGCACTCTAGCTTGGGTGACAGAGCAAGACTCCATCTCAAAAAAAAAAAAAAAAAAAAAAAAAAGCTGGTCATGATGGTGGGTGTCTGTAATCCCAGCCACTCAGGAGGCTGAGGCAGGAGAATCTCTTGAACCCAGAAGGCAGAAGTTTGCACAGTAAGCTGAGATTGCTCCACTGCATTTCAGCCTGGGCAACAGAGTGAGACTCCATCTCGAGAAAAAAAAAAAAAGGAGGAAGTGGCTAGTGGTGCTGGCGGTAAAAAGTGAGTGATGAAGAATGAAACTCCTGTGCTTGGGGTCTCGGCCCAAGGTAGACTGCGGCCCAGACCTACCTATGCATGCTTCTTACCATGAGCAGACAGCTGAATGTTTTGGTTCCCCAGTAGTCACTCCAGGCGTCTGTTGTGACAACAGAGGTTATCTGGCAGCTTGGTCAGGAATTCATTGTTTCTTTTATATTTTCCTTATATTCTTCCCACCTGCTTCCATGTCGCTACCACCAAGGATTTAGGAAGATCAGACTCTCCCATTGTCTTCTGTCACCACCTCCTCATACCCCTTCTCCCAACCAGTGGTAGAGCCAGGGAGCCCCAACTTATGTCAGTGTCCCTTACTTGTCACCTTATGCCTCATTTGCCCATTCTCTCCAAATGACTTAGGCAGTAAAGTCCCCAGGGCGGTCATAGTCTGCATGGTCATGGGAGGAGGCTCTGAGTGCAGTATGGTACTCCATAAATAATTCACTGTTCTAATTGTGAAAGCAAGGCGCTCCGAGTAACTGGAGAGGGAAGGCAGAGGGGTGACTGAAAACACACACATGTGCACACACCAGAATGGGTCTTCTCAGTGGCTTTGTTACATGGCTTTTTGTACTTGACTGCTTTGGAAGCTGTAAACAGGACTGTGGCCAACTTGGTCTCTGGATTCCGGGGCAGGGGGCTGGTGGCAGAGGACTTGTTCCTGCAAGGGAAGTGTGGGTTCTGGCCAAGGCAGAGCCTAGGAGCTGGTGTGACTGCAGTAGTAGGAACGCAGGGATGAGAAGGACAAACATGTCCAAGGGCAGGGAGTCACTTTGTATGTGAAAACCTTTCTTCAGCATCTTGGATGCATCTGTGTTCCCTGTCCTTGGGATCTCCTGGATGAAGGGAGGTCAACGAGGTCCTGTCCCTCTCTAAACACCTCAAAATAGTGAGGTGTTTGGAGAGGGGCAGCAGGCTGCTGGATACACAAGACTGCTCGTGGGAGTGTGAAGGGAAAAAGGCGTCATCAAGGCCATACAAAGCCCAGATGCTGTTCTTTGACCTTCACTCCAGTTGCTGCATCACTCCTGGGTGTTTTATCTTTGCCAAAACCACATAGGGAGGAAGCTACTAAGACAAAGGGTGACTGCAGAGCCAATTTCTATTCCTAGCCTGTGGTTGACCCTGGTAGGTAACCTTGAGCGGGTCATTAACCCCTCCCTAGGGTGATCATAATGGTTTCCAACCTATGTCAGGAAAGTCCTGTGAAAATTGATAAGTTGAGACTTTAAAGTGCCTTGAGATCTTAGAAGAGATAAACAAACAATATCGCTGTTTTGTGAGGCTCTCATGGGCTGCCCTTGAAATCTGACTCTCCCTGCGCTGGCCATGCTCTGTTCTTTGCTTGGTGACCAGGTGTAGAACACACTGAGGAACAGTGATAAAAACAGCTGACATCTATTAAACGGTTACTTTGTGCTGGGCACCATAGTTTAATGCTCACAGCAACATTCTAAGGTACAAATAAGGAAACAGAGAGGTTAAGTAACTTCCCAAGGTTGCACACTTAATAAGCCATAGCCAGTATCTACGCTCTGGCCTCCAGAGTCCAGGCTCTGCTCTTTTATTGTTTTTTTTTTTTTTTCTTTAGATGGGGTTTTACCATGTTGGTCAGGCTGGTCTTGAACTCCCGACCTCAGGTGATCTGCCCACCTTGGCCTCCAAAGTGCTTGGATTACAGGCGTAAGCCACCACTCCTGGCCCAGGCTCTGCTCTTATCCAAGATAAGAAGCAGGTAAGAAGCATATTTAGGCCCTGGACTTGGTGGCTCATGCCTGTAATTTCAGCACTTTGGGAGGCTGAGGCAGGCAGATCATGTGAGGTCAGGAGTTCGAGACCAGTCTGACCAACATGGTGAAACCCCATCTCTACTAAAATACAAAAATTAGCCGGGCATGGTGGTGGGCACCTGTAATCTCAGGGGCTCAGGAAGCTGAGGTAGCAGAATCGCTTGAACCCAGGAGGTGGAGGTTGCAGTGGGTCAAGATTGTGCCACTGTACTCTAGCCTGGGTGACAGAGTGAGACTCTGTCTCAATAAATAAATAAAAATTAAAAAAGAAGCGTATTTAAGAAGTGTGTAATTTGTCATTAGTGAGCACTTGCTATGCATTCCGCACCAGGCTGGGTGGTGTGAGCGACATGGAACTATATAAACAAACAGAAGACAGATGGGAATTGGGTGCAAAACTGGTGAGACCAAAGTTCTTTTGAAAATCTAAGGAAAAGAGATCCTATGGGCTGGACTTTCAGGGAAAATATTGGAGAAAGTGAGGCTTGAGCGTTCTTGTGTTTTTGCCATTTAAGCAGAATATTTAGTTAGGCTCTCTGGGACCATAATTCTAGAAAGATGCTAGTTTGTATTGCTTATGAGAAAAAGGGCATGGGGGAGGGGCTATTTCATTTTTAAACCTGGAATCTGCTGCATACATTCATGGTCTTCTGCAGATTCACAGTGCACTTTGGCTCTTGGAGGCTCTACAACATTGTGTGATAAAAAAATATGCTTTTTTTTTTAGACAGGGCTCATTCTGTCACCCTGAATGGAGTATAGTGGAGGGCAGTGGCACAAACATGACTCACTGCAAGCCTCACATTCCTGGGCTCAAGTGATCCTCTCATTTCAGCCTTTCAAGTAGCTGGGACCACGTAGTGGTCCCTTTTCAAGTAGTGTGCACCACCATACCTGGCTAGTTTTTTACATTTTTGTAGAGAGAGTCTCACTGTGTTGCCTAGGCTGATCTCCTGGACTCAACTCCTGGGCTCCAGCAACCATCCTGCCTTGGCTTCCCAAAGTGCTGGAAATACAAGCATGAGCCACTGCACTCAGCCAGAACATTTTTTTCATAGAACTCATATCAACATGTTATAGATAAGTACAGGGGCTCATGTCTGTAATCCCGGCACTTTGGAAGGCTGAGGCAGGCGGATCACTTGAGCCCAGGAGGTCAATGCCAGCCTGGGCAACATGGTAAAACCCCATCTCTACAAAAAAATACAAAAATTAGCTGGGTGTGGTGGCATGCACCTATATTGCCAGCTACTGGAGAGGCTGAGGTTGGAGGATCACTTGAACCCAGGAATTGGAGGTTGCAGTGAGCTGAGAACATGCCACTGTACTTCATCCTGAGCGACAGAGCAAGACCCTGCCTCAAAAAAAAAAAATAATAATAATTTCTTAGACTTTTATGTTTGGGAAGCACTGGTAGAGGAAAACACCTCACTGGAAATAGAAGTAGTTTATAACCCGCAGACAACTTAAAATCAAGCTCCCTGAATATTCTGTGTAACTTTCACTTTTACAGAGTGAACATTTATCACCTATCAGTTTTTTGATATTTGGTTATTTTCCCATGTGTACCATGTTACTACCCTAGCCAGACTATGAATATCTCACATGCAAATACTTGGCAGGCGCATCTTTTTATCTCTCATGCCTCCTAGCTCACACCTAAATATTTGTTGGCTTAAAAACAGAGACAGAACAGGCGGAAGAAAATGAGGGAGAAAAAAAACCCACACTTGATAGCAATTATTGGTAATTTGCAACTGATTACTCCATTGTAAATTGCTATTCACCAATCAGTACCCTTTGAAAGACTAGTAAGTTGTTTAAAATGCAAAATAATGTTAATTTTTGGCTTGGCTTTAGTTGGAGCTGGATCTGCAGTCAGAAATACTGGCTTTGGGGCATGACCTCTAAATTACATCTTCCTTTATTAGCTCAGGGTGCTTTCTGCTGAGCTGGAAGGGCCTGGGGTAGGTCCCACTGTCAGAGGATTGATGCTTAGACTGAGAATCTGATGAAGACCACGTAGCCCTGGGTCAGCATGACTGCGAAAGCCAACTGAGTGGCTGCTTCGCCACCACTGCTTAGGGAATGGGGTGGTGGGAGCTTGCAGTTAAAAATGCAAGTAACACATTTGGTTTGGTATCAGGGGCCAGTCTCAGGTACAGGCCCCTGTCCAAATGTGCCTCATTCCCCTGCTCATTGGACCCAGTGCCCAGGCTTGGAGAGGGCACCATCTGAGAGATTTGTGGCTTTGAGGCTCTAAAAGCCTGACATTCTTAAAGGTTCTTCCCATGCTGACACCCTAACCTCTTCCCAGTTTTGAAGCTAACCCAGCCTGGGAGAAGTAATTCATAAATTATTTGAAGCTGACACCTCAGAGGTGTTTTGATGGGAGTGGGACTTCATCTGTTTTCTTCAGGAGCAGGTGAGACAGGAGAGGAGGTGGAGTCCTGCAAGAGATAAGATGTCTCTGAACATTCATAGCTTTGTCTTAGGAAAATTCTGGCTCCTGTGGGGAGGAAATTGATCTTGTGTGTTCTTTTCTTCCTTCTTGGTTGAGTTCCCAGTGTGGGTTTTGCAGGCGTTTTGTTCTTAGTGTCAGAACCACCCAGGCTTGGTCGTTGCTGGGCCTGGAACCTCCTACGGATTCCACTGTCTCCCTGCCACAGAAGAAAGTCATGATTGCCCCTTGCACAGACAGCAGGAGCTGGGTGTGGGGCTCAAGGAGATTCCTGCAGAGCCCTGCTGGGTGTCTGCTTCCCCCCGCCCTTCTTCGGGGTCCCAGTTAATGCTGCTATTGAGAAAAGACAGGAAGGAGCCGATGTGAGACTCAAAGCCTTGATATTGGATCTGTGGTTGTTTTTCTCCAAAACCAAATGGATACCCACCCACTACCTGGCCAGCTGGTGCCCTTTCAGTCAGGGCCTAGTGACACGGTAAGGAGTTGCTGCCAGTGGTGGAGCTGGCTGAGGACATCCAGGTTCCATCCTCTTTGCCTGGCAAGTGTTGGGGAGCCAGTCTCATGTTTAGGCTCACACGAATCCTCCATGGGCAAGAGGAGCCCGGTCCTCAATTTCCGATTTAACTCCCTCCGGATTGCACAGGTTTTGCGTGCAGTGGGCCTTCCAAAAACCTGTTGACAGACCATGGAGGACCTGGGCACTGGAAGTCTTCCTTTCATTTCCAGTGTTGAGGGGATAGTATCAGAATCCTCATCCCTATCCTTAATTTCTCCAAAGCGCCAAGGAACCAGGGTGGGCACAGCTGTCAGCCTAGTCATGTTGCCAACTGCCACACCTGTCAGGGGAAAGGAGAACTTCCCTCAGTAAGATGTGTGTGACTGTCCTGCTCTGGGGCTGGCTTGAGCCCCCTCCCCGTGCCCTCCCATCTGGCCACAGGCTCTCTCTTTTTAGCTTTTTTTTTGGGGGGGGATGAAGTCTTGCTCTGTCACCCAGGCTGGAGTGCAATAGCGTGATCTTGACTCACTGCAACCTCTGATTCCCAGGTTCAAGCGATTCTTCTGCCTCAGCCTCCCAAGCAGCTGAGATTACAGGCATACACCACCATGCCCAACTAATTTTTGTATTTTTAGTAGAGATGGGGATTCTCCATGTTGGTCAGGCTGGTCTCAAACACCTGTCCTCCTCAGCCTCCCAGAGTGCTGGGATTATAGGCATGAGCCATCACGTCTGGCCCAAAGGCTCTCTTTCTTGTGGCTTCCCCTGTCATCTGCCCCTCCTGACCATTTGGCCACTCCGACTTCTCTTGCCTGGTGTGATTGCTGTCTGGTGGGTGGCAGCCTCTCCCTGCATCAAAGCTCCAGGCCAAGGGGCAGGGGGAGCAGTGGGCTGAATTAGAAGGTTTCAAATAGTTGAGTTAACATCAGTTTGCTGGCGGGGGGTGGGGGGGGGCGGGTTCTGGCTGCCTACCTGAGAGCCCCAGGGCAAAGGGACCAGGCAATGTGCAATCTGCTCTTATAACCCTCCTGCTTCCAGGGGCTTTGCAGGCTGAGCAAACACATTTGAATGTTACCTCATCTTGGAGTTTCAGCAGCTTCAACCTCAATGGTGTTTTCCTTGGGATTCCTTTATTCCTGATCCGTGTAGAGGCTCACATTGACTGTGATCTTCCCGTGTGCCTGATAGTGTACCAATCTCATTTAATCTTCATAACAACTCTATAAGGGAGCTTCAGTTATCAATTCAGTTTCCTTGACAAGCTGACTGAGGGCTGGAGAGGTTAAATAACTTGTCTAGGATTATACAGCTGGTCTGTGGCCGAGCTAGAAGTCTAATGGAGCCATTATACTGCTATCTCATGTGCATGAAGACTGCTTTGTCCTGGATTAAAGTGTTTACATTTTACCAAATCTGGATCTTGTATCTATTCATCTAGCAGATGGGTCAGCCAACTGTGCCCATAGGCCAAATCTAGCCATGGTCTGTTTTTGTAAGGCCTATGTGTTGAATTTTTTTTCCTTTTTAGAGGGTTGAAAAAAAAACCACATGGCACATTTAAAAATAATTTGGCGAATAAATTTTATATTATATGTATTTTACCACAGTTTTTTTTTTTCTTTCTTTCTTTCTGTTTTTTGAGGGGGGTCTTGCTCTGTCGCCTAGGCTGGAGTGCTGGAGTGCGGTGGTGCAATCGTGGCTCACTGCAGCCTTGACCTCCTGGGCTCAAGTGATCCTCCCACACTTCAGCTCACAAGTAGCTGGGACCACAGGCAGATACCACCATGCCTGGCTAACTTAAGCAATTTTCCCACCTCAGCCCAGCTTTTTTTTTTTTTTAGAATCAGGGTCTCACTCTGTTGACCAGGCTAGAGTACAGTGGTGTGATCGATCATTGCTCACTGTAGCCTAAAATTCCTGCGCGCAAACAATCCTCTCATCTCAGCCTCTCCCTCCCAAGCAGGTGGGACTACAGGCACCCGCTACCATGTCCAGCTATACCATAGTTAAAAAAAAAAAAAAGAAAATGTGACAGAGACAGTATTTGGCCCATAAAGGCTAAAATACTATTTACTACAATCTGGGCCCTTACAGACAGAGTTTGCTGGTGGCGGAGTTAGCATGCTGCAGCATCCTGTCCTACCAATACCATCCAGTAAACCCCAGCATCGTGTCTGTCTGCCTCCAAGTCTCTCTGGACTTGGCTGCTTCCAAGAGTGCTCTGAACAATTAAACTCTCAATGAGTTCATTCTGTGCATGAAGATAGAGGTGCCAGGGGGATTTTCAAATCTTCGGCTGCACCTTTGAGTGTGCATAAACCGCGGGCCAATTGCCTGGCAGGTCAGCTTGTGGCCTGGGTCTTGACATTCCCAATTGTGAAATGAGGATGAGAAATCTTGGCCTTGGAATGGAGGGACATGAAAGAGGGGCATGTGACCGACTCTCAGAGACACAGGCAGGGAGCTCTTATAAGGAAGAAGCAATGTGAATCGCAGGCGGCATTATTACCTTAGCAAGTCGTGAGTCCCCAGTCTAAGTGTGTAAAGCAATTTGCTTAGGCTGAAGGAAATATCCTTCCCCTTTCTTTCTTTCTTTCTTTTTTTTTTTTTAGAGATGAAGTCTTGGTCTTGTCACCCAGGCTGGAGTGCAATGGCCCAATCTTGGCTCACTGCAACCTCTGCCTCCCAGGTTCAGGCGATCCTCCTGCCTCAGCTTCCCGAGTAGCTGGGATTACAGGTGACTGCCACCTTGCCCAGCTAATTTTTGTATTTTTAGTAGAGACAGGTTTCACTATGTTGGCCAGGCTGGCCTTGAACTTCTGACCTCAGGCGATCTACCTGCCTTAGCCTCCTAAAGTGCTGGGATTACAGATGTGAGCCACCTGGCCCAGCCCATCTTTTCCCCTTTCACACTGGATTTATGAACATGTGACCAGCAGAGGCCCTCTAACTGAATGTGTTTCATGTCTCCCCTCTCTGCTCGGTGATAAGTTCTCCGAGACCTGGTCAGGATCTTAAGTTTTACTTGCGTCTTCTCTGAGCTCTTGGTACCACACTTAGCAGCACACAGTGAGCACCTCTGCATAATCATTGACTGCCTGACTTACATGCTACAAAAAGGCCCTGAATGGAAAAGGCCTCCAGGAAGAATGTCTAGAAAAGTAAGGGTCAGGCAGTGTGTGGTGGCTCCCGCCTGTAATCAATCCCAGCACTTTGGGAGGCTGAGGTGGGTGGATCGATTGAGCCCAGGAGTTAAAAAACAAAACAAAACAAAAACTAGCTGGGTGTAGCAGCTCCTGACTGTAATCACAGCACTTTGGGAGGCTGAAGCAAGAGCCCAGGAGAGTGAGGCTGCCGTGAGCCGTGTTCATGCTACTGTACCCCAGCCTGGGCAACATAAGAGACACTGTCTCAAAAAAAATAAATAAAAAATAAAAGGCTAAGTGGCTGGGTGCGGTGTCTCATGCCTGTAATCCCAGCACTTTGGGAGGCTGAGGTGGGCAGATCACCTAAGGTTGGGAGTTCAAGACCAGCCTGAATAACATGGAGAAAGCTTGTCTCTACTAAAATACAAAATTAGCTGGGCGCGGTGGTGCATGCCTGTAATTCCAGCTACCGGGAGGCTGAGGCAGGAGAATCATTTGAACCTGGGAGGTGGAGGTTGCAGTGAGCTGAGATTGAGCCATTGCACTCCAGCCTGGGCAACAAGAGCAAAACTTTGTCTCAAAAAAGAAATAAAAAATAAAAGGCTAGACATGGTGGCTCACTGTAATCCCAAGCACTTTCAGAGGCTGAGGCAGGAGGATCACTTAAGTGCTGGAGTTTGAAACCAGCCTGGGCAATATGGCAAGATCCTGTCTACAAAAAGTACAAAAATCAGCTGGGCACGGTGGTGTGTGCCTGTAGCCCCAGCTTCTTGGGAGGCTGAGGTGGGAGGATCACTTGAGCCCAGGAGGCCGAGGCTGTAGTGAGCCATGATTGCACCACTACACTCCAGCTTGGGTGACAGCAAGACCCTGTCTCAAAAAAAAAAAGAGAAAAGAGTCTTCTCTCTGCAGCCCCTCCACCCCCACCTCCAGAACAATATTGAGGCCTAGGGAGCAGGTTCGAGCTAGCTGGGGTATCCTGGCACTTCAGGTGAGGGTTCCAGAGGCCCAGGCCCGACGTCCCAGGCACTCCCTCCTCCTTAGAATCCCAGCTCTTCAGGGTCTCCCTGCATCCTCCGCAGCCAACCCTCTTCAGTCCTCCAGGAAACATCATGAGGGTTAATTATTTCTCGGGGCTGACTCAGACAGCGGTTTTCTGCCAAAGCCTTCTGTCAGCCAAGCTCCGTCCTGCTGTTACCCCGTGAGGAAGCCTTTGTAAGCTGTGTCAGGGAGGAAGCTCCGTTGCAGGGAGGCCCAAAGCCCCGTAGCCTGGGGTGGGGTCCCGCCCAATCCCGTCGGGTGGGGCTGGTTGCTGGGAGGGCGCCCTCCGTAGTGTGAGAAGCCGGCTCCAGAACGCTCTCACCGCCAGGCTGCCTTTCAGCCGGTCCCTGTGGGGCAACGCTCGTTTTGTTGATTGGAGATTGTGTCTCTGAATAGAACTTAATGTCCTTTTGAAATTATCTGTTCTTTTTTTTTTCTTTGAGATGGAGTCTTACTCTGTCGCCCAGGCTGGAGTACAGTGGAATTATCCCAGCTCACTGCAACCTCCACCTCCCGGGTTCAAGCGATTCTCCAGCCTCAGCCTCCCGAATAGCTGGGATCACAGGCGCCCGCCACCACGCCTAGCTAATTTTTGTATTTTAGTAGAGACGAGTTGGTCTCAAACTTATGACCTCAAGCGGTCTTCCCACCTAGGTCTCTTGAAGTGCTGAGATTACAGGTGTGAGCCGCTGCACCTCGCCTTTTTTTTCTTTCTTTTTAGAATGTCTCCCATCTCCATTTGGTTTAGATTGCCGCTGTGTTCCTAAATGCTGAAGGTGAATGACAGGGCATCCAGAGGAGAGGGATGACCCTTAGGCACAAACTGTCTGCCTAGGGGGCCAAACTGGGGGAGAGTTGGGGTGGGAGATGGAGGGGGTCTCTGCGGGGAAGGAGGCCTGGGAGACCTTCTGTCTCATATCAGAGTGTAGGATGACGGGGGGCCTGTCCCAGGGACAGTGGGAAGCAGGGAATGGACACCTACAATGAACCTGAGGGACTGGGATGGCCCTGAGTGGAGGTTCAAAGAGGCTGAACTGTGCTTGAGACACCTGGGAACAGAAGCCAAGAGAGAGGAGGTAGAGGGAAGTAGAACAAGGTAGCCCTGTGAATTAACTTCGTGGCAGCCATTAGCTTCACCTGCCCTCTGAGCAGGCTGACACCAGCACCCTGGGCAACCCACATGGGTAGGAAGGTGTGTATGGTGCTGTGCAAACCCCATCATCCCTGGGCAACCCATGCTGTGTCTACAGCTTCCTGCTGCTACACCGGAAGCTGTGCCTTCTTATGGAAAGAAGCACTTCCTTCATACAAAAGCAGCCAGTGAAGACAGGGCTATTCTTGCATGAGAAATGATGATTATACAGATCAATTCCGTCTCCTGGAGAAACCCCAGGCAGTGGTAAATTACACAGTTACAATTATACCCTAAGCCCCACCTCCCCACCCCCAACAAAACAGCAGAAAACCCAACAACCATGTTTGGCAGCAAAAATATTTACAGGACAGTTACTTTGTACAAGAAGTATTTTATATATTATGTCATTTAATCTTCTCAAGAGCCCTGTGATCTATTTACCAATGAATGAACAGAGACTCAGAGAGGCTAAAAGCCAGCCAGAAATCACAGGGCCAGAAGAGTATGAAAGCTAGGCTTGGCGTGGCTGAGAATACAGTGGGACTTGGCATCTGGTAAGTGTTCCATAAATCCTCATTGAAGGAATAAATGTGTCTGCCAGGCTCCATGATCAGGGCTTGCCTACTGCTCCCTAAACCATAATTCCCATTCCTATGATCTGGGTAAGTCACGGCCTGCAAATATGCCCCAGGGATTTTTCTAAGATCCTGTTCTCATCTTTCTCCTGTGCTCTCCTCTCCCCAGCTGGCATCCTGTATCCCTTCCATGAATGGAGGAGTTAATTTATTTGATGTACCAAGTATAATATTTGAGTGCCTACCACTGGTGCCAAGCATTGTTCTAGATGCTGGGGTCATAGGAGTGAACCAAAAAGGTTAAGATCACATTCTGAACATCACATTCTAGCCAGGGTATGCTGAGAGATCAGTTCTGGCTGAAACTTGTCAGTTCATGCGCAGATCAGGGAGGATTTGGGGGAGAAAAGTGAGAGCTCTGGGACTCCTCAGCTGTGGGCTGCTGTGTGCACACTGGGGCAGGCACCAACCCTCCCTCACCAATGATGTGTGCTGTTGTCCTTGTGGTTGCAGGAGTGGTCTCAGCAGCTCTGTCTCTCTGCTGTGGCCTCTTCCCTGGTCATGGTTTTCATCCCAGGATGGGCTCCTGAAAATGTCTTTGCCACGGGACCTGGAATTGAGACTGAGAGATTCAGTCTGGGCTGAGCTCATGTTAAAAACCAGGAGCTAAGGCATGGCCCTTAATTTCTTTTTTACTTTTATTTATTTGTTTATTTAAGTTTCTGGGTACATGTGCAGGATGTGCAGGTTTGTTACATAGGTAAACAAGTGCCATGGTAGTTTGCTGCACCCATCAGCCCATCACCCAGGTGTTAAACCCAGCATGCATTAGCTCCTTCGCCTAATGTTCTCTGTTCCCCTACCTGCCCCCAACAGGCCCCAGTGAATGTTGTTCCCCTCTGTGTCCATGTGTTCTCATTGTTCAGTGTCTATTTACTAGTGAGAACATACAGTGTTTGGTTTTCTGTTCCTGCATTAGTTTGCTGAGGATGATGACTTCCAACTTCATCCACGTCCCTGCGAAGGACATGATCTCATTCCTTTTTATGGCTGCGTAGTATTCCATGGTGTATATGTAACCACATTTTCTTTATCCAGTCTATCACTGATGGGCATTTGGGTTGATTCTATGTCTTTGCTATTGTGAATAGTGCTGCAATGGACATATGTGTGCATGTGTCTTTATAACAGAATGATTTATATTCCTTTGGGTATATACCCAGTAATGAATTGCTCGGTCAAATGGTATTTCTGGTTCTAAATCTTTGAGGAATCGCCACATTGTCTTCCACAATGGTTGAACTAATTTACATTCCCACCAACAGTGTAAAACCATTCTTATTTCTTCACAACCTTTCCAGCAGCTGTTGTTTCTTTATTTTATTTTATTGAAATGGTTTCACTCTGTCACCCAGGCTGGAGTGCAGTGGCGCAATTTTGGCTCACTGCAACCTCTGCCTCCCAGCTTCCAGCAATTCACCTGCCTCAGCCTCCTGAGTAGCTGGGATTACAGGTGGGCACCATGGTGACTGGCTAATTTTGTATTTTTAGTAGAGACAGGGTTTCACCATGTTGGCCAGGTTGGTCTCAAACTCCTGACCTCAAGTGATCCTCTCACCTTGGCCTCCCAAACTGCTGGGATTACAGGTGTGAGCCACCATGCCTGAACTATCTGTTGTTTCTTTACTTTTTAATAATCGACATTCTGACTGGCGTGAGATGGTATCTCGTGGTTTTTGACTCGCATTTCTCTAATGATCAGTAATGTCGAGCTTTTTTCCATGTATTTGTTGGTCACGTGTATATCCTTTTTTGAGAAGTTATTTTTATTCATTTACTTATTTATTTATTATTTTTATTTTTATTTTTTTTTTGAGACGGAGTTTCGCTCTTGTTACCCAGGCTGGAGTACAATGGCGCGATCTCGACTCACTACAACCTCCGCCTCCTGGGTTCAGTCAATTCTCCTGCCTCAGCCTCCTGAGTAGCTGGGATTACAGGCATGCGCCACCATGCCCAGCTAATTTTTTGTATTTTTAGTAGAGACGGGGTTTCACCATCTTGACCAGGATGGTCTCGATCTCTTGACCTAATGATCCACCCGCCTCGGCCTCCCAAAGTGCTGGGATTATAGGCGTGAGCCACCGCGCCTGGCCTATTTATTATTATTATTTTTGGAGATGGAGTCTTGCTCTGTTGCTAGGCTGAAGTGCAGTAGCACCATCTTGGCCCATTACAACCTCTGCCTTCTTGGTTCAAGGTATTCTCCTGCTTCAGCCTGGGATTACAGACACCTGTCACCACGCCCAGCTAAATTTTGTATTTTTAGTAGAGATGGGATTTCACCATGTTGGCCAGGATGGTCTCGATCTCCTGACCTCGTGATCCGCCCTCCTCTGCTTCCCAAAGTGCTGGGATTACAGGTGTGAGCCCCCATGCCGGCCCTTTTATTTCTTTTATAGGGACACTGTCTCCCAGGCTGGAGTGTGGTGGCACCATCATGGCTTGCTACAGTCTCGAGCTTCAGGGCTCTAGCGATTCTCCCACCTTTGCCTCCCGAGTAGCTTGGACTACAGGCATGAGGCACCACACCTGGGTAACTTTTCCATTTTTTGTAGAGACAGGATCTTATTATGTTACCCAAGCTGGCCTCAACTCTTCCTCCCACTTCAGTTTCTCAAAGTGCTGGGATAACATTGAGCCACTGTGCCTGGCCTTTTACAAATTATTTATCTTTTCTTTTGAGACGAAGTTTCGCTGTTGTTACCCAGACTGGAGTGCAATGGCACAATCTCGGCTCACCGCAACCCCTGCCTCCTGGGTTCAAGCAATTCTCCTGCCTCAGCCTCCTGAGTAGCTGGGACTACAGGCATGCACCACCATGCCCAGCTAATTTTTGTATTTTTAGTAGAGATGAGGTTTCACCTTGTTGACCAGGATGGTCTTGATCTTTTTTTTTTGAGGAAGGGAGGGATGAAGGAAGGGATGAAGGGGGGAGGGAGGGAAGGAGGGAGGGAAGGGAAGGAAGGAATTCAAGCAATGAGAGAGACATTGCCGACCTGGATCTAAAGGTTTACAAGTTGATTTCTTTTTTTTTTGAGTGAAGGAAAGAAGAAAAAAATGAGTAAAGGAGAGGAAGAAAGAGGAAGAGAAAGAGGGAGAGTGAGTGGAAATATTGCTTTATTCTTAAAAAAAATGGGTATTAATAATGGCATGTTTCATTTAAACCTATGAGTACATGTGATGTGGTATTGACTAGAATGTTTATTTTGTGTATTTGAAATGGAGAGCTCTATAAATATTTATTAAGTTTACTTGTTCTGGATCTGAGTTCGAGACCTTGATATCCTTATTAATTTTCTGTCTCATTGAGTCTAAGTCTCTATGTATCTGGGTGTTAGGATCGTTAGCTCTTGTTGTTGCATTGATCCTTTTACCACTATATCTTTGTTGCTTTAAAATCTATTTTATCTGATACGAGAATTGCAACTCCTGCTTTTTATTTATTTATTTATTTATTTTTGCTCTCCATTTGGTTGGTAAATCTTTCTTCATCCCTTTGAGTCTTTGTGTATCCTTGCATGTGAAATGGGTCTGGATGTAGCATACCGTTGGGTTTTGGCTGTGTCTTTTGATTGGGGGATTTAGTCGATTTAAATTTAGGGTTACTGCCATTTGATGTTAACTGGCTGTTTTATCCATTCGTTGGTGTAAATTCTTCTTTATGTTGGTGCTCTTTACTTTTTGGTATATTTTTAGAAAGGCTAATACTGGTTGTTTCTTTCTATGTGTAATGCTTCTTTCAGAAGCTCTTGTAAAGCAGACCTGGTGGTAATAAAATCTCTGAGTTCTTGCTTGTTCATAAAAGATTTTATTTTTCCTTCAGTTGTGAAGCTTAGTTTGGCTGGATATGAAATTCTGGGCTGAAGGTTCTGTTCTTTGAGGATGTTGAATATTGGCCCCCACTCTCTTCTGGCTTGTAGAGTTTCTGCTGAGAGATCTGCTGTAAGTCTGATTGGATTGCCTTTGTGGGTAACCTGACCTTTCTTTCTGGCTGCCCTTAGTATTTTCTCCTTCATTTCAGCCCTAGTGAATCTAACGATTATGTGCCTTGGGGTTGCTCTTCTTGAGGAATATCTTTGTGGTGTTCTCTGTATTACCTGGGGTTGAATATTGACCTGCTTTGCTAGTTTAGGAAAATTTTCCTGAATAATATCCTGAAGGGTATTTTCCATCTTGGATTCATTCTCTCCATCACATTCAGGTACACCTATCAAACGTAGATTTGGTCTTTTCACATAGTCCCACATTCCTTTTTATCCTTTTTTCTCTAATCTTTTCTTTGCGTTTTATTTCATTAAGTTGGACTTTGACCTCTGATATCCCTTCTTCTGCTTGAACAATTCGAGTGTTTAAACCTGTGCATACTTCTCGGAGGTTCCTGTATTGTATTCTTCAGTTCCATTATTTCACTCATACTCCTCTCTAAGTTGTCTATTTTCAATAGGATTTCATCAAACTTTTTTTCAAAGTTCCTAGTTTCTTTACGTTGGGCTACAACATGTTCTTTTAACTCACTGAAGTTTGTTATTATCCATTCCCTGAAGCGATATTCTAGCATTGGGATGCGCTCGTTCTCCATCAAGCCTTGTTCCATTGTTGATGTGGAACTGTGATCATCTTTAGAGGGAGAGGAGTTCTGACTTTGAGTATTCTCAGCTTTTTTACGCTGGTTTCTTCCCGTCGTTGGAAATTTATCCTCCTGTCGTCTTTGAATTTACCAACTTTCAGATTAGGTCTCTTGAGTGGGCGTCCAGGTTGTTAGTTCCCAGGGCCAGAGAAGCGGCTTAAAACTGATGGTGCTTTTCTGCCCAGGATTCTCCTGTCTGGCTTCCTTCTTGTGTCCGTAGTGGGCTACTCTGCCTTCCCGGGGCTCCAAACCTCAGAAGGGGAGCCGGTCCCATTTACTCTGCGCTGAGTGCTGTCGCGCCGAGGTGCCGTCACGGGCTCTGGTGTCGTGCTGAGGGCCCTTGTGGGTCCTCCGAACCTGTTTACTCTGCGCCGAGAGCTGCCGTGCCGGCCACGAAAGTCGTGCTAGCAACCCGTGTGATTCCTCCACTGGGGATCTTCTGCTCCGTGAACGACCAGAATTTGTCTGAAAGTGTGGAGTCTTCTAGTTCTCCGCGCCTTCACTGAGAGCTGCAGTCCTGAGATGTTAGCGATCGGCCATCTTGGATTGGTCCAGTCTTGATCTCTTGACCTCGTGATCCACCCACCTTGGCCTCCCAAAGTGCTGGGATTATAGGCGTGAGCCACCGTGCCCGGCTATCTTTTTTTTTTTTTTATTAAAAACATTTTTATTTTATGCAGGGGCCATGCTAATATTCTCTGTATTATTCCAATTTTAGTATATTTGCTGTTTATCATCTATCTATTTTTTGAGCCAGAGTCTCACTTTTGTCACACAGGCTAGAGTGCAATGGTGCAATCTTGGCTTACTGCAACCTCTACCTCTCAGGTTCAAGCAATTCTCTTGTCTCAGCCTCCCGAGTAGCTAGGATTACAGGTGCCCACCATCACGCCTGGCTAATTTTGTATTTTTAGTAGAGATGGGGTTTCACCATGTTGGCCAGGCTGGTCGTGAACTCCTGATGTCAGGCGATCCACCCGCCTCGGTCTCCCATAGTACTGAGATTACAGGCATGAGCCACTGCACCCGGTCATGAGCACTATTTATTTATGATCATGTGGACTGGGGATTCCTGATACCTTCTCATGTATGACTTTGATATCTTCCTCAGACATTTCTGCTTTCCTGCCGCTGGATGCAAAACGAAAATCCTTACCTGCCCTCTGACTTACCCTTTTGTGCTTAAGCTGGCTTCAGTTGGTTTCTTTTACTTATAATCAAATACAGTCTCATTTTGAAAGTAAACAAAAACTTAGAGCTTGGGTTCAGGGCAGAAGGCAGCAGACCTAGAGCTGCCTGGATCTGATGAGGTCTGAGAGTGACCCTAGAGACCACTGATCACTGGGGAAACTCCCTTGCCCGGCGCCACCTCTCTGCCAGGACTGAGGCCTAGGACCACATACTGACTGTGCAGATCCACAACCAGTCTGAACTTCCCCAAATCTACTCTTGGTCCATAATCAGACTTCTTGATCCAGACACATTTTTTTCCCCTTATTCTAGACTCTGGGAGGGAATAAAGAGTGCAGTAAAAGGAAAAGGAGGAAAAATACAATCTACCTTCTAAACTGTGGGTACGGTAATGGAGTGGCTGTCAGTATTGATCATTGCAACCTTAGCAAGAATCAGCTGTTGGGTCATAGGCTATTTGGAAAGACAACTGTAGCCCATTAAAAGGGATTGTATATCATCTACAAAAAGCTCTTCGTTTGGTTACTTTATGTCTGACCGGCAGCGATTTGCCCAATAGGCCCAGTGTTTTCTTGGAAGCCTCTATAAGACTAGTTCAGGGAACCCCTCTTTGTTAGAGCACGTCTTTACAGTGCACATCTCACTTTGTTTTAGAGATAGGGTCTCACTCTGTTGCGTAAGCTGGAGTGCAGTGGCGTGATCATAGTTCACTGCAGCCTTAAACTCCTGAGCTCCAGTGATCCTCTTGCCTCAGCCTCCCAAGTGGCTGGGACTCCAGGTACATGCCACTGCACCTGGCTAACTTAAAAAAAAAAATTCTTGTAGAGACAAGATCTCACTATGTTGCCCAGGATGGTCTCAAATTCCTGGCCTCAAGCAGTGTACCTGTCTCGGCCTTCCAAAGTGTTGGGACTACAGGTGTGAGCCACTGCACCCAGCCATCTCACTCTATTTAAATTTCCTGTAAGTGTCCTGAGAGTAGACCCGAGAGTGTCTAGTGTGGTATCCGGTGTGTGTAGGTAATCAATATACATGTTCCACAAAAGATAGAATTCAGGCATTTATTTAGTATTACCTAAAAGGTCTCCATACCTACCCTTCTACAGATGATCATGTAACTTGTGCACAGACTATAAGACTTAGGTGTGTGACTTTTAGGAAGTAGATAAAACAGGGCTAAGGTGACCTTGACTAGCTAGAAATTCCAGGTACCTCTATCAAACAATCTGTCAGTTAGGAATAAGTTAGACTTTATACAACAGAAAGCAAGGTTTATTCTCTCATGGAAAAGAATTCCAGGGGAATTAAGTGCTGGGAAGGAATGGTGGCTCCATGAAGTCAGCAGGAACCCAAGCTGCTTCTGGCTTTCTTCAGCACCATCCTTAGCACTGACTTCCATCCCCAAGGCTACCTCATGGTTTAAGAGGGCAGTGGCATGTCAGCCATCACATCTGTATTCCAGGCTGCAGGACAAAGGGAGAGGGACAAGCGAAGCAACAAAAAGTTGGTCATCTGAGTAGAGGAGCTCCCTCTCAGTAGCCTTCTTGACGTTTTTACATGTAATATTCCGTTACATCTCAGTGGCCAGGAAAGCTTGGAAATGTAGACATTTGCTGGGTACTTTGCTCCATATAAACTTGGAGTTTTATAATTAAGAGGGAAACAAATATGCAGCAAGCTGTAGTCTCTCCCCCAATCCCCAAGCAAAACTGTCAGAAAGGACCCTCCCCTTATTTCGGTAAAAAATCAGTTGATCTATAGGCAGCTCCACTTTGTTCTACATCTCAGCTCTCATTGATACAAGGACTAGTCATCAGTACTTTTTTCTCTGTATAGAGAACTGCAATGGCTGGGCACAGTGGCTCACACCTGTAATCCCAGCACTTCGGGAGGCCAAGGCAGGAGGATCACTTGAGGTCAGGAGTTCAAGACCAGCCTGGCCAAAAAGATGGAACCCCGTCTCTACTAAGTACACAAGAATTAGCTGGTTGTGGCGGCACATGCCTGTGGTCACAGCTACTTGGGAGGCTGAGGTGGGAGAATCGCTTGAACTCAGGAGGCAGAGTATGCAGTGAGCAGAGATTGCACCACTGCACTCCAGCTTGCGTGACAGAGCAAGACTTCATCTCCAAAAAAAGAACAAAAAGAACAGCAAGAAGCATGAGAAGTGTCCTCTCCACTGCTCTGTTTCTTGCACTTATCACTCGTACTCACTACTAGATGGGACCACATGAAGAGTTCAGTGCAGAACTGCGGGAAGGCCTTCAGCATGTGGGCATCTCTTACAAGGCCGGATGACTGAGCTGAAATGAATATCGATGCTCATGTTGACTATGATGCAGTGCATGAGGGGGCCCTGCTGTAGCAGTGACAACCTGGATGCTCTGCATTTCAAATGGGCAGGAAATGCTCTGAGAACATGCAGGCCTGGGCACTGGGGTTCAGGACCAGGTGAAGGGGGATGGACCCCAATCCCTTCATCCTCATCCTCTAAGACAGGTAGTACCCAAGATGCCTACAGCATCTTCCCCATAGGTGTGGGCAGAAAACCCCACTACACCATCTTGAACTCTCTAGTTAGTGCTTTCTTTCTTTTCCTTTTTTTTTTTTTTTTTTTGAGGCAGAGTCTCGCTCTGTCACCCAAGGAGAGCAGTGGTGCGATCTTGGCTCACTGCAACCTCTGCCTCCCAGGTTCAAGCAATTCTTCTGCCTCAGCCTCCTAAGTAGCTTGGATTATAGGTATACACCACCACGCCCAGCTAATTTTTGTGTTTTTAGTAGAGACGGGGTTTCACCATCTTGGCCAGCCTGGTCTTGAACTCCTGACCTTGTGATCTGCCCGTCTCAGCCTCCCAAAGTGCTGGGATTACAGGCATGAGCCACCACGCTCAGCTAGTTAGTGCTTTCTCAAACTGTAGCTTGATTGGCTTTTAAACAGGAGTGTCTGAATGTAGGGCAACTGTGGGAAAGGAAGCATGATGAGCTTGGGTTGGAATCCTGGCCTTGCCCCTTGTTTTCTGTGTTACCTTGCTAACTTGTTTCACTCCCCCCAAGTGTCTATTTCATCAGGTAAAATAGGAATGGTAATGACACCTCCCTTGCCGAGCTGCTCAGAGGATTAAACAAGATAACGCAGGTGAATGCATTCAGCACAGTGCCTGGGGTACAATAGGTACTCAATAAAAGAGAAAATAAAATGGAGATAGATGGCAAAAGCCATTGAGAAGACTCAACCCCTAAACAAAGCTTCCTCTGAAATTAGAGAAATTTGCAACCCTGGCATCTTGGCTGGAATCCTAGGATAAGATGGGCACTTATAGCAGCAAAGCCAGCTGCAGTTCAGGACACCACGCCCCAGAGGGCAGGGGCTGCTCCCCATCTGAGTGCTGCCAAGCTCAGGAAACTGATTCACATTTTGTCCTGGGGACACTGCACTTGGAAAAACATTATTGATTCCATGGTTGAGGTTGCAAAGGGAGGAAAAAGATTGAATTTCATCACGTAAAGCACTTATGCCTATGGTACTTTCTCTTTAGAGAGGCACTTGGCAGTCATTTTCATTAGCGTCTCTTCTTAAAACAATCTCAGAGATAGCTTATCCCCATTTTCTAAAGGCAGAACATAGAAGAAACAACTGGCTGAAGAGAGTGTGGCAGGGTAGCAAAAGTCATGACCTCCCAATTTCTAGCGTATTGCTTAACTAACCAAGCTTCAGCAATCCGCTCCACAAATGTCTGGCAGGGGCCTCTCAGTCATATACTTATTGCTCAAATCAGTCACTCATGATCACCAGAAAATGTAGACACGTAAATCTAGGCTGCATGATTCCTTTTTCCCAGGAACTTAGAACAGGAGGTGAAGAGTGACTTTTCCAACCAAATCACAAGTGAGTCTGTGTCCAGCAAGTCCTGGAGCAGGGATGTTGGGACTATTCCAGGATGCATGTTACACCACGGAGCTCTGGATGCCTAGGAGCAATGAAGACAGGGTGGAGGCAGTGAAATAACCAGCCCGCACACTAACCGAAGCCTCCTCACCAGGGCTCTAGCCACGCTGCCGCTCACCTGAGGAACTCTTGCCTTCGATCACGGCAGCATCACAACCTGTCCCTGATACCAAAAAGAGAAATACTCTTGGCCTGTGCCCTCCTGGATGGATCATTTTTCAGAGAACAGGACGTTTAGTGAGTTTGTCTCAGGCCGCACAGAGAGCATGGTAAGCCTACTAGGGCTGACAGGCTGAGGGAAATTAAGAAGACGGGGATAATGGCTTTTCCTCCGACGCTAAAGCCAGCATGTACCTGAAATGAGCCCCAAAGCTCAGGCCTGACTTCATGCCTTTCTTGTCCTGGGAAGAGGTTTTATCAGATTCCAAAGAATGCATTTCAGTTATCTTTGTTTCCAATACTGAATCAGCTCCTTCTGCTCACCGAGGCAGGGCCCTTTCTATCGCTTTTCCAGAAAAATCCCAAGGAACAATTGTTTTGGATTACTTAGTGGCCCCAGTGTGGAAATTGCTTGTGTGGCCCAGCTAGACAGGGCTGTTCAGACAGGGAGAACTGACCTGGAGCTTCTGGGATGATTCCAAGGTATTGCATGTATGTACACGTCTGCTGTGTGTTCATTAACTGCTAGGGAAAAAGCTCTGGGTAGTCACAGCCATCTACTGTCAGTTTTCAAGACAGGCTTCAGCAGGCAACCAGCTTGGTGGGAGGTGTCCTTAATCAGCTGGGAAAGTAAGGCTGCCACGCTGTCAGACTTAAGAGAGGCATGTGTCATACTCTTTCTGTTCTTTGGCACTCTCTGGCTCTTCCTAAGGCCTTTCTCAACTGGGCACTCTATGTGATATAGACAGCAAGCAGGACGGGAAGCTGGCAGTCCCCAGAGCAGAGCTGGCAGTGGCCACTTGGACTCCCTCATGTCACACCACTGGCTTCCAAGCCCAGATATAGGTGCCTGCCCCTCCTGTTGGGACCTTGCCAAATCTGTTGTAACATTTTAAAATAGCCATTGAAGTGCCAGATGACAAAATTTCTCTTGGAGATTGAGAAATTCCGATCGGGATGATGGCAGCATTCTGGAACTTATGACAGATTTGCTTCCCAGGGGCTGGAAGCGAGGAGGTCAAGACTCCAGGTCCCCATCTCATTTAAACCAAAGAATGCCAAGTCTCCATCCCAGTTTAACCAAAGAATAACTACTGTTTTTTTTAATTATTATTTTGAGACAGAGTCTTGCTCTGTCACCCATGCTGGCATACAGTGGCACGATCTTGGCTCCTGCAACCTCCACTTCCCACATTCAAGCAATTCTTTTGCTTTAGCCTCCTGAGTGGCTGGGATTACACGTGTGTGCCACCATGCTTGGCTAATTTTTGTATTTTTAGTAGAAATGGGGTTTTACCATGTTGGTGAGGCTGGTCTTGAACTCCTGGCCTCCCAAAGTGCTGGAACTATAAGATGTGAGCCACTGCACCCAACCCCCCTACTCTACTTTTTTTTTTTTTTTTTTTTGAGATGAGGTCTTACTCTGTTGCTCAAGGCAAATCTTAATCCAAGGCAATAATTGAATATATCAGGCTGGAATGTCGTGGCATGATCATAACTCCCTGGAGCCTCCAACTCCTGGGCTTAAGAGATCCTCTTGACGACCAGGCATGGTGGCTCACACCTGTGATCCCAGCACTTTGGAAGGCCAAGGTGGGCGGATCACTTGAAGTCAGGAGTTTGAGACCAGCCTGGCCAACATGGTGAAACGCTGTCTCTACTAAAAATACAAAAATTAGATGGGCGTGGTAGTGCACATCTGTAATCCCAGCCTACTTGAAAAGCTGAGGGAGGAGAAACCTGAGCCTGGGAGGCAGAGGCTGCAGTAAGCTGAGATCACGTCACTGTACTCCAGCCTGGGCAAAATGAGACTCTGTCTCAAAAAGCAAGAGATCCTCCTGACTCAGCCTCCTGAGTAGATAGGACTACAGGTGTGTGCACCACAACACCTGGCAATCTTTTGTATTTTTTTGTAGAGACAGAGTCTTGCTATATTGTCCAGGTTGGTCTTGAACTCCTAGCCCCAAGAAGTCCTCTCACCTCTACCTACCAAAGTGCTGCATTACAGGCATGAACTACTACACCTGGCCTTTCTTTTTTTATTTTACATACTGAAGTTAGATACGGATTTCAATTGAAAGAGGGTTTTGTTAGTTTTAAAAGTGTTTTAAAAGCCCGGGCCTGCGTTATCCTTATCCCCTTCATTAGCAGCTATTCAGAATTTTAAAAGAGGAACAATCAGAGAGGAAAGGTAAGTTATTCCTTGGGCATGAAGAAAAGCCACAGATGTCGCCTGGGCCTCACCAGGACATCTGTGCAGGTGTCTACACATTAGCAATACCATCTGCTTGGCTGTCTTTCAAAAGAAGAAGAATCCTGGCCTAATGAACTCCTCAAGCTCTCTTTTTTGGGAAATAGAAAGATCACAATTTGAAATCTTAATCCAAGGCAATAATTGAATATATCAGCACCCTACATAATCCAGAGCTAAAAAATGTGAAAGTAAGTCATGAATTGCTTTCAAATATAGCAGGAATTTTCTGCCTCTTCCAGTCCTGAAAGGCACCACTAAATGTTGCCTCAGAGTCAGGCCCCCAAATAAATACATGCAAATAAGGCTGATTTGCCTTTTTCACTCTTCTGCTGGGCACTATGAACCTTTGACTAGAGAGAGCCAGAAAGGATCACCTCAACCCACTTAGGTGGTGGCCTCTTTTAAAGTGAAATGTGAAGCCAGGCTCCAAACCGTCATTGTCCTGAGAGTTCCCAGGAAGGCTTTTGTGCGGTAACCTGGATGCCCGTCCAAATGGCCTTGGCTGGTCCCGTCCCTCACTCTAGCTCCCTAAGGGTCCCGTGGCTATCAATTGACTGTGAACATTTCCTTTCACTGCCTTTTGCAAACTGCTGGGTGAGTGCCAAGGAGTAGCTTTGCAGGGTTCATTCACCCCAGGGCTGGGAGCTTTTCAGCCGTGTAGGCAGGTTATGTGTTTTAAATCAGCATAGTAGGGCAGAGTGATTTGGAAGCCATCTCATTTTTCAGTTCATCAAACTCCTACTCACCGGGAATCTCTAAACCAGCGATACAAAACCTTTCTGGAGTTGTGACACCCTGTTGTCACTCATTTTATTTCATCAAACACCCACCCCTCTTAAAAATGCCACAAGGCATGTATTTATTTTTAAGATGAAAGTGAATTAAAATTGGAAAATTACCTGAGAATTTTCTGGCACTGTAGCAAAAAAGGATCTACCAGAAGTGTTTGGAAGTCAGGATCTTTACTAAGAATCATCACTCTACACAGGGAAGACACTTGACCGAATTGGGAAGTAGAAAGAATTTGTCTTTGCTCCTCCCCTCTCCCACGATCTGATTTCCTGCCCAGCTGCACATCTGCTTCCCAAGCATCAGAGCACTTGCACTACCCCATACCTCCCTCCGTGGTACCTCACACAGAACTGGCCCTTCCCATCCCCCTTAGCCCCTGCTCTGTGACTGTCTCCTCTCAGCGTTCCTGTTAACACACCTGATGCCTACTCCCTCTGCAGGTAGCCCCTGTAGGCTAGTTGTTTCTTTAGAAAGGGGTAACAACTTCTTTTTTTTTTTTTTTTTTGGATGGAGTCTCGCTCTGTTGCCCAGGCTGGTGTGCAATGGGACGATCTTGGCTTACTGCAATCTCTGCCTCCTGGGTTCAAGCAATTCTCCTGCCTCAGCCTCCCGAGTAGCTGGGATTACAGGTGTAAGCCACCATGCTTGGCTAATTTTTTTGTATTTTTAATAGACATGGAGTTTCACCATGTTGGCCAGGCTGGTCTCAAACTCCTGACCTCAAGTGATCCACCCACCTCAGCCTCCCAAAGTGCTGGGATTACAGGTGTGAGCCACCGTGCCCAGCCTAGGAGTAACAACTTCTAAGTTCATTTTCAGCCCAAAAATTTTAGTAGGGTTAATCTTTATGATAATACCTTAAAATCTTAATCCCCCTCAGGGATATTTGTAATTTTTTTATCCCTAGAATGCTCAGCAGAGGGATATTTGCAATGTGACTAGAGACAATATCATACACAAAAGAATTAATTTCCAATGGAATTTCAGTGGGTAACAGAAATGAAAAGGAAGAGTGGGAGATTGGCCCATTCTGCCTTCTGGTAATGGCCCCCTTGCTGTGCAAATATTCACTTTGGGATAATATAAAAGATCTTGGGGCTGGGTGTGGTGCTGTTATCCCAGCACTTTGGGAGGCCGAGGCAGGCGGATCACCTGAGGCCAGGAGTTCAAGACCAACCTGGCCAACATGGCGAAACCCTATCTCCACTAAAAATACAAAAATTAGCCAGGCGTGGTAGTGCATGCCTGTAATTCCAGTGACTTAGGAGGCTGAGGCATGAGCAGAGCTTGAACCTGGGAAGTGGAGGCTGCAATGAGCCAATATTGTGCTACTGCTCTCCAGCCTGGGCAACTGAGCAAGACTATCTCAAAAGAAAAAAAAAAAAAGAAAAAAAGAAGACATTGGATAAGAGTCAGTGACCTGGATCTATCTCTAACCTAATCCAATTCAATCAATATTTACTAAGCCTCTCCCATATGTCTGGAATTTGGCTACACCCTCGGTATCCAAGATGAGTGAGACACACTTCATGTCCTCTGAACTCCCAGTCTATCAGGAGGCATCTGATACCATGCTAAATGCTTCTCTAACAGTTAGGCAAAATGCTATGGGAACACAGAAGAGAGAATGATTGGTTCTGTCAGGAGAAAGCTACAGAGAATTAATATTTGTATTGGCTTTTGAGGATGAGAGGAGTTCAGCAGGCTGGGAAAAGGAGGAGAAGCAGTCAGTGTGAGGACAGAGGACAGTGGGGAAAAAAACACCAGAAGAGAAGCACAGGGAAGCAATTGCTGGGGAAGTCCAAGTATCTGGAGCACAAGAAGGGAAGCACCGGGATGCAGCTGAAAAGCAAGGCTAGGGACAGATTTTGGAAAAGCCTTAACGCCTTACTGAGGAGTGGAAGCATCAGCTGCAGATGATGGAACCATCAGAAGGTTCTGAAACCTCCATAGGGAGACACATTCTGGAGACTGCCACCTTCTCTCAGGCAAAAGACAATGGAGGCTCCATCCAGGGCTGTAAGGAGAATGGAAAAAAAAGACACTGAGGATAAGATACATCCAAATAATTGGCTCCTTCAATGTTGGGGTTAAAGGAGAAGGAGACATCATAGATTTCTTGCTTAGGCTTGCTAAGTAATGGTGATGCCGCTAATTGAAGATAGGGATATAGGAGCAAGAGCCCATGGGAAAGAACAGTGAGCTCGATTTTACCCCTGTTGGCTTAAGAGAGCAAGGGCTACAGTGAAGACGGTTGCTGATGTTGCTACAGAGGATTCTTCTCTTGTTTATGTTTTTGGTCTTCTGTACAGGACAGTAAGTGCATGTCTGTGCCAGGCACACGTCCGTCTCTGATATGGCTCATCTTCCAGTGCTGTCATTTATTCCATCAGACAGGATGGTGCAAGTGTAGATAGGTTTAAACAGGAGCCATGGGACTGCTGCTGCTATTAAGCAGAGGCCAAGTCACATGGAAGCTTCTAGAAGCTCAGGCTCTCCCCTGCATACAGATCTGCTTCTTCACGTTCTAGATAAACTCCTCACCTTCCATTCCTCTCTTGTTTTCAATTTATCTTTCTCAAGTAATATCCTTGCTTGTAGAACTAATCATTCTCCCAAAGAGAACCTGTGACTTCTTGCTCATTTCAGCATGAACATGATTGAGTGAAAACCAATAACTAGAACTCTATTGTGGAGATAAAGTAGTTCAGGAAATGTTTGGACCATTAAGAGTTCATCTCAGAAACCGTAAAAATGTGCATGCTCTTTGAGTTAGTAACCCTACTTTTTAGGACTTATCCTAGAGGAATACTGGACAAGTATACAAATATGTATGTACAATATTGGCACTCTTTTTTTTTTGAGAAAAGGTCTCACTGTGTCATCAGGGTGGAATCCAGTGGCATGATCATGGCTCACTGCAGCCTTGACCTTCTGGGCTCAAGCGATCCTCCCACATCAGCCTCCTGAGTAGCTGAGACTACTGGTGTACACCACCACATGAGGCTAATTTTTAAATTTTTGTAGAGATGGGGCCTCACTACATTGCCCAGGCTGGGCTCAAACTCCTGAGCTCAAGCAATCCTCCTGCCTTGGCCTCCCAAAGATTATAACCTTATTAATAAATGTTGGGATTATAAGCATGAGCCACTGCACATAGCCTCAGTATTGTTACTCTCGCTTATTTTAGTAAAAAACAAAACAAAACACTAAGAAATAAAAGTCCACAAATAAGGGATTAACTAAATTACTTAAAATGATCCATATAATGAAATTTAATAACAGTTAACTCATTAAAAATGACAATGTAGGCTGAGCACAGTGGCTCATGCCTGTAATCCCAGGGGAGGCCAAGGAAGGAGAATCACTTGAGGCCGGAGTTCAAGAGCAGCCTGAGCAGCATAGCAAGACCCAGTCTCTACAAAAGCTGTCTTTTAAAAAGTGATGATATAGATGAACATTTATTGACAACTGGAAAGCTAGAAAGACATTCAAGATTTATTACTGGAAAATAATAGAGTATGTAAATTTATTATACAAAATGTTTAATGAAAAGATCTGAAAACCAAAATTGGCAAAATATAAATAGCAATTATTTGAGAGGACAGTGGAAGGAATTTCTATTGGTTTAATTATTTTTCTTTCTGCTGTTGTTACCTCATAATGTTTCTTTTTCTTTTTTTTTTAGATGGAATTTCACTCTTGTTGCCCAGGATGGAGTGCAATGGTGAGATCTTGACTCACTGTAACCTCCACCTCCCAGGTTCAAGTGATTCTCGTGCCTCAACCTCCTGAGTAGCTGGGATTACAGCATGTACCACCATACCCGGATGATTTCCTATTTTTAAAATGAATTTATTTATTTGAGATGAAGCCTTGCTCTGTTGTCCAGGCTAGAGTGCAGTGGTGCCATCCTCACTGCCTCCAAGGTTCAAGCAGTTCTCCTGCCTCAGCCTCCTGAGTAGCTGGGATTACAGGCACCTGCCACCACGTCCAGCTAATTTTTGTATTTTTGGTAGAGACAGGGGTTTCTCCATGTTGGCCAGGCTGGTTTAAAACTCCTGACCTCAGGTGATCCACCCATCTCGGCCTCCCGAAGTGCTGGGATTACAGGCATGAGCCACCACACCTGGTCTCCTAATCTTTGAGACTCCATCTCAAACAAACAAACTAACTAACTAACTATATATATATGTATATGCTTCTTTCTTTTTTTATTTTAATTTAATTTAATTTTATTTATTGAGAAGGAGCTCGCTCTGTCACCCAGGCTGGAGTGCAGTGGTGCGATCTTGGCTTACTGCAACCTCCGCCTGCCAGGTTCAAGTGATTCTCCTGCCTCAGCCTCCCGAGTAGCTGCGACTACAGGTGCCTGCCACCACTCCAGGCTAATTTTTGTCTTTTTAGTAGAGATGGGGTTTCACCATGTTGGTCAGGCTGGTCTTGAACTCCTGACCTTGTGATCCACCCACCTCGGCCTCTGTGAGCCACCATGCCTGGCCCTATGCTTCTTTCAAATATGCTGGGGCCAGTTTATCAGCTGTGCTCCCACACAGGGCTAGGTTGAGGAGCAAAGGAAGAACAGGAAAGCCCTCCAACAGCGGCTAAGTTGAAAATTATGGCCCTGGAAGTATATTTTATGAAGGGACCTCCCTCCCCTTTCCATGCACACTCTGGGGAATTTTTCAGAACGAGACACTCTTAGGTCATAGCCACTTGGAGAGTCACACAGAAGGTCCAATGATCACTCCTTCCTATATCGCCCCTAGCTTTTCTAAAATAGAAAAATTACTCAAGATCTAATTTCTTACCCTAAAATTATTGTTATTTTAAAATTCAAGATAGCTCTGTGTGAGTCTGTTGCACAAGAGATAAATATTTCCGATGAGAGGGGTCGGGTGAAGGCAATCAGATCTGAGAATGATAAACACCAGCGGAAGCCAAAGGGGTGGCTGGAAAACAGACCTGCACAACATGGGCAAATCTAACTGGTAATCGTACATATGCAAAATAAAGTGGTATCATTCTCCCTATGCAGTGGGAGCAGGTGGGGAGAGAAAGATAAGACCCAGGGTTGGCAATGATGCAGGAAATGGACCTTCTCCTGTGTTACTGACAAAAGTGGGAATGGCTACAACCTTCGGCAGAGCACTGGCAAGAAGCATCCAAAGCTACACACATGTGCATACCTTTTGACCCACGATTTCTATGTCCAGTAATTCATCTTAAGGAAATAATCGGAAATGTGATTATATACTTACCTATAAGAATATTCATCTAGGCCAGGTGCAGTGACTCACGCCTATAATCCCAGCACTTTGGAAGGCTGAGGTGGGCAGATCATCTGAGGTCAGGAGTTTGAGACCCACCTGGCCAAGATTTAAAAAAAAAAAAAAAAAAGAATATTCATCTGCTTTATAACTGAAAAAAAATTTTTTTTTTGAGACAGAGTTTTGCTGTTGTTACCCAGACTGGAGTGCAATGGCGGGATCTCAGCTCACCGCAACCTCCGTCTCCTGGGTTCAAGCAATTCTCCTGCCTCAGCCTCCCGAGTAGCTGGGACTACAGGCGTGCACCACCATGCTCAGCTAATTTTTGTATTTTTAGTAGAGACGAGGTTTCACCATGTTGACCAGGATGGTCTTGATCTCTTGACCTCATGACCCACCCACCTCGGCCTCCTAAAGTGCTGGGATTATATGCGTGAGCCACCGTGCCTAGCCTGAAATTTTTAACAATAGAGATCAAAATCAATATAATAGAAAAATTTGAAAAAAACTTGCTTCCATCGATAGAGAATTGGTTAAAAAAAGGTAAGAACTCAGCTTCTAGATTCTGAGCTCAGATCACAACTTGCTATCTGAATGAATCTGGGCAAATTCTCTGACTGTTTTTTCAAGACAAGATCTTATTCTTAACAGGGCCCTTTTCTACGCTTGACCCCACTTAAAATGGACAGGTTTTCATGTCACCTCGAGTATGAGTTAAAGCGATATTCCCACTTTTGGAATATGTTGCCTCTGGAACTCAAAGAGGCCTACCAGGTAGTAGGCTTCCTTCCTTGTGATGGGAAGTACAAGATCCAATAATATATTCTTTCCTTTGAGGAGTAGTCTCAGCATGTCCCAGACCCCTGGACCCCTAAAAATGTCACTGATATGTTAGACCTCTGAGGTCTAACATAGCATTTTTCTCCTATGCTCTGGAATACATGTTACAGAGGTCTCTGATGCACTGGTCAATTCTCGCTCAGCTGGTTCCTTTAGCATGATGTCATCAGTATCCAGCCAGTCCATGTCTCTCAGGACTATATTATACTAAGAGCAGGAGCATTAACATAGCCCTGGGGCAAGACAGTAAAAGTACATGTTGTCTGTTCCAAGTGAATCAACTGTTCTGATCTTCTTTTTGATAGGACAGAAAAGAATGCACTCACTGGCTCAGTGGCCACTTATTATGTACCTGAGAATATGTTAATTTATACTAGCAAGATCCAGAAAGTTCACTCCTACATGTATATCCAAGGGAATTAAAAACCTATGTCGATGCAGAAACTTGTACACAAATGTTCATAGCAATGTTATTCCTAACAGCCAAAAGGTAGAAACCATCAGAATGTTGGTCAAGATGAATAAACCACATCCACACAATGGAAGGTGACTGAGCCACCAAGAGGAATGAAGTACTGATATATACGACATGGATGAACTTTAAAAACATGCCAAGCAAAAGAAGCCAGACACCAGGCAGGCTTTTATTATTGTATTATTATTCTGTTTACATCAAATGTCCAGAATAGTCAAATTTATAGAGAATAGAAAGCAGATTGGTGGTTGCTTGGGGATGGGAATGGGGATGGGGTGGGGAAATGAGAAGTGACTTGATAGGTGCAGGTTTCTTTTTGGAGTGATGAAATGTTCTAAAATTAGGTAGTGGTAGGCTGGGTGTGGTGGTTCACACCTGTAATCCAAGCACTTTGGAGGCCAAGGCGAGTGGATCACCTGAGGTCAGGAGTTCAAGACCAGCCTGACCAACTTGGTGAAACCCTGTCTTTATGAAAAATATAAATAAATAAATAGGTAGTGGTGATGGCTGCACAACTGTGAATATACTAAAAACCACTTAAATGTACATTTTAAAAGGGTGAATTTTATGGCATGTAAAGTACATTAAGTAATGCTGTTATTAGAAAAAGAAAAGGAACCAGGTGTGTTGGCCTGTACCCGCAGTACCAGCTATTGGGGAGGCCAAGGCAGGAGGAATGCTTGAGCCCAGAAGTTGGAGACCAGCCTGGGTAACATAGTGAGACACCATCTCTAAAAAATAAAAAATTGAAAAAGAAAAGGAAAGGGTGGGGGACAAGGGGAGGGACAACGTTAGGACCAATACCTAAAACCTAGATGGCCGCCATGGCATATGACAAACCTGCACGTTCTGCACATGTATCCCAGAACTTAAAGTATAATAAAAAATATATATGCATTAAAAAAGGCTCGGTGTGGTGGTTCACGCCTATAATCCCAGCACTTTGGGAGGCCAAGGAGGGAAGATTGCTTGAGCCCAGGAATTTGAGACCAGCCTGGGCAACATGGTGAAAACCCGTATCTACAAAAAATACAAAAATGTATGGTGGTGCATGCCTGTGGTCCCAGCTACTCCGGGGGCTGAGCTGGGAGGATTGCTTGAGCCTAGGAGATCAAGGATGCAGTGAGCTGTGATCGCACCACTGCTCTACAGCTTGGGCAACACAGAAAGACTGTCTCAAAAAAAAAAAAGAGAGAGAAAAGGAAAGGCAAATGATGCAAGGAGGTCTCTTAAACCAGAGCATTGGAAGTTGGACTAGTGCAAAGCCTTCAGGGGACCAAAGTCCCTGCAGGGTCACAGGGGCAGCCTGAGCCTTTTCCTTCCTGTCTCATAGTGCGGACACTTCTGCCCCTTTTCCCAACATGAAACACAGCCAGCTCTGTGGTCTCTATCAGGTTGCTAAATGGTTTTCAGAACCTGAATTAGCCAGCGGCCCTGTGAGCTGCCAGCCATACCGCATAACTGTTCTAAAAGGGCCTGAGCTCCTTCAAACAGCCTAACTAGAAGGTTCTTGTTCCCCTTGCCTGAAAGGTCTCCTCCCCCTACCTGGTGGCTTAGCCCCTCCTTACTCTGCCTCTTCCACAGGCCATTCTGCAGCCACTGTAGGCTTTATCTACCCCTTCCCGCCCTGACCCTTCTCCCCAAAATCATAGTCATCCACTTTGCCAAATTTGGTGGATCAAAAACCCACCAGGGATGCTTTTATTTTTTAAGAGACAGATTCCTGAAATTCACCCCACTGAAATTCTGAGTCAGTAGGCTGGGGGCAGGCCTGGGACTCTCAAAGTTTCCCCAGGTGATTCTGATGATCAGCCAGATTTGGGAACCTTTGATCCAGTTCACTCTCCCACCCAGTGCTCCAGCATCCCTGCCAAGAGGTTGACTCAGCTTTTCCAAGAAGCATTCCCTGACTTGCCTTGCTGAGATGGGAGCGCCACCCAAGTGCTTCGAAAATGCTGTGTTCATCACCCCCGATCTTAGTGTGAATCATGGATTGTCATTGCCTGTTTAAATGTCTTACTCCCCCACTAGACTCTTTGAAGAAGGGGACTGTGCCTTAGTTAATGTTTTACCCCCAATATCTGACTCATAGTAAGGACTTTGTGCATTTATCAAATGAGTGAATGAATGAATGACCACTAGAAATCTACTAATTCAATGCAGTCATTTTCTAAGGTATAATGATTTTGCTTGTACAGCATTTAATGTGAAGAATTTTTCAGTGACAATATTTATTTGGCTGTTCTGTAAAAGGAATTAGAATTTGATATATCAGCTCTGAAAATCTGGCTGGAAGCTAGCTGCCCTTTGGACAGGTAGGTCCAGCTATTCTCACAAGTGCGTCATTTAGGAAGACATTCCATTCACTGGAAGTGTTTGACGTTATTTCCTAGGAACAAGAACAAGCTTTGAACTAGGCTCTGTAGTGTGTAAATGTGAGAGAAAATAAAGTATGAGCTTATTTGGATTTACCAATATCCAGTCAAGGGCAGATTTGCATTTTGAGGGCCTGAAGCTTGAGCAGTTTGGGAGGCCTTCTTTCAAAAAAGCTCTTCTCTACCACCCCAAACTTCTAGTGCCAGGAGCCCAGGACAGGCTCATTTCGTGACATCACATCTGACCCTTTACCTTTAGGACATTCCAGGTGGGTCTTTACAGTAAATAAAGGAGTATTCCTGGATGTCACCCCTGTACTAGTATAGCTAGCAATAACTTCATATATACTTAAGTGACAGCATACCACCTATGTTCCCCACATCCCATACATATGTCCCCAACATCCCAAACTAAATGCTGTCCTCGTGCATATTGCTCTTAGCTAGATCTCCAGAAGGCCCATGGCCTCTCCAATGTCACTTGACATCAGCGGAAAGTGGAGGGGAAGTGAGGGGAGAGACAGAGAACTAGTTACAGTATTTTACCTTTGAAATTTCTATAAAAACAGATTACCATGAGAGCACACAGTAGTCCCCTCCTAGCACCATGAAAGGGGACAGTGCAATTGAGGGGCCCTGAAGCTTCAACTCTGTTTAGTTTCATGATAAATGCACCTCTGCAGACAAACATTTATTGAGCATCCCTTACATGCCAGGCACTGTTTGGGCACTCAGAATGCAGCAGTGAATAAAATAATGAAAGCCCATGACCTCATGGGACTCACATCTAGTCTGGTTAAAATAGGTGTGTTTTCCTGGTTTGTGAGGACAGGAACATTGGATGCATTGGCCACCACTGCCTGACTCTCAATAAATATTTGTGGAATGAATAAATGAAAGATGGAATGAATGAAACATTTCAGAACTAAAAAGTATTTTGGGGTTGAGATTTGGTATGTCAATGAAATCCAGCACAAATTACAAAGTTGCTACAAAGCCTATGAAAAATTCTAAGGACGATAATAACAGGGGTGTTACCCCACCATTTTCCAGGACCCAAGCAGGGCTATTGTTCTGACATGTATTAACCTTGGCGGGCAACCAGAGATTCCTCTTATTTTCTGGAACTAAATTGGCACTCCAGCCTGTACACCTCCAAGGCAGGCCCTCCCTCAGGTTTGGAAGGTTAAAGAGAGGGAGAGACAAGTGAGAACCAGTCCCAGTCCTGTGTCACCGACTCCTCCTGCTTCTGCCTGCTGGCTGCAGCAGCTACTGGAAATGTGGCCCTCACAGCTGCTCATCTGTCATGTCATTCACTCCAGGTGATTGGGTAACCTCTCCCTCCCATCAGCCCCTCCACCACCACTCCACAGTCACTAAACCTGCAATGTTACTGCACCTGAGTCCATCTTCCCCTTTATTCCTGTTAAGATGGAGTGAGCCCCAGCTGCTTTATTTATTAGCTCTGTAACATGGAGCAATTGTGAGGGCCTCAGTTAAAGATTGGCCCCATTTTTTTTTTTTGAGACGGAGTCTTGCTCTGTTGCCAGGCTGGAGTGCAGTGGCGCAATCTCTGCTCACTGCAACCTCTGCCTCTCGGATTCAAGCAATTTCCCTGCCTCAGCCTTCCCAGTAGCTGGGACTACAGGTGTGCACCACCACACCCAACTAATTTTTTGTATTTTAGCAGAGATGGGGTTTCAGCATGTTGGTCAGGGTGGTCTCGATTTCCTCACCTTGTGATCTGCCCACCTCAGCCTCCCAAAGTGCTGGGATGGCCCCCATGTTTAAATGAGAAGAAGAATAGTACCTACTTTCTAGGGTGGTTGTGGTCATTAAGTGAGATGAAAAAGCCAGGTGCGATGGCTAATGCCTGTAATCCCAGCACTTTGGGAGGTTGAGGCAGAAGGATCGCTTGAGCCCAGGAGTCTGAGACTAGCCTGTATAACGTGGTGAGACTCTGTCTCTACACGAAATAAAAAAAATTAGCTGGGCATGGTGGCACATATCTGTAGTCCCAGCTACTTGGGAGACTGAGGTGGGAGGATTGCTTGAACCCAGGAGGTCAAGGCTGCGGTGAGCCATGATTGCACCACTGCACTCCAGCCTGGACGACTGAGCAAGACCTTGTCTCAAACAAACAAACAAATAAATAAACAAACCAAAAGAGATCATGGAAAAAGCACATGAGCCTGGCACAAGAAACTTTGTTGAATTATTACATTAAATTTAATAATTATTTATTTAATTGCTTTTTAAATTTAATTAAATTATTAATATTACTGTTACTATGATCATTTCTGTCTGAAGCCAATGCCTTCCATGTATCTTCCCTTTTCAGAAACTCCACTCCACTCAGTTATTCACTCTCCCTGTTCCTTCAGCCTCTCTTCTACAGGCTCCTACCCATTACCATATGAACAAATACAATTCACTTCCATTTTTTTTAAATTACAACATAATTAAAAACTTTCCTTGACCTCACCTTCCCTCCATCTGTCATTCTTCTTCGACTGCAATCTTTCGAGAGTAGCTTGCATTCACTGTCTCCGTGACGCCGTTTTCCTCCCTTCCTTTCTGCGTCCACCCAGCACTCCTGGGAGCCAGTCTTAGCAAGGTCACTAAATCCTCCCTGTGGCTGGATCCAGTGACTGCCTTGAGTCTTTTCCTCCTTGACCTCTCAGTAGCTTCCCAGGTTGCTACTCCCTTGATTGTTCCTCCCTTGATGTTTTTCATCCCTGCTCTTTTGTCTTTAACTCCACTTTCCCAGCCCCTCCTCCCAGTGTCCTGTGTGGGCTCCTCTCTCTGTGAGTTCTTTGGCTTCTGCTCATCCCCAGTTGTCTGTATTCTCTCCTGGTCTAGCCCTTGTTTGGTTCTCTTCTTATTCTTCCCTCTCCTCTGGTTCATCCCAATGACTCTGAGGCTTCCATTATCATCCAAAGCTGGAGATCAATCATCCAGCGCCGCCAGTCCAGACCTCTCTTCCAGGCTCCAGACACATAAATCCAGCTGGCTGCTGCCATTCCCCATTTATATTCCCCACAGGCCCCTCAACATCCACATGCTCAAAATAAGCTCATCATTTCCCCCTGTAAGCTAGTCCTTCCTCCTGTTTCCTATTTCAGTGAAGGGCATCTCCCTTGACCCGGTTGCCCACACTAAAAACTTGAGTCTCCCTCTACTTCCTCTTTATCCTATCAATTAACAAGGCCTGTCCGTTATCCCACCTATAAATCTCTCAAATCCATTTGTTTCTTTTCACTTACAGTTACTAGTGTCTTGTAACTGGCCTTCTTGTTTCCAACTCCCTCCCTCCTGCACGATGAAACGCAGACTCTAGGTGGTTGGGTGGGCCTGGAGGGGCAGGCTCTGCTCGCTGTGATCCGCCCCTGCTTACCACTCCAATCTCAGGTCTTTTCTCTTTGCCACCTGACCTTCGCTCCAGCCACACGGCTCCACTCTAATTTTCCAAAAAGTCAGGCTCCTTCTTGTCTTTGGGCCTCTGATTCTGCCTCTCACTCTAAGTAGATTAATCTTTTCAGCCTTAAGTTTTTGTTACCATTGGGGCCATCCCCCCCACCCCCGACAGCTCCCTGTATTTACCCTGCTCTATCTAACTTTCCCCGCACTGTGCTCCAACTACCTGTTTGCCTGTCTTCTCATCTAGTCTACAAACCCTTTGATGAAGGGACTCAGCCTCTTTTGCTCACTGCTGAACAAGGCTCTAAGTAGCACCTGGCTCGAGGTAGGTGCTGGACACATGATTGTTGGGAGAATGAAGGCCGCTGGTTCCTCCACACCCATGCAGTGAGTAGAAACCTGGTCCTTGGAGTTACCGCGTAAGCTTTTCGCGTTTTTTTTTTTTTTTTTTTTTTGGAGACAGTTTTGCTTTTGTTGCCCAGGCTGGAGTGCAATGGTGTGGTCTCAGTTCATCAAAGCCTCTACCTCCTGGGTTCAAGTGAGTCTCCTGCCTCAGCCTCCCTAGTAGCTGGGATTACAGGCATGTGCCACCACGCCAGGCTAATTTTGTACTTTTAGTAGAGACGGGGTTTCTCCATGTTGGTCAGCCTGGTCTCAAGCTCCCAACCTCAGGTGATCTGCCTGCCTCAGCCTCCCAAAGTGCTGGGATAATAGGCGTGAGCCACCGCACCTGGCCCGCATAAGCTTTTTAAGCACCTCTTTTCTGATAGCTCAACACAGACCCACACATTCTTTCCACAGCCAAGCCTCAAACTCTGAGCCAGCGGGTGGAGAAGAGAAGAGGCGGGGTGACCTTCCTTTGGAAGAGAACTTGGATTCTCACTTTTCTGAGGTCAAGTCTACCAGCTCCCTCCCTCATTCATTTCTTCTTCACCCCTCAGCATCAATATATCATCAATTACATACTTTGCCTTCCTTTCTGTGTCAGAAGAAGAGGGGTCCCTCCTTCCAGCCAAGGTTAGCCCTTCTATTAGAACCCTTGGTTCTATGCCTCTTAGGAAACATCATGCACCCACTGCCCCCCTCTCTTCCTGTTTAATAGCATCCTCTCGGTGGTCTCCTTCCTTTCTGCAGATACATAAGCTGAAGTGTTTTCTATCTTAAAAACATTCTGACTTTTTTTTCTTTTTTGATACAGGGTCTCACTCCTGTCACCCAGGCTGGAGTACAGCAGTGTGATCACAGCTCCCTGCAATCTCTACCTCCTGGGCCCAAGTGATCCTCCTACCTCAGCTTCCCAGGTAGCTGGGACCACAGGCATGTGCCACCATGCCTGGATAATTTTTGTATTTTTTGTAGAGACAGGGTTTTACCATGTTGCCCAGGCTGGTCTCAAACTCCTGGGTTTGAGCAATGAGGCCAGAATGCTGGCCTCCTTCCAGAATGCTGGCCTCCCCAAATGCTGGGATTACAGGTGTGAGTCACTGTGCCCAGCCAATAGATACTTTTAAAAAGGATTTTCCACTATACTATCTGCCTCCATTGTTTTACCCTCTTGCTCTTGCCTCCTGGCCCCCTCTCCTTCCCATCTATATTGAACACGCTTTCTTTAAGGTCACAAATGACTTAGTCCAGCTCACGTTTGAGGCTTGCCCCTACTCTTTACTGACATGTACGCTCCAGGTTTCTGTCTCACCTTCCCTATCGTCCAACAATGGTTTATTGAGGACCTGTTCTGGGTGCAGCTGGGTGGTGGGGAAGAAAGAATTATCAAAAAGTGGCCTCTGAACTCAGAGGTGTGACTAAGATACACACACGAACACTACTGAACAGTGGATGGCAGAATATAAGGGCCAAGTTAATGTGGCAAAGACTGTGCTTCCCATCAGGGAAGACAGAACAGCCAGGCTAAAACAGCCAAGGAAATCTTGAAGCTTAAGTTACGAGCTAAACTAAAATCTATGACAGGTGGGATTTTTGCAAGAGGGAATGGAGTTGGGGAGCAACTGCCAGGTTACAGTAAGACAGGAGCAAGGCCTCTACCATCCAAGATTCCTTCAGAGGTTTTCTTCACACTAAAGTGTAAATGACTGAGAAGGACTAATATGTAACCTATTTAAATTGTGCTTGCATTTTACATTAAAGCCTTCAACTAAGAAGATGAACCCTTTTTTTTTTTTTTTTTGAGATGGAGTTTTGCTGTTGTCTTCCAGGCTGGAATGTAGTGGTGTGGCCTGGCTCACTGCAACTTCTGCCTCCTGGGTTCAAGCGATTCTCCTGCCTCAGCCTCCCGAGTAGCTGGGATTACAGGCATGCACCACCACACCTGGCTAATTTTATATTTCCAGTAGAAACAGGGTTTTACCATGTTGGACAGACTGGTTTCAAACTTCTGACCTCAGATGATCTGCCTGCCATGGCCTCTCAAAGTGCTGGGATTACAGGCGTGAGCCACTGTGCCCAGCCTGCAGTCTTAATGATAGAATTTCAGGCATTTCCTGAGTTAGAAAAAAATGTAATGGTAATGAGAAAACAAATAAAACTGACTCATCCCTCTCACTCTCTGTTCAGTTTGCAAGTTTTCCCATATAAGAATCACGCATGAGGCTGGGCCCGGTGGCTCGTGCCTGTAATCCCAGCACTTTGGAAGGCTGAGGCGGGTAGATCACCTGAGGTCAGGAGTTTGAGATTAGCCTGGCCAGCATGGTGAAACCCTGTCTCTACTGAAAATACAAAAAGTTAGTGGGGCATTGTGGCATGCATTTGTAATCCCAGGTACTCTGGAGGCTGAGGCAGGAGACTCACTTGAACCCAGGAGGCAGAGGTTGCAGTCAGCCAAGGTCGTGCCAGTCTGGGCAACAAGAGCAAAACTCCATCTCAAAGAAAAAAAAGAACCATGCATGAATATACCAGCCCTGCTGTGCAAATATTTTCCTTGATCTGAGGTCAGAGCCAGGCCTCGGGCATATACAATCACCGCACATCCTCCCAGCAGGCCATTTGCTCTCAGTGTAGGCTTGATATCCATCTCTGTTCAGTGTGCTGTTATATTTGAGGTGTTATTTTAATCAAAACTATGGTTTTTTTTTTTAAAAAAAAAACTCATTTTTTGCAAAATGGTTTGCAAGTAATAATAACAGCAGACGCTTAGCTAGTGTATACTAGAGACAGATTCTGTACTCAACACTTTGCATATAGTTGCCCCCACATAATCTTTCAAAAGAGCACTGTGAAGAAGTTTCTTTTATAATCCCCATTTACACATGAGGAAACTGAGGCAGCTGGGTTAAATAAGTTGCTGGGAAGTTAAGGAGTTAGAATCCACTCAGGAGGTGGGGGTGGGAGTACATGGCTTCCCTCTTGCTGGAGTTCCTATTGACCTGCCGGTTTCCAATCCTGATGACAGTGGCTTCTGAGCTCCTGAAGCTTCAGAAATGTTTACATTTTATTAGTGTAATGATGGTTTTCGGTATCTAACCCATAGCAGTGCTTCTCAAACTGTGGCAAGTACTAATTTGATTTTATTTTTAAAAATTTCTGGCCAGGCCCAATGGCTTACACTTGTAAACCCAGCATTTTGGGAGGCCGAGGTGGGAGGATCCCTTGAGCCCAGGAGTTCAAGACCAGCCTGGGCACCATGAGACTCCCCATCTCTTAAAAAAAAAATTAGCTCGGTTTGGTGGCTCACACCTATAGTCCCAGCTGCTATCAGGAGGCTGAAGCAAGAGGATCACTGGAGCCCAGTAGTTTAAGGTTGCAGGGAGCTTTGATCGTGGCACTGCATCCCAGCCTAGGTGACAGAGCAGGACCCTCTCTCAAAAAAGAAAAGTGTCCTAATCATTGCATACAAACAATTTGATAATTGCTATAAGAGTTTCTAACTCCTCTCAATTTCCGTACTTACCTTGTGCAGATGAATAGTGAACACTTTGCAGGCCAACACTAGTTCAAGGATGGTATTTTGATGAGCACCAATATGTGGTATCAACAAAGCAGCTTCATGCTTTTAAAATTTCATTTCATTTGTTCAATACATATTTTTTAAATACTTACTACACAGCAGGCACCCAACTAAGTGCTACAAATCAAGTAGGAAGAAAGAACATCAGGGCCTTCATAAAGGTAACATTCTAGCAGGGAAAGCTGTCTTGAAACAAGTCACTAAAATTAATTAATTTTTATAATTAATTATAAAAATAAATACCACTGGGTGTCGTAGCCCACACCTGTAATCCCAGCACTTTGGGAGGCCAAGGTGGGTGGCTCACCTGATGTCAGGAGTTCAAGACCAGCCTGCCCTATATGGTGAAACCCCATCTCTACTAAAAATACAAAACTTATCCAGGTGTGGTGGCACGTGCCTGTCAGCCAAGGTTGCACCATTGCACTCCAGCCTGGGCAACAAAAGCAAAACTCTGTCTCAAAAAATAAAATAAAATAAAATAAATAACAATTAAAAATAAATGCTAAGGAGAAGATCAGAATACTCAGAGTTCCTACTGAGGTACCCAAAGTTAGCCTGATGGGTAAGGGAATGCTTTTCTAAGGAACCCTTCATCTCAGAGCTGAAGAATGAGCAGGGGCTGCAAGGGGAGAAGGAGGGACATGGAGAGAGCCCTGGAGCACAGAGACACCCAGGAGGCTGGAAATCCTGTCCTGCAGGTGTCTAAAGCCCATGCCAAGGACGGCGCATTTTATCTCAAGAGCTACAGACATCTCCTGAAGTGTTTTAAGCCGTAGGTGGGCAAAATGGTCAGATTTCCCTTTTAAAAGTCATACTTTTACTTTCCCAATAATTTAAACACAACAGATTTTCATAATAACGGTAACAGGGAACTAACGATTCATTACAGAGATGTTCACATGTGAACAAGAAGTCTGGGACAGCTATTCTATTGCAAGAGTTATTTGTGATTCCCATGGCTCTACGAACACATCCTGTAGACAGCCACTCATATCTCCAAAGAGGTCGCTTTGCTTCTCCTTCCGCCTCCTCTGCTCAGTCCCTGCCATCCTCTAAGCAGCACCTTAGAAGAGTGGCGGTGCTGCTCCCACTCCTCTTCTAAGAGAACCGCAATTCAGTTCAAGCCAGCAATATTCCCAGGAAAAACTTATTTCTAAGCCTATTGAAGGTGACCATGTGACACAGTTCTGGCCAATGGGAAGACAGCAGAAATTGAGCATTCAGGGAAACCTTTTGCTTTCCAGATGAAAGGAGGCCGTCCGGCTGCTCAGTCCTGTCCCCTTCTTCCTACCTTAAAAATCAGTGGTGAGCCCCAGAGGTGGTGCAGCCATCTTGCCACCACGAGGCAGCAAGCATGAAGATGAAAATCCAACGTGGTAAGGTTGGTGGGACAGAAAGAAACTGAGTCCTTGAGGACTCATCCTGGACTGTCCACTTCTGTTCTTCTTGTTACATGAGAAAAATAAACCCCTATAGGCTGAAGCTGCTATAAGTCTGGTTTTCTGATACTTCAAGTTGAAAGTAAGTGAGCTTCTCAATTGGAAATGAATGGTCCACAAAATCAGATCAACTTGCATAGCACTGTATTCTCCCCACTGTGGCTGTTCCCATCTTTGAACATTTAGATATTTCAAAGGAAAAAGGCTTTTCTTTTATTTCTGACACTGCGTTGCCCTTCTCACCAGGAGCTGTAACGGGATAAGCAGGCTCTGTCATGCGCCTTTTGTTTCCTAAAAGGGGAATGCCGGCGACAAGGCTTCTTGTGGAAAATGCTGATATACTACACCACATCAGAATGTGCTGTTCTCATTTATTTTTTAATACAAACCCATCTTTGCATGTGGGCACTGGCAAAGAGTTGATGGTTACGAAATATTGGGCGACAGTGGTAATATGGGAGGTGACACACAGCAAAAGAATCTCGTCTTCAAATTACATAGAACGCAAAACCATTGTGGTTCTGGACATAGCTCCCACATTTTTTCCATATTTATCCAGCGGGGCTCCAGTGAATTGGATGGTGACTTCCGTTTGTTAAGTGAGTGTGTAAAACTCCTGGAAAGGGGTGTGTGAGGCAGCGTGTAAAAGCCACGGTCCCCAGCCTGCTGCCACTACCTGAGGTCCATCTCCCTCTGCACCATGAGCTCTGTGGAGAAACAATGAAAACAGTTCATACGACATTCAGGGAAGAAGTTTAGGGAGTAGTTGTCAGAAATGATGCATGCTACAGTTACTATATTCAGTGCCAAAGCAATTCATTTATCTTTACAGACACACACAAGCAGAAAGGGTGAATTCAAAGGTAGTCCGCCAGGCAGAGAAAACATTGCAATTCTAAACACACACTGTCAAGAAGTCCATATGTCCGCACTGTAAAGGGCTTTTTTAAGATTAGAAGCTGTCTTTCAAACACAGCAGCTTCTTCTAAAAATAATTCCATTTGATCAGACAAAGTGGGAAGAATGCTACTGGTTGGTATCTCAGGGGCAAAGATAGAATCAAAACAGAGTATAATCTCTCATGCCTATAAAAGGGCCCCAGGAAGGACGATTCATCACAGAGATGTTTTAGAGGAACACATACACTATTAGAATGGCCAAAGGAAAATAGAAAATGCTGAAATACATGCAAAATGAAGCCTCTGTGGTTGATAATGAGGCTGAAATCTCACTGATGGGGTCTGGTTTAATTCTGAATTAACAGAATGAAGCTGAAATCCCCCGACCTTGAGGCAGCAGCTGAAGACTTCGATGTATGTACATTTTTAGTCACTCAACTTTTGTAACATCTGGAGCATGATTAATGCCCTAAGGGGTTTAAGAACTTCTGTTGGCACTAATAGTCATTGGTTGCCACTGAAAAGTGGCTCTGCTGCCAGCAAAACAAATGGTCAGGCATGTAAATCCCCTCTGAGGGTAGAAAAGGGCATTTTGCCCATTTGAGTTTCCCCTTGGAAACCATGTGGTCAATTTTCCAAACTATGTTTGAACTTCACTGGGTTAGATGGGCTTCCTGGTATTTCAAAGAAGTTTAGAAAATCTTTGGAAGGTCTAAAAGTTTCAAGATCGTAATTTGGAGAAAAAGAAATATTATCAATATATGTGAAGAAAAATACCTTAGGAAAATTCAAAATATTAACAGCAGTTATATGTGGAGTAGTAGAATTACTACTTCTTTACACATTTTGCATTTTCCAAAATTTCTATTACAAGCATACATTATTTTTATAATAAAAAACTTTATAAAATACTTTTCAGAAGAAAAAAATATGTTTCAAGATTCCTTCAAAAACCAGGCAGCCTTCTATAAAGAAAAAGGTGAGTTAACCCCAGCATGGTGGCTTATGCCTGTAATCCCAGCATTTTGAGAGGCTGAGGCAGGCAGATCACTTGAGGTCAGGAGTTTAAGACCAGCCTGGCCGACATAGTGAAACCTCATCTCTACTAAAAATACAAAAATTAGCTGGGCATGGTGGCACACACCTGTAATCCCAGCTACTTGTGAGGCTGAGACAGGAGAATTGCTTGAACCCAGGAGGCAGAGGTTGCAGTGAGTCAAACTCGCACCACTGCACTCCAGCCTGGGTGACAGAACGAGACTCCACCTCAAAGAAAAAGAAGAAAAGTAAAGAAAAAAGGTGAGTTGGATTCCACTTTTGCCACTCACTCGAATGTAACCTTGGTATTAGAGATAAACTGTGTAAGATTAAATTAAATAAAGTAACTGCAGGGATACAAGGCATATTGTAAATGCTTAATATATGTGAGTTAGCACCATTATTCCACCTCAAATGATGTTCAACATTCAAAACTGTATTCACAGGACCCCAGGTATATAATTCTATTCTGATGGGAAATTTATCTGATTTTTTTTTTTTTGAGAGGGAATCTTGCTCTGTCGCCCAGGCTTGGAGTGCAGTGGTGCAATCCCAGCTCACTGCAACTTCCACCTCCTGCGTTTAAGCAATTCTCTGCCTCAGCCACCCGAGTAGCTGGAATTACAGGCACCCACCATCATGCCCAGCTAATTTTTAGTAGAGATGGGGTTTCACTATCTTGGCCAGGCTGGTCTTGGACTCTTGACCTTGTGATCCACCGCCTTGGCCTCCCAAAGTGCTAGGATTGCAGGCGTGAGCCATCATGCCCGGCCTTTACCTGAATTTTTAAAAGGAAGGAAAACTGTCCTGAAAACAGGATTATAGGATAGTCCTTTTATATTGCCAAAGTGTGGGAATTCTTCCTTTCTTTCCAATGCCATAGTGAGGAGGAAGGCAGCACAATGAGAAATGTACACAAATTGACTGGATGCCACTCTCTGGGATCAGAATCTGGCTTCCTTTCACCTCCCATTGGCTTCTAGACAGATGAAAAATGTGACACTCTCATGACCACTTGTCAGGGATCCCCATGCCTGGGTCAGGTGCAGTGATGTGGGTCACAGCAGCTGCCATTGCCACAGCTGTTGGCCATCAGCCCTGGCAGGGCCTATTTTAGGTTTTACTGAGTATTTCTTGCCCCACTAGCAAAGCTCTGAGAAATGCTTTGAACTATCCAAAGACCAAAAGGCCCTCCCAGCCTCCACTCTTAAGAGACCAGACTTCTGCTAACTTAGCCTCAGTGAGGGTAGGGTTTCTCTCCTGCTGGGCAGAGACTGTCCTCCGCTAGGCCATGGCTTTCAGGGAACAGAACCATAAACCTCCTTTCTCCAAGTCAAAACCTTTTGGAAAGATTTCTGCTCAATTTTTCTAGTCGTTCCAGCTAAATATGTCTAGTAATAACTCTTTCCCTGCAGTGAGGGTAGTGAATCAGGGTCTGAAGAGTTGAGGAGGAATAGTACTAGCTAGATTGATTACACTTACTCTGTGCCTGACATTGTGCTAAGCAACTTCTATATTCCCGTGTATATGTCTCACAACAACCTCATGAGGTAGATACAGTCACTATTTTATCGAGTACTGGCCCCAAATTACTGTGACTCCACAGTCACCTTGTCGTGTATACAGGCCTAGAAGCAGCCTCTGCATTCTCTCTCTCTCTCTCATAAGATTTATCAAATGATTACCAGTTAAAAATGAGCAGGTTTGAGCCAGCCAAGTGCAGTGGTTTACGCTTATAATCCCAGTGCTTTGGGAGGCCAAGATGGGAGGATCACTTGAGCTCAGGAGTTCAACAGCAGCCCAAACAACCTAATGTGACCCTGCCTCTAAAACAAATTTTTTAATTAGCTGGGCATGGTGGTATCAACTTGTGTTCCAGCTATTCTAGAAGCTGAGGCAGGAAGATCTCTTGAGCCCAAGAGTTTGAGGCTGCCATTATCGTGCCACTGCACTCCAATCTGGGCAACAGTGAGACCCTGTCTCAAGAAAATAAAATAAAAGAAGTAATTTGGGGTATTCAAGGGAGCAAACTTTGTTAAATCATTTCCCTTTATTCGCACTCTTCCACCCCACTGATCCTGGGTACTTTTCTAGATGATCTTGCATCCAGGTTTCAAACAGGATTTCTTTATGTCATGTCCCTAAAGATGGATGCTCTGAATTGTTGGACTCAATTCTCTCCTAAAAGCTGTAATATTCTTTTTTATGGCCTGGGGAACAAATGTGCTTCCAGAGTGACCAAAAGATAGGATGGGATAAAAAAAACTGGCCAGAACCATATGCGCTGAATTGTTTAGTGTAACGAGAGCCCTATGGAGCCCATTATTCATTTATCACACAGGCATCCCTGGGCAACAGCTGACAAGTGCAAAACAACGCTCTGCACGTTACCTGACTGTCAGGACACTCGATTCGGGCCAGCCATGGCAGCCCCTTCCTCCATTCTCCCTTCCACCCACATCCCTCAAAGCCTGCTCACGGCAAACATATGGGAGCCATTCAGGCTAACTGCCTCCTTTCCAATGTCCGAGTTCTGTTGACAACAGGGGATTTACAACTGCCCCAAATGGAGCATTGTGTTTTCTTTCAGATTATTCCAAGTTTGGGGCCCATTAAAAGTTTTGTAACTATATAAATATTTATCCAGAGCTTTTGGTTACTATATAAACATAACAAACATGACATTGGACCTAAATGCTGTAATTCACATAAAAGTCTTCCAGTTAAGAAAGGGGCAAACTAATAAAGGGCTTCAGAAATGGTTATTTTTAATTGTGAAATATTTTTTATGCTGGGTTTAAAAAAGACCAAAATATGTTTATTCTTGACTCTATGTGACTCTTCAGACCATCAGCCAGCTTGCTTAAGCATGTTCCTGGCCTGCAGAGACATGGGAGAGAATGTGGATGATGCAGTAGAAGGCTTCACCTTTGTGAATATGCTCAGGCCAACAGCTGGAAACTTAGGATGAGAATTGCTACTCTGAGCTTTGTCACGAAGGCCGTGTGTGTGTGTGTGTGTGTGTGTGTGTGTGTGTGTGAAGTTCATGTCCTTCAGAGCTGTTAGGGTTGTCATTTCTCTTTTTTTCTTTTTTAAGACAGGATCTCACTTTGTTACCCAGGCAGGAGTGCAGTGACACAATCAAGGCTCCTTGCAGCCTCAAACTCCTGGGTTCAAGTAATCCTCCCACCTAAGCCTCCTGAGTAGCTGAGACTACAGGTGCATGCCACAACACCTGGCCATATGGTTTGGCTGTGTCCCCACCCAAATCTCATCGTGAATTCCCACGTGTTGTGGGAGGGACCCAGTGGGCGGTAATTGAATCATGTGGGTAGGTCTTTCCTGTGCTGTTGTCATGATAGTGAGGAAGTCTCATGAGATCTGATGGTTATTATAAGGGAGAGTTTTCCTGCACAAGTTCTCTGTTTGCCTGCTGCCATCCATCTAAGATGTGACTGGCTCCTCCTTGCCTTCTGCCATGACTGTGAGGCTTCCCCATCCTTGTGGACCTGTAAGTCCAATTGAACCTCTTTTTTTTTGTAAATTGCCCACTCTTTGGTATGTCTTTATCAGCAGCATGAAAATGAACTAGGATACCTGGCTAATTTTTATTTAAAAAAAATTTTTTTTTTATAAAGACGTTTCACCATGTTGGTCAGGCTGGTCTTGAACTCCCGACCTCAGGTGATCTGCCCACCTTGGCCTCCAAAGTGCTTGGATTACAGGCGTGAGCCACCACGTCCGGCCTCTTTTAAATTTTTTTGTAGTTATAAGGTCTCACTGTGTCGCCCAGGCAGGTCTTGAATTTCTGGCCTCAAGTGATCCTCCTACCTTGGCCTCCCAAAGTACTGGAATTATAGGTGTGAGTTGCCGTTCTTGGCCTCTTTTTCTGCTTAAGGAGGCCCACACATAACTTTGGTCTTGGAGGACGTTTCTTGCTGAACTCTCTGACCCTCTGTAGAAAGCAGTAGGTCTAGGGAGAAAGCAAATTCCTGGGTTCTGTCCTACTTCCTAAACCCTGGCCTGGCACCATCTCCTGCATCATTTTCCAGCTCTCCATTCCCTTTATCCAGTGGATAAAGTAAGATTGGCCCTTCTTTATTCTTTGTAGCAGATCAGACTGGAACCAGGAAACTGATTGCTTTTCTGTTTGATGGTACTTGGTAAAATGAAGCAAACCCTGTAGTGTTGACTTAAGGTTAAATGGGGAGAGTGATGATTTTGTGTGCTCTGGCATGATCTTATCTGTTGGAGGTAACGGAGGCAGGCCCTGGGGTCTGGTAGAACACAGCGCTGTGAAGCTCATACAGCTCTGCAGGGCCTTGACACAACAAATGCTGGAGACTTCATTTCTTTAAAGGACTTAGCTAATGGTCAGTTACTATTGTTAGAATATTATTATTCCCATGCTGTATATAAGCAAATGTTGACAGAAAATGGTTTAATGACTTGCTCCAAATTTCATAGCACACCAAGATTATAGTTACAGAAAAAAATACTAGAATTTCTTCTTTTCTTTTCTTTTTTTTTGAGACAGAGTGCAATGGCACAATCTCAGCTCACTGCAACCTCTGCCTCCTGGGTTCAAGTGATTCTCCTGCCTCAGCCTGCTCCCTAGTAGCTGGGATTACAGGCACCTGCCACCATGCCTGGCTAATTTTTTTTTTTTTTTTTTTTTTAGTAGAGACGGGGTTTCACCATGTTGGCTCTAACTCCTGACCTCAGGTGATCCACCCACCTTGGCCTCCCAAAGTGCTGGGATTACAGGCAGGAGCCACCACTCCCAGCCTAGAACTTCTCATTTTCAAACCCATGCTTTAGCAGGGAGACTCAGCTGTAAATAAACATGCTTTAAATGCACAGTAGGAAAATCAGAGAAAATAACATTACAGAATCTAGCATCTTTTAGAACCTTTGGATGGAAGTTTCTTTTTTTATTCCCCCTTGTGTACTGTTTGACAGTTTCACTGCTAACATTTTAACTCCCCCACTTCTGTATGCACCCTCTAAGAGGTGATGAGTCACTGTTTTCTTTCCCTAAGGACCTAAGGGGCAGAAAGGTTCAGGATTTAGCCCAGGACACATTTTTAGAGATAGAACTATGACCAGAAGTCCTAGATATCCTGACTTTAGATCAGGGCTTTTCTCACAATGCTAGAAACTGACTATGTGAGTTCTGAGCAACTATTACACACCTGCACGGATTTTATACTGTGCTGGGTCAACTTGCTTTAGCTAGAATGGTTTTCTCAAGTCCCCTTCTTTGTATGCCTCTGGGTGAGACTTGGTCAAAAGAGAAATTTGTGCAAGATTAGGAAGGTGGAAGTGAAGCAACAGCCACTACTCTCTGAAGGTCACTGTGGTTCGATACTATGGTTGGCAGGTGCAGGGGTGCTGGTGGGTTCCAGCTTGTTCAGTTTCCCATTCCATATCCAGCAATTCTTCCTAAGATCATCAGTGTGGCCAGGCTCACCATCAGGCACAGACTTTTTTTTTTTCCTTGAGAAGGAGTCTTGTTATTTCACCCAGGCTAGAGTGCAATGGCACCATCTTGGCTCACTGCAACCTCTGCCCCCTGGGTTCAAGCAATTCTCCTGTCTCAGCCTCCCAAGTAGCTGAGATTACAGGCATGCTCCACCATGGCTGGCTAATATTTTGTATTTTTAGTCGAAATGGGGTTTCACCATGTTGGCCAGGCTGTTCTCCAACTCCTGACTTCATGATCCTCCCACCTCGGCCTCCCAAAGTGCAGAGATTACAGGTTTGGGCCACTGCGCCTGGCCAGATACATCACAGGCTTTTCTACCGAGTTTACTTTCACAGTGCCACTTCAGCAACTAGACATGCCTAGCTGCCCATATTCCTTGGCAAACATTGGTCCGTCCACATCACTGGTTCAGGAAGGCTGATTTGTGACAGATCCTTTGACTCCCTGTCATGCACCCTTACTTCCCCAGCTTCTCCCACCATTGCCTAATATATCTTTCAGTACTTACACATGATTCCACTCCCCTGGTTGGGTCCTGACAGAGAGAATACCAACATGGGCCGGGCATGGTGGCCTATGTCTTTAATCCCAACACTTTGGGAAGCCAGTGTGTGAGGATATCATGAGGCCCGGAGTTCGAGGCCAACCTGGGAAACATAGCAGGACCCCATCTCTAAAAATAAATAATTTAAAAAGGGAGGGAAAAATAGAATAAGCAAGATGATGCACCATGAAAGCTACAGAAGAAACATAAGAGAGTTCCTGCCTTCAAGGGGCACATGGCTATTGGGAAGATGGAGCATTTTAACACAGCCAGCTGGGGACTCATGCAGCTTACATTAAAGTGACAAACGCATGATGCAGTCTTTGCAGCCCAAGGTGTCTAGTGTCTCTTCGTGCCAGGCATGAGGAGCTGATTGAGAATGGTTGCAGTCAGCATTTTCCATGACCAATGGCCACATTTAGACCCAAGTAGAGACAAACATTTCCCTCCTCTGTTCCAGGCTTTTAGGATCCTTATCAACATAAGAATGGAAGCAAGTTACCTATATATTGGGCCAAAATATTGAGTGCAGATGAAAATAAATGCTGACATTGAAGATTTCTCATCCAGCCAGCAGAAATTTCCCTGGCCTGCCACACTTGGGTAACTTGAGTTCTGGAATTCCAGACTTGGTTAACCCCAACCCACAAATTTACTGGACTTACGAAGCTGAGCGAAAGTACTGTTTTTCTCCTTGCATTCCCAATATGTTCTGTTCTGAGCCAACACTACAGAATTTATTTCCCCTGAGAGTTTAACCCACTGTATGGAGTGATCATAGCTCTCTGTTTTTTTATATTTACCAAAAGTTTTTCACAGTACAAATTTTATATCTGACTTGGCTGGAAACTTCCCCAGTCACTCAGTCTAGTCGCCCATTTTGTCGGGCCTCAGTTTCCTTCGAAAACTTACCTCTTTGGGGAGGTGCTTGGCTACTAATCCAGGTAAGACCGCTGAGTGAAAGGTGATATGAAAGCACACAAATGATCTGGATTCTTATCCCCTGGGGAAGTCCAGGCCTCAGGCCACAGCAATGCCACAGCTTCTGGAAGCTGCCTGGGAACTGAGGTTTTATTCTCCTGTGTGTGTCTACATGCCTGGAGTGTTGACTCTGGAGACCTAAGAATACAGTAAATGACATCATAGGCAGCTCAGTACAATGAAGATTTATTTTTAGCTATGAACCTCGTCTGTTAAATGATCTGAATTTAAAAAGAAAGAGGACAGGAAAAAGAAAAGAAATGTAGACGGCAATGAAAGAGTATAAGATTCCTGTTTGATCTTTAAAAGCACCAGAGCGAAAGTCAAGTACAGCTTTCTTATTTCTTTTCAACCCAGGGGAAATGTATGAAGAGTGGAGGATATGCTCTCTTGTGAGAATTCTGTTCCTTCCCTGCAGTTACTCATTTTGAGAATGTGGCTCCCAGTGTCTACAGTGGACGTGGGCCCATTTGTCCCTGGGCTTCTTTTTCACTTTATTTTATATTTTGAAATGGAGGCTCACTCTGTCGTCCAGGCTGGAGTGCAGTGGTGCAATCTCAGCTCACTGAAACCTCCGCTTCCCGGGTTCAAGCAATTCTGCCTCAGCCTCCCGAGTAGCTGGGATTACAGGCACCTGCCACCGTATCCCTGTAATGTTTGTATTTTAGTAGAGACAGGGTTTCACCATGTTGGCCAGGCTGGTCTCAAACTCCTTACCTCAAGTGATCCATCGGCCTCAGCCTCCCAGTGCTGGGATTACCGGCGTGAGCCACCGCACCCGACCTGGACTTCTTTAGATTGTATTTTTTAGTAATCTGTCCCTGTTTGTCATGGTGTCTTATGAGCCAATGTCTAAGGGATCCCTGCTCACTCCCCATTTTCATGCTGTATTGAGATAGGACAAAGAGAGGAAAGAAGACGTGGAATTTTGGGAGGCCAAGGAAGGAGGATTGTTTGAGCACAGGAGTGCGAGACCAGCCTGGGCAACATAGTGAGACGCTGTCTCTACAAAAAAAAACTTTAAGCATTAGCCAGGCATGGTGGTGTGCACCTGTAGTCCCAGCTACTCAGGAGGATGTGTGGGGAGGATGGCTTGAGCCTGGCAGGTTGAGGCTGCAGTGAGCTGCGATCACATCACTATACTGCAGCCTGGATGACAGAGTGAGACCCTCTCTCAAAAGAAAAAAAATACAAAAAGACAAGAGGCCAGGGAGTAGGATCAACGAGAAAGCTGGGTTGCTAAGTCAAGGGAGGGAATGCAGAGAGTGCAAAAAAGATGGAGAAGGGGGACACCCAGCTAACGGCAGTGCTCCAGGGAAGAACCTCTAGAAGGATTGTAAAATGTGCTCATTTTGTGGTGGCTTGTTGATATAGATTATACTTCAGGGCTGGGGGCCAAAAACATCAGCCCAGCTGTCTTGAAAGCAATGGGGAATATCTGAGGCCAATTAGGACAACTGCAAAAGTAGCATGCTATCACGGCATCAGATAGTCAGGATACCTGGGTTCTAGTCCCAGTTTTGCCATTAAATCACTGTATGGCCTTTGACAAGACACTTGGGCTCAATTTCTTTCTCTATAAAAAGAGAAGTCTGGACCAAGATAGGAGTCTCCAAAGTCCCAAATACTTTCCAGAGGACCAAAGCTGGTGGTGTGCTGCAAGCCAAGCCTGGCCTGGGCCCTCCTGCTGCCCTTCCTACACCCTGCGCAGTCAGCTACACATCTGGGCAGGGAGGGAGGTACTCTTAAAAGTCTTCTGCCTTCCCAGGCTCTGGGTAATACATATTTCCACTTCAAACCCCAAATCTCAGTGATCTCAAGACCTCAGAAATCCAAAAGTAACTTCTCAACCCAAAAAGGATGCAAATTCTAGAACTCATTTCAATGACCCTGAGACTTCTCTCAGTTCTAAAATTCTGGGACAGGGGGAACCATGCATGGATCCTTGACCAGGCATCAAAAATGTCATAGGAGTGGGACAGAAAATATGGTCTAATTGTCAGGAACTGTACGTCTAGTTGAAGGAAAACAAACCATCAGCAAACACCAGCCTGCCTTTCCTCTTTAGCCACAGCCCCAGCTATTTTTAGGACCTTGGACTCAAGGTGAGCTGCTCCAGAGATGCACTTTCTAAACTGAAGGTGCATTTATAAAAGTGAATGATTACATGAGATTCTCTGTGTGTGTGTGTGCATGCGCGTGCACGTGTGTGTGTGTGTGTGTGTGTGTGTATTTTTAAAGACTGCTCTGATTGAAACAGAAATGGCCCAACGTTCTGGCCACCCATGCATCCTCCTTGCTTTCATTGTCTTAGTGTGTTAGGAAATGACACTGAGGGGCTTGAGGTCAACTCGAAAGATTTCCTCCAGAAGAGCTGGGTTCCAAGGAACCCAGTTTGAGAGATGGGAAGTAGGGCCCAACGATGATGTCGTGAAAGCAAAACTAGGGCCACTGTGAGCGCTACAATGATGAAATCGTGCTCCAGGTCACACCGGTGTCAGACACAAGCTGTGCTCCTGGGCTGCCATTATTACAGAGGCTTGTGTGTCACCTGATTTTTATTTTTATATTTGACTGGCTGTATATTATGATCGATTGAGTTAATAACACAAACCCCAATTACAACATGGTTACCCTGGAAAAATACCATCTGCTTTATCAAGCAGTTGCAAGGAATGCATTCCTACCAAAAGCACTGGTGGGAAAAGGGCCACCCTGGCCCAGACACAGCCACAGAACAGCACTGCAGGGACCTGGACAAAAGGCATGAACAGGGGCTCCCTGGTCACAGCATGGCTACCACCAGCACCCAGTACCCGCAATTTTCTCTCAACTTCTAGTGAAATATGAAGGAAGAATGAGGCGTGTGAACCAAAAGACCCAGAATTGCAGCTCAAGATTAAATTATGAATGACATTAAAAGGAGCTCTGGGCTGGACGTGGTGGCTCACACCTGTAATCCCAGCACTCTGGGAGGCCAAGGCGGGAGAATCACCTGAGGTCAGGTGTTCGACATCAGCCAGGCCAACATGGTGAAACGCTGGCTCTATTAAAAATACAAAAATTAGGCCAGGTGCGATGGCTCACACCTGTAATCCCAGCTCTTTGGGAGGCCAAGGTGGGCAGATCGCGAGGCCAGGAGATCAAGACCATCCTGGCTCAAACTAAAACCCCGTCTTTACTAAAAATACAAAAAATTAGCTGAGCGTGGTGGCATGTACCTGTAGTCCCAGCTACTCGAGAGGCTGAGGCAGGAGAATCGCTTGAACCCAGGAGGCGGAGGATGCAGTGAGCTGAGACCGTGCCACTGCACTCCAGCCTGGGCAAGACTTTGTCTCAAAAAACAAACAAACAAAAACCACGCTATCAAAAATACAAAAATTAGCTGGATGTGGTGGCGCAAGCCTGTAATCCCAGTCACTTGGGAGGCTGAGGCTGGAGAATTGCTTGAATTGGGAACCTGCAGGACAGTGGTTGCAGTGAGCTGAGATCATGCCACTGCAGCATTCAGGAGCCCATAATCCCAATGCCAGATGGTCAAAGGAGTAAGATACTCAGTTGGGGTCAAAGAGAAATGAGGCAGGAAATGGGGAGCGGGGCTGCTGTCCATATTGAAGCAGTGTCAATGAATGGTTGACACCCTCCTTGCTTCTGTCTTCAGCAGCGATTATACCTTGAAAAAAGAAAGAAAATAAAAGGTACCGTGCCTAGCTAAGAGAGGGGAGTATTCCCGACACATATTGATTCCTGACAAGAGTAAATACAAAGCTAAAACAAAATGGGGCCATAGTTTTCCTCCTATACCCTGTCAGACCAAATCAAGTTTCTTGACTTCTAAACCCTCCCTAAAGCAACAATCTTCCAATTTATGCCTGGATTAAATACACAAAATGCCATAGAATGCAATGTAAATTCGCCAACAGGTACCTTGTAAACCTCTAACAGAGCCAGGCATGGTGGCTCACATCTGTAATCCCAGCACTTTGGGAGGCTGAGGTGGGTGGATCACTTGAGGTCAGGAGTTCGATACCAGCCTGGCCAACATGGTAAAACCCATCTCTACTAAAAATACAAAAATTAGTCAGGTGTGGTGGTGGGCACCTATAATTCCAGCTACTTGGAAGGCTGAAGCAGGAGAATAGCTTGAACCTGGGAGGCGGAGGCTGCCTAGTTAAGCTGAGACCATGCCACTGCACTCCAGCCTGGGCAACAGAGTGAGACTCCATCTAAAAAAAAAAAAAAATTCCAATAGAATAAATGAGCAAAAAAACATGAATAGACATTTCACAAAGGGGATTAATGGATCCTAAAGATATCTAAGCCAGCCGAGCATAGTGGCTTACACCTGTAATCCCAGTGCTTTGAGAAGTCAAGACCAGAGGATTGCTTGAGGCCAGGAGTTTGAGTCCAGCTGAGAAGCATAGCAAGACCCTGTCTCTAAAAAATTTTTTAAAAATAGCCAGGTGTGGTGGTATGCACCTGTAGTCCAGCTACTGGGAAAGCTGAGGCAGGAGAATCTCTTGGGCTCAGGAAGTCAAGGCTGCAGTGAGCTTAGATTGTGCCAGTGCACTTTAGCTGGGTGACAGGATGAGACCCTGTTTCAAACTGGGGTGGGGGGGAATATATATCCTAGCTAATTATTCCTCAGGTAATTGCAAATGCAGATGCAATGAGATATTCTTTTACACCTATCAGATTAACAAAAATTAAGAACTCTGATGATACCAAGTGTGAGAGAGGCTATAAAACTACAGGACTTATTTCACATTTCTAATGGGCATGTAAATTGGTATAAACAGTTTGGTATAAACAATGCGTCATTTTGTTGTAAAGTCAAACATGCATATGACTAGGACATCGCAGTTTCACTCCTGGGTATAGTATTCCAGATCTGGGTTTTTTCAAACATCTACAGTTTGGTGGTATAAACAACCTTCTTTTTTTCTTTTCAGAAACAGGGTCTTGCTCTATCACCCAGACTAGAGTACAGTGGTGCAATCATAGCTCACTGCCGCTTCCAGCTCCTGGGCTCAAGCAGTCCTCCTACCTCAGCTCCTGAGTAGCTGGAACTACAGGCACACACCACCAAGCTGAGCCTTGCTAACTTTTTTTTATTTTTGTAGACATGGGGTCTCACTATGTTGCCCAGGCTGGTCTTGAACTTCTGGCCTCAAGTGATCCTCCTGCCTCGGCCTCCCAAACACTAGGATTATAGATGTGAACTACAGCTTCTGGCCTCCACCAACTTTTTTTTTTTTTTTTTTGAGGCGGAGTCTCACTCTTTTGTCCAGGCTGGAGTAAAGCGGCGAGGTCTTGGCTCACTGCAACCTCCGCACCCCCAGGTTCAAGTGATTCTCCTGCCTCAGCCTCCTGAGTAGCTGGGATTTATAGGCACGCACCACTGCAGCTGGCTAATTTTTGTATTTTTAGTAGAGACAGGGTTTCATCATGTTGTCTAGGCTGGTCTCAAACTCCCTCCTCAGGAGATCCACCCACCTCAGCCTCCTTAAGTGCTGGGATTACAGGCGTGAGCCACAGCGCCTGGCCAAAAGAAAACTTTTTAAAGACAAGAAGTCACAAATTTAAGAGAGTGATTAACCCTGGAGGAAAGAAGAGAGTTGCTAGTAACGTTCTGATTCTTAAGTTGTGGGAGGTGGTTTTCATATGTTTATTCTATTATTAGTTTATAACTTACAGATCGATTTCACATGTATGTATACAGGTATTTAATACTTTATTCAATATTTCATAAAACTAAAATCAACATAACAATAAAAACATCCAATGCACTGGCTCAAAAAACATCTTAAGCAAAAGATATTTCTTTCCCTCAAAATAGAGATTTCCATCAAAGTCAACAAAAATGGACTAAAAAGGAGAGGAAGAAAAAGAACAGCCTGTCTAGGCTGTCGTCACTGATTTTTTTTAAAGCATTGACTACATGGATCAGTATTTATTGTCATGGTTAGTAAATGAATCAGGCAAGACCCATGTTGAGGAGTAGACTGTTTTCTCCTGGGATCAACCTTTGAATGTTAAAGCAGAAAAAGGTTCCAGAATAAATTCACCCAAGTTAGTAACAGACCATGTCTGTTTTGTAGGCTAAAACAGATTGTTTTCTTCAAACTATATTTTTACACAAACCCATCTTACCAGTAGGAGTGTAGCATGCACCAGACTGGACCAGGTTCTTTTGTGAACACAATTTTTTTTTTTGAGACAGGGTCTTATTCTGTTTCCCAGGCTGGCATGCAGTGGTGCGATCTCAGCTGGCTGCAGCCTTGACCTGTTGAGCTTAAGTGATCCTCCCACCTTAGCCTCCTGAGTAACTGGGACTACAGGTGTGTGCTGCCATACCCAGCTAATTTTTAAATTTTTTTGTAGAGATGGGATCTCGCTATATTACCCAGGCTCGTATAAAACTCCTAGACTCAAGTGATCCTCCTGCCTCAGCCTCCCAAAGCACTGGGATTATAGGCATGAGCCACCAGGTCCAGCCAGTGGACACAATTTATTTACTGCTATCACTCAAAATTCAGTTGAAATGGATGTATTCTTTAAACTGAATATAAGCAGTGGCTTTCAGGCATGAATTTTGCTCAATAAATCATGAAGTATTCATGATTACTTATTAGTGAGAATAAAATAAAATTGGCCACCTAGCAGCCTGGGAACTCTATCTGTCTAAGGTAATAAGTATTACTACATTAAAGCAAACTTGCCTGTCTTAAAAGCCATCCCTAGTCCCAAGGATTTACTGGAATACAAGGATCAATTATGAACTGTTGGGCTTGCAAAGGTGGAACAAGCCTTCATTATCTTTGTGCTGTGTGTTGGACTGTGTGCTCCCCCAACCCACCACCAGTTCACATATTGAAGTTCTAAGCCCAGTACCTACTTGAAAGTAGGGTCATTGCAGATGTAATTAAAGTATGATGAGGTCATACTAGAGGAGGGTGGGCCCTGAATCCAAAATAACTGGTGCCTTTATGAAAAGGGGAAATTTAGCTGAGTGCCGTGGCTCATGCCTATCATCCCAGCATTTTGGGAGGTGGAGGCAGGAGGATCACTTCAGCCTAAGAGTTTGAGACCACCCTGGGCAACAAGGTGAGACCCCACTTATAGGAAAGATAAGAAATTAGCCAGGTATAGTGATGCACAGCTGTAGTCCCAGCTATTCAAGAGGCTGACACAGGAGGATTGCTTGAGTCTAGGAGGTCAAGGCAGCAGAAAGCTATTGCTGTGTCACTGCACTTCAGCCTGGGTAACAGAGGGAGACCTAGCCTCAAAAAAAATAGTTGGGGGAACACAGACACATGCACGAGCAGGATACCATGTGACAATGGAGGCAGAGACCGGGTGATGCGACAGAAGCAGAGGAGCACCAAAGATTGCCAGCAAACCAGCACACCACCAGGAGTGAGAAGAGAGGCCTGGAGCAGATTCTCCTTCTCAGCCCTTGGAAGGAGCCAACCCCGCCAACACCCTCATCTTGGACTTCTAGTTTCCAGAACTGTGAGACAACAAATTAGGTTGTTCTAATGTCACCGGTCAGGTCCATGTCTGTTCTGCCTGTGCATAGTAAATCAATCACTGTGACATGGGTTTTGCAAAAGAAAAAAGATTTGTGAGGCCACCAAGCTAGAAGAACAGTTCTCAAATCAGCCTCCCTGAAGATAAAGCCTAGGGAGATATATATATATATCTGTATATGTATATATACATGTATACACATATATATACATATATATATGCATATATATTTTTTGAGACAGAGTTTTGCTCTTGTTTCCCAGGCTGGAGTGCAATGGTGTAATCTCAGCTCACTGCGACCTCCACCTCCCTGTTCAAGCGATTTTTCTGCCTCAGCCTCCCAAGTAGCTGGGATTACAGGCGCTGGCCACTACATAAAGCTAATTTTTGGTATTTTTAATAGAGACAGGTCTTCACCACATTGGCCAGACTGGTCTCAAACTCCTGACCTGAAGTGCCTTGGCCTCCCAAAGTGCTGGCATTACAGGCACGAGCCATTGCGCCTGGCCAGTCCTCTCCTCATTCTAACGGGCTCTCTGTGCCAGAACTGTTTCTTGTCCTCATCCGAAGCCTCATTTTTCATTCTCATTACAGATTCCTCATGCCCCCAAATAGAGCTGTTTTATTTTGAGGAGTCTTCACTTCAGATGAAGGCTGCTATGTAGACAATTCTAGAGGAACAACTGCCCTCTGAAGAGGGCGAGAAGGTATTCTCCTTCTTTCTTCACCTCCATGCCTGTCCCCATCATGGCTTTGAGACAGAGGGGCAGAAGGTCACTTGGCCCCCTTAGCTTTTGCTGTATTCAGTGTGATAAAAGTTTATTTACGTTAAAAAAGGAACATTACATTATTGGTATATGCCAATAATTCCAGCACTTTTGGAGGCTGAGGTGGGAGGATTGCTTGAGCCCAGGAGGCCAAGGCTGCAGTGAGCCCTGATCATGCCAGTCTGGGTGACAGAGTGAGAAAACAGCAACAATGAAGCACAGGAATAGGGTCCCTAGTTTAGAATCGAGATAATTTGAGTTTTAGAACTGACTTCCAAGTCCCAGGTGGCCTCGATCCAGTTATTCTAGATCCAGTTCCCCGATCCCTACCTGTCTCTAGCCCTCCTCACCCCAAAAGGTTAAATTCTCGATTTAAAAAGTGATTTTGAAGAACCAGTAATTCTCTCCTTCTGGTGCTACCAAAAGTGAATGAATGGCTCATTGTTAAAGAAGTCATTCCACTGAACAAGGCAATCTCTCCTTTAAACCATGCTAGGAGTATTGGACCAAACGTTATAATTAAGTCAAGTATTCATCTGCATTCCTTGTTGTGCAGCCCAGTGGTGTATTCAGGCCTTTCAAAGTACTAAATTTTTGGGGTCCCATCAACATTATTTGCCTTTAATACAATGAATTTATAAATGAGCAGGTAGTAAAGTATCACAATACTACCTTAATTTTTTGAAAGGGTACAAAGACACTTGAGATTTTTGAGAACTGAGACATTTTACAGGGAAAAGTAGCTAGCAGTTTCCTACATTGCTAAGAGTATTTGCTAGAGTTTAGGTTACCAGTGCAATTATACTTTCAGTATATACCTAAATCCTACTTATCCACTTATCATTCCTACTGATTGGTGAGTGAGAAATACAGATATAATTTACTGGCTAAGACAGTCATGGAACAAAACAAGGTATTCTAGAGAAGCTATAAGCACTTGTCTTTGATTTCTTTTTTTTTTTTTGAGACAGAGTTTCGCTCTTGTTACCCAGGCTGGAATGCAATGGCGCGATCTCGGCTCACTGAAACCTCCGCCTCCTGGGTTCAGGCAATTCTTCTGCCTCAGCCTCCTGAGCAGCTGGGATTACAGGCACGTACCACCGTGCCCAGCTAATTTTTTGTATTTTTTTTTAGTAGAGACAGGGTTTCACCATGTTGACCAGGATGGTCTCGATCTCTTCACCTCGTGATCCACCCGCCTCGGCCTCCCAAAGTGCTGGGATTACAGGCTTGAGCCACTGCGCCTGGCCTTGTCTTTGATTTCTAATGCTGTGGTCAGGGAACTTGAATTGGTCCTGAGTTTGATCTTTTGGTGGGAGTAAAAAGCACATCACTAGGGGTCCTTAAACTTTCTGCTACGAGATGTTACTTTAAAGAAAAACTATGGTAGGGCCGGGTGCAGTGGCTCACGCCTGTAATCCCAGCACTTCAGGAGGCCAAGTTGGGGCAGATCACCTGAGGTCAGGGATTTGAGACCAGCCTGACCAACATGGAGAAACCCCGTCTCTACTAAAAATACAAAATTGGTGAGGCATGGTGGTGCATGCCGGTAATCCCAGCTACTTGAGAGGCTGAGGCAAGAGAATCACTTGAACCCGGGAGGCGGAGGTTGGGGTGAAACAAGATCACACCAAAGTTCTCCAGCCTGGGCAACAAGAACGAAACTCCGTCTTAAACAACAACAACAACAACAACAAAACAACCAAAATAAACCATGGTAAAACATGCCTAGCATAAAATTTACCATATTAACCATTTAAATGTACAGTTCAATGGCATTAAGTATATTCACGTTGTCATGCAACCATCACTACCATTCATCTCTAGAACTTTTTCACCTTGCAAAAATTGCAACTGTACTCCATAGACAATAACTTTTCATTCCCTTCTCCCCCAGATCCTAGCAAAAATCATTCTACTTTCTGTCTCTATGAATTTGTCGAGTCTAGGTACCTCACATAAGTTCAAAGTGGATCATACAATTGTTCTTTTGTGTCTGGCTGATTTCACTTAGCACAGCATCTTCACAGTTCATCTGTGTTGTAACTTGTGCCAGAATTTCATTTCTTTTTAAAGCTGAAGAATATTCCATTGTAGGTAGAGACCACATTTTGTTTGTCCATTAATTCATTAATAGACACAGGTTGTTGCCACCTAAGATGTTCTTTTCATTTTCTGATGTCTCCCATTTCCAGATAACGAGACAGAGCTGGACACAGCTGGGGAGTTGGAATAGGGGGCGGGTTGGAGGTGAGGTAGGTGAGGGGAGGAAGAGGAAGCAGGGTAGGAAGCCACGTGTCTGTGCAGAGTGAGGCAGAGAGGACCATACTCAATTCAGGTTCCGCTCTCTTGAGAGGCCAGGTAGGCAGCTGTTTTCACAAGTTATCTAATGTGAGACAAGATCTGCCAGAAAAGTTCTACCAGCAGCAGTTTATCATAGGTACCCTTTTACCCCTATGTTTAGAACCCTTGGTTTAAAGAGATCCAGGACCAGGCACAGTGGCTCGATTCTATAATCCCAGCACTTTGGGAGGCTGAGGAGAGAGGGTCAATTGAGCCCAGGAGTTCAAGATTAGCATTGAGCAACGTAGTGAGATCCTGTCTCTTAAAAAAAAAATAGCTGGGCCGGGCACGGTGGCTCACGCCTGTAATCCCAGCACTTTGGAAGGCCGAGGCAGGTGGATCATGAGGTCAAGAGATTGAGACCATCCTGGTCAACATGGTGAAACCCTGTCTCTACTAAAAATACAAAAAATTAGCTGGGCATGGTGGTGTGTGCCTGTAATCCCAGCTACTCAGGAGGCTGAGGCAGGAGAATTTCCTGAACCCGGGAGGCGGGGGTTGTGATGAGCCAAGATTGCGCCATTGCGCTCCATCCTGGGTAACAAAAGTGAAACTCCATCTTGGGAAAAAAAAAAAAAGGCTGAGCATGGTGGCGCATAAGTCCCAGCTACTTGAAAGGCTGAAATGGAAGGATTGCTTGAGGCTGCCATGGGCGATGATTGCACCATTGCACTCCAGCCTGAGCAACAGAGAGACAATGTCTTTAAAAAAAAGAGAGAGAGAGATTTAGGTACCTTTAGAATTACATTAATATTTCTGGCTGAGTGTGGTGGCTCACGCCTATAATCCCAACACTTTGGGAGGCCGAGGAGGGTGGATCACCTGGGGTCAGGAGTTTGAGACCAGCCTGACCAACATGGAGAAACCCCATCTCTACCAAAAATACAAAATTAGCTGGGCGTGGTGGCACATGCCTGTAATCCCAGCTACTCGAGAGGCTGAGGCAGGAGAATTGCTTGAACCTGGGAGGCGGAGGTTGCGGTGAGCCAAGATCACACCACTGCACTCCAGCCTGGGCAACAAGAGTGAAATTCAGTCTCAAAAAAAAAAAAAAAAAAAGAATTACATTACTATTTCTAACGAATAAATTCCACTGAAGCCTACCAGAAAAACCTTTAACAGAACTAATAAAGCCAGTGTGATCATTTTAATTTTGTCCAGATGAGCAATTAGGGAATGCAAATTCGAATCCCTCATTACCTCTGAATAGCAATGTTTTAAACCTGAGTTTTCAATTTGACTGAAATGGAATTATGTTACAAGTTCTTCATGAATCAAAAAAAAAAAAGAGGAGGCAATTCATAACATCAGACCTTGGGCAAATTAGTCTGTAAGATGTTCTGTAAGTAAAAATGTTAACAATTTCAGTACATTAACACATTCAACATGCATATTTCTACATCAATTTAAACATGAATGCTGTAAGTGTTGCTTCATTTCCTTTTCACAGTATCCTATGGGGAGGATAAGTCAGGTATTAGTAAACACTTTACATGTGAGGAAACTACATTTAAGAAGATATAGATGGCCAGGCACAGTGGCTCACACCTGTAATCCCAAAACTTTGGGAGGCCAAGGCAGGTTGATCATGAGGTCGGGAGTTCAAGATCAGCCTGACCAATATGATGAACCCTCATCTCTACTAAAAGTATAAAAATTAGCCAGTTGTGATAGGGCACACCTGTAGTCCTACTACTCAGGAGACTGAGGCAGGAGAATCACTTGAACCTGGGAGGCGGAGGTTGCAGTCAGCCGAGATCTCGACACTGCACTCTGGCCTGGGCGACAGAATCTCAAAAAAAAAAAAGGAGCTGGATAACATATCTAAGATTATGTACCTAAGATATGGCAGCATTAGGACCCAGTGCAGTGGCTCACACCTGTAATCCCAGAACTTTGGGAGGCCGAGGCAGGTGGATCACTTGAAGTCAGGAGTTCGAGACCAGCAGGCTGGGTGTTTTTAATCCTGGGAGAAGTGACAGAGGTAGGCCGAATAGTGCTATGGGCTGGGTGAAGTATTAATAACTTGCAAACTGTTTTCACAAGTTATCTCATGTGAGACAAATAACATGGTTTGCACCTCTCATCCTTGGAAACTCAAATAGTTGACTTGCCCAGGGACTAGTGAGCATAGAATGTAACCCAAACTTCCAAATGAAGTGTCCTCAACCTTTACCTGTATTCTAGAAGCGGAAACATGTTTTTGTTTTTTAAGTTTTGTTTATGGTTTTTTAAAGACGAGTGTATTCTGAATTTAAACTAACAAAGGCAAAGCTGCTCTGATCCAGGGAGCTAAGGACTCCCGAACTTGTGGACCCCAGGTAGGTGCTGTCCACAAGTTGACCTAACGGAGCCTAGGTGCAATCAACTGCTTTTTAATTTGACCAGAACTTCCCAAGCCTTTGTAAGCCTTATGGAAGCTCACCTTGGCGTCCTCTCTCCCCTCAAGCCATCAGAGTGGCATCTACATTTTTTGTGGCAAAGCTGGCTATTTCTCGCCTTCCCGCTCCACAACCCCCAGCGAATCCTTCAAAACTGCTTTCTCTAAGAAAGTTACCGAATTCCAAATGGGGTTGTATCTCTCTCTTTCTGATGATTGCCCTGGGACTAGCCCAAAGTGATCGTTGAGCGCTTAAAATACTATGCGCTACACGTAGTGAATGGTCTGTGACCCAGAGGGAGAGAAAGGAGAAACAGGTGATGAGCAGGTGGAGTGGTAAGTAACGTGTGCAGCTTGTGATCCCAACGTGTCCATCAATTCTCTCCGTAAGCCAGGGCCGGCGGCGGCTCCCGAGAAGGCCCCAGCGTCGGGGGAACCAACCCTCAGAGCGTGGCTGTGGCTGCACCTGCCTCCTCCAACCCACCGGAGAGGCTGGGCTGCTGCGGGAGTCTGGAGGGCGGAGGCACCTGCCCACCCTAGAGAAGGCAGCGCCCCCGCGGCTGGCGCGAATGAATGAAGCCCTGCGGGACCGGCTGCAACCAAGGAGCTAGCGAGGCTCGCCTCCGTGTTGGGTGGCTCAAACGGCTGCGGACTGCGAGCGATAGGAGAAAAACTTCTCGGTATTGGTGAATTCTGATAAATCTTCCGGGTAACTGCAACTTCTTTCTTTAAGAACCCAAGCTGCAAAGTTTTTAAAACATTTTTGTTTTTGAAACATGTATTCCCTTTCATTTACCCTGATGTGGCTGGCTCTGGGTCCTCGCTGCTGAGGCTCTTTCGCTGTTCCAGCTCAGGACCTCTAAGGTATATTGGGCTCCTCTGCTGCCCCCACCCCTCACCCTACCACCTGTTCCTAGGCGTCGGCACGCCCTGCTATCGCACCCATGCTACCTCTTGAGTCCCTTTTCTCTACCTTCATTTTGCTGTCTTTAGTTGGTATAGGACCAGGGAGCCAGTGTCAAACTTCTCAGAATTGGTTAATAAATAACACTAATAAATAGCCTAAGAAGTCCTCATGAATTAAGAAGTGGCTGAGCTCTTGTACATTGAATTTTAAAACCACTCAAATGCCTTTTTTAAATTATCACTCTTTTAAATGGTGGCAAAATACACATAACATAAAATCTTTAGGTTTTTTGTTTTGTTTTGTTTTGTTTTGTTTTTGAGACAGAGTTTACTCTGTCTCCCAGACTGAAGTACAGTGGCACCATCTCTGCAATCTCGGCTCACTGCAACCTCCACCTCCCAAGTTCAAGCAATTCTCCTGCCTCAGCCTCCCGAGTAGTTGGGACTACAGGTGCATGCCACCATACGCAGTTAATTTTTAATTTTTTTAGTAGAGACGGGGTTTCGCCATGTTGTCCAAGCTGGTCTCAAACTCCTGACCTCAAGTGGTCCGCCCGCCTTGGCCTCCCAAAGTGCTGGGATTACAGGCATGAGCCACCTCACCTGGGTAATCGGGTCAATCTTGACATACATACATACATACATACATACATACATACATACATTTATTTATTTAGAGACAGTTTCACTCTTGATGCCCAGGCTGGAGGTGATTCGCCCGCCTTGGCCTCCCAAAGTGCTGGGATTACAGGTGTGAGCCACCATGCCTGGCCAGTCTTGACCACTTTAAAGTATACAGTTTAGCGACATTAAGCAGTTCACATTATTGTGCAGTCGTCGTCACCATTTACCTCTGGAACTCTCATCTTGCAAAACTGAAACCCCATGCCCATTAAACATCTTTCTATTCTCTTCTCCCCCCAGTTCCTGGAAACCACCATTCTACTTTATGTCTCTATGAATTTGACAACAGCATGTACTTCATGTAAGTAGAATCATACAGTTTTTTTACTTTTTGTGACTGGCTTATTTCATTTAACACACCGTTCTCAAAGTTCATGCATATTGTAACAAGTGTCAGAACTTCCCTCTGTTTTAAAACTGAAGAATATTCCATTGCATGTATAGACCACATTTTCTTTGTCCATTCGTCCATCAAGGGACAATTGGGTTTTGGCTTTTGTGACTAACGTTGCTATGAAAATGATTGTGCAGCTATCTCTTTAACACCCTGCTTTCAGTTCTTTCGGGTATACACTCAGAAGTGGAATTGCGGAATCACATGGGAATTCTATTCATAATTTTTTGAGGAGCTGCCATACTGTTTTCTATAGTGGCTGCACTATTTTATATTCCCACCAACAGTGCACAAGGTCTCCAATTTCTCCAAATCCTCACCCACACTTGTTATTTTTCTGTCAGATGCCTGTTTTGCGAATTTATTCATTCTCAGTTGTCTTTTAGATAGTGAAAATTACTGGCTTTCAGATCTCTGGATTGGTGGGGGTATTTCCAACATGAATCAATAAGTTAAGTAGGTATGTTTCACTTCGGATAGTAGTTGTGATAATACAAATTATATATATGTATACATTTTGAGATGGAGTCTTGTTCTGTCGCCCAGGCTGGAGTGCAGTGGCCCAATCTAGGCTCATTGCAACACTTGCCTCCTGGTTTAAGCAATTCTCCTGCCTCAGAGGCTCCCTCAGAGGGATTATAGGAACCTGCCATCATGCCCAACTAATTTTTATGTGTTTTGTAGAGACAGGGTTTCACCATGCTGGCCAGGCTGGACTTGAACTCCTGGCCTCAGATGATCCTCCTGCCTTGGCCTCCCAAAGTGCTGGGATTCCAGGCATGAGCCACCATGTCCAGCCAAAATCATATTTTAAATATAAAAAATAACTAGCTATTTAAAAGAAGCCTATAATGGATTCTTTTAAAATACCTTTTGAAAATTAACTTACCACAAAATAATAGGTGTTCATTGCAGAAAATTTGGAAATTATAGAAAAGTAAATAAAAGAAGAGTCACCAATACCACTGTTCAGAGATCATTTTAATGAACATGTTGGTGCATCCCCTCCATTCCATATATGTATATATATACACATACATTCACACATACATATCTATGTATCCACACACTGTGGTTTCTAAAAATTGTCATCATTCCATTCTTACAGTTTGGTAACCTGGTTTTCTCATTTCATAATTTGTTAAGAGCATTTTCCCGTGTCATCATATCTTTACATAATCTTCAGATACATAATATCTAGTAGCTTTGTAGTAAGAATCCATAAAAATATAATCACTCATTATCTGCTTGGGAGGTTTTCATGTACTTGACTTTCTTGGGGATACTACAGAGTTTAAAAAAAAATTAAGACAGATGCTGTGGCTCCTGCTATCATCGATGAGGCTGAGATGGGAGGATCACTTGAGGCCAAGAATTTGAGACCAGCTTAGGCAGCATTATAAGACCACCTGGCTAAAAAAAAAGAGTAAATAAATAAACTTGTGATTAGTTTTTACAGGAGCATTGCTAGGTAGACTCCTTTCCAAGAGTGTCACCATCATTTCACAGATGTGAAAGACACCCACAGAGGATCTCTAGATCCTGGATTCTAAATGGCAGGACTATGGGCAACAATATTCATATGGGAAAGAGACATGTAGAATAGGCTAATTCAACGCAGCATTCAAACTGTCAGAGGAGGAAGAAAATCCATAATTTGGGCAAAAACTCTTTAAATATATGAAGGAGACCTGGAGGTTTATTAATTGTTCTATAATTCCATGAGCAGCTTTTGCTTCAGATTTAAATGACAGTTAACAGTAATCCCAGTGATGTTTTGACATTGTCAGACCTTCTGGTGCTCATGCCTTCATGTGTGTCTTTTTATAGGGCAATTAATAAATGTTGGCAGTGTGCTTGAGATCCTTCTGAAATGCTTGGGGAGGATATTGTCACTGCTGCAGCTTTGTGTGTCTTGGGTCTTACAAATGATTTACCACTTACTAAATCTGAAATCCAAATTGTGGATTTGGCTCTGCTTGTTGCCAGCTAAGAGAAGTAAGTTAAGAAGCTATCATAGACTGCCTCATTGTCTAACTTTATCCAGGATAATCACATAGAAAAAAAACTCCTGGATTTATAGGTCAAAAACTGTGATAGAATGTTTGCATTATGGCCAGGCGCTGTGGCTCACACTTGTAATCCCAGCACTTTGGGAGGTCAAGACAGGTGGATCACCTGAAGTCAAGAGTTTGAGCCTAGCCTGACCAACATAGTGAAACTCTGTCTTGAAAAAAAAAAAAAAAGAATGTTTGCATTATTTAAAAATAAAATAGAATAAGCTGGGCGTGGTGGCTCATGCCTGTAATCCCAGCACTTTGGGAGGCCGAGGTGGATGGATCACGAGGTCAAGAGATCGAGACCATCCTGGTCAACATGGTGAAACCCCATCTCTACTAAAAATACAAAAAATTAGCTGGGCATGGTGGCACGTGCCTGTAATCCCAGCTACTCAGGAGGCTGAGGCAGGAGAATTGCCTGAACCCAGGAGGCAGAGGTTGCGGCAAGCCGAGATTGTGCCATTGCACTCCAGCCTGGGTAACAAGAGCGAAACTCTGTCTCAAAAAAAAAATAAATAAAATAGAATATTTGTTATATTCCATATGAAAAGAAGTCTTCAACAGATTTTTATTTTATTTTTTTTTAGATGGAGTCTTGTTCTGTCGCTCAGGCTGAAGTACAGTGGTGAGATCTTGGCTCACTACCACCTCCGCCTCCTGGGTTCAAGCAATTCTCCTGCCTCATCCTCCCAAGTAGCTGGGACTAGAGGTGCCCAACACCACACTCCGCTAATTTTTATATTTTTAATAGAGACAGGGTTTCATTATATTGGCCAGGGTGGTCTTGAACTTCTGCCCTTATGTGATCTGCCCACCTCAGCCTCCCAAGGTACTGGGATTACAGGCATGAGCCACTGTGCCTGACTTTTGTCGTATATTTTAAACTTGATATACTTGAGTAACAATTTTTCTGCATTATAAATGCTATCAATTATAATTTAAGTAATAATTCCTAATAAAATTAAATGATAGATTACAGTTTTCTAAGTATTATCTTTCTTCTTTCTTTTGTCTTCCCCCAAACCATAAAAGAAGAAAAATCCCACAATATATAGACATATATAAAGGCATAAACTTGTAGGAAAGTGTGAGAATGTGCTGTTGCTGCTGCATTGTAGATTCAGACTACAAATAGTGACAAATCATAATTCTTCATGATCACATCTGCTAGCAAAGTTAACTGAGGAGAGTCCCGGTATTTTCATCTTATACTTCATAGGGAAGAAGATGAAGCCCCTTGGGCTGGGTGCGGTGGCTCATGTCTGTAATCCCAGCACTTTGGGAGGATGAGGCAGGTAGATCATGAGGTCAAGAGTTCGAGACCAGCTTGGCCAACATGGTGAAACCCCGTCTCTACTAAGAATACAAAAATTAGCCGGTCATGGTGGCACATGCCTGTAATCCCAGCTACTTGGGAGGCTGAGGCAGGAGAATCGCTTGGACCTGGGAGGTGCAGATTGCACTGAGCTGAGATTTTGCCACTGCACTCCAGCCTGGTGACAGAGCGAACGCCATCTCAAAAGAAAAAAAAAAATATGCGGCCCCTCAAAGTCATTGATAATCCAGCATTATCTAATTAGCACATTTGATCCATCATCCAGTTTTTTTTTTTTTTTTTTTTTGAGACGGAGTTTCGCTCTTGTTACCCAGGCTGGAGTGCAATGGCGTGATCTCGGCTCACTGCAACCTCCGCCTCCTGAGTTCAGGCAATTCTCCTGCCTCAGCCTCCTGAGTAGCTGGGATTACAGGCACGCACCACCGTGCCCAGCTAATTTTTTTTTTTTTTTGTATTTTTAGTAGAGACGGGGTTTCACCATGTTGACCAGGATGGTCTCGATCTCTTGACCTCATGATCCACCCGCCTCGGCCTCCCAAAGTGCTGGGATTACGGGCGTGAGCCACTGCGCCTGGCCTCCATCATCCAGTTTTGCGATATGTTCAAATATACTATTTTACTGGATTTCATGATATAAACATAGAATTTAAAATACATTAGAAACAAAATAAATCAAATAATATTAGAAGTGGAAAGAGGCTGGGTATAGTGGCTCACACCTATAATCCCAGCACTTTGAATGGCTTGAGCAGGAAGATCACGTGAGGCTAAGAGTTCAAGTCCAGGGTGAGCAACAAAGCAGAGACCCTGTCTCTACTAAATAAATAAATAAGCATCTGGACATGGTGGTGCATACTTGTAGCCCCAGCTACTCGGGAGGCTGAGGTGGGAGGATCACTTGAGCCAGGAGCTGGAGTCTGCAGAACTATGATTGAAGCCTGGGTGACAGAGCAAGATCCTGTCTCAAAAAAAAGAAAAAGAAAATAACTGGAAAGATATTATAAATCAATGATTCTAACTCTCTCAATTTAAAGATAAGGGAATGGAGGTCTAGAGAGGGTAAACAACTTGCTTAAAGGCAGATTTCTTTTTTTTTTTTTGAGATGGAGTCTTGCTCTGTTGCCCGGGCCAGGCTGCAGTGGCACAATCTCAGCTCACTGCAACCTCTGCCTCCCAGGTGCAAGCAATTCTCCTACCTCAGCCTCCTGAGTAGCTGGGATTACAAGTATGTGCCACCACATCCAGATAATTTTGTATTTTTAGCAGAAACGGGGTTTCACCATGTTGGCCAGGCTAGTCTTGAACTCCTGACCTCAGGTGATCCACCCACCTCAGCCTCTCAAAGTGCTGGGATTACAGGCGTGAGCCACCACGCCTGGCCTAGAAAAGTTTTTAAAAATATTTTTCTCTATTTATTTTTTTCCCTCAATGTTGGTGATGTCATTCTTTCTACATTCAAATGCATCTCTGCTGCTTTATTTATGTATTTAGGCTTAATACAGTGACTGTAATAAGTGACTGGGTTATTTTTAATACTGCTTGTTTCAAAAATTCTTCATTCCTTATTATTTGCATTCTTCTTTTCATGATTTTTATTACACATCTAGGGAAAAAGTAAAATCTGGAGGACAATAAAGGGAAAAAAGAGAATGACATTGCTCAGAACTTGTTATTATGCCATTATTTTAGGTTTTTCTCTATTCTTTTCCATCTTACTCCTTAAATGTGTGATTCATTGGGAAGAGGCAGCACTTGGTAAGAAAATGAGAAGAACTTAGCACTGTTTTATTTCTATTGCCAGGGAGTAATCCCTCCCTTCTTTGAAGGAGAGTCTCTCTTCCCTCCCTCCAGGGGTATGATTTTAGGAGGGCTCTGAAGCTGGGTATATGACCCTAGAAGAATCAATAAAAGTACTTCACCACCTGACCAGTGTTTGGGTGGGATATAGGCACAAGACCCAAGTAAATCAATCAGAGCCTTTCCCCAGTTTCCCCCCACCTACAGTTTATTGGGGGAAGAGCCTATCCTTCTCTGGTGGCCAAGGAAGAGGTGAGCCAGGAGCTCCTGGCCGCTGTGGTTACAGCTTTGTGAAGCAGCCAATCTGAAAGAAAGAAGCTAATACTCACAGAGAGGTAAAAAATAGAAGACAGAGTTCTGATGTTTTTGAGATGCTGTTCTGCCCTGCCCTTTTCTGAGATTTCATTACATGAGAAAGAATTCCCTTACTTCAAGCTGGCTTTCATTGAAAGCTTTTTTATTTTTATTTTTCCTTATTTTATTTTATTTTTTTTTAAGATGGGGTTTCACCATGATGGCCAGGCTGGTCTTGAACTCCTGACCTCAGGTGATCCACCCACCTCGGCCTCCCAAAGTCCTAGGATTACAGGCGTGAGCCACCACACCTGGCCCTTGAAAGCTTTTTAAAAAGGAGTGATTGATATAGGCCTCTTGGGCTGGGCACGATGGCTCATGCCTATAATCCCAGCACTTTAGGAGACTGAGGCAGGTGGATCAGTCTGACTGAGGTCAGGAGTTCGACACCAACCTGGCCAACATGGGGAAACCCCATCTCTACTAAAAAATCCAAATATTATCTGAGTGTGGTGGCAGGCGCCTATAATCCCAGCTACTTGGGAGGCTGAAGCAGGGAGAATTACTTAAACCCAGAAGGCGGAGGTTGCAGTGAGCTGAGATAGCGCCACTGCAATCCAGGCTGGACGACAGAGCGAGATTCTGTCTGGAAAATAAATAAATAAGTGAATGAATGAATGAATGAATGAATAAATAAATATATTGTCGTCTGGCATAGATCACAAGATAATCTTTCCAAAGCAGCAGAGCGTGGCTTAGGTCCCTAGTGAAAAAAACTGAGGGGACATCCGGTGAGGCCAGGTTTATACTGATATGCAATATAGCTGATTCCCAAAACCCCTTCCAGACTGCTGCATCCCAGGTATTTGTAAAGAATTTCCCTCCCCCCTCCTGTTAGCCTTGATTCTTTACTCTTCCTGACCCAGGTGTAAGCTTCTACTGAGAGCTAATCCGTTCCCTTATTGCAGCCTTCTTGGATCTCATATAATCTAACTTCACTGCAGTTACTCCACTGGACTGCTGCCTAGTACGTCTGGAGGCCAAGATCTAAAATATTATTCTGAGACCTCCAGGAATATCGGCTTCCTTCCCTCTTCCCCCGTTCGAGAGAAATGGCCTCGTTGAACTCTTCTGAGGGATGACCTCAGTGTCTTTTTCAAATTGGAAAGAAAAATGAGTTTTATCCCAACTCATGCCTGCCTCCTTATCCATGACATACAGACAATGGCCTCTCACTGAGAACTCTGCCAAGCATACCTGAGTTGGAGCTGATTCCTAAGTGTTTATTCCTAAGGAATTTATTAGGTGGATTAGAGAGAGTATTTTCCTCTGCTGTCAACCTGATAACATGAGAGGGATGCTGTTCGCTCTAGAAACTTGAACTTGACATTGGACAAAAACTCTTCCTTTACTACCTTGTGGACCAGCTGAGAGCACTTTGGAACATTCAAACAAGACTTTACCAGAGATTTCTGAATGACAAAAGAAAAACAAGCAGAGAGGTAGAGAAGAATCTAGATCATCTGATATCAAGTTACAGCTCTTGCTCATGGCCTCAAGAACTCCTCCTTCAACCTGGGTGACAGAGTGAGACCCTGTCTCAAAAATAAATAAATAGGGTCAGCGCAGTGGCTCATGCCTGTAGTCCCAGCATTTTGGGGGAGCCGAGGAGGGCAGATCATGAGGTCAGGAATTCAAGACCAGCCTGGCCAACATGGTGAAACCCTGTCTCTACTAAAAATATAAAAATGTGCCGGGCCTGTAGCTCATACCTGTAATTCCAGCTACTTGGGAGGCTAAAACATGAGAATCACTTGAACCTGGGAGGTGGAGGTTGTGGTGAACTGAGATTGTGCCACTGCACTCCAGCCTGAATGACTGAGTGGGACTCTGTCCCAACAAAAATAAAATAATAAATAAATAGGGCTGGGCGTGGTGGCTCATACCAGTAATCCCAGTACTTTGGAAGGCTGGGGAGGGGGGAAAATCACCTGAGGTCAGGAGTTTGAGACTATCCTGGCCAACATGGTAAAACCCTGTCTCTACTAAAAATACAAAAATTAGCTGGGCATGGTGGTGTGTGTAACTGAGTAACTGGGACTTCAGTCTCCTGAGTAACTGGGACTACAAGTCCAGTTATTCAGGAGACTGAGGCAGGAGAATCACTTGAACCCAGCAGGTGGAGGTTACAATGAGCTGAGATCGTGCATGATTCCTGGGTGACAGAGTGAGATTCTGTCTCAAAATGAAGGAATAAATAATAACTCTTACCTTAACTGCATGTAATCTGGTGCCCTCAGAGATTCCACCTTTTTATTTATTTATTTATTTTGAGAGGAAGTCTGATTCGTTTGATTGTATAACAAATGAATCCACAACTTTAGTGGCCTTAAAACAATCACCAGTATTTCTCATAATTCTGTGGGTTGACTGAGCAGTTATTTTGGTCTAGATCAGCTCACCTGGGGCTGGATGGTCTCAAATGGTCTCATGCACAGTCTTTCAGTTGGCCAGCTATTGGTCCAGAGCCTCAGCTTGAACAACTCAATTCTACTCCATGAAGTCACTCATTCTTCAGAGACCAGTCCAGGCTTCTTCACATGGCCATCACAGGTTTCCAGAGAGCAGCAAGAAAGGGCGGGTCCTGATGCACAAGCCCTTTATAAGTCTCTGCTTGTGTCACATTTGCTATTGTACCACTGGCCAAAGCAAGCCACAGGGCCAAGCTCAGTTATCGTGGGAGAGGCCAACCAAAGGCATGGATATTGACAGCATAATGATTATGACAATTTTGTAAAAAATCTGCCACAGTTGGGAAGGAGGGAGGGATCAGGGAAGGAAGAAAAGGAGGGAGATCCAGGGACTTTATGGTGCTGCAGCCTCTATTACTGTGGTCTGTTATTCTGTTGAGGTGAGCGGGCTGTTGGCACAAGCTTAACTTCAAAGGAGCCCAGAGCATCTGTGGAAGCACCTATGGCTGTGTTTGAGCCTGTGGAAAAATTACCCTCAGAGGTTTCTGCTTCCTGGGTTTCTTTGTTTGTTTGTTTGTTTTTTGAGATAGTCTCTCTCTGTCTCCCAAGCTGGAGTGCAGTGGTGTGATCTTGGTTCACTGCAACTTTCACCTCCTGGGTTCAAGCAATTCTCTCGCCTCGGCCTCCTGAGTAGCTGGGACTAGAGGCACATGCCACCACACCTGGCTAATTTTAGTGTTTTTAGTAGAGACACGATTTCACCATGTTGTCCAGGGTGGTCTCAAACTCCTGACCTCAAGAGATTTACCTGCCTTGGCCTCCCAAAATGTTGGGATTATACAGGCATGAGCCACCTGGCCTGGCCAGGTATCTGTTCTTTGTAAATTGACTCCTACCACCAAAGAAAAATCATTCTCAGCTGGGCACAGTGGCTCAAACCTGTAATCCCAGCACTTTGGGAGGCCGAGGCGGGTGGATCATGAGATCAAGAGATCGAGACCATCCTGGTCAACATGGTGAAACCCCGTCTCTACTAAAAATACAAAAAATTAGCTGGGCACGGTGGCATGTGCCTGTAATCCCAGCTACTCAGGAGGCTGAGGCAGGAGAATTGCCTGAACCTAGGAGGCGGTGGTTGTGGTGAGCCAAGATCTCACCATTGCACTCCAGCCTGGGTAACAAGAGCGAAACTCAAAAAAAACAAAAACAAACAAACAAACAAACAAAAAACAAGAAAAATCATTCCCATACCCATTCCTCCTACCTCACTCAAGAATGTTATTCTTATTTAGTTAAATAAACCCACTCTCCCTAGCTGGAGGTTCTTGAAGTAGTTTTGGATTTGGTTGCCCGGTATGTTATTTTATGTCCCTCCCCTTCCAGTAAGAGAGCTGTCTTACTGACCAAGGGTGGGACCACGATTTGGTCCCAGCCAATAGGAAAACCTCTTCACCCTGGCTGCAGCCAGTGGTTCAGGATGGCCATGTGACTCACGCTGGTCCAATCAGAGAGACCTTGCTACTTGGACAGATTGTCCGGCTTTGGGATCACAGTACTGGTAGAAAGTGAAGTTGGGACTATATATAGGAGGCAAAAATAGGTCAAAACACAAAGAAAGGCAAAGATAGGCAGAGCTAAGAGACAGAGAGGTTACCATTGTTTGAGCTCCTGGATCTAGCTAGCAGGAAGAGCATTGAAAATATATAGTAACATTAAGCTGCTTTGAATTGGGTTTCTATTACCGGCAACCAGAATCCTAACAAAAAGACCTGGAAGGTCAAAGCAGAAAAGCCCCTTTTCTTTGATGAGGATGATGGTAATGGTGGGAATATTTAAGCTGGCATCAGGACCCCTTGTCATTATACTCCATTGACTGTTCTCTCTAGGAGCCCCATCATTAAGAGCCAGTTAAGGGCCTTATATTCTACTGGTTGATGCCAAATGAATAGGACTTAACCAAAAGAGCAAACTGCCTCACTAACTTGATTGATTGATTGATTGAGACAGGGTCTAGCTCTGTAGCCCAGGTTGGAGTGCAGTGGCATGATCTCAGCTCACTGAAACCTCTGCCTCCTGGACTCAAGCCATCCTCCCATCTCAGCCTCCCAAGTAGCTGGGACTACAGGCATGCACCACCAAGCCCGGCTAATTTTTGTACTTTTGGCAGAGGCGAGAGTTCACCTTGTTGCCCAGGCTGGTCTTGAACTCTTGGATTCAAGTAATCACCCGCCTTGGCCTCCCAAAGTGCTGGGATTATGGTGTGAGCCACCTCTACCTAGACTGCTTTAATTTTTCCTTCCCTACTCTATCTCCTTATCCAGTTTTGGAACAGTTACTCTGGAAAGCAACTCTTGAATCAAACCTGACATAAACTATTAACTAGTTACATCAACTTTCAAAATTAAACAGACTGTCCAGTGCTTGGGATACCAGAAGACCATGAAGAATCACAGGCCAGATTTCTTAGGAATTGCTTCTTAACTTAATTTGGGCATCATTCAGTAGGAAAAGAATGCCAAGCCAGACTTGATATTAAACAGAGGCCAGAAGATATAAATAACTCAAATAAAGCAAATCAAGAATCACCATCTCACTAGTAGGAGGAGAGAAAAGAAAGTGAAAAATAAGAAGGAAAAGACCAGACTGTGAACTTTTGAAGGGAAATATTATTTGCAAGTGAGAGACACTGAATAAAATCAAGTACAATGAGATGCTCAGTGAACATTACAAAAAGACACACAAAACAGGAGCTATTTAAAGACAAACTAATTATGAGATGTTGACAGATATAAAATGCCACCTGAGTTAGACAAGAAAACCTGAATGGGAAGCTAGGATAGTAGTTTTCTATTCAGGGCCTTTCCCTGAAATATAACCACACTCACTGGTGATAAATTTTAAATGAGCAAGTCCTAAAAAAAAAGTTTTTCACAAGGATATAAATGAAGAAATACATGAGTTATTGTCAAAGACTTTGGTACATCTCATCCTAGAGTAAGACTTTTATGCCAAACTGGTTTGCAGACAACCAAAGCTAAATATATAGCAAGAGGTTACTTTGGGGATAGAGTATCCCTTAGCTACTCTCTGATACTAATTAGCATGTTAATAAAGAGAATGTTAGACATTCTCAGAACACCTTTAAAAACACACTGACTGGGCGCGGTGGCTCACGCCTGTCATCTCAGCTCTGTGGGAGGCTGAGGCTGGTGGATCACAAGGTCAGGAGTTTGAGACCAGCCTGGCCAGCATAGTGAAACCCTGTCTCTACTAAAAATACAAAAATCAGCCAGGCATGATGGCGCATGCCTGTAGTCCCAGCTACTTGGAGGCTGAGGCAAGGAGAATCGCTTGAACCCGGGAGGTAGAGGTTGCGGTGAGCCAAGATTGCGCCACTGCACTCCAGCCTGGGCAACAGAGTGAAACTGTCTCAAACAAAACAAAAACACTGGCTCACAGGTATATGCATATATCCAACCTCAGCAAATTGTATACATTAAATATAGGCCGTTATTTGTTAAAAAAGAAAACAGCAACAAAAACACAAGAGACAACACACACGTGTACACGTGCTCAGGCTTGGCTTTATTTTAACACCCTGTGTTCAACAAAAAATGTTAGCATTTCTATGAGTTCCTGATTCACTGAGTTGGTTTAAGTAACTCCACCCCTACTGGCTCTATAAAACCTCCACAGTTGTATGCCTGAGATATCTAAGCAGAAGGAGTGGTAAACGAATCAATGGCTATTTACTTCTCGGTAGTATTACTATATTGGAAATGAAGTCTTAACATTAATTTGGAGTTTGTAATTTGGAGGCTCATTTTAACTCATTTATTCAGCCCCTGCAGTGTACAAAGCCACAAGCCTAGGCACTAGAAATCAAATCCATGCCTAATGGAAAGCCTTATTTATTGCTTGGAGATAGAAGTGTCATGATTTACCAGATAGGATATCTCTGTAGTTTCTAGTGGCAGAATGAGGAAGTTAAGGAATTGAGAGTATTTTGTTTGTTTTATTTTTACCTGTGTTACTTCCATTTCCTAAGTGGACCTTGAGGCTTTTTTTTCCTTCTTCTTTCTTCTTCTTCTTTTTTTCTTTTTGAGAGATGGAGTTTCGCTCTTGTTACCTAGGCTGGAGTACAATGGCACGATCTCGGCTCACCGCAACCTCCGCCTCCTGGGTTCAGGCAATTCTCCTGCTTCAGCCTCCTGAGTAGCTGGAATTACAGGCACGCGCCACCATGCCCAGCTAATTTTAGTAGAGATGGTGTTTCACCATGTTGACCAGGATGGTCTCGATCTCTTGACCTCGTGATCCACCCGCCTCGGCCTCCCAAAGTGCTGGGATTACAGGCGTGAGCCACCATGCCCAGCTCTTCTTATTCTTTTTTCATCAGAGGAAGTAAAGTGAAATAGAAGAGATCCTGTGGTGTAGAGGTTAAGAGTGTGGGCTATGAAACTGGCCTTTCTGGCTTTCTCATTTGCTAGCTGTGTGACTTTGGGCAAGTCTCTTAACCTTTCTGTGCCTCACTTTCTTTTTTTTTTGAATCTGTGCCTCAATTTCATGAGTTGTATAGCAGGCATGACTATAATGATACCTACTTCATAGGAATGCTGTGAGGATTAACAAAGTTAATATAAGTAAGTGCCAGCAGTTACTTATGTTAATCGTAAATATTACTATTGGTCAACCAATCACTTAGCTACATTCATTCCTTACATTCTTGCCACTCAAATAACATTATTTTTCTTTTCTTTTTTCTTTTTTTGAGACAGACTCTTGCTCTGTCACCAGGCACCAGGCTCACTGCAACCTCCGTCTCCCGGGTTCAAGCAATTCTCCTGCCTCAGCCTACCGAGTAGCTGGGACTACAGGTGCACGCCACCATACCCAGCTAATTTTTGTATTTTTTTAGTAGACACGGGGTTTCACCATGTTGGCTAGGATGGTCTCAATCTTTTGACCTCATGATCCGCCTTGGCCTCCCAAAGTGCTGGGATTACAGGTGTGAGCCACGGCGCCTGGCCCAAATAACATTATTTTTCTCAAATATAAAGCTTGTTCCATCAAAGCAGGTTCCATCAAAGGTAGGTATTCCCACAGAGAGGGGCCTGAAATAAGAGGCTAAATTCTTCCCTCAATGGCTTTAATTTTTTATTTGCAGTTCAATTCATTTACTTCCAAAAAGAGTATTCAATCACTGGCTACTCTGATCAAAGGACTCAACTGCTTCATATACAAAGTGAATACAATATCAACATTTTACTTCATTATAAGTTGATAAATGATAATGATAGGCCAGGCGTGGTGGCTCACGCCTGTAATCCCAGCACTTTGAGAGGCCAAGGCGGGTGGATCATGAGGTCAAGAGATCGAGACCATCCTGGTCAACATGGTGAAACCCCGTCTCTACTAAAAATACAAAAAAAAAAAAAAATTAGCTGGGCATGGTGGCACGTGCCTGTAATCCCAGCTACTCAGGAGGCTGAGGCAGGAGAATTGCCTGAACCCAGGAGGCAGAGGTTGCAGTGAGCCAAGATCCCACCATTGCACTCCAGCCTGGGTAACAAGAGCGAAACACCATCTCAAAAAAAAAAAAAAAATGATAATGATAAATGAGTTAAGGGTATTAGAATGTTGGGAGGCCAATTGAAAGTATTATAACTAATGACACATAATGACATTATTTTTCTGATTATTTCCTGCCTTTCAACTTTAGAAAGACTGGATTAGAGGTTGAATTTGGACATTAAACCCAAGAAAATGAACATTTGAAGGTAATTTCTCAAAGTAGAATTTGGCCAGGTCACCATACTTAGCAACAGTTAAAGAGAAAGATAATTGAGATTTTTTTTTTTTTTTTCCCGAGACGGAGTTTCGCTGTTATTACCCAGACTGGAGTGCAATGACATGATCTCGGCTCACCGCAACCTCTGCTTCCTGGGTTCAAGCTATTCTCCTGCCTCAGCCTCCTGAGTAGCTGGGACTACAGGCACGCACCACCATGCCCAGATAATTTTTTTTGTATTTTTAGTAGAGACGGGGTTTCACCGTGTTGACCAGGATGGTCTCGATCTCTTGACCTCGTGATCCACCCACCTCGGCCTCCCAAAGTGCTGGGATTATAGGCGTGAGCCACCATGCCTGGCCCGATAATTGAGATTTTTAATGAGCTTTGAAACTTACCTGAAAGGTGGGATAAAAGTGTGGTGTTAAGCAGTGTGAATTAATTTTAGACCGTTTGTTTAGGATACATCCTAGTGGTAGTATCTTTCTTTTGTACTGTAATTAGCCAGAAAATAATCTTTTCTTTAATAACTTTTTTCCTGATCTCCTTTGAGGAAATATTATATGGTCAGTTGTCACCTGATTGTATTGTCTGTGAAAATTGGTATTCTCAAGTTTTATTACAGTAAATCACTTCAATGCAAGAAAGAGGGTACCAATCTTTTCTTTTCTCCCCTTGCCACAAGCTAGATTTTTAAAAATAGGAGCTAAGAGTTCAGAATTAGATTGTGATGATAGTTCTTTTTTCTTTCTTTTCTTTTTTTTGGTGGGGGGACAGGATCTTGCTTTGTCGCCCAGGCTGGAGTGCAGTGGTGTGATTATGGCTTACTGCAGCCTCAACCTCCTGGCTCAAGCCATCCTCCACCCTCAGCCTCCTATGTAGTTGGGACTACAGGTGCATGCCACCATGCCTAGCTAGTATTTTAATTTTTGTAGAGATGGAGTCTCACTATATTGCTCGGCCTGTTCTTGAACTCCTGGGCTCAAGTGATCCTCCTGTCTCAGCCTTCCAAAGTGCTGCGATTACAAGAATGAGCCATTGCACCAGGCTTCATACTTATTTTCAATCTAATTTCTAACGGACTATGATTTGATTGTTATCTAGAAATGGAGCCCACCTGCCATATTCTTTAAATGGCATCCATAGCTGAATTTTGTGGGAAAAAACACATTGCATTTTATAGAATATGGCCTCTACAGAGTAATGTTACTCCCAAACCATTCAGGCTATGGGAATCTTCTGCCAAATCTAAACACTGTAGAGCTAAGAAAAGAAAGAGACTCTGGGGAAGAAGAAATGAAATTAGCTGAATAAATCCTAATTTGGAAGGGAGAAAAATGACAAATAGAAAAAAAATGCAAAAGGCAGAGAGGCAAATAGTTTCCTCTAATGTCTCTGTCTCCTGATAATATTTTAGAGCCGAGATTATATATGGACAGCTAAAGCCGAAAGATGAGAAACAAAAATATCTTGAATCCTACTGGAATATTATGTTCTACATTATTTTTTTTTCCATTCTTGGGGAGACAAACAAAAGTTAAACTGTGAAATAACTGCCACAAAAGAAAATACTGTTACATGTAAGTAGAAAGTGTAAGATCGAGTTCACGCCAAACTACCTTCTCTTCCTCACCCATCCGTAAAGTAACTCTTAATTTTTCGAGGGAGGGCCTTTTTTGGGTGATGGGGGAGACTGTGCCTACAATCCTTAGCATTGATTTCCTGACTGCTGAGTAGCATTAGTCATGCATCCTCCTCATGCCCATAAATGGAGGACGAGCCTACACTGATGCTATCGGATGAATTTAAACAAGGCATGTTCCAAGTGAACCCTCAGAGCCAGACTGACAACACTCCTGCAGCAAACTCATCTTCAACAGAAGCCAGTTTTGTTTCATTTTCTGAGTACACACTGCTAACAAATGTATAGGCCAATGTGATGTCTGTGTACTGTACACCTAGGGCTTGGAGCAGGCCTCCTCCTGTGATATTAAGCAGGGGTGACTGGGCGAAGGGGCTCATGCTTGTAATGCCAGCACTTTGGGAGGCCAAGGCAGGTAGATCACCTGAGGTCAGGAGTTCAAGATCCGCCAGACCAACATGGTAAAACCTGTCTCTACTAAAAATATAAAAATCAGCTGGGCGTGGTGGTGAGTGCCTGTAATTCCAGTTACTGGGGAGACTGAGGCAAGAGAATCGCTTGAATACTGGAGTTGGAGGTTTCAGCGAGCAGAGATCTCACCACTGCACTCCAGCCTGGGTGACACAGCGAGACTCCATCTTAGAAAAAAAAAAAAGGTTGGGCATGGTGGCTCACGCCTATAATCCCAGCACTTTGGGAGGCCAAGGTACGTGGATCACGAGGTCAGGAGTTTGAGACCAGCCTGGCCAACACGGTGAAAACCCATCTCTACTAGAGACACAAAAAATTAGCCAGGAGTGGTGGCATGCGCCTGTAATTCCTACTACTCAGGAGGGTGAGGCAGGAGAACCACTTGAACCCGGGAGGCAGAGGTTGCAGTGAGGCGAGATTGTCATTGTACTCCAGGCTGGGTGACAGGGTGAGACTCTGTCTCAAAAAAAAAAAGCAGGGGTGAAAATTTTCTCTGAGGGAAAGTTGAGGTCTATATACTTGATGTTAAGAACTGAGTATGTTTCTTCTTTTTTTTTTTTGAGACCCAGTGTTGCTCTGTCACCCGGGCTGGAGTAGAGTGGTGCAATCTTGGCTCACTGCAACCTCTGCCTCCCAGGTTCAAGTGATTCTCCTGCCTCAGCCTCCTGAGTAGCTGGGACTACAGGCACCATGCCTGGCTAATTTTTTGTATTTTTAAAAGAGATGGGGTTTCACTACGTTGGCCAGGCTGGTCTTGAATTCCTGACCTTGTGATCCATTCACCTTGGTCTACCAAACTGCTGGGATTACAGGCATTGAGTCACCATGCCTGGCCACCTGGCTAATTTTTAAAATATTTTATAGAAATGGGATCTTGCCATGTTGCCCAGGCTGGGTCTCAAACTCCTGGACTTAAACAATCTGCCTGCCTCAGCCTCCCAAAGTGCTGGGTTTACAAACATGAGCCACCATGCCAGGCCCAGGCCTAATTTTAAAGCAGAGTTTATGAGAAGAGAATCAGCTTTACTTGTTATTGCCTTAATGCACTCTTATCCTGTGGGAAGATAGTTTGATACTGTAGAAGGAACAATGAACCAGTAATTGGAAACCCTGAGTATAAGTTGTGGGCAAGTTACTTAACCTCTGTGGGTCTCACATTTCTTTTCTGAAAAACGAGTGGGCTGGACTAAAGATTCCTTCCATCTCTAAAATTCTTTTATTCTATATGGTAACACATTCCACAGCATTTCCTTTGTGACCAGAATTAGTCTGTGACTTCCTACCTCAAGTATCCCTTTTGCCCTCTTTGAATGTTAAACCAAATATGAACAAGAAGCAATAACATTTTGTCACAGCCAACAAATTGCCCTTCCACAGAATGACCTTGGGAGGTCAGGCCACCCATTGCAATATCTAAATCCAAAAGGCAATGCTATGACCAACTTGTGAGCGGGCAGGCTGCCATCCAAAAGGATGGAAATGGTTGTAGGCAGCCAAAATTCTTGGCTGGTACATTTTTAATAAACATAGACAATAAGAACAGCATTTTCCACTTGGATTGCTTAATTTGGTGCCCATACCATTGGAACATTTGCTGTTAGAATAAAGATGATGTGATATATCACTTATTTAGCGCAGGATGGATTAACTTTCACAAATGAGAAGTAGGTTATGGAGTCATCTGTAAGGAATTTTTATCCTTGTTTCTTGCGTCTGGCAGGAGATAGCTTGAGTCATTACAGCACTCTCTCCACCCCTTTTGGCCCTTTGTAAGAGTTTTCCCTGAAACATAAGCTCTGTCAGATTTACTGTATTGCTATGAATGGACTAAGGCAAATTGGTGAGACTTCTTTGTGGTCGAATGTTTTTATTAATACTTTTCCAAGATGGTTCAATTTGTCTTAATAATTTTTCCAAGAAAAAAGCATCCACAGCACATATTCTTTGGTTAATTTAGAGAAAAATAGTTGAGGTATGTGTTTTAAACTACAGGGAGAAACTTATGTAAGACAATGACCCTCATAGTTGTTAGCTATGATTTTCAATCATGCCTGTTGCACTAATTGATCCAGTTACTTGAGCTGTTTCCTTGTCTCTACTTACAATATGGCAACTAGGACATTTGACTGGCAAGTGTGTTTTCTCTCCAGTGCTTGGAGATCCTTGAATAAACTGCTCTCTGTAATGGTAAGCTGTAATTAGATATGTGGGTGGAAATTAGCGTTCTTCAAGTACACCATGTTTAAGGCAGAGGCATCATGCTTTCTACTACCTGAGGCCACCTTGATCCTGTGCCATACCTCCAGGTCACTGGTTCTATAGGGCTGTTGGTCTAAGGCTGCCGGTTCCAAAAATACAATAACTCGGCATTGAGCTCTAAAACCAGGAAGGCTTTTTTTTTGTTGTTTTGTTTTGTTTGAGATGGAGTCACCCAGGCTGCAATGCAATGGCATGATCTCGGCTCACTACAACCTCCTCTTCCCGGGTTCAAGTGATTCTCTTGCTTCAGCCTCCCCAGTAGTAGAGACAGTGTTTCACCATATTGGCCAGGCTGATCGAACTCAGGACCTCAGATGATCAACCTGACTCAGCCTCCCAAAGTGCTGGGATTACAGGCGTGAGCCACATCGCCTGGCTGGAACCAGGAAGCTTTTTTTATGTTTAAAAACAGGCTCCACAGTTCTATTACAGACCAGTCAGGCACTGACCACGGATCACTATAACTTGTCTTTTCATTTGGAAGTGGCGGTTATCCCAACCTTCATAACTATCTTTTGAATGGTACCTGCATCTTAAAACAAAATACCAAAACTTTTGAATGGATTCCTGGAGTCATGGTAAGTCCTCCATTTTGGATGAGATCCTTCAGTAACAGGATCCCTGTAGCAATAACCCTTTTCCATCCTCTTCATCTTTTATACAGAAAGTACATCCCTGTTTCAGGACTAAAAAGGGGCTGTAATTCGTACGTTAAAATTTTTATTACTGTATTTGTTTTCAGAAACAAACAAACAAAAAGGCCCCAAAACCCTACCATAACGACCAATTCTGGCTTTCTAGAAGCCCTCCTCCCTGACTTGACTTGAAATGAGATTGCCTTGCCAGTATTTTCTATCTACTTATTAAGGGAGGTGATTTCAAGACCATTGGGAATGACAGAAAATTTAGAAGTATCATTAGTTCCTCTTCCTCCCCGCCCCCCGCCCGGGGTTCCCTCTTTGCTAATGACGCTGGAAAGCGGCTCCACTGGCGGCGTTTCTCTTCTTCCACTCTTGTGGCAACACACGGTTCCGCGCGCGTCTCCCGGCGACTGCGTTTCCCCGAGAGTCGGCTGCGTTCGTTAGGGGATGAAGTCATCCCCATGCCTAGTGTGCACAGCTCCTTCCATCGGCGCAGCACGCTGGGATTCCTCGGGAAGAAAAGGAGCGAAGGAAACAATGATGACCATATTTTCCATTTATATGCCCCCCTCAACTCCGCAGGAACCGCTGGGCGCAGCCGCGACGGGGGCGGGTGGTGGGGCTGACCGGGATATCCACCCCCCGCCCCATTCCCGCGTCCCCTTCCCGAGACCGCAAGACGGCGGGCTGAGCACTCGCCCAGCGCTAGGGCACCCGGCCGCGAGCCGACCGGAGTCCCCCGCTCCGGCACTGTGCCCAGTCACGCATCCCGGCTCCCCACGCCGGTGCCTGCGGGTCAGGCGCCCGGAGGTCTCGGCGCCTCGGTCTCCGCACCGCGGCCCCGGGGAAGGCCCTGGAACTCCCCCAGCCTCTAGGGAGCGGGAGGCGACTGGGAGGGGACCGACGGTCAAGGACAACTCCGGGCGAGGAACCCCGGCAGACTGCCGGCGGGAGGTGTCCCGAGGTGGCCGGCCCGAATCCCAGGGGGCTACTGGGGGCGGGGTAGGGAGGCAACAAAGAGCCTCACTCTGCCGCCGCCGCCGCGGCGCTCGCTCCCGCCCAGACCCGCTCTCCGCAGTCCGGCGGGAGCCCGGCCGCCGGCGCGGGGGAGCGCGCCCGGCCCCCCGCCTCCCCTCCCCCCGCACCGCCCCCTCGCCCCCGGGGGAAGGAGGGGAGGAGGGCGGCGCCTGCGTGTTCCTCCGCCGCGCGCCCCGCCTCCTCCCGGGCTCCTCGCGGCGATCCCAACTCTCCTCCCGCGGTTGCAGCAGCTGCCGGTTGCACACGGCCTCGGCGGCGGCGCGGCGAGCGCGGGCCTGTGGAGCGGCGGCCGGGCGCGCGGCCCCGGCGGGCACCCCTCTGAGGGCGGCCGAGGAAGCTCCGGGAGGAGGAGCAGGACCACGAGGAGGTGGGAGGCGGCGGCCGCCTGGGGACCCGCTCCGCGCCTCGGCCTCTCCGCCCCCTCCCCAGCCTTTCTCTCGCCCCCTTCTCTCACACTCCCGGCCGGCGCCTCGGCTTTGTGCGAGGAGATGTTGTAGCCCCTGGCCGTCGAAGGAGCCGGACACTTGTCTCCCGTCTCCGAGCTGCTCCCCGCCCCTAGAGGAGAGACCCCCTTCGGCTCGGCGCCTCCCGCGTCTCCTGGCTGCTGGGGAAGCCTCTGCGCCGCCGGCACCATGAGGTGAGGGGCGCGCGGGGCGGGGGCCGGGCGGGCCATTGTGCCGCGGGAGCCGCGACCCCCGCTCTCCTCGGACCCCGCCTTCCCTCTCCCGGCCCGGCGCGTCTCCCCTGGTCTCCTGTCTGTTCTTCCCCCCTCCCCCTTTTGTCCCTTCCAATTTCTCTTTCTTTCTTGGAAACCTCCCCAACCCCTGTGGTTTGGGGGTCTCGCTTCACTGTTCTCTCATTTTTCCTCAAATGCTCTTCTTTCACCCAGGATTTCCCTTCCTAAATTTAATTTGCGCCTGGCTTCCTCCCCCCAGCCTTTGCTAGCGAAACCCGGGAGATGGGGAGGGGTTCGAGAATCGAAGCGTGTATGTTGCTGGGAAACAGGTATTTTTCTGTATATATGTAAAAATTTCATGCACTTTTGCCTCTTTCGTGTTTAATTAAAAAAGGAAGAAAAGTTTGAAAGGTCTGAAATCTCTGCGGGTAACGAAGTGCCTCTGGTAGGGGTAGGTGAAGGCGCTGTGAAAGGTGAAATTTCACGATGGTGGGGGAAGGGAAAGAATGGCTTAGGTTCACGTGGTGGGGGCAGTAAAAGGCTGGGATAAGTAAGTCGTTAGGGATGTGTAAGCGGGGGTGGGGAAGGGATCTGTTTGGAAAAGCCCTTTCTCCCCTTCCTCTGTAGCAGCCTGTGTTGCATTGCAGCAGCTGCTTTTTCCCTTTGCTCTGTAATCAATAAAACAGGACCTAAATTTTTGCGGCCCCGAAGAAGAGAATTGAATGTACTGTCGTAACATTTTTTTTTTAAATTGATACGATGAAACATATGGTGTGATATTTTTCTTTTTTGTTTCTCAAATTGTGTAGGAGAATAAACCATGATGTGGTGTGTCATTCATTGGAGATTTTTTTCCAGCCTTTCCTAAGCCTGTTTTGTGTCCATAACCTTCTCTTTTCGGATTGGTGCAAGACTTCGTGAGAAATGGGACTTGGTAGATTGAAGGCTGATCCATTCTGCGTTATCATCCTTAAAGGCCTTCCTTTTGGGTTAAACAATTGTGGACAAAGTAAATTACTCCATTTCTCCCTCTTGAAAGAGATAGTCTTACAGTTCATTTGGATTTGAATCTCCTTTGTGTTAAAGATTAATGGCCAACCGTTGCCAAGACCTTTATCATGTAATATAATGAGATTTGAATGATATAACCTACAAATTCCTTCGCTTTGGCAAGAAAATGTCATGTCATTGGAATTCTTTCTCAATTTCAGTAATTTCTATTTTAAACTTTGCTTTTCATTTTTTTTCTATCAAGGTTGAACATGTTTCAATTTGCTTTTATATGTATATATTTTGTGATATATCTGTGTTGTATTTTCACTTAGGCTTACTGTGAATTTGAATTTCTTTCTCTGATTCCAAGTTACCTTTATGATGGCCTTAAAGAGTGAGTTTAATGTTGTGTCTCTAGGTGACTAACCCCTTTTCCCTTGATTTCTCACAAGTTATTTTGAAATATAAGCTATCAGTTTAAAAAGTAATTATACAAACCAAAAAACACAATCTTTGTAAAATATGGATTGAAAACTTTTAGTCATATGTTTGAGCATGACTTTTTTTTTAAAAAATCGAGTTACTGATGTCCTTGAAAACTCAGGAACTGTAATATACATACTGTTCTATCTTGTAATATTTTATGTTGTTGGTTTCTGTTCTAGAGATTTAATGCTGTAGGGATCTTGCAGACCAGAAGTTATCAGTTGTTTCAAACTTTGGGTAAAGTTATCTTAACATTGAGAAATGTAAAACAGTGAAAGTGGGTTGGTTTTTTTTTTTTTTTTAAAGAGACTGTTGTGGTGCGATCTTGGCTCCCTGCATCCTCTGCCTCCCGGGTTCAAGCGATTCTCCTGCCTGAGCTTCCTGAGTAGCTGGGATTACGGGTGTATGCCACCATGACTGGCTAATTTTTTGTATTTTTAGTAGAGATGGGGTTTCAGCGTTAGCTGGGATGGTCTTGATCTCTTGACCTGTGATCTGCCTGCTTAGGCCTCACAAAGTGCCGGGATTACTGGCGTGAGCCACAGGCGCCTGGCCAAAAGTGGGTTATTTTTAAATAAAAACAGTCATAATTGTCTAATTAAAAGATTGTGAACTAAAAAAAGTTACCGTTTTGGGTATTCAGTAAAGTTTAATCACTGTCATGTATAGATGTTATCTGTCACAGGTAAATTATGTCTTTGCTGAAAAGTTCGTTTTCTAATAAAAAGTAACTTCTCTTTTTTAAGCTGTTTTCTTGGGTCTGTTCCTTAGGAAGTGTGGAGAGAGAGGACCCACACTGATGTTTTTCAGCAACATAAATATAGAACTTGGTACACAGGTCTGAAGTTTATTTAAGCAGTCTACAGTAATTCTTTGTAGGCTAATTTTGCATAATTTAAAAGCAGGAAAGAGGATCAGCTTTTCACTTTGGAAGGAACTGTATTATTTGGTAGGTGGTTTGTGCAACTCAGGTAGTATGCAGATTTGCTTAGATACCTGTAAAAGTGAGATTGGTACAGGCTAAAATCTTGTGCCGGTTGCAAAATCTTTGATATATTTTGGTCTTAAGAAAGGGCTTTTCAGTTTATATTAATAAACTGAACAGATCATGCATTCAAGTACTGCGGGATGTAAATGTTAGCCTTTTAAGTTGAGTCCTTTTTGGTTATATTAAGATGTAGTTCTGATGTTTCAAAGAATATTTCCAACTAAGTTGGTCAGAATTCTGAATAGAGGATATGGTGAATATATTGTGGTAGAAGCATTAGTGATATCTTTCAGATGACTTTAATTTTAGGAATAGCATTCTCACTGTGTATAATGTAATCTTACACACAAGAGAATTGAATATAGTTTATATTCCTGAAACAACCATAAGCATTTTACATGAGTAAAATGTATGTATGTTTTGCTTAAAGATGAATATTTAAAAAATGAAAAAGCACATTACTTATACAGGACAGTGGAAAGGTTGAGACCAAAAAGCTGGTACTCTTAATGTCCTGTCTGTTTAGTTCTATTCTTATTTTTCATTTATGTAGTGTTTCAAAAGTGTAAGATACTTTGTGATTGAAGTATGTGTTTATATGTATGTGAATGTGTGTATAGGCGTGTACAGTGTGCCTTTCAAGTGCATTTTTAAAAATAGTTGGCTTGTTTCTTAAGACTTTTTTTTTTTTCTTTTTACTGAAAAAGGAGCTTGTCTGATCTAAAATAGTTGCATGTAGCCTAGTGGCTAAGAAGAGCTCAGAAGATTTTGTGTTTACATTCTTGGATCCGTTTTACATAGCCCAGGCTTCCACTAGCTACTCTGACTTTCTCATATAAAAAGGTGTAATAGGGTTATAAGGATTTGTCCAAGCTGTTTACCAGCTGGGGGACCTTGAACTAATCACATTATTTCACTGATATGTTTTTTAAAAAAATATGTAAAAATAAAGATAATCCTTAACTGAGTAGTGAGGATCAAATGGTAATAGAAGGTTCTTTATACACTTGTAAGCCTTAAATTTATGCTACTCCCCTTGTTTCCAGGCCTAGTTCTGTGTTAGACTAGTTGGGTGAAACTTCTGGGCAGTGGGCTCCACCTTGGGACCTTGTTTAGCTCAAGGCTGTCAAATAGGCCACATTTTGCTCATTTTATAGGCGAGGAAGCTGTTTCCTTCTTGTGTGTTTGTTTAGGGTCTTTGAAGTATCTTCATTTGTGATAGTGATAAATTTTCTATACATTTTAGAGTGTAGTACAGTCAAGGGTCAGAAGATCCACGTTTTATATGCTGACCTGTTAACTGAGCAAACTGGTTAAAAAAAAAAGGAGATAATCTTATATTACACAGGATTGTTTTGTGAAGTGTCAAGTGAGATATCCATGAAAGGAAACAAATAGTAGTCTCTTTGTTCCCATGGGTCTTCATTTATACTGGTAGCTGTTGGATGTGTCACTTTCCCACAGAGGTTTATTTTAGGAGGAAGAGCCAAATACTCATTTTTTGAATGTCAGTATTGTATTGTAAAAAATTTATTAAGTGAATATGTCTTGTATAAGAGTGTGGATTGATAGAGAAAATTTGCTAAAGTTTATTCAGTATTTAAGGTTTTGGATACCTTGTGGGCCTAGTTGAATTAAGCAAAATAACCACAGAGGCACTATTTGGCTGTAGAAGAACGTACATACTGAGTAGGTTTTGATGATTTATCTTACACAAGGCTTAAAACGGGTGATTTGTAAACTTGTAAAACATCTAGTCTTTATCACGAGTGTAAGAAAGATTTGGAAAAACGTGATTTCAATTTTTATATAGTTGTAGGAGAGTAAAAGGATACTTAAACCTTTCTTGTGCCAACTTAAAGTTGTCTTTTCCTCTTTTTTTCTCTCCCTTCTTTGAAATTGATGGATGGAATGGAGTGGAAGTAAAAGTTAGAGAATATGAGTTGAGGCTATACTTCAGTGGATGCTTCTTCAGATAATGGTTTATGAATTTCTCCTCACTAGAAGTAAGAAGGGGATTCCTTGTCAGACCTGGGGTATAGTCCTTGGCATGCTCTCCCAGCCCCCCACTCCCACTATCCCTGTGTGCTCCAGTGCACTTTACATATTTTTTTGCTATTGCATGTATTCTGTTGTTTTATAATTATTTGGTTCTTTTTGTCCCTCTTCATTGTAAGTTCCTTGAAGACAAGGACCGCATTTTTATATTCATGGTACTAGCAAAATACTTGGCAAATAGTGGGTGGCCTATATAAATGTTTGACTTTGACTGCCGTGTTTTTTTGTAGAATCTATTCACTAACAATAGCAATCCCATTTTTGGAGTACCTGTAGTGTTCTAGAAGCTGTACTGGGTATCGTAGGGTGTGGTGTGGTATTTGGTGGATACTAAATGTTAATAACATAATTTAGGTAAGCAAGCAAAAACTCACATCCTGATTATAGGAATAGGTGTAGAATTTGGTTTTCTTTCTTTCTTTTTTAAATTTAAATTTAATTTTTATTTTGTAGAGATGAGGTCTTGCTATGTTGACCGTGCTCGTTTTGAACTCCTAGCCAGAAGTGATCCTTCCTTCTTGGCCTCCCAAAGTGTTGGCATTACAGATGTGAGCCACCTCACCTGGCCAGAATTTGTTTCTTTTTCTAATACAAAGCTCGGAAGTGGCTACAAGAGTCAGACTCAGGCTTGTCTAAATCTTAAGCCCTATGGAGGATACCATGTTTCCTTGACTTTATGACTTGAGTTAATAAAAGGGCCATCAATCTGTACTGTTTTTTTTTTCTTTTGAGACAGAGTCTTGCTTTGTCGCCAGGCGCCAGGCTGGAGTGCAGTGGTGTGATCTTGGCTCACTGCAGCCTCTGCCTCCCGGGTTCAAGCAATTCTCCTGCCTTAGCCTCCCAAGTAGCTGGGACTATAGGTGCGTAGGTTTCACCATGTTGGCCAGGATAGTCTTGATCTCTTGACCTTGTGATCCGACCGCCTTGGCCTCCCAAAGTGCTGGGATTATAGGCGTGAGTCACTGCGTCCAGCCCAATCTGTTTTTAAGTCTCTTTGACCAAAGAACTCATAAATATTTTGTCGTTGTTATTTATTTATTTATTTTTTTGAGACGGAGTTTCGCTTGTTACCCAGGCTGGAGTGCAACGGTGCGACCTTGGCTCACTGCAACCTCTGCCTCCTGGGTTCAAGCAATTCTTCTGCCTAAGCCTCCCAAGTAGTTGGGATTACAGGTGCGCGCCTCCATGTCCAGCTAATTTTTTGTATTTTTAGTAGAGACGGGGTTTCACCATGTTGACCAGGATGGTCTTGATCTCTTGACCTTGTGATCCACCCGCCTCCCAAAGTGCTGGGATTACAGGCATGAGCCACTGTGACCGGCCAAACTCATTTGAGTAACAAGCATATGCATATCTTTTGGTTTAATTTATTTCTTCTCCATTTAGTGCTTGCTTTGTTTTGATTATCATCAGTGCTTCAAATACCAATCATTGAATATTTGATACTCTTGAAGTAGTGTGGGCTGCCGTAACAGTATACCATAGACTGGGTGGCTTAAACAACAGAAATTTATTTAATGGTTGTGAGGCTAGAGGTGAAAGATCAGGTTGCCAGTATGGATGTTTTTTTTTTTTTCCTTTTCTTTTCTTCTTTTTTTTTTTTTTTTTTTATGAGACAGGGTTTCACCATGTTGGTTAGGCTGGTCTTGAACTCCCGACCTCAGGTAATCCGCCCACCTTGGCCTCCAAAGTGCTTGGATTACAGGCGTGAGCCACCACGCTGGGCCAGTATGGATGGTTTTTAGTGAGGGTTCTCTTCCTGGCTTGCAGAAGATATCCTTCTCTCTGTGTCCTCACATGGTAGGGTGGGTTATGGGAGGGCTGGGGTCAGGAAGATGGGGGGAATTTCTCTCTTCTACTCATTTTATAAGGCCACTAATCCTATTGAATTAGGGCCCTACCCTTATAATTTAATTTAACCGTAGTTACCTCCTAAAAGCTGTTTTTCCAAATGTATTCACATTGAGAGGGCATTAACATAAACATTTTAGGGGAACACAATTCAGTTTATAGTAGAAGATACCTACTTTTTTTTTTTTTTTTTTGTCAGTGCATACAACTTTGGGAGAAAATAATTTGTATAATGCTTAGGTGATTATTAAGATAAGTTTTAAGTATGTAGAGATTACTTACTAAAGAAGATAAATTAGGGAGGTTGATTGATTTATACAAGATACCTTAAAGTTTCTAGAAGTATCATCACATTGGGAACTATCTATTTTACAACGACTTAAATAAGTTTTATTAACAGGCAACTTTTCCAAAGACCACTTTGGGTATGAGGCAGCGTACGCATATCTAAGTGTAGAGATTGAATGGTATAGGGTAAAGAGGATAGGCTTTGAAGTCAACTCTGGGTTTGAATCTAGTTTGACATTTACTAAATAATATATTTTTGAGTGGGTTACAAACATTTTTTGGGATCGAATTTCTTATGTAAAATAGAGATGCTTTGTGAATTATAGAGTTGTTGGGAAAATTAAATAAAATTCTGGCATAACAGTTGGCACACAAAATGAGCTTGATAAGAGTAAATCCCCTACTTTTATGAAAGTCTGACATCTCTTAAGTTTATGTTAAGAATGTGAAAAACCATGTAAAATGGTGCAGCTGCTTTAGAAAACAGTTTGGCAGTCCCTCAAAAAGTTAAACATAGAGTTATCAAATGACCCAGCAATTCCTTTCCTAAAAATAAAAACATTTGTCTACAGAAAAACTTGTATACAAATGTTCATAGCATTATTATTCATCATAGCCCAAAGGCAGAAATAACCCAGATGTGTCTCAGTTCATGAATAGATCATCAAAATGCGGTATGTCCATACAATGGAATAATATTTGGCCATCAAAAGGAATGGAGTACTCAAAAGGAATGGAGTACTGATACATGCCACACCATAGATGGAAGCATTATGCTAGGTGAAAGAAACCAGACACAAAAGGCAACATATGCTGTGATTCCATTTCTATGAAATATCCAGAACAGGCAGATCTATATAGACAGAAAGTAGATTAGTGGTTGGTAACTAGGGAAGAATGGGCTGTGACTGCTTTTTGATATGTAAGGGCTTTCTGGGGTGAGGAAGATGTTCTTGAATTAGACAGTGGTGATGGTTGCACAACCTTGGGAATATACTAAAAACCACTGAATTTTACACTTCAAAATTGTAAATTTTATGGTATGCAAATTTTATCTCAGCATTCCATACTTGGATTGTTGCTTTCACTTATTCATTAGAGTAGATATTAATAATACCAAAAGAAGATCTCATTTGTTTTTATATGGGTTGTTTCCGACATTTTTTTACTTTGGATTAATATTTTAAATTGACATCTTCATGCTATTTAAAGAAGAGAGGTTAAAGACAGAACCACTGGACATTTCTCTGCGGGGAAACAAGCAGGTGGGAGAGCTGAGGTGGCATAGTGGTGCCTTTGAAAGGCCTGAACAAATTTTGGAGCTGTATCTTCATGCTAAAGACGCAGACATCTCTTTAGTAGCCATTTTGTAAGTACGAGTGACTAAGGTCACTGGTAAAATTTGATGATGCATATCCATCAGAATCTTTAGAAAACTGAAATCTGGTTGGTGATTTTCTGGGGTTTACAGTAGTCGCAAATACCAAAAGAGTTTGTCTTTGGGGAATGAGATAGTCATGATATTTTTAAATAAACTGAGCCCTTTTCCAGTGGTAAAGGCCTTATTGAACATTTGGTCTTGGTAGGAATCCATCTGATGATGTGCAATCAAAATGACTACCTTTAACTGTCCTTTTTAATATCTGTGTTATATTTGCAACTTGGCAGGGGGGAGTTTTATAAAGAACCTTATAAATAAGGTAAAATGAATAGCTCTTTAGGTCAAATCTCAAGGGAGTCCAAATTGCTCCTTTTACAGTTCAGTGAGTGGATCTTTCTATGCAAGTTTAATAATTATTGAATATTAGTTATTTGAATATCTGCTTTGTTCTGCTGTCTTTCTCCTCCTCCCCCAAATTCTCCTGTTAGGCTGGTATTGCAGGCAAAATTGTGACTGTTCAGTTTTTAACCATTTAAGATTATGTATCTTAAGTTTTCATTTAAAATTTTTTACTTAACAGTCTACTTAATTGTTGCCTTTGCAGTATTTTTAGAAAAATAACTCAATTACTGTTGTCCAAATGTCTGGTCAGAATTTTTTTAAATTACTTTTTTTTTCCACTGTAAAATAGTACAGATTTTGCACAGATTTTTTTTTTTTTTTTTGTATTAGAGAGAGTGTCACCCAGGCTGGAGTGCAGTGGTACAATCTTGGCTCACCACAACCTTCGATTTTTGAGTTCAGGCTATTCTGCCTCAGCCTCCCGAGTAGCTGGGATTACAGGTGTGTGCCACCATGCCTAGCTAACTTTTTTTTGTATCTTTAGTAGAGACGGAGTTTCATCATGTTGACCAGGCTGGTCTTGAACTCCTGACCTTGTGATTTGCCCGCCTTAGCCTCCCAAAGTGCTGGGATTACAGGTGTGAGCCACTGCGTCTAGCTGATTTTGCACAGATTTTAGAAGGTATGGGAAGTATAAAATATTTATGAAATAAAATGTTAAATCTAATCCACGTAGAATTTTAATATTTTGGTGTGTAGCTTTCTAAATTTTTTGTAATGCATTTGTAACCATCAATGTGTGTATGCATATGTTTACATATAAAAGATTATGCTATTTAAAAATGGAATTTTACTGTATTTGTGTTGTGTATTTTGTAGCTGGTCCTTTTCCATATATACAATAAATATACTTTTTAAATTTTAGTGTTTTTATTTTTTAAATAGTGTCTTGAACTGTCACCCAGGCTGGAATGCAGTGGTGCGATCGTAGCTTACTGCAACCTTGAACTCCTGGGTGCAAGTGATCCTCCCACCTCAGCCTCCTGAGTAGCTGAGACTACAGATGTGTGCCCCCATGCCTGGCTAATTTTTAGATTGTTTTGTAGAGACAAGGTCTCACCATGTTGCCCAGGCTGGTCTTGAACTCGTGGCCTCAAGTCATCCACTTCAGCCTCCCAAAACACTAGGACTACAGAAATGAGCTGCTGTGCCCTGTCAGTAATTCTTGTTGCAAACTATATATCTACATAATTTAAGTGACTGCATAATATTCCATTGCTTTGGATGGACGACTTTATCTACTTTATGGATGGACTTTTAGATTTGTTCCATTATTTTTGTTATTATGAAAAACCCTGCTATGAACATCTTTGGTTATGTGTCTTTGTGAACATAGCTGATTCTGTTTTAGAATACATTCCTAGAAGTAAAATCGAGTAGTGCTGTTTTATTTATTTATTTAGTTTTTTATTTCTCTACTTTTCTCTATCCAGTCTATCATTGTCCTACCAGGTCACCTTCATTTGCTCTGTCCCTCTCACTGACTCAAGTCCAGACCACTGTTATCTCTTACCTGAACTATTAGTCTTCCTCATTTCCATTCTTGTCCCCTATTCTTCATGCATCACTCAGAATACTCTTGTTATTTGCCTCCTACAGCCTTCAGTGACACCTTAGAATAAAACCCATATTAATAATAAAACCAAAATTATTAAGGTCTTGCATGACCTGGTTCTGTATTCCAAGTTCCAGCATAGGCCTCTGTGAGTATGCAGCAAGTAATTGAGTGAATAATAAATAAAATAACTAAAGGGAATTGTATTACTTTTTGATACACATTACAAAATAAGCAAGAGTAGTGTGGGTTCTAGTTACCCCACATTCTGGCCTGCTCAGGCCGTTATTGGTCTTTTAATCTTTGCCAATCTGATAGGTAAAAGGTGTTACCTCATTGTTTTAATTTGTATTTCTTTGATTACTTATAGGTGTTTATTGACATCTTTATTTTTGTGTGGATGTCTGTTCATGTGCTTTTTCTATTTTCCCAATGAGATGTGTAGTTTTTCTTCTAACAATTTATAACAGTGAGGAAATATTAACTCTTCGTAGTGCATTACATATATTGGATCCGGTATCCACTGCTTGTTTAACAAACCATCTCAAAGCCTAGTAAAATACATATGGATTGGCTGGGCCACTCTTCTTACCTGGACTCATTCGTGTGTTTTCATTCACTTAGGTTCATCTGTTGTGTCTGTCCCATCCCCCTGCCTCATCTCTCACTTAACAGTAGCAGCCTTCTCATGAGAGCATGCCCTAGTATGAAAGCTGTTATCAAACCTCAGCTTGCATCCTGTTTGCTTATGTTTCTTCGGCTAAAACAAGTCATATGGTCAAGCCCAGAGTCAGTGTGGGAGGCGATTATACAAGGACAGATCAAGAGGTGCGATTCATTGGGGTCATAATGTAAAATTTACTATATGTATCTTTTATTTTTTTGAGATAGAGTCTTTGTTACCAGACTGGAGTGTGTGTAGTGGTGTGATCTCGACTCACTGCAACTTCTGCTTCCTGGGTTCAAACAGTCCTCCCACCTCAACCTCCTGAGTAGCTAGGATTATAGGTATGCACCACCATGCCTGGCTAATTTTTTTTATATTTTTATTTTTGAGATGGAGTCTTGCTTTGTTGCCCAGGCTGGAGTGCAGTGGCTCAGTCTTGGCTCACTGCAACCTCTGCCTCCCAGGTTCAAGTGATTCTCCTGCCTCAGCCTCCCAAGTAGCTGGAATTACAGATGCATGAGACCGTGCCTGGCTAATTTTTGTATTTTTGTATTTTTAGTAGAGGTGACCGGGCTGGTCTTGAACTTTTGACTCAAGTGATCTGCCCTCCTTGACCTCCCAGAGTGCTGGGATTATAGGTATGAGCCATGGTACCCAACTCTTTTTGTGTTTTTAGTAGAGATGGGTTTCACCATGTTGGCCAGGCTGGTCTTGAACTCCCGCTTGCCCCTCCTCACATAACAAATGTGAGCCACCACGCTTGGCCTTATATCTTCTATAATACCAAGTGTTCCATTCGTTTTTTTTCTCCTTATGTTAAGATTTAAAATTTTATCTTTAGTGAAGTGTGCAGCCACACATTGGTTTCTTTTTTTTTTTTAATAGTTAAAGTTTTTCTTTTTAAATAGATGGGGTCTTGCTATGTTGCTCAGACTAGTCTTCAGCTCTTGGCCTCGAGTGATCTGCTTGCCTTGACCTCCCAAAGTTCAGGGATTATAGACGTGAACCACAGCAGTTTGCCTAGTTTCTAGTTTAATAGGTTTGACATGGTACCTTTAAAAAAAATTCTTAGGTGGTCAGAAGTAAAATGCCTAATTTTTTACATCATATAAAAGCATATATAATATACTTTCAGCTTATTTTTATCATAAGTACATTTCTCATTTTTCTTTGTCTTAATTTTATTTAAAATGTATGTACTTGTATTTAAAGCATAAAGTTTGTGTTTTTAAAAATGTTTTTTCTTTGCTAATTAATTTCAGTGTTGGCATTTATATTCTTCAGTTTTCTTAGAGTTTAAAAGAATGTAATAGCTAACTGTTACAGAGTTCTTTCTGTTTGAAACCTTTACGTAGTAACTCATTTACACTGATAGAATTGCTATCTCCATTTTATAGATGTGGAAATTGAGCCACAGAGAGATAGGTGACTTGCCCAGGGTCACACAGCTAGTAGACAGCGGAACTGGGATTCCATCTCAGGCAGTCTGATTCCAGAGCTCATGGGTTTTAACCAGTAAGCTCTTATACATAACTCTTTGTAATGGTAAACTTTTGAACTTAGGCCTATATTTGAATTTTCCAGTTGTTGATTTGTGAGTAATTTATTTCTCCTTGTGATTTCATTGTTTAAGGGGTCTTTATTTTCTGAAAATAATTGGCATAAGAACAAGGTCTTGTAGGATGAATTGTCCTAGAACATTTCAGAGATAATAGAACATAGTTGGGATGGGGTGAAAAGGCTTTATTTGGGTTTAATCTTGAAAAATGAAGCAAAATTATGAAAACATTCATGTTATGGTTGCAACTATGTGTTAAATTCTTAGGATGAAAGAAGAATGAATCAAGTGTTGATTGCTTAAAAAAATTTTTTTTTTACATAATTTTTCTGAGAAAAATTTTTTTTTTTTTTTTTTTGAGAAGGAGTCTTGCTCTTTCGCAAGGCTGTAGTGCAGTGGCATGATCTTGGCTCACTGCAACCTCCACCTCCCGGGTTCAAGCTGCTCCCCTGCCTCAGCCTCCCAAGTAGCTGGGGTTACAGGAGCATGCCACCACGCCTGGATAGTTTTTTGTATTTTAGTAGAGACAGGGTTTCATCCTGTTGTCCAGGAAGGTCTTGATATCCTGACTTTGTGATCCACCTGCCTTGGCCTCCCAAAATGCTGGGATTACAGGCATGAACCACTGCACCCGGCCAAAAAATTTTTTTTTACGTAATTTTTTCTGAGAAAAGTTATGATGGATTTTTGCAGTATGATCATAGAGATAGTCCTTTTTGCCATGATATTCAAGGGCTTCATTAGTTTTCCTTATATGTGTGTGTGTGTGTGTGTGTGTGTGTGTGTGTGTGTTTAAATCCTGTCATAGTCCATTTTGTGCTGCTATAACAAACCACAGACTGGTTAATTTATAAAGAAAAGAGATTTACGTGATTCACAGTTCTGGAGGCTGAGAAGTCTAAGATCAAGGACTGGATCTGGTGAGGACCTTCTTGCTATCTCATAACCTGGAAGAAGGCATCACACAGCTAGAAGGTGTATACTCAAAACAGAAAAAAGGGGGCTGAATTCCTGTGGTAACTAACCCGCTCCCATCATAATGGTGTTAATCCATTCATGGGGATGGAATGCCCATGGCCTAATTACTTCTTAGTACTGTTACAGTTTAATTTCAACATGAGTTTCAAGATTCAAACCATAGTAACTCTCTTAAGTTATCATTTACATACAGCTAAATGCAAAAATCATGTGCACATGTAGCTTGGTAAATTTTTATTATGTATACGTACCTGTGTAGCCACCAACCAGGTCTGGATACAGAACACACTTAGGCCATTAATTTCCCTCATGCTGCTTCCCAGTCAGTATCTTTCCAAATACTTATTTTTTTCAGTTGCTTTGGAAAGAGTTTTCATCATTTTCAATAACTTTATAAAGGCCTGCATTTCTTGGAAGATTTGCACTTTCACTTTGTAGATGATATGCATTGTGTTGCTTTGTAATTGAAGCACCTGCCAATCATTGAGAGACTGACATGGCAAAGGTGAAATGGCCTGACTTAGAGGATAATGCTGCCTTGGGAGGGATGTTTAACGGGGACTGACTGATACTATAAATGTTTAGTTCATTAGTGGATATTTTTGGGTTAAGATTACTTTTGCTTCCCTGGCAACTTCTGTGAATCTGTTAGTGAACTTTCATTTTAAGATACTTGTACCTATTTTGTCCTGTATTACATTTTTACATATATGTTGTTCTAGATTCTCTAATTTATTGCATTTGTCTGTTACTCCTATCCAAACTGTTATCTGTGAGCAGTTAGATATTTATGAAATTTGGATTTGATCAACTCAATCTTGAGTGTGAATTACTTCAGTGCCTTCCCATTGCTCTTGGCATTAAGACCAAGCTCCTCCTCATCATGGCCTAACTCCTGCATGATTTTCCTTTCTCAGTGATTCCTAAGTCAGTAAAATGGCCCAATAAGTAAAATCCTCAACAATAACTTACAAAAAAGTAAAAATGTGCATAGTTATGACCCATTGCCTTACACTTACAGTTTGATGGGGGAGGTGGCATTACTTTTAAAAGCTGGCAGGGCACAGTGGCTCATGCCTGTAATCCCAGCAGTTTAGGAGGCCAAAGTGGGTGGATCAGTTGAGCCCAGGAGTTCAAGACCAGCTTAGGCAACATGGTGAAACTCTATCTCTACAAAAAATACAAAAATTAGTATTAGCTGGGTGTGGTGGCACATGCCTTAGTCCCAGCTACTTGGAAGGTTGAGGTAGGAGGATCACTTGAGCCTAGAAGGTTGAAGCTGCTTTGAGCCATGATCATCCCACATGAGACTGTGTCTTAAAAACAAAACAAAACAAAACTTTTTTTCTTTTTTTTTTGGTGCTGTGAGGATCAGATATGGTATCATGAGGGTAGGGACCATTTCATATATTTTTGGTTGGTTCTTCTAAATAGAGTCTTTTTCAAATATTTTAAGTTTATGCCTTTTAATTATAGTGGTTGCCAGGGTTATTTTGTGTTGCTTTAGTAAAGTGTCATTTTGTTGTACTTTAAGGGAACTACATCTGAATGTCATCTTTTTATTTTATATTCCTCTTCATATGGGAGTTTTTCAAGGTTGCATTTTGGGGGGAGTTAATCAAGTTTAATAGAATCATCATTGACTTCAAAGCCATTCTGCTATTTACTGCCTGTGAGACCTTGACTTTCCCAAATCTTAATTTATTTTTCTGCAAAATGGGATTAATAATTCATTGTCTTGTTTTGAGATTTGCCATAATGTGGTTAGAGGATTTGTGGATTGAGTATATTTTATTTATTATTTTCTTTGCGTTGTACCATAAGATTAAGACAAAAAATAAAGTTCAAGCTCCTGAATGTTGTTTTGCCTTTTTTATTTGTTTCTTTCTTTTTCTTGTTTTGAGAGAAGTCCTCGCACTGTTACACAGGCTGGAAATGCAGTGGTGCGATCATAGCTCACTGCAACCTGTAACTCCTGGGCTGAAGCCATCCTTGCACCTCAGCTTCCTGAGTAGCTGGGACTATAGGCACCTGCCACCACACCCTGTGTGCCTTTTTTCTCTAGCTTTTAATATAAAAGTTTCTGTTTTTTAGGCACTCTGAAAGCAAATAGCTGGTTAAATTCTTAGAGTACTTGTATTTTAAAATGATGTGTATAATTTGAGTATTTAAATTAAAAACCAGCCCCCTGACATAGAATGGTTATTTGCATTACTTAGAACAAGTTCTCCCCCTAGATCTGTCACCCTACATTCCCTTCATAACGTGTGGTCCCCATGTGGTCAGCCATCCTATCTAAACTTTCTCTTGAAGAAAACTCAGCACTTTGGGAGGCTGAGGCGGGTGGATCATTCAAGGTCAGGAGTTCTAGACCAGCCTGGCTAACGTGGTGAAATCCTGTCTCTATTAAAAATACAAAAATTAGCTGGGTGTGATGGCGCATGCCTATAATCCCAGCTACTCAGGAGGCTGAGGCATGAGAATAGTTAGAACCCGGGAGGCAGAGGTTGCAGTGAGCAGAGATTGCACTACTGCACTCCAGCCTGGGCAAAAGAGTGAGACCCTGTCTCAAAACAACAACAAAAATAAAAAATAAAAAACTCCTACTGAAAAAAACCTACTGCTGCACCCTGGGGTACACAGAAGAGATGTCTTAACCTGGCATTCAGGGCCCTCAGAAAAACAGTTCAGCAGTGCCTTTCAATACTCTACATGTGAATTCACTTCAGAATGGTCGTTTATAGTTTTCCAAAGGTACCAATGAAGTTTTGGTTTCATTACTTTTATTCTGTCTTCTGGAAAGTTCTCTTCTCTGTGCTCACCTCAGTCCCATTCTTGCTTTAGTTTCCTCTCTGATTTGTCTTCAGTGACCGTTCCAGGATGAATCTCTTTTCATAGTGTCTGTTGACTAGCTCTTTTGGTATGTCTTACATACATTTTTCCCTTAAAAAAAGAAGTATAAGCTCATGACACATTTCTTAAGCACTTTGTATCATACTGGGTACAATGAGACACTTTTAATAACTTTTTTGAATAGATTAAAAAAACTAGACTCTGGACTATTGATTGTTTTAGGCCTTCTCATTTTATTCTTTATTTCTTGTAGAGATGAGGATCTTGCTGTGTTGTCCAAGTTGGTTTCAAATTCCTCGCTTCTAGTGATCCTCCCACCTCAGTCTGCCAAAGTTCTGGGATTATAACCATGAGCCAGTGCACCCTCATTTTATTCTTTAGCTGTCATCTGATTTTTTTTTTTTTTTTTTGAGACGGAGTTTCGCTCTTGTTACCCAGGCTGGAGTGCAGTGCAATGGCGCGATCTCGGCTCACCACAACCTCCGCCTCCTGGATTCAGGCAATTCTCCTGCCTCAGCCTCCTGAGTAGCTGGGATTACAGGCACATGCCACCATGCCCAGCTAATTTTTTGTATTTTTAGTAGAGATGGGGTTTCACCATGTTGACCAGATGGTCTCGATCTCTCGACCTTGGTATTGGGATAGTACTTTAAACAATTTTATATCATACATAGTATGTTTTGGTAAGTAACAAAGTAAAGATATCATGCTATAACGTTTTGACAAAAATTTCCAAAATGCGCTTGAAAATGTAAAGACAAGACATCAAATATATTTGGTTTTATTTTTTCTGGCTGGAAATGTTATACAAAATAAGAATCTTGTCACCCAGTCAGCAATTCTGTTTCCCTTTTACATATTGACTGTTTTTTTCTGAATCTGTAAAAAGTACTAAAATTAAAAACAAACACAATAGGGCTTTACAAAAACTTAAGTACATAAATTTATGTAGATCTTTGGTACACTTCTGAGGTAGGCAATTTGTTTTTGGTGACCTCCACATCTGTTCTTCCCTGTTTTCATAAATGCTCTCATCATTACCAGCCAGGGTTCTCCAGAAAAACAGAACCAGTATTTGTTTATTTAAAGGAATTGTCTTACATGATTATGGGAGCTGGTAAGTCTGAAATTTGTAAGGCCGACTGTCAGGCTGGAAACTCGGGCAAGAATTGGTGTTGCATCTTGAGTCTGAAATTTGCAAGGGCAGGTCTGTAAGCTGGAAACTCAAACAGGAGGATTTCTGTGTTACAGTTTTGAGGCAGGATTGCTTTCTTGGCTTGGGTTTGCTGGCAATCTTTGGCATTCCTTGGCTTGTAGGTACATCACTTCAGTCTCATGCTTCTGCAGTCACATGGCTGTCTTTTCCGTGTCTGTCTTCAGTTGGTGTTTTCCTCCTCTTATAAATATACCAGCCATATTGTATTAAGGGGCCCACTCTACTCCAGTATATGATCTCATCTTAACTAATTACATTTGCAAAGACCCTGCTTGTAAATGAGGTCACATTCTGATGTACTGAGGGTTAGGACTTCAACATCAACCTCTTGCCTGAGTTTCCTCTTTAAGTATGTACCACAAGTTTGATCTCATTCATCTCTCTCATTACTCAGATGAGCTAATTGTCTCAGATGACAGATAGAGAGAGATACATGCATGCACACGTATTAAAAATAAATATATGCAAGGATTCCACAGTAAAGCTGCTAGACCTAGTGAACAAATTCAGCAAAGTTGCAGTGCACAAGATTGTCACACAAAAATCAGTTGTTTCTATATACCTTCAATAGAAAATTGAAAAAAATTAAGAAAGCAATTTTGAGGCTAGGTGTGGTGGCGTATGCCTGTAATCCCCAGCACTTTGGGAGACCATGATGGGAGGATCACTTGAGGCCGGAAGTTTGAGGCCAGCCTGGGCAACATAGACTCATCTCTTTAAAAATACATTTTATATAAAAACAATTTCATTTACAGTAGCATCTAAAGAAATAAACACCTAGGAATAAATTTAACCAGGAAAATGAAAGACGTATCCACTGAAACTATAAAATACTGCTGAAAGAAAAGACCTCAATAAATGAAAAGACTTTATTTTCATGAATTTAAAGACTTGATATTGTTAAGATGACAGTACTACCCAAATTGATAGTGCAATCCCTATCAAAATCCAAATGGTGTTTTTTACAAAAATAATTCATATGGAATTTTAAGGGACCCTAAAGAGCCAAAACAATCTTGAGAAAGAACAAAGTTGGAGGAGACACTTCTCTATTTCAAAACTTTGCAGTTACCGTAAGCAAAACAATGAGGTAAAGGCATAGTAAGGACCAACCTATAGACCAGTGAATAGAATAGAGAGCCCAATAAACTCTCACATTCAATAGAGTTTTGGTGATGGTGACAAGACCTTTCTTCAGGGAGAATGGATAATCTTTTCAAATGATGATAGGGAAATGATATTCCTAGGTCTTTTCGAAGAGAATTTAGTGTTTTTTTTCTTACAGCATCAATCCCTACTTTCAGAGTTTTTCAGCCTCAGCACTGTTGATGTTTGGGGCCAGATAATTCCTAGTTGCAGGGTTGTATTGTGAATTTTGGGATGTTTAGCAGTATCCCTAGTTTCTACCCACCAATACCAGTAGCATACCCCTTAACCTTTCTCCTCTAGAAGAGACAACCAGAATGTCTCCACACACTTGCCAGATGTTTATGAGGGCTAAAATCACTCCACTTGAGAACCTCTTTAAATTCTGTGAAATGTCAGCAACTACTATATAACTTACACATTTTAAAAATATGTTCAACATATTTTAAACTTTTTTTTTGAGACACAGTCTCACTCTGTCTCCAGGCTGGAGTGTAGTGGCATGATCTTGGCTCACTGCAACTTCCGCCTCCTGGGTTCAAGCGATCCTCCTGCCTCAGCCTCCCGAATAGCTGGGACTACAGGCGTGTGCTACTATGCCCAGCTAATTTTTTACATATTTAGTAGAGATGGGGTATCACCATGTTGTTTAGTAGAGATGGGGTTTTGCCAGGATAGTCTCAATCTCTTAACCTTGTGATCTGCCCACCTCGGCCTCACAAACTGCTGGGATTACAGGCGTGAGCCACCGTGCCCAGCCAACATAGTTTAAATTCCCAAATGCTTTATGTTTAAGTAAAATGAGGTGGCATTCATGATGTTTCCTACTTTTATTACAAAATGCACATATCTGTTTTGTTGCTATAGACTTCAGTAGGCTAGCATAGTACCCTAACCACAATTTTTAAGTAGTTTCAAGAAAGAAAATCAGTTTGTATCCTAAAAATCATAAGCTCGTGTATAAATTGGAACTACCTGAAGAAAATCAGCTTTTGAATTTTAACGTAAGTGAAATGGAAAAAATAAAACACTTTAAAAGAAGTTGAGGTACTTCATTGTTAATTTATTGCAAGTACTTAAAATAAACTTATTTTTTAAGATTAGCTTTTGGGTTCCAAAGACTTGATATAAAATGTCCTTACTGATCCAGATCTGATAGCTGAATATCCAAAACATGCCTGCCACAGGATATGAGTCCTTCAGCACGGACCAGAGCGTCTTTGAGGCAAACCTTTGGGTGACATTTGTTCACATGTGGTACAAATTAAGTCTAACCAATTACATATGATAACTTTGATAAGTAATATTAATAGGTATTATTTGTTGAACATTTAAAGATAGGCCAGGCAACTTCACATGAATCATTTCATTTAATGGATTCGAATAAACCATGAGGTCCATGTTGTCATTGCTGTTTTACAGTGTAGGAAGCTAAGGCTTAGGATAGTTAAGTGACTTGGCTGAAGTCATAGAGTAGACAAATGACAGCCGAAATTCAGATCTGAGTCCTGCATAACTCCAGAGTCCTTGATCTTAATACTTTATATAGCCTCTTATTATGTTACCTTTCAATGCTGTTTACTTCTCAAATTTCATTTTTCATCCTTAAGATCACGTCCATTGCTGTCTCAAGTCTCATGTTGATGTTTGTATTGGAAGCAGTAGGAAATATGGGAGTTGGACTGGGTTAAGACTTTGAGTGACAGTCTAAGACTTTGAGTGACAGTTTAAGGAATAAAACTAACATGCCACATACTTCCTTTACATTATGTCTTCCAGTCCTTAAGCCACCATACAGGGAATATATCTTCATTAATGCCCTTGCCCAAGCCTGTGTGGTTAGTAAATGGTGGCACCTAGACATGAACCCAGCTTTGTCTCATTTCCAAACCTATATGTCCCTTACCCTGAGTGTTTTATTCAAAATAATTTGAACTTTTCCAGTGGATTAATGACTTCCAGTTTGTGAGACCTGGGGGGCATCTGGGCCATTCCTGTGAAGAATAGTTGAACCCCTAGGTATAGCATGATTTGTCTGTAATCCAAAGATGCCAGCATTCATGTGCATTATATTTCAAGTATATATAAATGCCTTTCTGATAATGTATAGATTCATTTAAAAGCTCGCAAATTTAATGTGCTTTAAAATTGCATTTTCTCAGTCAACATATATAGTACTAAAAGTAGAACAACTATTCATGAAGTTAAAGGATCTTTTCATCTTTGGAAATGTTGAGAACCACTGGTTTGTTTGTTTGTCTGTTTGTTTGAGATGAAGTCTCACTCTATTGCCCAGGCTGGAGTACAGTGGCATGATCTCTGTCCTCTGCAGTCTCCACCTCCTGGGTTCACGGTGATTCTCCTGCCTCAGCTTCCCAAGTAGCTGGGATTACAGGTGCTTGCCACCATGCCCAACTAATTTTTGTATTTTTAGTAGAGATTAAGTTTCTCCACTTGGCTTGGCTGGTCTTGAACTCCTGACCTGAGGTGGTCCGCGTGCCTTGGCCTCCCAAAGTCCTGGGATTACAGGTGTGAGCCACCGGATCCAGCTGAGAACCACTGTTTTACACAGATTTTATTTTCTGTATTTAATCTGTTTCTTATGCGGAGATTGGCAGCCATTTAACATTCTCAAAATAAAGGAGGAAGCCCCTAAACAATGAAGTAAATGAAGTAGAATTTTTAAAAAACAAAACCAAGATATTTTGTGAATTGTTACTAGTTATCTACATAGATAATCCATAAAAATAGTCCAATTTTTGAGTAGAAGAAAAACTATTAGGACATTATAACCATTTCTTATAAATTATAATTTTTAGAAAATAAAAGGATCAAATGACATCTTTAAAATTATGAAACAAAATATGTGGGTGTGCTATTACCTAGGATTAAAAAAAAAAACCAACTAACTCTTGCAGATGATGCTTTCAAAAGAAATGTAGTCCAGAAATGAACATTGGCAGTTTTTGCTGGTACATGGAAAAACTTGGAGAGTGAAGGCATATTAATACTTCCAAGTTGTAAATAGGTTGGAATTTGGGCTTGTGGTTTTAGCTTTAGAATTTATATTACTAGACTTTTAATATTGGTAGTAGTTTATGCAAAAAAAAAAAAATTTTTTTTTGAGAGGCGGAGTCTTGCTCTGTCTCCCAGGCTGGAGTGCAGTGGTGTGATCTCTGCTCACTGCAACCTGCGCCTCCTGGGTTCAAGTGATTCTCCTGCCCAGCTTCCCAAGTAGCTGGGACTATAGGTGTGCACCACCACACCCAGCTAATTTTTTTTTTTTTTTTTTTTTTTTTTAAGTAGAGTTGAAGTTTCACTATATGTTGGTCAGGCTGGTCTCAAACTCCTGACCTCAGGTGATCCGCGCTCCTCCCAAAGGGATTACAGGCGTAAACACAGCGCCTGGCCCTTAATACAAATTTGTTTTGCATACTTCTCAGCCTTGGCCTTGATGGGGTTAATTGTGGCTTGGCAGATCGAGAAAAGGAGTTCTGTGCTGTTTTCAGACTGCAGAATCTTGTTGCTATGCAACAAAAATTGTCAGTCAGTATAGGGTATAGTAAATTGGTATTCTCTGTCCCTTTTCACCACATGCTCATTTTGTAATCTGAGAGAAGTGGCTTGGGGCTAGTTTGCAAGGTTTTATTTTAAAACAAGCATTTAAAGATTTTTGTTGCTATTTGTAATTGGTTATATTTAAGGTCTGTGAAGTCTTTCTGTACTTATGTAGAAGATACAATAAAATGCTAGTGTTCAAAGAAAGGGTTTATAGATCTGTTTCCAAGTAGTTTCAGGTTAGAGCAGTGTATTTTTGTTTTCTTACTGTAAGGGGGTAATATTGTCAACTTTCAAAGTAAATTTTAGCTTGCAAATTGAAGTTGTATAATTTGAACATCAAAAGTTTATCATAAGCACACCATATTATTTTTAAATTTATTTTTGCAAAACATGAACCCACAAGTTGATACCAGCATCCTAAAAACCCTTATATTGATAAAGATTTTTTTAATAGAAACCCTAAACTTATATGGAGTCTCATGTATGATAATTTGTTTTCTGCCAGGAGAAATTAAAATGCCTTTATAGCAAATGGGTGATGGCTAATAGCCTTTTAAAAATTATTTAAAAATTTATATAACACAAAATTTACCATTTTAACCATTTTGAGTGTTTCACATAGTTGTGCAAACATCACCTCTGTTTATCTTTGGACTGGTTAATAAAGTTTTGTATCCCATTTAGTAACGGTCCAGACTGTCTACTAAATCCTTTAATTCATTTAGTCTTCATAAGAACCCTGTATGTATGTTAAGTACTTTTGTTCCAAATGAGAAGAGTGAGGCACAGAAATGAACACAAACTAGTAATGAGTGGAACCAGAATTCAAACACTCTTCTGTACTCTCAACAATTATGCTCTGCTACCCTCTTTTGGAATTACTTTCTTTTTTGTTTAGTGGTAAGAGCATTGATTTTTTTTTAAAAAATTACTTCGTCTGGCTTTTCCAAGTAAACTTAATATACTTTAACAGCATTTTGGACTGTTAATGAATTAGTTTGGCTCTAAATCCCTGCAATCTTTCAGACTTTTTTTTTCTAAATACTTCAAAAGAACGCAGTTTTATATTATTTTATATTGTGTTATTTGTGTATGAAATTATACATATGGTTAATTATATAAAAAAAGGATTTACTTTCCTTTTTCAGTTTGTTTCTGGACCATTTTCCATGCCATTCCTTCCAATAGAGAATGCAAATTATTTTCTGGTAGTTTAATATAAATAGGAAGGTACACTGTTAGAGAATTTTAATTTGATGCCATCCAAAGACGAAAGCCAGTTGGCATTGGATCATCTACTTAGTATGCTCTAAATTTATGATCATCTTTTACATGAATAATCTGGAGTTAATTGTACTATTGGCAGTTTAGAATAAAGAGCAATAGGGAGGAATAAAAAGGGAGAAAAACATTGCAAGGAGTCATTTGAACTTTTGATGAAATTAGGGATGGGTTTTTGCAGACTCTGCCTTTTTTCTGCCCTGTAGTATCTCTGCTACCATTCTTTAACTAAGGAGCTTACCTTTCCTTCTTTGATTTTTTTTCCCTCCACCTTCTTCTATTTTTTTGGCACGGGGTCTCACCCTGTTGCCCAGGCTGGAGTGCAGTGCCGAGATCTTGGCTCACTGCAACCTCCACCTCCTGGGTTCAAGCTATTCTCTGGCCTCAGTCTCCTGAGTAGCTGGGATTACAGGTGCCCACCACTGTGCCCGGCTAATTTTTGTATTTTTAGTAGAGACAGGATTTCACCATGTTGGCCAGGCTGGTCTTGAACTCCTGAGCTCGTGATCCGCCCGCCTTGGCTTCCTAAAATGCTGGGATTACAGGTGTGAGCCACCGTGCCTGGCCCATATTTCTGTCTTGCTCAACCAGCCTTATTGTAAGGTCAATTTGCTTTTTGTGTCTGTTCACAGTTGCACCATCTTTTAAAAATTTTTCTTCTTTTATTTTTGTGCATGTATATATGTGTGATTGTACTTGGTACATTTTTTGTCTTGTTCATTTGATTTGTTTTGCATTTTCTATGTTTTTACAAAAATTAGAATTTTATTAGTTGCATATTTCACTGTAATTTACCTGTTTCCTTTAAAATGGCTATTTATGTGGTTTACTGTGATTTTGTATAATGAATAATGCTTTCATGAACCCAAAGGGTTTTTTTCCCCTCCTAATTGCAGGCTAATTCCTTAAGATGGATTTCCAGAAATAGTATTAGATCTCTGAAGGAATAGAAACAGTTTTAAAAGCTCTTGAATCCTATTGCCAAAATGCTTTCCAAAAGTGTTGTACCAGTTTTCATGCCAGCCAGCAAATATATAGAGTGTCCATTTCACCTCAACCAGCAATGGGAGGGAATGTTTTCATGCTGACCTTTAAATCTAAGAATTGATTTACAGCTCTGCTGGGCTTCTATCCCGAATTACACCCAGAATTATAATCGTGATTGAGATTGAATTAGAAAGAAGGAAAGCCTGGTTTACCTGTTTCTGCTCCTTCAGCTGCTTATTTTCTGTTTTGCCCAGTGAAGGTGCATCCTTTCGGAAACATAAGTAACTGCCTTTTCCTGCTTTTTGGCCCCCTTAATTTCTTTGATAAGTTGATAGGGGACAAAACAGTGTATGTTTCACATGACATTTCCCTTGGGAGGTGGGGTAGGTTGGCTCTCTTCTCCATTCCACCACTGGACTTGGTGTGTCTGGAGGCATGTGAAAGTCACTTTCAGTCGCCACAGTGTCCAGGAGTGCTGCTTAGATGTAGCCTGAGTCACTGCTACTTCTTTAGCTAGAAAACTATTAACAACTCTGGAGGTAAATTAGCTTTTCTGTAAAAACTTGTTAGATAATCTAGTGTTAAGTATGGCTGGAAAATTTTCTCCCTGAATAGAAGGGGAGGGTAAGGGGACAGCATTCCTACTGAAAGCTGATAACCGGGAGGTCTTATCTGGTCTCCTCTGGCCTCATAACAGCATTCAGCACAGTTGACCATTCTGGCCTGGAGCCATTTGCAGTGATTTTAGGCTCCCTTGGTTCTCTCCTTATCTCCTTGGCTGTATCTCTTGTTCCTTTCCTCCCTTTTCATTTTCTTCTCCCCATCAGACTTCCCCTCCTCCACAATGTTACTCACTCCCTGGGCTTTACAACCTGTGTGTGCTGCTGATTCCCAGATTTATTTTTTACCTAGCTCTTGCTCCTGAGCCCCAGGTAGTAAGCTGGCACCTTAATTCTCTTTGTATAACTAACAGGCACCTTAAATACCATGTGTCCAAATCAGAGTTTTGTGGTATTTTCATACAAGTTTATACTTACAAATAGGTGTTTCAATAACATTTTCCCCACAGTTTCAACTATAAAAATAACATAGGGTGCTAAATTAGAAATAATATCAATTTAAGACATATTGTATTAAAATTAATTAATGTCTTTCTCATTTTGTAAACTTTAGAGCCCATAATTTTTCTTCTGATAGGCTAGAAGAAAGTTTACCTATTTCCTTCCCAATGACTGAGCACAAAAATTCTCACTAAAGGATTTTACTTACATGGTTTTTCATGATATATACTTACGTTATGAAATACCATTCTTCCTAGTTTAGTGTTTCATGTGTCAGCTGACGATGATTTGAACTGTATTTCATGGTGATACAACTTGCCTACTCAGCTCATTTTCACTAGTATCAGTGCCTTTGTAGTGTATTTATTTGAACACTATTGTAGTTTTGTCTTTATAAGAATGAGTGGATAATAGAAGAGAGGAAATGTTAATGCTAACCCAATTGAGATGAAGATGGAAGTTACTTGGTTTTTCAGAAGTGGTAATTCTTTGGTGTTTTAGTCTGTTCTTGCGTCTATAACAAAACATCTTAGACTAGGTAATTTATCAACACAAATTGATTTATCTCAGTTTTGGAGTCAGGAAGCCCAAGACTAAGGTGCCAGGAGATTCAGCATTTGGTTGAACTCTGCTCTCTGCTTCATAGATGGTGCCTTGTTGCTGCATCCTCAACATGGTAGAAGGTGAGAAGGCAGGAAGAGGCCCTAGCTCTTTTTTAAGGGCATAAATGCCATTCAGCAGGTTGGAGGCCTTGTGACCTATTCACCTTCCAAAGGCCCCACCTTGTAATAGCATCACCTTTGTGATTAGTTTCAACATAGGGATTTTGGAGGGACACATACATTCAAACCGTACCTCAGTAGAACTATGCCCAGTTTGTGTTTAAGCTGGTTGTCTGTGTATCAGAGAAGATTTTTTTTGTTCGCACTGATGGAAACTCGAGCTAGCTCTCCTGGTGGGATCAAAGTGAGAGTTGCTAGAGCTGGGGGCACCTTGAGGACCTCCAAGATGAGAACAGAGCTGACCATTTTGGTTAAATAGGAGTTACTCTCTTATCTTTGCTTGGCTTTATTTTTTTTCCCTGCAGTCTTTCTTCATGGTTTTTCCAGATTCCCGTTCTTCCAGCTTTCGTAAAAGGAGTGTCAAAAGATGTTTCCTGTAATCTTCAGGGAGAAAAATCTTGAAAAAGACTGGTAAAGTCTGACTTGGACATTGTCCCTTCTTCTCTAATCGGGGATGAGGTACTGTGGTGTTGGCACCAGTGGGTAGAAGGAATAGAGTTCTAAAATGGGAGAAGGAATGCTGACAACAGATATCTACTATGATATTAAAGAGGACAATAGCAAAATTAAGTTATATTTAAAAATACAGGAGGCCAGGCATGGTGGCTCATGCCTGTAATCCCAGCACTTTGAGAGGCCAAGACGGGTGGATCACCTGGGGTCAAGAGTTCGAGACTAGCCTCAACAACATGGTAAAACCCCATCTCTACTGAAAATACAAAAAATTAGCTGGTGGTGTTGGCACATGCCTGTAATCCCAACTAGTTGGGTGACAGAATTGCTTGAACCCAGGAGGCGGAGGTTGCAGTGAGCCGAGGTGGCACCGTTACACTACAGCTTGGGCAACAAGAGTGAAACTCTTGTCTCAAAAAATAAACAAAAATACAGGAAATGTGTTGACTCTTTTAGTAATCTATTAGATTGACAGGACCATAGAATTTGTGGAGGAATGTAGCCAGACTTTTTTTTTTTTAAAGAAGAAAAGGCAGGAGTTAAACTATATATATATTTTAAAGAAAATTGGCAGGACAACATCTCATTTGTTGCAAAGTCTCTGAGCAGTATTTTTCGAAAATTATTTTTGTCTACTAAATATTGCTTTAGGTGTGCCAAGAAGACTAGAATTTGAGCTAAGAATTTAAGAAAATTAATTTTATCTGCATTTCATATCTACTTTATCTTGTTTTAAGTGATTGCTTGTACCCCTAGTCTTTAAACATTCATACCATAACTAAGGATTTTTCATATCTTTTGACTCTTGGAATGAAAACCCATTTTGAAATTAAGTTTGTTGCTCAGCTCTTACGCTCTTCTGCTTTCACATGCTTTTCAGGAACGGGTTGTGTGAGAGTAGGGACACTGGAATTCTGAACATCCGACATCCCCACCGACAGTTATCGGTCACGTTAAGGGGTGAGCCATTTCGCTTCCCACCAGGTTAGGGTGGGCACTTAGTCCTTAGTTTCCCATTTATTTGATGATGCAGTGATGTAGAGACCATGTAAGATTGTGACCTGGGAAGAATCAACCTTGTGACAGATAACACAAGCAGAATCCTGGGGTATTTTCCTTTTAGGGGACCTTAATCTCGGCTTCTTCGTCTTCAGTAGATAGAGTCCAATATTGAGATCGAGCATTCTTTCACTGTCTAGGACAGGTTGTTGAGCCTCTACTAAATTAAGAAGCTTTTTTTTTTTTTTAATTTTCTTAGACAGGATCTTGCAAGCCCAGGTGTGGAGTGCAGTGGTGTGGTCATAGGCCACTATAACTTCAAACTCCTAAGCTCGTGGGATGCTCCTGCATCTGCCTCTGGAGTAGCTAAGATTACAGACCTGTGTCACCACATCTGGGAAATTTCTTTTTATTTATTTTAAAAATATTTATTGATTGATTTAGTGGCGGGGTCTCACTCTGTTGCCCAGTTAGGAGTGCAGTGTTATGCTCTCGGCTCACTGCACCTTCTGCCTCCCAGGTTCAAGTGATTCTCCTTCCTCAGCCTCCCAAGTAGCTGGGATTACAGGTGCCTGCCACCTCACCCAGCTAATTTTTGTATTTTTAGTAGAGACAGGTTTCACCATGTTGGCCAGGCTGGTCTCAAACTCCTGACTTCAAGTGATCTGTCCCCCTCAGCCTCTCAAAGTACTGGGATTACAGGTGTGAGCCACCACACTGGGCCATGATTATTGTTTAGTTTTAAAATTGATTTTGTTCTTTACCAGCTAATCTTACCTTTTTTTCTTTTCTAAAGACAGGGTTTTGCTGTGTTGCCCTGGCTGGTCTTGAACGCCTTACGTGATCCTCCTGCTTTGGCCTCCCAAAGTGCTGGAATTATATATAGGCATGAGCCACTATGCCCAAGCCTATAAAGCTTTTAGTATTTAAAGGTTTTAGGTTTTTCAAGAGATTTGTTGCAGCCATAAAAAAGAACAAAATCATGTTCTTTGCAGCTGGAGGCCATTATCCTAAGCAAATTAATACAGAAACAAAAACCAAATAACCGCATGTTCTCACTTATGGGTGGGAGCTAAACATTGGGTACACACAGACACCAAGATGGGAACAATAAACACTGGGGATTCCAAAAGCAGGGGAGGAAGTCAAGAGTGAAAAACTACCTATCGGGTACTATGTTCACAATTTGGGGGACAGGAAGCCTAAACCTCAGCATCATGCAGTGTACCTATGTAACAAACCTGCATACCCCCTGAATCTTAAAAAAAAAAAAAAATTGTTAATGGAAGTATCATACTTTGAATATACATATGAAAGTATGAGTCTTTGCTGATAGACTTATTTCCTTTTTTCTTTTCTCAGTCATCGGTTAATACTGGTGAGCTCAACAACGTAAATGAGATAACCTGTAATCTAACAGCCTTGGGAGAAGTATTTTTACCAATATTAAGCCAAACAGAAAAATTGGGAAATGTAATTTAGAAGAACAAAGGAAGGAATTTACTTTGCTAATTATAGACAAAATTAAAACCACCTTTGTTTTATATTTCTCTAAGCTTGTTTATTCAGAGATCTCGTTAAGAATCCATGGTAAGAACTCTAGTGTCATGAAAAATTCTAGCTGCCTTTCTCTTTCATTTTAGCATAAACCAGAACCTTTTCTGTAATAAAAAAAGTTATCCTACTTTTAAAACTTTAACTTGCAAGTTTTTCTGCTTCAAGTAGAGAAGGTTCTGTAAACTGGGCCATGGTGGGGGTGATGGGTGGAGGATTTCTCTTTATTTCTTATCTCTGCACCCTTCATTGTTTCTAGTTTTTTTCCTTTTGAAATCCATACTTTGAGTTACTTTCTGGAGCAAATTACTCACCGTGATCTCTTACCCCCTAGCTTTTATAAGCTGCCCTTACATGCTTAAGGCTTGTGGTTATGTCATTCTGCCATAGTGCTATGGTCTGAATATACGTGTCCTCCCAAGATTCTTAGGTTGAAACCTAACCCCCAAGGTGATGGTATCAAGAGGGTGGGGACTTTAGGAGGTGATTAGGTCGGGGGAGCCTGCCCCTTTTGCCCTTCTGCCATGTGAGGACGAATAGAAGGTGCCATCCCTGAAGAATGTGCCCTCACCAAACACCATATTTGCTGGCAGTTTGATCTTGGACTTCCTCAGCCTTCAGAGCTGTGAGCAATACTTTGATGTTATTTATAAATTGCTCAGTCTAAGGTATTTTGTTGTCACAGCAGGAACTACTAAGGCACATAATTTATCAAATATTTAATACAATTTATAACATTTTAACAACTTAAAAAAAAAGTAGAGATGGGGTCTTGCCATGTTGTCCAGACTGGTCTTGAACTCCTGGGCTCAAACGATCCTCCTGCCTTAGCCTCCCAAAGTGTAGATTATAGGCTTGAGTGCCTGGCCAACAGCTTTATTGAGGTATAATTGACATATGATAAATGTTACATATGTAAGGTGTACAATCAAGACAGCAAACACATTCATCACTCTGAATATATAAGCATATGAACAAAAATTTGAAGGGACATGACCCCATAAACCCTGACGCTCAGTGTGTATAATAACATTTGGTGTCCTTTCTCTTTCCTCTTTTTTTGAGACAGAGTCTCGCTCTGTCACCCAGGCTGGAGTGCAGTGACACAATCTCGGCTCACTGCAACCTCCGCCTGCCGGGTTCAAGCGATTCTTATGCCTCAGCCTCCCGACTAGGTGGGACCACAGGTGCGTGCCTCCATGCCCAGGTAAGTTTTTGTATTTTCAGTAGAGATGAGGTTTCACCGTGTTAGCCAGGATGATCTCGATTTTCTGACTTTGTGATCCTCCTGCCTCAGCCTCTCAAAGTGCTGGGATTACAGACGTGAGCCACCGTGCTCAGCCTTGGTGTCCTTTTTCAATGAACATAACTGTGAATGCTTTTTCATGTTGTTAAATGGTCTTGATCATAGTATACTTTTTAAAGAGTTGAGCAATGGCATGTTAAAAACATGTTTTTTACACATCTAAGATGATAATACATAGATTGTTTCATGCTGGAAGTAGAAACATTTTCAGCTTCTTTTGAAGTAAGAGATATGAAGAGGGAGGCTAGGAGAGAATCAAAGAGAGCACAGGTAGTTCTGAATGGTCTCCACGCTTCTGAGTAGAGCTTTGAGAGGGAGGATAGGTGTGTCACAGAGAACAACTAAGTTCTGATTAGGTGAAACTGAAGCTGTGTGCTGAGGTAAATGGTAAATTTAAGGGTGACCGCTTGGAATTTATTCAGTTAGAGGCCCATGGTGGCATAGAGGCAGGTGGGAAATGTTAGTATTTGATGTATACAATTAAGAAAAGCCAATGAAGAATTTGGGAGATTGACAGGGCCCTTAGGGTATATATGTAAAATAATCTTAGTGGTTCATTAAGAGAGAGGTTTAAAGAAGTAATTCCCATGGCCACACTGAGTCAGAAGAATGATAAGTGTAATGAGAATGGTTAGTGTGAAAGGGCACAACAAGGTTCTGGAATTTAATAATAGGATGATAGCATTGTCACTCAAAAAAGATGATTTTAGGCAAGTGGACATGAGCAAGGATTTTCCGAAGAAGATTTGTTTTAATTCGGGACATATTTTATCAAATGATAGTATATCATTGTAAGGAAGGAAGCTTTCAAAGAGTAACAAGGACTGTCTCCATTATTAAGGAGCTTAGGATCTGATTGAAGTGAACATACCTTCAGAAAATAAGAACCGATAGAAGGTAGTAGGCTGGGTTTGGGGCTCCACATTTGGTAATTGTGTGAAAACGAGAATGAATCAAATCAGATTTTTGGTAGGAGCTTAGCACATATATTTCTGTGGCAACTGTGTTATAATGAGAGCTATAGGTTCTCAAGTGGTACACACAAGGCCGTTTAATACATTGTATCCTTGAAGTCTGTGTTATGATATTATGGGTCAACCCAGTACATTTAATTATCACCAGACTTTTTTTTTAAGCTTTGTGAATCTTTAAAGTGTATTATCATTTATGTAGTTTTAATTTCAATGCTCCTGGGCTACAAGTAGTTTTTCGTATCACCAGACATTTGATATCTATAATTTGTTTATTTGACAAAACACTGAGACTGCAGCATTGACCTGATTGCTGTGTTTTAAAAGCATTTCTCTGAGACCATTCATTCATGGTTTTAAACTGGGATGTCTGAGATTGAAGGCCCTTCCTCCCCAGGGATTCTCCTTAGTCCTAAGGTTCTGATGGGTTTTCTTTCTGTAGTCATCCTCCTTTTCCCCATCCCCAAAATTAGACTAGGGAGGTAGAAGTATTTTAGGGGGGTGTTTTTCTTTCTTCTTTTTCCTTTTAATTTTTTTTTTTTTTTTTTTTTGAGATGAAGTCTCACTCTGTTGCCCAGGCAGGAGTGCAGCAGCAGGATCTTGGCTCTCTGCAACCTCTGCCTCTGGGGTTCAAGTGATTTTCCTGCCTCAACCTCCTATGTAGTTGGGACTACAGGTGCTTGCCACCACACCCAGCTAATTTTTGTATTTTTTAGTAGGGACAGAGTTTCGCCATATTGGCCAGGCTGCTGTCAAACTCCTGACCTCAAGTGATCTGCCTGCCTTGACCTCCCAAAGTGCTGGCAAGGGTGGTGTTTTTCTAACTGTAGGTTATTAACAGCAATTCTCATAAAAGAGAATAGAAAATATCAAAGAAACATTGTACATGGTAATGGCAAGTGTTATTTCATGAAACATTCAGTCTCTGTATTTGTGTGTGTGTGTGTGTGTGTGTGTTTGTACAGTATATTTATCACTGGCCTTAAAAATTCGAGTAATGCTGATTTGGGAGATGAATTGATGTGGTTTGGGCATCTTGGGGATTGAAGGTAAGCCATTGTAGGGGTTCACAGGACCTGGAATAGGTCCTGTGGGCCTATTGTGGGCCAGAAAGTAGGCCTTGGCTCTCTCTCCATTGGTGCTATCAAACTCCTCTGAACCCTGGCTCATGTCTTTCCTTTACCTGCATGTAATGCAATGTAGTTTAGTATAAGAGTAGAAGCCTTTGAAATCTTTTTAAAGGTGATTCCTGGTAGTTGCTGGTATAAAGGTGGTTAAAAACAGAAAACCTAAAGCATAGAGATGGCATTCTCATTTTGGTGTTTAAAGTAGAACATGAAACTTTCTAAGTTGAGATTTTGTAGAGAGTTCACTGAGAATTCACCTGTATTTCAGAGGAAAGCAAGAAAGACTAATCCCTGGAAAGGCATTTGATAGATTTGCGGAATGGGTAGATACAGTCCTGAGCACCTGCCTAGAATCAGTGAATACCTTATTAGTGAATGATGAAGCAAAAGTGATAGTAGGAACAGAGAGGTGATTATTTCCCCCTTTTTTTTTCTGTGCTATACTCTCTTGGAAGAAGAGGTGAGGAAAAAAGATTCAAAATTGGCTACTGGGTGATTGAAAGAAGTCCCTGTGGCTAATTTTGTATCTGGATGACCATTCTTTTTTAAGAGAGAGGGGTAAGCCTTTCATAGAAAGACTGCTGGTGGGATATTGTTTTATTAGGTTTTAGGGATATTGGCCCATGGTTCACTTTTTCTTTCTCCCCAGTTATTAGAAAAGTTGATTGCTAGTAAGGCTGACTGCTTTCAGGGAATTGTCATTTTCCTCCAGGGTAATGTTTGAATGAGAATAGAGACTGCTTTGGCAAGGGCAACAGCTGCCGAACAATCTGTTTGGGATTAGGTGCAAGTTGGTATGTAGTTGAAATCTGCCTCCTGGTTCCTGAAATTATGTTCCTTTGCCTCAAGGATAAATGTTTTCCTGCTCATTCCAGTTACATTCACTTAGTTCTGACTGGTAATGCTTCTAACTGATAACCTTTCTCTTTAAGAGAGCTTCCTTGAAAGAATAATTGATAGCTACGATGAGCAATTAAAAATGTTATCCCTTCCCTTAAGATTTTGCTCAGGATTTAATCATAGGTTGGTGGTAACAGAACATTTCAGTTCAAAATTAACTGTATAATTATCTACCATTTTGGTAATGGGAGAGACTTAAGGTGCTTTCTGATTGTTTAGGTGGCAGTATCACACAAGATTTATTCATATTGTGTGTTGGAATGTAAATTTTAATAATCTTTGGAAGCATTAGTAGTAAAATTTACTTAGCTGGCTATTCCTAAGCTCACTAGTGGGTTGGAGCTGCATGCATGAATCATACCTCTGACCAGTTGTGATGATACAAATTGAGTTTAAGGAAGAGACTAAATTAATTGCCAGCCTGTGACCACTACCCACTAAGCACCATACAGTTAAGATCCTTTTGGTTATTTAAGTGAATACTTATTTAATACCACAGATACAAGAACCTGCAATGGGTGCGTTTAATTTGGGTATACACTGACCTTTATGTATCAGATAATGTGTCTAAGTCCTGAGCCAGGATCCTAATAACCCCAGTCTATCTAAGCATAGCCTAAATGCTGTCACTCAATACTAGGGGTCTTTTGTGGTATGGAAAGATAATGTACAGGGCCTGGAAGTACATTTACATATTTGCTTATTTGGTTTGGTTGTTCCTTTGTGAGTAGAATTTAAATTCACTTTTAGAAATGATGTTACAGTTGCCAATGGACATATATATTTCAACTAACTATAAGGATAACAGGTGGAAATGGCCTTTTCTTTTTCATGTGTGAGAATGCATTTGCATTTGTTGGACTAAGGTCAGCACTTAAGTTGAACATCTTCAAATCTTTTTTTTTTTTTTAATTGAGATGGAGCCTTGCTCATCGCCCAGGCTGGAGTACAGTGGCATGATCTTGGCTCACTGCAACCTCTGCCTCCTGGGTTCAAGCAATTCTCCTGCTTCAGCTTCCTGAGTAGCTGAGATTACAGGTGCCCTCCACCAGGCCTGGCTAATTTTTGTATTTTTAGTAGAGATGGGGTTTCACCATGTTGGTCAGGCTGGTCTTGAACTCCTGTGATTTGCCCACCTCAGCCTCCCAAAGTGTTGGAATTACAGACATGAGTCACTGCGCCTAGCTTCAAATCTTAATGTAATGGGTGCAGTCAGTTTTCTGATCACTAGTAGAAACTCAATGACCATGAATTTTGAGTACTTGTGTTTTATTGGAATCCGGAATTACCACCTCCAGAAATATGTAGATTGACTATAGTTCTAATTGGTGGTATCATTTTTATTTTTTGAACATCTTAACTAGCTTATCTTTTCATAGAAGAATGTTTTCTCTTCAATTTTTATATATAGATGCAATATATAATTATAAATACTATATATAACATGTACTTGTGAATCTGCATTTCAACCATACATCAACATAGAAGAGTAGTTGTAGTTAGGTTCCTTTTTAAGTGTATTTTAATTTGAAATTTACTTGTATGAATAAACTTAAATTCATTAAAAGTTTTTTCTCAACATTATTTAATATTGGCATATTGTCACCAGTGAGTGAAATAATTCTTATGCCTTAAATGTGACTATTTTAAAGTATTACTCTAAGGATTTGTTTGTGTATGGGGAAGGGTATTGGGGTGATGGAACAGAGGTAGGATTGGTGTTGGAGGGAAGGGTTACTAAGTACCTTATGGAATTGGAAATTTGAGACAGATTTCTAAAGAAAATAGGTAAATGTGGTATTGTGACATAATAAGAAATACATATTTGGTCTCTATTCCTGGTTCTTGACACATAGCTCTTAAAACCTGTGGACTGACCAAAGTATAGTAATAAATGTCTTTTCCTACGATAATGAGATGACTGGTGACTGGGGCTCCTGGATAGCTTCAGGATGGGAGAACTGGTTGCTAGGGGAACCACCAACCCATCTCCTGGGAGGGGAAAGGAGAGGGTCCTGAAGGTTGACTTGATAACTTATGGCCAGTGATTTAATCAGTCATGTCTACATAATGAAACCTCTATAAAAATCCAGAGCTTCCAGTTAAATGAGCAAGAACACATCCAAGTGCACGGATTGGGGTACATCCCAGCTCCAGGAGGACAGAAGCTCTTGCTCTCAAGACCGTTTCAGACCTTACCCCATGTATCTCTTCGTCTGGCTATTCATTTGTGTCAGCTGGGCGCAGTGGCTTACGCCTATAATCCCAGCACTTTGGGAGGCCAAGGCAGGTGGATCACCTGAGATCAGGAGTTTGAGACCAGCCTGGCCAACATGGTGAAACCTTGCCTCTACTAAAAATATAAAAATTAGCTAGGCGTGGTGATTGGTGCCTGTAATCCCAGGTACTCCGGAGGCTGAGGCAGGAAAATTGCTTGAACTCAGGAGGCGGAGGTTGCAGTGAACAAAGATCACATCATTACACTCCAGCATAGGGGACAGAATGAGACTCTGTCTCAAAAAAAAAAATTAATATCTTTGTAATAAATGGGTAAATATTAGTGTTTTCCTGAGTTCTGTGAGCTGCTCTAGCAAATTAAACTCTGGGAAGAGGTTATGGGAACTCCTGACTTAGTGCTATTGGGTCAGAAGCACAGGTCATGACCTGGGGCTTGAGATTGACATTAGAAGTGGGGGTGATTTTCTGGGACTGATCCCTTAACCTGTGGGATGTGATGCTATTTCCACATAGTGTCAGAATTGAATTAAATCATAGGATACTTGGTGTCTGTCAGAGAATCTAGTGTCAGAAGTATGCTGTGTGAGAGCAGAAAGAACAGCTTTTTCCCTATCTTTAATAATAAAATATGCTATAAGGTATATAGAGCATTATTCCTTATTAGGAGGGGTTATAATTAGTTATTTTTGTTGTAATGGCTAAACCAGACCCTTGCTTTGTTCTTAGAAAATATCTAGCAAAGTTACACATTTTCTTTGGTTCAATGAGTGTTTGTCCATTGACCTAGTTACATATTTAAAAACAGGATTAAAGAACAAAATAATATGTGCTTATTACATAAAATTGACAAACTATGAAAAAGTAGAAGGAACAAGTTAATCAACAAATATTTATTAACTTTGCAAATATTTATTATTCCCACCAGGCATAATAATAAATTCTCTGTCCTGGGGAAATAGCGTTAAGCAAGTGTTCATAAACCCAGGGGGCTTACATTCTAGAGCTGAATGAAGGAGAAAGATTTACGGACAGGTCAGTTGTTCTCAGTAAGCGCGAAGCAGATAAAATGTATGGTGAGAAAAGGTGGGTGGTGAAGGCAAGGCCTGACTTGGTTGGGGTGTTCACAGAAGGCTTTTCTTAGGGAGGGACATTTGAGTTGATCTGAAAGATGAGGAGGCAGTCACTGGAGAGCAGGAGTTGAGGACCCCAAGCAGGTGAGGCCTTCACTCAGAGGCCTTGCAGTGAAAATGAGCTTGCTTTGTTCAAGGGATAGAAAGTAAGAAGAAAATAGTGTCCACAGTAAAATCATAGGAAACATACTTTGAGTCTTTGTAGATGCATAGTTTGGCTTGTATTTATAGAATTTGTATTCTGCTATTTAATATTGCTTCAATTATAAACATTCTTCATTTCATACCTTAGTAATTATTTTTAGTGTCGACACAATTAATTTTGTAGCTGTATCGTCGTTGACTTATCTATTCCCCGATAGTCTGGCATTTAGATCCCTCCCCCTGCTTTTTTTTTTTTTTTTTTTTGCTATTATAAGTATTACAGTGAGCGCTTTTGGATATAAAACTTTTTTGTTTCTTATGGTTGGTCTTCAGGAGGCAAAATATAAACTGGGGCAAAGATATGAATTATTTAGTATTTCTTGTCAGAATATTTGGCAAAAGGTTTAGTTTATGTTCCAATTACCGAAGTATAGAGAGTGTTTACTGTATCTTGGCCAGCGTTAAGTATTATTTTTGTTTTGGAAAAAAAAAAAAAAAGTTGTTTTTTTTTGCTGTGGGAGAATGCAGATAACATAAAATTTACCATGGTAACCATTTAAAAGTGTACAATTCTGTGGCATTAAATAAATTCACAGTGTTGTGCAATCAGTGCCACTATTGACTTCGAGAACTTTTTCATCACCCGAAGTGGGAAACCCTGTACTCACCAAGCAGTCATTCCCCAATCCCTGTTTCCCACTAACCCCTTGCAGCCATGAATCTCCTTTCTGTCTCCATGGATTTGCCTATTCTGGACTAAATGGAATTATACAGTACAGGGCCTTTTGTGTCTGGCTTCTGTGACTAAGCATAAAGTTTTCAGGGTTCATCCATGTCAAGCAGTGTCAGTACGTCTTTATGGCTATTACTCCATTGTTTGGATATACCACATTTTGATTATTCATTCATCTCTCGATGGACATTGGGTCACTTCCACAACTTGACTATGGACATTAGAGTAGACAGTAGAGCTGCTATGTGGATAATATTGTCTATGGACAATAGAGCTGTTATGAACATTTATGTACAAGTATTTATTTGAATACCTGTTTTCAGTTTTTTTGGACATATACCTAGGAATGGAATTGCTGGGTCACATGATAGATAATTTTGCACTGAGCCCATTGAGTACTGACCAAACTGGTTTCCCCCTTGGCTGCGTGATTTTACATTCTCACCAGCAGTGTATGAGGGTTCTGATTTCTCCATATCCTCAGGAAAATATGTTATTTTTAATTTTTCATGTGCTTTGTTTTTTATCATGGCCATCCAAGTGAGTGTGAAGTAGTACCTCATTGTGGTCTTTGATTTTCATTTCCCTAATGACTAAAAATGTTTAGCATCTCTTCATGTGCTTGTGGGCCATTGAGTATTATCTTTTTGTCACTCTGTTGCCCATGCTGGAGTGCAGTGGTGTGGTAGGCTCACTGCAGCCTCAACCTCTGGGCTCAACTGATTCTCCCACCTCAGCCTCCTGAGTAGGTAGGACCACAGGTGTGTGCCACCACACCCGGCTAATTAAAATTTTTTTTTTTTTTTTTTTGCCAGGCGTGGTGGCTCATAACTGTAATCCCGGCACTTTGGGAGGCTGAGGCAGGTGGATCACATGAGGTCGGGGGTTTGAGACCAGCCTGACTAACATGGTGAAACCCTGACTCTCCTAAAAAATACAAAATTAGCTGGGCATGGTAGCACATGCCTGTAATCCCAGCTACTTGGGAGGCTGAGGCAGGAGAATCGCTTGAACCCGGGAGGCAGAGGTTGCGGTGAGTCAAGATTGTGTGCCATTGCACTCCAGCCTAGGCAACAAGAGCGAAACTCTGTCTCAAAAAAAGGAAAAGAAAAAAAAATTTGGCGGGGGCACCGTCACTCTCGCCTGTCATCCCAGCACTTTGGGAGGCTGGAGGCAGGTAGATCACCCGAGATCAGGAGTTTGAGACCAGCCTGGCCAATCCCAGTCTCTGCAAAATCTATAAAAGCTAGCTGGATGTGGTGGGAGGCTGAGGCAGGAGAATAGCTTGAATCTGGGAGGCAGAGGTTACAGTGACCTGAGATCATGCCACTGCACCTCAGCCTGGGTGACAGAGCAAGACTCTGTCTCAAAAATAAATAAATTTTAAAATTTTTTTTTTTGTAGAGATGGGGTTGCCCAGGCTGGTCTAGAACTCGCAGGCTCATGCAGTCCTTTAACCTTTGCCTCCCAAAGTGCTGGAATTACAGGGACTATTATCTTTTTTCAACTTGAATTTGTTTTTTTTTTTTTTTTTTGGACACAGCGTTTTGCTCTTGCTGCCCTTGGCTCACTGCAACCTCCGCCTCCTGGGTTCAAGCAATTCTCCTGCCTCAGCCTCCCAAGTAGCTGGGACTACAGATGCATGGGACCGGCTAATTTTTTGTATTTTAGTAGAGGTGGGGTTTTATCGTGTTGCCTACGCTGGTCTCGAACTCCTGAGCTCAGGCAGTTTGCCCGCCTTGGCCTCCCAAAGTGCTAGGATTACAGGCATGAGCCACCCCGCCTGGCCTCAACTTGAAATTTTTATTGAAGTATAGGATGTACAGAAAAGTGCACATAGCACCAACTCAGTACACCCATGTAACCATCACTCAAATCAAGAAATAGAACTCTTTATGCCCTCTTCCAGTCAGTCTTTAACCAAAGAGTAACCCTGTCTGACCCGGAACAGCGCAGATTAGTTTTGCCTGTTCTTGTACTCATGTGAATAGAATCACATAATACGTATTCTGTGTCTGGTTTCTTTGGCCTAACGTTTGATCCGTGCTATTCATCTGTATCATTCATTTTATTTTATTGTGTGAAATACTAGTTTATTCATTCTAAGGTTGATAGACATTTGGATTGGTTGCAGTTTTTGGATCTTATAATGTCATGAATATTCTGCTATTTGTTTTTTCTTGAGCATGTGTGTGGGCCAAATACAGCTTTTGGAGTGGTTGTACTAGCATTACAGTGTTGCCATTGGTATAAATAATTCCTCTACTTGGTTGGCTGTTTTTTTTTCCTTTGAATTTTAGTTCTGTTTAGACATGGAGAAGTTGTAAGTGGTTTTCTTTTGTTTGTTTGTTTGTTTATTTATTTATTTTTCTTTTTTTTCCCCTCAGAGCCTGCAGTGGCATCTTTTGTTCATTTATTTGGTTAGTTTTAAGTTTGGATTGTGACCTCTTTATTCAGAGTTTTAAAATTGGAAGTCAGCTCTCTGAGTCACATAATCTTGGTATGACGTTTAAGATGAATGAAATGTAAGCAAACTTAAAACGAGAATGTTCTCTTACTGGAGATCTATCATTCTTTTCTTACCAAATTTTAAGAGTATTCTCCCAATATTTTTATATTTATAAAATCACAAATTTATTACAACCCCACAGTAGGTTCTAGAGACTAATTGAGACTGAAAGCAATATTGTTTTAATTCTTTTGTCTTTGAGCTCCAGTAACCTTCTATATTTTTTCTTACTTTTAAAATTACAAAATAATTCATACATGTTTTTGAAAATTACTTAAGAAAATGAAAATAATGCCACTACTTGAGAGAAAATCACTTTAGTATGTATACTTCCTGTTTGTTTTTATGCAATACTAGTTTTTTAAATTGAATTTAATGTTCTATAATGTGATTTCACCTAAATATACCATGAATACTTTTCTCTGTAATTAAATATTATTATAAAGCATGATTTTTTTTTTTTTTTTGAAACAGAGTCTAGCTCTTTCGCTAAGGCTGGAGTGCAGTGGCATGATCTCGGCTCACTGCAACCTCCGCCTCCAGGGTTCAAGCAGTTCTCCTGCCTCAGTCTCCCGAGTAGCTCAGATTACAGGCACATGCCACCACACCCAGCTAATTTTTGTATTTTTAGTAGAGATGGGGTTTCACCGTCTTGGCCAGGCTAGTCTTGAACTCCTGACCTTGTGATCCACCTGCCTTGGCCTCCCAGGGTGCTGGGATTACAAGTTTGAGCCACTTCACATGATTTTTAAATATGAGAGCATCATTTTAAAATTTAATTTTTATCAAAGTATTATGCATGCACATGTTAATAGTTTATAAAGTCAAGTAGTTTTACAGGGCTAATAATAATAAAAGTAGACCAGGTGTGGTGGCTCACGCCTGTAATCCAGTACTTTGGGAGGCTAAGGAGGGGGGATCATTTGAGGCCAGGAGTTTAAGACCAGCCTGACCAACATAGCAAAACCCTGTCTCTACTAAAAATACAAAAAATTTGCTGTGTGTAGTGGCGCATGCCTATAATCTCAGATACTTGGGAGACTGAGGCATGAGAACCACTTGAACCTGGGAGGTGGAGGTTGCAGCGAGCAGAGTGCATTCCACCTGGGTGACAGAGCAAGACTCACTCTCCAGAAAGAAAAGTCCATTCCCTTTCTTGCTAGAATCAAGCTCTCAAGAGGAACCACTATCAACATTGACTTATTTCTTTGACAGTTTTTTATTTTCAAATAACATGCTTAAACTAATCTTTATTGACTTTTCCAATTTTAGATTTATCTCTTGACTTGCCATGATAGAAGACAGTGGTTTAGTTGTTTTACATTGTCTCCTCCCCAAGATGCATACTTTTCATCTTCTATATGTGGTTATATAACCAATTTTGGTTAATCGAGGTTTCATAACTATTCACATTGGAGCCATGCTGTGTACTATTTTAATATTTTGAAATTTAATATGCTGTGTTTTTTTTGAAACAGCTTTTTGTTTTAGCTGGATTTAATGAATCTGTGTTCATTTGTTTTCCATACTTTCAGCTCAGATTATCCTACTAAAGTTTAACTCTCCTTTTAATGTAATAAACACATCAGGTAATCTTTCAGTTTCTTTTTATTTTGGATACCTCTTTGTTTCAGTTGAACTGATGCCTTCTTGGCTTGCTTCTTGTAGTGGGATTTTTACCATCATTGTGGGAATTCTTTCAGCCTTATTCTGTTGCTTTTCATTGTAGTTCCCTTAGAAATGAAGCATGGGAAAGCAAATTCTTTGAGACCTAGAATATTTAAGAATATCTATATTAGAGCCTACTCTTGATAGGTAACTTGGCTGTATTTAGAAGTCAAGATTGGAAATTATTTTTCTTCAAAATTTGAAGAAGGCTTACTCGAGTGCCTTGTTTCTAGAGTTGCAGTGAAAAATCTGATGTCATTCTGATTCCAAGACTTTTTTTTTTTTTTTTTTTTTGAGACGGAGTCTCTCTGTCACCCAGGCTGGAGTGCAATGACATGATCTCGGCTTACTCCAACCTCCGCCTCCTGGGTTCAAGTGATTTTCCTGCCTCAGCATTCCGAGTAGTTGGGATTACAGGTGCCTATCACCAAGCCCGGCTAATTTTTGTATTTTTAGTAGAGATGGGGTTTCACCATGTCGGTCAAGTTGGTCTTGAGCTCCTGACCTCAAGTGATTCACCCGCCTCGGCCTTCCAAAGTGCTGGGATTACAGACGTGAGCCACTATGCCCAGCTTCCAAGACCTTTATAAGAAACCTGTTTTCTTTCTGGAAACCTTTAGGATCTTCTCTTATTCCTGGTGTTCTGAAATTTTATGATGATATTTCTTAGTTTGAGTTAAAAAAAAAAAAGTCCATTGTGCTGTTCCCTTGATGGATCTTTTTATTCAAGAAACATATGCCCTTCATTGCTTAGAAAGTTGTTTTTTTTGGTAATGGACTCTGAAAAGGGAAAACTCCTGATAGTGGGTTTTTGGGTCTTCCGAATCAATTCTTTTATTGTTTTCTCTTTGCTGTCCAATTTTGTCTTTTTTTTTTTTTTAAATATTCCAACTCCTTTATTGGATTTAAAGTTTCTACTGTCTTTAATTTCAGAAGCTTTTCTTTCGTTTTATGCATGTTTCTTTTAATCATATTCTTATTTCACGGATACGTATCTTTTCTTTTTGGTCCCTTTGAGGATATTATGATTCTGTTCCCTTCCTTTTTTTCCCTTGCTCTGTTTTGGTTCCTACCTTTCAAATGAAAGGTTTTCTCAAATGTTCGATATTCCTTTCCTGTCCGTTTAGGCATGAGGCTTTTAAAAAAATTTCATTTTTAAAGCAAGTTGGGAAGTCTTTTCATGGTATGGGCCTGTGACATGGTCTGCCTCTCTGAGGGATGAACTGGTCAATCTGGCTTTCTGTGGGGACCCTCAGCTGTCAGTGTCTCCAGGTCTCTCTATTTTAGGCTGTTTTGTTTTCCTGTCTAAGGCTTGACTGCCAGGATGCTGTGGTGAGTAGCGGAAAGGGAGGGTAGTGGGTGGGTGGTTAGTTACCATTCATTATTCAGACTTGCATTTCATTCCCATCATACCTCCCTCAGAATGCCTTTGTTTACAGTCCCTCCTGTGTAAACTTCCCAGAGTAAAGGGCTGAGTGTCTGATGGCATTGTTTGGGTTATGGTATCTGGGATTTTGATGAATGGCTCCTTATCAAGAATTTCAACCAGTTTTTTTTTTTAAGCCATCTCCCCCTTTTCCCCCACCACTGGATTCTTGAACTTTCCTAGGCTTTATTCTTGGTATACTCCTTCAGTATTCTGCTAGACGGTGTCTGTTTTCTTCAGTCTGCTAAGTCAGTTACCTGTAATCCATCTGCTTTCCAGCTTTCAAAATTGTGCTTACATCTAGAGCAAGCTTGTCTAACCCATGGCCCATGGGCCAAATATGGCCCAGGATGGCTTTGAATGTGGCCCAACATAAATTCATAAACTTGCTTGAAACATTGGCTTTTTGTTTTGCCATTTTTTTTTAAAAGCTTATCAGCTGTTGTTATAATGTTAGTGTATTTTACGTGTGGCCCAAGACACTTCTGGTCCAGGGAAGCTAAAAGAGTGCACATTCCTGATCTAGAGTCTACTATAGTATCCTCTTTGTTTGTTTGTAGTCTCTGCATTTATAAATTATTTATTATTTAGTGTTGGACTTGTAAGAAACACTCTGCTCTAGGCTGCCGAGGAAAGGGTAAGCTGTTGTGGTAAGGCCTTCCCAGGTCGGTGTGCTTGGCACTCTCAGATGTGTTATTCAGGACCTCGTGTTGTGGTTTTTGTTTTTTTATTTTGTTTTTTGAGACAGAGTGTCGTTCTTTCGCCAGGCGCCAGGCTGGAGTGCAGTGGCATGATCTCGGCTCACTATAACCTTTGCCTCCCGGCTTCAAGCAATTCTCCTGACTCAGCCTCCTGAGTAGCTGGGACGACAGGCACACGCCACCATGCCCAGCTAATTTTTGTATTTTATTAGAGATGGAGTTTCACCATGTTGGCCAGGCTGGTCTCAATCTCTTGACCTCGTGATCCGCCCGCCTCGGCTTCCCAAAGTGCTGGGATTACAGGCATGAGCCACCAAGCCTGGCCGTGGTGTGGTTATTTTATTGGATTAGTGTAAGAAGGGCTAGTTTTGTGATTGGTTAAGGTTATTGAAAATTGCCTTTTTAAATTTTTCTTTTTTTGAGACAGAGTCTTGCTCTGTCGCCCAAGATAGAGTGCAGTGTTCCTTTGTTGGCTCACTGCCACCTCTGCCTCCTGGGTACAAGCAATGCTCCTGCCTCAGCCTCCTGAGCAGCTAGGACTACAGGTGTGCACCACCATGTCTGGCTAGTTTTTGTATTTTTAGTAGAGAGGGGTTTCACCATATTGGCCAGGCTGGTCTCCAACTCCTGACCTCAGATGATCCACCTGCGTCCGGTCTCCCAAAGTGCTGGGATTATAGGCGTGAACCACCGCACCCGGCCAAAATATGGTAATTCTAATAGGTCACATGCAGGTGTATTTTTTAAATGGTCTAATATAACATTAAAAGCACTTGTGAAAAATACCATTTTGGTATTTTAACCATAATCTATCCAAAGGCAACATTAAAAAATAATAATAAAAGGAGAATGTGAGGTTTAGGTTTTTAGGATGTTCAGTATTTTTAGTTAAGAGTGTTGTAGTAGTTTGCTAGGGCTGCCATTACAAAATACCACAGACTAGGTGGCTTAAACAATACTTTCCTCATAATTCTGGAGTCTAGAAGTCCAAGGTCAAGGTGTTCGCAGAATTCGTTTCTCCTGAGGCCTTTCTTGGCTTGTAGATACCCGTCTTCTCTGTGTCCACAGTGATCTTCCTTCTGTATGTGTCTGTCCTAATCTTGTCTTTTTTTTTTTTTTTTTTTTTTTTGAGAGGAAGTCTTGCTCTGTCTCCCAGGCTGGAATGCAGTGGCACAATCTCGGCTCATTGCAGCCGCTGCCTCCCGGTTCCAGCAATTTGCCTGCCTCAGCCTTCTGAGTAGCTGGGATTACAGGCGCATGCCACCATGCCCAGCTAATTTTTGTATTTTTAGTAGAGATGGGGTTTCGCCATGTTGGCCAGGCTTGAACTCCTGACCTCAGTTGATCCGCCCGCCTTGGTCTCCCAAAGTGCTGGGATTACAGGCATGAGCCACCATGCCTGGCCATCTTGTCTTCTTATAAGGGCATCATTCATATTGGATTAGGGCTCACCTGTATACTCAGTTTACCTTGGTTACCTCTTTAAGGCCCTATCTTCAAATACAGTCACATTCTGAGGTAATGGAGGCTAGGATTTTTTTTTTTTGAGGCGGAGTTTGGCTCTTGTTACCCAGGCTGGAGTGCAATGTCCCGATCTCGGCTCACCGCAACCTCCACCTCCTGGGTTCAGGCAATTCTCCTGCCTCAGCCTCCTAAGTAGCTGGGATTACAGGCACGCGCCACCATACCCAGCTAATTTTTTGTATTTTTAGTAGAGACGGGGTTTCACCATGTTGACCAGGGTGGTCTCGATCTCTTGACCTCGTGATCCACCCGCGAGTCTAGGTTTTTAACATGTGAATTTGGTGGGTGTTGCGGGACAGAGTTCAGCCCATAACAAATACGTTACTTATGCATCGAAAGGAGTATCATGTCTGATACACTTCGGAAAGGAATGTATTAGGGTGATGAAGTGGAAATAGCTCAGACTAGCTATTTGTAGCTATATGTAGCAGCTATATGTAGGCCTGTTTTGAACTCTAGCCTTGCCTGTTAATAGTTCCTTAAATTCTTGTAACTTCTCTGAGACTTGCTTCCAAATCTGTAATCGGGGGGTAACCATACATCACAGGGTGATGGTAAGAAATGAAAGACAATGTAAAAGTGCTTGACATCTAGTTGACTTTTTTTCTTTTTTTTTTGAGACGGAGTTTTGCTCTTGTTACCCAGGCTGGAGTGCAATGGTATGATCTCGGCTCACCGCAACCTCCGCCTCCTGGGTTCAGGCAATTCTCCTGCCTCAGCCTCCCGAGTAGCTGGGATTACAGTCACACGCCACCATGCCCAGCTAATTTTATTTTTTATTTTTTATTTTTAGTAGAGACGGGGTTTCATCATGTTGACCAAGATGGTCTCGATCTCTTGACCTTGTGATCCACCCGCCTCAGCCTCCCAAAGTGCTGGGATTACAGGCTTGAGCCACCGCGCCTGGCCGACCTTTAAATATTACATTCTTACTGGTCTTTTCTCTCCCCCATTCCCCCAAAGTAGTGCTTTGTATCTTTTTCATTATTTAATATCAGAAAGTGTCAATTTCAAATTTAGACTTATATCGTTTTAAAATTGCTTAGTTTTTCTGTTCACAAGTGATTGACTATCAGCAGTTTCTTAAGATTCAATCTACAAAGAAAAAAAAAGATTAAATCTACAAATGTATTTACCTAGTCTGTTGTCAGAATTTCCCAACATAAATAGTTCAGTTTAACATTTTACGTAACATACTTTAAGTGAAACCTACAGAATTGTAATCTGAGTCAGTGGATACATTTCAAAGGCTCTTGATGTATAAGGACAAGAGCCTTTGCTTTTTTATCAATAAGGTATGAGGATGCCCCTTTTCTACTCTAACATTACTATTTTCTCCTAATTATCAAAGTCTAAAAGGATATCTTGTTTTATTTAACTTTCATTTCTTTACTAGCTAGCTTTAATGCTTTTCTTATCTTTATCAGCCCTCTTTAAATCTTTTATGAATTGTCCTGTTTTTTTTTTTTTTTTTTTTTTTTTTTTGCTGTATCACCCAGGTTGGAGTGCAGTGGCACCATCTCGGTTCACTGCAACTCCTGCCTCCTGGATTGAGTGATTCTCCTGCCTCAGCCTCCCAAGTAGCTGGGACTACAGGTGCCCATCACCATGCCTGGCTAATTTTTTATTTTTATTTTTTGTATTTTTAGTAGAAATGGAGTTTCACCATGTTGACCAGGCTGGTCTTGAACCCCTGACATCAAAAGATCCACCCGCCTCGGCCTCCCAAAGTGCTGGGATTACAGGCATGATCCACCATGCCCAGCCTGAACTGTCCATTTTTAAATTGGGGTGTGTGTGTTTTTCTTATTTATTTGAAAGATCTCTTACCCAATGCTTTTAGATCTGTCCTGTTTAGAAGTTGAAAACTGTTGCTGTTTTCCCAGTCGTTAAACTAGTGGGGTTAGAGCCTTCATAAAGAAGTTAAAACCACAAAGACGAAATGGATTCGCACTTGGTAGTTACCGAAAGGATTCTTGACTCAGATTGATCAAATTTGAATCTTTGTTTTATGGCTTAGTACCTTTAAAACCCAAGGCAAGCTCTTTAACCTGTAAGCCTCAATTTCTTCATCTATACAGTGAAACTAATGATAGTATTTCTTTCTTTTCTTTTTGTTTTTGAGATGGAGTCTCACTCAGTTGCCCAGGCTGGAGTGCCGTGGTGCAATCTCGGTTCACTGCAACGTCCGCCTCCTGGATTCAAGTGATTTTCCTGACTCAGCCTCCCGAGTAGCTGGGGTTACAGGCATGCACCACCATGCCTGGCCAATTTTTATATTTTAGTAGAGATGAACTTTCACCATGTTTGCCAGGCTGATCTTGAACTCCTGACTTCAAGTAGTTCACCCACCTTGGCCTCCCAAAATGATGGGATTGTAGGCGTGAGCCACCATGCCTAGCTGATAGTACTTGATTTCATATGATTATTGTAAGAATTAAGTGAGGCAGTGGTTGTAAAGCCCAGTGCATAGCACTTAATAAGTACACATTGAACTATCAACCATGAGACTAGTTAATGGCTGTGGGAGTAGAACTGTTCATTCAGGGTCCTTTGTTTCTTGGCATTCCTAACCTTTTCACTAGAAACTTCATCAGGACTTAATATAATTTAAATATTATTATCATTTTTGTTTCAAGATAAAGTATATGTTTGCAGCAAATTATAATTATCTTAAGATGATTTCTTGAATACACCTATGTAGTTGGTTTTGATTTTCTAGTTATGTGGTAAGTTTAAACATGGTACAAGATACGATAAACCATATTTAAAGAAGAACTTCTATTGTAAATCGGTGCTGGTTTTCAGTTGAGATCAGTAACTGACCCATGCTCATGACATTGCTTGAGTTTTGCTTTGTACTTGGTTATGTTACAATCACTCACACATACACACTGACTCTTTCTCTCTCGCTCTTTCTGTCTCTTGCTGTCTTCATCAGTGTATCTTGATTTTTTAGGAGATTAAAGCATGTACATTACAAGTGCTGTTTGACCAAAAGATTAGTTTCTTCTTCTTCTTTTTTTTCTTTTGAGACAGAATCCCGCTGTCACCTAGGCAGGAGTACAGTGGTGTGCTCTTGGTTTACTGCAGCCTTCACCTCCCAGGTTCAAACTATTTTCTTGCCTCAGCCTCCCAAGTAGCTGTGATTACAGGTGTGTACCACTATGCTTTAGCTAATTTTTGTATTTTTGGTAGGGATGGGGTTTCAGTATGTTGGCCAGGCTGGTCTTGACCTCCTGGCCTCCTGCCCACCTCAGCCTCCCAGAGTGCTGGGATTACAGGCCTACTTTTGTTACTATAAGCCTTGTCGAACTACTTGACTTTATAAACTATGTACATGTATACTACTTTGATAAATATTAAAATTTTAAAATCATGCTCTAATTTTTAAAAATCATGCTTTGGAATAATGTGATCCACCTGCCTTGGCATCCCACGGTGCTGGGATAACAGGCGTGAGCCTCTGCACCTGGACTAAAAGGCTACTTTTGGTGGTTTTTTTTTTCTTCTCCCTTTTTTGATAGGATCTCTTTCTGTTGCCTAGACTGGAGTGCAATGGCATGATCATAGATCACTGCAGCCTTCTGGACTCAAGGGATTTTTCTGTCTCACCCTTCTGAGTAGCTGGTACTATAGGAATGTGCCTGTGTCACCATGCAAGGCTAATTAAAAAAATTTTTTTTGTAGAGACCAGGTCTTGCTATGTTCCCCAGGCTGCTCTTGGAACTCCTGGCCTCAAGTGATCCTCCCACCCTGGTCTCCCAAAGTGTTTGGATTACAGGTGTGAGCCACTGCATCAGGCCCCAAAGGCTAGTTTTAACTGTTAAGATATTGCTTGGATAAATCCTAAGAAAATTACTGACTTTTTCTTTCTGTAGTAAAATTTAAAGCTAGATTTGTGTATCCCATCTATTTTTAAGTTAGTTTTGGACGTGCATGCTCGTGTGTGTGTGTGTGGGGGGGGGGGTCTTGTTCTGTCACCTAGGCTAGGGTACAGTGGCGTGATCATAGTTCACTGCAGCCTTTAACTCCTGGGCTAAAGCCATCATTCTGTCTCAGCTTCCCAAGTATCTAGGGTTACAGGCATGTGCCACCACACCTGGCTGATTTTTTTTTTTTTTTTTTTGAGACAGAGTTTCGCTCTTGTTACCCCAGCTGGAGTGCAATGGCGCGATCTTGGCTCACCGCCACCTCCGTCTCCTGGGTTCAGGCAGTTCTTCTGCCTCAGCCTCCTGCGTAGCTGGGATTACAGGCACACGCCACCATGCCCAGCTAATTTTTTGTATTTTTAGTAGAGACGGAGTTTCACCATGTTGACCAGGATGGTCTCGATCTCTTGACCTCGTGATCCACGCGCCTCTGCTTCCCAAAGTGCTGGGATTACAGGAGTGAGCCACCGCGCCTGGCCTGATTTTTAAACTTTTGTAGAGACAGTCTTGCTATCTTGCCCAGGCTAGTCTCAAACACCTGGCCTGAAGTCATTCTCTCGCCTCAGCTTCCCACAGTGCTGGGATTACAGATGTGAGCTGTGGCACCCAGCCTAAATTAGATTATAATACATTCACTGCTTGGTTAGCCATCATCAGTAGTACTTTTTATGATATAGCACAACTAAGTGTCAAAAAGGACAGGTGCACACTTTTGTTTTTTATTTATTTGAAGCTTAATTTGAACATTCTTGTTGTCCTTTGAAATAATAGGTTATTCTATTTAGGACTTTTTTTGAGATTTTAGTTTGTTATTTTGTATTTACATTTCAGAGATTAGCAAGTAACTCGATTGCTCTAGGTTCATGTTTTTGTTTTTCTGTCATGCAGATTTTCTTTCCTAAGCCCTGTGGGAAATCAGCTCAATAGGCTGACATCATCCCTATTGTGTATAAAATGTTTAACCCTTTATAGATCATACTTTCATGTCTAATGTTGACCAAAGTATCTTCCGTCTTGTAATCTTTTCTCTTGGGGCTTACATCTGAATTATGTATATTTTTAAATACTGCCTTTTTCCCATTTAAAAATATTTGTTGCTTTTTGGTGATATTTGACTGAATTAAAGAGGAGGATTTGTACTGTTTAGTCTTTTATATACTATTAATATACTCCAATGTTTTATGTTGACACTTGTACAATTTATTTATCTGTTTATTTATTTTGAGACGGAGTTTCACTCTTGTTGCCCAGGCTGGAGTGCAATGGCACTATGCAACCTCCGCCTCCTGGGTTCAAGCGATTCTCTTGCCTTAGCCTCCTGAATGGCTGGGATTACAGGCGCCCACTACCACACCTGGCTCATTTTTGTATTTTTAGTAGAGACAAGGTTTCACCATGTTGGCTAGGCTGGTCTCAAACTTCTGACTTCAAGTGATCCGCCCCCCTCAACCTCCCAAAGTGGATTATAGGCATGAGCCACTGTGGCTGGCCATACTTGTACAGTTTTAAAACATTGTTTTTTCTGGTGGATAAGGCACTCAGTATGTAGTTCTCCTTTGTTTAATAGCTGTCTGGGGCATATTTTCCCACATATTTATTTATCTCCATTTATCAAAGCCCTCATTTTCCTCCTTTATCTCTGCCTGCCTGTTCTCCCTCAGCAAATCATTGACATTTTCCAAAGTTAGGAGAAACAGTAATAACTTCACTGAATAAAAATGGTGAGAGAGCCTGGACTTTAATTATGCCCAGAATACCTCCTAAGAGTGTTATTTTCAAAATCAAAATGGCAAAGGATTTTGGTTTTTATATCTGCCACTGAAAATTTAACTTGTTTAAATTTGAGTTTAATTAGTAGAATGACAGTGTTATTACTCACAGTATGTACTGTTATTAAAAATGCTTTGGCATACATGCAAGTTTTTGCTTATTAGAAGTTTCTACTTGAAACTATAGCACTCACAAAAAGTTTCGAATAAGTAAGATTTAGAATGAGTGACTCCTAAAACCTGATATGCAAAAGGCTGCTGGGTAATAATTTCACTAATTTTATGTAACACATTTGTGATTTCACCATACTCATTTTGTTCCTTATGGTTGATTCTAAGTGATGAACAATGTTTATTTTGATCATTTAAACCCATAGCCATTAGCTATGTAAATTTGTGAAATTCTGTATAGTGATTTCAGTTTTACACGTTTGTATATTGCCTGATGTTCTAATTTTGAAAACTTTACATTTGGTAAATACCAGTGTTTTTATTTTTCTTTTCTTTTTTTTGAGATGGAGTCACGCTCTGTTGCCCAGGCTGGAGTGCAGTGGCTCAATCTTGGCTCACTGCAACTTCTCCCTCTCAGGTTCAAATGATTCTCCTGCCTCAGCAACCTAAGTAGCTGGGATTACAGGAGTACACCACCATGCCCAGCTAATTTTTGTATTTTTAGTAAAGACAGGGTTTCACCATGTTGGTCAGACTGGTCTCGAACTCCTGACCTCATGATCTCCCCATTGTAGCACCCCAAAGTGCTGAGATTACAGGTGTGAGCCACCGTGCCTGGCCCAGTGTTTCTCTTAATGTACTTTTTCACAGTCCTTCTGATTGATTTCAAAGTGTTGTCTTTGAGAATAAACATGACTCATAGCACTTGGGTAGCCACATGCCTGTAATGAGTGCTTCTGTACATTTTGAGGCTGTGGTAGAATAAACATAGCAGTTCCTATCCTTTTTGAAATGGAAGTTTGATACCAGTGTTAAATTTAAAGATGAGCAGAGCTATAGTTTTGGAGAAGAGAAAAAGCACAGTTGTATTTGCAGGTACACTTTTTCTAACTTTCACTGAGTATTTTTGAGTGTTAATGTGTAATTATTAATAAAAGTAATTTTATAGAAGCTCAAGATTTCCATATCTCAATTTATTTCAGAGGTTATTCTTTTAATAATTTAGAAGCTTTAAAATATGTATCTCAGACTCTATAATAAAGAGCGATCTGTATGGGTTAAAAAAACTTTTGAGCTTTTAAAAAGTTACACATCTAATTCTAAGTATTTGCTTAATTATATATTTTTACTTAGGGAGAATGACTATTTGAAGGTTGGGGTTTCCTATTTTGGACAGCCAAGAACCATTAACTAAACAATGTATTGTTTCTGCCATTGATTTGTGGGTACCTTTTACTCCTTTATTATCATTTAGTTCTTTGTGTCACAGTGTAAGTTCTCATTTAGTTCTATTTGGCCATTTGTTCTGTGCTCGTACCTCTTACTGTTGTGGCTGTACTTCATAGTATGTTTTAATATCTGGTCAAGCACGTTTTTTTTTTTTTTTTTTTGGTTGATTTAGTTGTTGAGTAACCTTTATTAGCATGAACATTTTAGGCTACTTATTGAGTTTCTTAAAGAATCAAACTGGTAATATGAGATTGTATTGCACTTACAGATTAATTTTGGTGGAGAAATATTATTCTCTTTGGATTGTTTTGGTTCTTTTAGATAGATGATGATGTCATCAGCAGCAGTGACAGTTTTATCTCTTTGTTTTCAAATATTACACTCTTATTTTTTACAGTGTTAGCCAGTCTGGCACAGTGCTTGATAACATAGTAATATTTGTCGACTTAAGGGAAAGGCTTCTGAAGTTTCTCTATTATTTTATATTCGTTACAGGTTTTTGATACATATAATCTCTGCCAAATTAAGGAAACTCCCTTTTATTCCAGGTTTGCATAGATTTAAAAAATTATTAAGAAGGTGCTTATCTTGTATAGTTTTTTTCTGTTTCTATCGAGATAACCACCTGAGTTTTTTCTTTTAGCCTTTAGTAATTAACAATAACAAAAAACACTGTTGGATTTGATTAGTATTTTTTTTAGACTATAAATTTATAGTGTTGTTATCTGGTTTTGGATTCAATATTATACTAGCCTGATAAAAATGACCTAGTTAGCTTTTGTTCGGACTTTTTGAAACAACTTGTATAAGATTAGAATATTTCCTAAAAGCTTAGTAGAAGCCACCTATTTAAAAAAGTCTCATTTCAGAGTTAGTTTTGTTTTACTTTGTTTGGAGAGAGGCATTGCCATTTTAGTTCCTTTAATCTTTGGATCTATTTTTCAACCTATTTTCTTTCAGTCTATTCAGATCTTCATTTCTTGTGATGATTTGTCATTTTTCTTCTTTTGGGTTTTGTCTTTTTCTGGATGAATCTTACTAGAATTTTATCTAGGCTATTAATATTTACCAATAAACAGCTTTTAGTTTCGTTATCTTCTTAATTGTTCACTTGGACTAGATTTTTATTTATTTATATCCTTTATTATTTCTTTTTGTTTCTTTGGCTTTTCTCTGTTAGGTTTTTCCTTTCTTTTTTTTTTTTTTAAACCTTTTTATTCCTTGATAAAAGCTATATGTTTTCCTTTTAAGGTCTTCCTTAGCTCTAACACATATATTTTCTAAATGTTTCCTGATTTTTGTTGATTTCATTTTTAACATAAAGGTCATTTAATTATACTTTAGTTTCCAAATTTGGGGATTTAAAAAAATTACTGATTTCTGAGTTCATTGTATTATATCAGAACATAATCTGTACACCTTTATGCTTACTACATGGTTTAGTAATATAAATGTTTAGGGTATGTGAGAAAAAGAATGTCTCTCCTGTCCATTGATTGGGATGTAGTATTTCTTTAACCTAAGGAAGCTTAGGTCATTGCTTTCAGGCTTTCTTTTTTTCATTTTGTAATTGGTACCTTCTATTTGTACTGTTCAGGACTTGACTTTTTTGCTCATATTTTATCTGCTTGATCTAACAGTAGTTCTGAACAGAGTTGATTAAGAGTAATTGTTGATTTTTCTCTGACAGTTCTGTTAATTGTTGAATATATTTTAAGGCCTGTTGTTTAAAATGAGTTTGTTTATGGTGGGTAGATATATTCTCTTGTCATTTTCATCAGTATATAGCCTCTTCTTTATGTATTTTTAAATCCCTTTTAATTTGCTTTTTTTTGGGGGTGGGAAATTTCAGACCTGTAAGAATGTTACAAAGAAAATTATTTTGCTCATCAAATAGATTTACTTGTTAATATTCTGTTTTTTCTTTTTCTTCTTTTAAAATGTTTTTATTTTCCAGTATATTTTCCTCTTATGTCTCAGGCCAGAGTGCAGTGGTGTGATCATAGCTTAACTGCAGTCATGAACTCAAATGATCCTCCCACCTCATCCCCTCAAGTAGCTGAGACCACAGTCACACATCACCATGCCTGACTAATTTTTAAATTTTTTTGTAGGAATAGTCTCACCTTGTTGCTCAGACTGGTCTCAAACTCCTGGGCTCAAGCGATCCTCCCACTTCAGCTTCTCAAAGTGCTGAGATCACAGGCATGAGTTACTGTGCTCAGCCTTTTCTAACTTAAGAAGGGAGCTTAGGTTGTTGCTTTTTAGGCCGTTATTAGGTTGGTGCATTTTTTTCCATTAAAAGTGGCAAATCTGCAATTACTTTTGCACCAACCTAACATAAGGATTTAAAACTATAGATTTCCCATCAAACACTATTTTAGCTGCATCTAATTTTTTTTTCTTATTTCTTATTATTTTTTATACAGGGTCTGACTGTCACCCAGGCTGGAGTGCAGTGGCACCAACATGGCTCACTCCAGCCTCGACCTCCTGGGCTCAAGTGATCCTCCTGCCTCAGTCTCCTGAGTAGCAGTCTTACTCATTTTCCATGTGTGTGTGTTGACTGCACCATTTGAGAGTTAGTTACTGTGTTAGTCCATTTTGTGTTGCTCTAAAGCAATAGCTGAGGCTGGATAATTTATGAAGAAAAGAGGTTTAATTGGCTCATAGTTCTGCAGGCTATACAGGAAGTGTGGTGCTGGCCTCTTTTGAAGCCTCAAGGAGATTTTACTTATGGCAGAAGGTGAAGTGGGAGTAGGCATGTCACATGGGGAGAGAGAAGAGGCAGACCCAGGCTTGTTAAATAACCAGCATTCCCAGTTCTCAAGGATGTCGACAGAGCAAGAACTTAGTTATTACTAGAGGGAGGGCACCAAAGCCATTCCTATGGATCCTCCCCAATGATCCAAACAGCTTCCTTCAGACCCCACCTCCAACATTGGGGGTCACTTTTTTTTTTTTGAGACAGAGTCTTGGCTCTGTCGCCCAGGCTGGAGTGTAGCCGCAGGATCTCAGCTCACTGCAACCTCTGCCTCCAGGGTTCAAGTGATTTTCCTGCCTCAGCCTTCCGAGCAGCTGGGATTACAGGCGCCTGGCTAATTTTTTTTTGTATTTTTAGTAGAGACAGGATTTCACTACGTTGTTCAGCCTGGTCTTGAACTCCTGACCTCAGGTGAGCTGCCTGCCATGGCCTTCCAAAGGGCTAGGATTACAGGCGTGAGCCACCACGCCCAGCCAGGAGTCACATTTTAACCTGAGATTTGGTGGGGACAAATATCCACACCATATAAATCACTTAAAGCGCTTTACCCCTCAGTGTAAATAACACAGACATTCTCCTACATAATCACAATATAGTTATTGTATTCTGGAAATTTAATATCATCTAACATACTTTTTTTTAACCCAGATTTTCTTCAATTTCCCAGTGATATTTCTTACTGCCCTTCTTGCTTTAACCTTCCTCCTTCTCTATTCAGGATTCCACCAATACATTTCATTTTCATGTCTCTTCAGTCTCTAGCTTTTTCATTCTTGATGTTGCCATTTTTAGGAGGCCAGGCCAGCTGTTTTGTAAAAGATCTGTCATCTTTAATATGTTTCATTTTGGATTTGTTTCATTGTTTTTGCATGAATGGATTCAGGCTAAACATTTTTTGGTCAGGACTGTTTATTTTATTACCTAGTGATGTATTCTTTTCAGTCCATCGTCTGGAGGCCCCTGATGGCAGTTTTTCCAATATTGGGATATTAAGTTTGGTTATTTTGTTAAGGTAGTGTCCAGCAGATTGCTCCACTTTAAAGACCTCTTTTTCTCTAAGTACTAAGTGGACTGCAGAGTGATGCTTTGAAACTGAATGAATAGCTAACACTATGTAACTCAGTTTTAGCAACCATTGATTTTTTTTTTTGCCTGAATCAAATATTATTGTAGTAGTTTATAATGGTGATTTTTCCATTTCTATTCTTTTGTTAGTTGCCATGCTTCTATAATTTTGTCTTTCTTTATGTTTTACTGGGTGTTAAGATTGCTATTCTAGCTCTCCGTTGTCCTTTACACCTTTTCCCATTCTTTTATTCTTTGTCCCTCCCTCTTTGTCCTGTTTTCCAATAGATGGAGAGAATTTTCTTTCTTTGGTTTAAGAGTTACACATTTTTTTCCATGTATTCTTAGCCATTTGCCCTTAAAACATAGACATGTTCATTCTTGATTCGAAAAACTTACCAATGTCAGTATCTTCTCTTTAATATTAAAGTCAAGTACTTTATTTCACTCTGTGTTCTTGGGCGAGGTCTCTCCTCATCCAGTCAAGTTGATGTTATCTAGGATTTTTCGTTTTTTAAATAATGGCTATACTTTTTCTTTTTTCCCCTTTTCTTTCACTCTCTGCATTTGTGCCTCCCAATTTACTCTCTTTCCCTTCATTCTTTCTTTCTCACTTTCTTATACTATTTACTCTTGGGTCAATTCTCTTTTAGAAGATAGCAGGATATTATATAATTTACTTGATACTCTTTCCAAATGATTAAAGTAATACTTAAAATAAATTTTTGATATTTGTGTATGCAAGGATAGGAATCCTCTTGTAAGTGGAAGAACTCTACCACATGCATGAGGCATTAGTGTGTTAAACACTGAGAAGTGGCTTTAGGTCCAGCTGGGTGCTCTTAGGTAGGTTTCTTCAGTTCTTCACCTTAACGATCTCCTTACCTTGTAAAAGAAGTGAAGAATACTGACTTTACAGAGGTTTTTTGAGGATTGAGGTAATATAGAAGCATAGAACTGGAAAAGAATATTAATATTTGCAAAAAAAGTTAAGCAGAGAGAAACTCTTAAAATGTCATGGATTAGCAAGTAAGAATTTAAATAAAAAGTTAAACAGGTTGATTTATTTCGGGATTTAAATAAGTTAAACAGGTTGATATTCTACTTATACTGATTATATCCATAGAATATGATCTTAGAATGGACCTTTAATAGGCCTTATGATTATCTATCAATATTTTGTTCAGTTTCAGTGTAGCAAAAGAAAAAAACACTCTTTTTTTTCTGGTCCAAGATTCAATTCAGGTGGCACATTGGGTTTCATTGTCACATTTCTTTTTTTCTTTTTTTGAGATACTCTTGCTCTATTGCCCAGGTTATAGTGCAGTGGCACAGTCATGGCTCACTGCAGCCTCTACCTCCTGGGGGTCAAGTGATCCTCCTGTCTGAAGCTTCTGAGTAGCTTGGACTACAGGTGTGCACCACCATGCCCAGCTAATTTTTAAATTTGTAGAAACAGAGTCTTTTTGTGTTACCCATGCTGGTCTTGAACCTGTGGGCTCAAGAGATCCTCTCTCCTTGGACTCTCCAGGTGTTGGGATTATAGGTGTGAGCCACCACGCCTGGCCTTCTTTAGTGTCTTTTAATATAGCACAGTTTCTCAGTCCTTCTTAACATAGATGTTTTTGATGAGTAGACTGTTTATTTTGTCTAACATCTCCCACTTTGGGTTATATTTTATTTCAGTATTGACCTTGTTCCAAGGCACTACCATTATGAAACACGGAGCCTCATGATTTAATATGGTGCTAATGTTTAAATTCTTATATTTTACCACAGGTAGAATACTTGGTTCATGGCAGAAAGAAAACATAAATAATCGGTTATTTTGGGTATATGTCCTACATGTAGGATTGATGTTCAGTATTTGACTGGAAGACTTTTATTGTCTTTTTAAAAAGTATGGGCAAGGCCAGGCGCGGTGGCTCACACCTGTAATCCTAGCACTTTGGGAAGCTGAGGCGGGTGGATCATGAGTTCAAGAGATTGAGACCATCTGGCTAACATAGTGCAATCCTGTCTCTACTAAAAATAAAAAATTATCTGGGCGTGGTAGCACACGCCTGTAATCCCAACTACTTGGGAAGCTGAGGCAGGAGAATCTGCTTGAACCCAGGAGGCGGAGGTTGCAGTGAACCAAGATTGTGCCACTGCACTCCAGCCTGGTATCAAAGCGAGACTCTGTCTCAAAAAAATTAAAAAAAAAGAAAAAGAAAAGAAAAAGTCTGGGCCAAAGAAGGGGAGAGGTGGGAAGGGGATTTATAAGTCTTCTCTCCTAGATCTCATCAGAATGAGAGAAACAGTATACCTAACAGCTGTGGCCACTTGTTCAATTTATTTGCCATTTTTATCCCATTGCTCAGATGTTTTAATTTTCATTTGAACATTTAAAGAAAGGTTGAAGTCTTAAGATGGCAGCTGTGTGTAAGGAGTAGCCTGTCCAACTGCACATGAACAGTAATTTTTAACCCTTTGCTGCTCAAGTTGTCCCTGTATTACCTGATTATGATGTTTGCATTTTGTGGCTATCTGTAAAGTCAAGTTTTCAAAGTTTATTTCTAGAATACATAATTAAAACTTCATAGAAACTCTTACAATGGATTTAGAGCAATGTACATAAGCTAAATCTCTCTTTTCAGGCTTAATCGGAGAAGAATATTTCTAGTCTTTTATTGTTGTTGCATAATTTAAAATGCTATTTGAGGAATATAGTTAAACTTTTTGAACAGAGTACTAGAGTATGAAGCCAGTTTTTCCCCCCTTCCTTCTTCTTAATCTGAAGCTGTTTAGTTTCACTATGGCTATATGTGGTCCTCCTAGTTTTGTAATAAGACTGGTGTAATTTCAGGAACCCTTTTGTTTTAGAGATCAGGACATTGACAACCAGAGAGGGCTAAACTCGAGTCCTGACTCTGCGCTGAGTAAGGGCTAGTTCTGACTGGTAGAAGGGGTTTGCCTGGCAGGCTTACCCTAAGTAAAATATAAGCCCTTGGTTATCACTAAGGGGGGAAAATATCTGAAAATTGGGTTTTTCAATGAAGAATACTTTGTGTTAGACATAGTTGTGTTTCTTACTAGTAATGGGACTTCCAGGGTAGAGTATTAAAATGTACCATGAGCTTTTTGCAGCTAGGCTTATGAGGCCAGTCAAGGAACAAAAAAATAGGCTTCAGAAGAGTCTTTCTTAACAACAAAAAGTTGTGGGAGAGCGTAGAATTTTGTCAAGATGCTGAGAAAATTATAGTTTCTAAATTTTTAACCAAAAAAGGGTCCTCTTTAGTAGTAGGGAAATAATAATAAGAAAAAATGCTTAAGTACAGTTGCAGGCATTGCGTATCCTGAGGAAAAAAGAGGACACTTCTAAAATTAAAATACAGCCCGTAACATTTTTATTTTTTATGAATTGGATTACTCATCATTTTGAATGTTGCCTTCTGCTAAATTACTCCTTTAGCATGAATTAACTGTATTCTTTTTCAGTCATATTCCTAAATGTTAGATGAAATTCATTTAATGTTTTGAACTCTATATTTTTAGCTATACTATAAAGATTACACAGCTGTTGCTTGGAGATGTATTTGAATTACTTGGAGCAGTAGGATCATGATTTGGGTCCTATGCCAGCTGATAGTCAGCTGCTACAAATGAAGAGATCTTAACACATGGGAATAAAAAATTCTTAAAGGGTATGAACATCATATTTTAAAATGTTCTGGGTAGTGTCTGCCCTTGTTATAGGCACCTTAGTATTTGTCATGACATAACACATTTCATGATTAGGAGACTGGCCTTAGGTTTTCTGGTGGAGAGCTGAAAGTGTTCTCCCCTCATTTTGATAGGCATTAGAGTAACTGTGACTAGCTACTTCTGTCAAGATAAACTTCAGCTTTCGTATTTCATTTGATTAAAATTTATCTAAATACTTAATTTGATTCTTCATGCCATGGTTGATTTGGTAGTTTTAAGATTGAGTTGCTCCCAAGCTACAGTTAAATAGTTCTGATACTATATGCGTTTTCTGTATACCTATTTTTCTCTCGATTGCATTGATTCTGTGTTTGTTTAGAGCATATGTAGTTTCTAACCTTCATTGATTGTGCTCTTAGCAAAGTGTCTATAAAGTATTTTGTGCTTATAGCTAAGATATCTATAAAGAGAAACTTCAAGTGCTGGGCGCGGTGGCTCAGGCCTGTAATCCCAGCACTTTGGGAGGCCGAGGCAGGTGGATCACGAGGTCAACAGATTGAGACCATCCTGGTCAACATGGTGAAACCTCGTCTCTACTAAAAATACAAAAAATTAGCTGGGCATGGTGGCGCGTGCCTGTAATCCCAGCTACTCAGGAGACTGAGGCAGGAGAATTGCTTGAACCCAGGAGGCGGAGGTTGCAGTGAGCCGAGATTACACCATTGCACTCCAGCCTGGGTAACAAGAGTGAAACTCTGTCTCAAAAAAAAAAAAAAAAAAAACTTCCAGTACAAAATTGTGTATTATTTTCATTGAAAGTGATCTCTAATAAAGCTTAAAAAGATTAAAATGGTGGTTATCCATGGTTCCTGCCGGGTATTGTGATCCATTTGCTAATTTGACATTCATCAAATGCTTGAGTATGTTTCAAGTATTAATACTGTAGGTAGAGATGATACAGTTCTCAACACTGGGAAGTGTATTGTCTAATAAACAAATTGTTGTAATAGAGTGAAGATCATGCTGTGATAGGATTATCCCTGCAGTTCTGTGGTGCTTGGAGACCTCTCTCCTAGAGGGATATTTTTGGAAGACGGAAGTCACACTGAGTAGACTACTTGAGTGTGAACTGGGAGATAGAATTGAGCAGTAACAACTAAGAAGGTGGTGGAGGAAAGGAAGGATTTTCTTACTTGACATTCAGGAATAGCATGATTAAACAAGTGGAGAGAAGAGAGTCTGTTGCCCCAATGGGAATGATAGGGTTTAATAGATTGTTGTAATGATGTAATTTCATTGAAATTTCCCCAAAACTGAGACTTCGTGCACTGTTTCAAGATGTCCTCACTCAAATTAGGAATAAAATATATTGCACGTGCCTGTCACTTTCACAACCATTTAAGAACAGTTTGTCCTTAGCTTTGAATCTAGCAGGGTGCCAGAGAAGCAATGTGATTGGTTTTCAAGATAACAAGGTCATCTCTGAATTTCTAGCCTCACGCCAACATTTGTGGCAGGCCCACTCATTTCACCTTCTTCCTAAGGCAGATTGAAAAGGGAACTTTTATAGCTGAAAACCATGTAAGAATACTAAGTGGACTTTCAAGGCACATCAGTTTGGTTACTTCTTCAGCAGCTTCCAGCAGTCTTTTGCAAGCAACTGTTGATTGTTAATAACTACACTTTATTGATGTTATCAGAAAAGCACAACATTAAGACCTTCTTTTAGTCAAGCAACTTAAATGTAATACTTACCATTCTACATTCTTTTAACCTTTTGTAAAAGCACAGGACAAGAAATTCCAGAATCTTTTGAATGTCCTGTAGTTCGTAATTAGCTGAAGACAAATAATAAAATTGGGCCGCTCTTTTTCAGATTACGGCCAGTAATTCTCTTTGATTATGCCTGTGCTAAAATTACTTTCTGAACACACTGCCAAAGTGTGTGAAGAAAACATCATATGCCAGTGATTCCCAAATCACTTTTAGCTTTCATCATATTTGTTCTGTTGGTAGTGTCAGCTGCGTGACACTGCGTTTTGTACTTAATCTTTCATTTCTCAAAGCATGCATGAAGTTTTGGTATTTACCTTAAAATTCAGGTTTCCTCTTGCCACAAACACTTGGTACTTTTGGGTTCTCATACTAGGGCACTTGTAGTCCCCCACAGGGGCAGGCTGCTGTGTGCAAGCATATGGAGCACACTATAGATGACAAAAGTGGCCTATCTACCTGGAAGGTCAATTCTACTGAAAGATTTTTGGAGAGAAGATTATGTTAAGATAGGCAGTGTAATGGGGTGAATTATTTTAGTTTTCTTTTTAATTTTAAAAAAAATTTTTTAGATGGAATGTCGCTCTGTCATCCAGGTGGTGCGATCTCAGCTCACTGCAACCTCTGCCTCCCAAGTTCAAGTGATTCTCCTGTCTCAGCCTCCTGAGTAGCTGGAATTACAGGTGCCCGCCACCATGGCCGGCTAATTTTTGTATTTTTAATAGAGATGGGATTTCACCATGTTGGTCAGGCTGGTCTCGAACTCCTAACCTCCTGATTTGCCTGCCTCAGCTTCTCAAAGTGCTGGAATTACAGGCGTGAGCCACCGCTCCCAGCCTGAATTATAAAATACTCAACAATTTTAATGTAAACTGTGAAACTCCTAAGAAATTGTTTGCTTTTTGGGGCAGCTAGACTTCTTTAGTCTGTGTGCGTGGAAGGTCTCCTATGTGCCATCTCTTACGGCATTTTTGTTATGTGATAGTTATAGCTAGTCTAGTCCTTGGACTTAAAGTATTTTGAACTTTGTTTGGCATAGCAAATTTATGCCAAGGTTTTTGTTACAATGGTATTTTTGTTATATGGTAGTTATAGCTAGTCTAGTATTTTTGTGGCATTTTTGTTATATGGTAGTTATAGTTTGTGTAGTCCTTGAAACTAAAGTATTTTGAACTTCATTTGATATAGCAAATTTATGCCAGGGGTGATTTGGTATGTCATGTGTAGGGGCTGAATTCCTGGTCCGTGTCAAGGAACTAGATGCGGAAAGAGCAAGAGAAAGAAATACGTTTCCCCGGCTGTAGTGGGCAGGCTGTTTTTCAGGACAGAATTTTATAACTTATAAAGTAGTTGTAGGCAGGAGTTGGCAGCTGGCAAATGTAAGTATTTGCCAAACTATAAATATCTGGTCTGCAACCATGAATGTCCAAGAAAGGCTCTTGGAAAATTAAGGGTTTCCTTAGGATAGTAGTAAAACCAGGCTTTCCTCAAGTCGTTATATTTAAGCATAAGAAGCAGCAGTTCATAATTGATTTAGTTTGACTAATCTCATGTACCTGAATGTTATATTTATTTATGTTTTATTTCAAGTTTACTTTTAATCCAAATACTAACATATAACAAAAAATTTCTTAGGACTTGAAAAGTACATAAACCTTAAGTTAAAACAGTAGCGGTTAACTTAAATTGAAACAAGAAATTAGAATTGTGTTTCAGTCCGTGGAGTTGTGCTAAACATCGTGAATTCCCAGACTGACAGATAACCACTGTAGCCTGCAATACCCACCACATAAAATGAGTACCCAAGGAAGAGTGAAAATGAAGAGAGCCTCATTGGGATGCACTTGATAGGAAGTTCACCAAGCTCATTCACTAGATAGGGAATTGGTCACGTTCACTCCTCAGATATCAGGACGGCAGAATGGGAAGTTTAGATTTTTGTATTGGTCAGAGGATGGCTTGAGCATCGGGGTCTTTGGGTCTTTGGGTTTGTTTGTCAGCACATCAAATGTTAAGGGGGTACTGTTTGGTAGTGTTGTGTTCACTTGTGGTTCTGCTATTTGCTAAAACCACAGGTGAGCTCAATGCTACCATTTATTTGAGATCTCCATTTACCAACGTACAGTTGCTGCTGATAGTAATGAGTAACATTGCGAGTATCTAACATGTACCAGATACTTGAAGTGCTTCATGTACATGGTTTTATTCTCACAACAGATCCATGAGGTATTACTATTATTATTATACTTTAGAAATCAGGGAACGGAGGATTAAGGAGGCTAAATAAAAACTTGTTTAAGGTCACACAACTAGGAAATGACAGAGCTGGAATGAAATTCACCTAGGTTTAACTCCAGATTCCCATCTTAATCCCCATGCTCTGGTGCTTCTACAGAGACCAACACTCTGCCCTGAAGAATTTATTACTGATGTTAAAAATTTCAGAAAGACATTTGAAGCTTTGTTGAGTTACAGAATGTGTGAGAAAAAAATGGATAGTCCATTGCCAGTGATTCTGATAGCACAAAATATGCTTAGCGAAGTTCTATAATAAAATCATCATTGTCATCTCGTCTTCACTTAAAAAGTGATATAACATTAATAAACTGTCTTTAATAGTTTATCTGAAAATAAGACCAGTGAAGCCAACGGAAATGTAAATCTGTTTGTAAAAGTTCCTAATTAAACTATTCTTAATTTGATTCTCCTATGCAGAAATTGTAGGATGTTATATTTTCTAGGTAATATTTTGATGCTTATTCTTGCTTAGGAAGTAGATTATGGGGCTTCTAGCAGGAGAATCTGGAGGTAGAAAGGCTGTTTGGAGGCTGTTAAAATCTAGGAAGGAAAGACTGCATTAATGCAGTGGCAGTGGAACCGTGGAGGAGGTGTTAGTAGAGACGTTTGGGTGGTAGAATTGACAGGGCTGGAAACTGACATAGCGATGTTGGCGGAGGAGTCGTCTAGGGCAGGCATTCCAGTTTCTAGCTGGGGCCAGACAGTAGGATTTTGGTATTCTTCATCTGGGACAGGGAATAGGGAAGGAGAAAAATAGGTTATATTTTGAGGTGTGTATGATATCTAGGTAGAAACACATACTTCACAGCTGTTATGTGAGTTTGTTGCTCAGAAGAGAAGTATGGACTGTAAATACCTATTTGGCACTTTTTTTTTTTTTTTTTTGAGACAGAGTCTTGTTCTGTTGCCCAGGCTAGAGTGCAGTGGCGCAGTCTCAGCTCACTGCAGCCTCCGCCTCACAGGCTCAAGCAATTCTTGTGCCTCAGTGTCCTCTGAGTAGCTGTGATTACAGGTATGTGCCATCATGCCTGGGTAATTTTTGTGTTCTTTTTGTTGAGACAGTGTTTCACCATGTTGGTCAGATATTGAACTCCTGGCCTCAAGTGGTCTGCCCTCCTTGGCCTCCCAAAGTGCTGGGATTACAGGTGTGAGCTACCACGCCTGGCCCCTGTTTGGCACTTTTTAACAGGTATTAGTTGAAATGGTGATTATGGACTCTGTTTAAACCTTAGTGGGGTGTGTGTGTGTGTGTGTTGAGCGGTAAGGGGAAATTAGTCACTACAGCATCTACCAAATTTTATTTTCATCTATATGTTGTTTCTCTCAACCCATTTGATTTTAAATTCTTAGAGTTCTTGCTTCAATGAATATGGAGAAATAAAACAGGCCTCTCTTTTCACCTCTCAAGAACTGTGTGCATAATTAGTTCTTTTATTAGATAAAGCTGCATGAGGAGTGCACACATGGTTAATTTTCCCCTCAACATTTTATTATGAAAAATTTCAAGAATACAGAATAGTTGATTTTTTTCATTAACATATGTATACCCACAATCTAGAGCCTACTATTAATATGAACATTTTACTATTATTTGCTTTATCACACATCTGTCTCTCCATCATTCTCTGTATACAGTTGGCTCTCTATGGGTTTCATGGATCAAAAATATTAAATAACAGTGCCACAGTAATACACATAAAAATACAATGCAGTATAACAGTTGTTTACATTGTATTATGTATTATAAGTAATCTAGAGATTTAAAGTATACCAGAGGATATGTATAGGTTATATGCAAATACTATACCATTTTATATAAGGGACTTGGGTATTTGCAGATTTTAGTATCTGTGAGAGTCTGCAGCCAATCCCTCCTAGGATACCGAGGGCTGACTGATCTTTTTATTTATTTGGATGCATTTCTAAATAAAAAGTAAGTTGTAGTCATCAGCACGCTATTGCCTAAGTATGTCAGTATTTACATCATTACCTAGGGTTCAGTAATGCTTATTTTTTTCCTTTTGTCATAAATAAATATATGTGCGTGTGTGTGTGTGTGTGTGTGTGTGTAAATGCACAGATCATTGGGCAAGTTTTGACGGATGCAAACATGTATAACTCAAAACTCCTTTCAAGATTACAAAATGTTCTGGGGGTGATGGCAGAATTCACTGAAGCCCCTTCTCATGTCACTCCTTGCTGCTTCCCCTGCTGTCCATACTATTTTATTTCTACTGTGGATGAGCTTTTTTCCCCCTGTTCTAGATTTTCATATAGGAATAATAAAACGTAGACTCTCGTGTAAGGCTTTCTTCACAGCATAATGTTTTTGCAATTTATGATGTGATGTAGATCAGTTGTTTGCTTTTCTTGTTTTCTGATGAATCTTTGTGTGAATACACCACAATTTATCCATCCTCTTGTTGATGGATACCTGGGCTGTTTCCAGTTTTGGGCAATACCTAATGCTGAAATTGACTCTTCAGAGGGTAGGTGTTTGTTTAATTCTGTAAGAAACTGCCAACTTTTCTTTCAAAGCTTGTTGAAACATTTAATACTCTCACCATCGGTGTGTGGGAGTTAAGGTTAAACCACGTTTAACATAAACATTCTTATGGTTATGTAGTGACATCTTATTGTGAGTTTTAATTGGCTTTTCACTGATGATGAATGATTTAGCACAAATTTATTGAGCATTTATATAACATGTTTTGTGACATCTGTTCAACTTATTCGCCTGTTTTATTGATTGTTGGTCTTTTAATTATTTAGTTGTATAAGAGTTTCAGAAATCTTGGATTCATGTCAGATTTATGTTTTGCAGATTTTTTCTTCCCCTGTGCCTTGCCTATATATGCATTCTCTTCCTTTTTCCCTCCTCCCTCTCTTTCTTCCTGTAACAGCTTTATTGAGAGAAAGTCTATATATTTTGTGCATTTTTATGGGAGAAAATTTTAATTTGCCTATTTTTTCCTATGATTATTGAGAAAAACTTTTGCCTACCCCCAATGATGATATTCTCTGAGGTTTCCTTCTCCAAGTTTATGAGTCTAGCTTTTATGTTTTAATCGACATCTTAATAATTTTTTTGTACGGTATGCGGTATGCCTTGAGTTCTTTTTCTGCATGTATATCCCATTGTTCCAACACCACTTATTGAAAGACTATCATTTATCCACTGTGATGTCTTTTTAAAAAATTAGTTGTCTTTGTGTTGATTTCTAGACTCTGTCCTGTTTCATTGATTTATTTGTCTGTTTTTGAGGCCACTACTGTACCCTCTTAATTGCTGTACCTTTGTAATCTTGAAATCAGATACTGTTAGCCTTCTATCATTATTTTTTTTTAAAGTTGTTTTGAATATTCTGTGGTCTTTGCATTTCTATATGAATTTTAGAATTAGTTTGTCAATGTCTACAAAAATGCGTGATGAGATTTTCATTGTGATTGTATTCAACCTATAGATTAATTTAGGAGAGACTTGATTCTTAACAACATTGAGCCTTCCAATCCATGAACATTGTATATGTTTTTATTTAAGTTTTTAAAATTTCTCTTACCAGGATTTTTTTAGTTTTTAGCATAGAGATTTTATGCATAATATTATTAAGATTTTCTTTTTTGGGCGCTATTGCCAATGGAAGTTTTTTTTTTTTTTTGAGATGTTGTCTAGCTCTGTCATCCAGGCTAGAGTGCAGTGGTGTGATCTTGGCTCACTGCAACGTCTGCCTCCCAGGTTCAAACTATTCTCCTGCCTCAGCCTCCCGAGTAGCTGGTGCTACAGGCACGTGCTACCATGCCCGGCTAATTTTTTGTATTTTTAGTAGAGATGGGGTTTCATCATGTTAGCCAGGATAGTCTTGATCTCCTGACCTTGTGATCTACCCACTTTAGCCTCCCAAAGTGCTGGGATTACAGGCATGAGCCACTGTGCCTGGCTGTAAATGGAATTTTTAAAACTTTATTTTTTCAATTTGTTGTTGCCACTATATTAAAAAAATGCAACTGATTTTTAAAATTAAACTTGAATCCTGCGACCTTGCTAAATTCACGTACTAGTTTGCTGCTTTGTAGATTCCTTAGGATTTTCTATAACCAATAACTTGTCATCTGCAAGTAGAGGCTATTTTTCCTGTCTATCTTTCTGTCCTTTCTTTTTTTTCTTTTCTTTCTTTGCCTTAGTGCAAAGGCTAGGACCACCAATACAGTGTTTAACAGAAGTGGTTAAAAAGAGCATCCTTGACTTCTACCAGACCTTAGGGGGAAAGGAGTTCAGTATTTCAAAATTAAGTATGATGTTCTAGATATTTTTGTATATGACCTTAATCACATTAGGGAAAATAACTTCTCTTTTTACTTTTTTGAGAGTTTTTGTCAAGACACATGTTGCATTTTATCCTTGCTTTTTCTGCCCCCCCCCCTTTTTTTTTTCTGGAGACAGAGTCTCACTCTGCTGCCCAGGCTAGAGTGCAGTGGCGCGATCTTGGCTCGTTGCAACCTCCTCCTTCTGGGTTGAAGCAATTCTCCTGAATAGCTGGGTCTACAGGTGTGTGCTAACACGCCCAGCTAATTTTTGTAATTTTAGTAGAGGTGGGATTTCATCATGTTGGCCAGGCTGGTCTCGAACTCCTGATCTCAAATGGTCCACCTGCCTTGGCTTCCCAAAGTGCTGGGATAACAGGGGTGAGCCACTATACCTGGCCTTTTTCTGCATCTTTTGCCTTACATTGTTTTTCTCCTTTATTCTGTTATGGTGAATTACCTTGATTTTCAGATGTCAAACCAATCTTGCATTACTGGAACAAACCCTACTTTGTCATGATGTATTATTATTTTAATAATTTTAATAATAATACTTGATGCCTGGGCTCGTTTGTGATGTCCAGGCTGGTCTTGAACTCCCAGGTTCGAGTGATCTGCCTTGGCCTCTCAAAGTGCTGAGGCTAATACTATTTTGTTAAGAAATTTCACATGTATATAATTAAAGAATAATATAATTTTCTTTATTTGTAATATCTTTATGTGGCTTTGGTATTGGGATCATGCTAGTCTCATAAATCAAGCTGGAAATGTTTTTTTTTTTTTATTTTTTGACAGTTTTTATAATATCGGGACTGTTTTTTCCTGAGCTATTTGACACAATTCACTAGTGAAACCATGTGCCTGGAGTTTCATTTGTGAGGAGCTCTATATATCAATTTCTTTCTTCTTTTTCCCTTTTCCTTCCCCCTCCTCTTCCCCTTCTTCTTCCCTCTCCTTCTCCTCTCCACCTTTTTTTGGAGAATATCTAACTCTCTTCCAGGTGGGAGTGCTGTGGTATGATCTCAGATCACACCTTCCAGGTTCAAGTGATTCCTGTGCCTCAGCCTTGAGCTCCTGGGCTCAAGCGATCCTCCTGCCTCATCGTCCCAAGTAGCTGGGACTACAGGTGCAAGCAATGATGCCTGGCCAATTTTTACATTTTTTTTTTTAAATAGAGATAGAGTGTGACCTTGTTGCCCAGGCTGGTCTCAAACTCCTGGGCTAAAACAATTCTTTCACCTTGGCCTCCCAAAGTTCTGAGGTTACAGGCATGAGCAACCATGCCCATTCTTTTCTATCTTAAGAACAAAGCTCAAGTCTGCTTTTAGACCTTTCTTTTCTTACATATGCATTTACAACTATAAATTTCCCATTAAACACGGCTTTAGCTGCATCTCATGATTTTTAATTAATTTATTATTTTTTTTTTACACAGGGTCTCACTCTGTTGTCCAGGCTGGAGTGCAGTGGTGTTATCTCAGCTCACTGCAACCTCTGCTGCCCAGGATCAAGTGATTCTCCCACCTTAGCCTGCTGAGTAGCTGGGATTACTGGCGCATGCCATGACCACCTGGCTAATTTTTGTATTTTTAGTAGAGATGTGGTTTCACCATGTTGGCCAGGCTGATTTTCAACTCCTGACCTCGTATGATCCACCCACCGGAGCCTCTCAAAGTGCTGGGATTATGGGCGTGAGCCACTGCTCCTGGCCCTTTTACCCTTTAATTCTGTCAATTTTTGCTTTATGTATTTAGAGACTGTGATTAGGTGGTTGCACATTCAGGATTGTTATTTGTTTCTGATGAGTTGACCATTTTATAATTTTGAAAAGTTCCTCTGCTTAAAAGTCTACTTCATATGATATAATGTATCAGTTCTGATATTAATATATGCATACTGTTTTCATGGCATATAATTATTTGTTTATTTACTTTGTTCCTTTTTTTAATGTTAGTTGAAGATCTTGTTGTTTACCAATGTTTATTTACTTTGAACCTACCTGTCTTCTGTATATTTAAAGTGCAGCTGTAATTGTGGGCAGCATGTAATTGAGTCTTTACTATTTAATGTCTTTTAATGAGAGTGTTTAATCATTAACATTTGATGTAATTATTGGGAGGTTGGACTTCAGTCTACCATTTTAATATTTTTATTCTGTTTCTTTTTTGTGTGTCTGTTTTCACTCCTCTTTATTCCTTTCCTGCCTTTTGGGGGAATAAATTGAATACCTTTAGAATTCTATTGTTTTTCTGCTGACTTTTTTGCTATGCCTCTTTGCATTTTCTCTCCCCCCCTTCATCTGTTGCTTTCACTCTTTACCATTTACTTAGAATTAATGTTGTAGCAGTTTGCATAAAATGTAGAAACCTTGCAACTCTCTAGGTTTGTTCCCTCCAGTTTATTTTGCTGTACTTGCCTGATATATCCTATCTGCACAGTTTGAAACTACTTAAGATAATGTTACAAGTTTTACCTTAAATAAACACATCTAATTTATATTTACCCTGTATTTTATGTTTTTGTTTTTGAAACAAGAGTCTTGCTCTGTCCTCTATGCTGGAGTGCAGTGGCACAGTCTGGTCTCACTGCAGTCTCTGCCTCCGGGGTTCAACCGATGCTCGTGTCTCAGCCTCCCAAGTAGCTGGGATTACAGTTGTGCACCACCACGTCTGGCTAATTTTTGTATTTTTAGTAGAAATGGGGTTTCACCATCTTGGCCAGACTGGTCTTAAAGTACTGGCCCCAACTAATCTACTGCCTTGACCTCCCAAATTGCTGGGATTACAGGTGTGAGCCACTGTGCCCGGCCTATATTTACCATTTTTGATGTTCTTCATTTCTTACAGACTATTTGAGTGTCTGTCTAGTACCATTTTCTTTCAACTTGAATAATTCTCTTTACTTTCTCTTTTTCTGAGACAGAGTCTTGCTCTGTCGCCCGGGCTGGAGTACAATGGTACAGTCTTGGCTCAGTGCAACCTCTGCCTCCTGGGTTCAAGTGATTCTCCCTCCTCAGCCTCCCAAGTAGCTGGGATTACAGGCACCTGCCATCATACTTAGCTAATGTTTGTATTTTTGTAGAGACGGGGTTTCACCATGTTGGCCAGGCTAGTCTTGAACTCCTGACCTCAGGTGATCCTCCCGCCTCAGCCACCCAAAGTGCTGAGATTACAGACATGAGCCACTGCGCCTGACCTCTTTTTTTCTTAAAATATCTTTATTTGCCTTAATTTTAAAAGAGTATTTTCCCTGGATGTGGAGTTTTGGATTGGCAGCTTTATATTTGAGCTCTTTAAAGACGTCATTTTACTGTCTCTGCTCTCTTTTGTTTCTGCAGTACAGTATGAAGATGTCTGTGGTCATCCAATTTATGGTTCTTCTGTATGTAAAGTTTCATTTTTCCCTAACCATTCCAAGTATCTTTATCTTTGACTGGTATATACCTACTTGTGGTTGTTTTTAGATTGACTATGTTTTGCTTTTTTTGCAGAGAGTGAGGAGTTGTCCCAGACTCTTACATGTAACAGTATGTTAGATCCAGTGATCCCACAGATCTGTACAACTTGGTTGGACTCAAACAGCAAATTTTGTCTTTTAGACAGTGGGTCATATTTTGGTTTAGCTCTTTTAGTTACTTGGAAACCACCGTAACATGAGTAGATCAGGGATCATCCAGAGATTGAAGCAGAGTTTATATACAGAATTTGGGGTTCCCTCCTGCGCACTTGCTTATTTTCCTTCCAGGAATATCCTCATTTTGCAGCAGCTGTGTATTGCCCTGAACTCTATCTTCTTATCTTTAAGCTAGAAAGGCTGTGAGGGTTTCTGTTGGAGTTTTAGCTCTCCCATGTAGCACAGACCAGGACCAGTTGTCAAGCTAAAAGCTGTAAACATCAGAGAACCCTCCCCACATTATTCCTTTCTTGTAAGAGTTGATTCCCTTCTTGTCATTCTCCAGTGCCTTCATGTATTAGTCCCTTCTTTCGCTGCTATAAATAAATACCTGAGCCTGGGTAATTTATAAAGGAGTTTAATTGGCTTACGGTTCCATAGGCTTTATAGGAAGCATGATGCTGGCTTCTGGGGAGATCTCAGGAAATTTACAATCATGGTGGAAGGCAAAGGGGGAGCTGGCATTTACTGTGGCTGGAGCAAGAGGGAGAAGGGGAAGGTGCTATATACTTGTAAACAGCCAAATCTCATGAGAATTTACTATCATGGGAATAGCACCAAGGGGATGTTGCTAAACCATTCATGAAGAACCACCCTTGTTATCCAGTCACCTTGTGCCAGGCCCCACCTCCAACATTGAGGATTACAATGACATGACATTTGGGCAGGGACACAGATCCAAATTGTATCACTTCATATAGTTGTTCTATAAATTTTATCCAGAGATGAGGATTGCTTGAGCTCAGGGGTTTGAAAACAGCCTGAGCAAGATAGGGAGATCCCATCTCTACCCGCCCCCCCAAAAAAACATTAACTGGGTATAGTGGTGTGTGTCTGTGGTCCCAGCTACTTGAGATGCTGAGGTGGGAAGATCACTTGGGCCTGGGAGGTAGAGGCTGAAGTGAGCTGTGATTGTACCCCACTGCACTCCAGCCTGGGTGACAGAGTGAAAACCTGTCTCGAAAAAAATTTTTTAATTTTAATCCAGAGTTTTCAGTTTTATCTATGGGAGGGTCATTTGGAAAGGTGGCCATTACTTGGCCAGAAGCAGAACCCTCCCTGCTTAGATTTTGAGAAAAACAGATTGAGATCTTACAGTATTCTGCTTCAGTTTTTCTTTCTTGAGCTCATATTGTACTTGTCTTTTGCTGACACCATTCATTCATTAAAATTAATAATCTTGCAGAGTGATAATATAAAAAGTCAATGTGGTTCACCCTCAACCAACCCCATCTCTCATCACCCATTTTTATTTCCATGTCTGTCCTAACTTGGCTCTGTCTGGTGCCTTTATAGCTAAAATTAGCCACACTTGGTATTTTTAACTCTATTGTGCTTGGAAAGTATTTTGAGAGGCTTTGCCATATAACTTCATGAAAATAATGTGAGGAAAAGAACTATAGGAAACAGGTGAAATAATCTTTTCAGTTGCTAAGAAAAGTTTCTTATTAATGGGAGAATTTACTAAGGAAACTATGTGTTGCCAAGTGAAGAGTTTTTTTTTTGTTGTCTGAGACCATTTCTAGGTGTCTATACTTTTTGTGAACTCTCGTGCTATGAAGGTTTAGGTTTGCTGGTGCAGTGGGAATTGATCTTTGAAAATTACAAGTCCACATAAAAAAAAGATGGATGGCTAGATGAAGAATCTGAGCCCTGTGTGCCTATATGTGTGCTAAAAGCTATGGAGCTTATGAAATCTAAGGTAATCTTGGCTTATTTTTTTTTTTTGAGATGGAGTCTCGCTCTGTTGCCCAGGCTGGAGTGCACTGATGGCGATCTTGGCTCATTGCAACTTCCACCTCCCAGGCTTATGTGATTCTCCTGCTTCAGCCTCCCAGGTAGCTGGAATTACAGGCATGTGATACTACACCTGGCTAATTTTTGTATTTTTAGTAGAGACAGGGTTTCACCATGTTGGCCAGGCTGTTCTCAAATTCCTGACGTCGAATGATCTACCCACCTTGGCCCCCCAAAGTGCTGGGAATTACTTGCCCTCCCAAAGTGCTGGGATTGAGCCGTCGCACTTGGCTCAATCTTGGCTTGTAAGACGTTTAAGGTCTTGAGGTCAGGCAAGAGGGAGTGAAGGGATGATACATTATTTATAGCCACACAATAAATTATACCAACAGTTTTAGTGGCTTAAAATGGCACATCTTTTTTATCACAGTTTCTGAGGGTCAGGATTCTGGGTTTGGCTTAGGTGGATCCTCTGGCTCAGGGTCTTTGACAAATGCTGTCAATATGTTGGCCAAGGCTGCAGTCTCAACTGAAATCATGGGGGGCGGGGTTGAGGATCTGTTTCTAAGCTCATTCACATTAATTGGTTGGATTTAGTTGCCTGCCAGCTGTTGGACTGAGGGCCTCCATTTCTTCCTGATAATTGTCATGTGTATGTCTCCATAAGGTGGCAAACTATATGGAAGCCAGAGTCATTTTGTAAATTAACCTTGGAAGTGACATTGTGTGTGTGTGTGTGTGTGTGTGTGTGTGTGTGTGTGTGTGTTTATTATTTTTTTTTGCCGTATTCTGTTCAGTAGAGGCAAGGCTCTGGTCATGAGTACCAGGAGGTATGGAGATCATTAATAGAGCTGTGTTTTTTTGTTGGTGAGTTGAGGGTATGGGGAAGAAGAAGACGAAGAAGGTATAAATTTTTATTTCTTACAGTGTATACTTAGAGTAGGAGCCAGAATCACACAGTAGGGTGAGAAATTTCAAAAGCAAAGTTTACCACTAGGAAGCTATGGGATGCCTTACAAGAGAACAGCAAAGCATCTGAATTAAAGGAATGTAGCAAAACTTTAAACATTGAAAGGGTATTTTTCTGTACTTTCAGGTTGAAGTTTTATCTTAATTTTCTAGTCAGTATTTTTCTACACTGACTTGGTTGAAAATATTCACGACTGAAATTATATTATTTCTTTTTACCTATTCTTTTTGAAAGATGGGAAGACTTATTCTTCGAATTGGCTAATAGATTTCAAAGTTCATATGCTTCCTGTAATGCGTTAAACTCTTACATTGTGTAGTAATAAAATTGGAGTAGTTTAAAATAATGGAACAGTAGCTGCTGTTCTATTCTTCATGCTTGTGTGTGCATGTCTGTGTCTGTCTGTATCTATAGTTTGATGTCTAAAATGTTTCCCACAGATTTTGTCTTTCATGTAATTCTTTGAAGAAAGTTGAGATTCTTTCTGAAGAAAACTTTCCCTGGAATATTAATTTTATGAATAAGTTTCTTCCTATTGCCTTAAAATCTGATATTCTAGACATATTTTTGTTATAAGTTAACATTATATTTTCAGTAATGAAATCTTTTAAAATAAACCTTGGTTATTTCTTAAAAATATAAATTTCAGCAAATAAATTATTTCCTCTTAGCTTCAAATTAAATATAAAGTATAATGTGGAAATAATAGAAAATATGTGAAGAGGTAATTTTGTGGAACTCTAATATTGTTGGGAGTCAGAAGCTAACTTTCTTTTTTGAGTAGAGTGGTTGCAAGTCCAGACCTGGAAGCAGACTGGCTGCTTTGAGTCCCATTTCTGCCTCTCCCTACAGTATGTTCTTAGTCAAGTTAATTCACTTCTTGTGTCTCAATTTCCTGTCTGTAAAATGGGAACATTAATGGTACCTACCAAATAAATTTATTGAAGAGATAAGTGAATTAATAAAGGCAAAGCACATAGAACTGTATAGGACACTTAGTGAGTACTATATACATATCCTTATTTTTTTACTGTTAGTAGTAGTATTAGTATCACAATACTGGCTTAGTAATTACTTATGCCACTTAATTGTCTCTGGGGTTTAGGTCTTTCATAATGTAAATCAAGAGATTGGATTCTTTATGACTGACTAACTGGGGACCTGTTAGTGTCTGTTGGATAGTAACCCACTGATACATTTTTCCTCATCGATTTTGTTAGGATTTTTTGTGCCTACAGTTAAACAATACCCTGAAATATAGGGTCTTAAATGTTTGTAGACAGTTGTAGAGTGCATTCTTCTGAAACAGTTGGTTTTAATTTTTTCAAGTAACATTTGCTTTATCTTTGTTAATTAGTCTTTCATATTCCAAGAAAGAGAGCATTGCTTGCATTTTCTCCTGTGCTGCCTAGCAGCAGGCCAAGTCTTCATCAGTATGTCGCCAGCTAGAGTTGCACACACAAAGCAGGTTCCTATCCTAGATACTCTCAATCTTACTAGTTTGTTAATCTTTCTTTTCTTCTTTTTTTAAGAGATAGTGTCTCACTCTATTGCCCAGGCTGGAATGCAGTGGTGCAATAATAGCTCACTGTAACTTTGAACTCCTGGGCTGAAGTGATCCTTCTACTTCAGTCTCCCAAGTAGCTGGAACTATGGGTGCACACCTGGCTAATTTATTTTATTTTTTATTTCTTGTGGAGACAGAGTCTCACTTTGTTTTGTCCGGGCTGTTCTCTAACTCCTGGGCTCAAGTGATCCTCCTGCCTTTGCTGAAGTGCTAGGATCATAGGCCTGAGCCACTGTACCCAGCCTGTTAATGTTTCTTTGTATTTTTTTCTGTCTCCACAAGCTTTTATAAGTTTTACAAGTTTCTCTGTCTCCCTTGTGGTTCTAAGACTAGGAAAATTGTGCATTCTTACTGTCTTTATCATTCTTCTGTCTCCAGGTGTGTTACAGAGAGGGACAGGTTCTTTTTATCGCCTGAGGCACATTTAGTACATTTGGCAGATTCTATACTTGTTTAAGTAAGAGGCATTCATGATTAAGGTCAAATAGTACCACAAGAATTATTGAAAAAATATTTCTTCCACTGTTCCTAAGCACACACATGTAGTAGGTACCTTCTCTAAAGTACTTTTTTTGCATATCATTGTATTTAACTTAACGCTTTTCCCTCTTTTAAGAGATTTTTTCATCCTGCAGAGTGACCCAACAGATTTGCTGAATGAAATGTTTTCTTTTCTTTTAAAACGTGCCGTCTTGCTTTTGATGATCATTTAGACTGCGATTTTCTTTGGTGAATCTGATCAGTTACCCTAAACTGCATTTGTACTTTGAATGCAGATGTTGTAGGATAAAGAGTTTAATAGTGCCATATTGATATTTTTACCTTTTATTTATTATTGCTATTTCTTGGTAAGATGAATGAAACAGAACCATGTGGTCTTTAGAGGAAGTTTTGCTTTTCTGCATATTTGGTGCTGCTGCATTCCAGATGGTTTTCTTGCCTTGCAGAAAATAACTCTATAGGCTGACGTTTTTTGCATCTGCTGTTTGTCAGTGGCATTCACAGTGCTTTTGTTGTATTCCTCAATCTCTCTGCCATTGTGGCAAAACCTAATTGTAACTAGCAAGCGGAATTTTTCCCTTGATTCTTAGCAATATTTCTTTCTTTTTTTTATGGAATGGCAAAGGAGGTAAGTTTCTAATTTGGTCTGCTGGTGATAGTGGTTGGTTAATTGAAATAAAGTTTGGTATCCTTAAAAATGACATATAACTTTAAATACTTATTATTTATTTATTTTTGGAAGCTTTAACTGATTTTATTTTCTTTTTTGAAATAGGGTCTTAACTCTCACCCAGGTTGAAGTGCAGTGGCACGATGTTGGCTCAACGCTCCAGGGATCCTCCCATCTCAGCCTCCTGAGTAGCTGGGACCACAGGTGCCTGCCACCCTGCCCGGCTAAGTTTTATATTTTTTGTAGAGACGGGATGTTGCTGTGTTGCCCAGGCTGGTCTTGAATTCCTGGGCTCAAGCAATTCACCTGCCTCAGCCTCCCAAAGTGCTGGGATTACAGTCGTGAGCCACTGCGCCTGGCCCAGAAATTTATTTTCTCACAGTTCTGAAGGCTGGAAGTCTGAGCTCAATGTGCTGGCAGGGCTGGTTTCCTCTAAGGCCTCTCTTGTTGGCTTGCAGATGGCCGCCTGCTTGCTGCCTCTTCATATGGCTGTCCCTCTGTGCATTTGCTCCTGTGGTGCCTCTCACTCTTTAAATACTCTAGTCTGTGTTATATGTGTTAATTCTCCAATCTTTTGCTGTAAAGCTTTTTCTTCAGTGTTAGTCTGGTGAGGAGAACTCTATATTCTTTTCCTTCCTAAAGCATGCCCCAGCAAATAATGACGTTTCAGCTTTGGTTTCTTTGAAGTCGAGAGAGAACTTAGACATGTGCAAAGCATTCTGAATACAGAACTCTGCTAGACTTGTATGATCCTTTTAGTGCCTACCTTGATAAAAATTTCTCAAAACATTTAACTTAATTTTTATAGGATTTCTGTATACTCACATCATATCAATTTATATAATATTTAGGTTGCAGACTTACAAGTACATTTATAGTGAATACATTTGGTCACAAACAAAGCCAATTCTCTTTTGTTTGTTTGTTTTGAGACAGAGTCATGCTGTGTCACCCAGGCTAGAGTGAAGTGACATGATCATGGCTCACTGTGGTCTTGAACTCCTGGCTCAAGTGATCCTCCCACCTCAGCCTCCCGAGTAGCTAAGACTGCAGGCCCGTGCCACCATGCCTAGCTGATTTTTAAATTTTTCATTTCTGTAGAGATGGGGGTCTTGCTGTGTTGCCCAGGCTGTATAGCTGATTCTCAAGTACCATCTAACCTCTGGGAGCAGAACAGTGCAGAGTGATTAGAGTAGTTGAGAAGCTCTGAGCATTTAGAGTGCTTGTGGTATGGTTTATGGATGGGAAGGGGAAGAGTGGAGAGATTGTCCATTTGGGTGTTGGAGGTCAGAAAAGGAAGCTTTCACTGTCAGATTTCAGAGCTCTTACACCAAGTTTACAGATTTTTGCTTTTCACTCTTGGTATCACGCACCACTTTTCAGGCCACTTCTCTCACAAATCTTTAATTAGGACAGATACATTGCCAATCCTTCATGAATTTAACATCTGATATTGGTAGAGGTGTTATGTACCATATATTGTGAGGGCACAGAAAATAAGTTTTTGTTTTGAGGGGAGTATAAAAACTTTCAAGAAGAGATGACTTTCTAAATTCTGAAGTATAGGCCAGAATTAGAAGGTATCTGGGAAGAGGAAAATGGGGCAGATAATGTGGTCAGGAAGAGGGGAAGGCATGCACAAAATTGTGACTACATGAACTTGTACAGCCTAACTGGTCTATAGTTTTGTACTGTTTTGAACACCAATGTGCTGCGAGCACTAGGATGGTAGAATAATGTCTGGGATACATTACATGCTTAGTAAGTATTTTAAAGTAAGAATGAATGTTGAGGAAGACGGAGGCCAAACCATAGTGGACCTTGTACATGATGCTATGAAGCCAGTGTTTATCCTGAAATGAGTCTTTGAGGTATCTTAACCAGAAGAGTGACATGATCAAATTTTATTTATAAAATTATCCCTCTCAAATCATTGGGAGGGGAGAATACGATTGCAGTGAGAGATACCATTAAGGAGACTGTTGAAATAATCCAGTTGAGGAACTAGGGAAGGCCCTAATTAAAGCTTTTGAGCATTGTGAGCAAAAGGTACTGATGCATTGCAGGAGTCTTTTGGAAATAGAATTGACCTTGGTGACTGTGTGTTTGGAGCAGTGAGGGTAAGGGAGAATTTTTTGGAGTGACCCCTACATTTGTAGGATGGTGATTCCAGAGTGGCGGTGCTGGTGCTGTGGACTAGGAAAAGGTTCTTGGTTTTTAACACAATATATGGCACATGGTATTTATTGTTCACTTTCCTATTTGAGAAAAATATGTTTATTATTCCTATCTGAATGTACAATCTTTATTTTTTAATTTTTTATTTTTATTTTTGGAGACAGTGTCTCACTCTGTCACCCAGGCTGGAGTGCAGTAGGCATGATCTCGGTTCACTGCAACCTCTGCCTCCTGGATTCAGACAAATCTCATGTCTCAGCCTCCCAAGTAGCTGGGACTACAGGCATCTGCCACCACGCCCAGCTAATTTTTTGTATTTTTAGTAGAGACAGGGTTTTGCCGTGTTGACCAGGCTGGTCTCGAACTCCTGACCTCAGGTGATCCATCCACGTTGGCCTCCCAATGTGCTGGGAATACAGGTGAGAACCACCATGCCCGGCCCACAATCTTTTATAACTGAGATGGTCTCGCTCACTTTTATTATATTCCAGAACCTGTGTTATAAATGTGAACAATATTTGCAGATTTGAGTTGAAACCTAACTCAGTTGTTTACTCCGAGCCTCTTTAATGTTTGAAATGCCATAAAATTGTAGACTTAACCCAATAAATTGACATCAGAGAATAAGATGAAAATTCTGTCTTTAAAATTCCAAACTTTTTAGTGTCATTTCTTTATATTTTATCTTCTGAACAAATGACATCTTAGTTCATAGAATTACTCAGTATCGTAAGAGACATGATGCTAATTCTCTTTTTTTAGGATATATTCTCTTAAGTGGCTGATAGTATCATAGAGGTTATTGTACACATGTTGAAAACTCACCACAGACTAGGCTCTATGCTGCACATAGGGCATTCAAGAAGGAATGACATATTTTCCATTTGCAAAGATAGTGAAGACATGTTTCTAAATAAGTGAGTTGGACCATGACTTTCAGTGTTGTTTTATTCTAATACTTTACAGCATATCACATATTAACTGTGGGAATATCATTAAAATGCTAGGTGCATCCATAATTTGTTTCCTCCTTTTGATTGCCTCCTCCTTTGCATCTTATCTATCTGCAGATCCTTTCTGCTGTACTTCCATCCTACATCCCCAGTGCTTTCCTCTCCCTCCTTTTTTTCTAGTCTGATATTTGTGCTTCTGTTCTTGATTTCTCTGCCACCTTTTTGAATTTTTTCTCTACATAGTAGCTACAGTTATCTTTAAAATGTAAGTTATGTTCTGCTTAAAGCCCTTTCATGGCTTCCCAGGTTACACTTGGAGTAAAACTCGAGTCCTTCCCGTTCCTTAAATATTGCTTCCTCAAAGAGTCTTCGTTGTTGAGAGATTAATCAATACTCTGAGAACTCAGAGGAAGGGGCAATTAGTTCTGGCTTTGAGAACCCCAGAAAGAATTAATAAGAGCAATAGTATTTGATACAGGTCTTGATGAGTAGGATTTTGTTAGATTATAGTATGTGCTGAAAAAGCATTTAAAGAGTGCCTACTATGTGCTGTGCACTGTCATATTCATACTTTCTTTGACAAGTAATGATGAATAAGTGGTATTTTTTTTTTGAGACGGAGTTTTGCTCGTTACCCAGGCTGTAGTGCAATGGTGCGATCTCAGCTCACCGCAACCTCTGTGTCCTGGGTTCAGGCAATTCTCCTGCCTCAGCCTCCTGAGTAGCTGGGATTACAGGCACCCACCTCCATGCCCAGCTAATTTTTTGTATTTTTAGTAGAGACGGGGTTTCACCTTGTTGACCAGGATGGTCTCGATCTGTTGACCTCGTGATCCCCCCGCCTCAGCCTCCCAAAGTGCTGGGATTACAGGCTTGAGCCACCGCGCCCGGCCTAATAAGTGGTATCTTTTTCAGGCTGGAGTGCAGTGGTGTGATCTTGGCTCACTGCAACCTTTGCCTCCTGGGTTCAAGCAGTTCTGTCTCAGCTTCCCAAGTAGCTGGGACTACAGGTGCACGCCAGCTAATTTTTGTATTTTTGGTAGAGTCGGGATTTCACCATGTTGGCCAGGATGGCCTCAATCTCTTGACCTTGTGATCCACCCCCTTGGCTTCCCAAAGTGCTGGGATTACAGGCGTGAGCCACTGCACCCGGCCAATAAGAGGTATCTTTGAAAAGGAATTAATATTTGTTAACAGTTTGGTTTTACTACAGTCTCAATGAATAGTATATACAGGACTAGCCCAGCAATCCTTAGTCTGCTTAAATACCAGGAACCGCTTCATTCACTAGTACCTATGAGAATAGAACTTGGCAAGTGTTGTCATCACATATACCTGCTGAGTCACCTTGACAAAATCAGAAATGAATTATCTGACAAAACCACAAGATTGTAATTTGGTACTTTGGTTTTTAGACCTTTTTTCCCCTCTTTAAACCAGCCATCTCTAGCCTTTTAATGCCATATTTTATTTTAAAATACCAAAATTAACATGAGGAGATGATTGTAATTAACTATACATATACAAATTGCATTGGGTCGTAAAAATGAAATTTTTGTTTATAACTAATTTAGTGCCTGATCTTCACAAAACTACAGCTTGGTAATTTACTAATTTAATCTTTTGCGTAGTTGCTTCACTGACTCAGAATCTTGAAGACTTTGACTGGGTATTCATTTTGAGGCTTGTCATGATGCAGACAGGATGGTAGTAAAATGATGCATTGCTCTATTATTTGTTCACCAGTGTCCATGCAGCAATACTGTCTCTTGTGGCTAAGTAAGGTTAGCCATATTTTAAAGTAGGCCCTTGGCTAAGCATTTCACTGGACCAGGGAGAAATGGGGGAAAAATATCTACAGATAATACAGGGAATTGTCTAGGAAGCCCAAGTTATTGCATTTAACGATTTATCTTTGTTTTGAAATATTCCTATTTTTAGATTTCAAAAATACCATTTTAAATAAGTTACGTTGGTCCCCACTGCCATCCCATTGCATACCTGGCAAGTAGCCCAAAATATTGGCAGCCAATTCTGTATTGATTTATCTTGTCTGCTTTTGAAGTTCGTGGCTCCATGAAGTCTGAAACTGCTTACCACCAATTTATTTTGTGCATCACACCTGTAATAGGATTTAGTCTGTGAATGGCTTTTTTCCTTACTTCAGCAGTCTCTTCTTCACCAACTGGGTGTCCAACAATTCAGTTCACTCTGACACTATGCAGAGTTAACATAGACCCCTTAAGTTAAATGCTCAGTCCCACAAAGCTGTCCCTACTTCAGATAAACTGCAAATGAAGTGCCCAGGCTATCCACATCTACCTAGCCAACTGTAAATTCTGAGGTTCCTGAAACAACCCAACCCACATTTGATAATTTGCTAGAATGATTCCCAGAACTCAGCAAAGTGCTTCACTATTACCTGTTATAAAGGATATAGTTTAGGAATAGCCAAATGGAAGAGAGGCATATGGGTCTCTCCTGTCCTTTCCAAGCGCAACTCTCCCAGCTCCTTCATATGTTGATCAACCCCAGAAGCCCTCTGACCCTGTCATTCAGGGTTCTTATGGCAGTTTCATTACATAGGCATGATTGATGAGCTAATTGGCCATTGTGATTGAACTCCATCTCCAGCCTGCCTCCCTTCCCCAGTTGTTGTTGAGGGAGTAGTGGGGTAGGAAGTGTGGGCCTGAGTTCCAGCCTTCCAATCATACCTTGATGTTTCTGGCTACTTGGCCCCATCTGAAGCCATCTAGGGGCCCCTCAGCCAAGAATCATCTCATTAGTATACCAAAGACACTTGGAGGAGCCCTGTAGTAGGAACCCAGGACCCTAGACCAAATACATTTGAACCTTGAACAGTAAAGGAAAAAAGGCCGAGTACAGGGGTGGAGGAGGTTAGGGACTCTCGTCCCCAAGTGCAACTTTTTTTTTTTTTTGGAGATGGAGTCTCACTCTTTCGCTCAGGCTGAAGTGCAGCTGTGTGGTTTCAGCTTACTGTAACCTCTGCCTCCCAGGTTCAAGCAATTCTCATGCTTCAGCCACCTGAGTAGCTGGGACCACAGGTGCATACCACCATGCCTGCCTAATTTTTGTATTTTTAGTAAAGATGGGGTTTCATCATGTTGGCCAGGCTAGTCTCAAACTCCTGACTTCAAGTGATGTGCCCACCTCAGCCTCCCAAAGTGCTGGGATTACATGCGTGAGACACCATGCCTGGCCCAAGTGCAACTTTTGACTCCCCAAAAACTTAACTACTAATAGCTTGCTGTTGAGTGGAAGCTTTATAGATATCCATAAATAGTCAATTAACACATTTTGTTAGGTCGTATGTATTTTATACCATATTCTTAAAGTAATCTAGAGAAAAGAAAATGTTATTAAGAAAATCATAAGAAGGAGAAAATATATTTACTGTTCATTAAGTGGACATGGATCATTATAAAGATCTTCATCCTTGTCTTCATGTTGAGCAGGCTGGGGAGGAGCAGGAAGAGGAGGGCTTGGCCTTGCTGTCTTAGAGAGGGTAAGGTGGGAGAGGTGAAGGAGGTGGAAGGAGAGGCAGGCACCACCGGGTGTAACACTAGAAAAAATACTGGGAAAAAAAAATACGTGTGGATACAAGTGGATCTGCACAGTTCCCATGTTGTTCAATGATCAGCTGTACTTTTTATTATATGACAGGATATCTCTAGTAAGAAGAGGTCCTCAGATGCTGTGGAAAGGAATGAGAGGATTCAGTTGGATTTGTCGCTAAACCCCAGCAGGCAGTGCCATCCCTTCCTGGGCCTTGATATGGCTTCTCTGAGTGCCTAATGTCTTTTTGTTGTTGTTAGATAGAGCCTTGCTCTGTCATCCAGGCTGGAGTGCAGGGGCGTGATCATGATACTCGTGCTTCAGCCTCTCGTAGCTGGGATTATAGGTGCTTGCCACCACACCCAGCTAATTTTTGTATTTTTAGTAGAGACGGGGTTTCACTATGTTGGCCAGGCTGGTCTTGAATTCCTAATCTCAGGTGATCCACCTGCCTCAGCCTCCCAAAGTGCTGGGATTATAGGTGTGAGCCACTGCACCCCACCAGTGCCTGATGTCTTCTCGGACTACACAGTTATTTGAGTTTAGCCAGTCCCTTCACATATGTGTGCCACACACCCACATGGCTATTACTACCTCTCCATTAACACCTGAGCTCTTGCTCAGATCTTATTTTTTCTTCTATTTTCAGTTTTGTTTAGAATTGGATTTGTATCCTTAACACATTTTGAAGATTTTTTTCATTCTCCATCAGAAAACTAACCAACTAATTTTTTGCGTTTTTGGCCTTTCTTGGCTACTTGGATATGTTCATTTGGAGAAAAAAAGTAGAGGAAAACTTTGGGGTCATTAAAGCTAACTTTTCTTGTTTTAGATTTTTTTTTTTGAGACAGAGTTTCGCTCTTGTTGCTCAGGCTGGAGTACAATGGCGTGATCTTGGCTTACCACAACCTCCGTCTCCCGGGTTCAGGTGATTTTCCTGCCTCAATCTTTCAAGCAGCTGGAATTACAGGCGTGTACCACCACACCCAGCTAATTTTGTAGAGACAGGGTTTCTCCATATTGGCCAGGCTGGTCTTGAACTCTCAACCTCAGGTGAATGCCCGCTTTGACCTCCCAAGGTGCTGGGATTACAGGCGTGAGCCACCATGCCCGGCCCTTGTTTTAGATTTCTTATACTTAAAAGAAAAAAATTTTTTGAGGCTTGAAGTGACCTATTAACAAAATGAGGTATTGCCTTAGATTATGTGATCTTACTGACACTTCCTGAAGAGACATTATTTCTTGAATCTTGGAAACAATGTAGCTTGAAAACTGGAAAATAGTATCCTTTATTATTCTAGATTTGTTTATTGAATGTTATTTACATTTAGCAGTAAATTTGTTGCTTGAATTGTAAGCTATAAGAGGCATTTTGCCTTAGCTTGTTTCATGTAATCTTTCCATAGGGTTATGTAAATGTCATCACATAAAAAAGATTTCTGTTGTGAATGATGGAGAGATCTTTCAGCTGCTGTATTGACAAAAGCCTTTTAATCTATCTTTTAAAAATAATTCAAGTTTTACTCATCGGCTTGTTTTTATTTCCAGAAGTATTTTACCAAAAATGTCTGTATAGCAGAAAAATGTAGACATTACTGTTGGGTTTGCTGCACAAATCCTGTTACAAGTTAGTTTTTGTAAATGGAAAATTTTCTAATGGAAAATTATACATAATTATAATCTTGTTGTTCTGAAACAATTTTATTACTCAGTGCTGTGACCTCTTGAGGCCCTCAGTGATCTTCTGTCATCAAGGACAAGAATAAAACACACGCCATGTCCTGCAAAGTTGCCTTCATTATCCCTCTTGAATGGGTTAAGAGGTGGGGCAGACGCACAAGCAAGAGAGGAGAGTATGAAGGTGACTTTTTGTTTCTGAGGATTTTTAGGAATGAACCTACATGATTTATTGTTTAAAATCTTTGAGATAAAATTGGTAGAAAAAATTGTACTTTTGTGAAGGACGTGGTTGCATGAGCTACTTCAGAGGATTTCCATTAATGACTATTAAGTCATCAGGAGTATCAGAAGGTTTGTCTGTATTGATGTTGAGTTATTTTAATTGGGTTAATAGCACAGAGTTGATGTGCTTATTCTAATATCCTAGAATATTTGAAAGGTGAACCCATTGCTTAAGATGAAATTGATATCATCTTTATATTTTAAATAAAGAGATGGGGGTCTTAATATGTTTCCCAGGCTGGTCTTGAACTTGTGGCCTCAGGTTATTCTCCCACCTTGGCTTCCCAAAATGCTGGGATTACAGGCATTGAGTCACTGTGCCCAGTGTCTCTATTTTATTTATTTGTGTGTCTCAGTTTCACTTGGTAACAAATAATTGAGATAGATGAGTCTAATATTTAAAGATTCTATGATAGAATTGGCCTTTTCCCCTTTAATATTTATCTGTGGAGGTTAGAATTTAAAATCTAGTGGGGATCTTTAGAAATTATCTCATTTTACATTTTCATTTTAAAATAAAGAAATTTGAAGCACAGAATGTTATCTTGCCCAAGAGGAATGAGGAATTTAGTTACATTGCCGTCCATTGGTTGTTAGCGGCTACTCCATGTCTCAAGGGGCAGATGGTTGATTATCACACTTTGTTACAGACCTTGAGGCAAGCCTGAGGATAAAAATAATTTTCTTAGTAAAGAAGCTGTTATCACAGACAGATCACCAATATACTAAACATGTGTGCAATTAAACAAATAATGATTAATTTACACTTGTATTAGGTTGATGCAAAAGTAATTTTTTACTTTTTTGACTTTTTATGGCGGTTTTTGCCATTAAAACAGCAAAACCTGCAATTGTTTTTGAACCAACACAGTAGTTATATTCAGTTTAGTGAATGAATTCGATACTCAGATTTAGAAGAAACTGTTTCTTCTGTTGCTTATCTAAGTGTTCTTCATGGATCCTGCTCTCCTTTTGGTCTCCTAATGTATACTTTATTTTTTTATTTGTCTTCACTTTTGGACTCGACGCATAAAGGCAGGAAGCACCTGTCTTGCCAATTGTTGTTTCCAGACCCAGTAGCAGCATGGATTGTTGACTGACTCCCAGGTTTATGTGGCTCTGTGGAACACATAGCATATTTTAAATATCTTAAGTTCGAATATTTTATTTATTTTTATTTTTATTTTTTACAGTGAACAGAGTATCTGTCAGGCAAGAGCTGCTGTGATGGTTTATGATGATGCCAATAAGAAGTGGGTGCCAGCTGGTGGCTCAACTGGGTTCAGCAGAGTTCATATCTATCACCATACAGGCAACAACACATTCAGAGTGGTGGGCAGGAAGATTCAGGACCATCAGGTAAGGCTCTACTATAATTCTTCTTAAAGGCGATCTAGTATTATAAAGGGACTTGGTATATTCAGTAAAATAAAATAATTTTAAAACTCTAAGCAAAATAGTCTCTCTGGGAAAAAGTGAATATAAAATTATCTCTCTACTTTTTCTATTTTTTATGAAGGCTGAACTTGAAGATTTAGAACAAATTGTATAAAAATAGAAATATGAGTTCTTCTATGATGAATCTTCATTAGATTTTTCTGGCCTTCAATTAGTAAATTTTGAAATCTAAAGCAAATTAAGGACCAACAGAAATGAAACTACTTAAGTGGCAGATTGCATGTTTATGGGATTCATTTCCTGACAAAGTTTTGGGTATGGGGGTTAGAGGAGGGAGTTAAAAGTGTAGATGGTTTCATAAAATACTGTTAAATTCATATATGATAGAAAAATAGCAGGTATTGAGGTTGCTGGAATAGTTCGACTTTTGCAGTTCATGTCTGGGGCTACAGCTAAGCTTTTACTAATACCTTGCTCCGTATTTCCTAGAAAGTAGCTGGATTATCTGATTACTTGATTTCTTGGGCCTTAACAGATCAAGAGCAGTAGACAGAGGAAAAGGCAGATAAGGTCTTATTAGCATTAACTGTATACTAATAGTAAGAACTTTCATAGAGGATAGATTTACAAAATACTTTGGGAAAAAATTAAAAAATTTTCCTAGGTTTCCCCTACATTGCATGGTAGTGTGGTGTAAACAGATGCTGCATTCGCCCTGGGTTTTAGGATGGTGATTATGGATTTGTCATGCATGCATATAGGGACTGTGGGCCTATGAGAGGTTGGGCTGTGAAACTGGTATATTGTTAAAAAATAACCTAGGAATCTTAGAAGAGTTACACCCCATAGAAAGAAAACTAAGAGAAATCCTCCTACTAGCACAGGCAAGCAAAGGAATTTGTTGCTTTCTTAGCTGATTTAGAAGCTCCCCTGAGAAATGAGAAACTCCTTCACTTAAGCAACTCCAGCCAAGAAACTAGGATACACTGGTTGTAGAGCAGTGAAATTCTTGGGGTACGTGGTAAAAACAAATGCAGTGCCCGCATGGAGAGGAACTTTCACAGCTCTGAGTCAATCTGTAGAAAGAGCAGTTCCCTGAATTTACCATATTTATCCATTTATACAATGGGTTTTGGCCTGCCACTGTTTCTGCCCTCTCAGGCTACCTTCTCTCTGTCTCTCCCTTATTCCCTGCCCTCTTACTCTCTTATTTTCCCTCCTTAGTCTTCCTGCCTTTTCCTCTGTGCTCTAGTTTCCTTGTTGTGTTGCACGGCCTTTTTCTGGTCTCCACAGGCTCTTTACCAAGAGCCCCTTCTGTCCCTTCTGCTGAGCGCTCTTTCATCTTTGTCTTAGTTCCAGCAGTGAGCTAGGCCAGAGACAAATCAAATAGTCCTCAAGATGCTATTATGGTGGGGGTGGGGGAGGAACTGGACAATTAAAATTTTGTAGAAATTGTTGAACCTTATTAATACAACATTAGAAACTTTAATAGCTGTAAAGTAACTATATTTTTGGTAAATTTAGTGAATTGGTTATTTGAAAGTACTGATGAACAATCCTATATTTACAAAAATGAAGAAGAATATTTGAAGATAATCAGAAATTTAAGCTAGAAAATTTGCATATGAAACACTAAAATTTTTATTTATAGGAAAAGTAAACTATCCTATGACTCAGATTTTGACAAATAGAATATTTCTTAAAACATTTAAAAATGTAAAACTATGCTTCTAAATGATTTGTGACATTAAGAGGAAATTATTATGAATATTAGAAAATAAGAAAACACTGAGACCTGAGTGATATTACATCTCAAAGCTCTCCTTAGAGGGACAAGTAACTGTATGTAATAGGAAAAAAAGGGAAATTAAAAAATAATGAGTTTAACCCAAAGAAAGCAGAAGAAAATATTATGAAGATATTAATTAAATAAAAGTAAATAGTATTTGTTAATACAGAAGCTGCTTCATTGAAAAGACAAACTAGCCTGCACAGTGGCTCATAACTGTAATCCCAGCACTTTGGGATGCCAAGGCAGGAGGATCGCTTGAGCCCAGGAGTTGAAGGCCAGCCTGTTCAACATAGTGAGACTCTGGCTCTACAAAACTGTTTTTTAAAACCCAAACAGGCCGGGCACGGTGGTACATGCCACATGGTGAAACCCCATCTCTACTAAAAAAAAAAAAAAAAAAAAAAAAAAAATTAGCTGGGTGTGGTGGCACATGCCTGTAATCCGAGCTACTTGGGAGGCGACATGGGAGAATTGCTTGTACCTGGGAGGTAGAGGTTGCAGTGAGCCGAGATCAGGCCATTGCACTCCAACCTGGGCAATAAGAGGTAAACTCCCTCTCTAAAATAAAATAAAATAATAAAATAAAATAAAATCCTAACAACTAGCCAGGTAAATGTGTGTGCCTGTAGTCCCAACTACTTGAGAGGCCGAGGTGGAAGGATCACTTAAGTCTGGAAGGTGAAGACTGTAGTGAGCCATGATTGTGCCACTGCACTTCAACCTGGGAGACAGAACAAAACCATGTCAAAAAACAACAACAACAACAACAAAAACCTTGCAGAATCAAACAAAAAAAGAAACAGTACAAATAACCAATTTTAGGAATGAAAAGCAGAATACCACTATAGTTGCTGAAGGAAATAAGATATTATGAAAAACTTTATGCCAATAAATGGGCCATTTTGTAGAAAAACATAACTTTTATAAAACTGAAGAACAGGAAAACATGATAGACCTACAATCATGAAATAAATCAATGGTTAATAGTCTGTCCCCCAAATTTTAAAAAGCTGCCGGAGAGTCCAGAGCATTTACACATTTCAAGATATTTTCTGCAACCATTGTATGAAATGGTATTTTATAAGGCTTATATAATTTTGACATCCAAAACACAGGAGAACAAGTTTGGGAGAGGAAAATAATAAGCCAGTCTTCAGTTATGAATATATACCTAGATATAATAAGATATTAGCAGGCCAAATGTAGTAATGAGTAAAAACAAAAACACTTCTTGATCAAATAGGGCTTATCTCTGTGCCTTAGTAATATAAGAATGATTAACATTAGATAACCTACTAATGTTGTTTACCAGGAGAAAACCTACAAAAGCAGATGTTCAGGAAAAGCATTTGATAAAATTTGAATCAATATGGAACAATTCTCATCACATTAGGCATAAAATCAATATTCTTCAGCTGATATGGGTGGAAAATAGCATACAGCAGGTATCTTACGGGATGGTAGTGTTGAGAGCATTTCTGTTAAACTTGTGAAAAAGTTGAGCATTTCAGCTCTAATCACGTTCATTTAGTGTTACAGAGGAGGTACTAGATAACCAATACAAAGATTAAGAAATAGAAGCTATAAGAATTGATAAGAAAGAAACAGCTGGCCTTGCCAATGATGTATAATTGTCTGCATAAAAATCTGCAGGAGTAACTGCAGATAAACTATGGGAACTAACAAGATTGTTCAGTGAGGTTGCTGGTTACATGATCATTATATAAAAACCACTTGCAGTTTTGTATCAGCAATAAACAATTAGAAAAGTATGATTTTATTATTCTAATGATACTTAAACGCCATACCTAAGAATAAATCTAATAAATAATTGGTTTTCTTTCTTTCATCCTTGCATTTCTTCTTCTTTTTTATTTTTATTTTTTTGAGACAGTCTCTTGCTCTGTTGCCCAGGCCCTGAGTGCAGTGGTGTGACCACATAGTTCACGGAAACCTTGGCTTCCTGGGCTCAAGTGATCCTTCTGCCTCAGTCTCCCAAGTAGCTGGGATTATAGGCATGAACCACTGTGGCTGGCCATCATTCTTATATATCTTAATGGTGTTCAGTCTGTTCTAAGTGGGCACATGTTATTATAACTTACTAAACACCTGAACTTTCTATAGTAAGAGCTGTGACTGGCAAATTTGTAACCAGAACAATGGGAACTTTGAGATCTCTGGTTCCAAAATGGCAGTGCAGAAGCAAGCTATGGAAAAAACTGCTATTATTTTGTACCCAATATTTACTTAGAAAATTGAGTATGTACTAATTATATAAATGTGTTAGATAAATATATTAAAATACTTCATTTTCCAGCCTAACATTTGTTAAGTGCTTATGACCTCATAGACAGGATAAGATACTGAGTCAGGTCACAAGGAAGTGTGGGTGTTTACTGCACCGTTTACTCTCTTATGGTCAGGCTAAAAATGGATAGGCATGTGTAGGGTGGAACATCACCACCAGTCTAGACACAAGCTCACTGGATCTGAAGCAGAGAATTTAGGATTATGATGTAGTCCAGACCTCACAGCATGCTCAGTAGCTATCCAATAAGTATTTAAAAAATACTTAAAAACTTTTAAAGATTATTTGCAGTACTGTCTCTCCTCGATGGTTAGATGAGTGAAATAATTCAGATTTAAAATGGAAAAAAGAAACAGTAGTTTATATAATTTTGATTCTAGTCATATTTTCCACAACTTTTTCTAACATTCTGTCATGAACAGTTGAAAAAGTAAATGTAACACATCTTTTCTCTTGTCTCCCATTTTAAGCCATTTGCCAAACAGGGATATTGATTTGCCTTAAAATGGGTCTTCTAATTTTCCGATAATGTTAAATTTTAGTAGCTTTGGGTTTCTAGTATCTAAGGAGTTCTGACACACCCACCCCAATATTTATATAAACCACATCAGGAGGATGGGTGCAGTGGCTTGTGCCTATAGTCCCAGCTATGTGGGAGACGGAGGCAGGATAACTGTTATGTCCTATGATTGTGCCTGTGAATGGCCACTGCACTCCAGCCTTATATTGTATGGTAAAATGTGCATAACATTTTAACTTTTTTTTGTGGGGGGGGATGGAGTCTCACCTTGTCGCCTAGGCTGCAGTGCAGTGGTGTGATCTTGGCTCACTGCAACCTCTGCCTCCTGGGTTCAAGTGAGTCTCCTGCCTCAGCCTCCCCAGTAGCTGGATTAAAGGCACACATACCCGGCTAATTTTTGTATTTTAGTAGAGACAGGGTTTCGCCATGTTGGTCTCGAACTCCTGACCTCAGGTGATCTGCCCACCTTGGCCTCCCAAAGTGCAGGAATTACAGGCATGAGCCACCTCCAGCAGGAGACAAAGCAAGCCCCTGTCTCAAAAAAAAAAAAAAAAAAAAGTCTAGATTTGCCTAGGTTCTAGTAAACAATGAGAATACTACCCATCCCAAATCAATGAGGTCCCAATGGCAATGTCCTGGTAGTGTGGGAAGGCTGGCTAGGGTACAGCATGGTGCTGCTGAACAGCCACTTTGACTCTGTGTCTCTTTTGGCCAAGTTACACAGCAGACTTTCTGGGCTAGTCCTGCTTCTCCACTTTGTATCTGGCTGTCCTCAGGGATATTTCTCCCTTCTGGCACTCCCAATGCTTCCCATGGTTTGAGATGAGAGATGGGTCTTTTTCCCTGAACCCAAGATGGTGGGGAAGTTCATTGTTTCCCTTGATCTCACTTTTTTCAGTGTAGAAGCCATGAGTTTGGGGGAGACTTTCTGTGTGCTTGGTTGCCAGCAGGCTGTGGGGAGGGCCATTGTAGATACGGATGTCTGATTGTCTTACTGTCTGGTGAGGTCTTTTTCATTTCTCTGTGTCTCCAGGAACTGTCTCCTACTCAGATTTGGGTTGTGGGATATAGCTGGTGATAATTTTGGGGCTGTATACTTGATTTTGTTTTGTTGGGGATGCAGGGAGAGAAGGGAACTATTAGATTGGTGCAAAAATAATAGCAGTTTTTTCCATAGCTTGCTTCTGCACTGCCATTTTGGAACCAGAGATCTCAAAGTTCCTATTGTTCTGGTTACAAATTTGCAGGAATCTTTAATTTAGTTCTCTTAATAACTGATGGAATGGGTAGTCTGTAAGACTATATAGATGGTTTTAACAACACAGTTTTACCTCCCTAGCCTAATTGGCATATATACACACATACCTTTCAAATACACACACAATTTCAAAATTGTATATATGCTTGGTCCTAAAGAAAATATCAACAAATTTCAAAGGATTAAAATCATACAAAGTGTGTGATCATAGCAGAATTAATCTACAAATAAGATAATAGAGAATCCCACAGGTGTAGGTGTTAAGAAATACCTTTCTGAATAGCCCATGAGTCAGAGAAGAAATCACAATGAAGTGAGAAAAATTAGTTGAGCTGAATAATGATGAACAGGCTATATATTAACACCAATAGAATGCAACTAAACTTGTGATTAAAGTGAAATGTAGAGGCTAAAATGTTTATTTTAGAAAAGAAGTATTGTTGACTTTTCAGCCAGCCTCAGATTGCATGTCAAGAAATTAAAGAATATTTTATATAGTTAAAGCTATATAAAATATTAATAGAGGGTAACAATGAAGATAAGAGCAGAAATTAATGCACAAGAAAGCAAACATACTAAGGAGAGGTTTGTCTCTAAAGTCCTTGTGAGATACAGCTCTTAAGAAAAAGAGAGAATGGTTTAAATAACCGTTATAAAGAAAGAAGGGACATCACTATAATTCTTACAGACATTTACGTGATTAAGGGACATTTTGAGTTACTTTATTTTAGTAATTTTGAATATTTAGATGAAATGTAGAAATTCCTAGGAAAACACAGAAGAACAACTAGAGAACACCAGTATTACATACTTTTTTCCAGAGAATACAAAAGAGGGTGCCTGTATTTTTTGCCAACTCTACAGTGCTAATTCAGTTTGAGTCCAGCATTACTTTGGTATCAAAATCTGGCGTGAATACAACAGAGAGGAAATTACAGGTCAATCTCACTCATAAAAGTACGTGTAAAGATTTCAAACAGAGTAATATCAAACAAAAATCTAGAGATGTATAAAAATTGATATGTGAGGGCCAAGATTGTTTATTCTAGGAATGTAAGATTGGTTTAATACTAGAAAATCATCAGTGTAATTTACTGCATAAAAACAGAAAAGCCAGTCACCTCAAGAGATGTTGGAAAGCACTCGATAAAATGCAGTATTCAATCGTGACGAAAACTCTGAGCTGGCAAGTAATGGGAGGGTTTTCCCCCAGATAAAAGGTATCAGTAAAATTATTGCATGAAAGATGATTTATTTATGTATATATTTATTTTTTGAGACAGAGTGTCACTTTGTCTCACTGGAGTGGAGTGACACAATCTCAGCTCTTCAACCCTCCGCTTCTTAGATTCAAGTGATTCTCCTGCCTCAGCCTCCCAAGTAGCTGGGATTACAGGCACATGCCACCATGCCTAGCTAATTTTTGTATTTTTAGTAGAGACAAGGTTTTGCCAGGCTGGTCTTGAACTCCTGACCTCAAGTGGTCCACCTGCCTCGGCCTCCCAAAGTGCTGGAATTATAGGCATGAGCCACCTTGCTTTGCATGAAAGATTATATTTTTAATGGTTTAACTGAGAAGGCTTTCCCTCTAAAATCAGGAAATGAAGATACTTGTTATGAACACTTCTTTTGAGTGTTGTATTGTGCTTTCTGGCCAGTGTATGAAGATAAAAAGAAATACATTGTGCACAGATTGGAAAGGAAGAAATAAAGCTGTCAGTTGCAGATGACATGGCTGTGTATGTAGAGGTAAAATCCTTAATGTAAATTATTAGGAATAATAAAAGATTCTAATACTTAAAACTCTATTAATAATATAAAATAATAAATCTAATGAAAGATACTGAAGACCCCTATATTGATACTCAAGATCTTCCCCAGATTGATATGTTAGCTTTTGTGCAACCTCAAAGTCCCCAAAATTGCTTTGGTAGAAACTGATAATCAGAATGTAAAACTTGCTACACACAAAGGACTGATAAGAGCCAAAGCAGTTTTGAAGAATGAAACAGGAAGACACTCTAATGGTCATCTAGATTTCATATAAAGCTACAATAATTAAAAACAGTATAGAGTTGGCAAAAAGATAAGCATATGGATCTGTAGGTGAAAATAGAGCCACATAGACACTTGGTTTGTGTACTGCAGGCAAACCTGCAGCACAGTGATAGTGCTGGATCATTTGGATAGCCATACTGAAACAAATAGTAAACTTGATCCCTACCTCACACCATAAACATAGATCAATTCCAGTTGGATTGGGGATGCAAATGTGACAGGTAAAATAAAGTAGCTTCTACAAGATAATATGAGGCAATATTTTAATGACCTTGTGATTGAGAAACATTTCTTAAACAGGGTACTAAAGAAGTAACTATAAAGGAAAAGATTGCTAATTTGGACAGAATAAAAGGGAAGAACTTATATCCATCAAGACACCGTTAAGAGTGAAAAGGCAATTCGTAGAATAGCATAAGATATTTGCAACACAGATAACCAACAATGATATCTAATCCAGAATATATAAAGGGCTTAGAAATTAAAGAAGAAAAAGATTGACAACTCAGGAGAAAAATGGGCAAGAGACTTACATCAAGCAGTTATTCACAAAAGGAGATATCTAGATAGCTAATAAAAATCAGGGAAATGCAAACAAAAACTGCAATGTTATAGCATTCATACCCACCAGAATTGCTAAAATAAAGACTGACAGTTGTAATTTGCATAGTATGTGGAAGTAGTGCAGACTCTTGTATACTCTTGTGGAAGTATAAATTACTAGAACCAATTTGGAAAGCTACTTGGAGTTTTCTACTAAAGCTGAACATACACATATCCTGTGATATTTTCACTCTTGGGTATATGCCCAACAAAAATGAATGCTTGTTTATACCAAAAGACTTTCAGTAGAAAGTTCATAACTTCACTATTTGTAATAACCCAAACTGCAAATAATCCAAATGTTCATTAATGGGAGAATAGTTAGATAAACATGATGTATACAAAGAATACCATAGAGCAGTGAAAATGAACAAACCACAGCTGCATGTAACAAGTGGATGGCTCTTACAAACATAATTTTGAGGATAAGAGAGCAGTTACGTTATGGCTGAGCATGGTGGTTCATGCCTGTAATCCCAACACTTTGAGAGGCCAAGGTGGATGGATCACGAAATCAGGAGTTCAAGACCAGCCTGGTCAACATAGTGAAACCCCATCTCTACTAAAAATACAAAAATTAGCCTTGCGTGGTGGCAGGCGTCTGTAATCCCAGCTCCTTGGGAGACTGAGGCAGGAGAATCATTTGAACCCGGGTGGCAGAAGTTGCAGTGACCCGAGATTGTACCACTGTTCTTCAGCCTGGGTGACAGAGTGAGACTCTGTCTCAAAAAAGAAAAACAAAAGAGCAGATACATTATAATACGTATTGTATAACTCCATTTCTATAAAATCCCCAAACCTACAAAGGTAGTTTATGATGTTAGAAGTGTGGCTAGTACCTTTTGGGAGGTGGGAGGAATTAAGAAGAGGGGCTTCTGGTGCTACTGTTTGATTTCTTAATCAGGGTATTGACTTCATGTGAACATTCACCGAGATATACTCTTAAGTTGCGTATACTTTTTTGTAATTGTGATACTTCAGCAAATAAGTTAAAATATATTTAATGAGAGAAATAGATTATCTTTTGTTTTGCTGATTTACTGTTTTATGGCAGATCTTTGTATCAGCAGAAAGCTTAACCTCTGTCAGACTAATATATCTGTAGATTGTACCCTAGATAATTGTTTAGTGTGTTTGCCAAGGTCTGTTAGGAGCACATTTGAATTAATATACACAATCAGGATTTGTTGACATCCTTGATTTTACCAGTTATTGGTTTGACTTTATAAAGAATTATTGTCTTCTAGGTCGTGATAAATTGTGCCATTCCTAAAGGGTTGAAGTACAATCAAGCTACACAGACCTTCCACCAGTGGCGAGATGCTAGACAGGTGTATGGTCTCAACTTTGGCAGCAAAGAGGATGCCAATGTCTTCGCAAGTGCCATGATGCATGCCTTAGAAGTGTTAAATTCACAGGAAACAGGTAAGGTGCCCATGGTTTACTTGTATTTTCTTTTTTTTTTTTTTTCCAGAGCCAAAGCAAAACTGAAGGTTTACTTGTGTTCTTGAACTGAAGTGCCACATATATGTTAAAGCAAATCTTTTTGTTAACTTTTTGATCATGTATATATTTGAAGTCGTTCTTGAACTTTTATTTTCTATAGAAATGTCAACTTTTTATTGATGATAAATGTATAATGTAGAAAGATAATCCTGTGAGTTTAGTTCTCTTTAATTCTGTAACCCTTTTATTTGAAGTATTTAGGTGTGTTTCATCCTGCTTTAGAAACTCTTGTTGCCCAGAGAGGATGCAGTGGATAGGAATTATGCTTATTTATCATCTTTGTGTAAAGAAACACATACGTTTTCTGCAAGATGTTTTTGAAACCATTACTGAGCCCATGAATTTGAAGTAGGACTAGGTCTCCTTCCTAGTAGATGAAAATGTGATTCTTGGTTTTTTAAAGATTTTAGGAGTGCCCTCAGGTGGTACAAGTCATGAATTGCATCTCCTCTAATAGTGCATATTGGTTAGAAAGATGATGTAGAAATTACTTTTAAAAAGACTCCAATTTTTAAAAAACTATATATATCAAGGATGAGCTCAGTTTTGTCTTGGTTTGAAAAAGAGAAAAATATACCAATGTGTGGTTATTTCTTTGAAGAGAGAGATTTTATAATCAAAAAATAACTGTTAGGTATAAAAACACAAATATGATTACTCTTGCCTATATTGTACATTCAGTAATGATTTTGATGATATAAGTGTGCTATAAATAAAATTTATATATTTTAAGAGGAAGGAGTTACAGTCAGATGAAAGTTTGACACTTCGTTGAAAGCATAGACTATCAAAATCTGTTAAAAATATATACTTTGCCTTATACTAAAAAGGATTGAGGCATCTAGCTCATGTGTTAGTCTGTTTCAAATATTAATTTCAGAGCAAGAAGACATTTTGGGATCTTACAGAAATTTTAAGTTGTTATGCCTTTAGATGTTTTATGTCAGGTCTTCTTTTGAGGAAATTAACATCAATACGTAACTTACACAGCATTTGCATATTTAATCTAGTTGAAAATAAATCACAAGAACTTGTCTTGGTTTGTCTCTAAGTCCAGAAAATAGCCTGGGAAACTCTGTACAGTCTTATATGTAAGTCATTTTTCTAAGTCTCTATACTTCTCTTGCAGGTATCACTGTTTTATTAGCATGCTATCATAGATAATGAATTGCTGTCATTTACCATAGTTTTACCATAGGGAAGAAGCTAGAATTGTGATTCTTAATATTTTGTTGGATAGGTCAGTTACATGAGAAATAATTAAGGGACCAAAGTTTGGAGAGTAGATGTATGACATTTGGCTTCATACATCTGTTTTAGAGCAAACTAGTATTATTTTTATTTCTAAACTTTCAAAAGAGTATCCATTGATATTAGGAACTAAATGTTACTGATATTAGGAACTTAGGAACTAAATGTTCCTTTTCTAAAAGTAGTTTAAATTATTCATCTTGTTATTGACTTTTTGTCTTTAGCCAAGTGGAAAGGATTGTTTCTATCAATGAGTAGTCATATAGTTTGATTTCAAAATACAAATGCTAATTAATGTTTTTTCCGATATATATGTGTGTGTGTGTGTGTGTGTGTGTATATATATATATATATATATTTTTTTTTTCCCCTTTTCTTTGAGAAGAAGTTTATCTCCATTGCCCAGGCTGGAGTGTAGTGGTGTAGTCTCTGTTCACTGCAACCTCCACCTCCCGAGTTCAAGTGATTCTCCCTCCTCAGCCTCCCAAGTAGCTGGCATTGCAGGTGCTCACCACCATGCCTGGCTAAATTTTGTATTTTTAGTAGAGATGGTGTTTCACCATATTGGCCAGACTGGTCTCAAACTTCTGACCTCAAGTGATCCGCCCGCCTTGGCCTCCCAAAGTGCTGGGATTACAGATGTGAGCCACTGTGCCCAGCCTTTTTTCTGATCTTTCATCTTTTGAAATTAATGAGTCTTGATGTGGAGAGACTGAATTGTATTCTCTATTATAAAATAATAAGCATTAAGAACAACGTTCCACATTATAGAAAGTTTGGTAAATAGGAAAATCATTTCACAAGCTACACAAGCATTTTCGTATGGGAAAAAATAGGATTCTTGTTAGATGATTTTGATATTTTTTCTCTTCTCAGTCACTATCTCAACCACTCACACTAGGGGCTGAGGAAAGAGAGGTAATGGTGAAAGAAATGGGTCCATCACACTGCCTCCTGGTACTGTGGATCAGGTCACTGGCAAGGAGCCTTTTAGTTCTGTAGTTTTTCCATCATGGAAAACAAAGCATATAGAATGGCAAAGTTCTAAATAGTCTGTCTGATTTATTTAGAAAATGACTGTTTTCTTAAATTACTGTAGTTAAGTACTGTTTCTTATTTTTGATGGCCTTAATTAGTGTGGAAGTAGGAGCATGGGAGAGAGTAAGATGTTGAGAATCAGGAGTGTTCTTGGGAATAGTTATAATTTCTTACATAGATTCCCCAATGTAGAAAAAGTATGTACCCTACCTCAATGTTATATGGGCCACCTCCCCTTTATCTAAACAAACATACCCAATAATGTTGCCTCTCAGCTTGATCATACCCTGCCAAAAATCTTTGCTTTGGGTTCACAGCCAATTGGCTGCTGAAATCATCTGTCTTTCTTCCAAAACCAAGTTAAAAAGCTTAACTTGCATGATTTTTCCCTTTACAAACTGTAGCCTGATAAAACTGATAAGAAGCAGAACAAACTTATTGGTAAAGCAACTACAAATATTAGTCTTGCCTGTTTCTTAATGTTTTACCACTTTTTAAAACTTTTTCATATTAAACTTTTCTGTTTGTATTTTTATTTATTAAGTGCTGATATCAATATTATCCACTGTTGTAATTGGCTGGTCTTTCTCAGTGATTTTCAGACTTCTAAAAGTTGTGAACATTTTTGTGCAAATAAGATCTTTGGTTAGTTCAGTGTATAAAATGTACAAAAAAATATGGAGCTTCTCTGATTGATGTGGGGTTCAGGATGCACAACCACTGAGACATTTCCATGGTTCTCTAGAGCTGAATTCGAAAATTACTAGCTCATATTTTATGCCAAAACCAATAATCACATAATTTTCCTTTCTTCTCCCATGTCCCCTAAATCCTCAAATATTTAAATTTATAAAAAACAGCTTTCTTGGGGGCTAGCCATACCAACCTTTACAAGGTGCTCTGTGTGTTTGTGTAATATTTCCATTTCTTTAATGAAAATGGTGGGTGGCAGAAATGTTTTCCTTTATTTTGTTTTTAACTTGGTATGCAATTATCTAATATACTGGAAAGTACAGAAGGTGTTAAATACAGTGAGTTATATTTGGAAGTTAAAAAAAACACAAATCACATGTTCTAACATTTTTTAAAAAGAGCTGAATTAGTGCTCTTCCTTTTATACCAAATGCTACAGTGTATTTTTTCCTTTCTCCATGGAAATGGATTCAGTTTTAAATGCATGTATTACCTAAAGTGATATTTTTGATTTCTCTATTATTTATCCAGTACATTAATAGATTTTTGTAGGTAATAGTTCTGGATTATATAAACTACAAAGTTAATTTTTGCAATGATTGGTGGAGGCAAAATTGCTCAACTGTTTTATTTTGTAAAAGGTTTAAATCATTTAAAAATAGGAAATAATTGTTTAAATTCATTAAAATATAAGAAAATAAGCAGTAAGATGATCCCACTGCTTTTGTTCTACTTAAGATGAAGCACGCTTTTTTTAAAAGAACACCCCAAAATAAATATTTTACCATTATCTAAAAGACTACTTTTGCTGGATTTTATTTTTTAATCTATTTAACATGAGAACATAGTCAAAAGTCATTCCTTCCTTAGGGTTGAAATTTTCTTCAGGTTTTATAATAAGTACTAAGATTCTGTTTTTTATAATTTGGCCTGGTGTACCTTCCAATATGAGCATTTGTATGAGTTTTATTACAGCATTAAAAAATCTATGATATGTTTGGAATTAATTGGATTTTAAAAATCTCAGTTTCTAGAAATACTTTATAGTGACAGTTTTGTTTTTTAGTCTTCCAGATTGCTGATATTAATGCAAACAATATTAAGCTTATATCAGAAAAATATTTTCAAATAGACATATTTTTTACAAATGTGTTAGGCACTGGGAATAATACAAACATGATAAATAAAGCCTGTCCCTTGCCTGATTTCACAGTCAGGCTAGAACTGCCAGAAACAAGGCCAGTAAAATTAGAATACAGCTTGTGAATGTAGTGTAAAGAAAGGCCTTTGGAATACCAAAGAAAATTCTAGGGTCAGGGAAAGCTTTGAAGAGAAGATGATGTTTCAGCTATGTTTTGAAGAATGGGGAGGGCTTATCAGTGATAGAACATTCTAGATAGGTTTGGAAGCCTGAGAGCATGGTTATGGGAAATAACAAATTCGACATGATGTAGCTTGGACATGAGAATTTATGTGGTGGGGGTCAGGGGCAGGGCATTGCAAGAGAACGTTGGTAAGGGCCTGGTGCTGAGTGTGCATTTTATCATCTAGGTGATGAAGAGTCATTGAAGGAAGCTAAATAAAGGATTGACATGATCAGGTTGGTGTTTAGGACTAGTATGATAGATTGGTAAGCATGCATGTTACAAGCCTGCATATCAATTCAGGAAACTGTTATGATAATACTGGTGAGAAAGACGAGGTCTGAACTGACAAAGTAGAGAGAGGAGAGGAACAGAATGAAGAGGTGACGACCAGCTTTCATTTAGTGCTGGCTGTACCTGCCACTGCAGTGTTCTAACTTTCTTCCTTTGTCCTCAAACAGAAATTAAGGCAGTTCTGAGACAGGAATAATGATCTATTTATTGATCACCTTCCTGCATGTCCGGTCTTAATCTGGCTTATACATAACCGGTCATCTTTATAACAACTCTACAAGGTTGGTGGTATTATCATTGTTTTAGAAATGAGATTGGTGCTTACAGAAGGTCACTGTAGTGACCCAAGGACCCACAGCTACACAGTGGCATTAGTGGCTTTTGTACCTAGATCTTAGAACTCACCCTCTTTTCTCTTTGTCAGTAAGATGTGATGGACAGGCCAGGAAGGAGAGAATAGTGTTTCAAAATGATGACCAGGTATGTCATTTTGGGCCCCTGGTAAAGATGGTACTGTTAACCAGAGACAGAGTGGAAGAGGAAATACTGTACTGTAGGTAACACATTTGGTTCTGGACATACTGCATTTGGGGTTCTTTATTATTACTTTCATGAAATCTTAAAAATTTGGACCTGGAAAGAATCCCAAAGATAATCTTGGACAATATTTTTTAGTTTGAGCTTTCCAAAACAGCTAATCTTATTGGAGAATTAACATTTTGAAACCTATAAAGCCTATCTGTTCATCAGGTATTAAATGAGTAATAGGTTTGGGGATTGGATAGGTGGGGACAATCTTTTTGTAGGTCTGCCTGTTCTACTTTATTCTCATACTTACAGTCATCCCCTTTTATGAATCTACAGTTTTCACAGTAATGTGAAGTTAATGTGTCTGTTGTCACTCCCAATTTCCAATTAGGGAGATTGATGTGGAGAGATGGAACTTCCCCAGATTGTTCATACTAGAAAGGGAAGCACAAAGGGGATTGGGTTTTCGAGCCTTTAGCCCATTTCTTTCTATGCTGTTTGGCCTTTAATTCAAGATATTCAGAGCATTTTTTAAAAAGCCTTTGAGGGAAGTCGGTTCAGAGTGAGAAATTAGGAAGAGTGAGAAATTAGGAAAGAGAAAACTTGAATTTACTTTTAGTTTTGTGTTTTTAAGTGAAATGTTAAGGTGTTTATTGTAATTTAGTAGACATAACTTGAATTTAGAGTCTAAAGACTCTGGTTCTGTCTCTCCTTCTGGTGGCAGGTTGCCTTCTCTAAAGCTATTTTCTGATTTATAAAATGTGAATAATGAGAATATCTATGTCAGGATATCATGGGAGTTAAACAAGGCAGAGGCATAGTATTAAATATAAAACGTTATTTTGAATGCCAATGTCCAAAAAAATTGAAAATTATTCTATATGAATTAACTTAGAGAAATAAAAAAAATGTTAAGAAAGACTTTCAAGTTTTCTCCAACATCTATTTTAACTGCCCAGTAAAGACGTATCTTTTGGGTGTTTTTTTTTTCTTTTATAGAAAAATTAATTCATCCATCATTTGAGTGTGTGTATCTGTATGCCAGGGCAAATTAGACACAAGTCTTGTCCTCACAGATCTTCTTTCTACTCTTACAGGGGAGATAAGACACAACCATAACACAACGAAAGAAATCTGTCTGAGGACAGATAACATACTCTATTGGGTATGTGGAGGGGATGAACCTTTTTTCTCACTGGAGCAAATGGGGAACATGTTAGTGACAAACTGACTTTCATGGCTGGATTTTGAAATTTGGACATACTGTATGCATGGGAAGATGAGGGGCAAAGGCATATCACACCTGAGGAATAGCATACATGTACAAAAGTGGAAAGATTGAGATATGTTTGTAGAGCAGGGAATTGTTTGGCCTGGTGGGAATACATTCAGAAAGGTAGGTGATCAAGAAGGGCCTTTGAGACCTATGGGTGGTAGAGATTGAGTAAATTTTTAAGCAAGAGTGATAATGTGGGCAAAGCTGTACTCCCGAAAGCTGGCTATTGTTTGAAAAGGGAGCTATTGGATATAAGTCAAGCACTTACATCCCGAGTTCCTGAGTGGAGGCAGAAATAGAGAAGAAAATTCAAACAATGGTAGAATTGGGTGTAGAAAACCAATATGGTTCTGATTGTACTTCACTTAGGTGACTTTTTCATTAAGGAAGAATTCTGACTATTCATTCTCACATGTTAATAATAATCGTCTCTGGGAGAGTATCATATTTGTTTGAATCCAATGTATACAATACCTAAAATTATTTCCACTATATTAAGAAAATCAGTACTTTGGAATAAACAGGTGAAAATGAAAGTGTAGTTCAGCATACGTTTGAGTTTTACTGTGAGCCTCAGTCCAGGTTTTAGAAAGAAAGGCACGTAGACAGAATTCTGGCTTTAAATAGTTCACAGTGTGGCAAAAGAAACTCCATTAATTTCTTATGATTAATGGTAAATACAGTTTCTTTGGGCAGATTCACTCTAAATATCAAGTTCAAGGGGCTAATTACAGTATAAAAGGGTTTCTAGCTGTTGAAAAGGTTGGGAGCTACTGAATTAGGCTTCAGATCCTGTGGCATACCTGTTATACCTCAAAGCCTCAATTTTCAGCCCCTCCTTAGCCTTTCTTAACCAGGGTTGTGAGATAGTTAAGCTCTAAGGAAAATTATTTGAATAACTAACCTCGATTCTCCCAAGGACTGTATTTAGCTATTCTTTACCTACTGTGGATGTGTTAGGGCCAGATTCTCCTGGAAGGATGCTTCTCGTCTGTTCTCTTTCCTTGTCTTCCCTTTATGCTTCTGTTTTCTGATCCCTCATTCATATACAAGAACAACAACCTTGAAGTTCTGGGCTAGAACTGGGATCAGAAAATGACTATAGCTGTATCTTCTTTGCATCGATTAATGCTTGAAATTATATCTAATGATTCATAGTCCCTAAAAGGAAAGTTTGAGTGAATATTTGATATCAGCTAATCCTCTTAAAATTTGTAGACCTCAGGTGGGCTGGTTCTCTTCTCATTAGGGCCAGGCATGGTGACTTAAACCTGTAATCCCAGTGCCTTGGGAAGATCGCTTGAGGCCAGGAGTGTCAGACCAGCCTGGGCAACATAGTGAGATCCTGTCTTTGAATATATATGTATTATAAATTAGCTGGGCATGATGGTGTACACCTATGGTCCTAGCTTCTTGGGAGGATGAGGCAGGAGGATCACTTGAGCCTGGGAGTTTGAGGTTACAGTGAGCTATGATTGTGCCTACTGCACTGGGCCTGGGCTGCAGTGAGGCCCCATGTCTTTAAAAAAAAAAAAAAAAAAACAAGTTTATACATGTCCTAATCATTGGAGCATTAAGGCCTACATTACTATGAACTTGGTGGTTCTCCATGTTTTAATTTTCTCTTGGGCTAAACCCAGTATAAAATTGGGAGTCTTGAATTTAAAACTCTTATTCAGGGATTCAGAAAGTATGGTCCATGACAATTCTTGAAGGTCCCCTCCTGACCCTTTCAGGGGATCTTCTTCAGTATTCTTCAACCAGAACAGTATGCCACAGTATACTGAGTACAAAGGCAAATGAAATAATCCTACTGTTTGGATTATTATTTAATCTTTAGTATTAAATACCAAAGAGATTTGTAAAAATGTAAATCCATAGCATTCTAATCAACAGTTTTTTTGTCCTGAGAAATAGTTACTTTTCATTAAAATGTTATTTATTTTAAATGTAACTGCTTTTTCATTATTATTTTTAAACTGAATTCCTAAAAATTAGAACATGTAGTTTTATTATTTATACAGTAAATAATGATAGATACAATGTACATATACAAAAGCTCTTTAAGGTCTTTAATAATTGTTAGGAGTATAAGTAGATCCTAGGAACAAGACCTTTTAAAACTACTGTCATAACTTAGCAGGGATTGACTGAGAATGGAATTTCTATATTTATCTTTTCTAGACAGCCTAGCAAAGCAAAGAAATCTTAAAGATTGTCTATGCTTAGCTTTACCTGTAACAGAGAACTCTTTCTTCCTGTATTTTTCATCTTCTCTCCTCCCCCATGAAGACATCATGGAGGGCTGGCAAAAGTAGGATTTTGCAAGTCACAGAAGTAGCAAAAATTCTTCCTAATTTCTGGCATCATCTGTCAACGAAAGGGAAAATGTGGGTCTGATGACCTTTTTGGATGCTTAATATATAAAAATTGCCCAGCAATTAGCTTTGTAACCACCATCTATTTAATAGCAGTAACTGTTGCTGTTTCTAGCTCTGTCTCACTCAGTACATTTGTGATTTTTCATAATTATATGTGAATTACATATTCATATGTATAGATTTATAAATTGTTTATACTAAATTATAATAAATGCATTTTAATATATTCTATGACTTTTAAGTTCTTGTTCACTAACTGGGAAAGCTGCCTTAGCTTGATCATACCTGAAACCTCATTTTTCATGAGCACAGCTTTTAGTCTTATGTTGTGGAACTTAAGTTATCTTGTCCTGCTCCAAGGTGGGAATGATTAAATGGCTAAAAAGAGGCAGATACTATTTTTGTGATAAATAGGGGTTTCATGTCTTATAGAAAGTTATTTTAGCCTGGAGTCTGTTGTCAGACAGACACTATATTCTGTCTACCTTTCATTCCCTTTTCTCTGCGTCGTTTCTCAGGCAGTTAGGCACCTTGTAATCTGTTGTCTGATGCATGTCCGGCTAGTTACTTCAGTTCTTCCAGGCTAATTTTACAATAGCCTTGAACTTTATTCAGTGGTGCTACAATGACCTGAGGATGTCATCTGTGATTATTTGCATGCTTTCCTACATGAGGATAGTAATTTGCATGTAATTACTTTATCTTTATTCATGAATTTTTATCCTTTATTCCTCATAAATTGAAGAAGCATTTTACAGGATGTTAAACAGTCAAAAATTTTGATTACCTCTGTGTGGAACGTTTTCCTCTTAAAACAAGAATAGAGAGAGGCTTTAACAGTCTGTCTTGTTTTCCATTAATGATAAGAGATGAATTGCAGGGACCACTTTCACTCTGATGAGACCATTCACAACACATAGCAGCAGCCAAACCTCTTCCACAATTTTTGCAGCTTAATCCTGGCTGTGCTTTCATGCATCTGAAAGCATGATGGTGTCCTGTCATGTTGCCCATGTGCATCTTTTGGGGCATTGCCTCTGAATTAACAATGGGCATTCCTGGTTTCATAATCTAGGCAAGATAGAAAAATTCTAAGGAGTCTTTTGAAGATGATATTAAATAGCAGTATCTTTGAAGTCAGTTGGTATTTCATATAAGAATATTGTAAAAAAATTTGAAAAAAGTTAAAAAAATATTGTGACATTATTTAATTAATACATAAAAATTCTTAAAAGGTAGATGCTGTTATAATCTAAGAGAAGAAATGCTATAGTTAACTGAAGTTATTTGTACTCCTGTTAAGGTACTATAGTACATGATAGGAAAGAAACAAAAATGAATAATTCAAAATTGTTGTTCTTAATGGGGCATTAATTGTATAGAGAGGGTAAGTCATGGTCAAAGATATTTGCAAGGCAGCATAAGTACCATGAATAGTGCAGAATGGTAGTTAGGAAGCAAATATAGAATGCTAACTCATGTAAAGGTACCAAAAATAATTCGTATAAGGTAGACCTATTTCTGTGAGCTTTTGTAATTTCTGAAATGATTGACATGAGAAAACAAATGACTTCTGTTTTCTGGAAAAGTTCAAGAGTATTTGGCTATGACATTGTCATTCACGTAGGAAGAAACAGATTTTTAATTAAGGAGTATATTTTGCAAATACTGTTCTTCTCTTTGGTGTGGTAATATTGTAACAAAGAGAATTACTTTTTCTCATTCAGAAATAATCACTGATTTCCCATTGATTTAAAATTTTCCTCAACCCTTGAAATCACGTGCCCCACTTTGAAGACTGGATGAATGATATGGATGCCAAGGAAATGGGTCTCCAGTCTCTTCTGCAGATAACTTAGGGAATTGTCCTTATATTGCTAGAAAGATGGTAGATTGGGTTTTTGGATAACTATTTTAATGTGTACTGGATAACCCTGAATGGCTTCCTATCAGTCTTAGAATAAACTACGGGTTTTTTTTGTTTTTTTGTTTTGTTTTTTTTTTAAAGAGAGAATCTTTCTCTGTTGCCTAATCTGGAGTGCAGATCATAACTCACTGTAACCTCAAATTCCTGGGCTCAAAGGATCCTCCTGCCTCAGCCTCCTAAGTAGCTGAGTCTATAGGTGCATGCCACCACACCCAACTAATTTTTTAATCTTTTGTAGAGATGAGGCCTTACTGCGTTGCTCAGGCTGCTCTTGAACTCCTGGCCTCAACGTCTTGCCTCAATCTCCCATAGTGTTGGGATTACAGGCATGAGCCACCACTCCTGGCCATCTTTAATTCTATGTAGTAAATCCCATGTGAGACAAACCCAGTTTATTTAATTTTTATGTATTCAACAAAACTATGTTAATCGAATTTTACATATTTTTGAATTTCAAAAAGTAAATGTGGAGAGCTTTGTCATTTAAATATTAGCTGTCCTGTGTTGTTTTAGATAAAGGTTGCTTCTTGGTAAGCGGCTTCTTGAAATACCAGGAATATTGTGCGGAGAGAGAAGGGCAAGGGCAATAGGGTTCCCATGGAAAAGGAGAAAGCTGTCTTTGTTTAACTAGGCCAGTCCTGGTTTTTGATGAACCATCCTGAATGGATATGTATTGAGAGAGTCATGACCTAAAAAATGCCTTTGGGTTTGATTTCTCCTGGAAAGTAGTGTGATAGCAGAATAGCCACTGTATGTCTTCTCTTAGCCAGTTCTGATATTTGGAAAGGTTATTCAGGTCCTGGCTTTGCAGTCCTTCCAAACATTTGGAGTCATGTTGGCATTATTCATAGAGTCACTTCATTCTTTATGTCCAATTCTCTTGTTAGAAACTAGAGCTAGGCCAGGTGCAGTGGCTCACGCCTGAGGTCTCAGCACTTGAGAAAGCTAAGGTGAAAGGATCACTTGAGGCCAAGAGTTGAAGACCCGCTTGGGCAACATACTAAGGCCTTGTCTCTACGAAAAAATTTAAAAATTAGCTGGATGTGGTGATAGGCACCTATAGTTGCAGCTACTCAAGAGACTGAGGTGGGAGGGTCATTGAGCCTGGGAGTTTGAGGTTACAGTGAGTTATTATCTCACCACTGCACTCCAGCCTGGGCAATGGAAATGAGACCCTGTCACAAAACAGAAAAACAAACTGGAGCCTGTTAGAGCTCTGTATCCAACAAGAACCACTCTTGTTAACAGAACTGTAATTTCTATAGCATTTTGTTTTTCAAGTGAAAATAAATTTTTTTTTCCTGATCATAAAGTCATGTGCTATTTATAAAAATTTTAGCAGTACAGAAGAGCATGAAGAAGAAAATAAAAATACTGAAAATTTCACCAATCACTTTTAATACTTTTCAAAATGGAAAAAGCAGTAGGCATTGGGATATTTTAAAACTCTGTGTTATAAACAATTGTGAGATGAAGACCATATGCACAGCATGGCACTTGTTATTTTCCGTAACAGCTTTATTGAGCTTTACTTCACAGATCGGACGGTTTATCCATTTAAAGGGTACGATTCAGTGGTTTTAGTATATTCACAGGGTTGTGGAACCTTTGCCACAATTTTAGAACATTTTTAATCACACAAGAAAGAAACCCCCTACCCTTAAGTCATTGTTTCTTTACCTCCAATTCCTTTATACTTTCAGCATCTGGCAACTATTAATATAAACTGTCACTGAAGATTTGCCAGTTCTAGACATTTCATATAAATGGAATTATAAAATATGTGGGGTTTTTTTGTGTGTGACTGGCTTTCAATTAGTGTAATATTTTCAAGACTCGTACATCTTGTAGCGTTTATCGTGCATGGCATTTTGAAAAGCAAATCTTAGTTTAAAAGCATGTATTCATGTATCTAGGCATGGTTTCTAAGTTTTAGTAATTGGCTCTTATTTTAAAGTTGTGTGAGTGTGGTGTATAGTGAAAAGTAATGGCTAAATCTTAAGAGTTTTTAAAGCAAAGAGATTTAAAATCAAAACAAGCTTTCCTGAGATGCTTTCATTTTTTTTTTTAAATAAACATTTTAAAACTTGGTAAATTATGTAAAGGGGAACTGTGTAGCAATTTTCAGTGCCAAATTGAATGTAAACAGGGATGAATTCTTGACCAAATTGTGGAACTCCTGAGGTTTATTCTCTTGGTCCTCTGGCTCAGTTTTCTTGCCCAGAATTGCTCTGCCTCCACTGCCTTCATTTTTTCCCCACCCCTAAGTATGTTAGTTTGCAGTTATCAGAAACTTCATACCTTTTTAGTTCTCCTAATTCTTTTTTTCTCATATAAAAGTAGGAGAAAACAGTCATGGTCTTTGAAAGTCTTTTTAAAATACTTTTATAGAATAAAAAACCCCTTTCTTGTTTAAAGGAGATTCAGTTTTTTACATGTGAATAAGAGAGTAAAATTGTGTTTCCTTAAAATGATGTGAGATATCCTCTTATCTTGAATGTCCCCACCTTTACCTGTGGAATTGGGTGCCTTTATCATTTTCCCCCAAAACTTCAAGCTTTTAGGCTATTCCAGGTCTTTTTTCTCTCTGTTGCTCACTCCCATCCAGAGTGAAAGAAACCAAAACAAACTCTCTTTCTTTCATACTTCTAAAACTTTTCTCCTGAGTCTTTAGACCGATTCCTCCTATTTCCTAGGAAATTTGATATTACCTAATTTTATCTTTATGCTGCTCTCCTTTCAAATCTTTTGAAGTGACTAATCAGCAAAAAAGCATATACAATAAAACTCAAAGTAGGACGTGAGATTCCTAGTGAAGAAATAATTATTTTAGTTTTCTGAGGGCTAATAGTAGCTCTAATTGTTAACTGCCAGAAAGCTCTAGTTGGTATGAACAGAGGCATGCCAGTTGACCAAGAGAAAAATATTGAAGTAGAAGGCATATGCGTATGTCAAAAAGGCTCTGCAGAGGAAAGATGTTATAGCATATTGAGAGACCAGGTTACCTAGAGCACAGAGAGCAACAGAGGAGAAGTTGGATGAGAAACATAACAATTACATTATGGAGGGGCAAGCACTGGATTTTGGTATTTAAGAGCAATGGGCAGCAATTGAAGAGCTTTTACTAAGAGCCATGATTTGATCTGTTAATCATTAAAGTATCACTGGCGACTGTGGGGAAGGGACAGGTACCAAGATTGGAATGGGCAGCTTAGTTAGATGATGCTAATGTAATTGTCTAGGTTGGTGGTCTCTCAGTTTTTGAGCTTATCCCCTGATACATGTGTATTCATCATCTATATATATATATGCACTTTGGTGTTGACATGTTGAATACATTGTAAGACATTAAAAAACAATAAAAAGAGCACTGATTAAAGGGTCAACAAACACTCTAATAGAAGCTAATTGTTTTAGTTAAAGTAACATTCTACCAGCATGTGGCGATTTCTCTGAGCATATACTTAATAATGCCCTTAGTAACAAATGGTAGGAGGGCATTTAATGGGCAAGTCTTGATCTGTGTTCAGGAGGAGGAAGCAGAGCCGTGAACCTGAGTACACAGGTTACTCTTGCCTTTGGAGGCATTAGGATATGACAGGCCCCTCAACTTCTAGTTGCCTTTTGGAGTGTATTTAGCTAGAGGCAGGGCCATTCATTTCACAACTAAAAATAAACTGCTTACGAAACGTGGTGGACTAAGGAAGTTATTAAGACTATTGCCAGTGCAGCCGATTAATTTGTCAGCAAGTTATCAACTGTTAGCAGCCATTTTCACATTTGTTTAGAAGGGAATAAAATGCATTCGAGTCATAAATTGGGAGAGGATTACAAGAAATAAAGGATGGGAAAAAAACCCAGTCATACATAGCTTTGTCTTAAGGTTGCGTTTTAAAAAAAAAAAGAGAGAAGATGTTTATGACGATACATTTTCATGTATGGCTATATATGCACAATGTTTTATTTCCTGAGATATATAAAGGTTTTTTAAATCAAATTTTAAAACAAAATTTGAAATGACATTTTTGAAAATGTTTCAAAATGCCACCTTAAAAATGCATTGCTTTGAGTAAAATTTACTGTTTGTAATCCTCAGGCCTCCTAGCACAGTGCACTACAGTGCATTTTTTTAATGCAGCAACTGTACCACTGCAGTATCTGCTTTCCTTCTATTCTGGATACCTTTGAGCAAACATAAACACATTTGCTTTCACTCTGTCTCAAAAATGTATAGCATAGAACTTTGCAATCAAGAGAGAAATACCTGGGGGCATTATTGATGGTCGGAAGTGTGAACAGCACTAATTCAGATGCTGATGTTGTGCTTACTCACCCACTCAGCTGACCAGCCTTCCAGAGAATGCAGATCAGATTCAATTCATGCCAGTCTTTAAGCAAACATTATCTTACTTAATCCTAAGAAACAATGCTGAGATGGGTCATATCCCCATTACCAATTGCCTTGGGAACTAACTGCTAACAGGAGAGAGAAACCACTGGTTGTGAAAATCATGAATACAGAGTCTACTATAGTGTTTATATATAGTAATAAAATATAGTAATGCCAATCAAATCTAAACAGCCTGTCATTTTCCTCTACTTCTAACTTACCCAGTGTGTCTGCATTTCCCTGCTCATACGAAACACCTGATGGTAAAGTATGTTAAAGTCAGGGGTAAGCCTGAAGGATGGCTGTTTGACAACTGCATTTAGCGATCAAGGGACAGCTATGCAAATAATAATAATAATACATACATACATACATACATATGGCTAACTTAAAGAGAAATGTCCTTTCATAGGTAAAATGTAAGGTTTGTGTAACATCAGTGCTAGTGTTAAAAACGATGCTGAAAACATTGTATTACTGAATTTACTAAGCCTGGACAATAAGTGTTCTCTCCCTTACTCTGCTTTGCTCCCCTGACTGAATGAAGAGTTAATGGCATCAGTATTAAGCAGGAAGTTCTGTTAGGCCTATGCATATGACGGAATGAATAATTTAGTATCTTCAGGAAATGCAAACTGCAGTAGAATTTAAGCAACCTATCAGAATTTAGATCAATATTTTACATGATAGTATGAAGTTAAAGCCAGTGGAAAGAAGATGCTTAAAGATACCAGGTGCAAGAATGTTTTTAATAGTTGACACTGAGAAAGACTGGGAATTTTGGGTTGAAAATGTTTTGTCTTATGCAGCAATAATGGTTTACCTGCGTTCTGACAATTGTCAGATGACTTTTTGCCAACATGATTGGTAACGGGATGTGGCAGTTTCTTTGCTGTCAGAGAAGAGATAATTTCTCAGGTTATTCTTGTAAGTTTTTAAAATTGTCCTTATGGTTTTTCTTTTTAAATAAGGAATAAAGGAACTGAATGGTAAAACCTGAAAACTAGACATGTTTCTTTAATAAAGGTGTTATAGAAGTAGCCATTTGCAAACATCGGTAAGACAGATTTTTAGAAAACAGTTTAAACCTAAAATTATTGAAAATTTTCTAAATTGTTTATCTCCTATGGAATGATCTCATTAGCTTGGTAGACATTTTATATGTATGCCTGTGGTCTTTCTATGTCATTACTGTAAATAAATATTGTGCATGCAGCTTTAATAATCATAGATTGGGTGGTTGGAAATACTTAGCAAAGGTGACATTTATCAATCTTATTTTGTTTGCAAATATCTACTGTATGTAATATTTTCAAAGCAAGACTCAATTGGATTATGTTAAATCTAATTTCTAGAAATAAAAAATTCTCTTATATAAGACATTACCATTTTTAGATTTGTGTTATTTAAATATAAATTGGTTTGTTTCTGATTTTTCTTAAACTTTTAGTTAGCATGAGTTGTATATTTTAAATAATACAGTCTCAGGGGAGATCTAAAACACTGTCTTGTTTGCCTTTCTGTGGTCTTTCTTAAGCCCGAGTACATTTTAACCACTGATTGTTTCTTGATTAACACCAATGGAAAGAGAAAATCTTTCCCATGATGAAAAGAATTTCTTTAGGATTTTACAGAAAATTATTGATGTAAAGTTTTGGATGTCACTAAAGTAATAGCTAAAAAAAAATTTACTTTTGTTTTTCTCATCCCAGTTTTGACTGTCACCTTGATTTCAGATAAGCCCTTCCCCTTTTCTTAGATCATCACCTTCTCCTTGAGTTTTTTCTCCTAAAAAAATTACTTTATTGACACTTAAGCTAAAATTTAATGTAAATAGCCTAAATAAATGGCTGTTTGATCTGACCACACAATTTTAATAAGACATTTTGCCAATATGCACATATATTGAAAAAAAAATAGTAAAATGTGGATTGGTAGTAAGTAGCTGATTTTTAGCAAACCAAAGATATTCTTATTTTGTATCAATGAATATAAAACTCTTCATTGCAGTGGCCCATTTATAATGGCTTTGGTCTTTTTTTCAACTAGTAGGAATGAGTTAATCTTAAGCACTTCCCCTAAATTTTTTTTCAGGTTCAGTTCTCCTAAATGAGAGGATAGATCTTGTGAAATTAACGCTAATGGCCATAGATCTTGACTTCCTCTACCTTATCTTCATTGACTTTTAAAAAATATAACTAAAATGCTGGTTGCACTCTTTAACCGTATAATTAGGATATAACTAAGTTGTAAGTGCATCATTTGATCTATGGCTGCTTATAGGATTTTTCCACAAAAAAAGATTGCATAATTTTTTTTAAGAGCCTGTGTTAAAGAGGATGCGTTTTATTGAATTACAGAGCTTCCAGGATGAGGATCTAGATAGGACGTATGTATAAATACATTTTGAACATTTCAAACCACCTTTTAGTTTATGTGAAGTTCTTCAGATGGCCCCGTTGTCCTTCAAAGCTTCTAACACCAAGGTGTCTGTTGCAGCCCAGAGCAAAGTTACTGCTACCCAGGACAGCACTAATTTGCGATGTATTTTCTGTGGTAAGCAACATTATGTTTACATTACTTTTTCAAGCTGTGGTACATGCTACTTGCGCATTTCCATAACTTTTGTTTTCTTAGGTCATAGTCTGGTTTGTGATATTTGGGATATATAGCAAGCTATTGTTTTTATGTTGTGATATTTGTTGTGGTTCATGTAGGTGATTTGGTCAGCTTTGAGTTGGCTTGTTAGTGAGGATTTAGTTAGAATTAGGATCTTAAAACTAATCTTGTCCACCTCTTCCAACACAAATGCGAGGGGTTTTTGTTTGTTTGTACATTTTTTGTTTTTAATTATTTTGTTTGGGAGCAAATTTTTGATTTAGAATTTAAGGAAAAAATTTACGTCCATCTTAATATGATTTGAGGAATGTAAATGTACCTTATTCAAAGGGAACTTTTGCTTGAATTAATTTTAGGTGTGCATGTTGTGAGACCAGTGTAAGCCAATACTTGCTGTAATAGGTTGATTTCTGATTGACAGCCTCCTTTATTCAGTAGGTTAGATATCTGTGGCTTAAGAGTGAATTTAGGCTTATTGAGTGTTTTCTTTCACTCTCACTCTCATACACACGTGTGCACATGTATGTATTGTTTGCATGGACAAACCAGGTATGTCACTTAGCCACCCCAAATTAGGGATAATCAGATACATACCTAAGGATACGTATCTATCTGTCTTTACAGATAGATATCTTGTCTAAATTCTTATTTCCATTTGTTTCTGAAACTTTTGTTTTAAAAACCCAAGTTTCAAAGAGTGACTTTTAATTACTTGAGCTTTGAAAAGAAACCTCACATTTACCTTTTTGACTCATGTGTACCTTGCTAGCCAGATTATTTTATGAGAGAAAGTTATTAAATGATATACAGTATTGCTTCAATTTTACATAAAGTGTTAACGCTCTGTGTACGTACTTTATGTGACTCAGAATTTTTAATGTTACTCCTCAATACTAATGATACTGTTTCTTTACCTATGAAGATAATTATTTCAAAATATATGTATTTTCTGGTTTAAGCAAAGAAGTACGTGTTGCAAATTTCTTTTTAAAAAAAGGAAAGAAAAGGCTAATGTATTTGTTAGTCACTTAAAGTTTGTGTTTGGAATTGTTTCAGGGGACACAGTTATAGCAATGAGCCTAATGTGTGGCTATTCATAAACCCCTCCTCCCCCTCCCAGATCCCACAATTAAACACTGCAGATTAAATATGTAATCAGTAACTTTTTTTCCCCGCATTTTTCTGCCTCCTCCTGGGGGTTCTTCCCGGCTAGCTTTGAACTAGCCGTGAGTGATTGTTGATGTTTGTGTTATTAGGACTCTTCTTTAGCTCATTTTGAAAACCCACCCAATGTTGTATACCTTTCTACTTAATATGTTGAGGTCCATACATAGAATAATGGATACTTTACCCAATTGCAGAGAAAAATGTTGATTTGACCTAAGTGAAGGTGAATGTTTAAAGCTGTAAAATAACATGTTAAAAAACAGATTCCCCCATTAACTATTACCTTTAATTGTGTGCAAACAATATAATTACAACGTTACTAAGTTTAAACTTGATTGTATTGTGTATATAATAACACTTATTTGTCTTTTAGTCCTGTGTTTTTAAATAGTCTGTGGCTAATTGTGAAAATAGATTTGTGAAAATTAAAATGTGACATTAAGTGAAATGCGCTTTAACCAAACTTAATATTGAAGGCAAGATGGAAATGCAATTCCTATTTTAGAGAGTCTCCTGATCCGATTTTCATCATTTATAGGATATTATATCAGTGACACTGCCACATTTCTCTGTTACAAACAGTAACTCACAAACTTTGCTATATACCTTCTTCTTGTAGCCAGGACAAATTAAGATCAGCCATTATCTTTGGCTGTGAGAGAAAGAACAAACTCTCAAACAGCTGCTGTTCTTTATGATAACACAGAAGGAGCAAAGCAGGTTCACTAGTTTCTTAACCTTGGTTGTTCTTCCCTCTTTTTCCCTCCCCAAAGGGCTGTTAACCACCACATGATGCTCATAAAATATTGTCATTAGCCCACTGAAATGGTTGACAGTACCTATTTTGCATTTTATGAGAATACAAATACTTGCTTGGGAATGTGACCTGTGTGAAGTAATATTTATATTCCAGAACATACAGTGGCAGCTGACAGACTTGCCTGCTTCATGTCATGTGGGGTGTCTTTGGTATTACTTACCAATTTTATAGCCCATTAGAATGTTTGACAAAAAGGAAAACTGTAATTGTGTACCTGAAGTTTCTATTTACCTGGAACTTTTAATGTTTGTAGTAGGTTTGTATTAATTTTTAAATGCACATAAATTTCAATGTGCTAGTCACTGCAACCTGACAATTTGAAGAAGAAACAAACAGAACAACCCTGAAGTTTCTATTTACCTGGAACTTTTAATATTTGTAGTATGTTTGTATTAATTTTTAAATGCACATAAATTTCAATGTGCTAGTTACTGCAACCTGACAATTTGAAGAAGAAACAAACAGAACAACCAGATTAAATATAGATATGAAAAAATAACAAGGGGAGTGATTCCGTGCACATGCACAAACCCCTCCCATTTAAAGGATGTCTGGAAAGACCAGAAGCCCATTATCATCACAAAGAACCATGTAGAAATGAACTGTTAAGAACTGTTTTAGAATCAAAATTCTCCCCATTTTAAAAGGATCTTCCTTGAAGCTTTTCTTCTCAGCTGCAAGAATAAACTGTAGAAATTATTTTTGTAATTATGATAACAGCCACAAAATACTACCTACATTTAAAAAAATCTCCTTTCTAAACGGATTTGCTTAGTAAGCTTTTTTAAAAAATTTCAAAGCAGGTTCTATAAATTGCTAATTTTTTTTCTTTTTTGTGTTAGGTTTTTTTTAAAAAAAAACTTAAATAGGATTGAGTTGACATATTTTTTAAATTTATATATTTGAATTAAAACCTTTAACCATTAATATTACCTTTGATATGTAACACCTGTCCTAGGTGTGAATAGTACAATTGCATTCATCTTTGAGGTAGTTGCCAAGTCTAACCTACTGATTGACATTCAGCTGTTTTATTATTTAAGCAGCCTGAGGCTTTCAATTTAAATATTCAAGTAAACATTGTTTTAAAAAATAGTTAAACCATAATGGTCTTGTGAGTTGCCCATGCTAAATGCCCACATTTAGTACTTTGGATAAACACAACTTTGGACATATAAAATACATTCCCCAAATATTTCATGCTACCTCAGATTTATCCCCCCACTTTGTATGTCCCCAGAAGAGAGGTCTTTTCCCTATAAAGTATTAAACATTAGTGTATAGCCTAATAGGACAAAGTATTTGGTTTTTTTTTACATCATTATTTTAATTTCTGTTTTTACATCATTATTTTAATTTCTCAAGGAAAGAATTCTATTCTGTTTACTAGACACCAATCATGTATTTTCATTTATACAAACATTTACATGTGTATTTAATTTCAAAAGTTTTTGTTTTTTTGTTATTAATTACATGGGATTATTTTTTATATTTCGTTTATTTGGTTCTCAAAATAGCAGACTCTTAGGAAATCAAATGAAATATATCATTGCACTTGTCATCAGTTTGTCTCTAGAGGATAAATTAAATGATTAATCTAAAAACATTTGTAAAGAGGTGAGGAAAAAGGTTAGTAGGTAAGGTCAGATCAAATTCTGTTTTTCCACACTTGGGATACACAAGTACTATATTACATCCTAATAAATTTTTACTTCCAGTTGTGAAATCTACTCCACTAGTATAAAATACTTTGCACGATTAGCCCATAGATTACAATAATTTACTTTAATACACCGAAGCATTTATTTAGTGACTTTTAAATACTAGTTGTCTGCAAATATTTCAAAATAATCTGTTAGGAGCATTTGCTGGTACACTAGAACTCACAAATATATATAGTATGTCATTACTCATATATTCTTCTCCAAGAGTGGAAGATAACTACTGTTTCTTTACTTTCATGTTTACTGGATTAGACTTTAAGATTGTTCTACTTTAACCCTAGGAATTATATATTAGGTCCAGTATTTATCTCTTTTTGTGACAGATTTAATTTTTATATCCAATGACATTAAGATATCCCATAAGTCAGTGGCATTCTATGTAAGATGCAAAAAACAGATCCGCATTGTACATGGTATGTGGGAATGGATGGTCATTAGTGTCTCATGACAGAACCATGTTGTATGAATGCAAGTTTTTCTTCTTACCCTAAATGAAAACTAAAAATTACCTGTTACATTAAAAATTCAGTTCAGTAGGTTCATTACTATGTGGAAGTTTAGCAAATGTTTTTTCACCAGTGATGGAAATGCTAGGCCATTAGACAAAAATGGCAGCTTAAATTGGGCAAATTTGATAAATGCTTTAGCATACTTCAGTCTAGTAATAAGGTTCTCATGCTCTCTCTCTCTCCTGTTTTTCATTTCCAGTGTTCTATTTAGGTGAGTTTTTGAATTCTGATTTCTCATTTAAGTTCTCCCTCTCCACTTCATGAATAATTACCCCAAAGAGAATGTCTCATTGTCTTAGAAAATGTCAAGCTTAGGTGCCTATTCAGATGCTCATCAAACACTTGTTTTACTCAAGCTCTTCATATATAAATGTTTATTTTTCCTTATTGTTGATGTTTTCCATTTGTTTCAAGTAAGCCTTCTGGAGATGACAACAGTATTATGTTGCAATCTTTCATTTGCTCTGTGTTATATAAAGCTTATATTTTATTTTGCTAGACAAAAAGAAGACACGTTTGTAAATATGTGATGGTTTTATGTTATTCTCATGATTTTATCTCCTCTATCCAGCCAGATATGAAAATAATGTTTATCTGTAATATTTTCTCCCTCTGTAGGGCCAACATTGCCTAGACAAAACTCACAACTACCTGCCCAAGTTCAGAATGGCCCATCCCAAGAAGAAATGGAAATTCAAAGAAGGTAAATTTGCAAGTTATTTCTTTTACTTTTTCTTTATGCTGCAGAAGACAAAACTGAAAAATGTTTAAAGTAGATTATGTCTTTGTCAGCTGTTTAAGAGTCACGGCTTTTATCCTCACATTAGTAAGTTTTGGAACTATCATTAATAAGTTACCAGATACTTGTTAGGCTGGATGTGAGATGTTATAAAATTTCATACCTGTTTTTTTTTGTAAAAATTATATTCATGGTAGGTTTAAAATATTGTAAATACACTTAACAATTCAAAATATTTTTATGGTTCAAGAAGTCTTATTTTGGTAATTATAAAGTGATATGTGACTACTATGGTTTTTACATGACGAATTTAACTAAAACGTTGGAACAATGTGGACTGATTCTATAACACATTGATCTGTAAATATTACTGTAGGGTTTAGTAGTAGAATATAAAATTATTCTCTATTGGGCAGCATTCTTCCATGACTGGGAGTTCTCTGAAAGTGGTCAGAGAAAGTAGGCTGACAGGCTAACCTTTGGAATACCAGCATGCGGAGTGGGCAGGCCTCAGAACCGCTCAATTGCTGAGCTACTTAAAGTTCCACCGGAAGCCCCAGCTCATCTGAGGCAGCATATTCAGTTTCTTGAGAGAACAGTCTTCTGTGGTGAATGCCATTCCATCCATTGAGCTGGTTTTGGGGAGGACAGGGGAGGAGCTGGTACAGCTGTTCTTCAGACAGTGTATGTACTTATTAATCAGCTTGATTATTGTGGCACTGCTCATTCCCATTCTCTCTATCTGCTGACCTCAAGTTAGATCCTTCCCAGGTTCCTCTTCGCATGTTTGCTTTGACCATCTTCAGGATGTGTTCTGGGTTGTGGATGCCTCCGTTGCTCCATTTGTTTATGTCACAGGCATTGTTTATTCTAAGTGCTTAAGTTATATTGGAATGGGTGGGGAGAGTGGAGGGAACAAAAAGCCTTAAACTCATCAGACAATAAACGTGACATAGGGTAGAAGATGATAAGTGCTATGGGGAAAAAAATGGAACAGAGTAAAGAGGATTATATGTTTTGGAGGGGTAGAAGGAAGTGCTGGTTGTAATTTTATTTTATTTTATTTTTCCCTTCATTACTTATGAGTCTCACTACTTGTGAGTTTAAATAGATTGATCAGGGTAGATCATATTGAGATAAAAAGAAGGAATTACCAAGCAGATATCTGTGCAAGTGCATTCCATTAAGAGGTCTTAAGGAAAGATGGTGTGTGTGTGTACAAGGGCAAACAAGGAGGCCGTGGAGGCTGGAGTAGTAGAAGAGAGTATTGGGAGATGAGGTCAAAGGTAATGGAGGTCAGATCATGCAGGGCCTTATAGGCTGCTGTGAAGAATTTAACCTTTATTCTGAGAGAAATGAGAACCATTGTACAGTTTCGAACATAGGCACGATCTGACTTAAAATTTTAATAGAATCAGTCAGGCTGCTCTGTTGAGCCTAGACTATTGAGAGATGATTGGAGGCAGGTGCAGGGTTGGACAGCAGCTCAGCAAGAACCCCAGTTAAGAGGCTATTGCAGTGAACTAGGCAGGTGATAATGGTGGCTTCCACCAGGTCATAGAAGTGGGTGGTGAGAAGTCAGATCCTTATATGTCTTAGTGGATTGTATGGTGGGGTGTGAGGGAAGAAGAGGGGTTGAGGTTTTTTTAGGCTAAGGTAGTGGGAGGGATAGAGTTGCCATTAACAGTTGGGAAAGACTTCGTAGAGCAGGTCTTGTTAAGGGATGTCAGAGATGAATTTTGAGGATGTTAGGCTAGGATTTTTACTGGAGATCTAAGTAGAGATGTTGAATACTAGTCTCTAGGAGATTAGGGAAGAATTCTAAACATACAACTCTTTTCTCTCCTTTCTGTCTGCCAGAAATCTGATGATAAATTTGCCCTACCAGTGACTGCCACTTCATTTTTTTACTTGGCCATGGTTTATTTATATGTATTTTAATGATGTTTCTAGAATTTTAGTAGAATTTTGAGGAAGATTACAGGACTGCTTAATCTAACAACCTGAATAAGAGTCCAAGACACTACTGTCTTGCCATCTCCCTGCTCAGCATTCCTATGGCCACCTCTCCTAATGTCCAGTTTATTTCTTTGGCCTGGCATTTAGAAACTCACCCGTGTTTCTGTTTCGCCACTCATGACTGTCTCTGTGTATACCATACTCATCTTTCCCTCTGTGTTGTGTGTGGCATTTACCTCTTCTGACATGTCCTTCTCATATCCTTTCTACATTGTCATTTTCTGTAGATGCTTGTCCAGGCACACTAATGTTCTTCTTTTCTGAATTCCTGTAACTTAATCACACGGTGTTTTGTATTTCCTTCCTGAATATTTATTTTACATTTGAGTATTACCTCCACAGTGAACATTATGGGCTGTTTTGAGATTAGAAACCTCAATAAAATTTCTAATAAAAAGTCAAGAAGTTTCTGGTACTGAATTAATTTGTCTGCAGGTTTTGGGGTATATGACAAAAATATATGTTTGACCTTTAATATAGTGATTTTCTTCACTTTTGCCTAATTTTTTCCCTACTCTAAACCCGTGGTTTGTAGGAGGAATTACTGATGTTTAGCTGGTAAATGGCCTTTCAGAGACTTCCCAGGTGCTAGGGAAGGCATTACCTAGGAAGATTGTTGAGTTGATTAAGATAACACACTTTTTTTGCTGCCTAGGATTTTCTTTGTTTTTTTGGGAGTTGGTGGGAGGTTCATGGAGGAGGTGCTTTTTGAGCTGTGCCTGAAGAAGTAATAAAGTAGGAGTTTCCAGTCATAGAAGGGAAAAGCATTCCAGGAAGAAAGAGTAGGCGTATAAAGGCAAGGAGATGCAAACACACGTGCAGTGTGAGTACGCTGCTTCTTTTCCCCTCCAGGACCGATGGTGCAGTTAGATGAGGTTGTATCCACCTTGTAAGGGCCTTATATACACTGTGCTAAGAAATTGCTTTTTAAAACTCTTTTCCTGAATTTGTCATATACTAAAAAGAGGCATCTTGCTTTTTATCACTTTCGTAAATTTCAAATTATGAGAAAGATATTTGTCATTTTTCTTTGACATATATCCCATACAATCTGTTTTTGTCTATGGTTAAACCATACTTGGAAAAAGATGCTACAAAACTTTAAAATATCTAAATATTTATATAGACACTTAGTACTGGTTTTCACTTTCTCTCAGCCGACAGTAGTGCAGGCTGGATCTGGTTCTGTAGGCTAGCAAACAGTGGGAAAGGATGTATAGTGTGAAGGTTGCTTCCCAGTAGAAGTTATATTTCTAAAATTTATTTCATGTGATTATTTATAGAAAAATCATTTTTTAAAACTTGATTTAATCTTCAGAAGCACAATAAAATACCTTCAGACCAACTTTGTATTTCATAAGCTGAGTGAAATTGTCCTGTTAACTTTGGCTGTTTATCTGGCCTTCTTCTACACTATTACTGGAACATGTAATGAGAAACATATCAATTTGCATTATAAATTCACAGCTGTGAGGATGTGGGTAAGGTGCCAAATGAAAAGAGGGATTAGGTGAAAGTTGGCCAACTTGGTTTCTTTCCCTTGCTCAGCTCCTAGACACTGGCAGCCAGACGTGTAGAGCCCAGAAGGAAACTAAGATTCCTCTTTGGGAAAATTGCCATGGTCAAAAGAAGACAGAGGTGTTGATGCTCAAGGTCCTTGCCAGTGAAGCTCATTTACTTAAGGGCCTCTGATCAACTTTGGTGCCACTACTTATAAATATGAACAGAAAGCCAAGGATCATCAAACCTTTGAGAACAACTTCTATAAAAGAAAGACCAAAACAAAGAGTTTAAATTGGATGACATATACTGCAATAGCTTTAGAGAACTAAGAGAATATATTTCATTGATGAAATAAAAATTGGAAGTTATTTTAAAGGGATCATTCAGAGAACAAGGAAGTAAACTTGGAAACTTTTTTTTTTAACTACCTTAATTTTTTTTTTTTTTTTTTTAAGAAATAGGGCCGGGTGCAGTGGCTCATGCCTGTAATCCCAGCACTTTGGGAGGCCAAGGCAGTCAGATCATATGCAGTCAGCCTGGAGTTCAAGACCAGCCTGGCCAACATGGTGAAACCGTCTATACTAAAAATACAAAAATTAGCCAGGCATGGTGGTGTACATCTGTAGTTCCAGCTACTTGAGAGGCTGAGGAAGAAGAATTGCTTGAACCCGGGAGGCGTAGGTTGCAGTGAGCTAAGATCAGGCCATTGTAGTCCTGCCTGGGTGACAGCGTGAGATTCCATCTCAAAAAAAGAAATGGAGGACTCCATGTTAGGGTCCCTTTCCACGAACACTCACTTGTGGAAGCTGGGGGACAAAAAAGAAACAGAAGTTTTGAGAACTAAGGTTGAGGGATTTATTCTCTGAAAGTAGTCATAAAACAAAGAGGTGGCATATGAGAAAGAATGTATAGTAAGAAGTTCAGATTAGAAGGTCCAGCCTCCAAATAATAGAGGAGTTCTGGGGGAATGGAGAGGAGAACAAAAACATGAAGAAATTAAATCTGCAAATTAATAAAAAAATTTACTGGAACTGATTGACTTGATCATCTAGATCAAAGGTCTGCAAACATTTTCTGTGAAGGGTGAGATAGTAAACATTTTAGCCTTTGTGGCCCATCTGTGTCATTTGCTAGACCCTTCCTTTGTAGCTTGTCATAGACAAAATGGAAATAAATGGGGGTAGCCAGATTTGGCCCTAGGGCTGTATACAGTTTGCTAGCTTCTTGTCTAGTTTAGAAAATCTCGCCAAGTGTCCAGCCCACCAAGTGGGAAAAACAAAAAGACCCCCCACCAAAACTTCTCACTAGGGAATTTTAGAATGCTGTCCTAGAATAAATAAGATTTCAAATGCTTGGTAAGGGGTGCTGGGAGCGACAAGATAGGGGAGCTTCAAAATCCTGAGAGAATTTCTTTCCCATCTAAAACCTCTTCTGCACAGCTTCCTAAGAAGCTGTTGGAAGATGTGTTCTGTTGAGATGAGGGAGTAAAGCAAGAATGATGAACCCACGAGAGCAGCGAGGAGACAAGGAATTCAACTTAGGAAAGAGATAGGCAATTCCCAGCACGACTAAGGTGAAAGCAAGGCCTAGGGATCAGCCCATCTGGTTGGTGCCAGGAGGGCTTACAGCTCCCAGTGGGGCTTAAGACTCAGTGGAGGAAAAGCAACACAAAGGAACAGAAAAATCTGACCATGGGTCTTCTGCTATGTGGACCATGTGGATAGGGATTACAGTTCTAATGGACAGTGTGGGGTGAAGTAGGGATAGGTATATAGAAAAAGAATCAAATGAAAAAAGTACTACTTTTTAGCACCAGAGTAAGAAAGAAATTGTTCTAGAAAGTAAATGTGATCAGCAGTGAATTACATGATACATGAATCTTGATGTATCCAAAGTGGTGTTATGAGTTTATTGGGAAAATGGAGAATAAAAAGTTTTGGGGAGTTAGAGATGTAGGAATTATTTGTATAATAGGAAGTCAGTATATAACATCTAAATTTTAATATGAAAAATCAAGAAATAATAGTTCTAAATGAATTACTGTGATAAGTACCAGAGTACTGATAATAATTGCTTCTGGGGAGCAAAATCATAAGTGGTGAGGATTAGTAAGAGAATTACTGTTTTGTTATAAGCCTTATAATTTGGGTTTTTAAGTTACCTATTGTTTAATTTTTTATTTTTAATCAATGTAGAGTTAATAAACCAAATGTTTACTTTGAGTGTTCATTTTATTAATCCAATACCCTTTATTATTATATCACTTATTCAATAGTTTTTGGTTCCTACTCATATAATTAATATTTGGCTTCCTTGGCCGTGATGAGAAAACATATTCTAAGAAACATGAGTCAGTCCTATGTTAGTCACCACATAGAATCTATATTAAGATTAAGTGAATATCTATAAATAATTCACAAATCACCGGTACAACCTGAAAGTTATAAAAGGGGAATGATAACCACGGCACAGAACTGAGCAGTTGGAGCAATGAGAGTGTATAGCCCTCCGACTGGCCTTCAGAGGCAGGATGGACCAAAAGTTGACCGCCTTCTCTTGTGAGTATCTGCTCTTGTCTCATGGCTTTGTAATATTAAAATTTGGCTGTATTATTACATTTTATCCATTTTTTATTTACTAATAGTGAAGTGAAATACCCATGTTATTCAATCAGATCATATGTGTGTAGTTTTATTTTCTGATAAATGTCAATTATTACGGTGTTATTAAATGTTATCAACTCATAATATTTTTCCTAGACTGCTCCTACTTCATTTTGTTAAAATTGAAATCACTCTTATTTACCTAACACTATTCATTATAGGTAAAGCTGGGTGAAATGTATTTTGAAATGTTGTTACTTACTTTTTACTTACTTCAAGTAATAAGTCTTTGAATCAACATAAACTAAATAGATATTTGAATATATATTTAAAAAGCTATTAATCTCAATGCTGGCTGGTGCTTTCTGCATCTATTTACATTTGAGGATAGATACTTGGGAGAGAAATAGATATTCAGGGGTGGGAGGAACTGTGTCTGGTATTTTTTAAATGCTTAAAAAATAATACTGGTTATTTGCACTATAAGTGTTTCTGAAAACAATTTATATTCTCAGAAACTTCCAAATGACTGTAGAATATACATATCCTAGCTTAACAGAAAAATTAAAGTCTGTCGAGATTTTCCATGGTTCAGAATTAAGACACTAGTTCTCCCCCGCCCCCCCCCAAAAAAAAGTCCTCAGATAATTCTATTAATGATGAAAGAAAACAGTTGGAGAGAGAACTCTAGGAAGAGGAGCCATGCGCATTTCCAGTATGTGAATTGGCAGTGATAATTATGAGCAAAAGCAAAGTTTATAAATTTGGAAACTCCTCCTAGAAAACTACACAAATGTCTTGCTTTAGAGGTCAAAACATGAGAGTCAAATTTATAAAGCATCCGATTTAGGTGGGAATTATTCATGCCATACAAGATTCAGAAGCCAGAGATTTTCTGCTTGAATAACTATTTTGGGAAATACATTTAGATGGGCATCTTTTCAGCAAGCAGGCTAAAAAGTAGTTTAAAGTGTTCAACACTTTCTTTTCTTACCTTCAGAAAGAAAATAGAATCTCCTGCAGCTATATGAATTGCCTGCTTGAATCATCTGTCTGTGAACTTAGAAGTATTCTCCGGCATTGTGCCCTTTCCCTATGTCAGTAGACACTCTTTATCTTTTATAGCCTGAAAACCCTGGAATATGATGATATGTGGAACAAATTTCTTAAGTTAGTACACCCTAGTTGCAAATGCTGTTATTCAGTAATTATTTCAGATTCACCTCATAATTTACATTATCATGTTAATAATGTAAATCCTGGATATTGATTTTAACCCCAAATCACTGTTTTTCATATTGGGAGAAACATGAGTGTGGGGAGGGAGTTGTGGAAGGCATCTTCCTGTTAGAAAGTAGATAGTGAAAGCTAAAATGTAAGAAACCAGTTACAGGAGTAGGAAACAGGTGGGAGAGTTGGGGCAGTGTACTACTGGTTTTGTTATAAGCTTTAAAAACTATTTATGTTCTTTTGATAAAAATAGAAGAAGTAACACAGAAATGTACAAAGTCTAAAAACTTGAATCTTTTCATCATAGATTTCTTGGTACAGCTACTGTGCTTTTGAGTTAAATATTTTACTTTAGCTTCTATATTTAAATATATTCTAATTAGAATAATATGGGTGTATCTTCTGCAGTTTGGTCCCAACAGATTGCTTCGAGCATTATATTTAAAATGACCCATATTTTTTGATATGTGTCGAACGTTTGAAATTTAATACAAGCTCCGGCTGAGTTTATTAGCTGCAGATTACTGGAAAAACATCAACAGCCACCAACCCTGACTTTTCTCTGTTTATTATTAAAAACATTTTTTTTGAAACATTTAATTCCTTCCCCCTCATCCCTGCATGGATATTGTTATCCCTCAAAAACTTTGGCGGCTAGTGATTTACCAAATAACATAATGAAGTCAGTACTAGATCCTGAAAATCTGATTGTATCAGTAGTCAGTACTCAAACAACTACTCCTAAGTAAACTCAGTTTCATTGTTAAGTGTGGTGATAATGTCCAGGAGAGGCTGTGTGTTTTGTGAGAGGAGTGGGGTTGATGTATTTGTCAGGGGACCTTTTCCTTTGTTGTATAGCCAGCTTAGGAAACATGAAGGAAAGAGTTTTTTGGAAAGATCTTTCTGGTGTGTTGGTACCCCTGGAAGGAACAAAGGATAGCACGCATGTGCTGTGATTTAGCTTTGTCTCTAACCAGAACTCGCCTATTTAGCCAGTCCAGAAAAAGTCCCAATTTGAAATTTCCAAATAATAGTAATTGTTACAGCCCACATTGAGTGTTCTTATGTTTCAAGTACTTCTTAAAGAGCTTTTTAGGTATTATTTCATTTAATCTTCCCCACAGTGCTATGAAATATATACGTGTAAATATGTATGTGTATAAGATAAAGATACCTTTTTTTTTTTGAGACAGGGTCTCTTATCACCCAGGCTGGGGTACAGGGGCAGGATCTCACCTGACTGCCACCTCTGTCCCCCATGTTTAAGTGGTTCTCCCACCTCAGCCTCCCAAGTAGCTGGGATTACAGGCACATACCACCATGCCTGGTTAATTTTTGTATTTTTAGTAGAGACAGGGTTTTACTATGTTGGCCAGGCTAGTCTCAAACTCCTGACCTCAAGTGATCCACCCTCCTCAGCCTCCCAAAATGCTGGGATTACAGGCATAAGCCACCGTGCCTGGCAAAGATAACTTTTTTTAGGGAAAGTTAATTGACACAACTTTTCCTAATGACAATTTGGAACTATGTGTCAAAAATCTTAAGAAATTAATACCTTTTTGCCTAGTAAAATTTGTGCCCTTATTGATCCTGTAGAAACAGAAAAAGATTTAAAGATGAAGATAAATGTTATTGCAGTATTGGTAATAGTATTAGGATAACTTAATATCTTACTATAGAGACTGCTTAGACTGTGGACAGCTAAACAATTGAATATTATGCACTCATGGAAAATACAGATACTGAACTAAATGCCTTAGGGTAACTCTGTGTGTGTGTGTGTGTGTGTGTGTGTGTGTGTGTGTCCCAGTCCGTGTGTCTGTCCATCCAGCCAGAGTTGTACACAGAGGCAGGTTCTCATCCTAGATATCCTCAATTTTACTAGCTTATGTCTCCTTCCTTTCTCCCTTCCTTCCCTTCTTTTTCTTCCTTCTTCCCTTCCTCCTTTCTTCTCTTTTATTGTTTTTGGAGATAAGGTCTCGTTCTGTTGCCTGGGCTGATGTGTGATGATGTAATCTTAGCTTACTGTAGCCTCAGACTCCTGGGCCCAAGGGATCCTTCTCCCTCAGCTTCCCAAGTAGCTGGGAATACAGGTGCACACTACCATGCCTGGCTGATTTTAAAATTTACTGTAGAGATAGGTCTTACTTCACTGCCCAGGCCCATCTTGAACTCTTGGTTTCAAGCACTCCTTCTACCTCAGCCTCCCAAAGTGCTAGGATTACAGGCTTGAGCCACCTCACCCAGACCAACTTTCACAATATATTAAGTGAGAGGAAAACAAGCAGATTTCACAGTAGCAGGAAATTATTATATTTTATTTGGTTTTAAAGCTTTATGTGTGTATTTTTACATGAGGGAAAGTGTAGAGGTGTATAGGTGTGTGTGTGTGTGTCTATATATGTATATGTGTATAGATGTGTGTCTATATATGTGTATACATATCTATATAACATGTATATATGTTATATCTATACATGTTATATAGATATGTATATCTATATATATATAACATATATACTTATATATAGTAGCTGATTGGGAGGGGGACTGAAGCCGGGAGCCAGACCAGGAGATTCCCGGGCGGAAAGGAGCCATGAATGTTAGCACTGCTGTTTCGGCCAGCGTGTAGCGGCACAGTTGCCGCACAGGAAATTGCATAGATCCCGGTGCCTTTTTGGTGGGCGACTGGGGCACCTGGTAGAGAATCTACCGTTCAATTAGGAAAAGAAAAAAAGAGGTCCCCTGAGGCAGGGAGCCAGGTGATCGGGCTGGGCTGCTCCCACCCCCACAAAAAAAACAGCAATTGGAAACGCTGACGGTTGAGAGTTTCACAGCAAGTACAGCTGAACCCAGAAGGTCCAGCTCTGTGGGGGAGGGGCGTCCACTGAAGGAAAACAAAGAAACAGAAATAACATCACCACCAACAAACTGGATGTCTGCTCAGAGACCCAATATGAAAGTCAGCAATTACAAAGACGACAGGTGGTAAATCCACAAAGATGGGAAGAAACCAGCGCAAAAAGGCTGAAAACATCCAAAATCAGAATGCCTCTCCTCCTTCAGGGGATCGTAACTCCTCATCAGCAAGGAAACAAGGCCTGATGGAGAACGAGTATGTTGAATTGTCAGAATCAGGCTTCAGAAGGTGGATAATAAGAAATTTCTGGAAGCTAAAAGAACATGTTCTAACCCAATGCAGAGCCTAAGAATCTTGAAAAAAGGTTTGACAAAATGCTAACGGGAATAGACAATTTAGAGAGGAATATAAGTGAATTAATGGAGCTGAAAAACACAACACGAGAACTTCGCGAAATATGCACAAGTTTTAACAGTCGAATTGATCAAGCAGAAGAAAGGATATCAGAAGTCAAAGACCCACTCAATGAAATAAAACGAGAAGACAAGATTAGAGAAAAAAGAATAAAAAGGAATGAGCAAAGTCTCCAAGAAATATGGGACTATGTGAAAAGACCTAATCTACGTTTGATAGGTGTACCTGAATATGACGGAGAGAATGAATCCAAGCTGGAAAATACTATTCAGGATATTATTCAGGAAAACTTTCCCAACCTAGCAAGGAGTGACAATATTCAACTCCAAGTAATACAGAGAACACCACAAAGATATTCCTCAAGAAGAGCGACCCCAAGGCACGTAATCGTCAGATTCCCCAGGGTTGAAATGAAGGAGAAAATGCTAAGGGCAGCCAGAGAGAAAGGTCAGGTTACCCATAAAGGGAAGCCTATCAGACTCACAGCAGCTCTCAGCAGAAACCCTATAAGCCAGAAGAGAGTGGGGGTCAATATTCGACATCCTTAAAGAAAAGAACTTGCAACCCAGAATTTTATATCCAGCCAAACTAAGCTTCACAAGCGAAGGAAAAAGAAAATCTTTTGTGAACAAGCAAGTACTTAGAGATTTCATCACCATCAGGCCTGCTTTACAAGAGCTTCTGAAAGAAGCACTACACATAGAAAGGAACAACCAGTATCAGCCTTTCCAAAAATATACCAAAAAGTAAAGAGCATCAGCATAATAAAGAATTTACATCAACTAATGGGCAAAATAGCCCCCAAGCATCAAATGACAATATTAAACTCACATATATTATTACTAATCCTAAATTTAAATCGACTAAATCCCCCAATCAAGAGACACAGATGGGTAGATTGGATGGAAAGCCAAAACCCATTGGTATGCTGCATCCAGACCCATCTCACATGCAAGGATACACAAAGACTCAAAGGGATGGAGGAAGATTTACCAACCAAATGGAGAGCAAAAATAAATAAATAAAAAGCAGAAGTTGCAATTTTTGCCTCTGATAAAATAGACTTTAAAACAACAAAGATCAATAGAGGCAAAGAAGGACATTACATAATGTTAAAAGGATCAATGCAACAAGAAGAGCTAAGGATCCTAAATATATACGCACCCAATACAGGAGCACCCAGATACATAAGACAAGTTCTTAATGACTTATAAAGAAACTTAGACTCCCACACAATAATAGTGGGAGACTTTAACATCACATTGTCAGTATTAGATCGACGAGACAGAAAATTAACAAGGATATCCAGGACTTGAACTCAGACCTGGAACAAGTAGACTTAATAAACATTTATAGAACTCTCCACCCCAAATACACAAAACATACATTCTTATCAGTACCACATCACACCTACTCTAAAAGTGACCACAAAATTGGAAGTAAATCACTCCTCGCAATCGCATAGCATTTCACAGGTTTAAATGAAATATTGGTTGGCTGCTTGTTATTTTCCTCCCTTATTCCTTCCTGTCTCCATTGTTAAGCACAATTATTGGCATAAAAGAGGTTTTCAATACCCATTTTTAGACTGCATTCTAGCCTGGGCAATAAAGCAGTACTCCCTTTCTCTCTCCCTCTTTCTCTTCCTCTTTCTCTTTCATTCTTTTTTTTCTTTTTCTTTTAATTCTTTCTCTCATTCTTTTTTTCTTCTTTCTTTCTTCTTCTTCTTTCCTCTCTTTTTAAAAAAAAGAAAAAGAAATCAGGAAGAAGAGTCATGTCACCTGGGTGGTTGGCCAGGGATATGTTACATTCCTGATCTGAAAGGAGGGCACAGGCAGCAGAGTCACAGCATGTGGGTGCTGTGCCCAGTGATAATGTCACAGTGACTCCTGTGAGCAAGACCCAGGGGAAAATAAAACACACCACCCTGTTGCTGAGCCAAATGTTATGTCACAATCTTTCCTGTGGGCAGGATGCAGGCAGCAGAAGAGAGTCACATCTCCTAGATGATGAATGCAGAGGGATGTCAGGAGGCTCCTAAGAATGGTAGGCTAACGCCCTGTTTACAGGCATAGACAGGTACCTCCAATCTTCTAGGTATTTGGTCTAGTGATATGTCACAGTACTCAAAATATGTGGGGCCTATGCAAAATAGTCACATTACCTAGGTGCTAGGTCCAGGGAGATGTCATCATCCCACATTTTGGCATGGGCCTGGCAGAGAAGAAGGACACATCACCTAAACAAAACAAACAAACAAAAAATATGTATATATGTATATGTTATATATATATGTATATGCCTATGTATATACATTATATACATATGTGTTTATATATACATCTATGTGTTATATAGATGTATATGTATGTATATACACATATAGAGAGAGAGAGACATACACACCCAAAATGTTGCCTCTGGGTATGAGATTTCAAATCATTTAAAGTTTATTTCTTCTTTCTTGTCTCTTTTTCATTCAGCACATTTTTTTTGCTGTTGCTTTTGAGAAGGAGTCTTGCTCTGTCACCCAGGCTGGAGTGCAGTGGCGTGATCTCCGCTCACTGCAGCCTCTGCCTCCTAGGTTCAAGAGATTCTCCTGCCTCAGCCTCCCAAGTAGCTGGGATTACAGGTGCACACTACCATGCCTGACTAATTTTTTATATTTTTGGTACAGATGGTGTTTCACCATTTGGCCAGGCTGGTCTTGAACTCCTGATCTCAAGAGATCGACCTGCCTCAGCCTCCCAAAGTGCTGGGATTACAGGTGTGAGCCACCACACCCTGCCTGTTCAGTAAACGTTTATTGAACTATTGCTGTAGCCAGCCATTGTATTTTCTGAAATGATAATTACTATTTGTACAATTAAATTTGATGTTAGGAAGGATATTACAACTTTACAAAGTTTTTCATTAAATGATTAAAATAATGACTTGGTCATTAAAGTATGTTGAGTTATTTGGAAAAGTCATTTGCTTGCAACAGTACTCATGAAAAGTACAGAATAAAATTAAATGTTAGTGTAATATGCGGAAGCATTCAGCCCCTGTGATGTCAATAGGAAAAATGTTTTTTATTTGTATGAAACGTAAGTCATCTCTATCCAAGGTGGCCATTACGTGGGAAGAGAGATGTTGATTGGATGCTCTACATTGCTTTTATTTGACTTAGAAATAATTTACATAGCTGAAAAGAATTACTTTTTCATGATGATTATCTATAGATGCATGTTTTTACCTTTTTTTTTTTTTTCAGACAACTACAAGAACAGCAACGACAAAAGGAGCTGGAGCGGGAAAGGCTGGAGAGAGAAAGAATGGAAAGAGAGAGGCTGGAGAGAGAGAGGTTAGAAAGGGAAAGGCTGGAGAGGGAGCGACTGGAACAGGAACAGCTAGAGAGAGAGAGACAAGAACGGGAACGGCAGGAACGCCTGGAGCGGCAGGAACGCCTGGATCGGGAGAGGCAAGAAAGACAAGAACGAGAGAGGCTGGAGAGACTGGAACGGGAGAGGCAAGAAAGGGAGCGACAAGAACAGTTAGAAAGGGAACAGCTGGAATGGGAGAGAGAGCGCAGAATATCAAATGCTGGTAAGAAGTTTACAAACCCTTCTGTGTTCTTGTATCTGAGCTTGGATGATGTCTCTTGTGCAGTCATGTGTTAAAATATTTCACATTTGAGATGCTTGGGATTAAGCCATACAATTTGAAATTATGAAAAAAGTACAGCAATTACTGCTTTAACATTTTATTTTTGTTTCTATATTGCTTTTATTGCTTGGAGACTTAAAGAAAGCTCTTGGAAATTTTTATTCTGCCATTCTAATTATTCTAACTCCCTATAAATTGGCTATAAAGTGTAAGTGTGTTTTTATGGGAAATTTTATACTGGATGAACTTCAAATATATTTCCCATATGAGATCACATAAATTGTCTCAAATACTATAGGCTCTAGTAGCATTCAGCAAGAAATTTCCTTGATTGCATTCTAAAGTTTTTGAAGGAAGAATTAGTAAGTGAAAAATATTCTCTAAAACTGACCAGTTAATTTAAGTATGCTTTCTAGTATTATGAAAAATTAGTGAAAATTATGAAATCTGATGTTACTGAAAGACAAAAGGGTTAAGATATGGCTGAAAGTTTGAGATATTTTAACATTTATTAAAATTAACATTCATTGTAGGATTTAAGAATATTCCTTATGGCCTATATAAAAAGTCTCAATGTGGGTTAATTAAATAGTGGTTTGTTGGTTTATTGTTTAAGTTAATTTATATATTTTTAGCTACCAAATTATTTTCTGGAGTGATGGCCAACAAAACAAAACTTCCCCACAAATAAGCATCCAATAGGAGGTTTCTCACACTTTGTATTAAATGTTTTGCCAGTTTTACTAGTTTTGCTATTTGTTGTTTCAAAAAAAACTAAATTTATTCTTCTGTTTATGGTCCTATTCATGTGATTTTAATGTTCTTTTTCTTGTGGACTAAATATTAAAAATTAAGACTAATACTAGCTTTTTCTCATAAAGGATAAATAGTCAATTAAATTTATTAATCCACTTATTAGATAAAAAGGAAACTTATCCTCATCTGAATCTCAAAATGTATTTACAAGTTAAAATATTCTTTGGTGAAGATAGTTATTTGCATTTGTGCCTAATTCTCTGGTACTAACTGTAGTCTACATTTATACATTGTGTCTGAATGCTGGTTTTGTGGCTTCACTAGCTCCCTTTTTCTCTCTCCTTTTTTATCCTGTCTTTTGCTGCTGCTTTCCACCTTCTGTCCAGCTCCATCTTCAGACAGCTCCCTGTATAATGCTCCACTTCCTGAGTATTCCAGTTGCCAGCCTCCTTCAGCACCTCCTCCATCATACGCTAAAGTCATCTCAGCTCCAGTGTCAGATGCCACTCCTGATTATGCTGTAGTGACTGCTTTGCCACCTACTTCCACACCCCCTACACCACCACTGCGACACTCAGCGACACGTTTTGCAACATCTTTAGGTTCAGCCTTCCACCCTGTTCTTCCCCATTACGCTACAGCTCCTCGTCCTCTGAACAAAAACTCTCGACCTTCTTCTCCTGTGAACACACCCTCTTCTCAGCCTCCAGCTACGAAGCCCTGTGCCTGGTCTACTTCCAATTTTTCGCCCCTCCCTCCATCTCCTCCAATAATGATTAGCAGCCCCCCAGGCAAAGCTACTGGTCCAAGGCCTGTCCTCCCTGTTTGTGTTTCTTCTCCTGTGCCCCAAATGCCTCCATCACCGACAGCACCCAATGGGCTGGTTGACTCTGTAACATATCCAGTGTCTCCACCGCCTACCTCAGGGCCAGCAGCTCCTCCGCCGCCGCCTCCACTGCCTTCCCTCGCATCACTGTCACACTGTGGATCTCAAGCTTCTCCTCCTCCAAGCACCCCTATTGCCTCAACTCCCTCATCCAAGCCTAGTGTTCTCCCTTCTCCCTCTGCAGCTGCCCCTGCCTCTGTTGAGACTCCTCTAAACTCTGTGCTGGGAGACTCTTCTGCTTCTGAGCCAGGCTTGCAGGCAGCCTCTCAGCAGGCCGAGACTCCAGCCCAACAGGGTAAGGCTTTCATTATTGCTACTAACAGCAAATCACTTGAAAATGTTATCTAGCAGCAACTTTAATTGCCTGAATGGATGAGTAGGAAGTTTTTGATCCTTGAACATTTATATGCCATAATGCCATGGGTTTTTTTTTTTTTTTAATTTAAAAAATTAAAGTAGAAAAGAAATTATTTTCCTGTTGGATTAATTGCATTTGGAGGAATTTTCATATTGAACTACGTTTTGATATCTTTTGTAGTATTACAGTTAAAGATGTTTTCTAGTATTTAAGAGCCCTCATAATACGTTTCTTTCTTTATTTTGAGACAGAGTCTTGCTGTGTTGCCCAGGCTGGAGTACAGGAGCTTAATCTCAGCTTACTGCAACCTCCACCTCCCGGTTTCCAGCGATTCTCCTGCCTTAGACAGCCAAGTAGCTGGGGTTATAGGCACATGCCACCACACCCGGCTAATTGTATTTTTAGTACAGATGGGGTTTTGCCATGTTGGCTAGGCTGATCTTGAACTCCTGACCTCATGTAATCTGCCCCAGTTGGCCTCCCAAAGTGTTGGGATTATAGGTTTGAGCCACCAGCCAATACATTTCTTTCACTGGGAAAACTTCGCTTGACACATTAATCTACCACACAATACATACATGATCTAAATTGTCTTCTTTTATTTTCTGGGAGACTTAGATATATTTAGTGCCTGTAGATATATTTAATGGCTGTAGTCATTAGATACATCATCCCAGAGTTTCCTTTGGAGCAGTTCTGATCTTGGGCCCTAGTTCGTTCTTGCCTTTCCTATATTAGATTCCCCATGTTGGACTTTTTCAGGGTAGGTGTCACCCTAATCCTTGGATCATTATGACTTTGCAGGAGGAGTAGAGAGGATTGCAGGCTTCATATATGTCCTATAGGGTTCCAAGGTCCAAAATTACAATAAGAAGTGGCCTGAAGGGGTAATGAGGAGAGAATAGCATCCTCTGCAGTTATTCTCCCCACCCCTACCTGTTTTTATGGTAACAGGGAAGGGAGGATGTAATCTCTAAGTGGATTATTTGTAAGTAGAAAAGGACCTGGTTCTGTAAGTAAATAAGATGCTTGGCAACCCTAGTTTTTAAAAATATGATTTAAGGAGGATTGCAGAAAGAAAGCTGAAAACAAATTTGTACTTAAAGAAACATCGCAAGGCTTGTTATTGCTGTATATATATTTTTGTTGTCATTGTTGACTTATCAAATTTGCTTAAAAGGTGAATCAGAATTCTAAAATGTCCAATTTGGTTTCACTGTGACAAAAAATGGGCACAGCCAGCTGACAAAGTGACCTGCTGTACCCTCAGAACTCTAACAACCCCTACAGAAGGGACAGGCTATTTCTAGATGCTTCTTTGAACAATTGATATTTTCTGCTTGTGCAAAGGCTCAAGCTGAAAAAGTTAGTATTTACCACCAGTATGCAAAATAGCATTTTATTCATTCTGAAAACACCCTTTTTAAACCTTAACAAAAGGAGCACCTACTATTTCAGTATTCTGTTATTAAATAAATTCTTGTTCACTCTGTGATTTTATGAGAATTGAACATTTCTCTTCTTGCTCCCTATTTTGTGGGATAAAACAACTCTGTACTTCAAATTCTATGGTATTTAATTATTTCTGAATATTATTTTGAGGTTTTACTTTGTGCTAGTAAACTCCTTTACTTCAGTGCTTCTCAACCTTGCCTATGCATTAAATTTAAATGCGAAGTTTTTAAAAAAAAAATACTGCAGCCTGGGATTTACTACTCCTTCATGTTTTTAATCCAGCCACTTTAAGTGTAAACAACTAAATATATGTGTTCACTATTACTGAATTTACTGTCTCAACACTTAAGGTTAATGTGGATTATTTTGGGTCTGTTATTTCAAGTAGTACTAACTGCCATCATATATACTAGTTTGTTTTTTCAGGGATGCTTAACTCCCAAATTTTATAAGTATTTATTTTGTTTATATACCACAACCCCATGAAAAAAAAAATCTTAATTAGACATCTATTGCATCATTCTATTACTAAAGCTCTAATATTAAAGTAGTTATGTACACTTGGATCTTCCTTACATTTCAGTATCTTTCAAAAACTGATCTAGACTTACACAACTATGATAAATTGAACTCATTAAGTAAATACATGTGTCAGTTTAATTTAGCATGGGACTCTCTGTACCTTCCCACATAAAATAATTTCACCCAGCTGTATTTTTGATAGTCTGACTTTGCATTTTTCTCTCTCAGGCCTTGTCTTGGGACCACTTGCACCTCCACCTCCTCCACCACTCCTACCAGGGCCTGCACAGGCTTCAGTAGCACTCCCTCCTCCCCCAGGGCCCCCTCCACCTCCTCCACTCCCATCCACTGGGCCTCCACCACCCCCTCCTCCCCCTCCTCTCCCTAATCAAGTACCCCCTCCTCCTCCACCGCCTCCTGCCCCTCCCCTCCCTGCATCTGGATTCTTTTCGGGATCCATGTCAGAAGACAATCGCCCATTAACTGGACTTGCAGCTGCAATTGCCGGAGCAAAACTTAGGAAAGTGTCACGGGTAAATACATTTCTGAAGTTTTTTTTATTTTTTAATGTCTTATTCTTTCTAAATATCTAAAATACAGACTTTATTGTATTCTAATTTTATGAATTGTTAGGAACTTCATCGATTTAAAAAATGGAAATAATTTACCCAGGTGTGGTGTCTCACACTTGTATAGTCCCTGAATTCTGGGAGGCTGAGGTGAGCAGATCACCTGAGGTCAGGAGTTCAAGACCAGGCTGGCCAACATGGTGAAACTCTGTCTCACTAAAAATACAAAAATTAGCCAGGTATGGTGGTGCATGCCTATAATCCCAGCTGCTCTGGAGACTGAGGCAGGAGAATCACTTGAACCTGGGAGGTAGAAGTTGCAGTGATCTGAGATCCTGCCATTGCACTCCAGTCTGAATAACAGAATGAGACATCATCTCAAAAAATAAATTAAAAACTGAAATAATTTAAATTTATAGTGAAGTTGCAAGAATAATATAAATAACTTCTATAATATCATCACCTAGATTTACCCATTAACATTTTACCAGTATTTGCTTTATTATTCCTTCTTTGGCTATGCTTCCTTCATTACACATGCTCTTTATTTGTTTGTTTGTTTTTGAGATGCAGTTTCACTCTTGTTGCCCAGGCTGGAGTGCAGTGGCACTATCTCAGCTCACTGAAACCTCTACCTCCTGGGCTCTAGTGATTCTGCCTCAGCCTCCTTAATAGCTGGGATTACAGGCGCCTACTACCATGCCCGGCTAATTATTGTAGTTTTAGTAGAGATGGGGTTTCCGCAGTGTTGATCAGGCTGGTCTTGAAATCCTGACCTCACGTGATCCTCCTGCCTCAGCCTCCCAAAGTGCTGGGATTGCAGGTATGAGCCACTGCATCCTGTCTACACGTGCAGTTTTGTCTGAATGATTTTAGAGTAACTCAGAGACATCAGGCTTCTATTTTCTTTCTTTTTTTTCGAGATGGAGTCTTGCTCTGTTCCCCAGGCTGGAGTGCGGTGGCGCAATCTTGGCTCACTGCAACCTCCACCCCCTGGGTTCAAGCAATTCTCCTGCCTCAGCCTCCCAAGCAGCTGGGACTACAGGCGCACACCACCACGCCCAGCTAATTTTTTGTATTTTTTTTAGTACAGACAGGGTTTCACCATATTGGCCAGGCTGGTCTCAAACTGCTGACCTTGTGATCCACTTGCCTCGACCTCACAAAGTGCTGAGATTAAAGGCATGAGCCACCACGCCCAGCCCAGGCTTCTATTTTCTAAGTACCTCAGTGTGAATTTTATAAGAACAAGAACATTTATTTACCTGCATAACTGGTAGTATAATTATCAAAATCAGGAAAGTTAACATTGGTAAAATACTGTAATCTACAAATGTGTCAATATTTAAATTTCATCTATAGTCCCATGATGTCTTTAGTGACAAATCTTTTCCTAGTGCAAGATCATTTATTGCATTTAGTTATAATGTCTCTTGGATGTGCTTTATGACAATTTCTCAATCTTCCATAATACTGGCATTTTTGAAGACTGTAGGACAGTTATTTTGCCTGTTATCCTTCAGTTTGGCTTATCTGATTTTTCTTCAAGATTAGATTCAAGTTATGCAGGGATTGTTTTATCAGGAATATTATCAAAGTAAAGTACTGCCCTTTTTAGGGCAACACAGGAGGAGACACATGATATTGTTTAATTGAATTCTCGGTGATACTAGTTTTGATAAACTCTTGTTAATATATAAAGTCAATGATATATAAAGAATCAATTGGTTCTTAAGGCTTAAAAAATAATATTTAGGTTTTAAAAATTAATGCTGATGTTTCCTTCTGTTTTAAATGTAGTGTATTAATAAAAATATGGTTGCCTAACATAGGAATTGATTATTTCTGCATATTCTCATTAAGATGGAGGATGCCTCTTTCCCAAGTGGAGGGAATGCTGTTGGTGTGAACTCAGCCTCATCTAAAACCGATACCGGCCGTGGAAATGGACCCCTTCCTTTAGGGGGTAGTGGTTTAATGGAAGAAATGAGTGCCCTGCTGGCCAGGAGGTAAGGAATTTCATTACAGTGGACATGCCCAGGATTGAGAGAATTTTAATTTTATTCCCAATATAACTGACTAGATGCAGTTCTTCCCTCGTAGTGAAGTCTTTTTTATACTGCGTCAGATGATATTTTTAAAAATTGGATTTGCCTTCTTTGTAGGAGAAGAATTGCTGAAAAGGGATCAACAATAGAAACAGAACAAAAAGAGGACAAAGGTGTAAGTTAATACAGTCTACCACACCTTAAAATGTGGGGTTCAAGCACAGCTCATTCAGGAAATGGTGTTAGTGTTTATTTAATTTGGACTTAATTAGTTTGAACTTATATTTGCTAATCTTTATGCATGTGAAGTGGCTTATTTTGACCGTTATTTATAGATTTTTAATGGCAGTTTTAGTAAAATGAGTTGAATATGTGGAGTTGTGGGAAAAGCACTGAAGTTCAAACCTGTAGAGTTTAATTCTGTTCCTTAAATGAGTGAATAACATTTCACTACATTTTTTTTTAATCTCTTAGAATCTCAGTTCCCTTGCATTAATTTAAAATGAAGGAATTAGCCTAAATTAGTATTTTCCCTTAGTAGTTCAATGGTTATTGGCTGTGCCCCTTTAAGAGTGTGGTCTTCATGCCCTCCTCCCTGATTGAGCTGGGCAAACTCTGCTTTGTCTGTGCTGTATATTGGTGGGCAACAAATACGTTTCCCCTGCTCCATTTGGCCACCTTTGTTGCCATTCCTCAGATCTGTCTCTTGTGTCTGTCTGGCTTTGGAGCCTTGGCCTAGTGCAAGTAAGAAGTGAGAACACACGAGGAAAGGAGCTGTGCGGAGGGCCAAAGGGGAAGTGGCTGAAGGCAGGAGAAGAAAGAAGTCTAAGATGAAAAGAAAGGGAGAGAAGACCGATGAAAGAGAAAGTGGGGAGTGGCAGAAAGAATATTAGAAGTGGATGTGTAACACACTAAATGTATATATAGAGCAAGTTACTAGTAGATGCGATGCTAATATATATCTGTATATTTAGGAAGATTCAGAGCCTGTAACTTCTAAAGTCTCTTCAACAAGTACACCTGGTAAGTTCAAGATAAATATGTTAACCTTTATAAATTTTCTCTAAATATTAATACTCCCCAGTTAAAAATTCCCCCTCTGTCCATATTTGAACCAAGTGACTGGACACTAAAATGGCAGAGTTTTTTGTTTACACCCAAAAGCATTAACTTTTTTACTCCTGGAAGCTGCTGTTACTTTCTTGAGGTTACTTACTAAAACAAGGAAAATATTAGTATACTATTAGATTACAGGGAAGTAGTTTTCATAATTGATTCCTAAAGGTAAAAATTAAGTGAGCGTTTTAGCTAGTACTGCCATTTGTTTCCAAACATTCTCAAATTGAGAAGGGTGTCATTCTAGCCATTCATTGGGGTGATATTGATAATTAAGGGAATAAAATTTCTGATTTGTAAGCTTAAAAGAATCTCTTTAAATTTTTTGGGAAGTGTTCTTGAATTCATTGAAATTTCTGACGTTGAGTATTCTTGAGCATCCAGTAAATTACCTAGAATATTAACAAAGTGTATTTCACTAGAGGTATTTGATGAGTATTGTATCCAAGATGAGAATATGAACTCATTACATAGTCACATATCGTTTCTTCATATTTGATTAAAGACTAAGGGCTGGACTATCTATTTAGCTCCTTATCTATTCTGGAATGATGTGACAAATAAACTTGATAAGTTAATATCTAGAATGGTCCATAGGAAACCATTATTGAGAAATGCTCATATTCCTACAGTTTTTATTTAAAGACAACCAGCTGCATCTACAATTCCCTTTTTAATTTTTATTTATTTGAGAGATGGGGTCTCACTCTGTTGCCCAGGCTGGAGTGCCATGGCACAATCTTGGCTCACTGCAACCTTCACCTCCTAGGCTAAAGTGATCCTCCCACCTTACCCCACCAGCCCCCAAGTAGCTTGTTTTTGTTTATGTAATCTATCTTCCCACCCCTCAATTCCTCATTCTCATAATTGAACAGTGACTCTTCAGTAGCCTGATTGCTGTATCAGTTAACATCATGACTTTTTTTTCCTTCTGAATAAGACTCAGTTTATGTTATTTTCATTAAAAGTTCCCTGGTTTGCGAGTCACTTATTTTAGCTTTATCCTCCTTTGTATAAGCCAGAATTAATTATATATGCTGTCATTAGTAGCACGTAGATACTATAAATCCAATCTATACTTCAGGGTCACAGAACCTTTAGAGCTATAGATCCTCTTTCCAGCGAGGAAAATTGTATTTTTACACAAATTTATTCATAATTTCAGAATATTCATGAATTTCTTAAAGGTTATTCATGGACTCCAAATTAAAAATTTCTTATCTAATATATAATCCCTTACACAAATTTGTTCATAATTTCAGAATATTCATGAATTTCTTAAAGGTTATCCATGGACTTTAAATTAAAAATTTCTTATCTAATATATAATTCCTTATAAAATATGAAAAACTAAAGCACAGGATTTTTGTGTGCACCATATATATAAAATCAAGTATTAATTTGAAAGGGCAAGGCCTCTTTTGTCACTTGTTTCATTCTGTTTTTAAATTGACACTGTGTCGACACCTGAAGTGAAAGGTGAAGTTCTGAGTGCAAAAAACTCATCGTCCAACTGGGAAGATGAGACACACGGGTGTAAAGTTTACCTTTACAGCCACATGTTGAATACTCAGTAGTTTGTCAAAGACGGAGGAGATGACATAGTAGTCACTTGAGTCATCTTTGTAGAGAAAAGTGACATGTTAGTATGGCTTGAAGAGTATTTAGTTTGACCGAAAGTGAGGGAAGGTGTGATATTTCAGATTGTAAGTATAGCATGAGCAAAGGTATGGAGTTAGAGATGAGCAAGAAGAGATTAGGAAGTAATGAATAGACTAGAACGGGGAATTCTTTTTCAGGAGTATTGGGGGGAAAGGTTGGAAATATAAGTTAGAAACAAAAATGTTGAGAGCCTTTTATAAAATGATCAAGAGTTTAGACTTTATCCTGCAAGTATTGAGTTGACATTTAATTCACTCAATTATGTGCCTGAAACTGTTTGAGGCACATTAAAATAGCACTTATGGTTTTCCCATTGAAACTAGGGAGGACTGAGATAGGCAGACCAATTAGGAAGCTCTGTACACGTGCCAGTAAAGATCCTCTGAAGGGAACCCAGCCCCCACCCCTCCTGAAACACACCTGAGCTCCTTAGAGAGCAGAGGGCCTTGCTTCTCAGCGTCCACAAAGCCAGCTGAACAGCTCTTCCTCACAACCAGATGAGCACTTTTAAGACTAAAAGATGGTTCTGGTTTGCTGATTGAGAAAGGACCTCAGTCAGCTGTTAAAAGGTGGCACTTGCTGCATCTTCTCCACTTTGGAATTACTCCCTCATCCTTCCACCTGCTTCCTCTTGAGTGACAGTACCTGATGGCCATTCCCCCTCCCTGTCCAGGTGTCCCTCAGTTTCCGTCAGGACTTCCCTCTTTTCACCTGCTTGGGCTAGTGTCAGTTAGATGTTTCTGATTCTGTCTGTCCCAAATCCCAACCAATTATTTGATCTTCCCGGCCAAGTATGGAACTTGGCACCACTGTGGTGGTCATTGAGAGATTGTGTTAGCTGTTAGCATACAAAAGAAGGAATATAAAAAGGAAAGAATTTGCCTGTTTGATAAGGAGTAAAGCAAGATCAATAATGACTTTGAGATTTCACACCTAATGCCTGCATGCAACAGAAATCCAGAATCAAAAGTAGGGCTTCATGGAAGAGTGTTTATTTTTGCATAAGTGTACTTTGAAGAGACCATAAACTACCTAAGTGAGAATGTGCAAAAGCCAGTTTGAGGAGCTGCATTGGAACTCAGAGCAGTTTAAGTTAAAACTATACAGTGAGACCACAACTCATAAATAGACTTCATTCTCATGTGGCCCAAATTCTTCCCTCCATGACAAGATTCCGCTTCTGATTTTACCCAGATAGTGAGGTCAATGACAGCATCAGTGAGTCAGCCCAGATAGAAAAACAATTCAAACACAATAGACAGTCAACTAGTGAGTCACTCACTACACAGCGTCTTTTATAATAAGAGCTTAGAGCAGACTTGTTTATATTTAACTGGAATTATCTGCTAAGTCCCAAGAATCGATTGTTTAAGAGTCAAGGAAGTGCAATAGAATTTCAGGATTCTGAAATTTATTTTGAGTTGTTCTTTTTTTTTTCCCAAGAGGCACTATTTGAATTTAGATTAAATGTTGAAATACATGAACATATTATAAATTACACTTAACTGTTTTTATCATTGGTACTAAAAACAGTTTAAATTAAAATAGTGTCAGTAATACTATCCCATTTTAATTGAACAGTCCTAATTTAAAAATTATCCTACTTTATTCTTACTATTCTTTCTTTCTTAGGGAAACTCCTTACCATTCAGTTTATAGAATTATAACATTTTAGACTTAACAATGTAAGTTTTTCCTAGGAAACTTACCATACTAGCTTAATAATTTCTTCTCATTTTAAGGTCTGAGATTGTGCAAATTAGACCGCTTACAGATTTCAATTAAAGTTTAGAATTTAAATTTTTATTTATATTACTACTATATAAACCGGTATAATGATATAATGATATTTAATATTTTGTCACTTGTTTTATAATAACTCTGGAAGCATCTATTTAATAACTTTTGTACTTTATTTATACAGAACCAACAAGAAAACCTTGGGAAAGAACAAATACAATGAATGGCAGCAAGTCACCTGTTATCTCCAGGTATCAATTTTTTTCTCTAAGTTTTATATTTTATTTGTATAAAAAAAGAAATTAAATACATTCTTATTGTAGAAAAAGACTGAATGGTAAGTTAGGAATTATACAGAGGAGCCCATAAAGCTCTCGTGATTCTATTGGACAGCCCACTGAGCTTCATTGTATCTTACTCATCCGTGTTACTAGTGATTGATAAATTCTACCCTACATTAGCCATATTATCTGAGATTTTAAGATAGCTTTGTCTTTCCCAATTTGTATTCTGAAAAACAGAAGAAGGATAGTGTAGTGAATGCTCATGTACTCATTTCCTAGGTTTAACAGTTGTCAGCAGTTTGCTCCACTTGTCTGCAGATCCACTCTTTCATTCCCCTCTGATTAGTTTGAAAGTGGTTCACAAATAAGAACTGCTTCCCCCTAAATACGTCAGTGTTTTTTGGAAGAACCAGGACATCTGCTATGTAACCAGAATACCATTATTACTCTTAGGAAATTTAACATTGAACAATAATATCATCTAATATAGTAGATAGTCACATTTTCCCATTAGTCCAATTGACATAGATTTTTATTTCTAAATGTAATTTTTGGAACCTTTTTAAAACCTGAAAATCAGCTGGAGAGAAAAGAGAGCCAAATGAAACCTAAAACTTTGAATTTGTAAAGTAGAAACATGTTATTTCCCTATATCATTTGAAACTTGTAAGTGTAATTAAGTTAGAAAAGATAGTATCCAGAAATGAGGCTACTCAATACTTGTTTTTACAAGTGCTTGTGGGCATAGTTTAGGCAAATTTGTTCTTCCTTTAGCTAGGCATACTTTATTTTCATAACTAAATTTATATCACAGCTCTTGAACATAGATGAAACATTTTCTTGGTTTAAGAGACAGCTTAAAGAAAGGGCTTGTATTTTTCCCAGAAAAAAAAAATATGTATTTAGAAATGAAAAGGTATTTTGTCTTTTCTTTCTGAGGTATTTGACTTATTTTTGTCTCTATATAAAAAGCAACTTGATTCTAATTATAGAAACCTAATAAAGATAAGTACAAGGACAGACTTTATATTATCATAGACCTGCTCTGTTAGTCTAAGTTTAAATTTGGATTTGGCTTTCTGTGTGGTTCTTTCTGCTAATAGGAAAGAAGGTTTGCTAATAGGAAAGAAGATGATACAATTGTTTAAGCTCCACAAAGAAACTAGGCCTTTTGGAATGTATAAAAAATTTTAGTTTTTAAGTGATTGAAAGATGATCATATTTGACTTTAGAAGAAAGAGGGGAATTGCTTTTGGCAGACATGTGTTTTCAGTAGAGTAGAAAAATTGCACATTTCTGTTTCTCAGACTCCTAACTGAGATGGCTTCTAACACATCTCTGCTAGTTACCGACTTTCTTCAGTAGCACGTTATGAAGTGCTGATTTATCAAGCCCATAACAAGGAGCTGGCGAGGCGTAGTGGCTCATGCCTATAATCCCAGCCCTTTGGGAGGCCAAGGTGGGTAGATCACTTGAAGTCAGGAATTGAAGACCACCTTGACCAACGTGATGAAACCCCATCTCTATTAAAAATACAGAAATTAGCTGAGTATGGTGGCACATACATATAATCCCAGCTGCTTGGGAGTCTGAGACATGAGAATCATTTGTGCCTCGGAGATGAGGGTTGCAATAAACTAATAATCACGCTGTTGCACTCCAGTCTGCAGACCTGTCATGTGTCATTCGTCCTTTCTCTTTATCCCTGCTTCATTGATCTGCATTCCATAGTGAGCGAAAGCCAAGCCTGCGTTGATGGCAGAAGTCATGTCTTAGAAGGGACATGGAAGACGTTCTCCAAGTGGAATACATTCTTTGATGTATTTGGTCCATTTAGTAAAGGAAAAGTCATTATTTGAAAGATTTTTTTTATTTTTCCTAATTCCAGGAGGTAGGGATTTTTTTTTCCAGACTTCTAAAGGAAATTTAATAAGTGCTCTAAAGGTCACCATTTTGAAAATAATTTTTTATAGATTAGTTGAATCTTGAGTCTTTTTTTTTTTTTGAGACAGAGTTTCGCTCTTGTTACCCAGGCTGGAGTGCAGTGGCGCGATCTCGGCTCACCACAACCTCCGCCTCCTGGGTTCAGGCAATTCTCCTGCCTCAGCTTCCCGAGTAGCTGGGATTACAGGCACCCGCCACCATGCCCAGCTAATTTTTTGTATTTTTAGTAGAGACGGGGTTTCACCATGTTGACCAGAATGGTCTCGATCTCTCGACCTCGTGATCCACCCGTCTCGGCCTCCCAAAGTGCTGGGATTACAGGCTTGAGCCACCGCGCCCGGCCAGAATCTTGAGTCTTAATATCCAGTAGTGCACTGTAATCATGTTCCAATTCTGTTAGATGGTTTTCCTTTCCCAGAATAGAAATTCTGAAACTCCTGATTATTTCCTGACCACTCATATATTTTTTGATAGATTTCATCCAACTACTGATATATAGGTTTTAAAATTTCACCAAAACCTGTTTTAAACCATAGAATACTTTAAAAACATGTTTAAAAGACTAAGAACGATACTACTTTCCTTCCTAACTTATCTCCCCTGTTCCTTCAGAAAGCAAGTATATTAGCCGCTTTAAGTATATGCCTTATCCTTGCATTATAGTGAAGGTGCCCATTGCCCTTTGGAATATCTTTGTCAAAATTATGTTAGTGGTAAGATGGATTAATGTCTCGTATGTGAGATATTGCATATGCTGTATTTGTTAATTGATGATGTCAGAGTAAAAGCAAGAATGTTGTGGTTGAAAATGCTTTAAACGATGACTGGATTGTAACATTTGGAAGGTTCATGTATTCATCTGTGGTTTTTAAGACCTTACAGATCTTGTATTCAGGATGAGGAAAGATAGTCCTTCACACGCCTCCTGAGAAGAGTTAATTTTATATACTTACTGTGCCTGCAACCTATAAAAAGTAGCCATTGTATAGTGATTTTAAAAATTTTCTGTTAACTTGTAGTCTCAAAATATCTTTTCTATTGGGGAAAATCGGTTATTTTAAGGTTAATAGACTCTTTCAATTCTTGTTTTGTTTGCTATTAACAACCTATAAAACAGTAACATGATGAGAATTATTTTTTAAAGTTCTATTGTATATCCCTTTCAATGGTTTTCCCCTTCATAGACGGGATTCTCCAAGGAAAAATCAGATTGTTTTTGACAACAGGTCCTATGATTCATTACACAGGTATCATCCTGCTGTGACGTTGTGATTTGAGACTTTTAAATAACATGTTCAGGATAGGGCTGAGCTTTTTCTACCTGGATTGGTAATCACCACAAAGGAGTTTTGTTTGTTGTTTTTTTTTTTTTTAACTTCATTTTGAATACCTTTTAAAAATTCTGCCATCACTTTACAGATGGATTAGGATAAATACAATGGTAAACATAGTAGAAATACTAGACTGGGAATCTAAGGCCACATATATTATCTAGACCATTTGTAGCTTAAGCATTTTCTTTTAAAAGAAGGTTTCAAAAAACTGGAATAGAAGATCTTTTCCATCTGTTACTAGAACATGGGCTGATATTATAGCCACAGTTGTGGATAATTGATTCTTTGAGGAAAATCTGTTTCTTAGATACTTTGTAGTAAATTATCTTTGACAATTTAACATCCAGCATCCTGAGTAGATTGTTTTCTAGGATAAGCCCCATTTTTTAATTAAGAAGACTTAAGATATAAACTAGGTTTTTCTTAATTAAAAAAAATTGACAGCTAAAAAAAAAATCTTCATGCTTTCCAGTTACTTACACAATTAATTTGGCAGAATAGGGACTTACATATAGTAGGACAGTTATTTTATAGGCAGGTGTTTAAAGGCAATACTCTCATCCTAAAAAAAACCGGCCCAGCATGGTGGTTCACACCTATAATCTTGGCACCTTGGGAGGCCAAGGCTAGAGGATCATTTGGGGTCAGGAGTTCAAGACCAGCCTTGGAAAGGTAGCAAGACCCCATCTTTACGAAAAATTTAAAAATAAGCTGGATCTGGTGGCTTGTGTCTATAGTCCCAGCTAGTCAGGAGGCTAAGACAGAAAGATACCTTGTGCATAGGAGTTACAGACTGCAGTGAGCCGTGATCACACCACTGCATCCTAGCCTGGGTGACAGCGAGACCCTCTCTTAAAAAAAAAAAGTAAAATAAAAACCTGAGAAACCCTCATTTGGTGATCAGTTATGATGGAAACCCATAGATAAGAAATAACTGAAATGTATCTTTGTTATATGCATCTATTTTTTATACATCAAGTCCACTGTGAATATTAATTAAATGGTGTTCGTAGTGGATGTCTATCACAGTGAGTTGGGAGTTCTGTAAGCAGACTTTGGCCAAATTCTTACCTGCTAAAATTATTTTTATGCCATTAATGATCAAAATACTTGACAAGTTAATATTGTCAGCCAGTTAAATCTTCGAAAAACTTCTGCTTTTTCTTTCCTTTGAGGTGGTTTAATTGTTTTGGCCAAAAGATTTCTTTAGAGAATTTGCTAGTACATAGAAAAATAGCATTTAACAATGAGATTTTTAAGGCTGGGTGCCATGGCTCTTCGGGAGGCCAGAGAGGGAGGATTACTTGAGTCCGGGAGTTTGAGACTAGCCTAGCCTAGGCAATGTTGTTAAACCCATCTCTACAAAACATACAAAAATTAGCCAGGCATAGTTGCATATGCCTATGGGAGGCTGAGGTGGGAAGGTGGCTTGAGCCCAGGCGGTCAAGACTGCAGTGAGCTGAGATCATGTCACCACACTCCAACCTGGGTGACAGAGTGAGACCCTGTGTCCAAAAAAATATATATATTTTAAATGTAGTAAAATCTGCTCAGTTATCTTGCTGCTTTCACACATAGTGCCCACTGGGGCGTTATTGATAAATGTTTTTGGTAGAAGTTAAGAAAAAAAGTGGTGATTACATCTTTCCTTCAGTATGAAAAGTTCCCCCCTTTAGTTAATTATCATGGTGGTGGTGGTGATGGATTGCATGTTAGCATGAATTAAATTTTTTAAAAATTGCATGTTTCCACAATTGTTTATTATATAACAGTTTTTGCATTGCCTAATAAATATGAATATATTCATAACATACTTGCCCAATTAAATACCAGACTGTAGTTGTTCATGTGAATTTCAGAGGTATTCATTATATAACTTGAGAAAATAATTAGTTAAATGGGCCACTTAAATAGAAATCATAAGAGAAAAGCAGAGTAATTATGAATTATAGTTTAATTCTTGAGAATAGGTAGCATGAGTGAGTATATGAAATAATGGTGTCCTAACCTTTAAGAACATTTACCAGACATGACTCTGCCTAGAGCACCATGACTTGCATTTTATGGATCTCAGTAAATGACCTTGGAATTTAGTAGTCTTCCCTAGCAAAGTAAGAAGGTGTATCCTCACAAGAGGAAAGGACATGTTTCTTATAAATCTTATTCCCTACAGTGTCTAGCTCAGTGTTTATTGAATGAAATTTTCTGCAAGTTATTATTTCCCCCATTCATATAAACAGATACCTAATAAAGTAAAATTGGATGGCTTGCTTCATAACAGTCTTTTAAGCAGTAATATGTTTTGATAGTAAAGCAGATTAACAGTGCAGGCACGGTGGCTCACACCTGTAATCCAAGCAGTTTGGGAGGCTGAAGCGGGCAGATCATGAAGTCAGGAGTTCAGGACCAGCCTGGCCAACATGGTGAAACCCCGTCTCTACTAAAAATACAAAAAAATTAGCCAGGTTTAGTGGCAAACCTGCAATCGCAACTACTCCGGAGGCTGAGGCAGAAGAATTGCTTGAACCCAGGAGGTGGAGGTTGCAGTGAGCCAAGATTGCACCACTGCACTCCAGCCTGGGCAACAGAGCAAGACTGCATCTCAGAAACAACAACAGGAAAAAAGCAGATTAACTCAGAGTTTAATCTTCAGGAACCATGCTTACGGGTTTGAAGTATTTTGTGTCTTATAAGAATTATGAAATTATGATTTTGAAAAATTTATTATGCCTCTTGGGTCTTGGTTCAGATATCTAACGTTGATATTCTTCAAAATTAGAAATATATGATTTGCCTGATGGTTTTAAATTGCATTGATTTGTGGCTCATAAAGAAGAGAGGGCACTTACCATACTAAACCAGAACCCAAAGGAGTGTCCAATTAAAACTGTAGGTTTTCCACTGAGGATTCTCTTTTATTGCCAGAATTGGAGAGGGCACCATGACCGGTTTATTTGGTATTGAAACTTTTGTTCAAAATATACCCAATCACTGACTTATTAAGACTTTTAATAGAAACTAAACTTTTGAAAGTACAATGATAATTGACAGTCTACTTCTGTCTGGCATTTCTTTTTTATTTAATAAAATAAATTTATGAAAGTAGTTAGCCTGAAGCACCATTCAAATTACGTCTCCATAAAAGTTTCACAAGGAAATAGTCATATAATATAATCTAATAATCATTTTAAAAACATTTTTGTTTTGATGCTTGAAATGGAATAAATGTATAAAGCAAATCATGCTCACTAAAAATGTTTTCTTCCTGCAATCCAAGGCATCAACTTTGTAAGCTGATTTATGTCAGTGTAAAACATGCAAGTCTTTATGTTTCTCCTTTCACTAGTTTGCCCAGGTATTTAAATAGATAATGTAAAAATTCAAAAGAAAGACAAAACAAGATTGTGTTACTTGAGCCTCAGATGTTTCAACTGGCCTCTTCATCACTGTCTTGGTCAACGTGCCACGTTATCTGACTACCTCATGCCCAAAGAATACCATCTTCTACTCTTTTCTGAAGAAGTCTCACCATCTTGTCATCTTTTTCTAGTTCCTTTATAAATAAGAAAATACTGAGAAAAGTGACAAATATTTTGTTTTCTGTTCTTATCAACCATACAATTTTGGTAATTTTTTAACAAAATGGCTTTTTAAAAGAAATGTATTTAAATCTGGTGTTGGGTTGGTAAATTTGCAGTTATTTATGAACCCATTAAGTATTAAGAATGTTGTTTACCTGTCCTGGAAATTTCATTTATACAGACCGAAATCCACACCCTTATCACAGCCCAGTGCCAATGGAGTCCAGACAGAAGGACTTGACTACGACAGGCTGAAGCAGGTGGGCGCTCAGTGGCAGCTTTCTTTTATTTGTATTTGTTTCTTTTTAAAAAAATATCCTGTCCAGGCAAGGTAGCTCATGCCTGTAATCCCAGCACTTTGGGAGACCAAGGTGGACAGATCACAAGGTCAGGAGTTTGAGACCAGCCTGACTAACATGGTGAAACCCGTCTCAACTAAAAACACAAAAAATTAGCTGGGCGTGGTGACACACACCTTTAGTCCCAGCTACTTGGGAGGCTGAAGCAGGGGAATCACTTGAACCGGGAGGCGGAGGTTGCAGTAAGCTGAGACGCGGCCAGTGCACTTCAGCCTGGGCAGCAGAGTGAGACTCTGTGTCAAAAACGAAAAACGAAACATATGTATCCTGAATATACTTGAAAAGAGGGTAGTGCTAGAATACTGTTATATAAAACAGTGGTATTAGTTGGTACTGTATTATTTTTTCAAATCTATACTTTTGCTTCCATGAGTTTGCATGAAGTTGCAGAGGTAGTGGAGGGTGGGGCTGTGCTTCAGTGTTAACAGTATAAAGTTTAAATGTAAGTGCACAGTATGCAGTTGTGAAGAAAACAATGGGCTTCTTCCTTTTCACTTACTATATTGGCAAAATTGGATCCAACAAATCTGATTTTGGCAAAGTTGCAAGGAAATAGGCACTCTTACTTCTGCTTTCTAAAAAGCAGTTTGGGAAAACAAAATCGAAAGCCTGAAAAATAAATGTCTTATCTTGAACTCAGTGATTAGAATTCCAGGAATTTATTCAAAGAATATATTGTAAAAGTACCTGAATAGATAGTGGGTGGAGTAGGGGCTCTGTAGGCTTCAAGGGATCGTAATTTAGTATGCTTCATAGTAAATTGCAAACACCTGCCTGTGTTAGGTGTAGCAGGTAACAAACAAGTGTGTACAGTTATCTTGATTTTATAAAAAAGAAAAAGATACTGTCCACATTTGGATACATATGCATTATATTTAATACCTGTGTATTCAGGAAAAAAATAAATGATAAGATTATGATTTGAAATATTTTATTCACAGAAGAGGTGAAATACATTTTTTAGATACCCGGAATTATACTGCAAAGCTATTTGAAAAGTTAAATTGAGTTATATAATTTTAAAGGGGAGTATGTGGTCATTGAAAATCAAGCCCTTGTTTTGCTGTACATTGAATATGGCTTTCTCGAAAAATGTTCTAAAATAAAGCACTTTCACACACTTGAAAACATGATCAATTCGTAGTTATCTGAAGTACAGGTGGAGAACAGAGGAATAGATTTGATTTGGGGGGTGCTTTAAAGATGAATTTGGATCAGGACATCCGTGAGTCTGTTTAATAACTTCTGTGTCTCAGTCTCTTCCTTTCCTAAAATGAGGACATTAAACTAATTGATAGTTTTATTTTAAATGTGAAAAGCTTTTCAAAAGATAAACTCTAACAGAGTAATTTAATTTTTCCTGGGGTATTCAGTATTAAAGAAAGCCACACAATTCAAAACTAATCCTTCCAAAGGATTATTTTTCACCCATTAAAATTGTGTCACTTTGACATAAGACCTCTAACCTTGAATCTGTAGTTTGTTTGTTTGTTTTGTTTGTTTTTGTTTTTGTTTTTGTTTTTTGAGACGGAGTTTTGCTCTTGTTTTTTTTTAAGATGGTATCTTGCTCTGTTGCCAGGCTGGAGCGATCTCGGCTCACTGCAACCTCCGCCTTTTGGATTCAAGCAATTCTCCTGCCTCAGCCACCTAAGTAGCTGGGATTACAGGCGCCTGCCACCACGCCTGGCTAATTTTTTGTATTTTTAGTAGATACAGGGTTTCACTATGTTGGCCAGGCTGGTCTCAAACTCCAAACTCCTGACCTTGTGATCCGCTGCCTAGGCCTCCCAAAGTTCGGGGATTATAGGCTTAAGCCACCACGCTCTTTGTTTTTGTTTTGTTTTCTTTTCTTTTCTTTTCTTTTTTGGAGACAGAGTCTCACTCTGCCCCCCCCAGGCTGGAGTGCAGTGGTGCAATCTCAGCTCACTATAGCCTCTACCTCCCGGGTTGAAGTGATTCTCCTGCCTCAGCCTCCTGAGTAGTTGGAATACAGGTGTGCACCACCACGCCCGGCTAACTTTTATAATTTTAGTTGAGACAGGGTTTCACCATGTTGGCCAGGGTGGTCTCAAACTCCTGACCTCAAGTGATCTGCCCACCTTGGCCTCCTTGGCCTTCCAAACTGCTGGGATTATAGGCATGAGCCATGACACCGAGCCAAATCTGCAGTTCTTGAAGAGGGCCCAAAGCACCACAGTTAAATAGAAATGTAATGTGGGCTACATATATTTTTAAATTTTCCTAGTAGCCACATTTTAAAAATACAAAACAAAGAAAAGGACAGAATTAATTTTAAAACTTTACTAACAATGTATTTAAAGTATGTTTTAATATGTAGTCAATTTTTATAAATTACTGAGTTATTTTACATTATTTTCATCACACTAAATCTTCAAAATATGATGTGTGTTTTATCATTACAGCACACCTCATTTCAGATTAACCTCATTTCAAGGGCTCAGCAGCTGCATGTGGCTGGTGCCTGCTGTATTGGACAGCATGAGTCAACCGGGGCCTCATCCACCTTCCTGTCTACCCATTAGGGCGATCCCTGAGGTCCCTTCAGGGAAATCCTAGACTCCTTGAAATATGGTTTGGCAGTTTTGGTGATTTCCAAGAAATTATACTTCAAACCAATTGCCAAGAGCCAATTGTCCAGTTTACTGTAATCTGTTCCTCTAAACCTCCTTTGTATCACCTCTCTGACTGTTCCCAGAGGACTAGATGAAAAGCACAGCATTACCGTTTCTAGAAACTATCTGAATACCTTCTATTGGATGACAGAGCCATTATCTTAATTTTAGGAAGCATTTTATTTCACATATTGGTAGCCTAGAACAAGCCAGGATTGGGAAGGAAAGAATATTAAAACAAAATTTACCAAGGCTCGTCTTCCAAGAAATAGAATTGTGGCTCTGGAAACAGAAAAAAACCCTACATATCATACATCATGACATTCTTAAAATTTTATATGAGTAAGAATATAAATTTTCTGATATTTTTCTCTAATATTTTAGGACATTTTAGATGAAATGAGAAAGGAATTAGCAAAGCTAAAAGAAGAGCTCATCGATGGTAAGTGTCTGGACAAGTTTACTATTCCTGTAAAACAGTGTTTAAGATTCACCATTTTTAAGAAAATACAAATAAGGAAATACCCATTTGATTACTTGACTTCCATAGTCCTGCCCTTTTAAGATTAGGGTTTTGGGGAGGAGGTCTCTCCTTCATATAATGGAAATTACTTGTATAAACAGGGATTAAATAGTATCCCTGCATTTCAGGTGTTGTCTTTTCTTAGATAGAAAACCACATGAACAGATCTTCCCTCTAGGTTACCTCTACTCACCTATCCCAGTGCCACCTTGTTTTTGAGCTCACATAATCAGTGTTTTCATTTTATATGCAAAAGGAGAAAATAAATACATAGAAATTAGAATCATCTTTCTAATATTAAAGAAGTATGCAATGGAAGATGCAAAGTTAATCTTTTTATTACTGTGAGTTTGAGAATAATCTTTAAAGTTTCTTAAGAATGAATCACTCATTTATTTTACTTTATCATTGTATTTATTTTCAATGCTTGTTCTTTTCTATCCAGCAATCAGGCAGGAACTGAGCAAGTCAAATACTGCATAAAGAAACAGACTACGGAGAGATAGGACTTTAATTTGGAGAAAAAAAAAAATCTACAAACAACAACTGTTCACAACAGTAAACCCCTACATTTTATGAGCTGTAACAAGAAAATGGAGACAAACAGAAGGAGGGAAAAACCAACCTACTCTGAAAGCCTTCAGACATTATGACTCTGGCGATAAGCTCTTTCCCTCTCAGTTTGCTGCTTTTTTCTGGCCTTTACAACAGAATGGAAGAGAATCATATAAGAGTTCCTGTAACAGTTATGCAGAAAATATTAAAACCCATCAGGCAAGATCATCGCGCATTGAAATACTTTCATGTCAAGATAAAATCGCACATTTTCCGCAATTCGTTGCTAAAATAGAGGAGAAAGGCTTAGGAAGTTTTTTTGCAGAGAGTGCTGATGAAGAATTGAGCAAGTTTGCTATTGTATTGTAATGTTTCTCTCAGGTTTGTTCTTCCTATCATGTTTGATATTCCATGAATAATTGAGATCAGCCCTATATAAGATAAGATACGCAGAACAAATGGAATTGTAAGTGCTTTCAAAGGTTAATATTTATAAGAAAGTGTCCTAAAAATGATTTGTTCAGCTTGAGGAATTTTAGAATGATAGGAAGTCTCTCGAGTTAGCCTTCATGCAATTTTGTAGATTAAAACATAAAATTTGTCCAGAATTTAAAGATTTAGATGCCTTCCTAAATTGTTACAATGCTTTACCAAATCTATGACTTCTACATAACACAAACCAGTGGTCAAATGTAAACAATATATTGTAGATTTACTGTAGGTTTTCAACCTTTTTTAGATTTATGCATGTGGACATTTTTATAATGTAATTACAATCACCACAAAGTTAGCTTTTTTAATTGCAGACAGTAATGCATGTCACACTAATATGTAGTGGCCTTTTCAAGGCCTAGTCCCAGGGAAACATTTTGTAGAGTATAGGGGAGTGGGAGGAAGGGGAGGAATAATTTTTTATTTAAAGTTGATTTCTGCACTATCTTTTTCTCAATTACCTGCATGAATAATAATGAGGAATATTTTGTGACTTTAATTGGTAAATATGTTACAAAACCAAGTATTTAATCTTTTACATCATGTCTTCAGCTATTTGTATTTTAACCAGTAATTTCAATGGTCTGAAACATGATTCTGAGCTTCACATAATATCTTACTGTGGAACTCAAAAGTTTGATCACTGAATTTGGCAGTTATTATTACCTAGGTACCCCTGCTGTTACACAGGTGTTTAGATACATGTTCCTGAATGAAGCTGCTTTTGACTTTTGTTATATTGAAATACAAGAAATAACAATGACGGCAGCAATTAAGGTCACAGAAATCATTAGGTAAAGGAAAAACCAATGAGGAGTTCTACAGTTTTCTTTTAATAAGTAAAGTGGGACTTGGGTGGTGGGAAGAAGGAATTAGACGCTCTACCTGCCATCCTGCGTGTGTGTGCACTCGTGCACGTGCTGTCTATATGTAAGCCACTCCCTTTTCTTTCCTTTGAAACTGATGAGGTTAAAATAGGGGAGAAATCCTATATATTGCAATGATAGCTTTCTGGAAAATTGAAGAAATCAAACTCTCCAGGCTCTCCATCCTGATTTATGCTTGAGTCGTTATGTGCCATATTTGCTTTGAACTCTGATTATTAGAAGTTTTACTAAAATGTTGAAGAAATAATTCACTTTCATCTGCTTTCCAGATTTTGTACATCTCAGTTCATAAAGCAAAGCTTGTTGATAATGTAGTTTTCTAAATGCTGCAGATGTGCAGCCGTTACCACTACAAAGACGTTTGGATGAGGGATTTTTTTTTTTCTTTGTTAAAATAGTTCCTGTTTCTGTAGAAATTTCATTTTTAGATTAAACTGTGATGGATGAGCTATCATACATTTCTTTTTTCTATCAGATAGGTATTGTCATGCAGTAGCAGTAAATACATCAGAGGCGCAGCAAGCTTACGAAGTTCTGTTTTCTAAAAGAAATAGGAGGTATTTTCATCTTTATTATTGTACTTTTGGTTATGCAAACACTTTGATAACATAAAGTTATATCCCCTATAAATCTGGTCAGAAACCTCTTTTGATTTTGTTGAGTACGTTAACTAGTCTATAATAGGTAGAGTACTGGGTACAAGTGGTCCAAACTAAGATAAGAGACTAAAATAAAATGCTAAATCTTAAACTGGGTTTATGCACTAAACGTTTTGTGCCTTGGTCTAATATTAACATGATGTCTGTGTAAAATGACAAAAAGAACCAGTGTTGAATCACGCTATATTTTCCATCATCCCAGATCGCTAAATGTATTCTTTCCAAGAAGTCTGAACGAATTATTATATACATTTTCTGTCATGTACCCATGACAGTTGTGTCATTGTTAGAGATTTCAGTAATTAAAATGGGAAACAGAAGCTTAAGTTATTTTCCTTATCAAAACTATGTTCCTTGGAACCACATTATTATGATGGTTTTTGTGCTCTTGTACATTGGATGTCTTAAGCTAAGTACAGTTTAGGGGATCCTTTCTAATTAATTACAGGAAGGTACTGCTTTCCTCAACACTGTGATCTGACCTGTGACAAATCTGTACTATACACTATGTAAATGGCTAACAAGTCAATTGCAAACAAACTGAATGTACAAATCTTAGTGCTGGTGCTGAAATCTCTTCAGAATAGTTATGATTTAAAAGTTTGTTTATAAATTTGCAAGCATCAAGTGTCAATCAAAACTGAAGATGAAACACTAATGAATGTTGAATTCTCATGCTTTTAGGTATACTTCCTTTTTAGAATTTTCAGTTTTCTGCTATTTTTACCGTAACTATTTCATTTAAATTTGTTTCACTTAAATTTCCTACACGCTAACTTCATTTGTGCGATTGAAATAAAATTGCAGTATATATGCATTGCTTGTTTGTGACACTTAGATAATCTTCTGAAATAATTTGTTAGTAAGTTATATTGGATGTGAAAACTACCTTTTAAAGTCCAAGACTTCACTGCTTAAAAGTTTACATGTCACGTCACTATTCTTTAAAGATTTCATAGGAGTCATGAATACTAAGTAATGTATACAAAGGAAATCTGTGATGACTTGTCTACTTTCTGTTTGAAATAACTGTTGGGTGTTCCCTGTTTGTTATTTTCTCTCTGCCCATCTTGATACAGTAACTTACTCTATAGTCAAGATGATGATAAATGTTTAATTTTTATTCCATTTTTTTCTGCAACACATTCAGATACTTAAAACTGGTTCATGCAGTTAGAATTTTCCTGTATATAGTTTGCGTGGTAAAGGACATTGTGTGGTAAAGGGCATTATCAAGTATTGAATTTTAAGTGTAGCAAAAGCTGTATAGTGTTTCTACATGATACTGATTTCTTAAAACCTACAAATAAGCAGTAGTACTTTTTATCTATTGTAAAGTATTAATTTTGAGTTCCATTTTTATAATTCTGATGTCTTCATTAGAAATACAAAAATACAATCCTTGTATTTTTTTTTGTTTATCAGACCCGAATTTTCCCCCTTTCCCCCTCCATTCTCCTCTCCACTTCTCACGGACCATATGTTCCCGACGTTCATTAACATCTGCAGCCATTACAGAGTTCACAGTTTTAACATTTTCAGCTGATTTTTTTTTTTGCTCTATCTTGTCTCATGTTCTTGCTTCTCTTCATATGTAAGAATTTCATCTACTAATTGAAAGTCACTTCTCATTCAAAAATGAATTAAGTAACATGCTAACCTTTTAAATTTGCCTAGCTACAATATTTATGTCTCTTAAATTTATATATACTTTGAGTGCCATTGTGAAGAATTGGCCTTTAAATTCTAAGTAGTGTTACCCTGTGAAGCACATTGTGCAAAGGTACGCCACAGGGTCTCTTTAATTGCTGTGTAGCCATGATAACTTTACAACACCATTACCCTTTAAATGCTACCGATTATAAGCAGCATAAAAGTAACTAAAGCAAACATTGCAAAGCAATGCTCTAGGAGCTCTTAATTCCTGATGTAGCTGTTACAAAAATCACTTTCCCGAAGACATTTACTCTACCATTCACTTCCGAACTCCAAACCTGTTTCTGGTAGCACCACTCTTGTTTTTAATAGAAAGATGAGTTCATATCTATACATCTCTCCAAAGCTCTAAGGAATGAGAAAAGGATCCTAGTATATTGAAATTACTGATATTTAATACCTCTGCCTTTTCACTGAAAGCCATTTAATATTTATACGTTAAAAGCATATTCATAGATGCTTTTTAAAGTCAGAACTTGACATACAGGTATTTATAAGGAATCTCCATGACTCTAAGGGAATAAAATTGATCTAGGTGTCTTTGGCTACATAGAGACATAGTAGAGGACATTGACTTATAAGAATAGTTTTCTGAGGATGTGTAGATTTGACTAAGCAGCTGAAGTCAGTAACCCCTCAAGAAAGGCCGTTTGTAGGAGTCAGGAACTGTTGGAGGTCTGTGATGCAGGTTTTTCTGTTCCCAGCACCAAAAGCGGTGGATTACTAGATTTGTTCCCCTTTATGTTATCTCTAGATAATTTTTGAGACATCAAGATTTTAAAAAATATCTTAATACTGGAAAGATGAAACCTTCAAATTTAAAAAGACTAAAATTGATTAGGAAGGAAAGTAAAATACTGCAGTACATTTAGGATGGTTACAGATATTCAGTGTCAAATAAATGGAGTTATAGGATAAATTCTCCGTGGAATACTAATGGTCAAGTCACATAAGAGGAAAACAAAATTTTTTGGTGAGGAGGTACATTTGAAAACTGCTAAAGAATTAACTGTAAATTTGTCTAAATAGTTTATAAAGTAACAGAAACATTGTAAAAGGGTAAATAATGACCATCATAAAGACTTAGGATGTTGTAAGAATGTCTGCCACGTTTATTGGTTATTTCTGTTGAAATCTGAAAGAATCAAAACATGTCAAGATTGAGAAAGGGAAAAAATGACTTTCTTTCAGCTACAGATAATCTGTGATGCACATTACTTTGTAAACAGAAATGTTAGTATTATTTAAAGCACAGACATTAGTTTAACATGTAGAATAAATCAAAGATGAAGTATTTGTTCATTAATTTAACATATAGAGTAAATCAAAGATGAAGCCCCAGCTAAGTGTTTAAACCAAAGAATCACAGTCACTGAGCTGCTCCCGGTTCTGTGAAGCATGTTAAATACTCCTAAAGAGCAGAGAGCAGGGCCTGTAGATGCTTCTGGTGCAGGACGCAGAGCTCCTAGGCAGAGGGAGAAAATTAGGGGCCCCGGTCGGTGGCTGACAGCAAAAAGAATGTACCATTTGAGTAGTACTATTCTTTTTCCTCACTTTTTAAAGGCATACAATTCCTAGAAATTAGGACATCTAAATAACTCAGTGAACTGGTCACTAAATTCAGTTTTCTCAACAAAAAAGAAGTTCTGACCAGGCGCAGTGGCTTATACCTGTAATCCCAGCACTTTGAGAGGCTGAGGCGGGAGGATAGTTTGAGGTCAGCCCAGGCAACACAGGGAGACCTCATCTCTACAAAAAAGAATTTTTTTAAAATTTGGGCCAGGCATGGTGGTGCACACCTGTAATCCCAGCTACTCAGGAGACTGAGGTGGGAGGATCACCTGAGTCCAGGGAGGCTGAGGCTGCAGTGAGCCATGATCATGCCATTGCACTCCAGCCTGGGTGACAGAGCAAGACCCTGTCACTTAAAAATTCTAAGAGAATACAGCTTTTTATTTTAATTGAAATGATTAGAAAGCCTACGTACTTCGTTAGCAAGCCCAGACTACATATATTCCATAAAAGATCTATATAAAAATGATAGCCTCATAGATCAGCCTGATTAAACTGTTCCCTCAATTCCAAGAAAGATTTCTTCAGCAGGAGGTGACAATTCTAAAAACATAAATCACTAATAAAAGAACTGGATAATGTTATAGGTTTGTTTGCTTAGATTTTCGTAAATAGTTATTCTTCTAAGAAGGCTTAGACAATAGAAAAGATTGCACAGTTGGTACTTTGAATTCCACAGGAAATTGCACTCAGAAGAAAAGAAGTCTACATTGATTGGTGTTTAGATTGAGAGATTTAATTCTCCCAACAAGTTCAAAAGTTTCCATTCAAGTCTATAGAAACTGATAAAAAAGCTTCTTGTCTTACACTTAAAATATGCATTGTTGTTACCATATAAAAGAAATATGTTATAGAAAGCTTTTTAAAATTTGATCTCTTCAGTGCCTAACATTCCATGCTTTAGTCACATCTGTGGAACCTCTTTTCTTTTTTTTTTTTTTTTTTTTAGATTAAAGGCGTTTTAAAAATAAATGTTTTATGGCCCGGGATGGTGGCTCACACCTGTAATCCCAGCACTTTGGGAGGCTGAGATGGGTGGATCACCTGAGGTCAGGAGTTCGAGTCCAGCCTGGTCAACATGGTGAAACCCCATCTTTACTAAAAATACAAAAACATTGGCCAGGCGTGGTGGTGGGCACCTGTAATTCTAGGTATTCGGGGAGGCTGAGGCAGAATAGCTTGAACCCGGGAGGTGGAGGTTGCAGTGAACTGAGACGCACCACTGTACTCCAGCCTGGGTGACAGAGCGAAATTCTGTAACTGAATGAATCAATGAATGTTTTTCAGCTTATTTTATATGAGAAATAGCAGCTTTTCATTGTTAAATGAAACTGAGACACCAGTTGATCTCGGGTGTCACTTGACTGGTTCTGACTATGTCACTGGGCGTTATAAATACAGAGTTTCCCTCCACCTTTTTATCGAGTCTGGGGTTTGTCTATCTTGGTGGTGGACTAACTTAACCATGGATTCACAAACCCATTTGACTGTCCTAGGTCATGAGGCCACCCTGTGACAGTGGTTGGGCATCACAGTGAGTCTGGGGTGATGAATTTGAGTTAGCTGCAGTTCTGCACCTCGGCAACAGGCTGTGGATGGTTGGTAGTAGATGTTGACTTTGCCACTTAAATTTCCAGGAAGAATAGCTTACAGTTTATCTGAGGAAAGTAATGGGAAGGCTTAGAGACTGAGAAGAAAGCCCTATTAAAATCTAGGTAGCATTTCCTTTCTGCTTATTTACTACCAAAAAAGAGAGGTTCAGGCCTGAGTCAGGACTTCAGTTTGGTGTCCTTTCCAGAGGTACTCTAGGCCTCATCATTTTAAGTTTCAATTGCAAAAAGAAAAAAATCTGTTGACAGAGTCTTGCTCTCACTCAGGTTGGAGTGCAGTGGTGTGACCTCGGCTCACTGCATCCTCAGGTTCAAGCGATTCTCCTGCCTCAGCCTCCCGAGTAGCTGGGACTACAGGCACCCGCCACCACACTCGGCTAATTTTTGTATTTTTAGTAGAGACAGGGTTTCACCATGTTGGCCAAGCTGGTCTCAAACTCCTGAGCTCAGGTGATCCACCCACCTCGGCCTCCCAAAGTGCTGGGATTACAGGTGTGAGCCACAGCACCTGGCTTCAATTGCAGAAATGTTTGAAGGGAGAATATTTGATCCTCACATAAAATGTCCTTGTTTCTGAAAGAAAACGTAAAAAGATTGTCATTGAGTCCATGTCTTTGCCACCTTCCTGGGCTTGATTTCCCTTTCTCTGTGTTCTTCTTGCCCTCAGTCTCCTTTTTGCGTGTGGAATTGTGGGCAGGTCATTGGACTGGGACTGGCTGACTTCACCAGATGTTAGCCTGCAGGGCTAGCTGGTCATTCTCTCTGGGCCTTCTACCTCTAAATTTTAGTTCTTTTTTAAAGTTCTTTTTGTTTTGTTTTTATTTTTTCCTCACCACTATACAAGCGAGGATAAAGCTTTTATTACTATTATTTTTAGATGGAGTCTCGCACTGTTGCCCAGGCTGGAGTGCAGTGGCAAGATCTCAGCTCACTGCAACTGCTGCCTCCTGGCTTCAGGTGATTCTTCTGCCTCAGTCTCCTGAGTACCTGGGACTAAAGGCGTGCACCACCACACCCAGCTAATTTGAATTTTCAGTAGGGATGGGCTTTCACCATGTTGGCCAGGCTGGTCTTGAACTCCTGACCTCAGGCGATCTCCCCACCTTGGCCTCCCAAAGTGCTGGGATTACAGACAGGAACCACGGTGCCTGGTCCCAGTAAAGTTTAGTGCTGAATTTACTCCTTCAGTGTATCCTCGGCAGCTACTGGTTTTTTCTTTTCTTTTTTTATTCTTTTTTTTTTTTTTTTTTTTTTTTTTTTTTGAGATTGAGTCTTGCTCTGTTGCCAGGCTGGAGTGCAGTGGTGCAGTCTCGGCTCACTGCAACATCTGTGTCCTGGGTTCAAGTGATTCTTCTGCCTCAGCCTCCCAAGTACCTGGGACCACAGGCACGTGCCACCACACCGGGCTAATTTTTTTGTGTTTTTAGTAGAGGCGTATTTTCACCATGTTGGCCAGGATGGGCTCGATCTCTTGACCTCGTGATCTGCCTGTCTCAGCCTCCCAAAGTGCTGGGATTACAGGCGTGAGCCACTGTGCCTGGCCGGCAGCTACTGGTTGTTTTATTCTTTTCTCATCTTTTTTGGTATATTCATCTTTTGATCGGAGAAACAAGGTGAGTTTGGCTCTCGCATCTTAAGTGCAGCGTTTAGTTGTTTTATAATCGTAGATGCTGTTGCGCTGGACAGCATGCATCCTGGATGTGAACAATGTGGAACATCAATGGAGTCACACTTTTGGGGTCAGTGGTGGTGCATAAAGCATAAGTGGTGTGCTGTTCTGCACCAGTTTCCTCTGCGTCACTGATGTACTTTCAGTTTGAATTACGCTCATCTGTGTGGTGACTTCAGTGTATTCTCCACTGTGCTTCAACCTGGAAACACATTCTGACATTCAGAAAGATGGATTCCATTCATGCAATGGGACTACACGAGATCCATGCTCCAATTATATATGAATAACAAAGTCAATTTGACTCTTCTAGTTCAAGAGCTGTTTCTAAGTAAACAGACTTTCCAGAGCTCGATGAAGTGAGGGAGCCGTTCTGGGCAGAATTCAGTGGTTTTCATGTCATCTGAACCTGCTGCGCTGTTGTTTATTCTATCACTGTCATCCTTGAGGGGAAAAGGGGGAATAATCTTACCCTCCTGCCCTTCTTATTTTATATCTTTGATCTTATCCATCTATATCCATGTAGTCATTCCTTCTGAGTTCCCTGTTTTTGATCCAGAAGACTGTTACAGCCATGTCTTGGCAGACCTGGTGCCCCTCTCATGCCATTTGAGGGCTGAATCTTTGCTTCATCTTAGGAAGATGAAGACAGTGTGTCAGTCAGAGACAGCAATAGAAGGTTTGGGATGATACAAGATGGGCCCTGTTTTGCTGACATTCTTTTGCTTTGGTTCTTGGCGAGTGTGTTTTGGGATTCATTTCTTGTTAGTATGAATAGGACATGCTTTTTATTAGGTGCTTTTCTTTTTTGGAGAAAATGAAGTGTTTCTAACAAGTGAATGAGCTAGAAAGAATTCTATTTTGAGACATCTGTAGTTGATGCAAAGTATTTCTGTAATCCTCAATTACAGTACTTACATATTTGCATAGAATTTTTTTTTTTTTTTAAATTTTTGAAGAAGCCTCTCTGGAGTCTGTATAGGAACACCCTGAAAGTCCCTATTATGTAGCTGGTAGGGAGAGGGAGAGGGACAGCCACGCCTGTGCTGTGAGCAGAGCAGAACTTCAGGAGGAGTGAACCCTCCTCATTGGAAGCTTTCTGTTGTCCAGCCTCGGGGGGATTTCAGAAGCTCCCTCTTAAGCCAGGTGTGGTGGTGTGTGCTCCTAGACCCAGCTACTCAGGCGGGAGCTGAGGTGGGAGGATCACTTGGGCCCAAAGTTGGAGGCCAGCCTGGGCAACAAAGTGAGGCCTGTCTCCTTAAAAACAACAACAACAATTTTTCCTTGACCACTGTGCTTTCTGCTGCCCCTTTGTAGGGGTGGGGTAGGGTCAGAGTAAGCATGTGCATGAATAGGGAAAAGTTCTGGTGGTGGTTTGTTTTGTTTTTTGAGAGATGGGGGAGTCAACAGTGAACCTTTCTGGTTAAACAATGTACATAATTTCTATTATGAAATTTAGAAGGTTAAATACATTTTCTTTTTCAGGCCTACCTAGTTGATAGACCAAAAGCATATAGCAGAATAGCACAGTAAAAAAAAAAAGTAAAGGTGAATTTCTTTTTTTTTTTTTTTTTTTTGAGATGGAGTTTCGCTCTTGTTACCCAGGCTGGAGTGCAATGGCGCCATCCCAGCTGACCGCAACCTCCGCCTCCTGGGTTCAGGCAATTCTGCTGCCTCAGCCTCCTGAGTAGCTGGGATTACAGACACGCGCCACCATGCCCAGCTAATTTTTTTTTTTTTTTGTATTTTTAGTAGAGACGGGGTTTCACCATGTTGACCAGGATGGTCTCGATCTCTTGACCTCGTGATCCACCCACCTCGGCCTCCCAAAGTCCTGGGATTACAGGCTTGGGCCACAGCGCCCGGCATAAAGGTGAATTTCTTATGGTCCAAATGGATGGTCACAATCCATAACCTTTCATAGTATAGGCTGGAATGGAATCTCTTGTTATCTTGCTTTGCTCTAAATTTTAGAGCTACATGAGCATGTTTGTCAAAAGATTATACAGAGCTATTTTCTTTGCTAAAGATGTAAACATTTGCACCCCGAATGGAACTTTTATCAGCTGGAAGTGAGCCTAAGGTGGCATATACTGAAATCATGTTTTAAAAATTAAGGTTGACTTAAGCATATACAAGGTTGTGTTTTCATTCTAACTAGAAATCATTTACTGTGCATACAGAACCTCATGCATCATGGCATTTGTGAATTATGGGCCTTGCTGAATTCAAGAATAAGGGAACCTGGTCATGTGTTTTAAATCAATACACTGTGAGCTCTTGCTTGCTTGACTCAAGTTGTTTGAGAATCTAAATAAAACAGGATCTCCTTGTCAGGAAACCTGGACATGTACGTTTAAGAAGGGAACGTGGAAGAGAGGGCAGGACATGAAACCAAAATAGCTGGCAGGGCAGGATCAGACGGCACCTGATTTTTGCACCAAAGTTATAAATAGGAACAAATAAAAACGAGGACCGCTTATGAGCCAACCTAGGAAAGACTTGCCAGAAAGTAGCAGCTCCTGCTGCAAATTACAGTGCCTTCAAAATGATTCTGTGTGAAATGCATGCAATTTCATGTAACCATAAAGTGTAACCTGTATGTGCATGACGTGTGTCTAGATGTGTAAAGTTAGGATTCAGCAGGAAGGGGCCTGGCCCTGTCACTGTGGCGGATCAGTAGACCTGCTGATGTCGTTGGATTTAATGTGACTTAGGTTTGCAGCATCAGACCCCTGTGTTTGCATTAAGCCGCCATATCGTTGAAATCGGATCCATCTCTCCCTCTCAGCTTTCTTTCCTACTTGGCAGCTTTGCTGGTTTTAACTGCTTCATTCTTCCGCTTCTTGGTATCCTTTCTTTTGAAATAAAAAGACGAAAGACTTCATTCAAAGGAGACTTGTATTTATTTTACCAGTTGCTCTTAATTTACCAAAGGTATACGAATGAAAAGAGATGCATTCCATAATGCAATGATTCTGACCTTAAAATACTCTCAGTTCTAGAAGCTTGAGGAGCAAGCATTCTCTGCTGGTCCTTCTGCATTTCAATTTGTCACTAAGGGTAGTGTTACACAATCCGCTGTCCTTTTCCTGAATGCTGCTCCTCTGTCTACGACGGAAAGCTTAGTGACCTCTTCATTGGAGACGTCCAAGGCCAGTGAACAACCTGTTTGTAAATGAACGAGCTGCATGCATGTGCTATTTTCCTCCAGGACCAAATGCCCTGTGCATTTTAGTATCAAGTGTACTTACTGCAGGAACCAGTACTGATATCACTGCAAAGTTACACAGTGGTGCGAGTGCTTTGGAGTTTTGAAGAGCTAAAGGCACACATAAGACTTGGTGTTCTCAGGCTGGGCATGGTGGCTCACATCTGTAATCCCAGCATTTGGGTGGCTGAGGTGAGCAGATTACTTGAGTCCAGGAGTTCAAGACCAGCCTGAGTGACATGGTAAAATCCCATCTCTTAAAAAAAAAAAAAAAAAAAGGCCAGGTGCAGTGGCTCACGCTAGTTATCCCAGCACTTTGGGAGGCCAAGGTGAGCAGATCGTGAAGTCAGGAGTTCGAGACCAGCCTGGCCAACATAGTGAAACCCCATCTCTACTAAAAATACAAAATTAGCGGGGTGTGGTGGTGCATACCTGTAATCTCAGCTACTCAGAAGGCTGAGGCAGGAGAATTGCTTGAACCCCAGAGGTGGAGGTTGCAGTTAGCCAAGATGGTGCCATTGTACTCCAGCCTGGATGACAGAGCAAGACTGTCTCAAAAAGAAAAAAAAGGACTTGTTCTCACTTTGTGACCTACCTGCTCCTCACTGGAGGTCCCTAGAGGCAGGAACCAGCACTGGTACCACTGAGAACATCTGAGAGTCTGTGGTTGGTGAGGAGCTTGCTGCCACATTGGTGTAAAGGGTGTGATCCTTTTAATGGCCACGCTTTTCTGTATGTCTTTGTTTTTCTTCTCTGATGTCAGGGAGGTGAAGAGAAGGCTCAGTTGACCCAGAGTAACTTGTCACTTTCTTTTTTGCCAGCCTCATTTCTAAATAGGCTGAATGTCTATTACCTCTCCTCTCCTTTTCAACTGAGAAACTCTTGATGTACAGAGGAATGGGGCTGTGGGAGAATGCATGCCACTGCAGTTATGGGCTGACCCAGCCGTCTGTATTCTTGGGTGTTTTCATTCCAGGCTGAATCCCAGTATGTTACAGCAGAAAGGCCAGACCCTAAGAGACTATGTGCTGAGAAGATCTGTGAAGCCCCTCAGTTCCCAGTAATGTTTGGAGCTTATTGTCACGAGATTGCTACCCTAGGCCTGGGCAGCGTGGGCAAGGACACTGCAGCACCTGGGCACTCTGGGGTTGTATTTTAGCCTTCTCTCCTCTCAGCTGTAAAGTGAGGAGTTTGGGTCTTCAAGGTCATTCCGGCTCCAGCCTCTGTGGTTTCAGTATGCTGGGGTACCTGGCTGCCATAGGTGGCCCGGCTGACAGCGACAGTATCATAGAGCATGAGATACCCTCTGTCACCGCACTGACAGCTGCAGACACTAGTGTGGAGGGGTTACATGGGTAAAGTTCCAGGCTTCTTTCTTTGAACAAGCTAAAAACCACTAAGGTGTCATTTTTCCTTGGCCACAGGCTTTCATGGCAAAGGCCTCTGGCTGAGGAGTAACAGCGTTGAACCGATCTTCATAGTGCAAAACCACTCCCATGGGTAAAGGCATTGAAGATACATTCTTTTTAAAAGTAGCCTGGGGTATGACAGTGATGTCTATTTTTCTTGGATGATTCTAGCTCTAAGTCATCACTCCTGACCCCCAAGACAAACACGAGTCTGAGAAGCTGAAAGCTGCTGTGCAGTGTGTTGTATTGAGTTGGGCCTTTCCTGCCACGGCTCCTGTCGCAGCCAGCTGGGAAGCCGAGGTGAGCAAGCCTCCTGGGACAGATGGGGCCCCGCTGCTGGGGGCACTCAAGCCCCACGAAGGGGCTGCTGTCTGGAGTCTCCACAGCTGGGACTGCCCACCACCTATTGCCTTTTTTTTTTTTTTTTTTTTTTTTTAACATTTTTTAAATTTTAGAGATGGGATCTGGCCATGTTGCCCAGGCTGGTCTCCAACTCCTGGGCTCAGTCCTCCCACCTCAGCCTCCCAAAATGCAGGATTACAGGTATGAGCCACCATGCTCAGCCTTAAAAAAGACTTCATTGAAGTAAAACGTATGGACAGAAAAGTGTAAGTATGCATACAGTTCACTGTCTTGACAAACTACACCCACTGCCCTGAAAACATTGTCAGGACCCCAGAAGCACCCTCGTGTTTCCTTCCAGGCACTCCCTCCCAGCGTGCCCCGCCTCCAGACTTCTGACCCCACGGGTCGCTGTGTGTGTGCTTCATGTAACGGAATCATGCTATTTTGTGCTTGGCTCCTTTCTCCCGGGATCGCCCGTGAGATCATCCCTAGCGTGTGTAGTGGTGGATTGTCTGTCCTCGTGATATCGTAGTTCCCGGCTTAGGGCTATTACGGGTAGTCCTGCTATGAATATTCTCGCATGTGTCTTTGGTGAACATATGGACGTGTTTCTTCTGGGTGTGTGACTAGGAATAGCGTTGGTGGGTCACAGCGTATGCCTGCGTTCAGCTTCAGTAGATCCTGACCCACTTCTCAACACGCGCCTCGCAGTGCTGGGAGCCATTTATGGGCATGTCAGCTGCGGGGCTGCCAGCCTCCCTCCATCGTAGCTCCCTTCTGTGAATGGCCCTACCGGCAGCACAGGGAACAATCCAATGAAAGAACCGAACCGGCCTTGGACGCTAACTCACTGCGGTCTCATTCTGTGTCGCTGCAACATAGGATTCAGTTTCCAGGACAACTTTCTTTCCCTCTTAACAAAACTCTTCATGTCTACATTCATTGTAAGCATTTACCTAGACAATAAGGCCTATTTTCCTCCAATAAGGTGAGTTTATATTCAATGAAATTAATTTTTTTTAGTTTATTTAAAATTGCTACCAACAGGTCGCAGATTTATGGATCGGACGTTTCTTCCTGACCTACAGATTATAAAATGATCTCACTTTCAGTGAGAGCACATACCCAAAGGCCAAGGAAGTGGCTGCCTTTTTAATTTTTCCATAAAAGATGTCCTCTCTGGTCTACCATGGTCTATTTCATTAAAAAGAAAAGAAAATAAAAAAAGATGTCCTTTAGAGAAATTCCCACAGCCCCATTTTGAGATGAAAATTTGCTTGATTTAAGGAGATGATTCTAATCTAGGGTATGAGATGGATGGTTAGATACAAATCTCCAGTGTTAACTGCCAATAATTTTTGGTACTATAAAAAAAGTGGCCAGGTGCGGTGGCTCACGCCTGTAATCCCAGCACTTCAGAAGGCCGAGGCGGGTGGCTCACCTGACGTCAGGAGTTCAAGGCCAGCCTGGCCAACATGGTGAAACCCCCGTCTCTGCTAAAAATACAAAAAATTAGCCAGGCGTGGTGGTGGGCTCCTGTAATCCCAGCTACTCTGGAGGTTGAGGCAGGAGAATTGCTTGAACCTGGAAGGCAAGGGTTGCAATGAGCTGAGATTGTGCCACTGCACTCCAGCCTGGGTAACAGGCTGAGACTCCATCTCAAAAAAACAAAAAAAGGTGTTTTTCTTTTTAAAAATCTAATTAGAGACGAGTTTGCTGTTGCCCAGGCTGATCTCAAGCAATCCTCACGTTCTGGCATCCCAAAGTGTTGGGATTACAGCCATTAGCCACTGTGACCAGCCAAAGATTATTTATTTATTTATTTAACTGGGAGCTGTTCAAGTCCCAAAGCCCTTTAGCTCTCCTAAGTTTTCCAAAAAAGGGGAAAAGACTTTTTCCACGTAATATAAATCCCACATGTGAGAGTGAGATTCTCTTGTGAACGTTGAGACGTGTTGGTCAGCAAGGCTCCAGCAGCTGTGAGTGTTCGCAGCAGGAGGAACTGGAAGTGGGGATCGTTCTCCCGTCCTCACTCAACACTTAACGGTACAGTGTCTTGGGTGTTTTCTTGAAACCTGGTGACGTGAACAAAGAATAAAAATAGCTGCTTGAAATGCCTCCAAATGAGCAAATGGCAGGGATTGTTGGAATTCCAAATTTCAGAGCTGCTTTCTGAAATCCTTGTGAATTAACATGGCAGGAGTGGGTACCGCACTGCACGGATGGGGCTGGACTGTAAACTCAAAAAGCTTTATTTTAAAGGAGTATTCAAAGGGCAAGGATTGGAGAACGATCAGAGTTCAGAATTTGTGGTGACCATAGAAATCATTAGCTCCAGCCCTGCCAGACGGCGACAGCTCAAAGAGGCAGCTCGTCAGAGCTGGTACCTCCTCCCCCCACCCTGCCAGATCTCACTGCCTCAGACGGAGGAGGCTCTAAGTGTGGGGAGGATGGAGGGTAACTGGAATTCAGACAGGAACCAGTTCCAAGTAATTTGTAAATTATGTGAATGAGCTTGAAAAGATGATTTTACCCAAGGTGGTAGCTCAGCTTAACGTAGCTCAGCTCTCTTCCCATAATAACCCCCATCACAAATATACAAGGGCCTCAACACCCAAATAAGAATGGAATGATACACTTCCTTCCCTAGAATTGTAAGGTAAGGGAGAGGGAGAAGCAGTTACTTGCTTCTAAAATAGAGCCCTGGTGTCCCTAAGTCCATGTGTGTTTAGGGGGAGGTGGACAAGTACGAGATAAGTGAACAATTTGGCTTAGTTTACAAAACAAAAATTACAACGTGAGTGTAATACATTATACAGAATGATACAGAATGATGTCAGCTGCTTGGTGGTGATGGAGAAGTCAATTCATCTGGAACTGACAGAAGACCTGGGCTTCAAGAATAAACAGGTGTCCTTGGGCATCAAAGGGGTAGGGGTTATTTCTGGCAGAGCAACCAGCAGCGCCTGCAGGTGTGAGTACATGGGCTGCTCTGCAACAGACCCCGTAAGTGGGCGAGGTCAGAGATGAATGTGGGGTGGAGGCAAAGTGGGAGGCAGGCTGGAGAGGTTGGGAAAGACATTTTGCTCTGTCCTCTGAAATCCCGGCACATGCCACATTAGACTGTATGGTTTCTAGGGAGCTTCAGAGGTCCTAATGAGAGTTTTAGTCTGATTTTAAAAAGAAATATTTTAAGATTCTAGCACAGAAGATACAAAAATGTGTGACATACTCCCTCTCTGCCAGAAAGCACAGTGGTATCTGGTTAACATTTTTCTGCACATTTAGAATGTGTGTAGAAAATAGAACCCTTTAAAAAAAACCACTGATAAATTGTTTTTAAGTATTCCAGAGGGGAAATTAAAAAATATATATTGGCCCCTTTAGGAAACAGAAAGGCCTCTCATTATCTGGACAGTGGCTGAGAGCAGCCGTGCTGGTGCTACCTGGATTTGTGGATGTGCCACATGGTGATCAGGTTCTGTGATCTGTCATGCTGCAGGTACAGGAATTAAACCTACTGGCTTGGTGCTTCCTGAGTCCGTGTCAAGTGAGAGCAAGTGGGAGACATTCAGAGTAGGGGTCTTTGGTATTATAGGAGCACGTGGGCTTTGAAGCCATGTTGCAACCACCTGTCTTAAAGCAGCTTTTAACACCTGATTTAAAGCAGCTTATTTAAGTAGCAGTTTTAATTTCCTCCTAGTCACCTGTTAATGAGGGAGGGATTCCTGCCCTGGGATTGTAGCAATGGCCAAACACAGCACCTGATACTGGACAGGTGCAATCGACAGCAGTTTATTAGTACCCTGAACTCACAGCCCCAGGGAGGAGGACACGCCCCACGCAGGGCCCCATGGGAACTGCACTCAGGAGCCGAGGGAACCAGCCGCGGCTGTGGGAGGCAGGCTTTGCAGTAGCAAGAGGGTGTGGTGACCCCTCGTTCCCACCAGAGAAAAGATTGTCTTAAGTAATGGCGCAGGCTGGTAAGGAAGTGAAACCCACAGCTCATGGGTGAACAGGAGCCCTGCCTGGTGCCCTGGGTAAAGAGGGATGTTTGGCTGGGGCGCCTTCTCTGCGAGAACACAGCCAGGAGGGAACTTGCGGCTCCATCACACCCGGCCCCTCTGATGGGAGCAGAGACCAGGCAGCACATGATGTTGGGTCTCAATTTTAGGTCTCACCCTACAGGTTTATTAGCACATGTGACAATCAACCCTGAGGTAGGAGGGCCCGGGGTTGGTTAATTCCACAGTTCTGGATGCCACGGCTAGGTTCCTGCCTCTCCTCAGGACGCTGTCACTGCCTCGGCTCCCGGGAGGAGGTTTTCTCATTTTTCTCAGGCAGAGAACTATGTCTGTGGTCCCTGCTGACTTTCAGATCTCAGGCAGAGCTGGCCCCATCCCACTGCTCTTCATCTGCCAAGAGGAGAGAGCTTCCCTTAATCGGTTCAGAGAATCACCACACACCTCTCAGGACCCAGCCTGCTTTCCTGAGCTCCCAGCTGCCCAGCAAGGAGCAGTGGATGTGGCTATGAGGCAGGCACCCCAGGGCCTCATCTTCACCCCAGAGCAAGGCTGAGGAAAGGGGAGTTCTGGAAAGCCACACCTCTTCGCTAAAACTTGGATCCATGGTCAGGTAGGCAGTGATAGACATTTATACTTTTTTTTTAAGACATAGTCTCTCTGTCACCACGGTTGGAGTGCTGTGGTGTGATCTCGGCTTTACAACAACTTCTACCTCCTGGGTTCAAGTGATTCTTCTGCCTTGGCCTCCTGAGTAGCTGGGATTACAGGCGTGCACCACCATGCCCAGCTAATTTTTTGTATTTTGGTGGAGACCGGGTTTCATTATGTTTCCCAGGCTGGTCTTGAACTCCTAGGCTCAAGTGACCCATCCACCTCGACCTCTGGAAGTGTTGGGATTACAGGTGTGAGCCACCGCGCCCGGGCCCTCATGTTGCTCTTTTGGTTTGGATGTTTATTCTGGGCTTTCCAGAGAAGCAGAACCAAAAGGATGTGACATGTGTATGTCTTCGTAACAGTGCTAATCCCATTCATGAGGGCTTCACCCTCACCACCCAACCACCTCCTAGAGGCCCAGTTCCTCCTACCATCACCTTCAGAGTTAGGAGTCCAACATGTGAACTTTGGGGACACATGAACATTCGGATGAACACATACATGTATATTCAGACACACACACACATACACACTTGTGATAAGGAATTGACTCACTTGATGATGGAGGCTGCAGTGTGAGTCAGCAAGCTCCAAAGTAGCTGGGATAACAGGCATGTGCCAGCACAGCCGGCTTTTTGTATTTTGGAGGAGACAGGGTTTCAGAAGTTCGAGACTAGCCTGGCCGAAATGGCGAAAACCCGTCTCTACCAAAAATACAAAAATTAGCTGGGTGTAATAGCACCCACCTGTAATCCCAACTACTTGGGAGACTGAGGCAGGAGGATCGCTTGAATTCCTATGGCCAGAAAGAGGGTACAGGCGCCTGGCCGGGAGGAGCACATGAAGAAGCCCTGGGTCAGGACAGGCCTCAGGTGCAGGTGCCCAGAAGAGGCTGCTGGGGAGAGGAGCTGACCTCCACTTCATCGCGTCCTTGGAGGACGGCCTACTGTGCTCTGGGCGGTGTCATTTCCATCCTTTCCAAGGCTGGCATCACTGCCTACACCATCCTGCCACTCCCACCCAGCTTGCCCACCTGCCCTCGGCCACCACAGCTGGGCCGGTGTGGGGATTTGCAGGGAACCACTCAGAGCCTCCCAGGAGAGCGTGGTGAGTGAGAAGCAGGGAAGGGCGGCACATCCCAAGGCCCCAGGGGTGCAGGGCCGCTGGGCACCGAAGGCCAACCCAGCTCTGCCGGGGCCGGGGGCCTGGGCGGCGGCGTTCGGGCGGCCCCTGGCGGTCATGCTTGGCTGCGCGCTCGGTCCAACACGGGTACGCAGCGCCCTCTGCCGGCCGATGGCCGTCCTTGCCTTTCCCCGGCGTCTGTCTGGTGTTGGAGGGTGCTGGGGAGGTCCTATCACAGCTGAGAGATGAGACACCGAAGTGAAGTAATGCACGAGGCGAGGCTGACTGAGAAAAGATATGAATGCAGATATTCTGACTGAAGAGTCTGGATGAATCCGAGGTAACGAATATGACCTTTAGTTATGTCAACAAATGTGTCCATTTTTCCTCTGCTCAGCTGATCAGCTGGTTCTAGGGAGCTGTGTGGACCCCTGGGTACCCCACTTCTAAAGTTCATCGTTGAACCACAGCATGTTCAGGTTGCGTGGGCAGAGTGGCGGGGACTTTAAATCCAGGCTTGTGAGGAATAATGGAAAGAATGGGGTAGCAAGTTTCTGCAATCCAGAACATTCCACTGGGCAGGGCTGTCCTCCGGAGGAAGGAGCAGCCTCATGAAGTGGACATCCTACTCGACAGTGGCCTAGAGAGTGCCACGCTGGCCACTCACTGACTGGTCTGGAAGAACAGAATAAATATGGGAAGTCCTGTAAGGTGCTCACAGCCTCTTTAGCAGACACAGGTGCTAATTCATTAGGAACGCCGCGGGCAGACGCCGGGGCTGTGGCGTGGGCATGAGGCTGTCTCCTGGGGCAGGAGGGGAATCACGAGATCAGAGTGCTTCGGGGAGGGTCGCGGCGCAGGGTTCTGGCTCGGTCCTGCTGCAGTGTTGGGTTAGAGGCAGGGATACCATCTGTGAGGTAGAAACCAAGGCTTAGGAGTGTAGAGAGGGGGCTGCGGGCTGGTTCCGCAGAAAGCCAAGCCTGAGTCAGAGTTAGGGGAGCAAAAGATGTATTAGGAGCCGGGCATGGTGACTCACGCCTGTAATCCCAACACTTGGGGATTCCAAGGTGAGTGGATTGCTTAAGCCCAAGAGTTTGAGACCAGCCTGGGCAATGTAGCAAGACTTTGTCTCTACAAAAAATACAAAAATTAGCCAGGTGTGGTCGCACGCGCCCATTGTCCAGTTACTTGGGAGGCTGAAGTAGGAGGATCACCTGAACCTGGGAGGCAAAGGCTGCAGTGAGCTGTGATTGTACCACTGAACTCCAGCCTGGGTGACAGAGCGAGACCCTGCCTCAAAAAAAAAACAAAAAAACAAAGAGGGGGGGAGAGAGATTTATGAGGGAGAAACACCCATGAAGAAAAGAGACTGCAGGAGGTGCAGCGGGTGGGGAGGCTTTGACGTGGACCTGCCACGCTCATCTCTGGCAGCCCTGTGGGCACACAGAGCCAGTGCTGCCCATAGAGGAGCTCCTGTGGGGCAGAATATCGGGCCCTTGTATCCTCACCTTGCTCAGTCTCCTGGAGAGGTGGACATGATGCCAACCCTAAGGAAGCCAACAGCTGGAGGCCAACTGCCCTCCTGCCACTGGGCAGGGTGCATTCCTTGGAGCGCCACAGTGGCCTGGCCTGCTCCTAGCCAGGGGTGGAGCTGCAGGAAGCCGGATCTCATGCCAGAGCTGCCCTGCTAGGTCTGCCTATGCTGGGAGGGGTGGTCCCCTGTGTGGCTCTCCTTGGGTGGCCCTCCTGATCACTCTGTGATGAGGGGTGGTCCCCCAACTGTCTCGGCCCCTGGACCCCTGATGAAGTCAGGGGATTTTTTAGGAGAATCCTGCCCCTCAAGGCTCAGCTCTATGAGGGATGGCTTGGAGAGGGTGCTCAGGCAGTGGCAGCACACAGTGGGGTGCCACCTGCAGTTTGGTGTGATGGGCAGCAAAGCTCAGAGTGGAAGTGGCCAGAACAAACCACTGGCCTCTTTCTGGGCGACCGACTGTCAGACCTGAGCTTCTTGCTTGCCTCCAGACCCGGTCCTCGGCCCCCGCCTGGGCCCAGCGTGCTCGTCGCCTGTGGGTTCCAAGGTCTCTTCCCTGCTGGTGCCAGTCCACACATCTCCCTTCGTACCATTACACCCAGTGGGTGGGGACCAGAGTCCAGTAGGGGCGGACCGGAGGCGCTGGCTCACTGGCTTTGCCACCTGCAGAGGTGTTCAACCACCCCCCACCCCCCTGCCACTTGCAGAGGTATTCAACCTCCCTCCCCACCACCGACACCTGCTCTTGTTCTCACCTTCCTTTGGCCCGGGGTCTTACCCAGCCCCGGGAGGGTGGCCACTTACTGGTGTTAACAGGAGGACTGGGTGTGGGATGACCACCTGTGTCCCCTCAGTTCAGTCAGAGGTTACCTCTGGAGCCTCCTTCCCCTCCACACCCTCCTCCTACCCCTCACTACTCTGTCCTGAGGCAGAAGCGAGCCAGTCACTCAAACTATTCATCTCCCGGAAACGCTAAAGACAAGCCCCGGCAGCCCGCGTGTGATCTGCACCCCCAGGAACCCTGATGGGGTTGGTGGAGGCGTCACTCCTGCCACTCTTCACTGCAGCCTCTGAGAGCTCTGACCTCCCACCGTGGGACTCTGAGCAATGGAGACAGCTAGAATGTCTTAGGGGAGTGCCTGGAGCAGCTGGCAGGTGGAAGTCAAGGCGCTTGCTTTCTGCTTTGCACCAGACTCCATTCACCGAACCTGAAACGGGGAAGGATTCTGCCCCCTTAGGGATGGGGCTCTTCCATTTCACAGAGGACTTGAGATACAGAGCATGGGACAAGACGTCGTCCGAGGTCAGTCCTGAAGACAGCGATCAAATCATCCACCACCAAGTGGACACCTCCCAAGTGCCCAGTGACCTCCGTTCCCTGCTGCCTGGGCTAGGATGTGTATGTTTGAATTTAGGAAGTCCTTAGCACTTACTGAGCACCTACTGTGTGCCAGATGCTGGGAACATGGAAAGAAAGAAAAACAGCCTGCCCCCAGCTCACGTGCTGCCCGCCAAGGCCGGTCCTGAGAGCACAGGCAGGCTGGAGAGCGGAATGTCTGTCTTCCTCAACCCTGGCTGGTCCCAGTTTCTTTCATTCAGCCACAAGATCTGACAATCTTATTCTTGGCTTCCAGTGAGCTTTTGGCAGCCAGTGGACAAATTTCCCCAGCAAGGCTATTACGAAAGTGTGCATGTTCTCTGCAGGGTGGCTTGTCCCCGGGAGCTGGGCTCAAAAGCTGGTTGGGACTGAGCGGCTTTCCTGAGGCAAGCCTGTTGCTTAGATGAGAGTTCATAGATCCAGGAAGCAGGTGACCTGAGGCTTCCTTACAAACCTGTCCATGTGGAGACCTCACCTGGGAATTGGCTGTGGGCCCCACCTGACCAGAGGTGCTAGGAGAGAGGGTGGAGCCCGCCCAAGCCCTGAGGCAGGGTAGGGTGGGTGGATTAGCTGTCACAAAGCTCCCCAGACTGGGTGGCTTCAACAGCCCCCATGTGTGATCTCAAAATTCCAGAGGCTGGAGTGCAAGACCAAAGTGTCGGCAGGGCTGCCTCCTTCTGAGGCCCTGTCCGGCTTGGAGATGGCCACCTTCTGCCTTCTGACTGTCTTCCCACTGGATGCATTTGTCTCCAAGTTTCTTTCTTTCTTATATTTTTTTGAGATGGAGTTTCCCTCTTGTTGCCCAAGCTGCAGTGCAATGGCTTTATCTCAGCTCGCTGTAACCTCTGCCTCCCGGGTTCACTTGATTGTCCTGCCTCAGCCTCCCAAGTAGCTGAAATTACAGGCACCTTCCACCATGCTCAGCAAATTTTTTGTATTTAGTGGAGATGGATTTTCACCATGTTGGCTAGGCTGGTCTTGAACTCCTGACCTTAGGTGATCTGCTCGCCTTGGCCTCCCAAAGTGCTGGGATTATAGGTGTGAGCCATCACACCCAGCCCCAAGTTTCTTTTTGTATAAGAACAGCAGTCATATTGGATTGGGGCCCACTCTAATGACCTCAGGCCCTCTTGATTTACCTTTGTAAAGACCCTATCTCCCAATAGGGTTACATTCTGAGGTCATGGGGGTTAAGACTTCAGCACATGGATGTTGGGGGACATACCATTTAACCTGTAACACACCCCAATTCCAGGTTGCCATGCTTACTGGCAGGAACCTCTCCTTCTATTTCTGTGTCTGCCCCATGGTGCCTGTTACCTATGGCAGGGTCCATGTCTCAAATGCAGTGGTTGCTTGATTGTAGTGTATCTGTACTGATATGTACAGCTGGCTGGGCACGGTGGTTCATGCCTGTAATCCCAGCACTTTGCGAGGCCGAAGTGGGCTGATCACAAGGTCAGGAGTTTGAAACCAGTCTGGCCAACATAGTGAAACCCTGTGTCTACTAAAAAATACAAAAAATTAGCCAAGTGTGATGTGCACCTTTAGTCCCAGCTACTCAGGAGGCTGAGGCAGGAGAATTGGGTGAACCCAGAGGCAGAGGTTGCAGTGAGCTGAGATGGAGTCATTGCACTCCAGTCCGGGTGACAGTTCGAGACTCTGGCTCAAAAAAAAAAAAAAAAGATACGTACAGCTGACTAGACTGGGTGATCATCTGGGGACTGGAGACACCTTAAACATGTAGGGTAGGAGGTGGGGAGGGAAGAGGAGAATGGGAGGAGAAAGCCCTTGGTCTTGTTTTTGGCCCAGAAACTCCTGTGCACTCCTCTGCAGGTATGCGGGACTGCCCAGAAGACAATTTGCCTTAATTGCCTAGGCCACACTGGGCATTTATGCATCTTTCTGGGAGGAGAGCAGAGGGGCAGGGCTGGACAGGGGTAGACGCTGCAGCCCTGTCTGCCACCCCTGGACACTCAAACTCACAAATGGCCTAAGGTCTGGGGGCTGGCGTGCAGAGTCATTGCTTAAAGTTGCTGGATTTAGCAAATAAAAATACCGGATGTCCAGTTACCTTTCAATTTCAGATCAATTACAAATAATTTTTTAGTATTGGTATTTTCCAAACATTATATGGGACATACCTACATTAAAAGATTACTTGTTTGTCTGTTAGAGGAGGCAGTCAGGAAAGACCTCTCTGAAGAGGACACTGGGCAGTGACCTGAGTGAAATCAGGGACACAGCAGTGCAGATCTAGGGGAAATAACGGAGAGAGAGAGAACAGCATGTGCAAAAACGTGTCTGTGGACTTCCACAAAGGTCAGCGTGGTACGGTCTCACATTTTAGTGTGAGCTCGTTGAAGTGCGGATTCCGGGCCCTGGGTCTAGTGCCGTTGAGATGGAGCAGATGCCGGAGCCTGTCAAGAAGCTCAGTTCGCATCTGGCCTATTCCCTACTCCTCAGGTCTTCTGCACACAGTCCAGGGGGTGAAATGCACCATTGCGGGCTCAGAGCTGGGGAGCCCCTCCAGGACCACCGGGTGCAAACCTCTCTGGTTACTGATGAGGAAACTGAGCTCGAGAGTCTCTAAAGACCTCGTCTAAGGGAGCTGGTCAGCGGAGAGCACGGTGCTTTTGTACACAGCCAGGTGCCAGTCTTCTGGGACGCTCGTAAAAGGAGTTTGGGGATCAGTGTGTGGTTTTGGGGGGCTCCCACCCACTCCCCGGTGCCTGTGGCTTTGCAGCCAGGACTTCATGTTTGGCCCTGTCTGGGACTGCTGATCCTAGAGTTCTCACAGCTCATGGCTGAGGGTCCCCAAGCTTGTGTTCACCTTCTGGCTTTCTAGCCCCTTAATCTTTTGCAAATACTTGTAGGTCTAACTTGACCCCTTTGCAAGAGCTCGTTTCGTTCTTCACGTTTGAAAGAACATGAAAGAGAGAAGGGACGGTGAGCTATTTGTGGAACCGCAGCCCTAGAAAGCTCCTTATCCGCTCCTTCTCCAGGCAAGACAACCAATTGCAAGCCTCTGACCTCCTCCCTCTCCAGCCCCCAGTGGCCTCCGAGAGCCCCGTGAGCTGTGGAAACAAGGACTCCCAGAGGCCCATCTCTGCAGGCACCTTCGTCACTGAGAGCCTCCACCTGGGCCAGTGGTGGGGGTGGGGAGAATCAAGGAGCAGGAAGAGAAGTGAAGGGGCACTGCCAAGGAGCCCTCTGCTCTCTTCTTCATCCTAGACCTGGGTAGTGCTGGCTTCCCCGCAGCCTTGCCTGGTGCGGCCCTGCAGCCATCCACACCCTTTCTGAAGGACACATCGGCCCAGAAAGAGAAGGAAGCGAGACAGGAAGTGACCTCAATTGCCCTAGCCACAGAAAGGGCGGCTCCCCTGCCTCTGCAGCTGGGTGAGTCCCCTGAGCAGAGGGCCTTGCTCCCGGCCCCACCCTCCTCTTTTGGGGGTCCCTGCAGTGTCAGGACTTGGAGAGCCTGGGCACAGGACTTGATCAGAAAGGCCTTGAGTGCAGTGGGTGCTTATCTGGTGTCTGCGGCCCTGAGGTCTGGGACAGACACTGCCAGTCTTTCTGTGCCACACCCCAGGGTCTGCCAGCCCCCCCACCCCAGTCTTGGCACAGTGGAGGAGAGACACACCTAAGGCCCTGGATGTGCCCGGCTCTCTGCAGCTTCGGGGCCTCAGGCCAGCCACTGATGGGTCTCAGTTTCTGAAGGGGTGGCAGTCAAGTTGTAGAGAGGGAACCTATAAAGGTGCCCTGTAAGCTGTCACTTGCCCAGATGCATATTGACAGCCCATCACTGCTTCTTGCCTGTCCTCCCCTGTGACCGCAGATCTTGGGAGGTGCCTGTGGCTTTGCAGTCAGGACTTCATGTGTCAAGGAGAGACACATTTGGGTGACACCAGCGAGCGGCCTATCTTGAGGCTGTTTCTGCTTTCTCATCTTCCTGCTAAGGAGTTGCCTTTTGTGTGTGTAAGTTCAGAGGGTCTCTGTCACTGGAGAACCTCTCCATAGCATTTGAACATGAAACAAACATTATTTCCCTAAATTAAATTAAATCCCAGCTGAACCTCCTGAGGGGAATCATCCTCTGGGTTCCTGGCGGGGAGGGGTCCTTACTAGATGGGTCAGAGGCGTGTGAGCCAGAGCAGCTCTGTCTTGCATAGGGGCTGGGGAAAATGAGGCTGAGACCTACTGGGCTGCATTCCCAGATGGTTAAGGCATTCTCAGTCACAGGATGAGACAGGAGGTCGGCACAAGGTACAGGTCATAAAGACCTTGCTGATAAAACAGGTTGCAGTAAAGAAGTCACTAATACCACCAAAACCAAGATGGCCACGAGAGTGACCCCTGGTCAGACTCACTGCTCCACTCCCACCAGCACCATGACAGTTTACAAATGCCATGGCAACGTCGGGAAGTGACTCTGTATGGTCCAAAAAGGGGAGGCATGAATAATCCACCCCTTGTTTAGCATATCATCAAGAAATAACCATCAAAATAGGCAACTGGCTGCCCTCGGGGCTGCTCTGTCTATGGAGTAGCCATTCTTTCTTTCTTCACTTTCCTAGTAAACTTGTTTTCATTTACCTGAATTCTTTCTTGGGTGAGATCCTAGAACCCTCTCTGGGGGTCTGAATCCAGACCCCTTTCCAGTAACACATGGGCTCATGTGGGAGTCCCGAGGCTTTCGGGGGACAGGAACACAGCGCAGGCCTGGGCTTAGTTGTGGGCACTCACTGCAGCTCCTGCATTCCCTAAACAGTGTCCCCACCACCGGGGGCTCAGAGATGTCCCCACAGACTGGGGACAGACTGGGTGGCCAGACCATGCCCTCAGGGCTCTTAAGACTGGGGAGCTCTGTGGCTCTTCCAGGGCCCATGCCACCACCCGTGGGCAGTCTGGCCACCTTGGCAGGAGGAGGCCTTCCCTACCAGTGGCCCCTTCTGTAAGATGGCATTGCTCTAGGACCCACAGGCTTGCACACCCACTGCGCAGAAAGAGGCCAACTACATTGAGACTGCCAGGAAATGATAGCAGGGCACCAAGTCAGGAGATGGGAGGAAGCCCTGGAGTTTATCTCCTAGAGGAGGTCCAGGCTGGGATTTTTAAGAGGATCATGGACGGTGAGGGGTTGGGAGACTGGGTCTTTGATTGGTTGGAGTGAGGGGTATGAAGCCACCAAGAGTTGGAAACTCCATTCTTTGCAAATCTGTTCCTGTGGGGTCCTTAAGACCAGCTGATCAGTAGTGTCACTGGGATGCAAGGACCTAGAAGAATATCTCAAATGGAAAACTTACCATTTTATAATGTTCAAGTTGTTATATACAGAACGGTGATGGGGAACTTTAATCTTGTCACAGGGTCTACATGATTCTAGGGCAGTAGACAAACACCTCTGAGGAAGGGCTCCGGAAGGGGCTGGTCTCATGCTGAGCGCTGGATGTGCTGCCAGCTGGGTTTATTTTCCTTTCCCCCATCCCTACTTCCCTAATTCATTTGATAGACTTGTGGGAATGGTGGCAGCATCTGAGGGGAACACATTTTGGGAGCATCTTTCCAGGCCACAGCAAACCCCTTAGCCACGGCAGTCCTCCACCCTGCCCAGTGAGCCCCTCCCTCCTTGGTCTTAGTCACTGCCCCAGGTTCAAGATGAGCAGAAGCCCTGCCAGGGTGGGCTGTTCAGTCTCTTCCTTGGGAATCTGGAGCTGGATTGAGCTGGTCTGCAGGTAAATGGGCTTTTATTGCATGAGGGGGATATGGGAGTGGCGGTTCCCACCACCACAGGGCCTGGGGCAGCAGCAGCTGTGGGTTGGAGAGAGCAGGGAAGGCCAGCTGTGCAGGCAGGGTCAGAAGAAGGAGGTGGGCCCTGGCTCCAGGCCCCCTGAGGCAGGCAGTGGGGTGTCAGGGCAGGGGCAGGCTCCTGTTGTCCAGCTGTTGAAGGAGGTCCTGGGAGATGAGTGACGTGGTCCCATGGCCAGTCATCCGGGCTTTCCAGCCCCAGCCACCATGACCCTCCTTCCCTCAACACCTCGTGCTGCTCCCGACAAGTAGGCGGGTCTCCAAGTCACCAGAGGTTCTGTCATGCTTTGGGTGGCTGGACCTCCCCATCCCAGCAGCTGTGCTCTTTGGCTGCTCCTGAAGAGCTGCCACCCCCCGCCGGACCCCCGAGTCCTGACAAAGGGGTGGAAGGCAGAGGGGCAGGACTGGCCTGCTGGGTCCAGGGTGGCTTGGGGCCAGGCCATTCTGTATCCTGGTTTTATGAAACAAAGCTGTGCTGCTCCTCTAGGCGATGGGGCAGGGCAGAGGGGCACAGACTCCACCTGACATTTCTGGCTTCGGGACAAGACAATTTACCCGGTGGCCTCTTCCAGCCTGGTCTGAGAGCCCAGCAGGGGCGAGACACTGCAACCTGGCCTGGCCATGGGTGGGCAGGGAGCCGAGATTGCTGCATCATCTGGCAGAGGAGCCGGGGTGTTTGCCAGAGCCTCCAACAGGCCATCCGTTCCCAGAGAGCAGCACACACAGCCTCAAGAGACACAAGAAAGGCAGCAGCGGCATGTGAGCTACAGAGAGGGCTTCCCTGGGCAGATTCATTTCTAGGGGATTCTTTCATACATCTTTGGGCCTTCAGAGTTGTAATGTGTTTGAAGTGTGCATTGAAGCCCAAGGTCCTCTGTGTGATCTTGCAACCCCTCTGGGCTTTGCCAGCTGCCGCTCTGCCCCTTGCCTGCCTTCCAGACTCCAGTAAACATCAGCAAACCTGGATGGAGAGGAACCGTGGATGAGGGTGAAGTGGAGAGTAGGTCCCCTAAGTCCTCCCAAAGCAACCTCATCCTTCCATCTAGCTCCAGGCAGGAGCAACGAGCTGCCCGTGCTGTCCCGCATCAAACAGGAAAGGACGGCTGGATGCAGAGAGAAGAGGCTGCAGAAGTGAAAGCACCTCCACAGCCCAGGCAAGCCAGGGGTGCCTGTCTGCCAGCTGCGCAGCAAAGAACCCCCCACCTCCATCCCACGGGTGGCGGAGAGCCACACTTGCTTTTACTTATGCTCAGTAGGTGTGATTAGCAACGTGGGTCTTGAACTAGAAACTGTGGGTGGTACCTTTGTTGGGGTAACTGTGAGAGGTGTGGGTGACAGAGGGGAGGGGCCTTGCTTCTTCCTTGCTCTTGGCAGGGGGAGCTGACTGGCGGATGGTTCATTCATTCAGCAACTATTTACCTAGAGGAAATGATGAGCAAAGGTCCTGCAGGGTGGGCGGTGCCATATGAGGTGTCGGGAGTTGGCTGCAAAGGAGAGGAGCTTGCGGGGGTTAAGGCAGTTGAGGGACCTTAACCCCAACTGGCACATGGCTACCCTCTCATCGCTGTGGTTGCTGCTTTTATGGTGGATTAGAATTTCCTGAAGCATGGCAAGAAAGAATGGCTGGGACAGTCTAGGTTTCTGAACAGAATCTGACCTTTGGCAAAACCCCGAAAAAGACTCTAGCTTAAAAAATCCCCAGACCTCAGCCAACTGTGTATACTTTATGCTCCTAAACTAGTTCAACAGAAGCCCCTGACATGGCTGCTGCTCTGGGTGGCAGGCGGTGGCTGCAGGGAGGATGGCCCCGGAGTCCCCAGACTACAGACACCCACAGAGTTGGGGGTGAGTGGACAGTACCAGAAACAGCTGCCCAGGACTCTTGGAGAAGCTTCCTCTGCTCCTCCTTTCGCCACCACTGTGGGAAAACCCAGGTCTGCCTCCCTGTTGCCTCTTTCTCACCTTCATTCATTCCTCCTCCCGGGATAATCTGACTGTGTCTGTTTGGCTCTGTGGCTTCCAGTGGCTCCTGTCAGTCCTCATTATCCTACCATCACCAATCACCGAGGTCCTGCACCCTTCCCTTTGCCGTGCTCAACTCTGGGGCTCCCTCCTGGCTTGCTGCTATGTCTTTACCCGGGAAATGCTCTCCGCCTCTGTGGCTGGGTCCTCTCCTCGGGTCCCTTCTTCAGTAGCAAGGACTTCAGGTTTTCCGTCTTGAGCCTCTTCTCTCTCAAGCAGACCCTTGTGCACGAGCTTGTCCACTCCCGAGCAGAACAGGCATGTGCCCAGGCCTCAGAAACCTGTTCTTTCTAGCTTCCTCTCTGTAAAGTTCCTGATTCATATAATTCATTGTAGGAATTGCGACTGGACGTCCAGAGGCATCTCGACTCCATCGTGTCCCATACTGAACTTGGCCCCTTTCCCCACTTCCTTGCCCCTCCTTCAGGGTTCTCTACTCAGAGGAGAGTAATGTCACCTACTCAATATGCAGCCCAGAAGCCCTGGGGTCAGAGAAATGCCGGTTTTGGAGCCAACCACCAGACTCAAATCCTGGATCTACCGCCTCCTGTGTGATCCTAGCAAGTTCCTGAGCCTCTCTATGCCTCAGTTTCCCAGATAAAATCAGTGATCCTCTTATAGAGTTCTAGTGAGGAAACAATGAGATACTCCGTTAGAAGTGGCCATATTGATAGTGCTCAGTAAAAATGAGCTGTCATTACTCATAAACGTGCACGTGCACGCACGCACGCACACACACACACACACACACACACACACACACTTGGCCAGTGACTCAGTCCTGTGGGCTCTGCCTCATCTCCAGATCCAGGTCCCCATTCACTGCCACAGTGGTGGCTCAGCCCCTCCCCATTCCCACCCGCAGCGGCTGCGGTCACCTCCTTACTGGTCTTTCATCCTCCATGGTCTCCCTACTCCCCATCTAGGTGAATAATTTCTTTTTAACAACAACAACAAAGCTTTATTGAGATGTAATTCACATACCGTACAATTCACTCATTTAAAACGTAGAATTCAGTGGCTTTTAGCATATTTATCGAGTTATGTGGCCACCTCTGCAACCGATTTTATAGCACATTTTCATCACTCTGAAAGTAACCCTGTGCATGTGACCACTCTCTCCCTATTCCTGCTCCCGACCCCCTCCCAGCCCTGGGCAACCACTAATCTCCTGTCTGTCTCTATAGACCTGACTGTTCTGGACATTTCCTATTAAGGGAACCCTACACTATTTGGTCTTTTGTGACTGGCTTCTTTCACGTATCGTATTTCAAGGCTCATCCTTGTTGCAACAAGTAGCGTTCCTACTTGTGGCCAGAGAATATTCCATTGTGTGAATATACCAGACCACGTCTGTGTATCCATTCACCAGCTGGTCGACTGAGTAACACACGGATCGTTTTCGTCTCCTGACTATTACACACAGTCCATACAAAATGCTGCTGTGAAATTCTTGTGCAGGTTTCTGTGTGGACGTATGTTTCTGCTGCTCTATATACCCACTAGTCACATCAGTCATATGGTAACTCTGTGTCACTTTTGGAGGAAAGTGGCTGTGCTATTTCTTCAAATAAGTTGATTAGTTGGGGTTTCCCAGAGGGACAGAACTAATAGGATATATATATGTGTGTGTGTGTGTGTGTGTGTGTGTGTGTGTGTGTGTATCCACAGTCTGGCTGAGAACCTGCACTTCTAATCACAGTACTACCCCATCTCCCTGAAATGACAGAACTTCATTATAACTGGCTTGATCCTACCTATGTTTTTTGCTGTTTTTTTTTTTAATCTGTAAATCGGCATTTTTCACCTGCTGCTTGTGAATATTAAATGCTGAGAAAGTGCCTTATGGTTAGTCTCCAGTAAGTCTGTCCAAAGCAAAAAGAGAACAAAACCCACCACAACCAAACAAAAAGGAATATGAAAAGTGTTGTGTAAACATTTATAAAAGATCAGTGACTAATTCTTATAATGTAATAAAATTATGTAGTTATATTAAAAGGATAAAAATGCTACTTTTTTTTTTTGAGATGGAGTCTCACTCTGTTGCCAAGCTGTACTGCAGTGGCGTGATCTTGGCTCACCGCAACCTCTGCCTCCTGGGTTCAAGTGATTCTCCTGCCTCAGCCTCCCAAGTAGTTGGGACTACAGATGTGCACCACCACGCACACCTAATTTTTGTATTTTTAATAGAGACGGGGTTTCACCATGTTGGCAGGGATGACCTCATGATTCACCTGCCTCGGCCTCCCAAAGTGCTGTGATTATCGGCATGAGCCACTGTGCCCAGCCAAAAATACAACTATTAACGGCCACTTACAACGCCATACACTACTAAATGTCTCAGAGGGAAATTTAGTGGAAATACAGGATGAGATGCAAGAAGGGGGCTCAAAAATGAAGACTGAGGGAGAGGCTAAGAACAAGTCCTCCATGTTTGTGTAAAAGGCAGAAGAAAGTTAAGAATATTGGTCTTGCTCCCCTGTGGCTCCCTACCATGGTGACTCAGGTACCTAACTCTACAAAGAAACCTTTCAACTATTATTACTAAACACAAATATACCACAGTTTGCTAAAAAGACTACATGGGAGTGCTATAGTTTTCTCCAAGTTCATTATGTTTTATATTTTAAATAATTTGAAAAGTAGAAATCAAATTGGAGGCTTATGTTCAGCTGGTTACAGCCGTTCCTGAATGAAGCCAGAAGCCTGTCCTACTGTGAAATACTTGTTGGTTCTAAGATTTATATAGCATACCTTAATGCCTGTGTACACTCAAAATAAATTAGTGCCTTCATTTCTTAAATTTCCCATTTGTAAAATATGAACACAAGTTCTAACATGTCCGTAATGTGGTCCCTAGAGCAGCAGCATAAGCATCTCCTGGGGACTTGTTAGAAATGTAAATGCTCAGGCACCCACCTCGGCCTCTGAATCAGAAACCCTGGGTGTGGGATCCAGCAATCTTTTTATCAAGTCTTCCCTGTAATTCTGATTGTGCTCAAGTTTGAAACCCATTGCCAGAATGAATGAAATGTCAAAAAAAAAAAAAAAATCCCCAAAAGTATGGCAGGGTAGAATTTTTTTTTTCCTTTTTTTGCTATTACTTTTTTCTTTTTTTTTTTAAGAAGAAAGAGAAAGAAAAAGAGGGAAAAAGAGAAAAAGAGGGAAAAAGAAATATTACTTCATTCCTAAAATGGGTATCAATAATGGCCGATCAATATTTTGTGTGTTTATAGTGGATAATGTATATTTTGTGTGTTTAAAATGAAGAGCTCTATTGAGTTTATTTGTTCTGAATCTGAGTTCAAGTCCTGGATATCGTTATCAATTTTCTGTCTTGTTGAATCTAAATCTCATTATGGGTCTTATGTATCTGGGTGTTAAGATCTCTTATTATTACATTAGTCCTTTTACCCTTGTATCCTTGTAGCTTTGAAATCTATTTTATTAATTGTGAGAATTGCAACTCCTGCTTTTTATTTATTTATTTTTGCTCTCCATTTAATTGGTAAGTTTTTTTCCAACCCTTTATTTTGAGTCTTTGTATAGCTTTAGATATACCGTTAGATTTTGTCTGTATCTTTTGATTGGGGGATTTCGTTGATTTAAATTTAGGGTTACTGCCATTTGATATTAACTGGCTATTTTATCCTTTCGTTGATGTAAATTCTTCTTTATGTTAATGCTCTTTACTTTTTGGTGTATTTTTAGAAAGGCTCATACTGGTTGTTCCTTTCTATGTATAATGCTTCTTTTAGAAGTTCTTGTAAAGCAGGCCTGGTGGTAATAAAATCTCTGAGTACTTGCTTGTTCCCAAAAGATTTTATTTTCCCTTCAATTGTAAAGCTTAAATTGGCAGGATATGAAATTCTGGGCTGAAAGTTCTGTTCTTTAAGTATATTGAATATTGGCCCCCACTCTCTTCTAGCTTGTAGGGTTTCCGCTGAGAGATCTGCTGTAAGCCTAATAGGCTTCCCTTTATGGGTAACCTGATCTTTCCCTCTAGCTGCCCTTAATATTTTCTCCTTTGTTTCGATCCTGGTGAATCTAACGATTATGTGCCTTGGGGTTGGTCTTCTTGAGGAATATCTTTGTGGTGTTCTCTGTATTGCCTGGGGTTGAATAGTGTCCTGCTTTGCTAAGTTAGGAAAATTTTCCTGGATAATATCCTGAAGAATATTTTCCAGCTTGAATTCATTCTCTCCATCACATTCAGGTACACCAATCAAATGTATATTAGGTCTTTTCACATAGTCCCATATTTCTTGGAGACTTTGCTCATTCCTTTTTATCCTTTTTTCTCTATTCTTGTCTTGTCGTTTTATTTCATTAAGTTGATCTTCGACCTCTGATATCCTTTCTTCTGCTTGATCCATTCGGCTATTTAAGCTTATACATATTTCACTAAGTTCTCGTGTTGTATTTTTCAACTCCATACGTTCATTTGTATTCCTCTCTATATTGTCTATTCTTTTCATCATTTCATCGAACCTTTTTTCAAAGTTCTTAGTTTCTTTACATTGGGTTAGAACAAGTTCCTTTAACTCCTAGAAGTTTCTTATCATCCACCTTTTAAAGCCTACTTCAGATAATGGAACACGGTCCTTTTCCATCAGGGCTTGTTCCGTTACTGATGAGTCCTTTTTCCATCAGGACTTGTTCTGCTGCTGATGAGTCCTTTTCCATCAGGGCTTGTTCTGTTGCTGATGGGTTCTGATTTTGGGTATACTCGGCCTTCTTAGGCTGTTTTTTTCCCTTCATTGTAGATGAACTGCCTTTCTGATTAGGTTTCTGAGTCAACGTCCGATTTATTGGTTCCCAGTGCTGGGATCTGAGCAACCCACTGTGGCAGCCTAAATAGCAGCGATAAGACTGATGGTGCTCTTCTGCCCAGGAATCTCTGGTCTGGCTTCCCTCTTGAGTCTGCAACAAGCGGCTCTGACTTCCTGGAGCTCCAAACTCTGGTCAGTTTGGGAAGCAGTCCCGTTGGCTCTGCATGAAGAGCTGCTGCGCTGAGGCGCCTGCAAAACCGCTGCGGCGGCCACAAGAGTCGCGCTGGCAACCCGTGGGGCTCCTCCACTGGGAATCGGCTGATCCGTGAGTAACGAAAATTCGTCTAAAAGTGTGGCGTTGTCTCATTCTCTGAGCTTTCACTGGGAGCTACAATCCCGAACTGTTAGTGATCAGCCATCTTGGATCGGTCTCTTTTTTTTTTTTTTGAGACGGAGTTTCGCTCTTGTTACCCAGGCTGGAGTGCAATGGCACGATCTTGGCTCACCGCAACCTCCGCCTCCTGGGTTCAGGCAATTCTCCTGCCTCAGCCTCCTGAGTAGCTGGGATTACAGGCACACACCACCACGCCCAGCTAATTTTTTGTATTTTTAGTAGAGACGGGGTTTCACCATGTTGACCAGGATGGTCAATCTCTTGATCTCATGATCCACCCACCTCGGCCTCCCAAAGTGCTGGAATTACAGGCATGAGCCACCGTGCCCAGCCCAGGGTAGAATTTTTAAATGTGATCAAACACTGAATTGTCACCTAAAATATATTACTTATATCAAATCTTCCTACGTGTAATCATTTCCCTGTTCTGTGTTATTTGTGCTATTTGACTGAGATTAATTTGTTATATCACTTGAGTAAGAACAATATCTGTACATTTAATCAATTCATTCTTCAGCTTAACATATTTTATAGAACAGAACGCCTATGTCTTTACCAAGTTCACAATTCAAATGAATGTTTAGAAAACAAACTCAAAAGTTGACTGACTTGAATGCTAGGTAACATTATGAAAACCCACCCTGATATAAAAATCTAAAATAGGCATGCTATCTAGTTATTAGATCTATTCATGATCATTAAGTGCTGTAAGTATTTCCAAAGTACATTTTCATACACAGGAGCCTAGCAGCGAAGTACTAATAGTGGCACCTCACCTTGAGGTGTCAGTTCTGCCACTGGCTTCACCTTCACTTGGATCCCTCAAAACAAAGTGAAGGTTGAGATTTAATGATAAAAGTAAAAAATATATCAAGAAAACCTATATCTAAAATGATTTTAAAATTAGCTTGTTGAGCAAACTTCTACCATGACAATTTTCTATTACTAGTCAATCTGAGACTGTTTCTCGTTTTTCATCATAACCGCATGTAATTATCATTTATTTTTTTATTTTTTATTTTTTTTTTGAGACGGAGTTTTGCTGTTGTTACCCAGACTGGAGTGCAATGGCACGATCTTGGCTCAGTGCAACCTCCGCCTTCTGGGTTCAAAAATTCTCCTGCCTCAGCCTCCCGAGTAGCTGGGATTACAGGCACGCACCACCACGCCAAGCTAATTTTTTGTATTTTTAGTAGAGACGGGGTTTCACCATGTTGACCAGGATGGTCTCGATCTCTTGACCTCGTGATCCACCCACCTCGGCCCCCCAAAGTGCTGGGATTACAGGCGTGAGCCACCGCGCCCTGCTGTAATTATCATTTATTGAGTGTCTACTCATTATTGTCAAGAGGCAGTATGAGGTGAAAGTTTAATGTTTTTTTCATAATCTTCCAATTCCCAGCCATGATTCATCTGAAGTCATCATTTATCTTTTGGTTTAATTTCTCTTAATCTAAAGTTAAAACTATTTAATAATTATCAATAGCAAGATTCAACTTCAAATTTGTAATTATGCATAATTCTAGTAGTCACTCAATATAAAAAAAATATATTAACCTTATAGTAAGCAAATCAATACCAATTTCTAAATAAGCAATTTCTTCTATAAGCATTTCTTTTAGAAGTTATGCCAACAATTCATGCACATGATAAAATACCACAACATATTAACAGCCTAGCCATGTAGGTGAGTCTAAAAACACGGATCTTACCTGGATATCCACCTGTGAAATGAAACCAGGAAAACACTACTAATTGTTCTGGTGTTGGATGTAATTAAAATGTATAAAGTCTACCCAAATTTTAACCCTTTGTCATTTCTAAAGGTAATTAAATATCTTGTGATAGAGGCCAAAACACTATTAAATAGTGGGAAAAATCACCAACGTGAATCCTTAAGATAATGTTGTCTTAATGTTTTAGCCATTCCAGAAACATCTGTATTATTTATATTAAATGAATGCAACAAGAATAAAATCAGTGGCACTCTCCCGTCCCCTAAGTTAATAAAATATACCCGCACACCAAACTCTAAAACTTTAAATGGTTCTCAAAAATATGAATGCCTTATGCATCTCAGGGTCTTTAACTAATACATGCCTGTCTTAACAAGCATATTATGAAAAACAAATTTTCTATCTGAATTTAAAAGAATACTAAAATGTATTCTCACATTCAAATGTAATTTTTTAAATTTCTAATAACTGCATTTTCATTGGGAAGTATAATAAAAATTCAATGCCATCTATACAAATCCATTTTTATTATAGCACACAATAATAAAACATTTTTGAGCAGGCTCAAAGTGAAACATACATTTTCCATTACATGTAGATGAACTGACACACAGACAGGCAGTGTACCAACTTGGCAAGCAAGACAGTAATGCTGTTGCCTCCCACTGCTAAGATAAAATTCCTTTAGGAAGGGACATACATCTCACTAGACTTTTCTGTCCTATTTATATTACGCTTTATTACTCACTAGCAAACACCTATTCCACTATTGCCAAACTTGAAGCATTAGGAGTGAAATGTCCCTTAGACTCTATTTCCTCTGCTATAATTGACTGAAATAGCAATTGACCCATACCCTGTTCCTGCCTACCTGGATGCTAGTAGAACACTGGAAGAACTTCTGCTACTTGGCAATTGTTTAAAAAATCCCAAGAAGTCTGCTTTCAGTGGCCATGGTAGATGGGGCTGCAGAAGGCACAGCTGGCTCTAACAGCATTTGCAGTGCAGCATGGCTCTTCAACACTTAACATTTAAAAAACAGTTACTACATATAGCAATATATACTCAACTGAACAAATTGGGTTATTCCCTAGATAAGAATGAGCTATGGTTAGAAAATCATAAGGTTTGGTGTAGAAGTGAGCCATGCAGTTATTTAGGGCAGAGAATTCCAGGCAGAAGGAATAGCAGGTACACAATGCCAAAGCAGTGCTTAATGTACTTGAGGACAGTCAGGTGCCTGTGTGGCTGGTGGGGAATCAGCCAGGGGAAGAGTGGGAGAAGAAGTCAGAGCAGAAATGGATGGCCAGGTTACACAAGGCCCCACAGTCCATGGTGAGGGCACAGAATTGTATTCTGAGTAAGATGGAAGCTAATCAGGGACTTTAAATCTAAGAGTGACATGATCAGACTTGACATGACACTGCTGAAACAGAAGAGGAGGAGGACCAGGACAGAAGCTAGGGGACCTATGAGTAGGTGAAAGACGAACATTGATTCAGAGTATGAAAGCAGTGATGGGAGTGACGAAACAGTTAAATTCTGGAAATGCTATGGAGGTAAAGCCGGCACAATTTGCCAATGGATCTGATGTGGTATGAGAAAAAGAGGGGTCAAGGATAACTCCAAGACGGTGAAGAACGAGGGAGGGACAGGTTTGGGAAGAGGACCGAGAGTTGAGTTTTGAACATGTTCTGTTTCAGAGTCTATAACATATCCAAGCAGAGAGCTGAGCAGCAGTTGGCTATGAGTCTGCAGTTTAAGAGAGAGATGTGGGCTAGAGATACACTTGGGAGTTGTTCACACAGGATGGAATCTAATGTCATGACCTGACTGAGATCACTGAGTGTAAGGAAAACCAGAGAGAGAGAGAGAGAGAAAGAGAGAGAGAGAGAGAGGAGGGCTACAGATACACTTGGGAGTTGTTCATATAGGATGGAATCTACTCTCATGAGCCTGACTGAGTGTAAGGAAAACCAGAGAAAAGAATGTGTTCAAAGACTGAGCCCTGGGGCATTCTAATATTTAGAGGTTGAGGGAAAGGCAAGGGAATCTGAAAACAGCCAGCAGAGGAGCCTGGGGTAGCTAGTCTGTGAGTCAGGAGAAAATCAGAGCCAAGCAAGGGAAACGCTTTAACTGTGCGGAATGTTTCAAGATGGTAAGTTGCTCACGGGAAGGCAGGAGCCCATTAGTCCCACTCACTGCTCTACAATAGCTCCTACAAAAGTGCCTTGGATGTAGTAGGTCTTCACGTATGTGTTCCATGACTATACGGCAATCCTTTTTCAGAGCCTCCCAACAGACCATCTCTAAGGCACTTTCTTGCTTTGACATTCTGTCTCCTGACTTCCTGTCCACAGTACCCTTTACTATGTTTCCTCTAGAGTCTAAATCTTTGTTGCAGAGCAAAGAGAAGTATTTCGCACAATGCTTAATGCAAAATTAGTAATCAAGCATTAAACTCCAAACCTATTTTTTTCACTTTAAAATTAATTCTGGCTTAACCAGGAGAAAGTACTGGCTTTTTGAAATGGCCTTAAATAGCCAAATTCCAAAAGTAGAAACCTATTGATAATCTGACTAGTACCCTGCAGATGGCCCTCTCAAACTATCATCGAACTTCTATGCTGACTCTGATGGTGAACTTTTTCTTTCTCTAGCAAGTTGTCATGCTGCATAGCAATTGCCCAAAGAGTACAAACTCACTGGCAGGTATGGTGAGAAATTTATGTTACATTTGAGGCTTGAAGGTTTTTAATTTAGCTGTGTGATACTGGGCAAACTGATGGATGAACCAGGTCTATAAATAGTTCCATGGCAAGGAAGTAAGACTGAAGCTGCGGCTTCTCTTTTCCACATCCACTCTTTGAAATCCTAGGAGGATTTCACTAATACCATTGAGAATTAATTATTTAATTAGCATTTCTTAAAGCAAGTATAATTATTTCTAGCCCATCACTGAAGGCTCGGCTGAAATGATGATATGATAGGGTGCCTTCACTGTCTCCCTAGAGAGAAACGATTGTGTCTTCCTCTGGAATCCAGCACGTTGCCCACACTTTTTAGCACATGTTCTGGTTTATATCATGGCTAGTTGTTTGTCTGCTTCTTACAAGACTGTAAAAATCTGGAGGGCACAGATGTTGTCTCACCTATCTTTAGATTCTGTTCTGTACCTAACACAGTGCTTTGTGTCACAGGGCTTAAGTAGGCATTTAGCAGGACACAAAAATAGATCAAATAGACATCAGCCTGCATTGTAGTCAGCAACCCGTATCATCAATGTGCACTGTACATGTATGCATAGTAAGCATGCTTACTTTTTAGAAAGTATAATTGCATTGTTTAAGCAGATTAGAACTTTACATGTATTCATTTTGTGTTTCCTATGTTCTGATGTTAAGGTTTAATGATGTGAAATTACATAGATCTGTGACTCTGGTATGTGGACTTTCTATGCAAAGAAGAAAAAATGTAAATTATGTATTATTAGCAAGCAATTTAAAAGTATTTTCTAGATAAATATTGTTTGAAGAAAACATGTAAACTCATTTAATTTATTTTTCTCAATCAAGGCTTTTAAATATAAAACAATCTTTTGTTAAAACACACATTTTTAAAGTCAAATTTTTGTTCTTTACATTTTATTTTATAGATTTTTAAAATGTCATTTTGTCCATTTTTTTCTTTCTCTTAAGGAAAAAGACTTTATGTCTTCCTAAATATTTTTCTTCCAAATCTGTAAAAGAGCAGCTCTAATGAAATGTTATAAAACCATTTTGGAAAATTATTATAAAGATTTAAGAAAAAAGTAATTCCCTTTGTAATTTCTAGAGGAAACAAAACACGATAGTACATTGGTACTGACCTGCGAACAAATTTGGATGTGATTTTGCTTATTATACCCGTTGACATTCCCCTTCTGGCATGTGCAAATGCACCCGTTTCATGGGATGGTGAAGCAGGTGGCCCATTATAAGCAGCGCTGAGTCGCTCCCGGAGCTGTTCACCATGGAAAGTGCTTCGGCTTGAGCTCCCTCGGGGAAAGCGGGTCCGGTCTGGAGTCGCAGTACTAATACTGTGAGCAGATGGGAAGCAGCAGGCACTCTCTGGTTTGTACTGCTGGGACAAATTAAGATATATCATTTAGAATAATGACAAGAAAACGTTTCAATCATGCTAAAAACTTGAAACAAATGGCTATGGCTACTTCTTTTGGCCCTACTTTATTTGTTCGCATTAGAGCTGTGAGACATGAGTTAATTTTATTTACTATATCGTTGGAGAGGAATAAAATTTCAGACTGAAACTAGGTACCTTTTGTCTGGTGACTAAAAATTAAGAAATGACTGAAACAGGGACACAAAGATAAATACTCTTTAGTATCAGGAATCCCAATCCAGGGGTAGTGCAAATATTTTTAAAATATTCTCCTGAACCACTTAGCAATGCGGAACACAAATTTTATTGTCTATTAAAAAGACATTGAATAAAATAATTTCCCATTTCTAATTTAGGCTTCAGTGATGGTACACCACCACATGGCACTACCAATATGCTTAACAAATCTAACAGAGGGTTAAAATGTTCAGATGTTCTGAATTTGAGAAATCCTGAAATAGAAAAATACTAGAAAACCAGTTATATAATTTTATACCCGAATAGGCTCTTGAGTTCATCAGTTTCGTTGACAGGAAAACTGAAGCCCTGTTTTATTAAGAACAAGGAACTGAGCCTGATCATTACCCAAAGGTCTCAACTCCAAGTTTAGTGCTTGTTTGGATATGTTTAAATCATAAAAAATCACTTTACCTAAGTGACAAATTAAGCAGCGATATTTAACTTTATAGATGGACCTAAAACCAAATCCTTAAAAAAATTCCTCTAGAAAATGACTCAAGTTATATGCAACATTTCCAATAACAGCCAAAGCACACAGAAAATTTATGATACAATTCGATTTTTCCTCTATTACAAACACTGAATCTTGTCAGAAAGGTCTTAATGTGATGGTGACTATCATGTATTTTCACACGGTACTACATATTTTTAAACAGTGAACAAAATGAAATGTAACCAGCACATTACCCAGGCCGGTAAGCTTCAGAGCCGTCTTAAAGGGTTGGCAGTGTGACTTTAATAGGATGACCAGAAGTGGACATGGACTTCTGGTGGCGGGGTCGTGCTGAGGGGACAGCAGAGGCCACAGAAGAGCCTGCAGAAGATATGCTACTCACAGACATCTCTGTAAGGCTTTTGTCATAAAGCAGTTGAGAAGACCATGGAAATGTAAAAAAGAAGAAAAATTGTGGTTTACTAAAATTTAAGAACTATATTTTTAAAAAATCTAAACTGAATAACACCTTTCATGACTGAAATATTTGAAAGAAACTAACATTAACAGCATTATTAATGACTAACAAAAAAATAATATTCTTATGAAAAGTATCCAGGATAAATGTATCACTATCATCCATGAAAAAAATCTCACACACACTTACTCATGTATGTAAATGTGAGAAAGTATAAAATTCTTTTTGTGGAGATACAATAATTTCAGACAAAATGATTATGACTAAGTCATTTTTTACTTCCCGAAAATCACAGTTTGGTGTGATATGTCGATGTAGTTCATTGTCCATTATTGATACAATCAGAATTGGTAATTATACCAAAAATATTATCTCTGGATACATCAACACACTTTTAGTGTCAATAGGTTAACTGTTGCCGATGAAAGGAGCTGCAACTTAAAATTTAGTACAGGAAAAATCAATTTAATTAAGTCTGAAATCAATGTCCAATTATATTATGTTCAACGAAGATACAGTTTTCTTTGCATGCCTTACAATAACACTTACTTTACAGGGTCAGGGAGGTAGGCAGTCACACTCCATAAAGTGCTCTTGAGCTATGAAAAACACCTGTGCAGCCAGGTGTGGTGGCTCATGCCTGTAATCCCAGCACTTTGGGAAGCCAAGGCAGGTGGATCACGAGGTCAGGAGTTTAAGACCAACCTGACCAACACGGTGAAACCCCATCTCTACTAAAAATACAAAATATTATCTGGGTGTGGTGGTGCACACCTGTAATCCCAGCTACTCAGGAGGCTGGAGCAAGAGGCAGGAGAATGGCTTGAACCTGGGAGGCGGAGGTTACAGTGAGCCCATATCGCACCACTGCACTCCAGCATGGGTGACAGAGCGAGACTCCATCTCAAAAAAAAAAAAAAGGAAAATGAAAAACATCTGTGCAGAATGCAGTCAAGGGACAAGGTAGAGAGTGGCCACATCTACCTGGGAGGTGGGAAGGTCAGGAAAAGCTTCTGAGGCTGCTGACCCTAGACCTGGTCTCCACGCAGAATGGGCAGGCATTTCAGGCAGAGGGAGGAACACTGACAAAGGCATGGAGCTGTGAAAGGGTCCAGCACGTTCAGTAGCCCTTGCAGGAATGAGTGACTAAGCCTGCTTGTAGTACTTTTCAGTGGCTACACTATTCACTCTTTTGGTGGTGAGCATCGACCTAAGCCATATACTTTTAAAAAGACTCCAGGGAAAGTGACATATTAAGTTACAGTTACAGCCCTTGTGCCTGATGGAATCCTTCAGCCTTAGGCAGAGGCTCCTGGTGCTCATGACTCTCTAGCCATAACACCCCCAACCCTGCGCTCCTACCCCACAGTACACAGCACTGCCCAGCTCCTTTATTCTGGGCACATAAAGCAGGTAAGGGCTGAAAAGTAAACGTCCTAGCTGCTATTGACCCCAGGAGCAGGGTCTAATGGTCCATTCTTCCATCCCAACCTCCCAGGGAGGGGTCAGCTGTGTAATCTGAATCCTCCATTAAGTGGAGAATGAAAGTTTTCAGATTTTTTTCTTTTTTTTTTTTTTTGAGATGGAGTCTTGTTCTGTCACCCAGGCTGGAATGCAGTGGCGCCGTCTCAGCTCACTGAAACCTCCGCCTCCCCAGTTCAAGTGATTCTCCTGTCTCAGCCTCCTGAGTAGCTGGGACTACAGGTATGTGCCACCACGCCCAGCTAATTTTTGTATTTTTAGTAGTGACGGGATTTCATCGTGTTGGCCAAGTGGGCCTCAAACTGCTGATCTCAAATGATCCGCCCACCTTGGCCTCCCAAAGTAGCTGGGATTACAGGCATGAGCCACCATGCCTGGCCTGTTTTCAGATTTCTTAATTCCGATGGTTGCTAAAGGAGTTGGTCATTCAAATCTCCAATGGTAAGTAGGGATTTAGTTGTGGCCTTCCAGAAAGCTGCTGCTACCCCATTGTAATGTTCCCTCTGTGCCTGATTCTCTACCTTAAAAATTCATTTCTCTGGGTTATGCATTGGGGTGCAGGGTGGCCTAAAAATGCATGTGTCCTCCGGAGGTGACACCTACGTCATCATGCTGTTGAGACTGAGCTCATCTGACCTCTTTCTCTGCATCCGGAGGGTCTAAGCAGGAACAGGATCACTGGTGCATGGAAGGGGGGGCTTCTTGGAGGGAGGAAGGTGCAGAAAGGGAAGTGGAGTACCTTGAAGACCCACTTCAGGCTTTAGCTCGGGAATGTCATTTCCCTTCACTGTTGTTAGAAGCACAGACCACATCTGACAGGTCATGGAGTAGATAATTCACCCATTCATTCATTCATCTATTCAGTCCTTTATCAAATCTGTATTGAGCAGGCCCGTTTGGGGGCTCCATGATGAGTTAGGGTAGCTGCTGTCATACCTCCTGCTCCACTAAGCTGTCTCACCTTGTGCTATGGCTGAATCTTCCCTCCACCTGGGACCTCTTTTCCATCAGACCATGAGTCTGAAGCTCACAGTCACCTCTCAGCCCGTTCTGGCCCCTTTCACCATCTAGGGTCACTCCTTCCCCTCTCACATCAGCTGACTCTATGCTTCACCAGAATTCCCTCTCTCCATTGATGTCAATGCATTTACTCATCAAATCTTGCATCTTCTGGAGAGCAGGATCCTGGGATCCTTTCGTGTTTGTGTCCCTCCACAGATGTGTACACAGTGCTTGATTAATGCTGAATGGGTGAATGAATGAATGGTGGGTATGCTGGGTTTCTTCAGGTTAATGTCAACCCCATATGGTTCTAAGTGTCCTTCATCAATAAGCTGGAGGCATTTAGAAACTGAGGGTGTTTTCCTGGTACACTGACACAGGATGCATCTGTCCTGAGTGTATGTGTGTGTGTTCTCCTAGATTAACATAGGATGTATCTGTTCTGAGTGTGTGTGTGTGTGTGTGTATGAGAGAGAGAGATAGTGTGTGTGTTCCCCTTAAATCATAGGGAAAGCTTGTGCTTGGCCGTAGTCAGTATGTTTCCTGCTTTGTTGGGTGTTAGTGGGGATTCAGAAGGCCATTTCTCTGGGCACAATCCTGGGGATGCTTTAAGGATTGTTATAACTGTTAGAGTCTCTGACTTTTACATGATCTTACAGTATACCAAGTTTATTTACAACTGCTTCTCACAACAGCCCTATCTTGTCTTACAGAATTAGAAATGATTGCCCACCCCTACTTGAGGCCACTCAGCTGTGAGGGCAGAGCAGGTCTTTTCCCCTGGGTCCCAGCTCTCCTCCCTCCCCCTTGGGTTCCCAGGTTCCCCACCCTAACTAACAGAGGGGCCCAGGAAAGACGCACACCTGTCCTGTCTCAGCAGGACCAGGGGCCATCATCTCATGGCTTCCATGGAACGAGGCCCCATCCTGGCTGTCCTCCAGGAGCCCTGCTGAGATGGTGCTGGAGACACTTATGATGGAGCTGACGGGGCAGATGCGAGAGGCTGAGAGGCAGCAGCGGGAGCGCAGCAATGTGGTCAGGAAGGTCTGCACTGGTGTGGAGTATAGCTGACTGGCCAGCACACCCCGGCCCACCTATGACCTCAGCCCCAGTGAACGGCTGCAGCTGGAGGATGTCTGCATCAAGATCCACCCATCCTACTGTGGGCTTGCCATCCTCAGGTGAGCGCTGGGAGGGGGAACCCTGTTGGGCTGCAGGCTCCAGGAAAGCTGGCTGCAGTGGCAGGGGCCTGAGGCCACCATGACTAGAGCCAGGAAGCCTGGATGACCTAGTTATCTGTTAGAAGGAGCAAGAGGGGAAAAGGAATCTGAAGGAGACCAGGAATGCTGGGCTAGGGTTAGAGTCCAGCAGGAGGCAGGAGGCAGCTCCTGGAGGCGTGTGAGTTTTGATTCATGAGAACACAATGCCTTTGAGTTTCTCTTCTCGTGCCCTAATTGTTATTGTCCTGGATTTTAATTTACCTGGCTTCTTTTCTTTCATCAGTTTCTCTTCAATATTATCTTCTTGGAGAAATTTTCCCAGATGTCTCTCCAAAATCGGATTCTTAATTATCCTAGCTTATGTTAGCTTTCACACTAGTCTGCCCACAGGTGAGTGAGCGTGCACGTGTGTGTGAGAGAGAGAGGGAGAGTGTGTGTGTGTATATAGGAAAAGTTCAGACAGAACCCTGGGACACTGCTTGGGTACAACAATGTTCCTGAATATAAATGTAACCTTACTGAGGCTGTGACCACATGGTCCTGTCTCAGGATTGGTGCTGATGGCAAAGAAGCATTGGATAATTTCAAAATCATTCAAGTTCTTCATCTACACTTCTCTTTGTAAAGGAATATCAGTCAAAACATCTTAAAATTCCTGTTAGTCTCCCCAAATCTTCCCTCACCCATCCTTTTAACCAACATATGCATTAATTGTACACCTTTTTCTTTGAAATTGCCTTTAAAAGCTCCTCTCCTTCAGCCCCATCCACCTTCTTCAGCCCCATCCACATTCCTTGTTTTTTGTAGTTGCTTTCACCACCCCTCCCCTTTCTTCATCTGGGCGGAGAACCTCACCCTCCTCCAGTTTTCTGATTCTGCACTGCAGAAGCCTCCCAAAGTGTATCTATTCCAGAAGCACCTGGGGACAGGGGTGGGTCATGGGATGGAGCTGCTGATAATGGAATCTGGGCTAGCAAATCAATCCTCAAAAGTGAGGGGGAAGGCTGGGTATACACAGGTCATGATTTTCCTGGCTCATTTCCCATCTCATGTCACTGCTGAGAAGACTGAGAAGTCCTGACTCTCAATGTGGTGGAGGAAGTCTGGTATTAAATAGACTTGCTAACCTTAACTCATGAGCTCTAAGCAGAGCTAGCCTAGGCAGAGCAAACAGCTTGGGAAAACACACAGCCCCTGGGAGAACCTGGGACATGTGGGGGCCACAAGTGATTCTTCCCAGCTGATGTGCAGAGTCTTCTGGGGAAGTATCAGGGGACCCCTGTGCATGGCAAACAGCTCACCTGGAAGGAATATCACAGGGGCAGTGACATCATCAGATATATGTTTCAGAAAGATCATGCTGGCCAGTGGGTAAAGAGACAGGAGAGGCTTAGCCAGAAGGCCTCCCATCAGTAATGCTGCCACAGCAAAGGACTCCCCTTAATGCTCTGTCATCAACAACCTTAGGTAAGTGTCAGGATCTTTACACACCTTAGTTCATTATAGCTCACAAAAAGGCCGCTATCATCTCAGATTACAGACGAGGAGGCTGAGGCCCACGGAGGCCAGAAGTGGCAGAGCTGGGTTTTGAACTCAGGATTGGTTGAAGCAGTAGCAACGTGGGGTGGTTCCTGATGCGCTTCAGGAGCAGGGTAGAGTGGGCAAACTGGCCACCAGGATGTACGGGCAGCCCCTGGGGTTAGACACCCCGGGTGCCAGGCTCGCTGTTGCGGGTGAATGGTCCCACGCGCCCTCCCCTGCCGCCCAGGTTCCCGCAGCTGCTGGAGGAGCAGGAGCCAGAGGTGCAGGAGGTGTCCCGGCTCTTCCGCTCGGTGCTGCAGGAGGTCCTGGAGAGGATGAAGCAGGAGGAGGAGGCCCATAAGCTGACGCGCCAGTGGAGCCTGCGGCCCCGCGGCAGCCTGGCCACCATCAAGACCCGCGCGCGCATCTCCCCCTTCGCCAGCGACATCCGGACCATCTCCGAGGACGTGGAGCAGGACACGCCGCCGCCGCTGCGGTCCTGGAGCATGCCCGAATTCCGGGCTCCCAAAGCTGACTGATCCCTGCCGCTCCCCTGCCCAGAAGTGGAGCCGTCTACAGGGGCATGATAGGCTGGTGACCGGGGCGCCGGGCCCTGGAACCTCCCCACCTAGCCCTGACGAGGAGACGGAAACCCCAGGCGGCCCCATCCCAAGATGCTGCTATACAATGAAGCAATTTCCCGGCCCACCCTCTTCCTCTGGCCACAAAGCCGAGTTAGGTCCTAGAGCAGCACCGCCCTCGCCCTGGCCCTCGCCCTCTCCTGTAGCCTGCAGGAGCACCCCTTCCCAAACTGGCAGATTCAAGACCTTGGAAGACAGACCATTGCCCCGTCCTCATCTCCTGTTTCTGTCTCAAAGGGGAGAGTTGCCCTACGTTTTTGCAAGACCTAGAGTCTTACCCCAGTTTCAGGGATGTCCCATTCACTCCCCTACCCCCATCCCCAATGATAAGGGACCTGTTGAATGGTATCCATTCTCGCTAGTGACTGGCTGAGCTCACCACTGCAGGTGGGTCACAGCCTCACGGGCAGGTACAGCTGGAAGCGACCAGAGAGACAATTAGATCCACTCTCTTCAGCTAGTAAATTTGGAAATTGAGGCTCAGAGAGGAACACTTCTTCCACCTTTAACTGTAGCCAGCTCCTCATGAACAGTGAGATTGTTCCTGCATGAATAGTGTCTGTTCCTGAGTCTGGAATCCTGGGCTGGGATGGGACAGGTCCAAAGGATACATCTCTACCTACCTGTGCCCTGATCTATCTCTTACCTTGGCACTGGGATGGGGGTCTAAGCTGCTCTCCAAGAAGTGTAGCTAGGGGTGGAGGTAGGTTACTCATTACCCCATGCCACAGTGTCATCACATGGCCTGTGGCCAGTGCCTAGCAGCTTCTTCTAGAGGCCTTCAGACGCTGCTCTAAAGAGCCCAGATTTTTCAATTCCAGGATTCTCCCTTCTGCAGCTGGTCACACTTGCTCTCTGACTTTCTCCAGGAAGTGATGCCCAAACCCCTGACTGACCATGATGCACCTGAGTGAAATGTTCTAGAAGAGCTTCCTGCAGACTTCACTGCCCTTCCCTTTTCTAACATGGTTAGGCCTTGATGATGGGCATGTGAATTACCCAATGTATGGATCACTGTGGAAAATCTGGAAGACCAGGAGGCCTTCCCGCCTTCCCACACACTCTGGGGTTCAAGTGGAGTATAAAGGGGATGGGTGGGGAAAGTGTCTACCCTCAACTACCAGTGCACAGGCAGAAATGCAAGTGGATCTTAATAGTAGCCTAAATAAAATGCCAGGAGGAGATATAATCAACGGAGAGTTGGGGGGCCAGAATCTGTATATTCCCTCAGTGGAAAAAGCTTTTCTTTGAATGATTTGGTTTTGAATGATTTTCACTGGAATCTGGATAGAGAATCATAGGATGATGGAAAACCTCTGATCCAACACTATCAAGGTGGAAGAGTTGATTGGCTTATTAATATAATTGGTAGAGGATGAGAATAATTTAAAATATACATGTTAAACATCTTACATATTTTAGTTGAAGACATAAAAAGTTCACTTGATTGCCAAACTTTTTTTTTTTTTTTTTGAGATGGAGTCTTGCTCTGTCACCCAGGCTGGAGTGCAGTGGCACAATCTTGGCTCATTACAACCTCCACCTCCCGGGTTCAAGCGATTCTCCTGCCTCAGCCTCCCAAGTAGCTGGAACTACAGGTGTGCGTCACCATGCCCGGCTAATTTTTGTATTTTTAGTAGAGATGGGGTTTCACTATGTTGGCCAGGCTGGTCTCAAACTCCTGAGATCGTGATCCACTCTCCTTGGCCTCCCAAAGTGCTGGAATTACAGGCAGGAGCCACTAGGCCCAGCAACCAAACTTTTGATTAGGTGCAAGCTGTGCTTTTTTGTGACCTGTATGTTTTGTCTGGTGGGAGTCCTACACTTACGTTTTCTTGGTTTGTACTTCAATCATAACAGTAAGAACAACTGGCATAAAAGAATTCTGGAACAAGCAGAAGTGACCCTTGGTAAGCAGACAGCTCAGCTGGTAGGGGCAAAAGTGTTGGGGAGAATTAGAAAAAGGTCTCCGTACTGTGGGCTTTCTGGGTGACCTGGATGTGGGTCAGCAGATGTTTTAGAGGAAATGGTTAACCTGGAGGGAGATTCAAAGGCGGCTGGATAAGAGAATATCTATTTTTCTTCCCTATCACCCTACACATACGTATTCTCTCCAAAGAAAGGGAAGACCTGAGGCTTTCAACGTGGTGTTCTTTTTTGAGTTTAAGTAACTGGCTGCCAATGAAAACCTTTCCTGCCGACTGCAAGCATGTGGACAGAACCCACCAGCCCCCTCGACACTGGTTGTCCTACTACAGGTAATCCCAGCTGGTGGCTCTCAAAGTCATGAGGGTCCAGAAGTTGTTCCTCTGGATTCAGGTTGTTAAAAGGACGAATGATGTCTGCCTCCATTTCTATTTTTAAAAACTCACTAACCACAAATGAAAGAACAAAAAGTTTGAGAGTGTCCTTGTAAGTATTTCATGAGTGGCTGGTGGTATTTTGGAGGGGACAAGTTGAGCATGTTTAAGACTGCCACAGACAGCCTGTTTGCACCCAGATCACCACCTCTAGCCACTAGAGGGAGTGGGTGAGAGGCTTGGACTACTTGGTGACTACTTTTTTTTTTTTTTTTTTACCTTATTATGAAAATTTTCAAACACACAAAAAAGTAGAGGGAAAAGTTTAAGAAGCCCCATATGCCTATCACCAAGGTTTAATGGTTACTAACATTTGGCCATATTTTATTTTTGTGTGTGGAGTATTTTAAGATAAATCCCAAGATGTTGTGACACTTCATCTCTGAATACTTCAGTATGCACTACATAGGCATAAGAACTTCTTCCTATAAGACTATACTACCGTTATCACTCGTAACAAAATTAACAGTAATTCCTTCATATTATCTAATGTCCTGTCCATATTCAAATTTCCCTGTTCCCAAGAAATGATTCTTGCAGTTTATTTCTTTGAACAAGGATCTAATCAAGCCGCACACGTTGACAAGAAAGTTGAAGTTTATTTTTGTTGTTATTGTATTCGCGGCTTGTTTTAAAGTGGTTATATAGTATTATGTAATTCCACAGTTAAGCATTGTTTAATGATAGAGTGCTTATGGAGCACTCATGTTAACATTGCAATAAGTTAATGACTGAACGAACTCAAATGATAAAAATTCTGCAGTTTAGCATAATGATTCTCTTACTCAGATTTTTATTATGTCATTTGATTAAAATTCTTCCACAGTTGCAACCAAGATTCCTTCATATTTTGAAAAGAAATGTTAAAAATTGAGAGTAGGCTGGGCACGGTGGCTCAGACCTGCAATCCCAGCACTTTGGGAGGCCAAGATGGGCAGATCACTTGAAGTCAGGAGTTCAAGACCAGCCTGGCCCATATGGTGAAACCCTGTCTCTACTAAAAATTCAAAAATTAGCCAGGCATGGAGACACATGCCTGTAATCCCAGCTACTCAGGAAGCTGAGGCAGGAGAATCATTTGATCCTGGGAGGTGGAGGTTGCAGTCAGCTGAGATCGCACCACTGCACTCCAGCTGGGCAACAGAGCCAGACTCCATCTCAAAAAAATAATTGATAGTGACAGTATATTTAATATGACTTTTCATTTGATGAAAATACTTGTCACATCATATGTTTTATTTTCTAGGACATGCTTGCAAATAGCAACCTAAAACCTTCTCCCTTTTTCTTGCCTCTTAGAAACAAAACACTAAAATTTATCAAAATAACTCAAGAGAAATCTTAAGAATTCCAGTAACAGATAATGAAAAAATTTTGTCTATTTTTGATGCCATCGTTTATCATGTAGTTAAATTTCAGTCTATGTCTTAATATTCATGTGATCTCCCAACAAAACACAAAGTTACTTCAAAATGTATTCATAGACAAATTATTTTTAGGCAATTATTTTGATTTGTCACCTTGACTCATTTGTTAAAAAAGGAAATTGGCATCTGTCTCCTTTTACGAATATTATTACATATTGCATCAAATTAGCATTATTAAAGACTTAAACGTAAGACCTAACACTATAAAAACCCTATAAGAAAACCTAGGCAAAACCATTCAGGACATAGGCCCAGGCAAGGACTTCATGACTAAAACACCAAAAGCATTGGCAACAAAAGCCAAAATAGACAAATGGGACCTAATTAAACTTCAGAGCTTCTGCACGGCAAGAGAAACAATCATTAGAGTGAATTGGCAACCAACAGAATGGGAAAAAATTTTTGCAATCTACCCATTGGACAAAGGGCTAATATCTACAAAGAACTAAAAATCTACAGAATCTACAAAGAACTAAAACAGATTTTTAAGAAAAAATGCAAACAAACCCATTCAAAAGTGGGTGAAAGATATGAACAGACACTTTACAAAAGAAGACATATGAGGCCAACAAACATATGAAAAAATGCTTATCATCACTGGTCATTAGAGAAATGCAAATCAAAACTACATTGAGATACCATCTCATACCAGTTAGAATGGCGATCATTAAAAAATCTGGAGACAACAGATGCTGGAGAGGATGTGGAGAAATAGGAACACTTTGACACTGTTGGTTGGAGTGTAAATTAGTTCAACCATCATGGAAGACAGTGTGGCGATTCCTCAAGGACCTAGAAATAGAAATTCCATTTGACCCAGCAATCCGATTACTGGGTATGTATCCAAAGAATTATAAATCATTCTATCATAAGGACACATGCACATGAATGTTCATTGCAGCACTGTTTACAATAGCAAAGACTTGGAACCAACCCAAATGCCCATCGATGATAGACTGGAAAGGGAAAATGTGGCACATATACACCATGGAATACTATGCAGCCATCAAAAACGATGAGTTCGTGTCCTTTGTAGGGACATGGATGAACCTGGAAACCATCATTCTCAGCCTACTGACACAAGAACAGAAAATCAAACACCACATGTTCTCACTCATAGGTGGGTGTTCAACAATGAGAACACATGGACACAGGGAGGGGAGCATCACGCCACACTGGGGTCTGTGTGGGGGAACTAGGGGTGGAGGGACAGTCGTGGGTAGGGAGTTGGGGAGGGATAATATGGGGAGAAATGCCAGATATAGGTGATGGGGAGGAAGGCAGCAAACGACATTGCCATGTATGTACCTATGCAACAATCTTGCATGTTCTTCACATGTACCCCAAACCTAAAACGCAATAAAATACATATTTTTTTTAATTAGCATTATAATACTAAGGTGCTAAAGACAAAAACAAAAATTATTTATCATATTCAAGGCAAAAATAATAATTTAAGTTTCTAAAAATGTGCAAGTTTTTATATAACTGAAAAAGGTGTTCACAAGCCAATAGAGGTTGGGAAGTGTTTTCTAGAACATTTATTGTATTGCATGCCAGTTACAATTCTTTTGCTGGAACAAATATAACATTCTTAAAGCCCTGCAGTAAAACTTGGAAGTTTTTCAACTCAGGCTCCCGTCTCAGCTAGGATTTGATTCAGGGAAAACTACATTCCAGAAACAAGCTGTTCCTATCTGTGCGAACTGAGCACTGCCGCTAACTGCTTCCAAGGCACTTCTGGTACCTGCTCAGGGCCATGAGACTTTCTAGAATCCAGGGCAAAGGGTGATACAGTTGAGGTTAGCCTCTCCTTAGTAGAAAAGAAATCAAGCCACTAGGCAAAAGAAAAAAAAAAAAAGGCTCCAAACTCCAAACGGAATGGGAGAAATATGTACTTTATCCAAATAAGCCATCCCAATAATACTGCTATAAACGGAAAAGACTTTGTCGTCAAGAAATTCCTTTATTAACATTTGAATGATGCTTTACAGTTTACAAAGTGCTTTCACTCATATTACTTCACTTGATGTTGAGGGGGTGGGAGAGTAGGGGGTGAGGTGCATTATGTTTTGTTTCAGATGGCATTAAGTGGCTGCCTAGAACTGGGAAACAGAGCTCCTTCCATGTGCTGTAAGCATCATAGATCCTTCTGTGTTCTCAGAACCACCCCCAAATACTCTATCACTGTACTTACCACAAAGTGATGTAAATGCCCATGCTTTTGCTGTCGCTTCTTCCTCCCACTTTACTGTTCCCCCACTCCAGTAGTTTATGAAATCTTTAAGTGCAGGAAGCAGGCCATTTACCTCTGTGTCCCCATCTTCTGGGTACACGGTAGGCACTTCACAAATGCGCTTATCAGATAGGTGCAGAGGGACACCAACATAGACAGCTTACCTAGGACAGCAGCAGAATAAAGAGAGGAATGAACATTGTGGCAATTATGATGCAGCTGTATCATTCATTAGATTATATACTCTTTGAGGCACTGCAGTGCTCATGTCTGATTTCAGTTTGTGTCACTCAAGATATGTCTCTTACACAGTAGTCAAAAACTTAAGAATGCATTCCTTTGCTCATCAAATATTTACAACCATGTGTAATGATTATAAAGGAGATGGGGCAGGGGTGTGGTTACCTCATCTGTAAGTCTTCTAGCCACATAAGCCTCTTGTTGTCTTGAAATAATTAATAATTTTTTAACAAAGGGCTCCAAATTTAATTTTGCCCTTATGTAGCTGCAAATTATGAGGCTGGTCCTGATGGCACCCATAATTGAGAAGTTCAGGGTTGTTACTGACCAAACCTGAACACAATGGAATGTGCGCTCTCTCCTCCTCCTCTTCTTCTTCTCCTTCTCTCGGTCTCTCTTGTCTTTCTCCCCTTCTACTCTCTTTTTTACCATCTTTTAGCTCTGCCTTCTTCTGTGTGATGGTTGACTCTTAGCCATCACACTTCTTTTAGTGTGAGCCACTTCTTTTAGATGAGCAGAGAAGTATGGCATGTAGGGCACAATGTAGGGAAGCTGATGGTCTTTTAGCTCCTTCTAGATGGGTTATTGTGAGGTGAATTCCCAGAACATCAGGTATAGATGTTGGGAGTTGGGGAACCCAATAAATGACACCTCACTCTTCCCCACCTGTGCTCAAAACAAGTTGAGACACCTGGAAGTTGGGCACATAGAAGAGCAAAATGACCCTGTTGTTTACTGATAAAGCTGTTTGGAGTATGCAGAAATAATGGGCTTTCTAATATTACAGTCTAAATTAAGATGGACTTACCCAGTCACAAACAGAGCTACCCAACTAGGGTTCTCCCCAAGGGGGACTGTCCCTGTAAAACCGACAGCACGGAGGGACGGAATGTGTGTTTTCTCTCCAGCAGGTCCCAAACAGAAAACAGGAATGGGACTGAGCAAACTCACCAATCACATGAATCATTCCTACCCCGGGGAAGAGAGAATGAAGCCAGGAGTGTTACTCCAATGGGAAAGTGGGTTCCAGCCTCCTATCCACCCACTGTCCAAGAACAGGTGCCCAACATTGGCGCAAAAGCTCCTTTGGAGCCAAACGTGAATTTGGGATTATCTCAGTCATTAACATGGATAAGAGTTTGCTCTTGTGACACTTGATTAGTGACACACTGATTCTTCTTGCAGGAGACAGATTTTGTTTGTTTTGATGGAGGAAGAGATGATTTTGATAATTATAATGTCGAAGAACTTTTAGGGTTCTTGGAACTGTACAATTCTGCAACTGGAGATGCTGAGAAAGTTGTAGAAAAAACTTCACAGGATGTGGAAAAAAGCCCTGACTTATCTAAGGAAAGTGAACCTGAGCCTGAACCAGTAGAAGCCAACTCAGAGGAAAGTGACAGAGTGTTCTCAGAAAAGGCAAAGGATCTTCAGGAACAGTTTGCAGCTCAGAAGCACCACCCCCATACAAACAGCCAAGCACATCAGGCTCAGGGAGAGCAGCCTTCATTTGAAGCTTTTGAAGAAATGCTGCAAGATAAACTAAAAGTGCCAGAAAGTGAGAACAACAGAACCAGCAATAGTTCTCAGGTCTCAAATGAACAGGATAAGATTGATGCCTATAAACTTTTGAAAAAAGAAATTACTCTAGACTTGAAAACCAAATTTGGCTCAACAGCTGATGCACTTGTATCTGATGATGAGACAACCAGGCTTGTTACTTCATTAGAAGATGATTTTGATGAGGATTTGGATGCGGAGTATTATGCAGTTGGAAGGAAGATGAGGAGAACCAAGAAGACTTTGATAAGCTGCCATTACTCACCTTTACAGATGGGGAGGTATCAAAACTCCAGCAAAGTCTGGAGATGAGAAATATTCAACAGATAAAGAGCCGAATTCAAATGAAGAGGATAAGGTTGAGCTAACTGTGCACCCTGGCATCAAAAATGATGATAAAAATATACTAACAACCTGGGGGGATACTATCTTTTCTATTGTCGCAGGAGGTGAAGAAAAAACAGATACACTGGATTTAGAGAGCTCTAATTCAGAGGAAGAAAAAGATGATGATCCATTAGTCCCAGATAGCAAACAGGGGAAACCACAGTCAGCAACAGATTATAGTGACCCGGACAATGTAGATGACGGTCTTTTGATTGTAGACATCCCTAAAACAAATAATGACAAAGGCCCAGAAGTAAACACAGAACTTCACATTAAAGGAAAAGGGTGGAAAGTTCAGGAATCCAAGAAGGGCCTGGTCCAAGATGAGACAGAATTAGAGGATGAAAAGCAAGAAGGGATGACTGTGTACAGCTGTACTCACAGCGATAACCTCAGCTCTATGCCGGCTGATGAAAAGGGCAAAGACACATTAAAATTAGCCTTCAACAATAAAGAAAATGACCTAAAAGGAACAGTTATTCATATCTCAAAAGGAATTCCCCACGAAGAAAAGCCTGGAGAGCAGATTTTGGAAGGTGGCTTAGAGAGTGAATCTGCACAGAAAGCTGCAGGGAATGAAATGAATGAAAGAAAGATTCAACATGAATCCTTGGGTAGTGCACCAGTCACAGGAGATAACCACCCTAATGCATCCAGAGACAGGGTGGAGGGAGACCCTTCAGTAAATGGAGCCAAACCACACCCACTTCCAGTGGAGCATCAACGTGAGGAATTTAAAGAGGAACTAGTGCTTAAAACTCAAAACCAACCTAGATTCTCCTCTCCAGATGAGACTGGTTTGCCCAGAGAACTGGAGGAAAAGTTTCCCATCCTGGGAAGAAATCTTTCTTGGTAACAAGAAAGAGATGTGGCTGCCACAGTCAATAAGCAACTAAGTGAGAAGATAAGGCTCTCCGAGGGCGGGGGCCAAAGAGGACTCCTCAGATGAGGAGGTTTTTCTTCACAAGGCAATGCAGGGCACACAAGAAGTAGGACAGACATACCAATCTGAGCACATGAGAACCAGCTTTCCTTTCAGAAGCAGTAGAGGATGAGTATCCCCCTGAAGAACTACTGGAGGATGAAAATGCTAGAAGTGCAAAACGGTCTAAAGAAGAAGACCCTGGAATTCAGGGCAGGCAGTTTGATGTTAATCTACAAGTCCCTGAAAGAGCAGTTTTGGGGACCACTAATCCTGATGCAGAAATTGAAGAAAGCAAGCAAGAAACTAGTAAGATTTTGGATAGTGAAGAAAAGCGTGAGACTGCAGCCAAAGGAGTCAACGCAGGGGGCAGGGAACCATATACAAAGGTGGAAACAGAACGCCCTCCCGCAGACGAGAAAGCACACGGACCATCTGAAGGAAGTGACTTTTCTGACCGCATAAAGACTCAGACTCCAGAGTTAGGTGAAGTGTTTCCGAATAAAGATCGACTATCTGAAGAACGACAACCCTGAGGACCATCTGAAGACCTCATGACTTTCAGAGAAGCCTGAGGGAGAACTCTCAAAGGAGGATCATGAGAATGCAGAGAAACACATGGGCACAGAAAGCCAGGGCTCTGCTGCCACAGACCTTGAAGGTGATTTGTTCGGTTGGACTCCCCGTACAACTGTAGAGCCAGAGTATAGTGACAAGAGGGAGGACTTGCCCATCATAAGCAGCTTCTTTAAAGAACAGCAGTCTTTGCGGTGGTTCCAGAAATACTTTAATGTCCATGAGCTGGAAGCCTTGCTACAAAAAATGTTATCAAAACTGAAGTCAGCACAGCAGGAGAGCCTGCCCTATAATGTGGAAAAGGTCCTAAATAAGGTCTTCTGTGATTCCAAGTCACAAATTCTGAGCATAGCAGAAAAAAAGCTTGATAACTTGTGTGGCTCAATATAGATATCTGGGGATGAAGGAAAATAACATATTCGAAGAGGCTGCAGTGCTTGATGACATTCAAGACCTCATCTATTTTGTCAGATACAAGCACTCCACAGCAGAGGAGACAGCCACTCTACTGGTGATGGCACCACCTCTAGAGGAAGGCTTGGGTGGAGCAATGGAAGGTGAGATACCTATGGCCTTGTAGATTTGGGCTGGAGAAGCAGGTGGAGCAGGGTTCGCTGAGGTGCCTTGTATCTTACTTGTAAAGCTCTGTTGAGTTTCCAGTATGCTTAAAGGAGGGACAACACAGGGAGGCCCACATATTCCTTCCTGCCTTCTTTTAGGCTGCAGCATGGAGGAGGATTTCTTGCTATTATTCTTGGAATAGTTGAGACTGGTTAGCATTTTCAAAAGGAAACTTTATAAAAAGTTAAAGAGAAAGATATAAACCAGAAAGTAATTTACAAAATACAGATGTCATGTAAAATTATGAAAGGATTTTATTGAACACAGTTTTTCAATCATAAGATAACTGCTCTCTAACCATGGATTGGTATAACTTTTAGATCAATGCCTTGGCTGAATTCCTATGTTCTCTCCAGGTTTATCTTTTGTGGATGGCTTGTTGTTCCTGTTTCTTGGAAGTACTTACTCCGGTTAAACCCTCCTGGACCCTAAGGTTCTTGCATTCAGATTAATCAAGGTTGGGACAGGGATGGGACGCCTTCTAATGCAGCACTTGATGCGTGGAAACCATTCAGCTGCATTGACTCTGAGCCAATATCTTGACATAAGTGTTCTGATTTGTAGGTCCTTGTTCTATTCTCTGCATGCAGGTTTTTCTTTCCTTTCTTTCCCTTTTCCTGGCCACCCTCCCTTCCTTCCTCTTTCTCTTTCTTTTTTTTTCTTCTTCAGACAGGATATCACTCTGTCACCCAGGCTGGAGTGCAGTGGCATGATCATAGCTCATTGCAGCTTCTAACTCCTAGGGGCTCAAGTGAACCTTCCACCTCAGCCTCCCAAGCGGCTAGGACTACAGGCATGCATCACTGTACCCAACTAATTTTTTATTTATTGTAGAGACAGGGTCTCGATATGTTGCCCAGGCCAATCTTGCCCTTTTGGCCTCAAGTGACCTTCCTACTTTGGCCTCTCAGAGTACTGAGATTACATGTGTGAGCTACTGCACCTGGTGTATCCAGGCTTTTCAGACAGATGTATCTGAATCAAGAGCACCAGGGGGACAGAAAGCCAAAGGCAAATGTATTTCCCCAGAGTGCTAATTTTTCCTGAGACTTGTGGGGAGGAGAACTCTTTTTGCATTTAATTAAAATATGTTTTGGATGAGAATGCAAAATTCAGGTGAATTTTCAGGGTAAAATAGGAGACTAAAAAGAAATTCACCTTTGCTGTGGATCACATTGGACTGTCCCCTGAGCCTCTTAGGGAAGGAGATGGGTTCGCTTCCTTTGACTCTTTGAGGTACTTTGAAAGTATTCGAAAGACATTTCAGCAAGCTGCTCTGCCGTGGCATGTCCCTGTCTGTACTAGTTCAGTAAGAAAAAGCATGCTTGTGTGTGCAAGAGTTCAGTTACTTCTCTGCAGAAGAGAGGTTTCACATTTCTGCTCTTAAATGGAATTCTCTTTGCACATTTATTTGTGTGGGCATAGGTGAGTTTGCCAAGGAAAGATGTTACTAAAGTCCCTGCCATAAAGATATTTATTTATGAAATACTCCTCTGTAGATTTTATTATGTAGATTAGTCATCCTTTAAATGGAATAAACGAAACTGAAATTCTTATTTCCCTGCCCAGTTGTGCTCCATGGGATGCCTGTGCATGGAGGGCAATGTTCAGGTGCCCTGGAGCTGGTATGGTCAGTGGGATTAGCCAAACATGTAGTGTCATCAAGCTGTGCTAGCCCAATGCATTCTTCTCACCTGTAGAGATGCAACCACCGCATGAAGATAACGTGTCACAAGAGAACACAACAGAACTGAACATGCAGGTTCCTGAAGAGCCACCACAGGACCAACCTGTGATGAGGGACACTCATGCCTCAGAAATGTCCCCGAAGCCACATACTGAGAAAGACTTGGACCCAGGTAAAGCTTGCTGATTTTTTTCTATGAAGTGGAGACATCATAAAGGACTTCTAGGAGATTCATTGTCAGGTAGTAGCTAGAGATATGTTAAACTCAAAGGAAAAGCGGATCCCAGAGCTAACTGAGAGAAAAGCAGGCGTTAAGACAGACGGAGATCAAAAATAGGAAAGACACCAGAGACTGTAACTAACCTACAAACCAGTGTTTGGCTGTCACTATCTTGTGTAAATTATTTCAATCTAAAATATTATTCTTCAAAGGCCTTATGCTCTAAAACAGTAGTTTTCAACAAGACCGACAGCATCAGAAACTCTGGGGATGGGACCAGCAGTCTGTGTTTGACAAAATACTGATGGATTATCCCTCCAGGAAAGACTGACCTGATGCAAATTAGCAGTGGTTGGAGAACCACTGCTCTAAAACTCACAAATTCTGTTTTCCTTCTACTCTACCCCCTCTCTTTCCAAATAGAGTATCGTGCAATGCAGATCTCTCTCTCTCTTTTTTTTTTCTATCTGGATATGGTAAATAAAACTTCTTAAAATACAGTGAAGGGGTCCAGGTATGCTTATACCATAAGCTTATAGGAGACAGTACGGACACTGAAGTGTGTAATAGTCCAGGGCAAACTGACACGAAGAGTATTTCACCATAGTGCTCGGGCAACATCAGGTGAGAGATGGGAAAGTTTACTTTCCAGGCACAGTGCCTAACATTTAGTTGATACTCAGTAAGTATTTTTTTTAAAATGAGAAACAATTCTTATTCTAAAGCACAGAATATCTTTTTCCTCCCAGTTCTAGGGCCCATTACAACAGAAGACCCTCTACGGATGGTGTTGAAGCAAACAAGCAACTGGAGATGGTTGCCAAAGAGGCAGCAAGCGTCCCACCTTTGGAAAAGACAATCCTTCTAATCTATTCATTCACGTTTTATTTAACTAAGTTGGTAAGTTTGACACATAGGGCTTTTTCTTTTTTTAGCTAAAATGTTGATTATTACAGTTTCTAAGTTGATTTTGAGCATGAGGTGAATGACTTAAAATGTGTTTATGAAGATGACTCCTGATTCTGTGTTTATGAAGAGAGATCCTGAAATGAGCCACAGGTGTGTGGCTTTAATAGGGACTTAGTTCAGCACATGAGCAGGCTTTACTACAGGCCCGAGCTGGGCACAGGCACATCTGTCAAATGCGGTTCTTCTCTTCAGGATCCTTTCAGTCTAGCCAGGAGAGAAAGACATTCACTTGAAATGTACTATGATAATGAGCAGGAAGAGAAGTATTTACCTGATGGTAGTACAATCTATGGCATAAATTGGTTCACTGTGATGGGAGAGTGATATGAAAGGCCAGAAGTTTACTGAGAGATGCTTTAAGCACAGTCGAAAGACAGATGGGAGCTTGACTTGGAGTTGCCAAATGGAAGGGCTGGGGAGGAAGATGGGCAGGGTGGCGGGCACCATGCAGTCAGGCAGAAAAAATAACACATTCAGAGAAGTGAAGGTATGAAGGAAAGGTTATTTGGGGAAGCCAGGGAAGCGTGAGTAGTTGGTGTTAATTCTTTTTTTCCTTTTTTTTTTTGAGACAGGGTTTTGTTCTGTCGTCCAGGTTGGAGTGCAGTAGCGTGATCTCAACTCACTGCAGCCTCTGCCTCCTGGGCTCAAGTGATCCTCCTGCCTCAGTCCACTTAGTGGCTGGGAGCACAAGTGTGCACCACCACGCCTGGCTTTTTTTTTTTTTTTGTATTTTTAGTAGAGGTGGGGTTCCGCAATGTTGCCCAGGCTGGTCTCAAAGTCCTTAGCCCATGGGAGCCATCCACCATGGTCTCCCAAAGTGCTGGGATTACAGGCGTGAGCCACTGTTCTTGACCAGTTGGTGCTGCTAAAGTGTGGAGTTAAGATTAGCTGGGCATGGTGATGTGCACCTGTAATTCTGGCTACTTGGGAGGCTGAGGCGGGGAATTGCTTGAGCCCAGGAGGCAGAGGTTGCAGTTAGCAGAGATTGTGCCACCACGCTCCAGCCTGGACAACAGAGCAAGACCCTGTCTCTGAAAAAATACAAATTAAAAAGTATGGAGCTAAGGGGAAAGGTCTGTTGGAGGGACACAGGAGAAGTCAGAAAATTGTGTGCCATGGTGAGTGGTCAGATCATTGTTGGCAGAGATCCTTGGAAGATTTTAAGCAGGAAAGGGGTTGTCGGGTCTATTTCTTAGAAAGAGTCAGGAGGCTGAGGCAGGAGAATTGCCTGAACCCAGGAGGCGGAGGTTGCGGTGAGCCGAGATCGCGCCATTGCACTCCAGCCTGGGTAACAAGAGCGAAACTCCGTCTCAAAAAAATAAAAATAAAAATAAAAAATAAAAAAATAGAAAGAGTCACTTATGGCAGAATATTTATTCAAATCTTTCTAAGAGAGCCATGCTTGAAATGAGACATTTAATGTCTCATTAAGGACTTAAATGTCTCATTAAGGACTTTTTTAGGACTTAAAAAGCCTAGATAAGCTTTTTTCTCTTGGTGAGTTAGAGGAATAAGCAAGCTCTCGAAGTTGGAGGCCAGGTTGCCCGTAGAGCTACAGAGAAAGCATGCTCCTCACCAAAGCAGTTTTGTCTAGGTCCTGTTATTTCAAGACTCAAATAGGAAAGAGGGTTTTTGTTGTTTTTCTGTTAAAATGCATGGGTTTCAAGCCAGGATGATTTGCTTTCAAATCCTAAAGCCATTACTTAGAGGTTTAGGACAAATTACTAAACTTTGAACCTGAACTTTCTCATCTGAAAAATACCTACTCCAATTGTTGGTAAGAATTAAATGATTTAATAATGCAAAATGTCTGATATAGTATTTGGCATTTTAAGATCTCATACCTCACCTAATTCTCATTTGGATGGTCAGAGGGCATATAAAGACATTGAATACCTGGGGATTTCAGAAGAAAGACCACCAGAATGGAAAACAAGTAGGAGAACCAAACCATTTTTCAGTATTCTCCATGGTCGTGGTGGTGAAGATGTGTATTATCTGTGCAATTGGGTAATGAAATTTTCAGTGATTAAGACCATCTCAGAATTCAGAATTTGGTTTTCAGAATGAAATTATCACTTGAAAAGTTTAATAGCCCTCCAGTTGTGGAAGGAATTCTTTATTCATTGTATTTCTACATAGCCACAGAGCCCTCTTCTAGGCCTGGATTGGGGGGATAGGAGTGGTGTGGGATATGATCTGTGATTAGGGGCTAACAAGGAAAGATAGACATGAATGGCAAGATAGAAGGGAGCAGAGTTATAAGTTGCTGACTTGAGAGGGATTGTCAAAAGAGGATTTTGAGGGCTAAATATGTACCAGAAATTGCTAGGCATAAAAGATTCTAAGAGATATAAAGTGCAATTCCAACTTTTGAAAGGCTTAAAAAAAGGTTTACCAAATATATGTGAAAATTGGAGAAAATGGAAGATATATAAAATATGTGAAGTATTAAGTAGTTTATATATATAATTATTTGATAGGGTTGGGGAGTCATGGGGTGCTGACTTTACTGGGAAAACTACACCAGAGGTCAGACTCATAGATCAATAGTTGATTAATAGTTAGTGGAATTTTAGGGTTGGAAGAAACCTTAGAGGCCTACTAGTCTAACTTCTCAGTAATCGTAGCAATTCCCCTTTTTTTTTTCTACAATGGGGTCTCACTCTGTTGCCTAGGCTGAAGTGCAATAGTGTGATCATGACTCACTGCATTCTCCACCTCCCTGAGCACAGGTGGTCCTTCTACCTCAGCCTCCTGAGTAGCTGGGACTGTAGATGTGCGCTACCACTCATAGCTAATTTTTAGTGTTTTTTTGTACAGACAGGGTTTCGCCATGTTTCTCAGTCTGGTTTCAAAATCCCAGGCTCAAGTAATTTGCCCGCCTCAGCCTCCCTAAGTGTTGGGATTACAGACGTGAGCCACCATGCCTGGCCAATTATTCTTATTGATGATGGATTTCTCCCATTTTTGAATGGACGCCTGTTCAGCTTGTTCCTGGGCCCGTTTGACACCCCTAGTGGTCATTGCTACTTTCCATGCTTTCTGTTAACAGTATGACAAGATGTTCCAAGCACATCTTGTACATTTCCTGCCCAAATCTTGAAGGAACTATTTCTCCAAACAATTTTGGGTTTTTTAAATGAGAGACGCTATTTAGAGATTACATTCTAGGTACTAAGATTGCTTATTGCTTATGAGTTAGCCGTGACTTCTAGGACTTTTCAGAGGACAAAGCTAGGAAGTATGTGATGGTTTTTTATGTGAATATTCATTATAATGTCATATGGATAATTCCAGTAGAAAGTAAGGATGCTAGACAAACTTTTCTCACTTCATCGATCTTAAATTTGTATCTTGTTTCTTCAGTGTTTGAAATCTCAGTTTCACAGGAACATGGTGTTTTTATTTTACAGTATTCATACAACAGTATTAAAAACACAAACACTAACACTGCCACCAATAATACGTTACTGAAAATATCTTAATGTTTTGCAGTCTTTTTGTCTTTAAGCTAAATCCCACTAGGCTGTGTTTGAACTAATTCCTTTCTGTGTCCTTCCACCAAGTCAATACATGGGTTAATTTATTTTTTGTTTCAATTTTTAGGGATTGCCCTTTAAGATATTTTTGCTTTACAATTATCTAACATAGGGGTGTCCAATCTTTTGGCTTCTCTGGGCCACATTAGAAGAAGGAGAATTGCCTTGAGCCACACATAAAATACACTAACTGATGAGCTAAAACAAAACAAAACAAAAAAAAACTCATAATGTTTTAAAAAGGTATATGAATTTGCCTCAGGCTGCATTCAAAGCTGTCCTGGGCTGCATGTGGCCTGCGGGCTGTGGATTGGACAAGCTTGATCTAACATATTTACAAGATCCAAAGTCAATTTGTAAAACAAGATCTGTTCGGAGAACTCTAGCTTTTGTTTCAGTTCCATCCACCCTGTCATTTTCCTCCTCTATAAGAAACTTTATTTTGTTATTTCTCCTACCATTAAGAAATAAGCAAATGATTTGCACATCCATTCATGACGGCATTATAGGGTCAGCTTTACTCTCCCAACTGAAACAATTTAAAAAAAACAGACAAAATAAATGAAACAATATTTTTCAAGACATTGAACATCAGGCAACAAAGGACAGTAAGTCTTGAAAGAGAAGGAACATACGCCAGGAGCTCTCCGGTTGTCCCAGATCACTTCATCAAGAGCGTTCCCAGGCCATGGCATAGAAAGAGGAGCCCAGTGGACACCCTGAGTTGAGGAGATGGTACTGGGAGTCCAAAGATACCCAGGTAGCTAGAGTTCACAGGGCGGAGTAGCAAGAAGAGAGAGCTATGCAGAGAGAGAACTCTGGGAGTCTGTGAAGGTTCCCCTGAGAGTATTCAGCAGAATACTGATTGGCACATGAGTGTAACAGAACTACTCACAGTCAACAGAAATCATCTAAGTGATCAGAGGGAATGGTTTTTGACACAGAGCTAGAAGTAGTGCCTGGAAAACCTAATAATTGTGGAGAGATCCAGAGTACTCAGAAGGGTCTTGCCTCTGACTAAATGCTACTAATGTCTTGCTTGACAAATCTTAAGACTGAAAACCAAACTGTTTCCAAGTAACTGAATTACATCCTAGTGCAAAGCTCAAGGATATATGTTCATAAGCATGACATCCATTCAAAGATTATCAGGCATGCAAAGAAGCAAGAAAATATAAACCAGGATGAGGAGAAAAATCAACCATCAAAGCCAACCAAGAACTGCCAGAGATGTTAGATTTAGGCAAGGGTATTAAATCAGTGACTATTCCTGTAATTCAGGTGTTTATAAAGTAAGGAGAGACAGCCGGGCGCGGTGGCTCACGCCTGTAATCCCAGCATTTTGGGAGGCTAAGGAGGGCAAATCACGAGGTCAGAAGTTCGAGGCCAGCCTTGCCAACACAGTGAAACCCTATCTCTACTAAAAATAAAAAAATTAGCCAGATGTGGTGGCATGTGCCTGTAGGCCCAGCTACTCGGGAGGCTGAGGTGGCAGAATCATTTGAACCTGAGAGGCGGAGGTTGCAGTGAGCTGAGACTGTGCCACTGCACTCCAGCCTGCAGAGTGAAACTCCGTCTCAAAAGAAAAAGACATTTTACATAGAGAGGAAGCATGACACAAATGACATTAGACTTCAATAATAAGGCATGAGAGCATACAATGGAGTAATAGTTTCCCAGCTACTCAGGAGGCTGAGGCAGGAGAATTGCCTGAACCCAGGAGGCGGACGTTGCGGTGAGCTGAGATCGCGCCATTGCACTCCAGCCTGGGTAACAAAAGTGAAACTGTCTCAAGTATATATACATACTTATATATATATATATATACTTGAAGAGCAATATTGTTAACCTGCAACATCAAACTCAGCAAATACCTTTCAAAACCAAAGGTGAAATGAAGACCTTTCTTGACACCGACATACAAGAGCTGAAAGAATTCACCAATATGTTTGCACCATAAGAAATGTTAAAGGAAGTCCTTTAGGCATATGGAAAATGACAACAGATGGAAATAATGGAACTACACAAAGGAGTGAAGAATGGCAGGTGATCGAACACTCCACACAGGAAGAGCATTTACCAAAGTAAACTATATTCTCAGCCATGAAACAAGTCTTGATGAATATAAAATGATTCAAGTAGTATAAAGTGTGTTCTCTTCACAGTATAATTAGGTTAGAAATCGATAATGGAAAGATCTGGAAAATCTCCAAATATTTGGAAACTATATGGCACACTTCTTTCTGAACATCTTATGAGTTTAAAAGGAAAAGGATAAATTATTATTTTGAGATAAATGAAAATGAAAACAGGTGAGGAACAGGCTCATGCCTGTCATCTTAGCACTTTGGAAGGCTGAGGCAGGAGGATCCCTTGGGGCCCAGAACTTCAAGACCAGCCTGAACAACATATTGAAAGCCTATTTCTACAACACACACACACACACACACACAAACACACACACACACGGTTAGGCATGGTGGCATGTGCCTGTAGTCCCAGCTACTCAGGAGGCTGAAGTGAGAGTATTGCTTGAGCCCAGAAAGTTGAGGCTGTAGTGAGCAGAGATTGCACCACTGCACTCCAGCCTGGGTGACAGAATGAGACCTTGTCTCAAGAAAAGAAAAAAATAAATAAAATGAAAACAAATATGTCGAATATGTACAGTGTCGCCAAAGCACTAGTGGGAAATGTATAGCACTACCTTAATTAGGGAAAAAAAGGTCTTAATAAGTGACTTTATTTTCCACCATAAGAGACTAGAAAAAGAAGAGCAAACTAATCCTCAATTAAGCAGAAGAAAAGAAATAATGAAGACAAGAGCATAATTCAATGAAATAGAAAACAAAAGGAAAAGAGAGAAAATCCTTGTAACCAAAACCTGGTTCTTTGAGATTAATAGCCAGAGTGAACAGGGAAAGAAGGGATACAGATACCAATAGCAGCAATCAGGAAGACATCACCACAGATTCTTCAGATGTTAGAATGATAATAAGGGAATATTACGAGTAACTTATGTCAACTAATTTCACAGTTTAGATGAAGAAATTCTAAGACACAGACTGCAAAAGCTCTTTCAGGAAGAAACAGATAACCTTATGACTATTAAATAAATTGCATTTGGCTGGGTGTGGTGGCTCACGCCTGTAATTCCAGCACTTTGGGAGGCCAAGGTGGGTAGATCACGAGGTCAGGAGTTTGAGACCAGCCTGACCAACATGGTGAAACCCTGTCTCTACTAAAAATACAAAAATTAGCCAGGTGTGGTGGCACACACCTGTAATCCTAGCTACTCGGGAGGCTGAGGCAGGAGAATCGTTCAAACCTGGGAGGCGGAGGTTGTAGTGAGCCGAGATCATGCCACTGCACTCTATCCTGAGCAACAGAGCGAGACTCTGTCTCAAAAAGATGAATAAATACATTGGATTTATAGCTAAAAACCTTTCCACAAAGGAAGCCCCAGGCCCAGATGGCTTCACTGCTGAATTGTATTAACCTTATGAGGAAGAAATAATACGAATGCTACACAAACTCTTCTATTAAACAAGAGCAGAAAATAACTTCCCAGATCATTTATGAAGCTAATATTACCAGGATATCCAAACAAGGCAAAGACAAGGCAGGGCAGAAAGACCGCGCAGGGCAATGGCACCACATCTGAGTAGTGGTCCTTCTACGCTGTGACAGGAAGGGCCAGCTCCGGGCTGGCACGAGAGGCCTGCCTTTCTCCATTTACCCAGCTGCCGCCCACAATCCTCCTCTGGGTAGCTCCCTGGCCTCCTAGCTCCGGGCTTTTTAAATCGCGGGTTCCTGGAGGAAGCGCCAGTCACCCCCGCCCCTCTTTACTTGGATTCTTCCGCTCCAGCTCTATTTGTTCTTTTCCCCCCGCTCCCTCGACGGTTGGTTCCGTCCACTCTAGCCCCGCCCCCACGGGCCCGCTCCTTAGGTGCGGTAACGTGCGCCAGGGGGCAGTGGCTGATGACGTGTTTTATAGAAGGCCTAAAGCGAAAGTGCCGGCAGCTGCGGAAGGCGAAGTTTAATCCCACTATCCGCCCCCTGAAATGGAGCCTTTCCGAAGGAGAAAGCTCTGAAACACAGGGGCCCAGTGCCGTTCCGCAGGGACGTGTCGCTTGTTGTTCAGCTGTTCTACACAATGGACTCAGTACCTGCCACGGTATCTTCTATCCCCGCTACTCCGGGGGACCTGGAACTTCTGGGACCCCTGTCGGTGCTCTATGCAGCCTTCATAGCCAAGCTGCTGGAGGTGACAGTCCCCATTCCCATGGAGGGACCCCACCTTTGGCAGGCGGGTGGATGAATTCTAAGCAGAGTGGGTGCACCGATTGTCTATGCAAAGGAGAAACGGAGTGTCAGATCCGAGGACGTTTTATGCTGTTTAGGGAGTCAGGTGGAAGTGTGTTTGAGGTTTCGTCACTTTTTTTTTTTTTAGTTGAGTACTTAACGAAATGACAGCACTTTATGTTCTGGTGTACAGTCATGATCAAAACACAGCCTACAGGTCTTTTCACTATAACCCCGGCACTATTGGGAGATGGGGCCAGTATGATAGTGTACTTGCAGAGGACCGTGAAACAGCATAGAGCAGACAGGTGTTTAATGTACTGTCTTCAAGGAAACATTTAGAATTAAGGCACTAAATTCAAAGCGGTTTATGTAGATCAGTTATCAGGAGCTATCATAATTTACTCAGCATTTGTTCTTTGTTTATGTAAGAGTTGATTTAAGATTGTAAATCTTAGAGGAATAGCACTTCTTTGTGGTATTCATTATCATAATATTGGTTTTATTTTTAGCCATAAAAAGTTGATCACTTGTATATCTAAGGTTTTTTGTCTTATGTGTTTTCTTAAACAACAAAACCCAACTTATTCAAGAGAAAAGTATGATCCAGAGAGATTCTAGCCATGTTTTAGATAACATATTGTATCAGGGCCTATTGCAAACTAGAAATACATGCTCAACCTAAAGACATTTAGACTCATAATACTTTGAAACACTACAAGCCAAACACTAAGTATGAGACTCCCAGTGTCCTATTTTTCTTGAAGCAGTGAGAGCTATGGAAGATATTTGAGGGGATAGGTATCTGACAGAGTTGTTTTAGAGTTTCTATGGATGAGTCTTTGTGACTGCTTTATGTTGTTTCTTTAAGGTTTCTCATTATTTCTAATATGCCGTTTTCAGCTAGTTTCTACATTGCCCGATGATGTTCAGCCTGGGCCTGATTTTTATGGACTGCCATGGAAACCTGTTCTTATCACTGCCTTCTTGGGAATTGCTTCAGTTGCTGTTGTCTTCTGGAGAACTATCCTTGTTGTGAGTAAATTAATGTATACTATATCTCATAAATTCAAGTATGGTTTTATAATCATAGCCCTTTTGTTTCTTTTTTAGTTACTAACATGAACGGAAATTAACGCTTTTAATTCAAGCTAACCCTGTAAAATAATTTGGTGTAATTTTTGTCTTGGTAAATTGTCTTTTTTTTTTTTTTTTTTGAGACAGAGTCTTGCTCTGTCCTCCAGGCACCTCTTGGTTCACTGCAACCTCCGTCTCCCGGGTTCAAGCAATTCTCTGCCTCAGCCTTCTGAGTAGCTGGGATTATTGGCGCCCACCACCATTCCCAGCTAATTTTTTTTTTTTTTTCGTATTTTTAGTAGAGATGGGGTTTCACCATCTTGGCCAAGCTGGTCTTGAACTCCTGACCTTGTGATCCAGCTGCCTCGGCCTCCCAAAGTGCTGGGATTAGGGGTGTGAGTCACTGCAGTCGGCCAATGTGTTGATAAATTCTTAAGTAAACAAGATAACATGTATAATCTGGATGGGAAAATTTCAATTTATATGTCCCTTATATCAAAATTTAAATAATAAGAATTAGTTGGGTCTTTATCTCCACTCAGAAAGGAAAAAAAAACAATTGGATAGGTCATTTGTACACTGTTAGTAGAATTGGGAATTCTTAGAGCCATCCTGAAAAGTAGTTTCATGATGTGTGTCAGAAGTCTTAAAAATGGTTATCTCCTTATATATTGTATTACTATCTATGTCTAGTAATCTATCCAAAAGAAATAACTAGTCGGCCGGGCATGGTGGCTCATACCTCTAATCTCAGCACTTTGGGAGTCCAAGGCAGACAGATCACTGAGGCGATGATTTTGAGACCAGCCTGGCCAACATGATGAAACTTCATCTCTACTAAAAATTAAAAAATTAGCTGGTGTCATGACACACGCCTGTAATTCCAGCTACTTGAGAGGCTGAGGCAGAGAATCACTTGAACCTGGGAGGTGGAGGCTGCAGTGAGGCCAGATGTGCTACTGTACTCCAGCCTAGGCCACAGAGTTTGACTCCATCTCCAATAAATAAATAGAAAAGAAAAGAAATAACCAGTCATACATTAAATATCTTGCATGGCTGGGCCTGGTAGCTCATACCCGTAATCCTAGTATTTTGCGAGGCTGAGGCAGGTGGATCACATGAGGCTAGGAGTTTGCGACCAGCCTGGGTGACAAGATGAAACCCCATCTCTACTAAAAATACAAAAATTTGCTAGGTGTGGTGGCAGAAGCTCGTAATCCCAGCTACTCTGGAGGCTGAGGCAGGAGAATCGCTTGAACTGGGGAGGCAGATTGTGCCACTGCACTCCAGCGTGGACAACAGAGTGAGAATCTGTATCCAAAAAAAAGTTATAAATATCTTACATAAGAGCATTCAATGGAACAGTATTTATTAGAGTGAAAACTTTGCACAACATACTGTGATTCACAGTAGGAAAATTGTTAAATTATTTTATGTTCATATAATGGGATATTAGTCTGCTTTATATAATTCAAAAGCAGGAGCACAACAAATACTCACAATTTAACATGAAGTAGAAAAAAAGTAGAAACTAAGCCTTTAAGGTGTAGATAAACTGTTGTAAATATACACACAGAAAATAAATGCTGCAAGGAAATACAACAAAATGATAAAAATTCTTTTATCTAGATGAGGTAAGTTTTCAGTTTTTAAAAGATGTGTGTTTCTGATTTGATTATGTACTATTTTACTCAAAATATTTTTTATTTGGAGATACAGATTATATCATGTGCAAAGACACACCATTAATTTTTTTTAATCTTTTAGTCTGTGCAGAATTTATCTTTCAGACTTAAACATATGTACGTATAAGTGTATATACTCATACTTGTACCTACTTATGATTATACTGTATTGCATTTAGCTTAACATATTTGGGAGAATATGTTATTTAACATAATTAGGAGATTATTTTGTATAAATGAGCTTTGCAGATATGAAAAGCTTTCAACTGAAATTTAACAGTTAAAATGGCCAAAATAATTGAATGCAAATCTTTCTAAAACTAAGTATTCTTCTTCTGATTTTATAATTATATCACATATATCATCGTTAATAATTTTTCTCTGCTTTCACAGTTGATTGTAAAATCACTTATAAAGAAGGGTCTTTTTTCCTGTGAGGCTTTCTCAAACCTCATGGGCCTTTTTCTCAGATAAAAAGGGAGAATCGAAGGGTAAATGGAAGGGGAAAAGGTGAAAACATTTTACATTTCCCACTCTTGTTTCTCCTATTTATTAATTAAAAAAACTAACACCTTTTTTGTTTTTCAGAAAGTTATATAGGCTCTGTGTCCTAACTGCTGTTTCTCAGCCTCAGCATTTGAGTTTTGGAACCTTGGTCTCTGCTTGCTTGTTAGTTTGGGTGAAATGGAGCACAGGAAGTTTACTCTCATTAGCAAGGCCATTAGAGAGAGAGAGTATTTTCTTTCCATCTTGGAAATTTCTGAATTATTATGTGTACAGTATATTAATTGCTATATATAATAACAGTATATTATACAGTGTATTATGTAAACAGTATATTAATTTAGTGAGATTATTATGGGTGACTTGTGAACTGGTGTTAGTATTTCATTACCATTTATAACATTTGAAAGGGATAAATATGTTCTGGGTTGCAAAGAAATTTAGTAATATTCTTTTTTAAAAATTAGTTACTGGGAGACTGAGGCAGGAGAACTGCCTCCTGAACCCAGGAGGCGGAGGTTGCAGTGAGCCAAGATCGCGCCATTGCACTCCAGCCTGGGTAACAAGAGTGAAACTCTGTCTCAGAAAAAACAAAAACAAAAAAATTAGTTACTCCTTGGCTTTTATTGTCCCATAATTTAGTGCTGTCTTTGGGGGATGATTTGGGTTTTGCCCTTTCAGGAAGATGATAGTTGTCATTTATCTTGTTGCCTGTGCATTTTCCTCTAGCAATTTTCGCTTCCCTGTCAGGTTCATGAGCACTGTTTTTAGTGGTCTAAGAAAGTCAAATGATCTACCTTAGTGTTAATAGAATTGTTTCTAAATTCAGCCAGTAGTCAACTTTGAACAGGATTTCTTTTTTTTTTTTGAGACGGAGTTTTGCTCTTGTTACCCAGGCTGGAGTGCAATGGTGCGATCTTGGCTCACCGCAACCTCCGCCTCCTGGGTTCAAGCAATTCTCCTGCCTCAACCTCCTGAGTAGCTGGGATTACAGGCGTGTGCCACCGTGCCCAGCTAATTTTTTTGTATTTTTAGTAGAGACGGGGTTTCACCATGTTGACCAGGATGGTCTTGATCTCTTGACCTCGTGATCCCGCCTCGGCCTCCCAAAGTGCTGGGATTACAGGCGTGCCCGGCCTTGAACAGGATTTCTCAGATATTTTCTGGAAAGCAAAAGAGGTGTATTTTAGTATAAAGATTATACCTTTAATTTTGTTTCCTCAGAGTCTTTTTGAGTAGTCAATGTTTTTAGATTTCATTCTGGCTCTTTGGAGTTGTCAAATAAGTGACTTTGAGAAAATAAAATGTTAATATATTTATTATAAAAATATTAGCCATTTCTGTTATTCAAGTTAAGTGCTCATTTCATATGACTGGTTTTCATTTAGATATGTAAACATATCTTTAGCTGCAGAGTAAGATATTTATCTTAGTGCTTTATCTGTCAGACTGCAACATATCACTACTGGTTAAATTTGAAATGCTTTTGTAACCTTTTTAAATGTTTTAATCTTGTGGATTTATTATGCTAAAGCAAACTTATTAAATTCTCATTTGGTTACAATTCCAACTGTTGTGTTAGGAACTATATACACCTATTAATGAAATGTTTGACATAAAATTTCATTTCTATTTGTCCTTTCTAGGTGAAGAATAGAGTATATCAAGGTAAATCTTTAGGCTTGTTTTGTTATTTGTACTATTCCCTCTATATTGGTGTTTGATATGGGTTTTATATGTAAGTAGTTTTAGTGACTTCTGATGTCTGACTGACTTACAGCTTATGAAAACTCTCCTCTTCCTAGGTTGCTAGCTTGGATGATAGAATAAATGGTGATGCTACCAACTGAGACAGGAGATGAGGAGGAACAAATTGTGGGAGTAGGGAGAAGATTAGTTTCATTGGGGGCAGATTTACCTTAAACATTGATGTACTAGTTTATTACATGTGACCAGTTTTTCTGTCCTAATGATTTAGTATATTAAATATTTATTTAAGTAATAATAATTTCAGGACTAGAAATATAAATCAGCATGCTTGCATTTTCTGTTTCTCTTTGCCAATGACATATTTGAAGCAATGCCATTTTCTGAGAAGAAAAAATGCTTCATGCAGGGAGGAATATTGACCTATAACATTTTACTGTGTTTCCCATCTTGGAAATAAATTTAAATTAGACTCTCATTGAAATAAAGGTTCTTATTATATTTTTCTTAAATTGTAACAATATTTTTACATTCTTATTCCTATTAGCAGATTGCCTTTTGTATTAATCTGTTCTCATACTGCTGTAAAGAAATAACCCAAGGCCAGGTGGGATGGCTCATGCCTGTAATCCCAACACTTTGGGAGGCCGAGGCAGGAGGATTGCTTGAGCTCAGGAGTTTGAGACCAGCCTGGGCAACATGGAGAAACCCCATATCTATATTAAAAAAAAAATACAAAAATTAGCCGGGTGTGGTGGCACACACCTGTGGTCTCAGGTACTTGAAAGTCTGAGACAGGAAAATTGCTTGAGCTCGGGAGGTGGAGTTTGCAGTGAGCTGAGATTATGCCACTGAACTCCAGCCTGGGCAACAGACTGAGACCCTGTCTCAAAAAAAACAAATACCTGAGACTGGGTAATGTATGAGAAAGAGGTTTAATTAGCTCATAATTCTGCAGGCTATACAGGAAACATAGTGGCATCTGCCTCTGGGGAGGCCTCAGGGAGCTTTTACCCATAGCAGGAGGCAAAGCAAGAGCAGGCCGTCTTACATGGCAGGAGCAGGAGCAAGAGAGAGTGAGCGGGGAGGTGCTGCACACTTTTAAACAACCAGACTCTACAAGAACTCAGTCACTGTCCCAAGAACAGCACCACAGGGGTGGTGATAAACAACTCATGAGAAGTCACCCCTATGATCCAATCACCTCCCACCAGGCCCCAGCTCCAACACTGGGGACTATAATTTGACTTGAGATTTGGTGGGGACACAATCCAAACCATATCACATTTCAAAACCATAATAGTTATGCTAAGAAGTTCTTTTTCTTGTAGTGCCAGATAACATGTCTTTCTGCTGATACATTGGGTAATTCAGTTTCATTTAGTGATCATAATAACCTTACATATTTTCTTTTTTCAGTCACCGAACAGCAGATTTCTGAGAAATTGAAGATTATTACGAAGGAAAATACAGAACTTGAACAGAAATTGTCAAATTATGAACAGAAGGTATAATTATTCTTTTTTTTTTCCCCATGGTCCCAGCTTGAATGATTTTCACCTGTCTTATAGTTCAGTTACTATGGTATTTTGAAATAATATTTATTATTCCATTAATTCCTATAAACCATCCAGATCTTAAGCAATCATATATGTAAAGTGCTGTTTTCTTCTATTAGAGGTCAGTCACTTCAAAGTAAGTTCCAATAGCACATTACTGTGTTTTTCTGGATTCTGAATGCTTTATTATTTGTAGATCAAGGAATTAAAGAAACACATTCAAGAAACCAGGAAACAAAGAATGATTCTCCCTGGTAAAGCAATTAAATTTAAGGTAAAAACTTCTTTTGGGGATTACATTTTAAAATAAAAGTAAAAATTAATGAGTATAACTAATCTTAAAATCTTTTTTGTAGGATAAAATCGAGAAACTTGAAAAGGAAAAGGAAATTCTGGGTGACAAAGCTAAAAAACTTCGTGTTATGTTAGAATCTGCGAGAGAACAGAGTGTCAAGAATCAGGATTTGGTAAGAGTTTTGCTGCTAAGTGTTACTAATAATTTGGTTTTTGAACTCTGTAGATGGAGTTGAACTTTTTATTTTCCATGGTGTTCTGTGAAGTAAGAGTGCGAGTTAGGGAAGTTGAACCTACTTCTGTTCATTTTTGTGTAAGTACTTACACAAGAAGTTACTCTTATGGGCCTAGGAAGTATTTTGGTTCTCAACCCTAGGTAATTGTTGTATTGCTTGGTTCTGCCTCCAAAACGTGGGGTAACTAAGAAACCACAATCCAGTTGAACAATCCTTGGGTTTTTTTTTTGCAAAGTTTTTTTTTTTTCACTATAAGCATTTTACTTTATTAATAGAATAGTTTCAGAATGACATAAAAATTGCAAAGATAGTAAAGAGGGTTCCCATAAATCCCACATCCTATTAATCTTGATGACCTCACTGAGCTTAGTATTGCAAGGTTCTTCACTGTAAAATTACTTTTTTTTTAACCTTTTGCATTATTGTACTCTTTGGAAGGAAGTTAGCAACACAGCGCACAGTTAAAAAGTGAAGGATTATGCCCCATGCCCTTGAGGAGCCAGGATCTTCATAAATGATTTGGAATTCTTGTATATGCATGGTCTGTCTATTCTCACTCCAATTCTACCATTTTTAATTTAGGCAAGAGAATTTTTAAAGTACCTTCATGATTTTTTTCTCTCTCTTGCCCCAAGGAAAAAAAAACACATTGATTTGAACTGGTTAACTTGAAAGTTTCTTCAATTTCTTTTCTTTCATCTTTTAGTCTCGCCGTCTACCACATTTTATTCTAACAAGGAAGGTTGTGTATGCCATGAAATATTTATGCCTTTGATTATTTTCCCTTACCTCTTTAAGATCTTGATTTTTCCCTAGGCCAAAACTGAAAAACCTGCATTTACCTGAAACACAGGATGGCTCTGGGATATACTTTGTTGATGTTTCCTCTTTTTAGTGTATATCCCAGTGTTTCTACTGAAATCCTAATATGCATTTTGTGTTCTGTTTTTACATGGCAAATATCAGAAAAGAAGAAATCTATTGAGAAGTTAAAAGATGTTATTTCCATGAATGCTTCAGAATTTTCGGAGGTAAAGCTAACTATAATTCCTGCAGGATATTAAAACCATATCATAGTTTTATTGAGGAGCAAAAATTTGACATGTGCTAAAATGTGCAAAAAATGAAAACTATGTGATGTTGGGTTGGGAAAGTAACTTTTTTTTTGTTTTCTTTGGAATTAATTCACTAATAGGAGTGTTTTGCATTAGGTTCAAATTGCACTTACTGAAGCTAAGCTTAGTGAAGAGAAGGTGAAGTCTGAATGCCATCGGGTTCAAGAAGAAAATGCTAGGCTTAAGAAGAAAAAAGAGCCGGTAAAGGAAAGTACATGCCCTGGGTCATGTAAAATAGAGAATCCAGTATCATATCACATGAATGCCTTTTTTCAGATCTATTTTTAAGGTAAGGTACATGCAGGATTCTGTTCTTAGATATGCCAAGTTTAAACTATACTTCCAAAATTGAGTATAGGTATACATTTTCTGTCTGTTCTGGATTTTCTGTACAATTTATTTTGCTTATCAGAGTGTTTAGCCTTGGTTTTTTGGTTTTTTTTCATTGCATTTTAGGTTTTGGGGTACATGTGCAGAACATGCAAGTTGCATAGGTACACACGTGGCAGTGTGATTTGCTGTCTTCCTCCCCTTCACCCACATCTGGCATTTCTCCCATGCTATCCCTCCCCAGCTCCCCGCCCTGGCTGTCCCTCCCCTGTTCCCCCTAATAGACCCCAGTGTGTAATGCTCCCCTCCCTGTGTCCATGTGTACTCATTGTTCATCACCTGCCTATGAGTGAGAATATGCGGTATTTCATTTTCTGTTCTTGTGTCAGTTTGCTGAGAATGATGTTCTCCAGATTCATCCATGTCCCTACAAAGGACATGAACTCATCGTTTTTGGTGGCTGCATAATATTCCATGGTGTATATGTGCCACATTTTTTCAGTCCAGTCTGTCATCAATGGGCATTTGGGTTGGTTCCAGGTCTTTGCTATTGTAAACAGTGCTGCAATGAACATTCGTGTGCATGTGTTTTTATAATAGAATGATTTATAGTCCTTTGGATATATACCCAGTAATGGGATTGCTGGGTCAAATGGAATTTCTGTTTCTAGGTCTTTGAGGCATCACCACACCGTCTTCCACAATGGTTGAACTAATTTGCACTCCCACCAACAGTGTCAAAGTGTTCCTATTTCTCCACATCCTCTCCAGCATTGTTGTCTCCAGATTTTTTAATGATCGCCATTCTAACTGGCGTGAGATGGTATCTCAAGGTAGTTTTGATTTGCATTTCTCTGATGACCAGTGATGATGAGCATTTTTCATATGTTTGTTGTCCTTACGTATGTCTTCTTTTGTAAAGTGTCTGTTCATATCCATTGCCCATTTTTGAATGGGCTTGTTTGTTTTTTTCTTGTAAATCTGTTTGAGTTCTTTGTAAATTCTGGATATTAGCCCTTTGTCAGATGGGTAAACTGCAAAAATTTTTTCCCATTCTGTTGGTTGCCGATTCACTCTAGTGACTGTTTCTTTTGCTGTGCAGAAGCTGTGGAGTTTGATTAGGTCCCATTTGTCTATTTTGGCTTTTGCTGCCAATGCTTTTGGTGTTTTGGTCATGAAATCCTTGCCTACTCCTATGTCCTGAATGGTTTTGCCTAGATTTTCTTCTAGGGTTTCTATGGTGCCAGGTCTTATGTTTAAGTCTTTAATCCATCTGGAGTTAATTTGAGTGTAAGGTGTCAGGAAGGGGTCCAGTTTCTGCTTTCTGCACATGGCTAGCCAGTTTTCCCAACACCATTTATTAAACAGAGTGTTTAGTCTTGTTTTGTCAAACACTAATTACTATTAGCTTGAGTAGCCTTAAGTGGGTAATAGATTGACTTTTTAAACCTAAGAATTAGATATTTTATCACCCTCCTTTTAGTAGTTACTGCTTCACTAGCGAAGGGAAGGTTACATGATCAGGAGTCTAGACTTGAGAGATAGTAGGATGAGCCCTTCAGTTCCTTCTGGAAGAAAATTATTTGAATTGACTATAATTTTCTGAAGGATGCAATAAACGAGATCAATTTTCTTGTCAGCTCTGATGTTCTCACTACGGCTCTGAGGATTGGGGCCACTCTCTCCTCCCACTTAACCAAGGTCTTAGCCCACAGTGACAGGCTAAGGAGAGGCATGGCTCCTTACCTCCCCGTCTCATTCACTTGGTCTTGTCCCCGGTGCAAAAGCCCTAACCTGTGGGAATCATGCGTTGTAACTTTTCAGTTGCAGCAGGAAATCGAAGACTGGAGTAAATTACATGCCAAGCTCAGTGAACAAATCAAATCATTTGAGAAGTCTGAGAAGGATTTGGAAGTAGCTCTTACTCACAAGGATGATTATATTAATGTAAGTACCTTCTCATAAATACAAGCTTAATTCTTGTGAATTATTATGAAATCTGTTGAACTAAACTGGAAAGACTGTTAATGCCGTTTTACTTCTTTTCTAGGATTTGACTAATTGCATTACACAGTTGAATCGATTAGAATGTGAATCTGAATCTGAGGGTCAAAATAAAGGAGGAAATGATTCAGATGAATTAGCAAGTGGAGAAGCGGCAGGTAAGATGGGTCTCCAGGAGGATGCACCCCTTTTCCCTTCCTGTCTCTAAGTACACCAGTGCTACTTTTCAGCTGGCTGCATTTCCTCTTAAGCTTTAGAGTTGTTAACAGATATCACTGGATTTGTGTATATGTCTATTTGCATTGGGCAGAGGTGGATTGCTAGGCTATGGTGTAGCATGCAAGGAACACTGTGTTTTTACATCCCATTGAGACTAGAAGGGTGCACGGGAGCTGCACTGGTCATGTCTTATACCTCTAAGTATTGAACATACACAGTAGTAGAAACTGAATTTCTCAATTTCATGGAGATAACATTTTAAAACTCGTCATCTCAGGAGCTGTTTGATTTTAAGGCCCACAACTGGTTTTAAGAGTACTAAGGTGATTGGAGGCATAAACTAAGGCCATGAGAGAAAACCACAACTGATTTTAAGAGTACTGAGGTGGTTGGATCCAGAAACTAAGGCCATGAGAGTAGAAGCAGTGGAAGATGGGGTAGAAGAAGAGTAGAAGATAGGGTAGCAGTGTTTACTGATGAGGAAAGTGTTTCTAGATGTCGTCTCTCAAGTTGGATATTGCTTACATAGTGAGTGTTTTAAACCACACCTGATAGCCAATTCTGGAGGAGAATAGGAGGGAATCTTTCTGAATGAGACACTTACTAAGCCCAGGTGGAGATAGATCTGAGATTGAAGAAAGAGTTTTATGTCACATGTTTCTTCTTGCTCAATAATGGCGTGTATAACATGTTTATTGTGCAAATGGGAATTCACTTTTTGAATCTAGGTTTGCAGTTCTCTTAAAAGTCAGTCTAATTCTGTTCTATTTTTGTTTGTTCTTTAAATGTTTGAACATGATAATTATTTAGTTTTGCATAAATCAAGAAAATACAGATTTAAAACGCAAGGGAAGAAAAAGCAATGAAAGTCTTTTGTTTTTTAGGTGACCGGAAAGAGAAGATGAAAAATCAAATTAAGCAGATGACGGATGTCTCTCAGGTATAATCCTTTATTTAGAGTCCCATAAGTGCCTGTGAATGCTTTTACTTTTTCTCACTTATATGAATACTTCTCTCTTCTTTAATTTTTAGACACAGACTGCAATATCGGTAGTTGAAGCGGATCTAAACCTTTTACGATCTAAGCTAAGAGCCTCCAGGTCCACTAAATGTAACCTGGAAGGTAGGTTGGTAGGTTGCTTCTTGAGAAGAAATTGCTATATATTGGAAAAATGCAAAATTGTATTAGATAGATAAAGAGTGGTTTCCTGCTTTCATACTTCTCATTCCTCTCAGTACCAAACCCCCAACCAAGTTTTCAAGTTCTTGTGCACACACATAGAGCTCTAATGTTTGACCCTTTGCAGACCAGATAAAGAAATTGGAAGATGACTGCAACTCACTACAATCTGCCAGAGTTGGACTGTAAGATGAGAACAGAACCCTGAGGCAGAAAGTGGAGATTCTGAATGAACTGTATGAGCAGAAGGAGATGGCTTTGCAAAAGTAAGATTTTCATCATTTACTGTTCACTGTCATGTGACTAAATAAAGGTGTGCTAATATAGACAATGTTATCTTTTTTAGGATTATTTATACTTTTTTCCATCTCTAATTAGTACAAATTTGTCTTTCTTCCTATCTGCTTTGTTTCTCATAACCTGCATTTTTCTTTCCTTTCTAACCAGTTGTCAGAAACTGTTGCCTTACATGTGAGAGGGAGCATTTGACTGGGACTGACAGTTCCTGCTGTGGAAGTGCTTCTCTTTTGAAGATCTGTCCACGCCTTTTCTGTGGTTCCACCACTTACTTCACTTTCCTTCCTTTGTGGTCAATTACATAATTTCCTTTAAAAAGTCTGAGTGATTTGTATGACATGTTTTAGTAGAATAAAAACTTCGAAAAAGGACCTTTTACTTATTAAAGGTACATTAAGTTTTGGACTTCACAGAGTCAAATATTCAGACTAAACATAATTGTGGCAAAGATGAGGAGTTTTGAATATAGAACTATTTGGTGTATATATTTAGATACTAATCTTCTGAAATACACATCTTAAATTTTGAGCTAGGTATCTTTTGAAAACTATATTTTTATAATTCATTTCAAGTTTTTTCTCCACAAAAACATCTGAATTCTCTAAAAATAGGTTGTCTGTGGCAGTTACTATTTGTGTTTGCTCTTATATTTTACTCTATGGTGTATATGGCAGTGTGTGAGGAGACCTCTCTTGCTAAGCAAATTTAACCTTTTAGAATGCTTAGTCTGCTACTGCCGTATGCCATTAAACATTACAACTATACCATTAACTTTTTCTCTAATTCTTTGTTCACCAAGCAGCCAGTTTAGATTTTCCAGATTTTGTTCAGGCCAGCTCTAAATGCCTGTCCTGCTTCAGAGAGACATTCCTCATTTCATTACTTTTTTAAAAAGAGCACTTCTCTGCCTCCAATAGTAATGTGAATTATTTAAATGGCAACTGTTTTTCTTCATGATCCAGTTAACCCATTTATGTGCCACAGCATTCACTCAGTCTCCATGTGTGGTTTGTACTCTGCTGTCCACCCCTAAAGTCACTGTGTGTGTTCAGGCCCTTGTCATCTTTTATGCCAGTCCCCTAGCTAATCACCTATCTTGCCACAGCATTCATTCAGTCTCCATGTGTGGTTTGTACTCTGCTGTCCACCCCTAAAGTCACTGTGTGTGTTCAGGCCCTTGTCATCTTTTATGCCAGTCCCCTAGCTAATCATCTATCTTGCCACAGCATTCATTCAGTCTCCATGTGTGGTTTGTACTCTGCTGTCCACCCCTAAAGTCACTGTGTGTGTTCAGGCCCTTGTCATCTTTTATGCCAGTCCCCTAGCTAATCACCTATCTATCTTCAGTCTCTCTTATACATCTGCTTCCAAATTCTGATTGTCTCTATAACTGCTAGAGTGAATTTTCTAAAATACAAGTCTGTCCATGTCATTATGTGCTTAAAATCTATCAAGTATGCTCCATTCCCTTGAGGGTCAATTCCATAGTTTAAACAGGTACAGAGGCCACTTTCCCCTCAGCTATCCCTGAGCTGCCTCTCCAGGTGCACTTCCTGCAGTTTCTTCTGATGCTTCTTGAACTGTAGACACTCAACAGTTCTTCCATGCCACTCTAAACTTCTTTGTCTTTCTGTATGCTGTTTTTTCTGCAGTAAAAATGTCCTTTATTGTTTCTGCCTGGCAGTCACCTACCTACTCACATGTTCACGCTCCTAAAAATCTTTCTTGGAGTGAGTAGCATAAATAAATAGGTAGCTACACAGACTGAGCATCATTTGCTTCTTAAATGTAATTCCTAAAATATATTGGAGTTTAAATCTACATATTGGTATCTGCTGTTTATTTAATGGCCTGTTCTGTGTTCCTTTTTACTTTTTTTGAATTATTAGAGTATTAGAGTATTTTAAATTCTTCTGCTCTTCTCTATTTAAGCTTGGTGGTTACAGGTTGTTCTACTTGTCTTGTTGTATTTACTTTAAAGGCCACAGTATGTATCCTGGACTTATTACAAAGTCTGACATAAGGGAGTTACCTCTCTTCATAGAGGAGTTACCTTTCTTTTTTCTTTTTTTTTTTTTTGTGAGACAGAGTCTCTCTCTGTCAGCAGACTGGAGTGCAGTGGCACGATCTCGGCTTACTGCAACTTCTGCCTCCTGGGTTCCAGTGATTCTCCTGCCTCAAGTAGCTGGGACTACAGGCGCCTGCCACCATGCCTGGCTAATTTTTATATTTTTAATAGAGATGTATTTTGTTTCAGAGACGGGTTTTCACCATGTTGGCCAGGATGGTCTCAATCTCTTGACCTCATGATCCGCCCACCTCAGCTTCCCAAAGTGCTGGGATTACAGGCGTGAACCACCACACCAGGCACCAGGCCGAGGAGTTACCTCTTTCTGGGCTTTAACTTCCTCCTGACTTAAATGTTATTGTGGTAATGTATTGAAATGTTCAATATAGCTCAAACTCCACAAAATGTTTTGTGTTTTACAGTGCTATCCTGCTGATACTCAATTTACATACATATTTATAGTTACTATCACACTTTATTCTCCTGCATCTTCAGTCTTCCATTTGCCATCACTGTCATTCTATTTGAAGAATATACTTTAATTCAGGTTCAGTGAGTTCATTTTTGTATGAAAATGCCTTTATTTTGACTCTATTTTAAAAGGATCTTTTTTTTTTTGAGACAGAGTTTTGCTCTTGTTGCCCAGGCTGGAGTGCAACAGCGCTATCCCTGCTCATTGCAACCTCCGCCTCCCAAGTTCAAGTGAGTCTCCTGCCTCAGCCTCCCGAGTAGCTGGGATTACAGGCGTGCACCATCACGCCCAGCTAATTTCTTTTCTTTCTTTTTTTTTTCAGTGGAGATGGGGTTTCTTCATGTTGGTCAGACTGGTCTCGAACTCCTGACCTCAGGTGATCCACCTGCTTTGGGCTCCCAAAGTGCTGGGATTACAGGTGTGAGCCACTGTGCCCAGCCTTAAAAGGATCTTTCTACTGGTTATGGAATTTTGATAGTTGTTTAATACCAGCACTTTAAAGATAACCAGTTATCTTCTGGTTTTAAAGTTTCTTTGAGGAATCTATTATCATTCTTATTTTCTCTTTTTCAAATGCATCATGCCTTCCCTAGTGGCCTTTAGTCATTTTTCTTTTTGGTTTTTCAGCAATTTTGTCGGGAGGCGCCTCATGTAGGGTTTTGTCATCACCCCCCCACCCCCACACCCCTGCTTTTGCTTTTTGCATTTATGCTGCTTGAGGTTATAAACATCTCTTGAATTTGGGGCCTCTTTTTTCACATATTAATTCTATTTCATTCTCTCTTGTCCTGAGAATCCCATTAAACATACTAGGATCCCTCATCCCTACCCCTTGCCCAGCACTCCTATATCCTGAATTTGCTTCATTCTGGATGTTTTCTTCTGACCTGTCTTCCAGTGTGCTAAAATGTCACCTCAGTTATCTAATCTGCTGAAATCATGAATTGAGTTGTTTTTGGTTTCACTTACTATTTTTTACTTTTATAGTTTCTGATCCTTTGCTGAAATTCATAATCTTGACTTTTACTTCCTTCAATATATAAGGCACAATTGTTTTAAAATCTGTGGTAATCCTATTATGTGGATCCCTTATGAGTGTGTTTCTCTTGTCTTTTAGATTGCAGTCACATTGTCTTGTCTTATGGAATGCCTGGTTGGTTTTGATGGGGTGGTAAACATTGTTTATGAAAATTGTAGGGGAAATTTGAGGTCTCGGATGATGTTAGCATCCTACAGAAAAGATCTGAGATTACCTCTAGCAGGTGGTCGTCACTTTATTCCAGTTAGCAATTAAGTTCATTGAAAAATGGCTTCGTCTGTTTAAAGGACATTATGTTGCCTGTTCAGTACTCCAAGTGTGCAGCTCTTTTCTGATCTCAACCCAAAGCCTAGGGCTTTTTCTCGGGGACCTTCTCATTGTGAGCCCTGAACTCCACCTCTTGTTTCTCTGAACCCAGGAATCTGTTGAAAGTTCTTCTCAACCTTCATATATGTCTGGCTTATTTTTAATGTGTGGATGAACCTGGGGAACAATGGCTTAAAATGCCAGACTTCCTTATAATTCTGTGGTTTTTCCTACTGGATTTTCTTCACTACCTTATTAGCTTTCTGATGCCTTCAAGCACATTCTTTCTATTTTTGTTTATATGTTCTTATCTTCAGTGTTTGCAGACTAACTCATCCATTATTGGAAGCAAAATTCTCTTGAATCTTTCTTTAAGACTTGTTTTTTCCACATCCCCTCCTAAGCCAGAGTCAGGGAGGGATTGTTCTATTCTTATATGCACCTTTTATACATTCAACTGTGAGCTCTTTTAGTGCAGAGGTGGTACTTACCATACCCACCTTTATCTTAGCCTCTTATAAGGTAACTAGTATATTTTAACCACTCACCAAATATTTGCCGAAATATTAAATGAGCAGTTATAAAGGAATACATCAACTTTTCTCTTTGGTGTTAATAACCTTTTTTACTATAGCTCCTCTATTATTGTTTCCAATTTATAGAAACGTTTCAAGTAGCTTTTGCAACAGGACTATGAGTAAAGTACAAGGGTAACTACAAGTAGCACTTTTAAACCATTAAATGTTGCTGCCTTTACGGTCTGTGTTACAGTATGTTGACATCTTGAGCTTGAAAATTATCAGGTTAAAACCAATTTTCAATACATAGCACCCTGATTACGGGACAGTTTGGATTCTTTTTCTGTTCAACAGACATTGGCAATACTCAGATTTGTCTATCTGCTTAATCATGATTCCTTTGAAATAGGTAGGGGAGCTCCATATCTGAAGTACGAAAATGTTCTGTGGTTAACTGTACAGTTAGAAGGCATGTTCTAAAAAGCCCTTTCGTTGGCCGTCTTTATCATGGTACCAGTCTTGGATTGAGAAACAGCGCAGAAGAAAATTAATTAGTGGTTTTTCTATGGTTAAAAATAAGAGAAGTAATTATTCCCTGTTTTATCCTAACACTGAAGAAAAGTGAGCATTCATCATTTCAACACAACAGTCTTTCCCATGGGACACACAGTGTTTGTTTATTACATTCACTTAATAGTGAAGAAAGAATTACGAGACATTAGAAAATGCAGGTGATGTATCAACAGGCCACAGTTGGATTTTTATGCTAAAGGACACTTTGAATTCCTTCCCATGACTTTGTATAGTCTGTGCATTTTTAAGAATAGGATAGGAAGTGACATTATAATAGAGCATTCAGACAGAATTGCCAGGAGGAAAAGAGAAATACTTTCACTGACAACTGGTTTTATCTTAGGAAATTAAGTCAAGAAGAGTATGAGCGGCAAGAACGAGAGCAGAGGCTATCAGCCGCTGATGAAAAGGCAGTTTCGGCTGCAGAGGAAGAAAAACTTACAAGTAAGTTCACCCTCTAAGACGGTTAAGACGGTGTCACTGGCTAATGAAATTAGTTTTTTTTTTTTTAGCACAAAAGCATAAATAAATGGTTAGAGGACATGAATACGTAAATTCACACAAAAGGAAAACTAAATTTTAAGTTAACAGATGGAAAAATATTAACAAATACCCAGTGCTGGCAAAACTCTAAGGGAACTTGGTTCATGCAAACAGCTCTGGGAGTAGAGGGTGAGGAGGGGGGCAGTTTGTTGTGTGATGTATCAAAAGCCATTAAAGTGATTTTGCCATTTGATAGACCCAGTAATCCTACCTTTGGGAAATTTTTTTATGATATAATTAAAGGATGAAAAAAGGAAATAAAGGTTTATAGTGGAAGATAAGAGGATTATTTGAGAAACATATTTAGGAACAGTTAAAGTAGCTCTATTAGGGTGCAGTTGTTAGGGTAAGTGTTAACATAGTCACATTGTTTGGGTTTTCATTTGGTTGTGCCTTAACTCATAAAGCCAAGTGTAATTTTTAGGCGGAGAATTGAAGAAATGGAGGATGAATTACAGAAAACAGAGTGGTTATTTAAAAACCAGGTAATGATTCTAGTCTCCTATTTAGTGCCCAGAATTTTTTGATAATTAATACAGGCGATTATAATGAATCTGTAAGCATATTTTGTGATGTATTATCTTTTTTAGATCGCTACCCATGAGAAGAAAGCTCATGAAAACTGGGTAAGATTTCTTTTTACTTTCCTGTATTTGGTGCATAGTCTCCTAGAATTTAATTTGAATATATTTCTTCAATAGCTCAAAGCTCATGCTGCAGAAAGAGCTATAGCCGAAGAGAAAAGGGAAGCTACCAACTTGAGACACAAGTATGTGATTTCGATGCCTATGTTTTCAGTGTTATCTCTTAAAGAATTGGTTTCTGTTTCATATTTAAGTCTTTCTTAAATACTCTTTCTCTATATTCAAGATTATTGGAATTAACACAAAAGATGGCAACGCTGCAGGAAGAACCTGTGATTGTAAAACCAATGCCGGGAAGACCAAATACACAAACCCTTCCCCGGAGAGGTAAGGGAGCACCTTGTGAAGGGCAACAATCTGTTTTTGGTGTAAAATGTATATAAATGACTTTTGTTTCTGTGTGTAATGGTTATGATACCCTCGGAATAATCTCAAGAACTTAAGAAAAAAAGGCTGTCTTAAAATGGTAACAAGACGCTGTCACTTTTAGGTCCTCTGAGCCAGAATGGCTCTTTTGGCCCATCCCCCATAAGCGGTGGAAAATGCTCCCCTCCACTGACAGTGGATCCACCTGCAAGACTGCTCTCTGCTACTGTCAGTCAAAGAGCTATGCCTAGATTTGGTGAGCATTCACGTGTCCTTGCAATACTGTTTCAGGTGGCTTTTTCCCTTTTATTTGAGGATTCTAATGCAAACAACACTTTAGAATTTGGGTCTGTCCAGTATAGAAAAGAAAATTTCTTAATTTGTCTTGGTGGATAAGTATTCAACTGCAAGGTTTGTTTTAGAACAAAAAGCATTTATTATTTCCGCTAAGGTCCTTTTATTGTTTCTTTTTAATTTTTTTACTATGAAGTGTAAAAAAATTTTACTTTATCTTTAAAGTTCTGTGGGATTCCTCTCCCAAATACAGCTGACCCTTGAACAACACAGGTTTGATTGTGCAGGTCTGCTTATATGCAGAGTTTTTTCAAAAAATACCTTGGGAAATTTTTTGGAACTTTGCAATAATTTGAAAGAACTTGCAGATGAACCACACACCCTAGAAATATTAGAAAAAATTTAGGCATGTCATGAATGCATAAAATATATGTAGATACTAGTCTATTTTATCATATGCTATTGTAAAATATACAAAAATCTATTTTACAAAGTTTATCAACACTTGTGCAAGTGTTGATTCACAATTGGGAGAAAGTAAACACATGTAAAGACACAGTATTAAATCATAAATGCATAAAGTTAGCTGTAGCATACGCTGTACTACTGTAATAATTTCATAGCCACCTCCTGTTGCTATGGCAGTGAGCTCCAGTGTGGCGAGTATCGGCTTTAAACACCGTGTATGTTAATCTCCATGTAAACATAATCTTTCACAGTTGTTGTGTATTTTTTATGTTTGGTGCAATAACATAAACCTTGAATAACACCACATGACCCATATAAAATGCCGCTAGTGATGCTGGAAGTATTCTCAAGAAGCAAAGTCATGACATTACTAGAAAAGCTGAATTGCTTTGATATAGACCAGACACTGGAGTGTGCAGCAGCAGTTATCTGTCATTTCTGTCACATGATTCCTCCTGTAAACAGATCCTGTACACTTACAGTATAGACAAATACAATACAGTATTGTACATACATTTCCTCCTAGGATTTCAGTAACATTTTCTTTAGCTTACTCTATTAAGGTAAGAATACAGTATACAATATATATATACAGAATATGTGTTAATCAACTGTTTATGTTATTGGTAAGGCTTCTGGTCAGTAGTAGGCTATTTATTAGTAGGTAGGCTTTGGCGAGTCAAAAGTTACACGTGGGTTTTTGACTGCAAAGGGGATCAGCACACCTAACCCCTGCATTGTTCAAGAATCAACTGTATTTGCCTTAGTAACTTTATAGTTTATGAGGCATACATGTTTCCACTTCTCATTACTATAGTGTGAAGTGCTGTTGAGTCTATTTTGAATACTAAATATGTCTACAATAGTAAGATATGGAACTCAGATTACGTATACACTGAACAAAAATCACAATGTAGAATACTGTATATAGAAGTCCATAGCTTGAAGTATAGACCAGAGCCATTAATGTTCAGGGTTTATTGTTCTTTCAGTGCAAGGCATTGCTTATTTTAATTCTTTAAGTCTGTGCATAAATTATAAATGATTTGCCTTCCTGAGTATCGGGAGACCCGTTTTTAATGTTGCTTTCCAGATGGACTTGAACCCTAACCTGTCTACAATGTGTTATTTCTTCTCAAAAATACATACAAGGGCTCTGTTATTTCTTTCACAAGAATCTGTGGATGGGCCTCTGACTCATCCTCAATGGGCAGCTGAGGCATCGGGGAAACCCTCTCCTTCTGGTAAGGGAGCAAGAGTGTTTAAAGAGTCTAAAACCATGCAGGAAGTGGGGAGAGGATTTTTTTTTTTTCATCCGCCTCATAGAGTACGCAAGTCAGAATAAGCCTATGTCAATTCTCTGGTCTCTGACAGATCCAGGACCTGGTACAGCTGCCGTGATGAACAACAGCTCAAGAGGCTCTTCCCCTACCAGGACAATGGACGAAAGCAAGGTAAATGCACCCATTTTGAATATTTATTTCAAGAACATGTGGCTTTTCCTACAACTCTCTCTTTGCTTCATCTCCTATTTGTGTGTTCTATCTGACCTATCTCATTTATTTTTCTAAAAAAGCAAACTGTTCTCCAAGAGCCTGAAGTCCCCTCAGTTCCCAGCATTACATCTTTGGCTGAGCATCCAGTAGCAGTAAGTACGTAGAAGTGTGGACTGAACTGGGCTATAAATTGCCTGGTGATATTGATCGTACTTTTGTCCTTGACTTGGGAGTATTGCTGAAATCTGACTGATTTGTTGGCCTTTTCTCCCTCTCCTGTTTGATTAGACATTTATTTTAAGTTGTGTAATTCATTATTATGTCTTTATTTGGAAATGTGCTATGTAAGAATATCTCCAATTGTATACTAGGCAAAACCTATTCTGAATGACCTGAAATTACAGATTGATAACAGAAGAATGTTTGTTGGAAGTGAAGTACTGAGTAGTGGAAGTCTATAATTACCCATTGGGCCAGTTCTCAGCAGTGGCCTTAAACAGCGTTCACATAAGTGTATTTTCTTGTAACTTGTGTAGCTGTTAAGGCTGGTAAGTCCTCTGGTCAGACCTCACCATGCTTCTCTGTATTGAAATCAAAGTACATTTATTTTAATGATTGAGAGTTTCCAAACCACTTTCCCATAGGAAATGACTAGTCAGTGTCTCATAGTAGACAGTATTACTAGTGAATGAATGTATTTAGAGTATGCTGGTGTCATTTGTGTATATAACATTGTTTCTCTTGGAAAATGCTTCGGAGTTCCAGCACATGACTTGAGGAATACACATCTCTTGAGAAATCTTTTTATCCAAGGGCAGCTCGGATAAGAGCCAAGACCCCTTTGAAGTAGAAGGCTTCAAAGAGAGTAGAGACTACTTTGTTAGAGAGGAGAAGTAGAGGTGGAAAGAACATGGCCTTGGAGTCAAACCTGGCATTGAATTCCAGCCCAGCTTCTTACATGCTGTGTGACTGTCAGCAAATTATCTAATACTCTCTGTGCCTGTGTTCCTGCATATTTAGAGTAAGATGGTCCTGTTAGAGATTTAGAGATAGGAGAATTTGAGTTAACGTATGTAAGGCCTGTTGAAGGTACTCTGAATAATGCTATTACATGGTAGAGAATGGATTTTTCATTCCCTTTTATTCTCCGCATTCTACATATGGAAATTATTCCGAGGGGAGGGAGGGATGTGCAGAGGGAGTGCCTGCCGTAGAGATAGTATTAGTCAGGAATGACTTCCCTTTGTAACCTTTGCTTGCCCTTCCATTGAAGATATAAGCAATAATACGATTATAGCAAAAGTGTTCACTCCTGTGACATACTTTTAACCTTTCTAAGCTGTCAGTGGGAACAAATGAGAGTGGTAGTTGTTGCACTGATTCTGCTCTTTGGACAAGTGCCTGACATGTGCTTCATTGGGTTTTAGTTTTTACTGGTGTTGGTACTTTTGTCTGTCACACCAGAGTATTTCAAAACTTCAATTGCTTCTACTCTGCAGGTTAATATGACTCCAAAAGGGCCCCCTCCTTTCCCAGGAGTCCCTCTTATGAGCACCCCCATGGGAGGCCCTGTACCACCACCCATTCGATATGGACCACCACCTCAGCTCTGTGGACCTTGTGGACCTTTTTGGCCTCGGCGAATTCCTCCACCCTTTGGTAAGATGATCTGAACAGTAGTAACTGACCTGTAAAGCATGGTCATCTTCTCTCTCCATCCCTTGCTGAAACACCTGCAATTGCTGGGCTTTGCAATGCAGCGATGAAGCTGACTGAGTACATCGTAACTTCTCCCCAAGTTTCCTAAGACACATAGGGGGCTTCATAATGTCCTGTGATTAGATGGGCAATAATTGTCTCTAATAGAATAAGGAAAGGGGCTATTTATAGAAAGCCAGAAATATTCAGCACATGTTTTTTGAACATCTCTGGCTGTGTACTAGGTTCTACAATGGATAGCAAGGTAGATAAAACACGTCCCCTAATTAAGATGTCCTGTAGGTCACAGATATACACAATCTACAACATAAAGCTTCTAGTCACCCACAACAGAAGCATAAGCAGTGGGTCACAGAATATTAGAGAGGGAAAGATAAAACCCTCAACCCTCACCTTGGGGAATACAAAGGAGGGAGATAGGAAAGAGAAGGAAGATTTTAACTGCTGTCTAATGAATGCTGCTGATTTAATTAGATGAAGCTGGAAGACCTTTTCCAGCAGGGCCAGCACCTGGATTGTTATGGCATGTATTAGGCACATGTTGAGCTACTACATAAATTTTTAATATACAGTAGTAAACAATGGAATTTGTCAAAATATTTGTTGCAATGAAGCCATATTTAGTCTATCTTCTTGTTATGGTATATAGTACTTCCAAGTACAAATCTATCTCAAGATAAAGATGACAGGCCAGGCACAATGGCTCATGCCTATAATTCCAGCACTTTGGGAGGCTGAGGCAGGTGGATCCCTTAAACCTAGGAGTTTGAGACTAGCCTGGGCAGCATGGTGAAACCCTGTCTTTTCAAAAAATACAAAAATTAGCTGGGTGTGGTGGTTTGCACCTGTCGTCCCAGCTACTCGGAGTCTGAGAGGGGAGGATCGATTGAGCCCAGGAGATTGAGGCTGCAGTGAGCCATGATCACTTCACTCTAGTCCAGCCTGGCTGACAGGCAAGACTCTGCCTCCAAAAAAAAAGGGATGACAGAATATATTAACATACCTGGCATTGTCTTAATTTAGCTATGTTCCTAGGAATTTACTCGACATAATTTTTGTTTTCCAGGCCCTGGTATGTGTCCACCACTAGGCTTAAGAGAATTTGCACCAGGAAGACGGGACGTGCCACTCCACCCTTGGGTGTTTTTACCAGGACAGGCACCATTTAGACCTTTAGGTCCTCTTGGCCCAAGAGAGTACTTTATTCCTGGTACCCGATTACCACCCCCAACCCATGTTCCCCAGGATTACCCACCACCACCTGCCGCAAGAGACTTACTACCGCCAGGCTCTATAGATGAGCCTCCTCCTGCCTCAGCACTAGTCAGGACTGTGCATTATTCATTTTAAAGGACTTCATTGGCTTCAAAATCCAAGTTTATTTTAAAAGATATGTTAGAACTAAGCTGCCTTGGCAGTATGCATTTTTGAGCCAAACAATTCAAAAATGTCATTTCTTCCCTAAATAAAAATCACCTTTTAAGCTATAGTGTTCTTACTGCTTTGAAATGTGCAATAAAGAACACTTGTGTTTTAGCCAATGTAGCATTGTAATTGCTAAATGATTTAGAATGTCATGAAAAATATGAACATTTCCTGTGGAAATGCTTTAAGAACATGTATTTCCATCATCCTGTTTTTAGTGTACACCAGCTGAATACGGAGCAATGGTGTTTATAAGCATTTTTGTTTTTTTTAAAAAAACTATCTGGTCCCAAAGACTGGTACGCTAAAAATGTTTACTAAAAGATCACTAAACTTTCTCTCCCCTCTTGCTGAAGTTCTTTGTAGTAATAGTTCATAAAAAGTTGTTTATTAATATTTCCCAAGTGTCTGTTGATTCATTGGACTCTTAGGAGGCTTGTGCCATTTGGAAAACATGTAAACTCAGTCTCCCAGAACTGAAGATGGTGGCTGGCAGCACACTTCCGGCTGCTCCCCTCAGACACCTGTGAACTCTGCAAGTGATGTCTTTTTATTTCAAAGAAGTTAGTGGGTTCCCACTTGTGTAGCATTCACATGCTTGCTTTATACACTTATTCTCTATTTGAGAATGGTTTTCAGAGAGTGAGTTTACATTAGTAGCAAGAGTTGTTTGACCTGATGTTCTATTGCTTTCACCATTCCTGTAGAAAGGTTGCACAACAGAAAAGTGAAAACGATGTGTCATAAAAGTACTAAAATCTTTTTTAAATGTTAAAATGTATGGTCTCTTATCTTTCCCATACCTTGCCACTGATTTTCAAGGAATATAATAAAAGGATTGGAAAAGTATAACGCCATGAGAAAGAATGATGTAGGGCTGTGATGCTTACACCATGCCCTAGGTCAGCAACCAAGGGTTGAAATTCTTTTCTGGGGGGGGAAGGGGGGACGACAGATTCCAAAATTAATATTTAAACATTGGTGCTTTTATTTAAAAATCATTAACTATCTGGAATTGCACCATACTCAAAAGTCTTATTCATTGCTACACAGTGTCTTTAAAACAATGTTTCTTTAAAAACTATGTTTCTAAGAACTCTTCAGATATTTTAATTACAATAGCAATAGCACTCCTTTTAAGGAGTTTAAGATTTAGATTAGGATCATAAAAGGCTGACACTTTCCTTAATTGCTAGGCTATATTCTTCCATTCTTTAAAGTCCTATGATGTAATATCTTTGAAACTTAGTGTATGACTTGTCACTGTTTTGATATTTAATTGATTTATACCTTGTATAAAGGAGCAAAAGCTTTGACATGAAACAAAATTTTCTCCTTGTACTAAAAGACTGAAGATAGTTTAGAAAGATAAGGACCTTTGAAAGAAGACAACTCTTGCACAGTTCATAAGGAATATATGAATTCTTCAGGAAAAGAGAATTCAGTCTTTATTTCTTCTCATTTAATATCAAGAATAGAAATTAAGAGGAAAACTCCATGGCCGGGTGCAGAGGGTCACGCCTGTAATCCCAGCACTTTGGGAGGCCGAGGCAGGTGGATCACGAGGTCAAGAGATTGAGACCATCCTGGTAAACATGGTGAAACCCCGTCTCTACTAAAAATACAAAAAATTAGCTGGGCACAGTGGCGCATACCTGTAATCCCAGTTACTCAGGAGGCTGAGGAAGGAGAATTGCCTGAACCCAGGAGGCGGAGGTCGTGGTGAGCCGAGATCGCGCCATTGCACTCCAGCCTGGGTAACGAGCGAAACTCTGTCTCAAAAAAAAGGAAAACTCCATAGAGGGCAGGGGCCACTTTTAACCATGTAAAATAAGATTAAGTCACAAATACAGCTTTTGAGTTTACCCGTCAATCTGTTTAGAACACTAAACAATGCTGAAGTTAATAGTTTCTAATTATTATTACTTTTTTTTAGACAAAGTTTCATTCTTGTTGCTCAGGCTGGAGTGCAATGGCATGATCTCACTCACCTCAACCTCTGCATCCCAGGTTCAAGTGATACCCCTGCCTCAGCCCCCTGAGTTGCTGGGATTACAGGCATATACCACCACGTCTGGCTAATTTTTTTTGTATTTTTAGTAGAGATGGGGTTTCTTCATGTTGGTCAGGCCAGTCTCGAACTTCCAACCTCAGGTGATCTGCCCACCTCGGCCTCCCAAAGTGCTGGGATTACAGGCGTGAGCCATTGAGCCCGGCCAGTTTCTAATTTTAAATGTCATTTAAATGTAGATTATGCCATCTAGGAAGGTAAGTAGGAAAGGTAAGTTAAATCCATTTTTAAAATTCCAAAATTAGAGTATTTTTCCCCTCTAAAGCCTTTTTTGTTGATTTTTCTGTATCTGATATCACTGAGGAATTGGTAAACTGTAAAGATTCCAGTGTAGTTTATCTGAGAAGTTGTAGTATCAGCTTATCTGAGAAGAGTAGTCATGGGATTTCATCATGTTGGCCAGACTGGTCTTGAACTCCTGGCTTCAAGTTATCTGCCCTCTATGGCCTCCCAAAGTGCTAGAATTACAGGTGTAAGCCACTACAGGGAATGTGTTTCTTAAACTGAGTTTGTGGGGGGCCACGGTGGCTGCGGCTAGTTGTTTTGGCGCGTGGGGAGGTGAGGCCATGAGTTCAAGGCCAACCTGAGCAACGTTACATGCTCTCATTGATTGACAAAAATAAATAAATAAATAAATAAAATAAAAACTCAGTTTGCTTTGGGAGTGATGCAACTGTAAAACTTTCTGGTTTGGCTTGCAATATTTCAGATCTAGGAAAACACACTCAACACTCTCACACTTTGTTAGTTGTTTTGGCCGTCTGTGGTCAGGATATCTGCTGCTAGGAATGCTGTGAGGTGACGTGCTCACAGTGCCCTGAGGATATATTGGCCCTTTACTAACACACTGAATGCCTCTTGGCAAAGCCATTTGTGATCCTTGAATAACTCAGTACCAGGACTACTTACTCTGAGTTACTCAGTCATCAAGTAACAAAATAGTAAGAAAGAGAAGTTTTGGAAGCTCTAATCCCACTTCATTTCTCCCCCTTCCCAGACACCAGCTGATCTCTAGAAAGAGCAAGTACCTGCATGTGAGTATTTTTCAACTTTCTGAACTTTTCAAAACCTTAGGCTGTAAGGAAGAGGAATACATTTTGGCTTTTCTATGCCCTAGAGATGGTTTTCTAAGAGTCCCAGACCCTTCAAGGAAGGCTCGCTGGCATCACCAGGCATCTTTTTAGAAAATAAAGCCACTTGCTACAGAAAAACTGTCTTTTCCCACCTTTCCAACATTTCAGAGATCCCATTCAGTTTTCCGTTCTAGACCCACCCGCTACCCTCCAATGCAAAACAGTGTTCCAAATGCCTTGAATTTGGTGTGTGCAGTCCGTTATGTTGATACATGAATTCTGAGCACTTTCCCCAGCTCACTTTCAGTCCAGATTATATTTTTGCCACATGTGTTTGCAGAAAGACCATATGAGCAAAGAAAGCAGAGTGGGCTCAAACATTTAGTCCAGAGGTTAGATCCAATCTCCTCGAACTGGCCTGGGGTTTTCAGCTCTTTGAACAAATAATTCTGAGTTAATCCCCTCCATCTTTATCTTACTGTCTTCACCTGAAAAGAAGCTAAAAGTGTGAAATATCCAGTTGGTTAGAATCTGAAGTTTATTTCAATCCTAGAGAGTATTCATAAGAGCTATAAAGGTAGGCAAGGGAAAAACTATATGAGAAAGATGAAGAAGACTTAAAGATTATCAAAAAAATGATCTGCCACAAACAATGACGAGTGTTTAGCATCTTCAGTAAAGACAGAACAAGAGAAAAAGAGAGGTTTGATGGGTTCCTGTTAGGTAAGGTTACCTGAGGTAAAAAGATAGAACCTGCTTCAATGGAAGTCTTTTTAAAAATACATCTATCCAGAGTATGTCCAGCCCCATCTAAAACAGTGATCATATGACCCTGAAAGTTAATAACCCTGGTATTTTATGCTTTTGTTCTCCTTAAACCAAATTGCCTACACTCTTCTGGATGTTTTGCATAATATGAAGAACTTTATGAAATGAAAATAGGGACCATTTCCTGTCTTAGTTCTTCATTCCTCAAATACGTAGTTCAAAAGTCACAATCCTTCACTGAGGGCCTCCATGAAGGCAGGTGCACAGCAGATTGCAATGGGGCATTGGTTCTAGTCCAGCTGAGCTAGCTGTTCCCTGTTCCCTCACTCCACTGCCATCAGTCACTTAACCTTACAAAGCTTCACTTTTCTCATCTTCAGTGGAGGTTATATGGCAACAGAGCAGGGCTTTGAGGTTTCAAGAGAAGGTATAACCTTGGCACATAGTAGGTGTTCAAATAAAATGTAGTTAAGTTTATTATGCTATGTGCACAACAAGGCCAAACAGTGAAACTTCCTTTGCAAAGATGATGATGGTGAGAGAAGCCTGGCATGGCAGACTCCCTCTTACTCCCAGCCTCACGGGCTGGCTGTCCTCACTTATTCCTGACATATGCCAAGCTAACCATGGAAGGAATTCCGTTTATAGTTTAACTTTGAAGCAAGAATGATAATAGTTCCTCCCTAAAATTAACTACCTCCTTGCTGGGACTGAAGCTGCCTTTGTAAAACTGTTGAAAGGCCACTAGATTATAGGAGGGGTCTGAATTCTGCTCAAATGTAAGCAGAGTTTCTATAATCCCTTACTGCTCAGGAGTCATGTGGTCAGAGGTCACGAGATTTGTGACTTCTCCAATTGCTCGTATAGATAACATCACTATTGTAGCACCTAAGATTGGTCTTTTGAGATGTTTTTCAGATTGTTGCATTCTGGCAACCAACTAACCCTATCCGGATTTGTGATTTATGACTCAACAGGTCCTGTGTCTGCGATTCAGAGGCAGACTCAGCGCACAAGGACTGTTCCTCACACCCCTGTGATTTCATCCTCAACCAATCAGCAACACACATTCCCTAGCTCCTCCCCCACCAAACTATCCATAAAAACTCCAGCCTCTGAGTTCTCTGAAACTGATTTGAGTAAATAACTCCAGTCCTACTTGGCAGGCTTTGTGTTATTAAACTCTATCTCTCCTGCAATACTGTGGTCTCAGGGAATTGTTTTGTTTTTTTTTTTTGAGAAGGAGTTTTGCTCTTGTTACCAGGGCTGGAGTGCAATGACGTGATCTCGGCTCACCGCAACCTCCGCCTCCTGCGTTCAGGCAATTCTCCTGCCTCAGCCTCCCGAGTAGCTGGGATTACAGGCACGCGCCACCACGCCCAGCTAATTTTTTATATTTTTAGTAGAGACGGGGTTTCACCATGTTGACCAGGATGGTCTTGATCTCTTGACCTCGTGATCCACCCACCTTGGCCTCCCAAAGTGCTGGGATTACAGGCATGAGCCAGGGAATTGGTTTTGTCTGTGCGCTATACAGGAAGAACCTGTCAGGCAATGACGATAGTAAGTGCTGGAGATACAGAACTGAACTTGCTCTTGTTCACGTCATGAGCTTTGGGCTGGGGAAAGGAGATAACACAGTTAAACAGTCTTTCCTTGAAAGCTTGTCACAGGCTTCCTCTCAGAACTGGGATGAGGCAGGAGGGTGAAATATGGTTCTTATGCAAGTGTGGTATACCATGCTAGATTTCCTAATGTCAAAAAAACATCCAGGATATCAAAGAATATGTGTCAGTTTGAGCAAATGTTGATTTATTAACTCAGGTTGTAGGCATTTATAAGACAAAATAGAGATATCCACTGTGATTCCAAGCAGGCTTATGGACTAGCACACACAATAACCCAGGTGCACTGGTGATCTGGGATATGGTCCCCTATAGAAGCGCTGCATACAGAGAAGGTGCATTTCCCAAGGAGAGGAAAACCACCCTGCCCCACCTCCACCCTGGCTTTCCAGACTTCTAACGTGTTTATTCAGCAGTGACTTTGATTTGATGAGGTGGCTCTCCTCTCTCACGTCGCCCTGTCGGCTACCTTAACCAACAGGTCAAGGAAGACTTCTGCCAGCTTGCCTCTGCTCTGCTGATGTCCTCATCCTGCTACCGTGGCTTTTCAGGCTTTTCCTCCTCTTGCTCTGGGGGCCCTGGGGCCCCACTCTGGCTTTCTTCTTTGTACCCAGCCCTCGCAATGTTTCCTTGCTGCTTGCCTGAGAAGCCAGCTTCTTGGAGGAGCCTTTCTCAGACAAACCCTGGGATGGGCTGGAAGCTAAGGCTGCATTGGAAGATTTTCTAGCAGCTTTCTCTGATTGCTCCTTTAGCAAGTCCAAAACTGTCTCTGAGAAATAAGCTTTTATTTAGTGAAAAATATAAGTCCCGGAAAGTAGCTATAAGAGAAGCACCAGTCAGGAAACCTATAACTGCAATAGAGTTCTTTAATATAAATTATTTTTATTAATACTTTTTAATTCCCTAACTGCCCTTGATCGAAATAAATCACTTGTTTTTAAAAAGGGTCACTCCAGTGATACATGGTTCTGTAATAGTTTCCTTAAGATAGTATGCTTCCTTGAATAAAAGTGCACAAATTAAAAATAAAATAAAAATAAAAAAAAAAAAGATAGTATCCTTCCTCTGTAAGTCTTCTCTGACTCCCCACCATACCCCAAGGAAGTATTCCTCATTTTAGGTGTCCTCTCAGTTCCCTGAACATCCTTCTATACCAGAACCTTAGTGCTACATTTATTTCTTTATTTGCCTGCGCTTCCCATCCCCACTCCTATTTAACTCCAAATTCCTACACAGCCGAGACTTAAAATGTTCACTTCTGTATTCCTAGGGATTGGTATAGTTCCTGCCACAAAGTAAATATGAAATAAATAATGCCAAATGAATGAATACATGAACGATTAAATGAATGAATCAACAAATGAATGAATGAAAGACTAGAGGAAACTGGTCACAGTAGAGGTATCCTCACACTCATAACTCCTCTGTTATGCAGAAGAGATGTATAGACTGGGCCAAAAGTAACAGTCCTCATTTAAAAGACCACCCCTCAGGGGGAAACTAAGAGTCTACCAAGGGAATTGTAGCTTGCTTGCTGAGGGCACTGTCTTGGCCTCCGTCCAAGGCCTGACCCTAAGACTCAAAGGTGGACTTACTGGCAAGTGGTCTGAATGGGATCGGCTTACTCTTGATTCTCACTGGCACTGGCTTGTATTTGCACTTGCCTGGGGGTGCTCGCCTAAAAACACAGAAAGCGTGAGGATGCAAGACTCTGCAGATGCAACCAGAAAATCAAGGTCACCAGAGGGTGTATATTTGCAAGAATTGGGGTCAACTTTTACTTATCCATGGGGATGGGGTAGATGTAATAGGAAATATGCTATGAGTTCAAGAAGGAGAGGCAAAAGGGCACAGACGTCACAGGGCACCTCCAGCCTTTGAGAGACAGTGCAGAGAGGGAGTTAGGAGTATGGGCATGGTGGCAGTCAAAACGGGTTCACATCCTGGTAACCAGGGCAAGAAAACCTTGCTAATTCTCAGTCTCCACATCTATAAAATGCAAAAACTAACAGTACCCATCTTGCAGGGAGATGTGAAGACTAAAGGAGAGCTGTGCACCCGACACACTGTGAGTGACTGATCAAGAAGGAGAGTTTAAAAAAGAACACTTGGAACAGGGCCCAGCACAGAACAAGAGCTCAGCAGATGAGGATGATGAGGATGATTCCTTCCGCTGCTGCTTCTGACAGTGATGCTGGTGATTTCCTTTAAAGAAAACGTCTTCAGAAACTCAAGGCACAGTCCTTAGGCAATGCCAGCTGCTCTGCCTAATACACATTCGTATACTGCTTGTCCCCTGGATGCATCTTCTGAAATAAAAGGGACTTTGAGGACAGAGAGTACTTCCACTGTAGAGAGCAGAGCTGGAACTTCCCAGCCAGTCCCCACGGCCTTCTCTGCCTTGCTCCAACTCTATCCCTCACCACCATCCTCCCAAGTCCAGGTGGGAAAAAAAGGTAATTGTAATTATTTAACAAACACTTAGGTAGTGCTTAGGCACCATTCTAAATACTTTGCAAATATTAACTCACCGAGTCTTCCTAACAACCCTGTGAAGTAAGTACTATTATTGTCCTCATTTTATAGAGGGGAAACTGTGTGAGGCTCACACAGGCTAAGAAACAGCCCCAAGGCCACACAGCCAGTGACAAAGCCAAGATTCCAAACCCAGGCTCAAGTCCATGTTCTCAACCATTGTATTTAGTTACCCCTAAAGGAAGGGTAGGAGGAAAATATGGGAGGGGGAAAATCATACATAATTAATCAGGTGCCCCCAGAATGCTGGGATTTGTGCATTTAGTGCAAAGACAGGCTGAATAAGTAATCAGAGCAGAATCTGGTCCACTTACAGAAGCTTTAAAAAGTCTATGTGATTCAATGTAGTTATAACGGAACAGAGGGGATAGTGCTGAAATGACCAGTCCACAGAGAGAACTGAGTTCCTATTCCAGGCTCTTCTTACTAGCTGTACCTGGGGCAAGTAATTTAACTTACCTAATCTTCAGTTTCTTTCTCCATAGAGTGAGGATGTTAACCTGCCTGGTTGGAATTCTGTCGGCATTAATTGAAAGCCTGCATACATGGCGCTTAGCAGTGCCTGGCACACAGGAAAAACTCCATAAATGTCAACTTAAAAAAAAAAAAAAAAGGTGAACAAGTAAGGATGTCTTTAGTGTGAAAATGCTTTATGGGTGCTTTCTGTGTGGATTCTCACAGCTGCTCTTGTGAAAGTGGGGAGTTAAATTATCTCCCAACTACATCAGAAAACTGCCAAAGGAAAGAAAAGTGGATTCCCATAGGAAGCCTGTTAGTGGAAAGATAACTCCCACCAAGGCATCGTCCACATCAGAAGCACTTTAAAGATGCTGAGCCTGCTCTGTCCCCTAAGCCCAGGAGATTTGCACAAAAGCAGACCCAACAGTGGAAACAGCCCAGTACTAAATTCACCCCTTGGCTATCCATGCTCCACCATCCGCAAAGCACCCTGGGCACAACCTCAAGGACTGAGCCTCTTCCAAGAACTTCCGAGAACATACAAACCGAGAGCCCTGTGGACAAATGGAAGCTGAGCTAGAGCTGGCCCCTGAGCGTTCACCAGTGGCTGGACCTATAAATGCCCCATGTCTACTAAATGCCAATCCAGATGTGGGTAACATAAGCCTCAAGGGGAAGTTTTCCTCTACAAATCTATCAGTAAGCTAATTAATGGGGAGATTTTCTTGTTTGGGCGAGAATTTTTAGATAAATCTAGAGCACTGGGGCAGAGCGCACGGTGGCTCACACCTGTAATCTCAGCACTTTGGGAGGTCAAGGCAGGTGGATCTCTTGAGCCTAGGAGTTTGAGACCATCCTGGGCAACATGGCAAAACCCTGTCTCTACTAAAAATACAAAAATTAGTTAGGTGTAGTGCTGCATGCCTGTAATCCCAGTGATTTGGGAGGCTGAGGCACAAGAATAGCTTGAATCCAGGAGGCAGAGGTTGCAGTGACCTGAGATCATGCCACTGCAGTCCAGCCTGGGAGACAGCGAAACTCTGTCTTGAAAAAAAAAATCTAGTGCACTGCCAAGACTCCTCAGGATGGATACAATGCATCACCCTCCCTGGGGCAGATAGCCTGACCCAGATTCAACCCCCTCTCAAATGGGAAGTGATATTGCAGCTTTTGCCCACGATGGTGGAGGTTGGTCAGCCTCTGAGAGAGATGTGCAAGGAAGCAGAAGGAAACAGCACAGAGCCCAGCAAGTAAATAAACACTAAACAGAAAAGATCAGGTGGAGCTACTGAGGAAACTGCCGGTTAAACATACTTGCCAAAGACCTAGAGATCTGCACCAAGCCCGGGGGACAGGGGAGCAGTACTTACTCAGGTGGTCGGAGGTATACACCTATTATTGTTAGATGACCTCACTTCCAGAAGCATATTTTTTCAAAAAAAATTAAAAAAAAGCCAGGCACGTTGGCTTGCGCCCATAATCCCAACATTTTGGGAGGCTGAGGCAGGTGGATCACCTGAGTTCAGGAGTTCAGGAACAGCCTAACCAACATGGGGAAACCCTGTCTCTACTAAAAACACAAAATTAGCTGGGCGTGGTGGTGCATGCCTGTAATCCCAGCTACTCGGGAGGCTGAGGCAGGAGAATTGCTTGGACCTGGGAGGTGGAGGTTGTGGTGAGCCAAAATCATGCCATTACACTCCAACCCGGGCAACGAGAGAAATTCCATCTCAAAAAACAAAACAAAAAAAGCCACAGACCTAAACCAACCCTAGAAAGGCTAAAGGTCTTCATGTCCAACTGCAAAGAGACAATTTCCCAAATATTTCATAATTTCTATAGATGCATTGTCCTACACCATTATCTGTCCAAACTGCTTTTCGTCTAGAACGTGGGTTTGCTTCATTGATAATTTTTGGTAATTTGAAGGACAGTGAGGACTGTTTTTATGTCCTGCCATTGAGTTAAGAAATGAGAAAAAAAATGGCCAGACATGGTGGCTCATGCCTGTAATCCCAGCACTTTGGGAGGCTGAGGCAGGTGGATCACAAGATCAAGAGTTCAAGACCAGTGTGGCCAACATAGCAAAAACCCATCTCTACTAAAAAGCAAATACAAAAATTAGCCAGGAGTGGTGGCAGGAGCCCGTAGTACCAGCTACTCAGGAGGCTGAGGCAGGGGAATTGCTTGAACTTGGGAGGCGGAGGTTGCAGTGAGCCAAGGTCACGCCACTGTACTGCAACCTGGCCTACAGTGTGAGACACTGTCTCAAAAAAAAAAAAGAAAGAAAGAAAGAGAAAAAAAGAAATGAGAAAAAATGCATTTGAGAAGAAAATGACATCAAATCTCACCTTGAGGGGTCAAAAAATCTGTAAATAGATCCGTGTGGTGCATAGGCACTTGGGTAAGAGGTCGCCAGGAAATACAGCTCCCCTAGGCAACAGAAATAAACAAGCAATAATGGGACATTAGGCAGCGCAGAAAACAGTCAAAATGAGTTTATGGCCCTAAAATCCAGCAAGCCCCAAGAACGGAATCCCAGAACCTGACAGGCATCAGCTTTGCTGGCCTGTGAACTTGAGAAGTGCATCTTTGAACCCCAAAGACTAGCTCAGTGTATGGACGAGCAGAGGTAATTTCTCGGGTATGCTTATTTATCAAACCAAACAGATTTCTTCTGTTTGCAGGAGACCCCTTCTGCTTGGCTCTCATTTTCTCTCGTCTGTCCATGTAAGATGTGCCTTTCACTTTCCACAATGCCCAGCCACGTGGAACTATGAGTCCACTTAACCTCTTTTTCTTTATAAATTACCCAGTTTCAGGTATGTTTTTATCAGCAGTGTGAAAACAGACTAAGGCACTCTTAGACAGCGCCCTGCTCCTCCCCATTTCTCCCAGCTGGAACTCTGGGAAATGTTATTTTCACCTAGTAACTTCTTCATTCCACCTTGCTTTCTAGTTATCTGTGAGGGACAGTATGCTATGAAGTCACGAGCCCCACTGGGGAGTCCCAGAAGTCTGGTTTGAATTCTAATAACATCAATTCCTCTCTATGCTATCTTGGGAGACCTCTTCCCCTCACAGCCTTCAAGATATTTATTCACTTGTAAAACGGAGATCACAATGCTCAAATGACTCTTAGGTATTCCATTAGAAAGTGTTAGATAAGGTCAGGCGCAGTGGCTCACACCTGTAATCCCAGCACGTTGGGAGACCAAGGCAGGTGGATTACCTGAGGTTGGGAGTTCGAGACCAGTCTGATCAAACGGAGAAACGCTGTCTCTACTAAAAACACAAAAAATTAGCTGGGTATGGTGGCGCATGCCTGTAACCTCAGCTACTCGGAAGGCTGAGGTAGGAGAATCCCTTGAACCTGGGAGGCGGAGGTTGCAGTGAGCTGAGATTGTGCCATTGCACTCCAGCCTGGGCAACAAGAGCAAAATTCCATCTCAAAAAAAAAAAAGAAAAGAAAAAGTGTTAGATAATTGGGATGGGCACAGTGGCTCACGCCTATAATCCCACCACTTTGGGAGGCCGAGGCAGGTGGATCACATGAGGTCAGGAGTTCAAGACCAGCCTGGCCAACATAGCAAAACCCCATCTCTACTAAAAATACAAAAATCGCCAGGCATGGTGGCTCATGCCTATAATCCCAGCACTTTGGGAGGCCAAGGCAGGCAGATCACAATGTCAGAAGTTCAAGACCAGCCTGACCAACATGGTGAAACCCTGTCTCTACTAAAAATACAAAAGAATTAGCCAGGTATGGTGGCGCATGCCTGTAATCCCAGCTACTTAGGAGGCTGAGTCAGGCGAATCACTTGAACCTGGGAGGCGGAGGTTACAGTGAGCTGAGATCGTGCCATTGCACTCCAGCCTGGGCAACAGAGCAAAACTCCGTCTGTTTGATGTTTTGATATATGTATACATCGTGGAATGGCTAAATCACACAATTTAACATATATATCACCTCACATACATATATTTTGTGTGAGAACACTTAAAAATCTTGTCTTAGCAATTTTCAAGTATAAAACATTATCTAAGGCCGGTCGCGGTGGCTCAAGCCTGTAATCCCAGCACTTTGGGAGGCCGAGGCGGGTGGATCACGAGGTCAAGAGATCGAGACCATCCTGGTCAACATGGTGAAACCCCGTCTCTACTAAAGATACAAAAAATTAGCTGGGCATGGTGGCGTGTGCCTGTAATCCCAGCTACTCGGGAGGCTGAGGCAGGAGAATTGCCTGAACCCAGGAGGCGGAGGTTGCGGTGAGCCGAGATCGCGCCATTGCACTCCAGCCTGGGTAACAACAGCGAAACTCCGTCTCAAAAAAAAAAAACAACATTATCTACAGTCACCATAATATACACTAGATCTCTTGAATTTATTCCTTCTAATTTTGTGTCCTTTGACCAATATCTCTGCAATCCTCCTTTCTCCCCCAGCCTCTGGTAACTATTATTTTACTCTCTGTTTCTGTGTTTGACTTTTTAAAGATTCCACCTATAAGTGAGATCATAGAGTTGTCTTTCTGTGCTTAGCTTATTGCACTTAACATAATGTCCTGCAAGTGTCATTTACGTCACAAATGAAAGGATATTCTTTCCTTGTTAAGGCTGAATGGTATTCCATTGTGTATATATGCCACATTTTCTTATCCATTCATCTGTTTCTGGACATTTAGGTTGACACCATATCTTGTCTATTGTTAATATGCTGCAGTGAACACGGTAGTGCAGATATCTCTTCAACTCGCAAATTTCATATCCTTTGGATGGATACCCAGTAGTGGGATTGCTGTAGCATATGGTTGTACTATTTTTAATTTTTTGAGGAACTTCCATACTGTTTTTCATAATGGCTGTACTAATTTACATTCCCACTAACAGTGTATGAAAGTTCCTTTTTCTCTTTCATCCTTGCCAGTATTAATTATCATTCAGCAATTTATAATAGTCATTCTGACAGGTGTGAGGTGATATCTCATTGTGGTTTTAATTTACTCTTCCCTGATGACTAGTGCTATTGAACATTCTGCCTTCTTATGACTGTTGGCCATTAGAATGTCTTCTTTTGAGAAATATCTATTTGGGTCCTTTCCCCATTTTTCAATCAGTTTATTTGTTTTCTTATTATTGAGTTCATATATATTTTGTATATTAGCTCCTTTTCAAATGTATAGTTTGCACATATATTCTCCCATTCCATAAGTTGTCTTTTCACTCTTTTGATTGTTTCCTTTGCTGTGCAGAAGCTTTTTAGTCTGATGTAATTCCAGGAAGATTTTTCAAAATTCCATTTTGTCTCCTCTGTTGGCTCAATAGCTATAATTCTATTTTGTATTTTTAGTGGTTGCTGCAAGGTTTACAGTATGCACCTTTAACATAATCCATCTCCACTACACACGATATAAGAGCTTTGCAAAAAGCCTTTAGGCTTTTGTACAATGTTGCCATAACTTTTACTTTTACATGTTATAAATCTTACAATTGTTAATATTTTTACTCTCAACATAGTTGTTATTTTTGGTGCTTTTAATTCCTTTCTGTAGACTCCTATCTGGTATATATTTTCTTCTGCATGAAGAACTTTATTTAACATTTCTTTCTCTGGCCTCTCAGCTTTAATGCAAGTCTGCCAGTGATAAATTCTTTCAGCTCTTATGTGTCTGAACATCTTTATTTCACCTTTGTTTTAGAAAGATATTTCATCTGGGTATCGAATTCTAGTTTGTAAGTTTATACTTTCCCCAGGACTTGTCTGGCTTGCATCATTTCTGCAAGAGTCAGTTGTTGTTCTTATTTTTCTTCCTTTTTTTTTTCTTACAGAATGTGTCTAGTTTCTTCTGGCTTATTTTCTGTTGGTTTTTCCCCCTTACTGGTTTTAAGCCACGTGTGATATGAAAACTTAGTAGAATTTTTTTTATTGGTATTTATGAAACATTTTAGGTCTGTGGTTTTTTAAAAATTTGGAAAAATTCTGGTCATTACATCTTGAAACATTTTTTCTCTCCCACCTCTTCCTCTTTGCTGGGACTCTACACATACACAAAATCACTTGAAGTTGTCCTACAGCTCCCGGATCTTTTTCCAACTGTTTTTTGTTTCATTTTGGATTTCTATTGTCATATGTTAAGTTTACTATCTTTTCTTTTGCAATGCCTAATCTACTAATTCCATTTGTGTGTTCTTCTCAGAAATGTTAATTTTCATTTCTACTGTTTGAATAGTGTTTTTTACATGAATTGTCTTTACTTAACATAACCTTTTTTCTAATTTCCTGAACATATAAAATATAGTTATAATAATTGTTTTAATGTCTTCATCTATCAATTTGATCATCTCCGCCATTTCTGTTTCAGTGTAAATCGACATTTCTCATTATGCGTTGTATTTTCCTGCAATTTGCATGCAGGATAACCTTGAATGAATGTTAGCTATGATGACTATTACCTTGTTGAGTGATGTACATTTTCTTTCCTTCTCTTTTCTTTTTTTTTTTTTTGTGATGGAGTTTCACTCTTGTCATCCAGGCTGGAGTACAATGGTGTGATCTCAGCTCACTGCAACATTCGCCTCCCAGGTTTAAGCTATTCTCCTGCCTCAGCCTCTCGAGTAGCTGAGATTACAGGCGCCCACCACCACACCCAGCTAATTTTTGTATGTTTTTAGTAGAGATGGGGTTTAACCATGTTGGCCAGGTTGATCTCAAACTCCTGACCTCAGGTGATCCACCCACCTCGGCCTCCCAAAGTGGTGGGATTACAGGCATGATCCACCGCACCTGGCACATTTTCTATTCTGATATTTTTGAGCTTTGTTCTGGGACATAATTGTTACTCAGAAACCCTTATCCTTCTGGATATGGCTTTTGTTAAACAGTACCAAGGCAGTATTTAGTCTAGCGCTAAGTAGTTTCCACCACTGAGGCAAAACTCTTCTAAGTGCTATGCCCACTGCTCCATGAATTGCTTTCTACAAGTGGCTGGCTGGAACAGGTATTACCCTTGCATGAGATTCGATGATTGTTCCATTACTTTCAGGTGGTTCTTTCACTGGCCTCACATAGTTTTCTTACATTCGTGTGCTGATTTCTCCAGGTCTCCAGAGCTGTTTTTTGGTATCCTCCACCTGCTTCTTCCCTGCAGACTCTAGCTGTCTTGGCCTCCCAGTTCCAAATTCTCAACCAGAGGGAATGCCAAGCTCCAAGTTGATATTCCTCTCCCTGTGCCACAAGCTGGACCAATCAGAGGTCATTTTGTTTGCTTTCCTCTCAAGGATTATTATTCTTCATTGACTAATAGCTAATGCCTTAAAAATTGTTTTTTATTCTGATGAAAACGTGTGAAATTATTTCATATATCTCATCTTGTTTCTTCATTGTCTTAGGTGGGAGAGTAAATCTGGTAGTTACTCCATGTTAGGTGAAAGTGGAAGTCTTAAAATGCAAGCTGAAAACTCAAATCCTATGCCAGGAAGCTCTGCTCCCATCCAATTATCTTTCTTATAGTCTGTGAATCCTATTTATGTTATAAGGGAGACCTGTGGGGATCGCGCCTGTGTGAGGCCCCTAGGAAATGGGCCTCACCATACAGTGAGCTTGTGCCCGGACACAGATCCCCGGTTGGGGGAGTTGAGCTGAGGGAAAGCAGGAACCGAGAGAGGAACTATATGTTATTCAAAATAATTAACAGACATTACTTTATGGATATGAGGACTTGGAAGGCATTGTGTCCACTTTCGGCTTCTTATGGTTTATTGCTTGATTGTGTTCATTTTGGACCCTTGTTACCTTCATTGTAAAATATTAACTTAAGTATCTACACTTGGTAACTTACTTACCGTAGCTTACAGGGCGTAACTGTAACTTGCTTACAATTGTTAAGTACTTACTGGGCGTAACTTACTTGCTGGGTATAACCTACTTACTGGGCTTAACTTACTTACTGGGTGTAACTTGCTTACTGTAACTTAAGTACGTTGATCTGGCGTAAACAACTTTAACTTCAGAAAAGTATATAATGAGACATATTGCAAAAATAAAATTGCTGCATGGGCATAGCGCATGTAGCCCTCCAGACCTTGCTCTTTTCTTTCTCCTTTTTTTCCAGTGCACGCTCTCTTCCAGGTTTGGGACCCTCTCGCTGGATGAGATTCCCGGGCTCGCGTTCAGTTTTCAACAATGTTATCTTGTTTTTTTTGGGGGGGTGGGGGAGGAGGGGCAGAGACCACTCTGTCACCCAGGCTGGAGTGCAGTGGCATGATCTCAGCTCACTGCAATCTCTGCCCCCTAGGCTCAAGTGATCCTCCCACCTCAGCCTCCCAATTACTGGGACTATAGATGCATGCCACCACATCTGGCTAATTATTTATTTTTTATAGAGACAGGGATTCACCATGTTGCCCAGGTTGATCTTGAACTCCTGAGCTCAAGTGGTCCACCCACTCGGCCTCCCAAAGTGTTGGGATTACAGGCATGAGCCATTGCACCTGGGCCATGATACCTTGTTGATACATCTTTTGAAATGTCTCTTCCTTTTTACCTTTTTCCACTCTATGTTAACCATCCCACATATATGGTATTTCATTCATGCTTTATTGTTTTAACCTCTGAAAAGATCTTCCTGCCTCTACTCTTTAATCCAGTCCATACATTTCTATGTTATATATATATTTTTACTGCTATTTCCTAGAAGCTAGACTCTAATGTACACTGGCACTCCACAAACTTGCTGAATTAATGGACCATTCTTTAACAACCAATTTATTAGGCACTTCCATGGCTTAAAAACCCCTCCTAATTGCTCCCCTCTATCCATAGGTCAAGTTCAAGCTGAGACTGCCAATTGATGCTTTATATAAGCAGCTATTAATCAACCTATGTGAACCCTGCCACTTCCTAGCATATGTGGTTCATTTTTAACATGTCTTAGAGCTATTACTAACTTGAAGCCTTTTTTCCATCTGTAGGATCTTTTCTACTGTCTCTTAAATTTTACCCTGTCTTCAAGTCCCTTAAAAGACCTGCCTTTCCAGTGTCCATACAGAATTCACTCTTCTCTGAATTTCTATAGCATCTATTATCTGTGGTAGTTTGAACACTTTCAGTTTCTTCTGTGTGTGTGTGTGTGTGTGTGTGTTTTACTTTTGCATATATTGACAGTTTGTTTTTTCAAATGGACCAAAATCTGAGAGAGGTAGGAACCATCTTTTAAAATTTTTTATGTATCTTAAGACATAGTAGATATTTTAATAGATATTTTGAAAATGAAGGCAGAGATCATCTTAATTTGCACAGGCTAATGGAATCACTTGTTTACAGTAAATTGGTACTTGCTGCTCACCATATGCTTTTCCCCCCACGTGGTGTGAAATGGCACCATGGTGAAAATCACCTCAAAATAAGATTTTTTGGTTTTAAATCAAATTATATTTTAGAGAATATTATTGGATCAAGGTTCTGGAGTATATTTCATTTTATTCTTTCCATTTAACAAATAAAATGCTATGCCCCAGTTTCTACAAAATAATTAATTTAATATAAGGGATGCCATATCAAATAGTATTTCGACAGAAGCCAAGGAAATCCTGGTATCACATAGCCAGTGAACATAAACTGGTATTTATTTATGCAAACATATTGTAAAATTCCTCTAAATTTTCAAAAAATATTTATGTTGTCATGAACACATAAAAAATCTAAAGTGAGTATCAAGATTTCATTTTTAGTTCATAAAAGATATTGAAGTAAAATTCCTTTCTACAAACATATAAGAGTTGGCCACAGTGAGAAAACGTAAAACACATCAGTTTCTACTGTGGAAAACACATGAGGTCTATTTTTTAAAAAAGTATCAGTGATAGGAATTCCTATAAAAAGATTAAATTCTCTTGTCATAATGACAAGAAACCTTCATAGCTTCAATAATCTTGAAAACCTTCACAGCATCACCCTTTGCCAACTAAATTTAGAACACATACAATAAACTCCACATACAGAATACTTTTGTACTAGAAAACAGGTAATTCACATTCTGATAAAGAGCAAACGACAAGGGCTTTATTATGAGAACTGTTCAAGTAAAACTTCAGGGTGCACCAGTGAAAGTGATTAAAGATTTGCATAATTTTTTTTTGAATGAACACTAGGTTAAAAAGGGGCTACACATTTTTTTCAAACACTGCCCTTTGCTAAGGCAAAAAAAAAAAAAAAAACCAAAACCCACTTCATTTTAGAACATAACTGTTACAGAAGAAAGCTACATCACAGTACAGCTCAGAACGTAAAATTCATCCTAGTCTGAAAACCATTATGGAATGGCACATCACCTACACTTAGAGCCTTCTAATGTAGGTTGGAATTACAGTATTTATCACAGCTTTATTTTCTTTAAACTGATAAAATTTAAATACACTTTCTATTTTTCAAGAGTGTGCAGATGGGGCCCATATGTTGATATTACAGTAATTACAACAGTAAATAACACTGCACAGTCAAACTCCAAGGCTAATTCAGTATAAAATAACAAGTATTAAAATGTACCTTTACTAGTGGTTTTACATCGCATATATCACTAATTATGAAAGAAAAGTAGGCAAATGCTCAATTACAAAGCGGCACATTATGGGCATAATGATGTGGAATAAATACAAGAAATCTGGCAAAATATTTAAAACAAACGAGTTACATGGGAACAAACTGAACAACCACAGAAGCATAAATTAATAATATACTGTTATAAATAGTATGTTTTGCTCACAAGTCTCTTAAGTAGTTACAAATCTTACAGTGGCGGAGTGAAGAGGATAGGAGAATGAGGCAAATGCTCCCAATGCCAGTTAATTCCTGAGGTAGTATTATTTCTTTTTTTTTTTTTTGAGATGGAGTTTCGCTCTTGTTACCCAGGCTGGAGTGCAATGGTGCGATCTCGGCTCACCGCAACCTCCACTTCCCGGGTTCAGGCAATTCTCCTGCCTCAGCCTCCCGAGTAGCTGGGATTACAGGCACGCGCCACCGTGCCCAGCTAATTTTTTGTATTTTTAGTAGAGACGGGGTTTCACCATGTTGACCAGGATGGTCTCGATCTCTTGACCTCGTGATCCACCCGCCTCGGCCTCCCAAAGTGCTGGGATTACAGGCTTGAGCCACTGCGCCCGGCCTTTACTTTGTCTTGATAATTTTGACCACTCTAGGAACCTCCCGTAAGTGGAATTCTACAGCATTTGTCTTTTATGTCTAGTTTCTTTTACTTAATTATGCGCTCACAGTTCGTATGTGTTGTGGCAGGTGGGAGGATGGGCTTCCTTTGATGGCTGAGTGATATTCTATTGTATGTAAATGCCACGCTTTGTTCATCCATTCACCCACTGATGGACACGTGAGTGGCTTTCACCTTTTAGCTATTGTAAATAATTTTCCTATTAACATGGGTGTAAGAAGCATGTTTCTATGTATTGATTAAGGAAATCAAGGCCTCACTCAAAATGTGTTCTGGGGCTCAAAGGGCAGTTGGGGTTTTGAGGATGACCTGCCTGCCGGTGGACCTGGAGTTGGGGAAAGAAGGCACCATAATTTTCATGTCCTATGCCCTCCTCACCCACCACCGCCCTTAAGCAGAGCTACACTGCTGCCTTTCCCACCAGACAGTGAGGCCCCGAGGACGGAAACTGGGTTTTATTTGTTGCTGCTTCACTGCCCCCGCCGCTGGCCCCTGCAACTCCAGTTCTTGCGGTGTACAAGTTCCCCAGGAGAGGGGCCTTGGCACCACCATGGTACAGAGCCCGGCACAGGTACCCAGTGCCAAGATTTGGGAGAGCACCCGAAGCGGGGACCCGGAGGTGGGGGCAGGCAGCACGCAGACACTTGCCACCTGCTTGGCCCTGGGAAGCACCTGCTCCCAGGCTACTGTAGGGGCCACTGCTGCTCTTGGACGCCAGAATGGCTAGACCGAGCATCCCTAACCCAGCTGGTGCCACTCTCAGAAGGCGCTACAGAGCTGACACACAGGAACCAAGGTAGGCCCCTCTGCTCCTGCAGCCTGCCCGTTTCCTTTCCCGGTGTCTTTTTCTGTCTTCTTCCCAAACCATCTCTGACAAGTGGGGACAAAGTGAGGGGCACTCTGAGGATTTCTGAAGGCCTGGTTCTTAGAAACCTTTTTTTTTTTTTTTTTGAATTTAAATAAATCTTCCAGAAGATACTCTTCTGTCCTAAAAAGGAATCTCTCAAAGTGTATCTCCAAACGGTCACCAGGTCAGTGGTACAGCCCTCCAGAGCAGGGAGCTGAACCACAGGGTCCTGCAGGTGGCTACCACTACGCAGGGAGATGCTTCTTTTTCCACATTTGCTGTTCAGAGGGTATCTTACTGCGCCACAGCCGTCTCTGTCCATGTGGGGGAAGGATGGCAAGCTGCCCAGGGCCACCCTGTGGCATAACCTATGGAGTCAGCTCAGTTCTCAGCCAGCCCAGGAGCACGGGGGAGCGTCTGCTGGGCCCCAGAGGACTGGGAATGCAGCAGGGAACAAAACAGACACAAAGCCCTGCCCTCAGGGGGGCGCTGTTCTTCCAGCTCACACCCCCTGATGGGTGTAAGGAGTGACAGCCTCTGTGTGGTGGGAAGTGCTCTGTGGGCAAGGAAAGGGACTGGGTCTGGTAATGGGTTGCAATGTTCAGCAGAGCAGTCAGGAAAGGCCTCACTGAAAAGGCAGTACCTGAAGAAGAGAGGGAGAGAGCCTCAGGAGTGTTGGGGAAGTGTTCCTGCCATGAGGGCAGCATGTGCAAAGGCCCTGAGGTGGAGTCCAACAGCATGGAGGCCACTGTGGCTGGAGCTGAGAGAGCAGAAGGGAGAGGGTCGGAGGAGGAGGCCGGTGAAGAAGAGGAGGATTCTGAAGGGCCTTATGGGCCTTGATAAAAGATGGTGATGTGGCTCGGCCGTGTCCCGCCCCCAAATCTCACCTTGACTTGTAATAATCCCCGTGTGTCAAGGGTGGGGCCAGGTGGAGACAATTGAATCATGGGTCAGTTTCCCCCATACTGTTTTTGTTGTAGTGAATAAGTCTCATGAGAGCTGATGGTTTTATAAATGGGAGTTCCCTGGGCATAAGCTCTCTCTTACCTTCTGCCATGTAAGATGTGACTTGCTCCTCCTTGTCTTCTGCCATGATTGTGAGGCCTTCCCAGCCATGTGAAACTGTGAATCAATTAAACCTCTTTCCTTTACAAATTAGTCTCAGCTGGGCACGGTTGCTCACACCCGTAATCCCAGCACTTTGGGAAGCCGAGGAGGGCAGATCACTAGATCAAGAGATCAAGACCATCCTGGACAACATGGTGAAATCCTGTCTCTACTAAAAATACAAAAATTAGCTAGGCGTGGTGGCATGTGCCTGTAGTCCCAGCTACTTGGGAGGCTGAGGCAGGAGAATCACTTGAACCTGGGAGGCAGAGGTTGCAGTCAGCCGAGATCGCATCACTGCACTCCAGCCAGGTGAGAGAGTGAGACTCCATCTCAAAAAGAAAAAAAAAAATACCCAGTCTCGGGTATGTCTTTATTAGCAGTGTGAGAACAGGCTAATACAGACGGGAAGCCACTGGCAGGTTTTAAGTGGATAAATGACATGACCTCATTTACTGTTAAGAAGAGAAAGAATCCCAGGCTGGCATGGTGGCTCATACCTGTAATCCCAGGAATTTGGGAGGTGCAGGCACGAGGATCGCTTGGAGCCTGGAGTTCAAGACCCCATTTGGTGGGCTTTGCCTCACAGGGCAAGGGCAGACCAGGGGACCAGTAGAGAACTGTGGCAATAATTCAGGCAAGGGATAGTGGCCATGAGATTGAGAAGTGGGCGCATTTTGCATATGCAGCATTTTGGAGGTACAGCCAACACAATTTCCTGATAGTTTTCTTTTCTTTTTTTTTTTTTTTTTTTGAGACGGAGTTTCGCTCTTGTTACCCAGGCTGGAGTGCAATGGCGCGATCTCGGCTCACTGCAACCTCCGCCTCCTGGGTTCAGGCAATTCTCCTGCCTCAGCCTCCCGAGTAGCTGGGATTACAGGCACGTGCCACCATGCCCAGCTAATTTTTTGTATTCTTAGTAGAGACGGGGTTTCACCATGTTAACCAGGATGGTCTCGATCTCCTGATCTCGTGATCCACCCGCCTCGGCCTCCCAAAGTGCTGGGATTACAGGCTTGAGCCACCGCGCCCGGCCGATAGTTTTCTTTTTTAACAGAGTGTGGAAGAATAAAAACCGGACCAGGTGTCAGCAAGCCTAGCTCTGGCTCTGGCTCTGCCTCCTACTAGCCCTGAGACACAAATAAGCAAATCAGCCTCTTAGAGCCTGCTTTCCTTATTTGTAAAAAGGAGGTGAAAACATCTGCCCCTTTACCCAACAGGTAATTTGTGAGGCTCAAAGAAGAATCTGCAGGGGAATGCTCATTGAAAGCCACAGAGTGACATGAAAATAGGGATTATCCATTCACTCACAGCTGAGCTTCAATCAAATAAAGAAACCAGATAAGGCTGGGTGCAGTGGCTCACGCTTGTAATCCCAGCACTCTGGTAGGTCAAGAAAGGCAGATCACTTGAGATCAGGAGTTCAAGACCCTGTCTTCCCTAAAAATACAAAAATTAGCTGGATGTGGTGGTGGACACCGTAATCCCAGCTACTGAGGAGGCCGAGGCAGGAGAAGTGCTTGAACCCGGGAGGTGGAGATTGCAGTCAGCCGAGACTGTACCACTGCACTCCAGCCTGAGCAACAGAGAGAGACTCCATCTAAACAAAAAGAAAAAAGAAAAATCCAGATGCTTTGGTTCAGTGACAGTTGTATTTTTGCCCACCAGTGGAGTCTCTTACCTTGGGGAGTGGGTGCTGGGAATATTGGCCCCTTTCTTTCTGCCTGTCCTACAGGGTGCTGGTGTGCTGGGGTGGGGACTCCCCTCCTGCTTCCCCACAGTCCTGCCAGAGGCACCAGGAACGACTGTGCGCTCACAAGGGTGCCTGGGTGAGAGGCCATGGGATGCTATAATTCAGCCACGTGCCCTGCTTCAGGCCTCGTGCCCAGTGTGGGCTGCCTCTGCCCCAGGAAGGGTTTGGTTTTGTTTGATTTTGTTTTTTTCCCCTAAATTGCAGAAGACAGAGGCAGCCCCAGTAATTTGGGAAGAGGAGAGATGTAGGTGGGGAATGTTGTATGGAGCACATCTCTTTCCCTTGAGTGTTTCCCCTGGCCATAGTTTAACAGGGAAAAACATTCTCTAGAGAGATCTTTTCAACCTGGATGGATGTGAGTGGGAAATGCAAAGCTGGGGCCCCAGGACCATTCAATGCTAGAGAAGGCACTGAAATGGGCACTGAGGGCTCCTCCCCCAGCCCCTTTGGAAATAGCAGCACTTCAGGGAGAGGCGTTTTGGGCTGAGGTGTCACACTGGGTTCCGCCCAGAAGGGGGCTGAGGGGGGCAAGAGCTGGCTTCCACCTTGTCCTGAATGGCTGCCTTCTTCCTGAGTTGCCCAGCTCCTTCCTGACCCTTTGACATCTCATCTCCTGACCCCACAGGTCTCAGGTGGCACCTATGGTTTTACCTGTCCCCTGATTCTCCTTCGGTGGTGGCATGTAGTCTATGCCCACCCCCTGGCTTGGTCAGAGGTTGGCAGGTGGGTCTGGTAACCTGGTTCTGGCCGCAGACCACCGCTACTGGCCTCAGACTGCAATAAGGGGCTGTACATTTCCAAGGTCATCATCTCTTCTCCGCATTTCCCAAGCCAGGTGACAGCCAGCTTTGGTACAGTGGGTTCAACCCTGAGTTGGGTGTGGGACGAGCCCCTGTTTGTTGCCCTCCCACACCTGCGAAGCCTTCCACTTTACCTGCAGGGGAAGCATCCCTCCCCTGCTCCTAGCTCCTGAACTTTCTGGGGTGGTCGAATCCAGCTCAGCAACAGTTGGGCACATGAGTCACAGGCTTCGCTCTTATCCTTTGTCCCTGGCTGGGACAAGGGACAAATGTCCTAGCCAGAGTAGCGCAGTGAGATGAGACTCTGAAGGTTCGCTGGGTCTGAGGATTTCCCGGGCCTGGCAGCAGGAAGGATGCAGGCGTCTTGAGCTGCTGCAGCCTGACCATGAAACCAGTCTTCCACAGAAGTGGAGGCAAGGGCTGGGCAACACTGGCTCCGGTGACGCATATGAGTTGCTGGGTCTGGCTGAGCCGGAAGCACCAGATGTAGACTTTTTGGTTATGCGCCAGTAGAGCAAATTCCTTTTTCCCTCTTCTCTTTGCAGTTTACTTATCATTGTACACAGTGCAGTTGGGAGAGTGCCCCTGCCCATAATGGTGTGAATAGAGTGAGGGTTTACATGGGCCACTGTGACCTTCCCCTTGACAGGAAGCCCCAGGGCTCCCACAGCAAGACCATGAGCTGGCAGAGCTTTGCACAGCCTGCCTGGAAACTGGCACGGCTGTGTTCATCAGAAGAAATGGTTGCAGCCGGATGCGGTGGCTCACGCCTGTAATCCCAGCACTTTGGGAGGCTGAGGCAGGCTGATCACCTGAGGTCGGGAGTTTGAGATCAGCCTGGTCAACTTGGTAAAATTCCGTCTCTACTAAAAATACAAAAATTAGCTGGGCGTGGTGGCAGGTGCCTGTAGTCCCACCTGTTCAGGAAGCTGAGGCAGGAGAATTGCCTGAAGCTGGGAGGCGGAAGTTGCAGTGAGTCGAGATCACACCACTGCACTCCAGCTTGGGCTATGAGAACAAGACTCTGTCTCAGGAAAAAAACACAAAAAATTAGCTGGGTGTGGTGGCACTTGCCTGTAGTCCTAGCTACTTGGGAGGCTGAGGCAGGAGAATGGCTTCAACCTGGCAGGCAGAGGTTGTAGTGAGCTGAGATCGTGCCAATGCACTCCAGCCTGGGTAAGAGAGTGAGACTCCGTCTGAAAAATAAATAAATAAACAGTTGTTTATTCTCGTACGTATTTTATTTATCTCTTAATGTGGTACAATGTCATAGCACTAGGTAACTGGAAAGGGTGCCCTCTGGAATTCTGGAGAATCATGAGAAATGTGTCAGGAGCTTGCTCTGCCTTGGAGGGGCCTGGAGGTGTGAGGCACAGGGGCCGTCCCTGGATAAGCTGGATCATGAGCTGCTGTGGGGCATGGCCTGCACCATCCTGGCTTCCTGGCTTGGCTTCCTTTGTGCCCCCCATCAGCTCAACCTTCCTGTCTTTTCTACAGGATTCTAAAATCCTGCCCACACTCCAAGGCCCTTCTGGAATGCCACCTCCTCCTGTCAGGCAGGGCCTGGCTCTGCCACCTTCCCACTGTGTGACTGTGGGTATGTCACTTGACCCCTTTGAATCTGATTGTCCTCATCTGTAAAATGGGAATAACACTCTCTACCTCGAGACTAGGGGGTCCAGAGAGAAACAGGGTTTGGGTGGAGTAGATCAAATCAACGACTCACAGACTCCTGTGCTCTATCGTGTAACGTTCCCAGGGTTCCTCCTCCGCCCCAGGTGCTCCTAGGGGCCAGGAGGACAGGGCAGAGGCAGGTCTGGGTGAAGAGGGCGTGCCCGTGCACTGAGATATGCACCCCTAGAGTTGGCAGTCGGCACCTGCCTTTCCTTCTTCCACCCAACCCACTTTACAGTGCAGGCTCTGGGAGAGCGAGGAGGGGTTCTAACTCACCCTGCGAGCTCAACAGGTGAATGCCCAGCCTAGGAGGTGGCATACAGGATACAGGGGGCCCTGGGATTGACTTGAGGTATTGAAGAGTGGGCCTTTTTCTTTTTTTAAATAACAAATTGTGGCCAGGCACGGTGGCTCATGCCTGTAATCCTAGCACTTCGGGAGGCTGAGGGAGGCAGATCACTTGAGGTCAGGAGTTCAAGACCAGCCTGACCAACATGGCAAAACCCCATCTCTACTAAAAATACAAAAATTAGCCAGGTGTGGTGGCGCATGTCTGTAGTCCCAGCTACTTGGGAGGCTGAGGCAGAAGAATTGCTTGAACTCAGAAGGCGGAGGTTATAGTGAGCTGAGATGGTGCCACTGCACTTCAGCCTGGGAGATAGAGCAAGGCTCCATCTCAAAAAAAAAAACAAAAAAACAGGCCAGGCACGTGGCTCACGCCTGTAATCCTAGCACTTTGGGAGGTCAAGGCAGGTGGATCATGAGGTCAGGAGTTCAAGACCAGCCTTGCCAAGATGGTGAAAACCTATCTCTACTAAAAATTAGCTGGGCATGGTGGCGGGTGCCTATAGTCCCAGCTACTTGGGAGGCTGAGACAGAGAATTGCTTGAACCCGGGAGGTGGAGGTTTCAGTGAGCTGAGATCACGCCAGTGCACTCCAGCCTGGGCAACAGAGTGAGACTCTGTCTCAAAAAAAAAAAAAAAAAAAAAAGCCAACGAAAAACAAAAAATAAATTGAGTTAAGCTGAGATCCAAGCCAATAGGCTGAAAAGAACAAAGTTACACGGGGTTTTCCCCAGGCACAGCCCGTCAATCTCAGCTTTCCACCCTTTGCTGGGTCCTCCCCTCATTCAGCTTTGCAGGAAAGTCTTTATAGACTGAAGGTGGCAGTTGGGTCACTGAGTGAATAAGATATGGAATTTGCACTTGGGGTGCAGAAACAGTGGGCATGCAAGGCACGATGCCCCAGGCACCATGAGGACATCCAGACAGGGGAGTCTCAGCCTGTAATCCTAGCACTCACTTAGAGAGAGGCGCTGGAACCCAGCGGCCACCCCAAAGTTCAGACCCTGAGAGGAGGGCTAACCCTTGCCCGCCCCCGCCAAGCCTGACTCTTCTTTTCTCACCAGAGTCGACACAACACGAAAACCAATTGGACTGAGCGTCTTTCTCCTAAAATCTCAGCCACGGGCCAGGATGGAGGGTCCTGGGAAGGGAAGAGACATGAAGATTTCTGTGATTCTAAAACCCTGGGTCTGCCTGCAAACTTCTGTCTGATGCCAGCTGAGAGCTGTCCACACGCTAGCTAGCCCTGTCACCTGATAGCCCAGTGTTCCATCAGGGTGCCTGGGCGTGAGAGGATTTTGAGGCCGCAGAGCTATGAGAAGTCCCCAGGTTGAATTTACACTGTGGGGACAAACTTTTGAGAGACTTCCAGGACCCTTAACCAGGAAGCCTCACACAAATCCCTCAAAGTTAGCCTCGCCTGTTTGGTGCGTAGTTTGAGGTATAAACATTCCTTGTGTCTCAGTCAGATGAAGGGAAGAAAGAATTTCATCCAAGGCAAAAGTAACAAACGTCTAGAGGCCAGCGATCCCAGAGACATGTGTGGAAGAAGGCTGAGCATTTCCATCAAACCCTGTGGGTCTCCAAAGACCTTATCCTGAAGATATGTGTTTGGCCAATAAAACGCTGAATAAAAATTCATCATGTTTCCAGAGCCAAGTTGAATTCTGCTGGGCTGGGGTGAGGTAGAGACAGAGTCAGACCTTATAAAGATGTTCTGAACAGCGGCTGTTCTGGGACCACAGCCCGGTGACAGCGAATGCATTCCCAATCCTTGGATGAGAGGAAACAGAGACAGACTGACCGTAACCGGTCACTGTGGTGTGTGCTCAGTTCTGGACCAGCACCTAATTTGGGGAGGGAGAGGGTTCAAGGCCCCAGGGAGACGGTGAGTCCTGGGAGAGAAGGGAATCTGGCCAAGCTGAAGGCAGAGCAGTGGAGTGGGTTAGGAGGCGCCCTGGGGGAGGGAAGAACAAAGAGAGAGGGAAGAGAGAGGAAAGGAGGTTTCTCCCTTGTGTAAATACAAGTATACATCCTTCTAGGTCTGTCCTGGCCCTTCCCTAGGGAGTGCCTTTCCCTCCCCTCTACCTGCCAGGTCGCATAGATAAGGACGTCCTCCCCTGCAGGCCCCTGGCCTCCGTCACAGCACGCCCACTCTGCGCCTGCTGCAACCTCCTCTGACTCTCCCACTAGACAGTGCCTGGCGGACATGCTCCTGAATGCATGAAGATCGCTCAGCCATGGCTCCTCAAGATGACAAAACCTCTGCTCCTGCGTCCTCATGCGGATCTGTGCCAGCGTTTAGGCTGAAAGCTCTCCCTGCAATCGCTCAGTCACCGCTCCTGCAGCCTTTTCTTTCTGGCAACAACTTTTGGGATCATTAAAAGTGTCTTTGAAATGCAACCTTTTAATTATAGGAGGAATACCGCCCCTGGGAAGGGCCTTTTCCCAAATGCTCTGGGAATTCTTTAGCTGGATACACTCCAGGGGAACACATCCCAAAACCGGCCTGTGGCTGTGATCAGACCCTGGCATCCTGTCACAACAGGAGCTTGGGAAGGGGGAGCTCAGGGAAGGAAGGGGTTTCCTCTTGGGAAGAGCAGGGGCCCTGGAGGAAGAAACTCACCCACTCCCCATTGGGCCTGACTTAGGATATGCTCACTGCTTGCCAGCAGGCAGTTTTCCCCAGGAAGTTCCTTGGCCTTCACCCAAAGTTAGGAGCACCTTCTCCTCCTCCCGTAACAGAATGTGCTCTCACCGTGTGCACGATGGCATTGTCTTCCCAGAGATTTAGGGCCTGCAGGGGCAGCAACCACCTTCCCACGTGTCTCAGGGTGACTGCACACAGCTCCTCTCTCTGTTTTCAGAAGCCAAAAAGAGCCAGGCAGGCCAAAGTGGGGGCAGGGTAGGGGCTTCTAGGAAACACCTGGGCGGCTGGGCAGAGATGAGATGTGACCCTGATTAGCCTAGGAGCTCCCTGTGGCTTCTGATGGCCAGCCTGTGATAAACCCCTGAGAACTCCACCTCCTGTGATTTTCCTGGGGTACTGATTTCTCCTGTTCTGGGAGGGTAGGTGTTTATTTTTAATATCCAAGAATGCTAATTGAGATCAAAGGGACTCTGAAGTTCACCCTGGGGGTGCTGCAGTCTGAAAGGTGTTTTGCAAAGACACAATCTTTCCTGGTGCTAGGCTGCAGGAAGCTTCTCACAGGAAATAGTCCACACTGTCATCTACCTCGGGCAAGTGTGCTGCTGGGAAACTCAGTTAACAATGTCTAATCTTTAAGAGCCATGAGAAACTCCAGAGGACCTGGCTGGAGACATTACTCAGACATTTTCTCAAATCAGTGTGGCAGAGCCACTCCTCATCTTGCTCTTCCAGTCTTAGTTACCTGCTGAGCTAAGTGTGGCAGGTGGCAGGTGGCAGGTACAGGGCTCTGGGAGCTTGGAGAGCTGTAGAAGCAGGCACTTTAGGCTTCAGGTTTCTCTCCCACTTGATGGCCCCGGACGCCTTGAGTGCAGTGAAGTTCTCCCTGCCTGGGCCCCCAGGATGCCTTCGATGTAATTGTCTTGAAGTAATTGTGTCTTCTCGTGGCTACATCAGAATGTTCTGCTTCACCAAGTATTTCTATCCTCAATCGCCATGTCCCTACTAAAACTGTGGTCTCTTCTGAAGCAATTTTCTGGTAAGAACATTTTCCTGGCTAGCCTGTAAGCATTACTGTCTAGCTTTTGTGTTAGCACTGATTCAGATGGCCACTACCCACTCTGTGCAGCAGACTTTCAAGACCAAGCAGACTAACAGGCAGGTAGGAGGGCAAAGCTCTCTACCTGCTGGAATGCCCTGAGGCCCAGAGAAAGGCATCAGTGTCTCTCCCGTCTCTCCTGCTTTCAACCACCAACTCACTCAGGTTGCACCTCACTCAAGTTAAAACACACAGAGGGGCTGTTCCTAGAGAAAGTAACTTGGCCAGGCGTGGTGGCTGACACCTGTAATCCCAACACTTTGGGAGGCTGAGGTGGGTGGATTACCTGAGGTCAGGAGTTCGAGACCAGCCTGACCAACATGGTGAAACCCTATCTCTACTAAGAATACAAAAATTAGCCAGGTGTGGTGGTGCGTGCCTGTATTCCCAGCTACTTGGAGCCTAAGACTGACTGCCAGAGAGAGACTCTGTCTCAAAAAAAAAAGACTTGATCAAATGCTAGCATTGTTTCTGACAGCCTGTAGTCCTGGCTACTCTGGAGGCTGAGGCAGGAAAATCGCTTGAACCTGGGAGGCGGAGGTTGCAGTGAGCAGAGATCGTGCCACTCGCACTCCAGCCTGGCGACAGAGCGAGACTCCACCTCAAAAAAAAAAAAAAGTATAATGCTACATCTGCAGGAAAATAACTCAGGTGGAGGATGGTGTTTTTCCAATTTGGCGAGCCCATGATTGAAAGACGTGGGGGAATCCTAACTAGAACTGAGTAATAGAAAGCACATGGACTTTGGAGTCGGAAACACCTGCCTTTGAATCCTGGCTTCTGTGCCTGCACTTGAGATCTTAGGCAAGGTACTTATATTTTATTTTCAGATTGTTTTCTTATCTGTAAAATGGGAAAACTAATAATATCTGCCTTTCACAGGGCTATTGTGGGGCTTAAATTTAATAATAAGCAATCAATAAATCATTCTGATTCACTGCTTTAACCATTCATTCATTCGGCAAATATGTATCAAACTCTTCTAGTGAAATAAATTTAAAATAAATTCCAGGAATGACTGGGATTTTTATGTTTATCAAGTGGCATTCAGGTTAATGAGGGAGAAGGAAGAAATGAAGTACACTGTTTTTGAGGAATTATTTAAAAGGCTTTTCCAAGAGGATCCACGTGGCTGTAGGACATTTAGATGCCTGGAAAGGCCAGTAAGCCAGCTTGGTGTGTTGCTCAGAACACGGCCTCCCACAGCAGGAGACCATTTCCCAGTTCTCGGAATTAATACTTTGGCTGGAAAATGACACCCTGCGCCTGATCCCACGGGCAATGGACCGAGTATTTTATAGCTAGATGAGTTCTTTGACATCCCTAGATTGGAAAAATATCTTTCCTAGAGTTTGGAAATAGCTCAGAACCAAAACTACCATTTCCCCTAAATCTATCTGTAGTGCTTGACCATGTGTTATTGTAAAATATAAGGGACCGGTTGGCAGGAAGCCTCTTGGACTACTTGAACATGCTCTTTGCTCTTCCATGTACACACCCTGGCCTCCTCTCTTCCCACCTTTTAAATACAGTTTGCACTAAGAATTCACCGAATTCACACCAGGGCCCTTAAGACCTCAGCCACAGGTCGGTATCAACTGATGATGGGTCTGAGGCTATGGGAAGAAAGTGCCCACCTCAGATAGCGAGGGATGGGGATGGGTGCATCCAGGTTCAGGAATTGGACTTATGGCTCCTGAGGGTCCCATTGCCACCCATGCCCATGTTGAAATCAACTTGTTTTGTCAGGCCATGGGCTCAGGCATGTTTCATGACAATTTCACTTCCCTGTTGGTCATTTTTGAATGTTTGCAAACCTTAAAAACCCTGAATACCATGAATTAATATGACATCCCTGAGCTCCCTCTACTGGCTCTGCCTCAGCTGGCTACCATAGGGAGTATTTCTGTTTATATTTCTTTCAACAAAAGACTAATTTATAATCCACAAGCAGAGATGATAAGGCAAAGACTTAAAGAACAAAGGATTCTTTTTTTAAGCAGCTGGAAGTTGGTGGATACTCCCAATCAGACTTTATACTTCCAAGGGGGAAGTCTGCATTGCCTGTCCTGCTCTTGGTCTGGGCAGATGGTGCACAGCTCAGGAGCCCTTCTAGAATATCATCACTGTGTGCAGATAAAACCGAAAGCAAAGAGGCTGGAATGTTTTCTGTTTGTTCTGCACTGGGCCATTTTTTTCTTTTCAAGTTTTTAAACAGAAAGAACAACAACAAAAAACTGATTTTCATGGGAATCACTCCAGACACAACAGGGTCGGGAGGCACCACCTTCATCCTGAGGCGCCTCTGGAGAAGGCGGCATGCCTTCCACCACGATGCTCTCCGGAACACCCACACAAGTGCTCTGCCAGGATGCCAGAGCCCTGTGAGGGCTTCCCGGTGCAGGTAAGGCCTGGTGCAGCCAGAAGAAGGACTTATCCTGGCTAACAAAGACCTGTGTGGCAGGTCCCCCTTTAAAACTAGTGCCACATGTCTGTGTGACCTACCTGCTGGCCTCTCACTGCTAACTGAAGACAGGCACTATTTCCCCACCTTAGTGGTCTTTTTGTCCTTGTCGCGATGTGCTGGATGCATAAAACAAACACATGGGGGGACAAAAATAAAAGGCAAGAAAGAAGGAGAAGAATGGAGACAGAAAAGATGCCACCCTGGAGAGGTGACCTGGCTGCTATGGTAACGTGGACATGCTCAGCATGTGTTAGCACTGTCAGGTTTCAGGGTCTGCCCGCCAGCCTCTCCTGAGGGGGAGGTGACAGAGAGCTGGCTGAGCGCAGGGCTCCCCTGGGAAGCTGGGTTCTCAGCCAGGCCACCCGACAGATCTGTTTAGGGGCGGGGACTTGTATATCCTGGAGTGACTATTTAGAAAGGATATAACGGAGAGGAGAGAAAAATAAGGAAATGTGAGGAGTTAGGTCAATGCTTGCCCCTGCGCCTGGTAACGCTGTGGCTTGCTGCAGGCCAGCCAGGATCTGGGAATACAGAGACCACAATAGTGCCTTATCTACACTGGTTACGACTCCACTGGGTGCCAGCATTTTGTATGCCATCTCTCTATTAATCCTTCCAATGCCTCTGTGAGGTAGGCCCATTTATCCCCATTCTGCAGGTGAAGAAACTGAAAGAATGGTTGAATGACCTGCTCCAATTGACACAGGGAGTGTGTGGCTGAGCTAGGAAGAGAGACCAAGGGCATGTAACTCAGAGCCATAGTGCGTAATGTATGAAGGACTAAGAGAGACCAGCCAGGAGCAGCCAGAATCCCATTTGGAGCCCAGAGAGTTGTCTTTGGTGTGGAAAGTGTCTACTCTACCCCTAATTATATACCCAGTGATGGTGGTGGCTTACCATGGCTGTTGGCTCATAAACTGTAAGCACTATGAGAGCAGGTCTTGTCATATGTGACCTTCATGTTCCCCTTGGTGCCATGGGCTATGCCCATGGTGTGCTAAATACACGTGATCAGCCTATTGCTGTTTGGCCAGCTATCTTTTTTTTTTTTTTTGAGACAGAGTTTTACTCTTGTTGCCCAGGCTGGAGTGCAGTGATGTGATCTCGGCTCACTGCCACCTCCACCTCCCAGGTTCAGGCAATTCTTCTGCCTCAGCCTCCCAAGTAACTGGGATTACAGGCAGGTGCCACCATACCAGGCTAATTTTGTATTTTTAGTAGAGACAGGGTTTTACTATATTGGCCAGGCTGGTCTCGAACTCCTGACCTCAGGTGATCCACCTGCCTTGGCCTCCTAAAGTGCTGGGATTACAGGCATGAGCCACTGTGCCTAGCCAGCCAGCTGTTCTTTTAGGACACTTTTTGTACTTTTTCTAATAACAGAAGTCCCATTCCAGGGCTGACTTTATAAAAACCTAGTTCCAAACTCTCTTAGTTCTTTCAGTAAAACATTTGCATTTTTTTTTTTTTTTTTTTTTCCTGAGACAGGGTCTTGCTCTGTCACCCATGCTGGAGTGCAGTGGTGTGATCTCAGCTCACTGTAGCCTCAAACTCCCCAGCTCAAGCAATCCTTCCACCTCAGCCTCCCAAGTAGCTAAGACTACAGGCGTGAGCCACCACACCCAGCCAGAAAAGCTTTTTCTTTGTTTGTTGATTTTGTTGGTGGCTCTGTTGCCCAGGTTGGAGTGCAGTGGTGCAATCTCAGCTCACTGCAACCTCCGCCTCCCAGGTTCAAGTGATTCTCCTGCCTCAGCCTCCCAAGTAGCTGGGACTACAGGTGCATGCCACCATGCCCAGTTAATTTTTGTATTTTTAGTAGAGACGGGGTTTCACCATGTTGGCCAGGCTGGTCTCAAACTCCTGACCTCAGGTGATCTGCCCACCTTGGCCTCCCAAAGTACTGGAATTACAGGCGTGAGCCACTGTGCCTGGCCCAGAAAAGTTTTTTCTTAATAGCGTCCCTGGGAACCTCAGCTCTACCACCAAAGAAACACAGTAACTAATACAATAACTCCAACAGATAACAAATCAACATTGTTGTGCATGAATGTAGAACTGATCCATATTTAATGTCAAAGGCCTGGAGTGTGTGAAAGTGGCTGGTATGTGTTCCCGAAGCACTTGTTCGTGTTGCAGATGGGGCAATTCTGAGTGGGTGAGCAGGGCTGGTGAGCTTGGCTCAGGGAGCCGCTTCACTATTGTTTGGGCTTTGCTTTTGACTTCACATCCTGAAGTAAATGGTTGTTGCAGACCGGCCACGTGAGCAGGAAGTGGGCGAGGCTTGCTGCACTGCCTGGTGGTTCATGAAAGAAGAAACAGAGGAGTCATGACCTCTGTGGTTTGGTTTATGTTGTAATATGAAAACCAGGAAGCTTATCTTGCAGGAGGCTGATATGTAAAAGTTCAGAATGGAATGGAGCCCTCCTGTTGGCACCCTAGGAGGGGCGTCACCCTTTGCCACAGGAAGCACCCAGGTCCTGGCAGCTAGTTAAATTATAACAATTTGGAAATATTTCCCAAAATGTAATCATGGCATCAAAATGAGACAATCAGAAGAGTGTTTGCAAGGATACAATTTGATCAAAAGCAGAGCTAGACCCTTTTTTTTGAGACAGAGTTTCTATCTTGTTGTCCAGGCTGGAAAGCAATAGCACAATCTCTGCTCAAGGCAACCTCCCCCTCCCAAGTTCAAAAGATTTTCTGCCTCAGCCTCCTGAATAGCTGGGACTGCAGGTGCATGCCACTGTGCCCAACTAATTTTTGTATTTTTAGTAGAGACAGGGTTTTGCCATGTTGGCCAGGCTGGTCTTGAACTCCTGACCTCAAGTGATCTGCCTGCCTTGGCTTCCCAAAGTGCTAGGATTACAAGCGTGAGCCACCACCCCCAGGCTGATCAAGTCTTTATAGACTGAGGGTAGCACTTAGTTGAGAAGAGGGCTAAGAGGAGCCTGGCCAGAGTTTGGTCAAAGAGAGAATTTTTGTCAGTAGTTTTTATTATTGGGTTGAGAAGGTATTAATGAGCAAAGTATTTTCAAAGTAACTGACAGGAATTTATGTTGTCCTTTTGAATGTAATAAAGAAGACTAATTATGAATGGAACTCCCTAATCTGACGTTATGATTTGAAAACATTAAGAAGGGAGTGCTATCCTGTTAAATTCATGGGCAGTGCTGCAGAATTTTTCCATAAGCTCATGCATTATCCAGTGGCATAAGGACAGCCAAAGTGTGTTTAAGGATATGCCACTTCTTTTTAAAAATGAACACAAGGGGATATGAGTAGCCTCCCTTGGCCGGGGGAGGAGCCCTTTTCTAGCAGGACTAGCAAAGGAGATGTGAGAACTGAGCATCATTATTCTGGTCGGGATGGGAGACCTGGCCTTGATTTACGGAGCAGTAGGCGTTCTCTATAGGACCAGGAAGATGAACACGCAGAACATCAGAAAAAATCAAACAAAAAAAAAAATAAGTAGAACTTTTTTTAAAAGGGGAGAAACTATATATTTGCAGAAATGACATTTTTGAATAACAGAATAACACTCACCAGGTAATCTATAATGAACAGCACTATACTGGCTCACAGTTCTGGAGGCTGGGAAGTTCAGGATCTAGGTGCCTATATCTGGTGAGGGCCTTTTTGCTGTGTCACTCCAAGGGCAGAAGGTAGAAGGGCCAAGAGATAAAAGGGGGCCGAATTGCCCTTTTATAATGGCAGTAATCGCACCCATCAGGGTGGAGCCCTCATGGCCCAATCGCCTCTTAAAGGTCCCACCTCTCAACACTGTTACAATGCCAACTAAATTTCAAATGAATTTTGGCAAAGACAGGCATTCAAACCGTAAGACTAAATATATAAAAACCTTACCAGTGTAGTCAAATAAGATTAAAGTAGATCTAAAAATGACATTGTGTTTGGCAATATGACTTACCCTGGAGATTGACTGGGAACTGCCATTTCAGAGTAACATGTCTTGCTTTGCTATAGCAGTGAAATTTCTGGGATCCTAGCCTCTTGTGTCGAAAGTAAGCAAGCAAAATATCTTCTGCAACTTAGTATGAATATGTAGTTTTTTTCTGTTGAAAAACTCATGCTAATTAATACTTAGAGTTGTTGAGTAACTATCAAGCCAACTCCATTGCAACTTTCAAATAAATCTACATTGCAATTAGATGTCATCTGTCTAAAAGGATATAATACTGATATATATTTTTAGTCATTTATGTAGGCGTGTGTTATGACTAAAATGATTCAATACACTAACTACTGTGCTCCAAATAGGTTTTCTGTTGTACCATCAATTAGGATGCTCTTGCTCAAGTAAAATGAAAAAATTTAAAACAGTTATGCAAATTTGTTTTTAAATATTCCTCTCAAATATTTTATATTTTATCTCCTTCAAATGTGTTTTAAACAGATTTAATCACATTGGGTACTGTATTAAGTGTGCTACAAAAATTACAGTGATCCTGCCCTTGATATAACAGCTACAAGCAAATATTCTTTTTTTGGGGGGGTGGAGTCTCACTTTGTTGCCCAGCCTGGAGTGCAGTGGTTCGATCTCAGCTCACTGCAACCTCCGCCTCCCTAGTTCAAGCAATTCTCTGTCTCAGTGTCACAAGTAGCTGGGATTACAGGTGCCCACCACCATGCCTGGCTAATTTTTTGTATTTTTAGTAGAGACAGGTTTTCACCATGTTGGCCAGGCTGGTCTTGAACTCCTGACCTCGTGATCCACCAACCTCGGCCTCCCAAAGTACTGGGATTACAGGCATGAGCCAATGTGCCTGGCCTACAAGCAAATATTCTAAGACAGTCCTTGGAAAGGCAGACATACAGACAGTTCTACAGAATCCAGAATAGGTATCAGAATTAAAATAGACCAGCCATGGAAGAAAGAATCAAAGGGTGAGAGACAAAGGCAAGTTCACAGGCATGGTGTGATTAGGGAGAGCAGGGACTGGTGTTCTTTGCCCCAGAAATGTAGACAAATTGTCCTCGAGCTGTATTTCTCATTTGTCTGGGACGTCTCCAGCTGACAATGACAGTGGGATCATGTAATATGAATTGTGTGTGGCCACCAGAAGTCAATGGCTAAGGGAACTAAGAGGCTGCTTGGTGACCCTAATGGGTTTGGAGGGTGGAAATAACATATGCTTTGGAATCCATAGACCTGGGTTAGAATTTCTGCTCCAGCCCCTATTTGGTGGGCGTGCCCTAGTGCAAGTTTGCTGACCTCTCAGAGTCTCAGTTTCCTTATCCTGAAAGAGGGGGTGATGCCTATTTCGTTGAGTTGATTTGAGCCGCAAATAAGGTAAGGACTGGTAAGTGACACACAACAGGGCCTCATTAGAAATGAATCCCCTTCCCTATCCTTCTCCTTCTCCACCGCTCGGATGCCAACTGCGGCTGCTACACACTTTTCCTAAAGGTTAGGGTGTAGTTTTGTTGATAGAGTGGGAGCAATTGCTAAATAAACATTAACATTAATGGGCTGAGACTTATCTCGTCCAGAAGGGAAGCAACATGGTAATTATATATTACCTAGATGGTACTTTCTGTTCCATAATTGAGCCCCCATCTGCCTCTGAGTAGACTTTGGGTGGGAGGTGGGGAAGAAAGCTGCCCCCCGGGTCGGGCAGTTTTAGCAACCATGTCCAAACAAGCCATGCACCTGTGTTCCCTGTAGGTTTTTTTTTTTAAAAAAAAAAACATTTAGTTACATATTCTGAACTAAGAGAGATGGTGGCAACCCAGGTGGAGAGAAGGGTATTCAAGCACAGCAGAGTCCCCACCATGGGGCTGTGAGCCTGCAGCAGACAGCAAGAGAGACCCTGAAGGCAGGCTTCTGCACCGCTCTAGCCGGTGGGAACAGTCAGTGCCAGCAGAGTCTTTATCGCTTCTTGCCTTAGTTGGGCCTTTCGGCAGCTCGGTAACTAGAACAAGAGAGTTTACTACCTCCTGACCTTTACGAGAAAACATACGACACAGTTTCATAATTAACACATTCATTTATGTAATGAGGAGAGATACAAGGAGAAATTAAATATACTTTCTGCCTTCCAGGAGTGTGGATGCCATGAACATGGGAATGCAGTGGCAGATGTATGTGGGGACTGCCCTAGAACTTTTGCTGGGGATGAGCAAGAACAGGTCACTCTCAAAAGAAGGGGGAAGCATTCCAAGCAACAAGAGAAGGAAAAAGCTTGTCTGAGGACCCATGAGGAATTTAGTAGAACTGAGGGTGGAGGGGGTGGGAAAGAGAAGGCAGGCATAGGAAAGAAAAAAGGGTGCTGAGCTTGCCAGAAATCTTTTAGGACAAGTTTTTGAAGGCCTTGTCTGTGTCACGTTACTAAGTTTGAATTTTTTTTTTTCCTGCGGATACATATTTCAGGACTCCCCACACATTTTAGGCTATTTTTAAAAAAACAGTTATTAATTAGCAAACATTAAAATAACTGTGAATAATAATCACTTTCTGAACAATCCAAGGACCTTTAAGTTTTAAGATTAATCTAGCAGATTAGATTTTTTCAGTTAGACTAGCATGGATGAAAAAACCGAAGATACATCTTTTATTTTATATGTGCACTATAGGATGATTCAAAGGATTTAGGTGATTAGAGAAAAAACAACAAATGCATTAAAAATTATTGATACATCTATTGAAAATACCCATCTGTTTATAACTGACTAAAACTGGTGACTTAATGAATTTGAAATAAAACGATTATACTAAGCATTATGATTGCTTGATATACCTTCTAAAAACATGTATATTGCATTTAATTCTCACAATTACCTAGTGTACTTTGTGCAGAATGGGCACACTTTTTTTTTTTTTTTTGAGAGAATTTTACTCTTGTAATCCAGGCTGGAGTGCAGTGGTGGGATCTGAGTTCACTGCAATCTCTGCCTCCCAGGTTCAAGCAATTCTCTTGCCTCAGTCTCCAGAGTAGCTGGGATTACAGGCTCATGCCACCATGCCTGGCTAATTTTTGTATTTTTAGCAGAGACGGGTTTCACCACGTTAGTCAGTCTGGCCAAACTTCTGACCTAAAGTGATCTGCCCACCTTGGCCTCCCAAAGTGCTGGGATTACAGGCATGAGCCACCATGCCTGGCCAAAATGGGTACTTTTTAATCCCCGTTTTACAGTTGAGGAAATCAGGACCTAGTGAACTTGCTAGATAAGGGCTGAGTGCCAGCACTGGAGCTTCAGATGCTGCATTCCTGGCCCAGTGTCATTTTCACAGTCATTCAGTACCCTTTAGTTAAAGCAGGAAGATCTTTTGCTACATTGTATGATATTAACATTCTCACAGTTTTTTCCTATTATGAGCTGTTACTCCAGCCCAGCCAGGCTGATCTGGTCACTAATTTCTCCTTGTACTGAGTGATGGAACAATTTTAGAATTATCTCTCTTATTCTCTCCACCTAATCAATCAGTCGATCACCAAATCAATCAATTAATTCAACAAATAGTCACCTATTATGTGCCAAGAATTATCAACAAAAGTAACACAGACCTGCTCTCATTAGAATTACAATCTAGTAAATTCTGGTACTTAATCCTATTCCTCTTTCCAGCCTGGCAATAAATAATGTAAAAAGTAAATTTCCTTAGAAGTTTTCAGAATACATTAATTCTACAGCCAGTAAAGGAATAGTTTTCCAAAACAAGAAAGGGCACTTTGCTAGAGTAGTTCATTTCTCAATGCTCTGGCCAGAGTGGAGCGGGGGCTGCATGGTAACAGCACCCCCATCCCTGACAGCCCCCTCTCCCTACCTCCCTAACTCTTGGCCATTCTCTTCAGCCTGGCCAGCAGATCTGGACTCTCAATCTAAGGGTCACATATCATCAGTCCTTTGGGAAGACACTGGGGTGCTGCACAAGCTTCAGGGCAGCTTTCTAGTGTTTCTCTCTATAAATCAAGTGAGTGGTTTAAAGTCTCAGATAGGAATTGTGAAGGAAATCATTAAGGTCACCATGACCTATCTTTTTGCCAGAGGTTCTCCAGCTGGAGCCTGCTTCTATCGGAATCCTTTGGATAGCTTGGTAGAGCTCACATGGCTGAGCTCACCCCAAGCTTCAGGTTCAGCAGGTCTGGAGATGGCCTGAGAAGCTGTATTCCCCTCCCCTCCCCTCCCTTCACTCTCCCCCTCCCCCTCTTCCCCTCTCCTCCCTTCACCCTCCTCCTCTGCCTCTCCTCCTTCCCTCCCTTCCATCTCTCCCTCCCCCCTCTTCCCCTCCCTGCCCCCCTTTTACCCTCCCCTCTATCCCCTCCCCCTCCCTTCCCTCTCCCTCTCTCCCTTCCCTCTCCCCCTCTCCCTTCCCTCTCCCCGTCTCCCTCTCTTCCCCTCCCCTCCCTCCTCCCCCTCTCTTCCCCTCTTCCCCTCCCCGACCTTCCTTCTCCTTCTCCCTCCCCCCTCTCCCCCTCCCCCTCTTTACCCCTCCTCTCCCCTTCTACCTCCCTCCTCTTCCCCTTCCCTCTACCCCTACCCCTCTCTTCCCCTCCTCTCCCCTCCCTTCCTTCTCCCCCTCTCCTCTTCTCCCCCATTCCCTTCCTTCCCTCTCGCTCTCCCCTACCCCCACCTTTCTCTTTCCCCCTCCCCCCTCTCCCTCCCCTCCCCTCCCGTCCCTCCCCTCTGCTTCCCTTCCTTCCCCTTCCCTTCTCTTTCTTGATGGAGTCTTACTCTATCACCTAGGCTGGAGTGCAGTGGCACAGTCTCAGCTTACTACAACCTCTGCCTCCTGGGTTTAAGTGATTTTTCTGCTTCAGCCTCCTGAGTAGCTGGGATTACAGGTGTGCATTATCATGCCTGGCTAATTTTTGTATTTTTATTAGAGAATGGGTTTTGTCATATTGGCCAGGCTGGTCTCAAACTCCTGACCTCAGGTGATCTGCCCTCCTCAGCCTCCCAAAGTGTTGGGATTATAGACCTAAGCCACTGAACCCAGCCAGAAGCTGCATTTCTAATAAGCTCTCAGGGAAAGCTCCACTGCTGAGCAGGGACCACACTTTGAAAACCCCTGCACTTTGGGAATCGGTTTGGGAGGCAATGCATCGTAGCTGGGTGTAAACTCTGGAACCAGACTGCCTTGGGTAAGTCTGGGGAAGCATTAACCTTCCCATACCTCCTTGATTTCTTCAACTATAAGACCACCTACCTGGGACAGCTTTTGTGAGGGTAAATCAGTTAGAATGCGGAGTACTTTGGGCAGCAGCTGGGAGAGGTAAAAACTGAATAAATAAAGGTATTTATTAATAAATAAATATGGCTGGGTGAGGTGGCTCAAGCCTGTAATCCCAGCACTTTGGGAGGCTGAGGCGGGTGGATCACGAGGTCAAGAGATCGAGACCATCCTGGTCAACATGGTGAAACCTTGTCTCTACTAAAAATACAAAATTTAGCTGGGCATGGTGGTGCACGTCTGTAGTCCCAGCTACTCGGGAGGCTGAGGTAGGAGAATTGCTTGAACCCAGGAGGCGGAGGTTATGGTGAGCCGAGATCGCGCCATTGCACTCCGGCCTGGGTAATAAGAGTGAAACTCCATCTCAAAAAATAAATAAACAAACAAATAAATAAATATTTAATATTGAAAAATGCTTAAATAGGCTGGGTGTGGTGGCTCATGCCTGTAATCCCAGCACTTTGGGAAGCTGAAGTGGGAGATCACTTGAGGTCAGAGTTGGAAACCAGCCTGGCCAACATGGCCAAACCCCATCTCCACTAAAAATACAAAAATTAGCCAGGTGTGGTGGTGTGTGCCTGTAATCCCAGCTGCTCAGGAGGCTGAGGTGAGAGGATTGCTTGAATCCAGGAGGCAGAGGCTGCAGTGAGCCAAGATCTCGCCATTGCACTCCAGCCTGAGCAACAGAGTGAGACACCATCTCCAAAAAAATAAAAAAAAGAGGAGAAGTCAGCGCTGCAAATATGCATATAGTATGTAGAGGTTAGAAATGAAAATTTTAAAATCGCTGTTGAGATGGACATAAGTAACGCACCATGTTAAGTGGGATCTCCATTTCTGTGTGAATAGAAACCATATCAAACATCATCAGTAGAAATGTGTTTTTATCAGCTTTTGAGGTACCTCTACTTTATGAATAAAGGTTTTCTGTAGTTTGCAGCATACAGAAGTTTGTTCCTTATGTAGCAGTACCAAAGGAATCCAGCTGGATCTCATGCCATGTGAAATTTTACCTAGACCTGGTTCCTAAGAGAGATGTTTCAATCCTGAGAGCCAAGATCCTCTGGGGACCACAGCCAAATAATTGCCACATTGGAATGCATTCCACTGGGGGTTCCTGTATTTCATATGTAAAGGCTTTGTGGCCCCTTGTGTGTTTTTGGTTGGCTTTAGTGGCAGTACTGAAGGGCTTTGCTTTGCTTTTGTCATGTAAATGGGGAAAGGGACTTCGACACTCAAAGTTTCATTAACAGCAATGATGCCAGGATGTGGACCTTTAAGTGACGTTTACTTTATAGATTCTGAAAACCCACAACTTGCTAACTGTGATTGACAAGCATCTTTCTGAGAACCAAGAACTTTCTGAAAATTCCTCACTTCCAAGTTTACATAGCCTTTAGTGTCTTAAAAAAGAAGAGAAAACACCAACAGTTCCTTTATTGAGAAAGCAGCCTACATATAGATCTATTTTTCATCATATGTTTGAGTCCACGAAGTAGAAATGAACAAAAATTATTGCTTAGTTTCCCTGGTGTTGAATCCGTTTTTTTTCTTTAGTAATTTATTAGGTAAGATGTTAACTAAACTGACTCTAGTTAATTTACCAAGTTTTGACTTCATTTTGTTATGATGAGACTTTATAAATCTGATCTTTAAAAGAAGGTTTTAAAAAATTTTTTATTTTTTATTTTTTTTTGAGACAGAGTCTCATTCTGTCACCAGGCTGGAGTGCAGTGGTGTGATCTTGGCTCACTGCAACCTCTGGCTCCCTGGTTCAAGCGATTCTCCTGCCTTAGCCTCCCAAGAAGGTGGGACTATAGGCGTGCCCCACCATGCCCAGGTAATTTTTGTATTTTAGTAGAGATGGGGTTTCATTATGTTGGCCAGGATGGTCTAGATCTCTTGACCTTGTGATTTGCCGGCCTCCCAAAGGGCTGGGATTACAGGCGTGAGCCACCTTGCCCGGTCGGTTTTTCTTTAATTTTTGAAAATTTAATTAATTAATTAATTTTTTTTGAGATAGAGTTTTGCTCTTCTTGCCCAGGCTGGACTGCAGTGGTGTGATCTCAGCTCATTGCAACCTTCACCTCCCGGGTTCAAACGATTCTCTTGCCTCAGCATCCTGAGTAGCTGGGACTGCAAGTGCTTGCCACCACACCAGGCTAATTTTTGTATTTTTAGTAGAGATGGGGTTTCACAATGTTGGCCAGGCTGGTCTTGAACTCCAGGCTGGTCTTGAACTCAGGTGATCCACCTGCCTTGGCCTCCCAAAGTGTTGGGATTACAGGTATGAGCCACCGAGACCGGTCAGATATCTTTTTGTTTTTGTTTTTTTTTAAATGAATCTTCTTTTATTTCACAAGTGGAAATCATCCAGTAAATGTGTACCTCAAGGGAAATCTAATGAAATCTTGATTCTGAGTAGAACATATGAGAAAAGAATAGTGTAGCACTGCTTGGCTATTTGGGATAGGATGTGTCTTAGATCCCCATAAGCGCTTTCATTTCTGTGTCCATTACTGCAAAACTCTATGAAGTAGGACTAATATTATCTTACGTTAAGGTTTAAGAAAACTGAGGCTTTGGGGCTTGTCAAAAATCAGAGATTTTCTGACTTTGCAGTGCAATGTGCATTTCTGTTGCACAGATCTCCACCAAGGCAAATTCGAAGACAAGGACAACAATCTGATGCCAGAACTTGTTCTCAGGAAAAGGCTCTGATGAATTCATTCACTGCACGTGAATGACTGAGAAAACTCAGTGTATTCTTTTTTTTTCTTGTTTTTTTAAGAAGTAAACCTGGGTGTTTTGTAGTTGTGACTATGAGGAAATGAAAGCACTCTGCACCCGAAGCTAGGCTGTAGATGAAGAGTTCTAAGCATTACTACAATTTAACAGATAGTGCTTCCAAAATAGTAATTCACTTAAATATACCTAGTTAGGGTGTTAAATACTTTGATTAAAACCACACTGCAAAATAGGGAACTTCAATGGACTGCTTTAAACTCTCGACGTCAAAAAAAGGAAATAAATTAACAGATAATGGAAACTAGCAGAAAAAAAAAGTTTAGGATCTGTAACAGATTTGAAGTCAACAATGACATGATTCAGCATTTTGGGGGTCGATTAAAATCAGGCTTGCAAGTTGCAGGTAAAGTGGTGTTTAAGGGTGTAACGCTTAGAACTTCTTGTTCCACGCTCCGCGGTGCTGGGGATTTTCTACTGCATCTTGACAGCATCTCGGGTTACAACCGAGCCCCTCCTCACACAGAGGGTCGTAGCCCTCGAACGTTCCTCCCTCTCCCTGCCTCCCCCTCCCGCCGCCGGGCCCAGCCTCCGTCCGGGTCCGCTACTACGCAGGCTCAGCGGCCTCCGAGACAAAAGCGCCCCTGCTCGCCTTCGAAGCCGCTGCTTGGTCCAGGGGCTTCTGCAGGATTTTAACACGCTGAGGGCACTCGCAGTATTTTACCAAGAAACGCTTTCGAGCTCGGATCTTTGAACACTTTCAGAATTTATTAGTTTTCTTTGTAGCTTAAAAATAAAATCTCGTTCGCCAAGCCACCTGGCATCCCAAACACTGCAGCGAGCGCTGGGAGGGAAAGGGGGGAGAGCACGGGCTCCGTGGGCTGCGAGTGCGCCTGGACGTCTGAGATAACGCAGCTGGCAAACATCAGCCCCAGGGTCTCGCCCGGCGCGAACTCGTCAGGTTGGGTTTTCCCAGCTCGCAGGCCTCGCCTGGGGCCGGGGCGGGGCGAACGCGCCACGGCGCGCGACCAATCGACAGCGCCGGGGACGATTCAAAAGGCCGAGGAGCCAATGGAAGCCCCGGGCGGCCTCGTCGGAGGGGAAGGAGGGGCAAAGCGGGGCGGGGCCGGGCCTGGCAGGCGCGCGCCCGGTTTACGGGACCGCGGGGGCGCGAGAGCGCGACCAGGTAGCGTCGCGCACGGGAACTGCGGCCGCCTGTTTTCCCTGAACCGTCGGTGTTCCCGCAGGAGCTTGGCGCAGGTGAGCGCTTCCACCCCCGCCCGCCTCCGAGCTCCCCGCGGCGCGGCCTCCGAGTGGCAGCCGGGGAACGAGAGCCGAAGCGGGCGCCGCGAAAGGGCCGGGGTTCCTGGGCGCGGGGCCTGGCGCGGCGGCCTTCCCCTCGCCTCCTCCTTTCCTCGCCTCTTCCCTTCCTTTCCTCCTTCTCTCCTCGCCACCTCCCCTCGCTCCCTCGCCTCTCCTGGCCCGGTCGGGCGGTCGGGGAGGCGGCGGACGAGGCTTGAGCCGGCCCGAGCCGGGCCCGCTGCGGAAATAGAGCTGCGGGTTTTAAACTGCGGACGTTTCCCTCCATGTTGGCGGTGCGGCGCGGCTGTGGCGCGGCGGCGGTGAGGAGGGTTCGTGGGCGCCTTTGTCCCGCCCCGCCGCGGCCCGGCTCCCGGCCCCTCCGAGCGTCCGTCTGACAGATGAGCGGGCGGCCCAGCGGTACCGCAGTTGGATGCGGGCGGGGCGCGGCGGGCCGGCGGGACGGGGACGGGGCTGCGGCCGAGGTGAGCTTAGATTCGCGCTGCTTGTCACTGGCTTTGAGGGTGTTGGTCGGCGCAGTTTGGTGATTCCTGGCGTACTGCAGGGCTGCTCGCTCCGTTGCTTTGAATTCTCTCGCCCAGACAGTCTCAGCTGGTATTTAGGCGGGTGTGAGTGCTCCTGCTAAAGCACGGTCCTGCTTTTTCGCCTTTTTGAGGATTCAGAAAAATGTTCTCCTAATGACTGCCAGCCTAGCACTTCCAGCAGCTTGCCCGGGTGCCTGGTGAGCACTTGTTTGCGGAGGGCTTTGTTGCAGGCGCTTTCTGCAAGTGATTACCGGGCCCTGCCGGAGTTCGGAGGAGGGCGCGGTAGATACCGTGGCCCGCGCGTGGACACCTGCAGCGCGAGGCGCGGTGCCTGGGCAGAGCCAGGGTAGACCCAGGACCCCGGGGACCTTGCACAGAAACACGTGTAGATCTGTAGTTACGCGGTGTAGTAACTGCTCTGTAGGAGAGGATGGAGCTACAGAGAAGAGCAGAGGGATCCTAATTTAGACTAGGCAACAAGTCCGGTATAAGTTTAGTTTCTCAGGGCCGCCTGGGAAGAGGGAGAAGAACGAGCAGGAGGGGAATGATGAGCTGCCCAAGGGTGTTTATAGGGAAGAAGGCGCTTCTGCCTTTACAGCCAGGAAGGCGGCCTTTCTGTTGCTTCACCAAGCAAAGGGCGCGGAGCAAGGCCCGGGGTTCCTGTTTGCATTTTGCCTAGTAGGCCTAACGAGAGCTCAGGTGTGAAAAGGAAGCTGTCAAGCTTCACTCGAGCGTTTTGCTCAGTGCCACATTTAGATTAATTTGGAGAAGTAAAGGAAAGATAGCTAGAGACCAGTGTAACGCTAATGAGCAGAGAAGAGCAGAGAATTGTCATGTTGATAAATAGTAACCTACTGGAGCTGAAATGTGTAAGGATTGCAGTGCCAGTTGACTCTGAAGTTAGCGGGCATCTGGCTTAATAGAGAAAAGCCTCAGGGTCTCCGTGTTTTTTCCTGTTTCTGTGGAATGAGGACATTGTGTTCAGTGAACAGCATTTTTCTTTACAAACACTTGACTAAAATGTCTCTTGTAGGAAAAGCCTGTGTGTATCTTGACTCTTGTACTTGAGGGCATAGTGACATGCACAGATGTTGTGGGGCTTTTGTGTGCTATCCTGGCTATTTCACTCGTGGGAGAGTATGTTAGGATGTGATTGCACCGTATCCTCACGTTTGACAGTTGTGTAAGGATCTGTTTAAAGTGGGGGCGCACATCATGTTGCTGGCTTCATCTTTTGAAACATTTGTGTATAAGATAATGGTCTTCTAAGAAGAATGCTGGTTTATTTTGTTTTTCAAGCAAATCTTAATTCTTTTTTTTTTTTGAGACGGAGTTTCGCTCTTGTTACCCAGGCTGGAGTGCAATGGCGCGATCTCGGCTCACTGCAACCTCCGCCTCCTGGGTTCAGGCAATTCTCCTGCCTCAGCCTCCTGAGTAGCTGGGATTACAGGCATGCGCCACCACGCCCAGCTAATTTTTTGTATTTTTAGTAGAGACGGGGTTTCACCATGTTGACCAGGATGGTCTGGATCTCTTGACCTTGTGATCCACGCGCCTCGGCCTCCCAAAGTGCTGGGATTACAGGCGTGAGCCACCGCGCCCGGCTAATTCTTTTTCTTTTTTTTTTAATTAAGCTTTAGAAACCTAACATATGCATCATATGCGTTAATTTGTTTAACCCAGGATATTTAATTGATAACAAGAATCTTTTTGGCACTATCCTGTGTTTATATTTTACAGATACTGTGTATGCCCCGTGTAATAGTGCACTAGTAAGATGCCAGTAAATAAGTTTTTAAGAACATGCAGAAACTGGTCAAGGGTGTTTTAAAACCACAGGTAGCCCCTGCGTCCTGAAGGGCTTGTGTTTCAAAAGTTTATAAAGAGTCGTTTGCAACTTGAGCGTCTTCCTATAGGAAGATATAATTGCTTTCTTTAAACCCTGGCTGAGCAGGGTAGAAGAGCTAGTACTAATAAGAGTGGTTTGATTTGGGGGGTCTAGGAAGGAGGAGGTGGCTCAAGAGAAGAGAGGAGGGCACTTTCCTTCCTCTTTGTACATGGAGGCTCTGAGCTAAATGTTGAAATAGGCAAAGTTGGATGTTGTCACCTTCCCTTTTTGTGCCCCTCCTCATGCAGAGGTGTCCACTGCCTCCCCCCTTTCTGAATGCCCCTCAGGTGACTCAGCCAGGCCTGACTTCATCCTGAAAACTTGTGGGCTCCTCCCCACTACTCCAAGCCCAAACCCATTCATTACCCCAGTGATGCCATCTCAGGTAGGCGTAGGGAAGAAAGCTGGCTCTCTTACTTATTGTGTTAATTGACTGACATCCTCTAATCACCAGATAAGTACTTGTGGTTTCTTTTATCTACCAACCTAGCTGCCATCTATGTAAACTAGTAGAGCTTGTTAAGTTTTTTCCTCAGGGGATTAGCAGTGAAAAAATGTAGTGCTTAGGAAAGGTCCCGCCCACCCCCATCCCCCTGCCTCTCCCTCACCCTCCCTCTACTCCCCTGGCATAGGTAATTCGACTTTTTCTCCTTAATTCCAGAGTCTTCAAGGTTCCTAAATGTTGCTTTCATTATGTTATCAGCTCTTAACCGGAGCCAGTGAGGGATGTACTTTAATATGCGTGGACAATACATCAGGAAGTACTTAGTTGGTTAAATGAAGGTGATTGGGGGAGAGCTCATGTCTGTCCTACTGTCTGCCTCTTGGACTTGGCCCCAGCTAGTTCATGTGGTACTGGGGAAGGTCGGCAGCCCTGGTTTTGTTGTGTAGAAATGTGAATCTGCTGGTGAGCGGACGGAGCAGCATTACTATCTGGCAGCTGAAAGCACCCAGCTATCAATTGATACTTCAAAAAGGGTGGCAAACAGGCCTCAGGTGGCAGTTCTTGTGGATTGCTTGTGGATTCTTGGAGGGTTGTGGGGCTGTGTGGGCCATGTTTTGAATCAGGAAAAGGATGTTATAATTGGGGGTAGATGTCTGCTGTAGGCTTGAGAGAGGTGAGTTTGGACGAAGGCAAGGTATACCCTGGCTTGGGTGGGTGGTTGACAGAGTTACTTGGTATGCATTTGTACTTCAGCTGTAAGAGTTGAAAGCTTAGTGAAATAACCCCCAGATTTGCTGTTCATTATAGACTTGGAATTATTTTTCTACCTGTTGGTGGATTATAGTCATGTCAATTGTACATCTTTGATTTTTCCAGTCTTTTATAAAGTCTCTCTTGATTCCAAATGAGATCTAATCTAGCCTTTCTGGCCCCCAAATCCTGACCATTCAGTTCTGGAAAGTTGTATTTTAGTGATCAGCCTGTGGAAAAGGATGTACATAAATGTGTATGTATTGACTCAAATTTTTTTCTTTAAAACTATTTAGGCTAATTTTAGAAAATGCCAAGTAGGAAATTTGCCGATGGTGAAGTGGTAAGAGGCCGATGGCCTGGGAGTTCTCTGTATTATGAAGTAGAAATTCTGAGCCACGACAGCACCTCCCAGCTTTACACTGTAAAGTATAAAGATGGAACAGAACTTGAATTGAAAGAGAATGATATTAAGGTAAGTTCCTTTGGTTTATCAGAGTATGTTTATAGTAAATGGAAAATAACTCTATGGTTTCTAAGCTCAGGATAGTCAGTTCAGCTCTGTTTGGAGGCAGAGGGTTGAGCTCTTTCTTGCTTTGGGTTACATAGCGTTTTTGGCTCTGGGAATGTATGAATGAGGCATAGTGCCTTGTTCCCAAGAAGCTCACACTTACTGGGAAAGACAGATATTTGCATCTGTTGGTCCCCTGGGTTTACTACATTCTGTGCCTGGAGTTTGCTGTGGGTGGTATTGAGTATATCAAGAGTAGAGAAGAGCCCTGGGCTTCAGGGGAGGCTTTCAGAGGCAGTGACACCTGAGCCAAGTGCCGAGAACAAACAGGAAAAACTCAGTTGATGATGGGGCTGCTTCTGCAGACAGGGCAGTATGCCAAAGTCTGAGGCTGGGGCACACAGTCAGCCAAGTGCTGGAATCAGGTGTTGGGGGAGGGCTAAGCAGGAGGGGCTTTTATATTCCATGCCCAAGGGTTTGGGCTTCATCCTGAACACCAAGGATTTAATCAGGAGAGTGACATGAATTAGATTTGCATCTAGCCCAGGGCTTTTCAACCTGTCTGGTGAGAGCCTGGGTTTTAAGATACCTGATCCATAGTATACAAACATTTATGTAAAATGCCATAAAAATGAATCACTAGAAAAATAAAGACATACAAAATAAAAGTCTCACAGTTTTACTATCAGATTCGTTGGATATGAGATTACTTTGTCAAAATGCTGTTAACATTTCCGTACACCTATTTCTCAATTTTGGTACTTGCGCAGATTAGTAACAAGCATTTCTAGGACCCATAGCCTAGGATGACACTTTGAGTGCTCTAGACCAGGAATAAAGCCATAGTAAATATTTTAGGCTTTATGGGAGCAGCTCCAGGCAGTATGGAAAGGAGTAGACATAGCAGTGTTCCAATAAAACTTTATGGACACTGAAATTTGAATTTTGGATAATTTTCACACATCAGGAAATATTATTATTTTTATTTTATTTGTAATCATTTAAGAATGTAAAAGCCATTTTTAGCAGGAAGGCCACACAAAAATTGGGGTGGGGGACTTGGCCTGGGCCATAATTTGTCTACATCCCTAGAAGCAACATAAGGAGATTTGGAGTAGGCATGGACACGGTAAAACAGTTCCCAGTCATCCAAGCTCCTGTTTTATTTTCAAGATCTGCTTATGTGTTTTGTTCAGTGAAACTGTGACACTATTTTTTTTTTGTCCATGTGCTAATTTCTTTTGTCTTATCTTCTCAGTTTTAATCAGTGTTAATTAGTACAGTGAATTGGTTTTGACACATTCATTTCATGGAAATACCTTCAAAGAACAGGAATGGAAAGGCTGTATCTGTCTCATGCAAGATGGATCATAGTGAAAGCATTTTCTGTTGGCTTCATCTGATCCATTCTCAGATCCTAAGATTTCCCGTGTTGACTTTAGGGTTAACGGTAGCAGTTCCTGCCTTTGTTATCCTCTTCTAGTTTGGGTCTGTCTGCACGTGTTATGATTTGTGGTAAAGCTCTTTGCTTTCTTCCCCCTTTCTAGCCTTTAACTTCCTTTAGGCAAAGGAAAAGTGGCTCAACTTCCAGTTCCCCTTCCAGACGCCGAGGGAATAGATCAAGGTCACGCTCCCGATCCCCTGGTCGTCGACCACCTAAAGATGCCCGCCGATCTGCTTCTGCTTCCCACCAGGCTGACATTAAGGAAGCAAGGAGGGAAGTGGAAGTTAAATTGACTCCGCTGGTTCTGGTACTTGTGTTTATCCTTATACAGCCTTTTGTCTTCCCCTTTATGTATGTATTTACTCAAATTACTTGCAGTTAATATTAAAATGCCAGTGAAACATCAAATCTAAGGTGAGGACTTCTGAAAATTTCATCAAAAACAAATGTTTAGAATAGAAAGTTTTAAATATCAACGGAAAAGAATGTCCTTCAGTTACCAAAAATGCTATTTAATATTATATTATTTTATTTTTTTAGATGAAATTTCGCTCTTGTTGCCCAGGCTGGAGTGCAGTGGTGTAATCTTGGCTCACCGCAACCTCCACCTCCTGGGTTCAAGCAGTTCTCCTGCCTCAGCCTCCTGAGTAGCTGGGACTACAGGCATGCGCCACCATGCCCAGCTAATTTTGTATTTGTAGTAGAGACAGGATTTCTCCATGTTGGGCAGGCTGGTCTTGAACTCCCGACCTCAGGTGATCCACCCACCTCGGCCTCCCAAAGTGCTGGGGTTACAGGCGTGAGCCACTGTGCCCAGCAATATTTTTGTTTTTAAAAAAGCAGTGTTCACATTTGAAATAGAAGTAGCTTGTAGGTTGAACTAAGTTTTTACAGTGTATGAAAGTTCATATCATGTATGAAATGATAAGAGAAACCTGTATTATAGAAACATTCTTACTCTTAGCATCATTATACTTGATCACTTTACCTATTCAAAGATGATGATTTTAATGGAGTCATCTTACACTTTGAAGGTGTAAGCTTTGAAATAACAGGATGCATGGAGCCTGTAGACCTTATACAAAGAGTATTTTAGATAGTATTCTAAAGAAAAGGTATTTTAAGTAATAATTAGAATAAAAGTCATCTGCTATTTATTCACTTAATGTTAACCTCTATCCTGGATAGAATGTACGCAGACTTTTAATAATCTTTGAAACTAGATTATATACATACTATTCTCTAGTCAGCTTTAAGAGATTTTGGAATATTGGGGATAATCTTTCAAGGCGTATTGTTCTACATAATTTTTCTTCTATAGTATGGATATATGATAAATTATACAGATGTAACTTAATCATTAAAATCAGCTCACTCATTGATAGACATTTAATGTTTTTCTTCTATATTTTTACTATTAAAAACAAGTATTTTTATTTAATATCTTATTATTTCCTTAGGTTAGATTCTGACAAGTGGAAGTGCTAGGTCTGCTATATGGTGCAGATCTGAGGCTTTTAGTACATAATGCCAGATTGCATCAAGAAAGTTTATAGTAGTATCAGTGTATTAATGCCTAGTTTCTCATTCTGAGTATTATAATTGTATTTATTTATTTTTGCCAATGTGGTTGTCAAACATTTTAAACTTACTGTTCTAACTTACACTTTGAGTTTGAACATTTTGACTATTAGTGGCTCTCTTTACCAGCCAGGGACTCAGGGAACAGATGCTGTATGATACTTAGTTATTTTTTCATTTTAATATTTAGAGACTGCTGTATTTTTACAGTGTAATCTTGTAGTCCTGGTGTCACAAGAAGAACCACAGACTGGCTTTGCTCCTTACTTGCAGAGCCTCGGGCCTACTGTGTATTGCACAAGTACCCACTATTTCTTAATTTTCCATTATTGGCTATTTTGGGGCAGTGAATGTCTCTTATTTTGTTTTTTATCTAGTTAATGAACTAATTTACCAATTTTTACTTTCTATGCCTTTCATAGCAAATATCCATAGTCTGTCAATGAAATTATAACATTTAGTCTAATTACGTGAAAGATGAAAGGTTTTTCTTGTTTGTTTTTGAGGTTGAGTTTCTTTCTTGTCGCCCAGGCTGGAGTACAATGGTGTAGTCTCGGTGCACTGCAACCACCATCTCCAGGTTCAAGTGATTCTCCTGCCTCAGCCTCCCAAGTAGCTGAAATTACAGGCACCTACCACCACACCCAGCTAATTTTTTTGTATTTTTAGTAGAGAAAGGGTTTTACCATGTTGGCCAGGCTGGTCTTGAACTCCTAACCTCAGGCGATCTGCCCCCCTCGGCCTCCCACAGTGCTGGAATTACAGGCGTGAGCCATCATGCCTGGCCAGATGAAAGATTTTATGTAGAAATCTACATTTTGAGATACAGTATTTCCAAGACTGGGAAATTCTAGTCAGTTTTATTCTTTTTCATTTTTAACCAAACAAGGCTTAAATTCTTAGAAATTAAGGCTGTGAAAAATCTGTTTCATTGCTTGATTTCAGAATAGTAAGTTTTTACCATCGTGTTTCTTTTTAATAAGTTACAGTTCTTTTGATTAAATGTTCATATTCAATTTAGAAGCCATTTGGAAATAGCATCAGCAGATATAATGGGGAGCCCGAGCACATTGAGAGGAATGACGTACCTCATAAAAATACACAGGTGGGAAAGCGTTCACTTTCATGTGGGTTTTTTTTTTAAAGTGACTATCCCTCAAGAAACACATTGAAAATTATATAGTATTTTATAACCTGTTCTAAAATTAAGACAATATAATTTCACAAATTTATTCTTATTAGTATACAGCTCTATTGAGATGCTGAAATAGTTAATGCAATAGCATTAGTGGTAATTGCTTACTATAGATATTAATTTTTAAATTTTTCATTTAGGAAAAATTCAATTTGTTACAAGAAAGCAGTTACATATCTACACAGTATAGCCTTCGTCCAAGAAGAGAAGAGATCAGATTAAAAGAAATGGATTCTAAGGAAGAAAAATTTGTTACAAAAGAACTGGCAGTGAGAACCTTTGAAGTGACCCCTATCCGAGCAAAGGACTTGGAGTTTGGAGGAGTACCTGGTAGGCCTCAGAGCTGGGCCCGGAGAGGGCAGGTGAGGTGGGCTAGTGGAGGTCGACACAAGGGGAATTGGAAAGACCTCTCTGAAGATATCTGAGGCAGGCAAGGTAATGAGCCTGGTGGGAACCAGTGGAAGAGCCTTCCAGAGGAGGAACAGTAGGTACAAAGGCCTGAGGTGGGAGCTTTTTGGGGGATCATGGAGTATAAAGGATGCCACTGTTGCTGTGTTGAAAACTTTTAGCAGCCTCTTCAGAGGTTTTGAGCAGAGAAGTACAAAGAAGTGATAAAGGAAGGTCGATCTGGGAGTTGTGCATAGCATGGATGGTTACCTGTCAGGGCCAGGGAGCTCTGCTAATAATCATGCTTGAGGTGGCAGGCCTAGCAGTGGGAGTCAGCTGCATGCATAAAGTAGGATCCCAGAGTCTGCCTTACCTGCTAGACAGGTTGGTTGGTTGTGAGGGTCAAAGATCTGAAGTGTGCAGAGCCTTGAATTTTATTGAGTGGGTGGAACTGATGAAATTTTTTGAGCTAGTAAAAGAAAAGATTTCGTGTTTAAATGCCTCAAAATCCTGCATGGCTTAATTGCTTTGTATTTTGGTAGTTCTAACCTTTGGCTAGCTGGTCCGTTACAGAGGCTGTCCAGCATCTGAAAATCTGCACATATTACATGAGCATGATGCTATTTTAATTGTTAGAAACTTAGGAATATAAAGTTTTTTGTTTAGGCTGATGATTTTTAGGTGTTCTGCTCTTCAGTTTGCTGGAGTTTGTACACTTTTGCTTCTCAGTGGTTGGAGGGCAAATGTTTTAGAGCTTGGTTTCTGAGGTGGGTGTAGCTATTCAGTGTTGGACCTCTGTTTTTTCACTACTTTTGATGCCCATGGTTGCCCGGCCACCAGAGGTGACAGGTAGAGATGGGAATTTTTGACGGTACATTAGAAATTGGTTTCAGACAGCTAGCCAGCTATGAGTTCTGACCTTTAAAAAGCTAACATGATTCCTAAATAAATATACCAGATTGAAATTTGAACCTCGACTGTTCATGAATCGTTTGCAGGTGTGCTTCTCATCATGTTTGGCCTGCCTGTATTCCTCTTCCTGTTGCTGTTGATGTGTAAACAAAAAGATCCCAGTCTTCTGAATTTCCCTCCTCCTTTGCCAGCTTTATATGAGTTATGGGAAACCAGAGTATTTGGGGTCTGCCTCCTGTGGTTTCTGATTCAAGCCCTCTTCTACCTACTACCAATTGGAAAGGTACGTTTATGGTAGTTATGTTTTGTTTTAATAAGATGAGGTCTCGCTGTATTTCCCAGGCAGGTCTTCACTTTCTGGGCTCAAGTGATCCTCTTGCCACAGCCTCCTGAGTCGCTGGGACCACAGGCGTGTGCCATGCTGCCCAGCCTTAATAGTAGTTTAAAGATTAGAGGCTGTTATTGGTCATAATTCCCAAAACTTACTTCGTGAAGCCATTTATACTTGTGCTGTTTGTATAACATTTGCTTATTAAGAGGAACTGAAAGAAAATCTGAGATTTCTTGTGTAACTTTTCAAACCAAATGTTAAAAGAATAGGCTATTTTGCAAAGAAGCCTGACTCTCAGTGGTAGTTGCTGTGAAAAAAAAATTCACCCTCAGTAAGTGTCATTTCAGATGCAGCATTTTATTTATTTATTTTGGAGACGGAGTTTCGCTTGTTACCCAGGCTGGAGTGCAATGGCGCGATCTCGGCTCACCGCAACCTCTGCCTCCTGGGTTCCGGCAATTCTCCTGCCTCAGCCTCCTGAGTAGCTGGGATTACAGGCACGTGCCACCGTGCCCAGCTAATTTTTGTATTTTTAGTAAAGACGGGGTTTCACCATGTTGACCAGGATGGTCTCGATCTGTTGAACTTGTGATCCACCCGCCTCAGCCTCCGAAAGTGCTGGGATTACAGGCTTGAGCCACTGCGCCCGGCCCAGATGCAGCATTTTAAATGATTAATTGATAGGCTACTGGGCTTAATGGACTTTAGTCTATATCTGTTAAAAAAATATGAAAAGTTTCTAGTTTTCATCTCTTCCAGAAGCTAGTTGTCAAGAACATTATATGTTGTTTTCAGATTCTTGCAATATCTTAAAAATTTTGATAAGCTCTCCATTGCTAGGTAAGTGTAGTTTTTTCTTCTTTCAGTAGAATCCTTTACTTGGATATATTTAAAGAAACATGAGATTTCCTAAGTAATAATTTATTTAAAGGTCTTATTCTTAGGGCTTTGCAAGTTTGCCAATTGTCTGTAAACCAAAGGATCAGTTTTACCAGGAGTGGTGAATGCCAGTAATAGGAGAGTAGAGCTGCAGGCTTAATACTGTGGAGTGAGACCATAACTAGTGGCTCTAGCAAGGATTTTTGTGATAAAGACCTTCAGTCATTTTTATGGTAAGGCTCTACAGTTAAATTCAGATTCGTATGAGGTAAGGTGATTCCAGAGTGTTAAGGAAAGCAGTTTTGATGTTTAAAGTCGTTTATGTGTATATTCACAGACTAAAGTGACTAAAAGCATATACATATAAATATATATTAATATTATACAGTCATCCCTTGATATCCTTGGGGAGTGTTTCCAGGACCTGCTGTAGGTACCAAAATCTGGGGATGCTCAAGTCCCTGATTTGAAATAGTGTAGTATTTGCATATACCCTGTGTACATACTCCTTGTATACTTTGTTACCTCTAGGTTACTTATAATACCTAATACAATGTAAGTGTCATGTTAAACTGTATTACTTAGGGAATAATGACAAGAAAAAGAAGTCTGTACATGTTCAGCACAGATGCAATTTTTTCCCAAATGTTTTGGATCTGTGGTTGGTTGAATACATGGATGTGGATCCCACAGATACAGAGGGCTGACTGTATATTTGGATCTATATATTCAGAGATTAAAGCCCAACACAGCATTTACTAGACACCTTTAGTAGATAAGGATCATCTGAAATTAGCATGTGGGATTTTGCTAATCCTGTGATCTCAAACAGCTTTTACCTTTCTCCTGGGTGAAGAGGAATGCTAGCTAATGAAATCTGTAGCTAATGATAGGATAAAGTAGTTTAACCTAGAACAAATGATACTGGTTTATGCCTTATAGTTTGAAATGAATTGCTGCATTTTTGAATAGTTACTTCGTGGGATAAAATGTGTCTGCACTGGGCAAGTGGGCTTTTTACTCAGCCAGTTCAGTTGGACACCATACCTGTGGGTATCCCTGTGCTGAATGCTGTGGGTGATGCTGTATGAAGAGAGGGGATGGTTCTGATCCATAATGTTTGCTCACAGTCACTCTTTTTCTTTTTTTTTTCTTGAGACAGGGTCTTGCTCTGTCACTCAGGCTGGAGTACAGTGGCAGGATCTGCAGTCTTCTCCTCCTGGGCTGAAGTCATCTTGCCACCTTAGCCTCCAGAGTAGCTGGGACTATAGGCGCATGCCACCAGGCTCGGCTATATTTTGTACTTTGTATTTTTGTAGAGAGGGGGTTTCACCGTGTTGCCCAGGCCAGTCTCCAATTCCTGGACTCAAGTGATCCTCCCACCTTGCCCTCTTAAAGTGCTGGGATTACAGACGCGAGTCACCGCACCTGGCCTCTCACAGTCTCTTATGCAGATAAAAGAATCACATGAAATGGTTAAATAACTGGATAGGCAAAATATGTATAAATAGCAGAGGAAGTAAGCACAGGAGTACCTGTCATCAAATAGCACTTGGGCCATAGAGTGGATAAACAAGGTAGAGCCCATTTGAAAAGGACCTCACAAATGGAAGACAGTGGAATCATACTGTTCTTTTGTAAGCAGTGGGCAGCCATTGGTCGATGTTTGAGTTGGGGATCCACTAGATATAAAGGTATTTAAGCACATTTAGTCTTGAGGTGGTACATGGGAGTGTTGGGGGCAGTGTGGCTGTTGCAGTTGCTTGGTCCTACCCTAGGAAGTCATTACTGGATTTGTATTTAAGATAAATTCCTGAAGGTGGAATTGCTTCATTAAAGGGCTTGTCATTAAGGTTTTTGAAATGTTACTAAATTTTCTTATTACAAGATACTTTCCTTCTTGGGCATGTTGAAAATTAAGTACTATTAGGAGATATATGTGTGTGTGTGTGTATGTGTATGTATTTATATATAATGGTGATGTGCTTTGTAAATTTGTAAATTTTTTTTCTTTCAAGGTTGTAGAAGGAACGCCTCTTATTGATGGAAGAAGACTCAAGTATAGATTAAATGGTGATTTTCTTTTTTTAAAACTCAAATTGATGATTTGATAGCTTAAACTTCTAAGTGTTGCACTCTTGTTAAAGCTGATTAGACTAGAGCAGTAAGTAGTAAATTATCTCTTAGTAGTTGGAAGGGCAACTGTTTATACCTATAGATGACATGTATAAATTATGCCATGTAAAGTAATGTAGCCTTTTGGTTACTCTTGTCCACTCTCCAGTTTTATTTTCTTAATAGTATTCATCACTGTTAGAAATCATTGCACTTGTCTTGGATTTTATCACCCTGAGGTGTTAAACGGATGCAGGCATCCAGACTACTCCACTGTGTGAGCTGCTCCTGTCCTTGCTCATGTCCTCCGGGCTGTCCCTTGAGTATTCGTCACACACTTTTCCTGGGCCTTTGCCTGGAAAACGTACCCCAAATGTCTGACACTTGCATCTTTACCTCTGTCTCATCTCTTCTGAGAGAAGCCTTCAGGTCCCTTTCTCTCCCCTGCTCTTTTTAATTTTTCTGTCTGATATTTGTGCCTCCCAATGTCAGTGTATTTGTTTCTTCATTTGGGTCTCTCCACTAGAATGTAACTTCATGGGCTGGGACTTGGCTGTGTTCATTGTGATGCCCTTCATGCCTGGAAAATGGGCATAGAGTGGGTGCCTATTCATATGTGAGTGCTGGATAGATGAGCTGTGGGCTAGCTGGGCAGCTCAAGCAGTGGGTAGACCTTGCCTCCTCTTGGGTCCAGCACCTCTCACTGTAAGAGTATGTGCTGAGTGCATCAGTCCAGCTTTGCCATCTGAAGATTTTGGCAAAGTACAGATCTATTTTGTAGTCATCTTTGAATGATTTTCCATTTGACGAGATGGAGTAGAGTGTTTTACTTTTCTTGAGAATTACATTATATATTTTAATGCTTGAACTTTTTATCCTTTCAGTCTTTCATTTTCTAACTTTGGATACTTTGTTTAGAGACTTATCGAGCATCTACTCTGTCTGCAATCGCTCTGCTGGGTTCCAAAAGGGAAGCCAAAGATAATTTAAACACGTTCTGCCTTTTCGTGTGATGAGGCATCTCACCTAGCTCCAGTGCCTGACCCCTGGTGGGTGCTTAATATTTGTTGTTGGTACTCTCAGACTTTTTGTTGCTTTTCCATATTCTTTGCTGATGGAGCAAGTTTTAGAAACTTTGGCACCCTCCCTCCCTCTGGTAGTTCACTTTGCCACACTGGTGAAGGTGAGTCTGGGGCGAGGTGGGTTGTTGTTTTTGCTGTCTTGTCCTTTTGATTTTAGTGTTCTGTGTGTTTCTCTGTAGGCACCAATTTTTTTCCTTTTCCTTTCCCTTTCCCTGTCCCTGTCCCTTCTTTTCTCTTTTCTTTTTCTTTTTTTTTTTTTGAGACAGAGTTTTGCTCTTGTTGTCCCAGCTGGAGTGCCTCAGCCTACTGGGATTACAGGCATGAGCCACCACACCCGGCTAATTTTTGTATTTTAGTAAAGATGGGGTTTCTCCATGTTGGTCAGGCTGGTCTTGAACTCCTGACTGCTTGCCTCAGCCTCCCAAAGTGCTGGGATTACAGCTGTGAGCCACCTCGCCCTGCTATACTGATTCTTTTCTAAGTAGTCTTGTGTTACAGTTTCACTTCGCTCTGAGGGGTGTGGTACATTCAGAAACTGAGTACAGTACTTGGACATGGAGCTCTTGGAGCCAGTGGGGGAGTGGCTGGCCAAGTTGTTTGATCCTTTTTAAGAATTTCCTCATCTAATTACTCTGGTTCAAGTATTGAGATTTTGCTTCATGAGATTTTATCATTATTAACTAAGGAGATTCCTAAGACATTTTGGATGATTATTTTTAATCCACATAGGCTAGAGAGCAAAAGACTGGTTTATCTAAGCATTCTTTTTTTTTTTTTAATCCATTTTATGAAAGGTAAATGAATATTTTTAAAAGTCAAAATTTAAAATGAAAAGTTACGGTTTGGAGTATTTGTGGAAAATGTGGATCAGATAATTTGAGACAATTATTTTACTTTATGAAAGATTTGGTTTTAGAATTCTTATATAAATAACAACTACCTTTTTTTTTGCGTTTGACCACTTATCCAGATGTGATTTGATAACGTTTTAGGAGCACAGCTCTTTCAGGCACTCAGCTCCCTTGAAAGCAAAACTATTTCTTTAGCCAAAAGGAAAAATTGGATCGTCCAATGAGCCTCTCTGTGTGGCAGCAGGACTAGTATGGAGCGAGAGTTCTGTGGAGCCTCACAGGGTGGGCGCTTTTTAACTTGGCATTGCACGTGAATATCCCCACTTGCTGTCCCTGCCCCACGGTACTCAAAGTTCCCTACCTGGCCTCTGGCATTTGTGTTGTGGCCTTTTCTCTGCGGGGGTGGCATCTTAAGATCTCTGTTCTGGATGATAGAGTATCACTCGAATCTTTTGAAATCATTATTGACAAGTTGGTTCAAATATAAATAACTAGCAACCTGGCTCACTGCCTGATGCCTGGTGGGTGCATAATACCCTCCCCTTAGGTAATGTGTGTTTGGCCTAGCTCTGTTAATTAGCCATTTGACTTTGTACCTGAGAAATTTGGATTGGGAATTTTCAGTTTGTACTTCTTGTCAGTTTTCCCTTAATTAAGAGCAAGTAAAGACCATGTGAACTGACAAAGAATCAATATATTAAACTATTTGGAGAGTTCTACAAGAGATAATGTATATATATATTGTAGATTACACCTTAGTACATGCCTTATTTGCATATTTGTCTGTATTTAGTCTGAATAATGAAATTAAGACTTTAAAAATGAACATTGCAATGTTTCATAGTGGTGTTAGTCCTGTGAGTCTTGGGTTAACATTAATTCCCCCCCCCCTTTTTTTTTTTTAAGGATTCTATGCTTTTATCCTGACATCTGCAATCATCGGAACATGTCTCTTCCAGGGCGTAGAGTTTCATTATGTGTACAGACATTTTCTTCAGTTTACACTTGCAGCCACTGTGTTTTGTGTGGTCTTGAGTGTGTATCTCTACATGCGCTCTTTGAAAGTGCCCCGGAAGGACCTGTCGCCTGCTAGCTCTGGTGAGCAGTGATAAATTGCGTGTTGGATGAATGCGTCCCAGAGCCCTCCAGCAGCCATTTCCAGATTTGAGTAGATGGCTTTTTTTCTAACTTCATTTTATGGGAAATGAAGAGAAATAAGAAAAAATGAAAGGATGAAGAAAAAAGTTAAAGAGAAATGAATTTAAAGGAAGAAAATGTTTTTGTTTTTCTTTTACACTTTAATTCATTTCTTTTTTTGCAGTTGCTTGAGGACAGTAAGACGTTTAGTAAACTTACGGGCATTTTGACTTATGACAAAATTATTTCTTTGTCCAAAGTAGTAAACTCTCTTTAAAAAACAAAAATAAAACAACAGAGGTTACTGGCCAGGTGAGGTGGTTCACGCCTGTAATCCCAGCATTTTGAGAGGCTGAGGCGGGTGGCTCACCTGAGGTCAGGAGCTCAAGACCAGCCTGCCAATGTGACAAAACTCCGTACTAAAAATACAAAAATCAACTGGGCGTGGTACTGCACACCTGTAATCCCAGCTACCTGGGAGGCTGAGGCAGGAGAATTGCTTGAATGCGGGAGGTGGAGGTTGCAGTGAGCTGAGATTGTACCACTGCACTTCAGCCTGGGTGACAGAGCGAGGTTCCCTCTAAAAAAACAAAACAAACAAGAAACAAGTGAGGTTACAAATTGGTTGATTCTGACCTAAAGTATTTAAATGTAAAAATATGTCACCTATCTAAAAAAATTTGTAAGCGTAAAGTCCTTTGGAGGGGTCCTCTTGATTTTGGTTAACTTTTTAAAAAAACCTGGGAGATCTGGGGCCCCAGCTCCCCAAAGGCTGTAGCAACTGCCTTTTCAGTTGGGCAGGCATCTCCCGGCTCCCTTAATCTGTGCCGTCCTGTATACCTCACAACCAGAGCTCTGTTCAGCTCTTGCAGGCAGTTGAACTGTGAGCCTAGATAGTGGGCAGCAGTGCCGTTTTAAACCCTCCTGACTGGGTTTGGAACACTTTGGGTAAACACTTTTCCCTTTTCAGGAAATGCTGTCTATGATTTCTTCATTGGCCGTGAATTAAACCCTCGAATTGGTACTTTTGATCTCAAATACTTTTGTGAATTGCGCCCCGGATTGATCGGATGGGTATGTCTTTTTTTCTTTCTAAATTTCAATTCAGTAGGTCTAATTAATTGCTAGAAGGAAATGTAGATCATTTAAAAATAAGCATTGGGCCTTTTGGCTCTCTAAGCAGCACCATGGCGGTTGGCAAGAACAAGCACCTTACGAAAGGCGGCAAAAAGGGAGCCAAGAAGAAAGTGGTTGATCCATTTTCTAAGAAAGATTGGTATGATGTGAAAGCACCCGCTATGTTCAATATAAGAAATATTGGAAAGACGCTAGTCACCAGGACCCAAGGAACCAAAATTGCATCTGATGGCCTCAAGGGTCGAGTGTTTGAAGTTAGTCTTGCTGATTTGCAGAATGATGAAGTTGCGTTTAGAAAATTCAAGCTGATTACTGAAGATGTTCAGGGCAAAAACTGCCTCACTAACTTCCATGGCATGGATCTTACCCGTGACAAAATGTGTTCCATGGTCAAAAAATGGCAGACAATGATTGAAGCTCATGTTGATGTCAAGACTACCGATGGTTACTTGCTTCGTCTGTTCTGTGTTGGTTTTACTAAAAAACGCAACAATCAGATACGGAAGACCTCTTATGCTCAGCACCAACAGGTCCGCCAAATCCGGAAGAAGATGATGAAATCATGACCCGAGAGGTGCAGACAAATGACTTGAAAGAAGTGGTCAATAAATTGATTCCAGACAGCATTGGGAAAGACATAGAACAGGCTTGCCAATCTATTTATCCTCTCCATGATGTCTTCGTTAGAAAAGTAAAAATGCTGAAGAAGCCCAAGTTTGAATTGGGAAAACTCATGGAGCTTCATGGTGAAGGCAGTAGTTCTGGAAAAGCCACTGGGGGTGAGACAGGTGCTAAAGTTGAACGAGCTGATGGATATGAACCACCAGTCCAAGAATCTGTTTAAAATTCAGACTTATAATAGTGGCAAATAAAATGTCTTATTTGTGGCCGGGCGTGGTGGCTCACGCCTGTAATCCTAGCACTTTGGGAGGCTGAGGTGGGTGGATCACCTGAGGTCGGGAGTTCAGAACCAGCCTGGTTATCATGGTGAAAGCCCATCTTTATTTTAAAAAATAAAATAAAATAAAAAGTCCTATTTGCAAAAAAAGGCATTGGGTGGTATATTTTTAGGGATAATCATGGCTTTCCATAAATCTATCAAAATATTTTCTTATTGTAAATATTTTCCAGAGGTTTAAGATGCCCTGTTACAGGTTATAACAAATTAAATAATGTTTCTTTGCTTTATTATTATTTTTTTTTTTGAGACAGAGTTTCGCTCTTGTTACCCAGGCTGGAGTGCAATGGTGCGATTTCGGCTCACCGCAACCTCTGCCTTCTGAGTTCAGGCAATTCTCCTGCCTCAGACTCCTGAGTAGCTGGGATTACAGGCACGTGCCACTGTGCCCAGCTAATTTTTTGTATTTTTAGTAGAGACCATGTTGACCAGGATGGTCTCGATCTCTTGACCTCGTGATCCACCCGCCTCGGCCTCCCAAAGTGCTGGGATTACAGGCTTGAGCCACCGCGCCCGGCTGCTTTATTTTTGTTTTATCAGTTTATTTCTGTAGGAAAGTGATAGTGTAGATGAATCCATGTAAGAAAAAAATGCATTTTCCTCCTTTTTAAAGGCTTATTTTTACCTAGTTTTAGGCTTGGAATTGCAGATAATAGAGCAGAGAGTTCCCTTCTAACCTTCACTCTACTTGTCACAATGTTACCTTCAGAGGAAACCGTTAGTGTAATGATGAAGAACAGGAGATTAACATAGCGACAGCATTAGTCATCAAGTCCACAGGCCTCAGTAGAGTTCACCAGTTTTTCTGCTGTTGTCCTTTTTCTGTTCCAGGAACCTCAACAGGACTCCATGATGCATTTAGTTGTTATTGCTTCTTTGTCTTCTCTAGTCTGTAATAGTTGTTTAGGCTTTCCTTGTCTCTGATGACCTTGATACTTTTGGGAAAGTACTGGTTGGTTATTTTATAAGAGTTTCTCTTAGTTTGGGTCATTCCAGTGTTCTCTTTGATTGGGGTGAAGTTATGCACTGTGACAGGAACACAGAAATGATAACTGTGTCCTTCTCGGTGCATTGGGCCCAGGGACCCGTGGTGCTGAGATGTCTTATTACTGGTGGCGGGTAGGTGTTAAGGTGGTGTCTGCCAGGTGTCTCAGTTGTGAAGCTCACTCTTGACTTTGTAGTGCTAAGGTCTCTGGGGAGGTGCTTTGAGGCTATATCCTTTCCCCTTTTGTTTCAGGTGGTTATTAACTTGGTGATGCTTTTGGCTGAAATGAAAATACAGAGCCGCGCTGTTCCATCCTTGGCCATGATTTTGGTTAACAGTTTCCAGCTTCTCTATGTGGTGGATGCTCTCTGGAACGAGGTAATTAATTTTAAGAGCCAAAGCCTTGTTAGATGGCTTTGAGTGGGTGAGTGACCTGTCAGCGCCTCAGCTTCTTGCACTCAAAGTGAGGGGAGCACAGCCTACCTCCCAGGCTGCTTGTAAAGAGGACATGAGGCCGACCATGCAAAGCGCTGAACTGATGAGGGAGCGCTGACAGGTGTGAAGCTTCTAGGCATTTTGGAGTGCTTTGGTGTTTATCAGCTGCTCTTGTGTTTAATATTAAATATTTAAGATTGGTGGATCTTGGTTTTGTTTTTGTGGGTGGTATTAATTATGGTATCACATGAAAATGAATGGATTATTACCAAATTAGAATGGTGTTTCTTGGATTGTTAAGAGTCACCTAGTTTTCAAATAATGGGGGAGATGTTTTATTGTTAGTATTCCTTTTTTTTTTTTTTGAGACGGAGTTTTGCTGTTGTTACCCAGACTGGAGTGCAATGGCACGATCTTGGCTTACCGCAACCTCCGCCTTCTAGGTTAAAGCAATTCTCCTGCCTCAGCCTCCCGAGTAGCTGGGACTACAGGCGCTCACCACCATGCCCAGCCAATTTTTGTATTTTTAGTAGAGACGGGGTTTCACCATGTTGACCAGGATGGTCTCGATCTCTTGACCTTGTGATCCACCTGCCTCGGCCTCCCAAAGTGCTGGGATTATAGGCATGAGCCACCGCGCCCAGCCTTATTGTTAGTATTCTAAAATACAAAGACTAGCTCTAATCAGATGAATGTAAAATCAGACAATCAAGATGCATTGAGGAAACCAGTTGAAATAAGGCTAAGTTTCCATCTCCTGTCTTTTTTCATATATTGATTAGTCTTCTACTAGTTGAAGACTGGTAAATGTTTCTCTGTCTCAACCAGCATATTCCTTTTAAAAATTATTTCTTCCTCAGGCTTATTTTTATTTATTTATTTATTTATTTTTTTTGAGACGGAGTTTCGCTCTTGTTACCCAGGCTGGAGTGCAATGGCGCGATCTTGGCTCACCGCAATCTCCGCCTCCTGGGTTCAGGCAATTCTCCTGCCTCAGCCTCCTGAGCAGCTGGGATTACAGGCACGCACCACCGTGCCCAGCTAATTTTTTGTAATTTTAGTAGAGACGGGGTTTCACCATGTTGACCAAGATGGTCTCGATCCGTTGACCTTGTGATCCACCCGCCTCGGCCTCCCAAAGTGCTGGGATTACAGGCTTGAGCCACCGCGCCCAGCCCCTCAGGCTTATTTTATAAGTATTTTGTCATATTTACTGTTATCTTTGTAATCATCTCCAATTTCTTTCCATGTTAAAAAAAAAAGTTTTGGCAGCTGTACATCATAATGTTCTAAAACAGGTTTTTATGACAGTCTGTTGAGACAATCTGGTGATATTTCAAGAGAAGACCTCTTTCCTTTGAGTCTGGGACATTTAAAAATATTGTATTATTTGGCCATCAGTACTATATATCTCCCCCATCTCTGCCACCTAGTCTTTAATTTTGGCCTTCTATGCAAAATCACAGGGAATATTTAGTCAGAACAACTTTGAAAGTTTCATATTGGTGTTTTGATGATTTTCCTGTTATTAGGAAGATTGGGATCACTTTGAGGTAAGCCTCAATTGCAAGTGTTGGGATTAGTGCTTTCCCCTAATTACAGGTTCCTATTGTGCTCCTACCACTTCATAGACCCTGGCTCTGAGCTTGGGAAGCTATGAAGGTAGTGATAGCACTTCACATTGAAGTTCTTTAAAAATTCCAACTCGACCCAAAATTAAACATGTTTTTGAAATTAAAAAACAGCTCTTTGTAAATGCACTTACTGTTACCAGTGTAGATTTGTTTGCTGTTACAGAATGAATCGCTCAAAGAGCATATAGATTACAGTTTGCAAATCAAATGATATTTTACTATTTTGATCACCTCAGAGGCCTCTTTAAACCTTCCTTTCCAGTATCTTTCCATTGCAGCGATCATTTCTTCTGGTTTCTTCCATTAATAGCTTTCTGCCATGTTGTGGTCGTCACTTTTTAATTGGCTTAGAAGTTCATATTTTGTATAGATTTAGCCAAACATTGACTTGTGTTCAAAGAAAACTTTTTGCATCATAAGGCAAAACTCTTAAGGCAATATTAACATAGCCGCAGGGGTAGAGAACTAGAGTTAGAAAATTGTTTTCTGTCTATTCTCAGTGTCTCAGCCAGATTATAATAAACTTCTTGAGGAAGGATTGGATTTTATGATTTATTTAGCATTCTGGCATGTCACTGGCAATTAGCAGATGCTTAATAACTTTTTTGTTAGGTCACTTGATAGAAATCCCTCCGTATTAAAAAATGGCCTCTGCCTTAAGAAAACTGAGACTACCAGTTTAAATATGTATGACCCTTCCTCTGAGCCCATCCTTCGAAAGCCTTGGGGCTCAGGAGCTGGTGGGGCTAAGGTTCTTCCCTGACCTGGCACTGGGTGTTTATCCTTTGCCCTCTCACTGTCACTTACTGCACCTGCTTTTATTTGCTCCCACCTTTTTGTCACCTTTATCCTCTTTTGGACTACGAATCAGATCACAGGCCTTGAGAGTTTATGTGTTAAGAGTAAGACACTCTCAGGAACAGAAAGTTGACCACTTCTTTTCACTTATATGTGAAAGCTAAAAAAAGTTGATGTCATAGAAGTAAAAAGTAGAGCAGAGGGTATGGGAGGGTGGGAAGGGAGGGATAGGGAGAGGTTTGTTAAAGGCTACAGAATTACGCTAGATAGGAGGAGTAAGTTCTAATTTCTGGTATTCTGTACCACTGTAGGATGACTAGTTAACAGTGATACGTAGTTTCAAATAGCTAGAGGGATATTGAATATTCCCAACATAAAGAAATAATGTGTTCGAGATGATGGATATGCTAATTACCTTGAATATTACATGTATTGCAACATCACTGTGTACCTGTAAATATGTACAATTATTACATGTCAATTTTTTTTTTTAAAGATAACTCTGCTAACTGAAGAGTATAAGCCTAAGGAGTTAGATTTTGTGAGATTGATGTTTCTGTTCCGTGTGACATCTGTTTTTCTGTTCTATGGCCTATTTGCTTTCTCTCTAGAAAAAAATGCTATATGGAGGTACCACTCTTTTTCTTTAACCTAGAACATTGATTCTTCTACAGAGCTTATACTAGCTAATTTTTCTGCATTAGTGGTATGTACTGAGGTTCCAGGTAGTTTAGAGATTCCCTCAGGCCAGACTTTCAGAGTGTTGACCTTGGTAGTATCTCTGTGTTCTGGAGTCTGGCTTAAAAGTATCCACGTCCAGGCCAGGCGCAGTGGCTCACGCCTATAATCCCAGCACTTTGGGAGGCCGAGGCAGGTGGATCACGAGGTCAAGATATCGAGACCATCCTGGTCAACAAGGTGAAACCCCGTCTCTACTAAAAATACAAAAATTAGCTGGGCATGGTGGTGCGCGCCTGTAGTCCCAGCTACTCGGGAGGCTGAGGCAGGAGAATTGCTTGAACCCAGAAGGCGGAGGTTGCGGTGAGCCGGGATCACGCCATTGCACTCCGGTCTGGGTAACAGCAGCGAAACTCCGTCTCAAAAAAAAAAAAAAAAAAAAGTATCCACATCCAGAGGCAATCTGGCTCATGCTAACCAAATCACCAGGGAGTAATGCACTTTTATTAATTTACATGAGAAGTGAAGCTGTCACCATGTTGCCAGGTAGCTTAATTTCTCCTGTGGAAAATCTATATGAAAAGTCAGATTATGATCAGAAATTAGATTGGTGCATGTGGAATTGAAACAGAAAGAGTTGGTGATCTTACCATTCCTTCAGCAAACATATTTTGAACATTTCTCTCCATGGTGGGCACTGTGCTAGGTACTTGGGTGGCAAAGGTGAAAATACATGGTCTCTGTCTTTTAGAGGCTTTTAGTGTATTGGAGAATGACTAGACAAGTACAGTAACCCAATTGCTATAGCTTACTGGTGGATGGTGACATCTGAGAAGTGCCCAGGTCTGAGTGGCAGGTCAGGAGGGCAGCACAGGGTGTGGGGCCTATGTGGAGGTTGGAGGAGGGGTTACCAGAAGAGGGGAGGGCCTGGGCATGGGGGCATGGGAAACACTAGAGATCTGTTATCTCAGGAGCACGGCTGATGTGATAGGAGAATGTGATGGCAGAAAGACCTAGCAGGCCAGGGGAACCAGGTCTCTTCCCCTTTAAAAAAAAATGTTGGTACAGACCCACCCATAGCACTTTATACATTTGCCTTTAAACTAGTACTTTATTTGAATACTTTAAACATAGAAGCTCTTTCTTCCTTTCCACTTTCTCTGTCCTTATAGGAAGCAGTGTTGACGACCATGGACATCATCCACGATGGATTTGGATTCATGCTGGCTTTTGGAGACTTAGTGTGGGTTCCATTTATTTACAGCTTCCAAGCCTTTTACTTAGTCAGTCATCCAAATGAAGTATCTTGGCCAATGGCTTCTCTAATGATTGTTCTGAAACGTGAGTATTAATTTCGGTCTCAGTCTAATTTATTAAATATTAGGTACTGAGTCTTTTATGCTTTGATGTCTACATACTTGTAACATGCCATCTTGAGTGGTCAGCATTAGCTAAATTTGAAGTAATTTGTGATGAATAATAAAAAGTCTGCATTTTGAAAAGAGAATGGATGGTTCACACTTGGGTTCCCAGTAGTACTCGAAACAGATTATTTTAAACGAACCATCTTGTTTTTAAATATAATAAATTTAAGTTGATTGAATTTGTTTGAGTAACCATACATCTTTTCCATTGAGTGCCTGCTTTTTCCGGTAGGCATCTTATAAAGTAGGAAGATTCTTCTTGCCTTCTTAGAGCTCACATTCTAACAGGAGAAATTAGACATTCCTACCTTGCTGTGACGTGTGTGAGTGAGCACTAAGAGGGGCTTAGGTGATGGGTGTTTAAGGGAGAGAGAGAACTACTCTCTGGGGAATGTCAGTGTGAACTTATTGGAGGATATGGTGTTTGATCTGAGTTTGAGAGGGTAAAATGGGATGCGGATTCAAAAGTCAGGCACTGGGAACACCTCAGCAAAGGTGTGTGGTGGGGAAGTATGAGATGAAATTGGGAAAGACTGAGAAGTCGAGTTTGGCTGCAGCTGAGGTCCACCAGGGTTGGTCATAAATTTTACTCCAGGTTGAAATGTCTTTGTTCTTACACTGTTCATTAAACACTTTACTAGAGGTTGGGCAGGGAAAATTGGCAGTGAACTTCAAATATAGATAGTTTTGCTACACTAGTTAGTATCTGTGGTAGAAGAAGAAATTCAAACCATTGGTTAAAATTAAGATTTATTTCACCAGTGGTTTGGTTGTCCATATCCATTTTATTATTCAAGACAGTGTATTTTATAGTTCAGCTAAAAATGGGGAGTGTCTTAGTCTGTTTTGTGCTGCTCAAACAGACTAGCTGGGACTGGGTAATTTGTCATGAAATTTACTTGGCTCATGGTTCCAGAGGCCAGGAAATCAAAGGGCATGATGCTGGAATCTGGCAAGGGCCTCCTGTTGCAGCATCCCATGGTGGAAGGTGGAAGGACGAGAGAGAGTGAGGAAGGGCAAGAGGGGCTGAACATGCTTTTATAACAAGCCCATTCAAGATACTGAGCCCACTCCTCTATTAGTGACATTAATCTGTCCATGAGTTCGGAACCCTCATGACCTAATTATCTCTTAAAGGTGCTACGTCTCAACACTGTTGCATTGAGGATTACATTTGTAACACATAAACTTTGGAGGACACATTCAAATCAAAGCAGGAAGTAAAGTTATTTCTTTTTCTTTTTTTTTTGAGACAGAGTCTTACACTCTCACCCAGGATGGAGTGCAATGGCGTGATCTCCACTCACCTCTGCCTCCTGGGTTCAAGTGATTCTCCTACCTCAGCCTTCCGAGTAGTTGAGTTTACAGGCACCCGTCACCACGCCCAGCTAATTTTTTGTATTTTTAATAGAGATGGGGTTTCACCATGTTGGCCAGGCTGGGCTCAAACTCCTGACCTCAGGTGATCCCCGCCTGACTCAGCCTCCCAAAGTGCTGGGATTACAGGTGTGAGCCACCATGCCTGGCATAGTTATTTTTTACTAGTTTATTGGTAATCGACTATATAATAGTTAAATATCAGTGATACATTGATTTTTGACATTTTGAAATTTGAATAATAGAAACTTGTGGACTTACAGTGGGATTCAGCGTATATTTAAAGTGCAGAATGTTCTGGTGCTGATTCTAACCTAACATTTGATTTTATCTTAGTTGTCTTAGATTTCATCTCTTTCATGGATGGATATAACTATATTTTGCCTTCAGAGTGTTCCTTAGGTAGATGATGAGAGTAGTGTGATAGATTTTGGAAGGGTTACCGTCATTTTACATAGTGGCATTTAGAGTTTCTGAGTTCTTAAGAATCAAGCCAGGTGTGGTGGCTCATGCCTGTAATCCCAGCACTTTGGGAGGCTGAGGCAGGAGGATCTCTTGAGCCTAGGAGTCTGCTTTGGGAATTTCCTCAGAGCATAGAAATTACAGATGCTATTAGGCATTAGATTATAACTAAGTTATTAACATGGGAAAATATTTTAAAATTGCAGTTTGTGGTTATGTAATCTTCCGAGGTGCAAATTCTCAGAAAAATGCATTCCGGAAAAATCCCAGTGATCCAAAGCTTGCACGTAAGTATTGATTTCTATTTACATATATATATTACATCAAGATTTTATGCCGCTTTTTATCTTGACATCATTAAAAATATACTTTTATTATTTTTATATAGATTTAAAAACCATTCATACTTCAACGGGAAAAAATCTTCTAGTTTCTGGATGGTGGGGCTTTGTTCGACACCCCAATTACTTGGGTGATCTCATCATGGCCCTGGCGTGGTCCCTCCCATGTGGTAAGCACTTCAGAAGAGTGTGAGTTTGACTGTTTCAGCTGCCTGAAAGGTGTGTGTGTCCTTTGTGTGGGACAGTGTGGGCAAGGTAGGTGTGAGTCTTTGGTTGCCTTTTTCTACTGCGAGGTTGGTCTCTGTAGAAGCTCCTCTTGCTTTTGAGGGTAATTGGTAATTCACAGAGCCTGAAGGAAGCCTAAAAGCAAAATTTTAAGTTTTAAACTGTGCCTGATAGCTTTTTTCTAAGTAGAATATATAGAAATTAATTCAGCTTCTTAATTCATGACTCGTTGCACACAGATTGGGAAAAACTTTGGTTCTTAAGAAGGGAAGAAGATTCTGTTTTTCTTTGTGTGTGTCTGGCCTCCTGGGGAGCTGGGGGAGCATGGGAGTAGGGGGAGCATGGGGAACTATGGGAGCTGAGGTGGCAGAGGCACTGGGGGATCCAGGGGAGCTGGGATAGCTTTGGGATCTATGGGAACAGGTGGTGGGGGGTGCGGGGAGCTGGGGGAGCTGAGGGAGGAGGGGTAGCAGGGGGAGCTGGGGGACCAGGGGGAGCTGAGGGAGGAGGGGAAGCTGGTAGAGCTGGGGGAGCTGGGGGAATAGGGAGCTGGGAGAGCAGGGGAAGCTGGGGGAGCTATGGGAGCTGGGGAAGCAGGGGTTTGGGGGAGCTGTGGGAACTGAGGGAGCTGGGGAAGCTGGGGGAGCTATGGGGGTTGGGGGAGCTTGCCTGTGCCTGCTACCTCCTGTGTGTGGTGGTCCGGTGGCCCTTGGCAGTTTTACTTCTTCACTGGGCGAACAAGGGTGAGAAATGGAGACATTTGCATAATGTCTCCATTTACATTAACTATGAGGACAGATGTTTTGATTATGATGGATTGTTAGAATGGATTCACCACTCTTTGAGTAGTTTCTAATTTAGCTAAGACCTGCCACTTTCCAGTGGGATTTTACAGACTGATTTAATTGTTTTTTTTATTATTAGAGAACATGAAGTAACCTTGTGGTTCATTTTTAGAGAATTTGGGGGAAAGCAGGAAAAAATATGTTGTAGTGATAATAAAAATCTAATACTGTGTACTGGGATTATCCACAGGTTTTAATCACATTCTGCCTTATTTCTACGTGGTTTATTTCACCATGTTGCTTGTCCACCGAGAAGCTCGTGACGAGTACCAGTGTAAGAAGAAATACGGTGTGGCCTGGGAAAAGTACTGTCAGCGTGTGCCCTACCGTATATTTCCATATATCTACTAATGCTCTTCTGGCACATCTACAAAATGCTCCTGCAGTTCTGGCTGCCATTTGCAAAAACAAGGAAAGATATCCAAAACTTTATTTTGTTGCACTGACAGGCTCTGTAAATTTTTTTTTTCTTTTTGAGTCAGGACTATAGAGCCAAGTAGTCTTTTAGTATAGCTGTTTACTCTTATTAAATTATGGTTAACACAGGAAAAATACAAGTAAGGATGTGAGATTTTGCATTTTTATGGGAAATTTTCAGCCCTTAAAAATCTGAAAACAAAACAGTCTTAATATAAATATACTGTGAAGAATACTATTGATGTTTATGGTTTTTGATTACTTTTCAAATTTTGATTTTTTTTTTTGCCTGTTGGTTTTTCTTAAAACATTGTTACATTTAAAGTACATTTATGTTTTATTCAGTAAGAGAATAGAATTTTTTCTTTAAGTCATTTATTAGTTATATCATTTGAAAGCAAAAAGAAGGGCCTATATTAAATGCTGAAAGTGAAGAGTGGTGAGATTATTAGCAGACACTGTTAAAGGGAGACCATTTGTAGCAGTTGGTTTAACCTCAACTTCTAAAACTATTTGAAAATGTAAATACATAGCTTAGTTTTATGTAATATATCAGATTTTTCTGTATAGTATTTTGAATGTGAGATGATTGTCAGGACTGTCTTTTTAACAAAACATTTTCATTATTTTAAATAGTTTTGTAAAGTGATGTGAATTAAAAAATTTGAAACAATTAGAATTCATTTACTATCGTATAGAAGATACTGTTAAAACATAGGAAGGGTATTTTTTGATCCAAAGTTAGTGAATTTGGCTTTGCTACCTCAATTGCAGGTGTTTGTTTGCCTTTATAAACTGTTTCAAATAGAAAAAAAAAAATAGAATAAATATATATATTTTGAGAAACATCAATATTTAAACATTTTTACACAGATTGGTGTTTGAAAATTTGCCATTCCAGGCTAATATTTTTATATATTTTTGACTTTTTAGAAGTTCATCAGTGTTTTTGCTACTGTTAAGTTTACACAGTTTATACTGTATTTTTTATATATCCTTTATATTTACAAAACTTTACTCCCTGTAAAGGAGTGCTATCTAAAATCAACTTAAGGGGTTAAAGTCCTTTATTTTAGTTTAATAGATGTGTATAAAGTAGCTTTAGCAATTACATTCTAGTGAAGTTGATACAGTTTCATTTTTAATTGTCCTGTAATAGAACAGTAGCAAATTCACTAAAGGTTTGTCTTCAAAGTTAAATTGTTCTCAGTACTTCAATTATAGCGGAATGTGATAAATATAGTGTGCATGTTTGGGTTTTAATGATACATTTTATATATGAGCCATTTAGATATGCAGTGTTTGTTCTACACTGCATTTGAAGTGTATGTAACTTAGCTTATGTTAATGCAATCATGAAGTTGGTTTGCTCTAGCATCTTGTAGTCTTTAAACATTCTTTTAGTGAAATTGTCATTGTTTTATCAGTGCTGATGTGTGCAAGCAGTTTTTAAATTTTGCTTTTCTCCTGGCATCAGAACGTGGTTGCCAGCATTTTCTGTACTAGATTACACCAAGGAAGCTTTTGGGGAGGGAGGAAGGACATTAAATTCTCTCCCCGGTAATGAAAAGAGCCCATTACCAATGTAGTGCTGCAATTTCTGGATGTCAGCTACAATTTGTTTTTAATTTTGTTTTGGACATGTTTATTTGGCAAATTTTATAATGAAGTTTTAAGTTGGAAATAAAATGTAGCAACATTTTGATCACTTTGGAGCTTTTTTCCCCCCTTTTTTGCTTGAAACTCTGGGATTTTTGGGACCAAGACAGGAGCCCTGAGAGTCCCACCCCCACCTAGCCTCCTCTTTTCCTAGGATCATCTGTTTGGGACCCCTGGACAACTGCTGTTTATTTCAAGACTCAGAATGTTGGAGCTGAAAGAGGTTAGTTGGGAGTCTTAACTCCCGGAAAATAGTCATGTATTTAGCGTTTGCTGTTTGAGAAAATACAGAAATACTAAAACTATTGTAGATTCAGTCATACTTTCAAATGAATTTGTATGAATCACAGAAGCATCTATGCATTTGAAAGAAAGCACATGTGTGAGAGACATTTCTGTGCCTGCTGACCATGCTTTAGTGCTCATGTGGATTTCCAGTTGACTCTAAGCCTGAGTTGTGAGATGAGATCAGACAGCTTCACCTCTCAATTTGTCCTGCTGGGACATTACATTGCAAAAGGTAGATGTGTCAGAAGATGCACCAATACCAAGTATATGATTTATATTTTTGTCTTTAGTTTTGCACTGTTTGGAGCAAATGATGAAGTATTGGATTTTAACAAAAGATACAAGGTGGAGTGTTCCTAGGTGCTGTTTACTTGCATATAGATGGTACAGTTTCCTAGACACAAATACATGTTTTGTTCATGGCTGTTAAAGTCTAGTGCTGGGTACAAGTCCCACCTTTTCTACACCCCTTACTATAGAGAGAAGGGACTGTTGCATCTTCATTTGTGTACACGTGGGTTATGCTTTCTGCCCATGGACCGTTGCCACGATAAAGTGACAGTGAGATGTGGCTTCAAAAGCTAGCTCTGCTCTCAGCAGTGTGCGATTGGGCAATCTCTGAGCACTGGTTTCCTCATGTATAATATCTGGCTGATGTGTCCACATAGCGTAGAGGCATAGAGGGCCCTGAGGATGATTCAGGGATCATTAGTGCTCAACATGGTGCTGAGTTATGATAGTCATTTTTAGTAGGTAATAAAAATCTTCCGGCCGGGTGCGGGGGCTCAAGCCTGTAATCCCAGCACTTTGGGAGGCCGAGGCGGGTGGATCACGAGGTCAAGAGATCGAGACCAACCTGGCCAACATGGTGAAACCCCGTCTCTACTGAAAATACAAAAAATTAGCTGGGCATGGTGGCGTGTGTCTGTAGTCCCAGCTACTCAGGAGGCCGAGGCAGGAGAATTGCCTGAACCCAGGAGGTGGAGGTTGCAGTGAGCCGAGATCGTGCCGTTGCACTCCAGCCTGGGTAACGAGTGAAACTCTGTCTTGAAAAAAAAAAAGTTAAGTAATAAAATTCTTCCTACAGAAACATTTAATTTACCGAATTCTCAGGATTTGGTTTTTAGTAGGCGAAGAGCTCTAGTGAAGTCAGAACCATATTTTCTTTCTTTCCCCCCAGAGATAGGTCTTTCTTTGTCACCCAGGCTGGAGTGCAGTGGTGTGATCATAGCTCAATGCAGCCTCAACCTCCGGGGCTCAAGCCATCTGTCTGTCTCAGACTCCTGAGTAGCTGGGACTACAGGTGTCTCATCATGTCTGGCTAAGTTTTTAAGCACTTTTTTGTAAAGACAGGGTCTCGTTATGTTGTCAAGGCTGGTCTTGAACTCCTGGCCTCAAGTGATCCTCTTGCCTTGGCCTATAATCCCAAAGTGCTGGGATTATAACCATGAGCCACTGAACCCAGCTAGACTGCAATTTAAAAAAAATTTTTTTAAATTTTTTTGAGACAGTCTTGTTCTGTCACCTAGACTGAAGGGCAGTGGTGCAGTCTCGGGTCACAGCAACCTCTGCATCCCAGGCTCAAGTGATTTTCATGCCTCTGCCTCCTGAGCTGGGATTACAGACATGTGCCACCATGCCTGGCTGATTTGTGTATTTTTAGCAGAGATGAGGTTTCACCATGTTGTCCAGGCTGGTCTCGAAGTCCTGAACTCAAGTGTTTGGATTACAGGCGTAAGACACTGTGCCTGGCCCATACTGCATTTCTTTAAAGAAGAAGGCCCTTCTCTTTTGTTTCAGAAGTCTGTAGCTAGGTCAGCAGTATTCTGTGTTTACTTAGAGCAGCCAGGTGAAGTATTCCAAAGACCTACTCTACATGTGTATATTTTATTGTATATAACTTTATAAATCACTTTATCAAAATGTTTTTAAAGACATGCCCTGATACCTTGCCAGGTGGTGTGGTTTTTACTGTTAGGAGAGTCGAACTTGCTGTATTCCAGGTTGTGCTGACCTGTACTAGAGCCCAACCACAGGGACATTGCATGGTCAGGTCTAGGTACCTAAAATAAAAAGCAGCTGTAAGATTCCCCTATGTGTTGAAGTTTTCATGTACAAGTGAAATAAAGAGACCGCACCTGCCCAGTCTGGCTGAACACAAATGTTTTATAAAGGGTATTGACGAAACATGAATGTCTTGCAACATGTAAATCTGGCTAGAGTCAAAAATTAAAATGATTTGGTGTAGATATTTCTTTTTCATTCTTTTCACAAAGCAATGCAACCCGCATTGTGATCCAGTGACTAGGAGGTTTCTTCATTGGTAAGTACACTGATATTAAAAAGTTTGTTGGCAAACTAGTAGTTGCCAAAATTCTTGACCTCTCAGGTGTCTGGTAAACTGGGCATTCAAAAGTATAGAGTTTTGAATCTGTCATCTGGCTAGAAGCATTTAGTGTTTTGGTAGAAATCTTAAAAAAAAAAATCCAGTAGTCAAATTGCATAGTTGAAGTGAATCAGTGGCTCACATTTTCTATATGCTAGGCTTGGGCAATTTGTTATGAATTAGATACAGTAGAAGTTAAATGATTAATGTAACAGCATGTGGAAATTATACGTGGATAATATAAAGAGTAATTATTATGGCTTTACAGTACATATTCTTCAGAACATGGGATGTAAGTAGGCATCTACTTTAAATTTTAGTAATATTTTGGGTGATCTAAAATCTTTGTTGTTTGAGTATATTATCACATCTCCCTTGTCAAGTTGTAGGGAATGGGAATAAGAGTGCTTTGTATATTACTGAGGGTGGTTTGTATATTACTGAGCTCAGGTTTAGGACTTCATAGTAACAGCAGGGTGGTTACCTTTGTTGGCAAAAAGTATATGTCGGGAAAATCACAGCACATCTCCAGAGGCAGCAAGTCTTCCAGTATTTTTTGTTCGTGATTCCATCTTGCCCCCTCAATGAATAAACTGAAAATGTAAACTCCAGTGTGAGAGGAGTCTAAGCCCTACGATGGAAGAGAGGTGGTGTCAGGGGTCCCCAGGAGAAGCAGCGACCAACTGGAGACTCCATCTGGAGCCGAGACGACCCATCCGGAGGGGCTTCTCCTGCCCAAGGCATGTTGCCCAAAGTTTTAAGGTGAATACTTAATACTTTTTTCCCTATTCTGAGTGCTTTAAAAAGTGTAGGCTTTCTATCTATAGAATCAATCTGAACTGAAATACATGTATTTTTTTCATCATGCCCCTCCTCAACATGAAGACAAATACTTTCAAACACAATAAAGATGCAAATTTCTACAACTGTAATCTTGTAACTGAGCTTTCTAGGAGAGAGCGAGAACAGTTACAAAAGGAGACAGAGTACACTGTGCTCAAATGTTGTCACTTACCTCTGCCGTAGTGGCCACAGCTATCGTTTTAGGCTCTAGAAATTTAAAAAAGGCTGAGAAGGGTTTTACATATCTATATCTATACAGACACATACACACATTATCTGTCTGTCTATCATCTATCATCCATCCATCCATCCATCCATCCATCCATCCGTGAGAGAGAGGGTGAGTGAGGGAGACTTCATCTGTCGTCCAGGCTGGAGTGCAGTGGTGTGATCTTGGCTCTCTGCTTCCTGGGTTACAGCAATTCTTCTTCCTAAGCCACCTGAGTAACTGGGATTACAGACATGCGCCACCATGCCTGCCTAATTTTTTGTATTTTTAGTAGAGATGGGGTTTCATCATGTTGGGCAGCTGGTCTTGAATTCCTGACCTCAAGTGATCTGTTCCCTTCGGCCTCCCAAAGTGCTGGGCTTACAGGTATGAGCCACCACACCTGGCCAGGTTCCATATATTTTTGAATGATACAGGTTAAATAGATGATTAAATTTTAATGGCAGAAGGTTAAGTAAAATGAGTTTCTGATGAGATCTGTGAAGTAGAAAATTTAGTTACCTGCAGCTCCCATTCCAGGTGACTCCAGGTGTACCTGAGGCAAGTCTGTGAAATCAATGTCTCCTGCAGGGGTGCTGTAGGGATGCCCAGCCTGGAGGAAATGGCAGCCAAGTACCAGGCCACCCGGGGCAAGTCTCTGAAGAGGAGGTATGGGCACTGCTGTCCTGAGCTTCCCCTCGCAGTCTGGGCTAGCTTGTTGACAAGGGCAGCGGTGTGGAACAGCCTGTGCTGTGCGTGGTGGCACCTTCTGTGCTGTTCACTCTGTGGAATGTGACTACCTGGAGGTGTAAGGTGAACTCATATTAAGCACTTCCTATTTAGGCTTACTCTATAAAAGACTTTTATGGGAATTGGTTTGTATAATATTTTTACTTCTCTTCCTCTTAACTTACATAAATGCAAGGTTTCCTGCACTGCATTTGTTCTAGTGTTGTCTTTTCCTGACAATCTTAGAAGAAGTTAATCTAATGCATTTGACAGTGTGGCATCCATTTATACTTGTATAACTTGGTCATAGCATACATGGGTTTTTCCTCTGAAAAACCTAAATTGTAGGTAATTTTTAAACAGCCCCTTTTGGAATGATTTGACTCAAAGAGCCACTCAGAACAAATGGAAGTAATATTAATTCAACTACGTGGAAGCTGCTTCTTTGTATAAAGCAGAAATAACTGAGAGCATCATCTCAGTTATTTCTGCTTTATACAGATTAGACAGAGTCAAAAAGCAAAGTTAGGCGGGCAGTCCATACCCTTGCTCTCCCTCTGTGAGTCATAAGGCCTTTGTGCACCTCAGCCTGGTCAGCAAGAGTAAAACTCTCTCTCTCAAAAAAAAAAAAAAAAAAAAGGGGGGCACTTTACCATCATCATCAGTTTAGATGTGTCTTTCCCATAGAGCTCCTCCTCCTCACTGGAGTGCTGGCAAAATTAGAGTCTAATCTTCATGTAGCACCCTTTTCAATATTTTTCTCCTCAGTCTTTTGCCTTGTAGGACACATTTTCCCAGTTTTATCCTTCTAATATGTTTCTAACATTTATTAATTCTGCGTAGTCTCGGAATCCTCTTCAGTGCAATCTGATGAGTGCTGAGAGGAAGACCAGTACTGGACCAGGAGGCCAAACAGCATGAGTGTCCACCACCTCCCACCCCAAATCCCAGAATGCAACTATAAAAGCACTGGAAGGAGGATCCAAGATGGTGGATTAGACACAACTCAAGCACACAACACCCAGCGAGAGACGCAGAAACCCAGAGATCTAGCTTCAGCCAAGGTGCCAGGTGCATTTCAATGGGTCTGGTCCGAGGGTGAGCAAAGCCCACTGAGGGCAGACGGAGGCGGGAGGGGTGCTGCTTCACCCAGAAAATGCATCTGACCGGCAAGTCGGAGGCTTCACATCTGGTGCTCCGGTCAAGGTACAGCGCTTCACCCAAAGCCTCAGCAATACACAGAACGGGGATCTTTGCCAGTCAAGCGCCCGGAATTACAAGTGCGGAGTTGAATAAGAGTCTGCAGACTGAGCTATCGCCCCTCCCCCCGCCTGGAGAGAGAGGGAGCTGTAAGGGGGAGCAGCTGGGTGGCCCCTTCAATACTCCACTGTCAATATTTCTCTCCTATGACTGGAGAGAGAGAAAGCTGAAAGGGGGAGACTGCCGGGTGCGGCTGGGCAGCTCCCTACCCCCCCCCCCCCACAAACCCCAGAGGGCTGAAGCTCTGACTCCTATGGGTTGTGTAGCCAGTGCCACAGTCTGAGATGAACACTGAATGATCCAGCCCAGTGGAGGAAGGGCACAGCCCACCACTAGAGGGGTGAGACTGGGCTACATGTTTTAACAAAAAACATAGGAAGCCTACCTAGCAATGGGACAGCATTCTTGACAACCCAGCAGCGCCTACAAGTCAGCGGAAGAGGCAGGCTTAATCTCTCAGTATAAACAAAAAAGACACAGGAAGCTTTCCTAGTAACCTGAAGGAGTCCCTAGAAACCCAGTAGTGCCCCCACAGGCAGACAAGTGACCTCTTCAACAGCTCTCTGACACCACAGCCAGGTAAATCCACAAAGATGGGGAAAAAACAGCACAAAAAAGGTGAAACCATCAAAGACCACAACACCTCTTCTCCCTCAAAGGATCACAACTCCTCAACAACACAGGATCACAACTTGACCGAGAAGGAATGCAAAGAATTGATGGAAACAGGATTCAGAAGGTGGATAATAACTTTTCAGAGCTAAAGGAACATGTTCTAACTCAATGCAAAGAAACAAAAAACCTTGAAAAAAGGTTAGACAAAATGCTAACTAGAATAACCAGCTTAGTAGAACGATCAATCCAACAGGAAGAGCTAACTATCCTAAATATATACGCCCCCAACAAGGAGCACCCAGATACATAAAGCAAGTTCTTAATAAACTAAAACGAGATTTAGACTCCCATACAATAATAGTGGGAGACTTCAATACTTCATGGTTAATATTAGATCAACGAGACAAAATTAACAAGGATATCCAGGACTTGAATGCAGAGTGGGACCAAGCGGATCTAATAGACATATACAGAACGCTCCATCCCAATTCCACAGAATATACATATTTCTCGGCACCACATTGCACTTACTCTAAAATTGCCACATCATTGGAAACAAATCACTCCTCAGCAAATGCAAAAGAACAGAAATCATAAACAGTCTATCAGACCACAGCGCAATCAGACTAGAACTCAGGATCAAGAAACACACTCAAACACACATAACCACTTGGAAACTGAAAAACTTGCTTCTGAATGTTGACTGGATAAACAATCAAATGAAGGCAGAAATGAAGATGTTCTTCGAAACCAACCAGAGTGAAGACACAACTTACCAGAATCTCTGGGACACCTTTAAAGCAGTATTGAGAGGGAAAGTTATAGCAATAAATGCCCACAAGAGAAGAGAGGAAAGATCTAAAATTGACACCCTATCATCGAAATTGAAAGAACTAGAGGAGCAAGATAAAAAAAAACCCAAAAGCTAGCAGAAGACCAGAGATAATTAAGATCAGAGTAGAACTGAAAGAGACAGACACAGAAAACCCTTCAAAAAATCAATAAATCCAGGAGCTGGTTTTTTGAAAAGATCAACAAAATAGACCACTAGCCAGATTAATAAAAAAGAAAAGGGAGAAGAATCAAATAGATGCAATAAAAAACAATAAAGGGGATATCACCACTGATGCCACAGAAATACAAACTACCATCAGAGATTACTACAAACAGCTCTACTCACATAAGCCAGTAAATCAGGAAGAAATGGATAATTTCCTAGACACTTGTACTCTACCAAAACTAAACCAGCAGGAAGCTGAAACCCTGAATAGACCAATAGCAAGGGCTGAAGTAGAGGCAGCAATCAATAGCCTATCAACCAAAAAAAGTCCAGGTCCAGACGGGTTCACAGCCGAATTCTACCAGATGTACAGAGGAACTGGTTCCATTCCTTCTGAAACTGTATCAAACAATACAAAAGGAGGGAATCCTCCCTAACTCTTTTTATGAGACCAACATCATCCTGATACCAAACCAGGCAGAGACTCAACTAAAAAAGAAAACGTCAGGCCAATATCCATAATGAACATCGACGAAAAAAATCTACTGGCAAACAGATTGCAACAGCACATCAAGAAGCTTATCCAACACGACCAAGTAGGCTTCATCCCAGGGATGCAAGGCTGGTTCAACATACACAAATCCATAAATGTAATCCATCACATAAATGGAATCAAAGACAAAAACCATGATTATCTCAATAGATGCAGAGAAGGCCTTTGATAAAATTCAACAGCCCTTCATGCTAAAAACTCTCAATAAATGAGGTATTGATGGAACATATCATAAGATGATAAACCTACAGCCAATATCATACTGAACGGGCATAAGCTGGAAGAATTCCCTTTGAAATCAGGCAGTAGACAAGGATGCCCTCTCACCACTCCTATTCAACATAGTATTGGAAGTTCTAGCCAGAGCAATCAGGCAAGAAACAGAAATAAAGGGTATTTGATTAGGAAAGGAGGAAGTCAAACTGTCTCTATTTGCAGATGACATGATTGTATGTCTAGAAGACCCCATTGTCTCAGCCCAAAATCTTCTCAAATTGATAAGCAACTTCAGCAAAGTCTCAGGATACAAAATCAATGTGCAAAAATCACAAGCATTCCTATAAACCAGTAACAGACAAACAGCCAAATCAAGAGCGAACTCCCATCCATAATTGCCACAAAGAGAACAAAATACCTAGGAATACAACAAACAAAGGATGTAAAGGACCTCTTCAAGGAGAACTACAAACCACTGCTCAAGGAAATAAGAGAGGACACAAACAGATGGAGAAACATTCCATGCTCATGGTTAGGAAGAATCAATACTGTGAAAAAAATGGCCATACTGCCCAAAGTAATCTACAGATTCAATGGTATCTCCATCAAGCTACCAATGACCTTCTTCACAGAACTGGAAAAAATCATTTTGAACTTCATATGGAATCACAAAAGACCCCACATAGCCAAGACAATCCTAAGCAAAAAGAACAAAGCCAGAGGCATCACAATGCCAGACTTCAAACTATACTGCAAGGCTACAGTAATCAAAACAGCTTGGTACTGGTACCAAAACAGAGACACAGACCAATGTAACAGAGACCCCAGAAGAAACACCACACATCTAGAACCATCTGATCTTTGACAAACCCAGCAAAAACAAGCAGCGGGGAAACGACTTCATGTTTAATAAATGGTGTTGGGAAAACTGGCTAGCAATGTGCAGGAAGCAGAAACTGGACCCCTACCTGTTACCTTAACATTAAAATTAACTCCAGATGGATCAAAGATTTAAACATAAAACCTAACACCATGAAAACACTAGAAGAAAATGTAGGCAAAACTATCTAGGACATAGGCATAGGCAAGGACTTCATGACTAAAACACCAAAAGCAATGGCAACAAAAGTCAGGTTAGACAAATGGGATCTAATTAAACTCCAGAGCTGCTGTACAGCAAAAGAAACAAAACCATCATTAGAGTGAATTGGCAACCAACAGAATGGGAAAATTTTTTTGCAATCTACCTATCTGACAAAGGGCTAGTATCCAGAACCTACAAAGAACTAAAACAGATTTACAAGAAAAAACCCCATTCAAAAGTGGGCGAAGGATATGAACACTTTTCAGAAGAGGACATATATAAGGCCAACAAACATATGAAAAAATGCTCATCATCACTGGGCATTAGAGAAATGCAAATCAAAACCACACTGAGCTATCTCACGCCAGTTAGAATGACGATCATTAAAAATCAGGAGACAACAGATGCTGGAGAGGATGTGGAGAAATAGGAACACTCTTAACAGTTGGTGGGAGTGTAAACTAGTTCAATCATTGTGGAAGACAGTGTGGTGATTTCTCAAGGATCTAGGAATAGAAATTCCATTTGACCCAGCAATCCCACTATTGGGTATATACCCAAAGAACTATAAATCATTCTACTATAAAGACACATGCACACACATGTTCATTGCAGCCCTGTGTACAATAGCAAAGATGTGGAACCAACCCAAATGCCCATCAATGACAGACTGGGCAAAGAAAATGTGGTACATATACACTATGGGATACTACGCAGCTGTAAAAAACGATGAGTTCATGTCCTTTGTAGGGACTTGGATGAATCTGGAAACCATCATTCTCAGCAAACTGACCCAAGAACAGAAAGCCAAGCACCGCATGTTCTCACTGACAGGTGTGTGTTGAACGAGAACACATGGACTCAAGGAGAGGAGCATCACACACAGTGGACGGTTGGGGGGGTAGCGGAGAGACAATGGGGGGAGGGGGGATGGGGAGAGAACATGGGGAGAAATGCCAGATACAGTATGCACCTAAAGTAAAATAAATGAATTATTTAAAAAAAAAAAAAAGCACTGGAAAATGAAGTATGCCCAGTGAGTGGACAGAAACTGTGAGATCCCTAAAGACAGGATTAGATGAAGGAAACCACAGTCAATAATATGCACAATAAAAGCCAAAAACACCATCCTTTCCAAATCCCCCTGATCCTACAGAATAATATCAAATAAAATATTGATGCAAGAATCTTGAATAAAATATAATTAAGATGATTTAATGTCTATAACATTTGTGTTCTTTCTCAGAATTGCTTTGGCCACCTCATTTTTTTCTTTTTTCCTCTGAGTACAGTAAAATGTATTGGTACATGACAAGGTGGGGCTCCCTGGGCTCCTTCCTCTTCAGGGGGTCTGGCTTTGAAACTGTGTTGAGGAGAGTCTTAGGATGGTGGGAAATGAGTGGTCCAGGAACTTCCCACCAGCTAAGGGCCTCTCATGCTCTTTTTGGGTCTGGGGGACTGGGGTTTCTTAATCCATGAAGGCCATGTGAACTATAGGGTACACCACCCTGTTGTAACCAAATTCTGGCAAAGTCATCGAGTTCAATGCCAGCACCAGCATCAAAGGCGAAAGATTGGGTGTCACCGTTAAAGTCAAAGGAGACAAATTGATGCTCAGCAAAGCCCGGGACAACCTTGAGGGATCCCTCCAATGCTTGTTTTACTACATTCTTGGTGTCCTATTTAGCAGGTTTCTCCAGATGGAAGGTCAGGCCCATGACTGACAGATTGGTGGTGGGAACACAGAAGACAGAAGACCATGTTACTTATCTCAGGAATGACCCTGCCCACGGCAGCCTTGGCAGTGCCAGCAGATGCAGGAATAGTGTTCTGGAGAGCACCGTGGCCATGACACCACAGCTTTCTAGAGGGTCCATCCGCAGTATTCTGGATGGCAGTGATGTCATCAACTGTGGACATGAGTTTCTTCATGATGTCAAAGCTGTGATGGTTAACCTCATCAGGGGGGCTAAGCCATTGTGATGCAGAAGGCACTGCTGATAACCTTGAAGCTGTTTTTATACTTCTCATGGTTCATGCCCATCAAAACATGGGGACATTAGGAGAGGCCAAGATGATAAACTTTTTGGAACCCTCCTCTAAGTAAACTCCAGATTTCTTCATGGTAGTGAAGATGGCTGTGGGTTCCATAAGCATCATTCCCTTTGATTTTGATAAGATCTCTCTTCTTGAGGATGGTGATAAGATTGCCATTGATGACAAGATTGCCATGATGATCAAGTCTCAGACTTGATGGTAGCATGGAACTTGCCATAGGTAGAACCATACTGGAACATGTACTCCTTGTCATTGAGATCAAGGAAGGGGTCATTGATAATGACAATATTCATTTTTCCAGAGTTAAGGCATCCCTGGCCAGGTACCTAACAGTCAAATCCTTTCTGTCTGACCTTCACTTTCTACATAGTGTCTCCAAAATGAGGCTGGTGGTGCACGAGAAGGTTTGGCTATCTGTCAAACAGGAGGGACAGCCAATATTTGTGTGTTTTTCTTGTTCCATATCAATGGTATTCTTTCTAATTTTGTGTAGAACAGTCATTGAACATTTGAAGGAGCTAGTGTAACATCTGTAGGTTTTGTACAGCATGGGCATTTTAACAATGTTAAATCTTCCAATCCATGAACATAGAAAGCCTTTTCATTTATTTTTGTGCTTAATTTCTTTAATCAATATTTACACTTTCTGTGTACATCTTTTACTTCATATGTTAAAGTTTGTTTTTTAGTGAGGCCATCTGGTCCCAAGCTTTGTTGCTGATAAGTTTTTATTACAAATCCAATCTCCTTACACATTATTGGTCTGTTCAGATTTTTGTGTATTCACAATCCAGCCTTATTTTTTTTTGAGATGGAGTTTCACTCTTGTTACCCAGGCTGGAGTGCAATGGCGCGATCTCACCACAACCTCCGCCTCCTGGGTTCAGGCAATTCTCCTGCTTCTGCCTCCCGAGTAGTTGGGACTACAGGCGCGTGCCACCATTCCCAGCTAATTTTTTGTATTTTTAGTAGAGACGGGGTTTCACCATGTTGACCAGGATGGTCTGGATCTCTTGACCTTGTGATCCACCCGCCTCGGCCTCCCAAAGTGCTTGGATTACAGGCTTGAGCCACCGTGCCCGGCCTAGCCTTCTTGAAAATACGGTCTTAGAAACTTATGCATTTCCACTAGATTACTGTCTGGGTAGTAAACACACACACACACAACAAAAAACAAAAACTAGTTTTTAGAAAAAAAATTGGGTTTGGGGGTATGTGTGCAGGTTTGTTATACAGGTAAACTAGTGTCACAGGGCTTTTTTTGTACAGATTACTTCATCACCCAGGTACTAAGACTAGTACCCAATTACTTTTCCTGATCCTCTCCCTTCTCCCACCCTCCACTCTCAAGTAGTATCTGTTCTTTCTTTGTGTTCATGAGTTCTCATCAGTTAGCTCCCACTTACTTACAAGTGAGAGCATGTGGTATTTGGCTGTTCGTACATTCGTTTGCTAAGGATAATGGCTTTCAGCTCCAACCATGTTCCTGCAAAAGACATGAACTCTTTTTTATGGCTGCAGAGTATTTCACGGTGTACATGCATCAGATTTTATTTGTCTAATCTATCATTATTGGGCATTTAGGTTAATTCCATGTTTGGACATTATAAACAGGGTTGCAATGGATATTCATGTGCATGTGTCTTTTTGGTAAAATGATTTCTATTCCTTTGGGTGTATACCCAGAAATGGGATTGCTGTGTTGAATGGAAATTGTTTTCAGCTCTATGAGGAATCACCATACTGCTTTCACAATGGTTGAACTAGTTTACACTCCCACCAAGAGTGTTTAAGTGTTCACTTTTCTTCACAACCTTGAAAATGTGTTTTTTGACTTTTTAATAACAGCTATTCTGACTGGTGTGAGACGGTATCTCATTGTGGTGTTGATTTGAATTTCTGTGATAAGTGATGTTGAGATCTTTTTATATGCTTGTTGGCTGCATGTATATCTTCTGTACTAAAGTATCTTTTCATATCCTTTGCCCACTTTCTAATGGGCTTTTCGCTTTTTCTTGTACATTTAAGTTCCTTATAGATGCTGGATGTTAGACCTTTGTCAGTTGCATAGTTCACAAATATTTTCTCCCAAACTCTCTGTTGAGAGTTTCCTTTACTGTGCAGAAGCTCTTTAGTTTAATTAGATACCATTTGCCAATTTTTTGCTGTTGTGATTGCTGTTGGCATCATTGTCATAAAAGTTTTGCCCATTCCTATGTCCAGGGTGGTATTGCCTAGGTTGTCTTCCAGAGTTTCCAGTTTTGGATTTTACATTTAAGCCTTTAATCCATCTTGAGTGAATTTTTGTATATGGTGTAAGGAAGATATCTGGTTTCAATCTTCTGCATGTGCCTAGCCAGTTACCCCAGCACCCAGCTATTATTCAATACAAAGTCCTTCTTTTCTCCTCATTGCTTTTTTCTTTTGTTGACAATCAGAAGGTTTTAGGTATGTGGCTTTATATCTGGGCTCTGCATTCTGATTCTGGTCCATTGGTCTATGGTTTGTTTTTGTACAAGTATCAGACTGTTTTGATTACTGTAGCCCTGTAGAATAGTTTGAAATCAGGTAATGTAATGTCTCCAGCTTTGTTCCTTTTGGCTAGAATTGTCTTGGCTATTCAGGCTCTTTTTTGGCTCAATATGAATTGTAAAAAAATATATATATATTTTTAGTTATGTATAAAATGTCATCAGTAGATAGATAAGAATAGCATTGAATCTACAAATTGCTTTAGATGGTATGGACATTTTAACAATATTTCTTCTTCCTATCCATGAAATTAAGTCAGTGAATCCCAAACAGCTGTTAGATGGGAGGACACTCCTGTATTATGCACGGCTGCTGTTCCTACAGAAGACCTAGGATGCAGGACTGCTGCCTGTCTGCCGTGGCGGTGGCCCTGCATAACTTGAGGATCTGTAAGTCATTAAAACCCTTAAACTCTCACACTGTGGTTGTCACTGAAGCCATGACCACAATCCACCGAGGCTGGTGAACCCACCTGAGACTGTCATGTAGGTGCATCACCTGCTGTTGCTCTTCTGTCTGGGCCTCTGGTGGCTGCCTATAACAGCTGCTAGCCAAGTGAAAAGAGAAACATAAAACGTTTCAATAATTAGTGTAGTTGGCAGGTTTCTGGCCTCAGCTTGGACATTGTTCCAATATCTGTTTTGTGCAAATGGCCTGCTGAAGTTCTGAACTGGACAGCCCACTGTGTCTGGGATGGCACTGCTGTTGGCCAGCATTCAATCATGCTGTTTTGTGCCACTACATACTGCTGTTGCATGGCATTGTTTTCCGGATTCTCCTGAAACTGCAGTGTCTGGAGACAATGCTCAGAGCTTCTCAACTCCCTTGCAGCTATGGAGGGCAAGTCCCAGTATAGGCATGCTTTCCAGCATGGCATCAAAGCCCTTGCTGGGATCAGGTCCCTGAACCCAATACGTGAGGCTGTGTTACCTTTGGCTAAGTACCCTGTTCACTGACCTGGAACCTTGGGAGTGGTCAGGACTGTACTGGCTGTAAGTTGCAAAGTCCTGGTATTGAGCCACAGTGAACAGGTCTAGACAGTGGAGCTCCATGTTCACCTAGTCGGTGGTGGAAATGTAGACTACCAGTTCCCCAGTAGGCCAGAGTGGCATTGGAAAAACCTGTTTTTAGATTCCTCACAAAGAGTGTTTCTAAACTGCTGAATCCAAACATAAGTTAAACTCTGGAACATGAATGCACACATCACAAAGCAGTTTCACAAATGGCTTCCCATTAGTTTTTACCGTGAGATATTTGTCTTTTCACCATAGGCCTCCATTCAGTCTGAAATGTCCCTTTCTAGATTCTACACGAAGTGTGTTTCTAAACAGTTGAATCAAAACATAGGTTCAAGTCTCTGAGGTGGACGCACACAAAGCAAAGCAGTTTCACAGAGAGCTCACTTGTAGTTTGTAAAGCCGGTCATTTGGGTTTCCCCCATAGGCCAGACTGGCATTGGAAATACCTGTTTTTAGATTCCACAGTGTTTCTAAACTGCTAAATCCAAACATCAGTTAAACTCTGGAAGGTGAATGTACACATTGCAAAGCAGTTTCACAAATAGCTTCCCATTAGTTTTTTTAACCATGAGATATTTGTCTTTCACCATAGGCCTCCATTCAATCTGAAATGTTGCTTTCTAGATTCTAGAATGCTCTCCAAAAAGTGAACTCGGCAGGAGGGTTGTAATAATTGAGTAGAATGACCTGTTCTGTGGACACTACTCAGGCTCTTCTCCTAGCCATCCCTGTCACCACCTAATGGGCTCATAAAGTGGCTATGGTGGCAGGGAGGTTACAAATGGGCTTCGCAGCATAAACTTCCTGACCGGGCTATGGCCATAGCTAAGTGCCACATCTGCCAGCAGTAGAAACCAACTCTGAGCCCTCAATATACCATTCCTTGGGTGATCAGCCAGCTACTTCGTGGCACGTTGACTGTGTTGGACCTCTTCCATCATGTCAAGGGTAGCTGTTTGTCCTTACTGGAATAGACACTTAATCCAGATACCGATTGCCTATCCTGAACGCAATGCTTCTGCCAGAGTACCATCTGTGGACTCACAGAATGCCTTATACACCTTATGGTGTTCCTCACAGCATTGTCTCTGACAAAAGCACTCACTTTACAGCTAAAAGAGTGTGACAGTGGGCTCATGCTCATAGTATTTCCTCCTTATTTTGTTAAGAATATGTTTGTGCAGCTGGGCGCGGTGGCTCACGCCTATAATCCCAGTACTTTGGGAGGCTGAGGTGGGTGGATTATGAGGTCAAGAGATTGAGACCATCCTGGTCAACAAGGTGTAACCCCCGTCTCTACTAAAAAATACAAAAATTAGCTGGGTATGGTGGTGCACGCCTGTAGTCCCAGCTACTTGGGAGGCTGAGGCAGAATTGCTTGAACCCAGGAGGTGGAGGTTGCGGTGAGCCGAGATCGTGCCATTGCACTCCAGTCTGGGGAACAAGAGCGAAACTCCGTCTCAAAAAAAAATGTTTGTGCATTTATACACCTGTACTAAGAGCTGTTATTTCCTTCTTTTCCCTTTATCATATATCTTAAGATTTATCGACTTCATATCAGCATTTGTGTTAACTTTACATAAGAGTATTTAGGTTAAGGGTTAGTGTAATTCCGCGTGGAACAAAGAATAGCTGTATTATGGCATAATCGTGACCTTTTTATTGTCTTTATTTGGAAATTGGGTGTGATTTTAGGAGGTGTATATGGTGCCAAGTTGACAAAGGACAATGGTTAATCGTCAGTATCAACTTAATTGAAGGATGCCTTGATTGTTTCTGGTGTGTCCTGGAGGGTGTTTCCAGATAGGACTGACATTTGAGTCAGTGGACTTGGAGAGGAAGCACCCCCTCATTGTGGGTGGGCACCATCCCATTGGCTCCCAGCACAGCTAGAACAAAGCAGACAGAAGTGGGGGATAAGCCAGCTTGCTGAGTTTTCTGGCTTTCATCATTCTCCTATACTGGATGCTTCCTTGTTTGTCCTGCCATTGGACATGAGACTGCAGGTTCTTCCACCTTTGGACTCTTGGTCTTACTCCAGTGGTTTGCAGGGAGCTCTCAGGTCTTCAGCCACAGACTGAAGGCTGCACCGTCAGTGAGATAGTTTGGTTCTGTGTCCTCACTAAAATCTCATGTCAAATTGTAATTCCCAGTGTTGGGGGAGGGACCTGGTGGGAGGTAATTAGATCATGCGGGCGGATTTCCTCCTTGTTGTTCTCATAATAGGGAGTTATGAGATCCCGTGTGCAGCATGTCCCACTTCGTTCTTGCTCCTGCTCTGACGTATGAAGGAGGTGCTCGCTTCCTCTTCACCTTCTGTCATGATTCTAAGTTTCCTGAGGCCTCTCAGCCATGCTTTCTGTACAGCCCGTGACAGTCAATTAAACCTTTCTTCATAAATTGTCCAGTCTTAAGTGTTTATAGCACTGTGAGAAAAAGCGAATACAGCTGGCATCCCTGCTTTTGAGGCTTTTGGACTTGGACTGAGTCACTGTTGGCTTCTTTCTTCCCCAGCTTGCAGATGCCGTATCGTGGGACTTCACCTTGTAATCTTGTGAGCCAATTCTCCCTTTATTTAATAAACCCCCTTTCACATATACATAAACTCTGTCAGTTCTGTCCCTTTGGAGAACCCTAATACAGATATCCTTTGATTCTCCACATATTATGTACAGAGTCACTAAACTCCTTGCCTCTCGTGAGCGGTAACCAGGAGTATCAAATGTATTTTGCATAACTCTCTAAGCAGTTCACACCAAGGACTATCAGTGTTTTCCACACTATTAGAAGTAGCATCCTTAGCATATTTGAGTCTAATCATATTAAACATCCAAGTCCAAAAACCTGGAAACCAACTAAAGAAATCCTTCCTTAAAATTCTGTTCCTCTAGAACCACTCCTGGTATCAAAATACGTATTAGTTGTTGTTGGGTAATAAAGTTATTTCCAATATTTTATTACTGCCCATGTTTCTGCAGTGTCAGTACTGCACATGCTATTTTGTACGTGTGACTATATGTGATAAATCTCCAGAAATGAAATGTGCACTTGTAATACAGATAAACAGTGCAATATTTTTCTAATAAAATTATGCCTATTATGCCAATAATTCTTCCAACAGCAGCATATAAGAGGATGTTGAACCCATAGTACCAATTGACATCAAAATGTATTGATATGCAACACAACAGTACTTAAATCTATAGCACTGACTGCCTGTATTAGAAAAGAAAAAGATTTCAAATCAGTAATATCAGAGGCTACTTCAAGGTTTAGAAAGAGCAAATGACACACCAAGTAAGCAGAAAAAATGAATAATTTATTCTGTGTCATATGAAAATGCAAAAAACCTAGAAAAGTCAAAGCGACTTAGAGAACAAAGTTCAATGATTTATAGAAATTGATTTTAAGCCTTATTATAAAGCTGTGATAAACAAGACAGCATATTTGCATAAAAATAAAGACACTCATGGAAAAGAAGAGGTCAGAAATAGACAAACACATATGGTCAGCTGTTTTTTGTCCAACGTGTAAATGCAATTCAGTGGAGAAAGGACAGACTTCAATAAATGGTGCTGTAGCAACTGGCTATCTGTACATAAAACATTAAACTTGGTTCATACTTTATGCTATATGCAAAAATCAACTTGAAATTAACAAACTACACAACTAAAATGATACAACTTCTACTAGAAGAACAGTTGAAAATCTTATGACCTTGGGTTAAGCAAAGAGGTTTTAGATATAATACATCAAAAGTATAATCAATAAAAGAAAAATATAAATTGGACTTTATCAAAACTTAAAATTTTGCTCTTCAAAAGGCACTATTAAAAGAATGAAAAGTGACAGACTAGAACTCAAAACTTAATAAGAAAACAACTCAGTGTTTAAAATGGGCAAGACTTGAATAAACACTTCACCAAGAACATACAGATAGCAAAAAAATAATAGACACTTAACATAATTAGTATTAGGGAAATGCAAATTAAAACCACAACAAGATACCACCACTCATCTATATATAGAAGGCACAAATAGGAAGAATGTTTGAGAAGCTGGCTAACTTTATTAAATAAACAGATATGCAATTAGGCAATCCAGAGGAAGGATCTACTAAAAAAGCATCTAGGATTGGGAAGTGAAAATGAGAGTGGGGATTGATAGTTATACCACTTTTTATCTTTCATATTTGGGACATTTCTTTTATCTTGCCTGCCCTAGGAGTAAAACTGCAATTCAATATACTAGTGAGAGTGTTATCAATGCACAAGATTTAATATGCGTATCATTAAATCTAACAGTGTACATTCCTAAAGGAAATTCAGAGTAGGTCATAACTTCATCCCTTATAGTCAAATTCAAGCTGTGGATGCAGTCCCATTACAAGCAGCAAGAACAGTCCTATAATTCTTTATCTGTCAAATCTAACACATTTCCCTGGGAATGGGCAGAGAAGCTCTGGTAAGACTGACGTTACTGTCTGCTGTAAGAGTAGTTAGTAGTACAGCTGAGCTAAGGGAGGAAGGGTGTGAATTAAAAGCCTATTAAAAATTGGCCTGAGATTCAACAACAAAAACTGTTTTAATATCTGGAAGTCATCTTCTTGCATGTATAACTTCATCAAAATATTTCTTGTGCAACTATTAATTGGTTATATCTATCTTAGGGGAAATTGGCATCAATAACATTTTTATACTGGTTAATTATGTCCTAGCAGTATAACTTACCAAAGTGAATAGACTACTTAATAGTGCTGGCCGGGTGCGGTGGCTCACGCCTGTAATCCCAGCACTTTGGCTGGGAGGCAGAGGTGGGCGGATCATGAGGTCAAGAGATCGAGACCATCCTGGCCAACAGAGTGAAACCCCGTCTCTAGTAAAAATACAAAAAAATTAGCTGGGAGTGCTGGCACGCGCCTGTGGCCCCAGCTACTCGGGAGGCTGAGGCGGAAGAATTGCTTGAACCCGGGAGGCAGAGGTTGCAGTGAGCCGAGATTGTACCACTGTAGAGCCTAGTGACAGAGCAAGACTCCGTATCAAAAAAAAAAAAAAAAAAAAGTGCTAAAATTCTGTTAAGAAAAAGAAAACACTAAGAGTCAGAAATTTTTTTTTAGAAACTACTAAGTCCCAAAAGCTTCCAAATCACTTTATTGGGAACAAAAAGAGAAAAATTCTCCAGAGTCAATTTCCACATACTCTATAAGGCATCAATATATTTAGATCTATCCTAGCCAAACTATAAGTCATTTCAGACAAATTAGGTTTAATTAAGGTGTTCTAATCAAGTTATACATTAAGTAGTTAAATAGTCTGTCAATTGCTAGCTACTACTGATTTACTTTGAACAGTAAACACTTGCATGGCATTTATATGTGGGCAGACTTTGAGACTCTATCAGATTTCAGCCATGAGAATTAGACATCTGTGGCCCTGAAACCACAGACTAGTAACAGTAACTCAAAGCTATAGAAAAAAAAAAGTTACATTTCAATACAGAATCATTTTCAGGTCTGTGGTATATAACTGCAAAACAAGATTCTATTATACGCAGTATTATGTTCCTTCCACTTCAAATCATAACCCCCATCAGTTCAATGTTAAGATTTTTTAGTAAATACAGTGGTAGGTGAATTCTTTTTGTGACCCTAGAAGGGCTCACTTGCGTGTCTGGATGCTTTAGCCAGTCAAGGATATGGATAAGGATGTCATTGATATGAATTTGAAGGATTATTTTATCCTAGTCTCACTTCTTAGTGAGTAGACAGATCTTCAATTTCTAACATTTGTTTTATAAAAATTCCTCAACTTACCTATAAAAAAGGTGTAATCAGCTATTGTTTCCTTTTAGAAATATGACTACCTTCAAACTACTGTAATACTTTAAGATAATAGAAACAATATGATCTTATGACATATTAGTTTATTACATGCATAAAGCTATAAATAAAAGAATAAAGAATATAATGAAGTTTTTTTAAAAAAAATACAAAGTCAGATGCTAAAAGCTGTACACAGAGAGCAAAAATCACTTTATATACTCATGATTAGCTTTAATGCTTCTTTACACTATACATCCTGAAAATGTTTACATTTACTAATAAGGAATGCCAAGTGTATCCATCACCATTTGAATAGCTTGCAGGGGATTTGTGATTTCTTCCAGGTTATCTCTTCTCAAAACCCAATCTGGTTTAAGTCTGTTAAAAACAAAACAAAAAAACAACTCTGGTGTTAATAAAGTTCTTAAGCGTTACTTACACCTTTTTTGTCTGCACTAAATTGTGGCTACTCCTGAACATCATTTCTCTTACAAACTGCTCAAAGACGTGAGAACCTCACATTACTGCCCATCAATAGTTCCACACTATTGCTCTCCATCCTTTCTAAAAAATAATGGTGGCTTCTTTGAAGCTGATGCTATTTGGCTTGACCACTGCCTTTTGGTCATCAACCAAACTCTCAGTGTCTTGTTCCTTGTAAACCTGGTTCTTGGTCTCCTCTTACCTCCTGTCACAGTTCTCAGCAACAGAAACATGTATGTGGCCAAAAAGCCAACGACCAATTCCATTTTTGCCACACTTTCATTTCTACCTCAACCAGTCCCTTTTCATATGATCACGTACTAGACTTTGTCATCATCAGAAAGTGTGCCACCACTAAAATCGTAATTTGAGACTTCCATTCTTCATCCACCATTCCCATGTCATCGGCTCTAACAGTCACTGAACCAGTTCTTCTACCAAACTGAGATCTCCAATTCACTTGGCTTCAACCCATACCCGACATCCACCAGAATGCTATTCTTACTTTCTTGTGTATCTAGCTCAGGTGCATCAATATTATCACAACCTTTGCCAATGCCATTAACTGTTGTCTTTCTCTCCTACCAAACTAGTCTGAAAAATTCTACTTGGATTTCAAACTGAGTCAAAATATCTGCCTTCTCCATACCTATACAGCTGCATATTACTAAAAAAATTACACAACCAAGCTGACTTCATTTTTTGCCAATAATTGCAAATGTAAAATGAGCATTTGAAATTGCCCAGCGTGCTAGTGTAATGTTATTTCATTATTTACCAAGATTGCCTACTTTAAAATGACCAAACATTTCATTTTTATTCATTTGTTGTTTCTCCGTTGTCAAGCACATCTTGTTTATGGTAAGTGCTCAATAACTATTTGTTAAATGAATGAATGAACAGTGACACAAATTTATAGACTATATTTAACTGCTTACCTTGAAACTATTCTGGTCCTTACAGGTGTTTCTGGCATAAAAGGAATGCTTATAGAAGAATCCTTTTGCTTGTAAAGTAATCTTTCAGTATTCACTTTATTACAAGCTGTAAGTTTGTAGAGACGGTAAATACGGTCAACAACTTTGGACCTACTTCGTACATCCTACAAAATAAAATGAACAGTTACTAAAAAGTAATAAGAATTAAAATTTCATCTCTTTTAGACTAGCAAAATCAAACATAATAAATAAAAATCATGCAGTAAACTATTAGCTTTGAATAATCAGGAAGAAACCTCGCCAAGTTGGCAGGTAGCTTGATTTAAATTACGAACTAATTTGCAAGGCAATCATAAAGAAGATAAATATTCAAAAGTTGCATACTTAACTCCGCACTGAATACAAGAAAGAATATAGTCAAGTCAACATATCTATCATATCCAGTTACCAAGTCTTGAAAAGTTTACCTCTGCAAAGTTTCCAAGTCTTCTACTTATCTCTCAGTGACACAATCCTAAGACAAGCACAATCTCTTGGCTAGACCACTACATGTCGACACTTGCCGCCTTCCTCAATGGTCTCCCTATACCCACATACACGCTCCAGAATTCATTCTTCAGTCAGAAGCTAGAGTGTTGTTAAAATTTAAACTGGAAAATATAATTTCTTCCTTAAAACCCTGCAGTGGTTCCTACTGTTATCAGGATAAAGGCCACAGTCCAATCATGGCCTATGGTTTCCCTTATGTTAACAGTGACACCAAGAAAAGCTTGAAATACAATTATGGTTACAACAGGAGCATAAGAAATTATACATATCTGGTTTTCTATCTTGCTAGGAAACTTTTCTCTCTAGTAAATAGGAAATGGTTACTTATATGGCTGTAATAAATCGTATTTTCAGAATTCAGTTTCTTTAACATGTCAGAAGGAAACAACTCATACATTTATCCTGAACTCATTTTATCAGTGCAGAAAACAGGTCTGAACACACATAAAACCCTATTGTAGAATGATGATTATTAGGAAAACTATAAAAGTCATAGACTCAAGACCACAGAAAAATAATCTTAAAGAAATGTTAACTGATTAATACTTACAGAGGCTCTATTTGTTGTCTTCAATAAAGTAGCCAATAAACAACAAGTTTTTGTGAAAATGCTTCCACTTTTGTCTGCAACTTTATTACCAGGCTTTTCTCGGTACATCTGCAAAAGCTCCAACAGTGTATCGACACAATTTTCTGCATCATAAACTGCTGAGGTTGTCTTCTCATACTTGAAGAGAACAGAATGAAATTAAAAGTTGTAATAAACACAAATTCAAAAGTTGCATACTTAACAAACAACCCAAACAAAAAACCCAAAAAACAAAACTCCGTACTTTCAGCCAAATTGTGGGACCACCTGCAGCAAGTGCAAAGGACTTTGTGCAACAGCTTTGATGCTGTCATTTATGGATCTATCATATATGTGTATTCACATTGTATTTTTAATCTTTTCCCTCTAATTCTGAGGTTTCACGTAAAATAAATAAAATTTAAAACCTCTGAAAACAAACATCTTGGAGTCAATAAAAACAAACTTTTAAAGGTTAAGACCATTTTAGTAAGATTCTCTCAGGAAAAAGATAACTTATCTGTGATATCACTAATCATAGGTAAGTTAACGATAAAGGCAGGATCTAGTTAGTTATTCTATTACATGCTCCTTGAAAGGAAGGAGGGCTTGCTGAAAAATAAATTAAATTTGATACTAAGTCTAGGATATATTTTCCATGTCTCACTTATCTAATTGTATTATTAGATTCATAGTGAAATTTACATGGTAACAAATAATGATCTAAGATAAAACAACATAGCTAACACTTTGTATGGCATGTTTATGTATTCATGTGTATTAACTCAGTCCTCACAATAACGTTTTGAGTACTGTTACTATACTCATTTTATAGTTGAGGAAAGTGAAGTACAGAGAAGCTAAGTGACCTATAATAAGCTGCTGAGCGGGGATTCAAACTCAAGCAGTTTGGGCTCAGATCTGTGTTCTTAACCACTACCTCTCAAAATAAAGACATTGGGTAAAGTGCTTTAAGTTGTCATTGAAAGGTTGGGTAGGAAAGAGAAATCTTTCAACCTCTGGTTGCATACAATATAGTTTGGAACAGATATCAGCTAATTTGTCCAAAGCCAAAAGACAAATTTTGATACAGATTAATAGTTACAGAATAACTAAGTTATAGCAATATTTTTCTTTCTCATGCTTGGCTACACATACTTATAATGAGGTAAACTGATATAATGCAGGAGATAACAACAAACCTCTAAAGGCAGATAGAAATGAATCCAAACTCAACTCTACCATTTATCACAGTCAGGTCTTAGGGGATGAACCTAACTTCTATAATTACTATATTCCTTCCCTATAAAGTGGGAATAATAATATGAACTACTTTAGAGGATTTTTATGAGGATTAAACAATGCAAGAAAAATACTAGCATGGGGCCAGGCATGATGGCTCATGCCCATAATCCCAACACTTTGGGAGGCCAAGGCGGGTGGATCACAAGGTCAGGAGTTTGAGACCAGCCTGGCCAGCACAGTGAAACCCCGTCTCTACTAAAAAAAAAACAAAAAACAAAAACTTAGCCAAGCATGGCGGCATGTGCTTGTGATACCAGATACTCGGGAGGCTGAGGTAGGAGAATTGCTTGAACCCGGGAGGCAGAGGTTGCAGTGAGCGGAGATGGCACCACTGCACTCCAGCCTGGGAGACAGAGTGAGACTGTCTCAAAAAAAAAGAAAAGAAAAATACTAGCACATAGTAAGTACTTCATAACTTTTAGTCATCATTGTTTTTAATATTATAAAGACTGATGAAATAAAATACAAAAATTAGTACTTAAGTCTACAGTTATGTTAATAAAACATTTTTTCCACCCTAAGACTTGCACATAAATGAATTTTAATTCAGAGATCTAAGCCCTAGCGATGAGTAAACATAAACTTAATTTGCAGGATCTTACTTGTTTTCCAACGAATATCTCATTAGTAAAATGAAAAACTACCTTAGCTACATTTAGCAAGACTTGCACAGCGTATCTGATGACTTCCATACAAGGAACACTACGATTACAACTCCGGATCAAAACAAATATTTTAGAAATTGCTCCACTCTGGGCCATGTTCTCACAACAAAGTGGAGACAATCTAGTAACTACCTCTGAAAGAAAGAAAAAATAGGACACGGTAAATTCACCGCAACAAAATGAAGTTTTTGCTAACAACGTACTATTACAACGTTCTTTAAACATGTTAACACAAACTAACCTAGGTGTTTTACAGCCTCAAGAATGGCAGAAAGGTGCTTATATGTCAAAAGATAACGAAGTGCAAGTGCAGTTCTTCTGTAGAGTTTGTTTTCTTCTCGAATCTCCCTATTAACAACTTGAAGACTTAGTCGTATAGCTTTAATTTTTGTACAATCATTATTCTTCCTCCAAGAATAGCCTCTCCATAATGCCTTAAAGACATAAAACAGAGTAATTTTAAGATTATAGCCAATGTTTTCTATTTATATCTACATCTATTTTCACAATGTAAACATTTTCAGTAAATTTGTATGACATAATCAGATACATTTTAATTAAAATCTCAATTTCAAATAAATAGCAAAATCAATTTTCCAAAAAAGAAATACGTATAATATTCCTGTATGTGAACTGGGCAGCATTTATTGACCAAATAATATCTAAATCTATTCAAAATATTAAAATACTTTTACACTTCTTGATTATAAACCTTCTCTAGAGCATTTGAAAATAAAGATCTTAGCGATGAAATTATAGTAGTGTAGTGTTTGAGTTATTTTACTGGCGAATCCTTTAGCTTTTTAAAATGGTGACTATGTTTTTGTAGTGTCAGATATCATGTAGAAGAATTGCAATCTAAAGTTTTGAACTAAAACTATACAAGTTTCAATTACCTGACATTTAATGATTCCACTAGTAAGTTTTTCCTGTTTTTTACGAAGGAGAAAATGGCGCACCGCTTTCTGTATTACTGATGCAGCCCTATTTTGCTGGCTCAGACGTTCTTGACCTTCATGCTCAATCTTTTTGATGCTATGACATTTCTGAATAAATCTCTTTTGTTGTAATCTTGCTCGAAACCATCTCTGTTTAAAAGATAGATTGTTTTCATTTCTACTTAAGGTGCTTTTTAAAAAAATAAATACAAATATACATTTATACATAAATGGAAGAAAATAGTCTATGAAGAAATCTTTCATCTTTCCCCAGAGGCATTTCTTTCCCACTCTGCTTGGTACAAAAACCCTTCCAGTCCACGATGGGTGGGGGTGTGTGTACGTGCATGCACACACAGGAGTATATTTAATCCTGGACATCACTGTCTTCGTTTTACAATTTATATAAATTCCACCAAATTGCATGAATAATTCTGTAATTTTTTTTCACTAAATATTTTATATGTAAATGCATGTTAACGTATATACACAAATAGAATTCTTCAAATTATATAAAGAACTCCTATAAATTATAATAAAAAACATCCAACAGAAAAATGAGCAAAGTGTATGAAAAATTGTTAAAAAAAAAAACACACACAGATAAGGACTTGAATAATCAACATAGAATATAAGTTTAGAATTGCTAGCAATCAAGTAAATCCAAACAAAAATAAAATGCCATTCATTAGAATGGCAAAAATCAGAAAGTCATCCGATACTTTATGTTGGAAAGCATGTAGAGAAACAGGGTACCCTCAAGACTTTGCTGGCAGGAATGTAAATGAGTACAATTACATCAGGCAATAATTCATAACTTTATTACTGCGCCATAAAACATTAATGTATTTCTAACCTTTGAATCATCCTGACAGCTCTATGGTAAAAGGCTAAATGTTGTATGACCTTAACATAAGGCATTTGGAAACTGTTTACTACATATCAAAAATTTCTAACAGGAAAAGTTATATCCTATAGTTTTATTTCAGAGAAGCAGCAAACCTGAATACAGATGACTGAATTGACGTGCTTGTTAGCATTCTTCAGAGCCAGGTAAAGTTTATAGGCTCTTTGAATTCTGAGAGCCTTCAGGTGATAATATGCAGCTGCAGTGAAGGGAAGAAGCCGAATTCTGGCTCTCTGTTCTAAAATCTAAAGGCAAAAAAACAAAGCAGATTCAAGTATCTGCCTCCTAAGTTAATCAATGAGTGTTTTTGTATAACCTCAACATAAATTATATAAACTAGCAAGAATAATTTTTAATCATTACAATTACTTATATTGTAATTCAAAGTAATTACAATATTTTATGATACAGTATTTCCAACAGTATAACTCATAATTCAGCAGGTAGAAAGCAAAATTATATTTTGGGTACTTTACTAAATAACCACAGCATCTAATTTAACCAGACTGCCCTATAACAGTGAGTTAAGGTTTGCAACATACTTATAATTAGAGAAGGGTATAAATATTAAACTAAAAAAAAGTTACAGAATTCCAAGCAGAACTCTTGGAAATGGTGACATTAAATCAGAAAAAATTGTGTGAACTAACTTCTTTAATATTAAATAATACGGTGTAACTCCAGCAGAAGACGCTTTCTACAGTCGCTGTTGGGCTTCAGACTTCCACTTGATGTTTAATGAACAGAATACAAAAATTTCTTCTATTTAACTTCAAATCAAATTATTTTGTCTATGCCAGTACTTCACATATTGTAAGCTTAGATGTTATGACTTCCCTAAAAAGAATTCTCTCTTCCTGAAGACGTGGAAGCTGTCACAGGAATGCTGGTTGCAATATCTCAAAAGTTGCTTGGTGGTGGCAAAAAGCTACTAAGTAACAACCTCTTTCACTTATGAAGCTTCTCTCATATTTTCCTTTCCTTTGTTAAGATTCATTACAAAAGAAAATTTTATTTTGTGTATTTGGTGGTGAACATCTGTAAGAAATAGGACTAGGATCATAGAACGAAAATCTGATGGTCAGTGCTCTTGTCACATACTTTTCTAGCAGCTGAATGAATTCAAATTAATGATCATATTCATTCTAAAATTATTATCTAAGATCCAAAGTTTCTTAACACGATTTAACACCAAGTCCTTTCACTTTTTTTTTTTTTTTTTTTGAGACGAAGTTTCGCTCTCGTTACCCAGGCTGGAGTGCAATAGCGCGATCTCGGCTCACTGTAACCTCCGCCTCCTGGGTTTAGGCAATTCTCCTGCCTCAGCCTCCTGAGTAGCTGGGACTACAGGCACACACAACCATGCCCAGCTAATTTTTGTATTTTTAGTAGAGACGGGGTTTCACCATGTTGACCAGGATGGTCTCGATCTCTTGACCTCGTGATCCACCCGCCTCGGCCTCCCAAAGTGCTGGGATTACAGGTGTGAGCCACCGTGCCCGGCAAGTCCTTTCACTTTATAAAACTGAGATATGCTACTTGAAAATACTTACTCTTTTTCGTACTAGCCAACCACGCCCCAGTGCTTGTAGAATAACTGTAGATTTTTTTAATTCAATGTATTTTATCCTTTCACGTCTTCCAGCCTCCCTGGCTCGTATATATTTTTGTATAGTCAAAGCAGCGGATTTCTGCCGAAGAAAGACCTGCCTTCCTTTATATCCTCTAAAATGTGCTTGAATCAAACAAGCAGCTCGATGTCTCTATGAAGAAAAATTTATAAATAACATTAATAGATATAAATAAAAAGATTTCCAAACCACTAAAAGTTAATGAATTTCTCAGTGTAAGATGAGATGGCTTAATTATGATTTATAGTTTAAGAACATCATGTTTCCTAGATATGAAAAGGTGATGAAGCATTATTTCTAAACTCACATATAGAGCCAAAATGAAGGTGTAAGCCAAGGGTCAATAGATACCTGGTGCTCTTTCCCTCTCATCCTCTTGATACTTTTCATTGTGAGAGGGAAAAGAACTGACATTACAGGACAAATACACCTAATAAAAATGCTAGCTACAATATGAAGAGCACAGTGATCATAAATAGCTATGACAGAAACTGGCTGTAGCCTGAAAACACAGCATACCACCAGCACAACTTAGATTCCTCGATCACGTAACATTCTGTAAGAATTAACAAAATGAGACACAGAGCCACAAAGTGAGCATATGATGTTGGAAATATGGCGCCAACAGACTTGATCAACCGCAACACAGGGTTGACACAAATCTTCAATTTATAAAAAATACCATATCTGTAAAGCACCACGAAGATTTTTATAAATCTTCAATTTATAAAAAATGCCATATCTGTAAAGCAATAAAACAAGGTATGTCTGTACAGATGTTTTTAAAAACTAGCAAATAGTATTTTTATGGGTGATATAATTTTTAATTGACTGCAATAGATGTGTGTGAAATAAATGTATACTAAGATCTTAAAAACACTTTTTCCAGTGAAGGATTTTTTAAAAATTAAAAAATACAAAACATTCTTTTTGTTTATTTTCTAAAGTAGTTATTTGCAGGTGAATTTTTAATACCTACTTGTATCATTAAGAAGTGTTCATGAGCTATTTTTGCAGAAAGTATAGCTCTCCATTTTCTCTGAATGATAATTGCTGATGCTCTCACATTCAAAAACCTAAAAAGTAGTTATTGGAAAGCAGTTTCAAATTACTTTTAACTTATTCAGTGAGTATTTATTGTCGTCTCCCTTTAAAATATTAGAAGAGTAAAATATTACAAAGGCAATGACAGAATAAAAAAAGTGGGCAAGTATAATTCATAGTCAAGTTCTAGCAATCAGAATGTACAGACACACACACACACACACACACACACACACACACACACACACACACAGTTTTACAATTGGCAATATTCCAGTGGGTAAGAAATACGAAGTTCTATAATTATAATATGGCACAGAATTTTGAACAGGATCAAAAGAAAGTATGGTCACCCAGATCTAGACAAAATCTAGATAAAGGGGAGAATGGTAGAAATAATGGTACAATATAAGATCTGAGTCTGTACTGCAAGTGAGTCTTTGAGCAGACAGGAGGTGGTCAAGAACAGAATGTGGAGATTACAAGCAGCGGCAGGTACTTCTCTTTCATTTGAAATGAAATATGGGTATCATCAAAATATCTAAGTAGAGATATTTTGTTAACAGAATTGGAGAAAAATTTAAAAACTGAGTGCCAGAGATTAAATTTTAGGGATCAACATAATGCTGAGATAAAATGTTCAGAATGGACAGGTTTTTCGCTCTGTTCTTGATAATGTGGAAAAAGTATAATGATTAGCTTGTGTTGTTGCCATGTTTCTTAGAAAATAAGACAGAATGCCGTTGAGAAAAATTCAGCATCTGTTACATGGAAATTAGATACTGGTCCTTAATAGCTGATAGTAGTAACTGTATCTTTATATGTTTTTTAATTTTTATTTTTACAGATACATAGTAGTTGTAAATATTTATGGGGTACATTTGATATTTTGACTAAAGCATACATATGAGTAATGATCAACTCAATAACTGAGAGATCAATCACCTCAAACATTTATCATTTCCTTGTATTAGGAAACTTCTATTCCTCTAGTTATTTTGAAATATACAATAAATTATCGTTGACTATAGTTGCCCTATTGTGCTACTACGCAGTAAATCTTGTTCCGTCTTACTGTATTTTTGTATCCATTAACCAGCCTGTCTTTATCCACCTCTCCCCTCTCGCTATCCCAGCCTCTGGTAACCAATTTTACTTTCTATCTTCATGAAATCAATTTTATATGTTAAGCCCTGCTTCTACCCATGGACTTGAACCAAAAATTCCTCTCACACTAGTGTGCTTTCCTAAACCATCTTGAAAACCATCATTGACGCAATAATTCATCAATTCTGGGAGTGAAGAAAAATTCTTATACTGTGAACTTAAAAAAAGATGATCTGGTAACAGTTCCTGAAAATTTGACTGTAAGAAATGAGCTAGGAATAGGGAAATACAATGAGCACAGATAGATTGGTAATTAGGGTCTTCATCATTAATGACAAGGAGTATGAGGAATAATATAAAATTCAAAGAAAAAAGGAATGAATAAGAAAACAAATTTTTCCAGTAGCTAAGTTATCCAACAAAATGGACCAAAGCACTAATGAGAAAAGCGAGTCTTAGCTAGATGATTTTATTCACTTCCTACCCCTCTGTCCTTACTCTAATCCTCCAACAAAACCAACCATATAAATTAAGCATAATGAATATTTGACAGATAAATCAATAAGCATGTTAATTTATATAAGGACTTAGCTATCACACACAAATACTCTTACACTCTCCATAGAATTCTGATACATTACCGTGTTCTCTCTAGTTTGGTATAGAAGCAACCTTGAATAATTTTAACAGCTTTTAATATAGCTAGATATTCTTTGTGTGCTCTCCAACACCTATACCAGGCTTGAATCTTGCAGGCAGCTTTCACTTTACATAAAGATTTCTTGGTTCTGTATCTCCTCCACACAGCCTATTAAATACATAAATATAACAAGTATGCAATGAGTTGTCTTTTTTTTGTAAATAAGATTAATCAGTATAAAGACAGTTAATATAAGGTAATGCGGACAAAAAGAAATTGCATAAATATAGTCATATCATGATTCTTTTGGACTCCGACTAGTGAATACTCTGAGAACAGTGGTTCCTACTATCGTGAACACCTATTACATGCTTTATCATGCTACCCTATGGCTGGCTGCCAGCCCAGCCTAACAAAACCCTAACCGATATTTATAAATTGTAAGACAGACAAGCCTAAGTCTAAAAAGCCAGATTATGTGTACTGTCCTCATCACCTCAGTCCATTTGGAAGATCAAAAATGAAAATGAACATATTGACCTACTCCAGGTTCTGGGGAGAAAAAGGAATTCTTTCCAATCTTTTCACTTTGGGTTTTCTGTTCAGCTGCAGAAGAATCCTGAGAGCTCCTGTGATAGGACTGCCAGACTTTCTGATTTTGATAACCTTCAGACAGACCAAAAGTTTACACAACGGTGACAACTTACTGACCTAAGCACTAAAAAGACTAGTCCTTATAGTAACAGGGGTAGATAATACTAATCTCTAATTTAGAGATGAGAAAACCAAAGCCTAGAGAAATTGAATAACTTGTTGATGTCACACAGGTTAATAAGTGGCAGAGTTGTCTTAATATTTATAAATATCTGGTGAAATGGTTATCTATTTTATTAAAAAAAAAAGGGGGGGGAAACCCGAAATTGAGATTCAGAAGGACTTGCTAGCATATAGCTGTTAAATGATAAAGTCAAGATTTGAACCCAAGTCTATTTGACTCCAACATCTCTACAACAAATACTACTGGCCCAACTTATAACAAGATTAGGTTCTAAATTCAGTTGATAATACAATAATTACACATGGTCAAAATTACTCTGAGATATCCTTAGTTCATTCAGAGTACATTGTATGTGGTTTCTATGTAAACCTGAATACATTATTTTTGTATATCCCGAATACCTGCCACCCTGGTCTTAGTCAATGGTAGCAGAACATCTCGCCATTTAATTGTAACAGTAAAAGACTGGTTAATGATAACAATGCATCATAAAATCTTCAGGAGGAAAGGAGAATGTTTTACGGACCACTTTGGCGTTTTGTTTTGCTTGTGGCAGTTCTAAGTTATTAGTTTTAAAAATCCATACTTTCTAATGAAAACAACTTGACCAAAAATCTGCCACAGAATTTCGAGACCCATTAAAACTGAGTTTTAATGAGAAAATTACATATATACATATATATATTTACACACGTATATCGATATATATAGATAGAGCCCTGAAAAACATCAATGTGTACATTCCTTACACATTTGGCAAATAGATGAAACAAAATAATATAAAAGTGCTTTGGAAGCCAAAACTACTAAATACTCGGAATAAAGTATGTCTAGTAGGCTAAGCAGCAAGCAGCTCTGGTTAACAGATTAGAGGAACGAAGTTACTCTATTTTGCCTGTGTTATGCCAAATAATACTTCATCTTATATTTTCTACTAAGGAAATAACTTTGCCAAATATAGAGCTCTCATTTTCTCAAAATTCTTCTAAGAGTGCTATAATTAACATACTGAAATGCATGACACGCAGGGTAGGGTGACCATGGCCAGAACAATCCCAGTTCTGTGTTGTCTTGGCTGACCTATTGGCGCTCTTTCCTATTCTCAAAAATCTTCCACTTGGGAAGATAAATGGTCACCTCAACCAAGTATTACTCTTCATGACCTGCTTAAGCTCATTTTGTACATTCTAACAAATACTGGTCAAAACAAAGACTGAAAGTTTTATATTTAAATATAGAAATACCTGAATTTTTATGGTGCTATTTTTCATTTTCTGAAACTTCCGTTTCTGTATAAATCCTTTGATTCTAGCTTGAATAACGATAACACTGCTTCTGATCTGTAAGTAAACTTTTCTTTGATGTTTTGCGGACAGAAATGCTCTGTAGTGATTTTGTAAAACCACTGCCGCTTTTCTATAGAGTAAAAACTGTTTTCTGGTTTGCCACGTCCTAAAATAACGCTGCAAAGTGACAGCAGCTCTTTTCTGCTGAAGAAATCTTCTCCGATACACAGCCATCTGAAGGAAGACCTGAATCTGTAGGGCAGCACATCGCCGTGTCTCCAGTTTTCTTGTGATCATTCTACAAAAAGCTTTTTGAATGGTTACTGCAGCCCTGCTTTGAGAATGATCCTCTGCTTCCTGTGAACAAGCAAGGCAAGCAGCGTTATACCACTCTTGAATTATAACACCCTCACTTAGAACAGCTTCATATTGAGCTTTACTTCTGTAACAGTAGAGAGCAGACCGCTTCACAATAGCTGCCATCTTTTCCTGGGATACGTTTTTCAATTTTTGTCTAACTTTCATGCCTCTAAAAGCAGCCTGAATAGTTCGTACAGATTTCTGAACTGCTAAGAAACTACTTCTTTCTGTTTTTACTCTAACATACAGCCTATAATAATTCTGTATAACCACAATGGCAGTTTTCTTTCTTTGATAATCAACTTTGGCCCTGTGCATTCGATAGAATGACTGAATTCGTGTGGCAGCCAGGTGCATATTTTGGATATCCCTTCGTACTTTAAAGCCTCTGTAGTAAGACTGTATACAAATAACTGCTTGGGTATGCACTGCAGTTAGTTTTCTGTATCTTCTTTGAATAGAAAGTACTGGTTCTCTAAGGTGGAGATAATGCTTCTTTATTTTAAAGGCTTTGCAATGCTTCTGAATAATAACGGAAGTCTGGTGCTGTTCCTGAATCAGTTTTTTTATGTTCATGTCCTGAAAACTTGCCTGAACGCAAGTCTCTGCTTTCTTAAGTTCATTGTGTTGAAGTGCTTTGTGTTTCTTTTTATTAGCTCTATATTTTTCTTGTATGATTTTTGTAGCCCACTGAAGATTTTGGTATAAACAATACTGCCTATACATTCTGTATGTGCTTTGTATTATGATAGCAGCTTTGTGTTTTTCCCTTAAAAGTTGTCTTGCTTTCATTCCTCTATATGCAGCCTGAATAATCACAGCAGAATACCATTGTTTGGTATTATTTTCTGTTTGCAATTTTGAAGCTCTGTATGTTCGATAATGTTGCTGAATTAGAATTGAGGCATGTTTCCAAGTCTGAAATGTAACATATGTTCTGTGCATCCTGAAAGTGGCCTGAATGAGAACTGCAGCCCTATGCATTTCTTGTAACTTCTTCTTGACCATCAGTCTTCTGTAAGATGACTGTATTATAATGGCTGCCTTTCGTAACTGCAAGAATTGGTGCAATTTATGTTTGGCACAAATGGTGGCTCGGTATTTCCTCTGAATAAAAATAGCAGCTTTTTTGAGTGAAATGAATCTTCTCCTCACCAGTAATGATCTAAACCTACTCTGAATAAGGATTGCAGAGGAATGCATACTCTTCAAATGCCTTCTAGTTTTCATGCCCCTGAATGCAGCCTGAAGGATCACAGCAGAGTGTCTTTGTCTGAGATAATGCTGCCTCTGCAGTTTTGCAGCTCTGTTTGCTTGGTATTGCTGCTGGATCACAACGGAGGCCTGTTTCAAAGCCTGATATCTCATATGTACTCTGCGCATTCTGAAAGTAGCCTGGATGAAAGTAGCAGCCCTATGCATCTCTCGCATCTTTTTCCTTATCATCCATCTTCTGTATGATGACTGGAGTTTAATAGCTGCATTTTGTAATCGAAGGAACTGTAAGTGATGCTTTGTACAAAGGTGTGCCCGATATCTTCTCTGAATCCAAATGGCAGTTTTCTTGAGAGACAGAAACCTTCTTCTCATCATTAGAGTTCTGAATCTCCTCTGAATGAGGGTGGCAGCTATATGCATCGTTTTTAAATGTCTTCTAGCTTTTAATCCCCTAAAAATAGCCTGAATGTGTATTACAGAATGCCTCAGTTTGTTATACCTTTGAAATAGTATGTTTCTTTCCTTCACTGCCCGGTATCTTTGCTGTACTGTTTTTGTTATCTTCTTTAACTTATTAAAATATGTTTGCTCTCTGTATCTTCTGTAGTTTGACTGAATGACTGTTGCTGCAATCTGCAACTTTCTTAGAGTCTGTCTCACTCTTACTCCTCTAAAGTTTGCCTGAAGGACAGTAACAGCTCTCAAAATTTTCAGGTAATTTTCACGCTGCATTTTACCTTGATAATATGCTCTATATCTTACTTGAATAACTATAGCTGCTTTTCTCATTGTATGGTATCTTATTCTTGACTGATGCATTTTAAACATGGCTTTAATAAAAGTGGCTGCCCGGTGCATGTGTTGAATATGTCTTCTAACTCTAATACCTCTATAAACAGCTTGGATTTTAATTGCTGTCTTCTTCAAACTATGATACTCCTTATACTGATGGTTTGTAATTTTAATACCTCGATACCATCTCTGAATTATAATAGCTGAAGCTCTATAGGCTGCATATTTCTTTTTGGTTTTGTAAGCTCTGTATTTAGACTGTATAGTTACTGCTGCTTTGTTGCAATCCTTTATTCTTTTTCTCACTTTCATACCACGATAAGCTGACTGTAAAGTTACTACAGCTGCTTTTGTTTTCAAATATAAATGATGCTGTTCTCTTCCAGTACTGTAAGCCCTATAATACTTTTGAATCAGAAGAGCAGCTTTTTTCATGATTTTCCACTTCTTTTGTTGCACATGCATTCTGTAGTATGACTGTATGATGACAGCACATTTATGTTGCCTTTGAAGCCGTCTTCTCAGTGTTTTTCCCTTCCACATAGATTGAAGCATCAGTACCGAATGACGGAGTTCAATATACTCCATACGTTGCTTCCTTCCTGCACTCCATGCTCTCAAATGTTGCTGGATGACTAATGCTGCTGTTTTAAACAATCTAAACTGTTTCTGGGCCTTGGCCATTCTAAAAGCGGACTGAATCTTCACTGCAGCTTGATGTTCCCTTCTAATCTGTTTCCGAACCTTCCAGCCACGATAAGCAGACTGGAGTGAAATCACAGCTGCCTTTGTCTTTAAAAAATGTGTTCTTATATCAGAAAGAGTCTTGTATGCTCTGTACCATCTCTGAATCTTTATAATAGATTGAAGCACAGATTGATATTTTACCCTGTTACTATAGCCTCTAAAAGCAGACTGAATTTTAACAGCAGCTATAGATTGTTGTTTGATTAGCTGGCGTACTTTATAACCTCTGTAAGCTGCTTGCAAGCAAGTAGCTGCCTTTTTGACCTGCAAAAAGTTCTTCCTCTGATTCACCTGTGCTTTGTATGAGTGATAGTAATTCTGAATGACAATAACTGCTTTATACGTTTTCAGGTAGTACTGCCGAGTCTTTCTCATTCTGAAATAAGACTGTAGTGAAGTAACAGCCTTTCTTTGCAACCTCATCTGCTTTCGGACCAGGTATCCTCTAACAAAAGCTTGCAGTTTGATACAAGATTCCCGCATCTGCATATACTCTTCTCTCTTTCGTGCAGCCAGTTTTTTGGAACGGTAACATTGCTGGATAAACACTGCAGTTGCTCTTAAATGCAAATATTGTTTACGTGTTTGTTTCATCTTAACAATTGACTGCAATTTTATTGTAGCATTTTTTAGGCTCAAAAATTCCTTTTTAGAAACATAAGCACGATAATATGATTGAATCTTTACCACAGATGTGAGGATGTGAATATACATTTTCCTGGCTTGCATCCCTCTATATGCAGACTGTAGAACAATGACAGCGGAGCGTGTTTTCTGGTAAGATGCTAGAACTTTCCTTGCAAAAATGTAAGCTTGGAAATGAGTCTGAATTATAACAGCTGCTTTCTTTATCTTCTTGTATTTCTGCAATTGTTGATGTTTTCTTACGTGTGCCTGCAATTTGATAATAATCTTCTTAAGGTTTAAAAAGCGAACTCTGTCTTGTCTCATTCTCCAATATGACTGAATAACACAAGCAGCTCTAATTTGTCTATGTAAATTATGAGCTTTCAGTCTCCTAAAAGCAGCTTGCAATTGAATGGCTGCAGCTCGTTTCTGCAAATAGTTGGTGCGCTCAATCTTTCCTTTCAGATATGCTCTGTAGTACTTCTGGATAGTTAGTATGGACTCTTTTCTTCTCTTATATAACCTTTGGGCTTGAAAGCACCGAAATCTTTTCTGAATGATAACAACACAAGATCTAACATAAACATATTTCCGTAATTGTTTATGCATTCTATACCATGATTGTATGACAATAGCAGATTTTTCTTCTTTAGCTCGTTTCCTTAAATGCCATTCTCTAAAAGCTCTTTGCAATGTTATTGTAGCTTTTACTTGTAATTGCATTTTACGTCGCTTCCATCTTCTGAACATAGCCTGGATTATAAGAGAAGATGATTTTAGCATTTCATATCTTTGTTGATCTTGTTTTCTTCTTAAATAAGCACGCCAGTGCCTCTGAATTGTAACTGTAGCCCAAAGATATCGTTTATACGATTTAACAGCAATTATCATTCTTATCCTAGATTGCAGGATGATTGAATAATATTTCAATTTCAGAAATCTTTTTCTAGTAGAATATCTTCTCCAATATCCCTGGAAAAGGTAAGAAAGAATACAAAGTAAAATCAGCATAGCTTTCTATATTTAACAGTTTTGAAATACCATTTTTTCTAACATTCTGCTTAAAAATAAACACACTGAATTAGAAAACTAATCATTTTTTGCAAGATATTTCTTTTTAGTTTCGTTTTTACATTTATCAGTTCAAAGATCTATCCAAATCCTCATTATATTTACATACTGCATTTGTATCCCAAAGTTGTAAGAAACATACGCAAGGTTATGTTACATTTGAAACAAAAGTCAAAATAAAACTGTAATATTCTTTGCTATCTATTGATTCTAAGTAGTTTTCTATGAGTTTATTTCTGGGCCTTATATAGCCCCTTATTTTAAGGTTTCTAAGCGATCTTATAATGACCAGAAACTGCTTATGTGACGTTCCCTGCATCATCACATGACAGGCTTGATAATATAAATATAGGAATTTAGGAATAAATGAACCAGATCACTCTCAGAGTCATTATTTTCATTAAGAATAAAATTCTTCCTTTTCCCAAATTTAAGAACTATCAATACATGGCTTAAAAGCAGAATTCTAGAAAGACTTGAGAAATGACAAAACTTTTGTCTTTTGAAAAGCCATAGTTACAATGGTTAACCTGATAATATGTTGGCTCAACAAAATGAACTACGAAATCTCAAGCTAATTCCAGCTGCCGATATGTAAAATGGTCCCAGGCTAATAAAGCTCTAGATGTTTTAGCAATAGGACTATTCCTTTGTACAAACATTCCAAATATTGCTGAGATTGGGGGTGGCATGGAGAGGTTGTTCTCTATTACATCATACTTTTTCTCACATAAAAGTAGAGTAATATAGGGACTGGGTACCTCACTCTCCTATAGCAGTATCCAGTTTGCCTGCAGCTATGACTGCCCTAAGCACACTACCCATGGATGAGGAGGCTTAAGGAGAAACGCACATCCTTTTCCCCATCCCCACCCCCAGCTTTTTCATACAAGTTTTATTGCCTTTCTCTACTCAGTGTTACCTGAGGTTTTCTTGGTACTCTTCAACCCAACAAGAACTTGATTGTATACATATTATTTCTCTTACCAAAAAGAGATGCACAAGTAATTAAAACATTTATCCAACAACAGTTAAAGTTATTTGTACAAACATATTTTGAAAATGACAAACTACATAAAGTATTAAGCTGCTTTAAAATAGGGCAAAGTGAAGCAGAAATGGTCCTCGGAAATGCAGACGTTCTTTCTCTTTTGAGCTCCCACCCCCCAACAGATATTTCTATGTAAAATCCTCAAACTATGAAATTGAAAAATCAGTGTGTACAGACTCTATACTTCGATAATCACCTTTTCTAAATTACTGTTACTACCCCATTGCTGAAATGTTAATCAATGTTGATATATAACATGGAAGATAAGTTCATCTCCCCTCCTAACAGTTTTGCTTATTACAATAGCAATTTTTTCACGATTGTCATACAGTTCTCAAAAATAAATAGCTTTTACTAAGGAGCGCATTACATGCAATTTTCTCACTTATTCTCACAAAAATACAGTAAGTTGGCATTCTTTCTTCACTTAAAGGAACACTCATGTTATAAAACTTTTTGTAAGTCCCACAGCAAATAAAAATAACTGATATTAGGATCTAAATTATTATACCGAAATCAAGTGTTCTCTCTACTCTACCACAGATATCTGTAGTAGGTTGATTACACTAACAGCCCGATTCTTCATCTCTCCCAGTAACTATAACCTGTGACCATACTTTGTTTTTCCTCTCACAGAAGTTTCTCTGCTTGGCCCTGCTGTGCTGAGACATGGTCACAGTCATGGAAAGAATGCAGTAACTGAGCAGTGTAACTAAATCTTCAGTCTTCTGGTCAGAGGATGAAACAAGGCAGCCCTAAGAAACTAGAGGGTTCTAGGGAGATTATAGGGACTTGGGAGCTCAGGGGAACAATCTGATAGTGTTGTTTATAATTTTTTAAGTTCATCACTATGCTGTGCACAATGTGAATCTAGACCTCATAGGCTATAGACTTTAAGAACTGAAAAAGATACAGATCACAGTCTAGGTCACAGACTGGCTACTGGATGTTACATAATGAAACTGATATGATATAAATATCACTGTACGGCTTTCAAAAAGGAGCTGACATTGAAGCTACACCCATGGAAGGCTGATGAGAACTTGTGGCCTGAACCCAATCAGGTGAATTAGCTTCTAAAACTAAAATATCAACATTCTCCAGAGGATTTAAACTAAACATAGTGTCTCATAACATTAAATTTCCAGAATGCAATTAAAAATATTTTGTCATACAACATAACAAAAAATGTTCAACTTGCACAGAAAAAGACAATCAACAGATGCCAATGATGAGATGACAAAGATACTGGAATTGGAATTAACTGACAAAGACTTTAGAGCAGATAAAGTAAAAATGTCCCGACAAGTTGAAACTAATGGAAAGATAAAATGTCTCAGTAAAGACATCAAAGATATGAGTAAGAACCAGGTGAGAATAGTAGAACTGAAACACACACTAACCAAAATAAAAATTCACCGGTATGGCACAATAGCAGAATGGAGGTGACAGCCAAGATAGCAAATATCTTAGCTTTGTGGCCAGTTCTGTCAGAGCAAGTTATTTCTGCTATTGCAGTACAAAACCGCTCCCAAATAATACATAAACAAATAGTTGTAGCCATATTCTAAAAAGCTCTGTTTAGTAGGCCAAATTTGGCCTGCATATATGCCAATCCCTGACCATAACAGACCATATTCTGGGTCATAAACTGAACTTTATCAAATAGGAAATAACTGAAATCACAGAATGTGCTCTGATCATAATGGAATTGAACAAAGTCACCAACAGAAAAATAATAGGAAAATCTCCAAATGCTTAGAAAGCAAATAACATATTCTGAAACTTTAAATCATAAAAAAAACCTCAAGAAAAATTGTAAACTATCTGAACTAAATGAAAACAAAAATATACCATCAAAATCTTTAGTATGTGGCTAAAGCTATACTTAGAAGAAAATTTATACAATTACTCAGTTATATTAAAAGTGGAGAACTCAAATCAGTTAGTCAAGATTATACTTAAAGAAACTATAAAATGAAAAGCACAAGAACAGAAAACGGAACACTGCATGTTCTCACTCATAAGTCGGAGTTGAACAATGAGAACACATGGACACAGGGAGGGGAACATCACACACCAGGGCCTGTCAGGGGTTGAGGAGCTAGGAGAGGGATAGCAGGGCGTGAGAGGCTAGGGGAGGGATAGCATTAGAAGAAATACCTAATGTAGATGACAGGGAGATGCATGCAGCAAACCACAATGGCACACGTATACCTATGTAACAAACCTGCAAGTTCTGCACATGTACCCCAGAACTTAAAGTATACTACTAATAAAAGCAAAATTAATCAAACAAGAAATAATGAAGACCAAGCAGAGAGCCATGAAGCCAAAGGGTTGTCCACTGAAAAGATCAAGAGAACTAAAACTCTAGCAAGACTGACAAAAAAAGAGAAGATACAAATTATCAGTATCAGGAAGAAAAAAGAAATAGCACTACAGACTCCCCAGGCATCAAAAGGATATTAAAGGCATACTTTGAATTTACACATGTCAATTCAACAACTTGGATGAAATAGACCACATCCTTGAAAATTAAAAACTGCCAAAACGCATCAAAGGTAAATAGTCCTATACAAATTTGAAAAACAGAATCTGGCCAAGTACAGTAGCTCACACCTTTACTACTAGCACTTAGGGAGGCCAAGGTGAGAGGATCACTTGAGCCCAGAAGTGCGAGACCAGTCTGGGCAACTTAGTGAGACCCCATCTCCACGAAAAATATAGAAATTAGTTGAGTGTGATGGTACATGCCTGTAGTCTCAGCTACTTAGGAGGCTGAGGTGGGAAGATGGGTTGAGCCTAGGAGATTAAGGCTGCAGTGAGCAGTGTTTGCACCACTGCACTCCAGCATGGGTGACAAAATGAGACCCTCTCTCTAAGAAAAAAAAAGTCTGGAGAAGAATAATGTTTGAGATTATGAATATGCTAATTGTCCTAATGTAATCGCTATATAATGTATGTGTCAAAACATCACTATGTACTTTATGAATATGCACAATTATGTCAAGTAAAAAAAGGAAAAAATAAAATAGAAATTTCCACCCTAATATAGTATCACTGATGAGTTCTATAAAATAATTAAAGAAAAATTAATACCAATTGTCAACAATCTCTTCCAGAAAACATAAAAGAACACTGAAACTTCCCAACTCATTACACAGATGCAAAACTCTTCAGTAACATACTAGTAAACGGAATTGATAAAATTTAAATATATATAAAAAATATATCACTAATATTTGAATTTTATCCTTGGAATGTAAGTTCAACTGTAGGATTAGAAACCCAATAATTGAAGCAGAAAAAGTATTTAGTGAAACCCAAATCTATAATGATAAAACTCTCAGTAAGCTAAGAAACAGAGACTCCTTCAACCTGATAAAGGGCATCTAGAAGAGAATTACAGCTTATATCATACTTAATGTGTTCTAAATTGAGAACAAGGCAAGGATATTGAACCTTACACCATGCCTACTTAACATCATACTGCAATTCTTGGCCAATAAAATAAAGGAGGGGGGGGAATTAAATAAAATTTAGATTGGAAAGAAAGGCAGACAACATGACTGTAGAAAATCTCAAACAATCTAAAACAAAAACAAACATAAAAACTTCACAGAAGTGAGTTTTTAAACAGGATTAATAGTTATAAATCAAAGGATTAACACACAAAAATGAATGTCTATAAAAAAAATGGGAACTGAAATCAAAAAGCAATACTACTTATAATAGCTCCAAAATAAATAACACACAGAGGTATAAACTAACAAAAAGCTGATGAACAACTCAAAGATCTAAATAAATGGAGATAATACCACCTTTATGAACCAGAATAATCAACACAGTAAAGGTATCAGTTCACCTCAAAATATCTGTAAATGTGATGTAATTCCAATCAAATTTGACAGTACTTTTTGAAAAAATAGAAAAACTGAATGTAAAACTTAACTGGAAAGACAAAGCAACTAGAAAATCCCAACTCATTTTGAACAAAGAATAAAATTGGAAGAATCCATTAAGGCTTAAGATAAAGCTGCAGAAATCAAGAACCTGTGGTATTGGTGAAGGTACAGACACATATATTAATCAAACAGAATATAGTTCAGAAGATCAACATGCATATGACCAACTGATTTATGACAAAGGTGCAAAGACATTTTAATGTGGAAACCACAATTTTTTTCAACAAATAGTGTCAGAATAATTGGACATCTATACGCAAAAAAAAGTGAACATTGACCTAACCCTCAAACCTGAAATGAGAATTAAAACAAAATGCATCATAGGTCAACATTTAGAATGAAAAATTATAAAACTTTTAGAGTACTTTGATATGACACTAAAAGTACAATCCATAAAAGAAAAATAATAACTGGATTCCATCAAAATGAAATACTTCTGTTATACAAAAAAATCCTGTTAAAAGAATAAAATGACAAGCTATAGACTGGAAGAAATAATGAGCAAATCACTAACAAAAAAGGAGGATTTCCCTTCTAGATATTTAGATGTCACCTACTGATAGAGCGCAAGGCTCCAAGATAAACAAATGGACCAATGGAATACAAAAAAATACTAGAAACAGAATCACACATATACTTGATGTCTACTGCTCAGACAAATGGAACAGGGTAGGAAACCATTAAATAAAGCCACGCATCTAAAACCACCCAATCTTTGACATAGTTGACAATAACAAACAATGAGAAAAGGATACGCTATTCAATAAATGGTCAGTGCAGAAGATTAAAATTGGACACTTCGCTTTCACCAAATATAAAAAATTAACTTAAGATGGATTAATGACTTAAATGTAAGACCTAAATCAATAAAAACCCTAGAAGAAAACCTAGGAAATACAATTGTGGATGGCCTTGGGAAAGAATTTATAACAAAGTCCCCAAAAGCAATTACAACAAAAACTAGAATAACCAGCATAGAGAAGAACATAAATGACTTGATGGAGCTGAAATATGCAGCACAAGAACTTCGTTAAGCAAACACAAGTTTCAATTGCTGAATCGATCAAGCAGAAAAAAGGATACCAGGGACTGAAGATCAACTCAATGAAATAAAACGAGAAGGCAAGATTAGAGAAAAAAGAGTGAAAAGAAATGAACAAAGCCTCCAAGAAGTATGGGATTGTGTGAAAAGACCTAATCTACATTTGATCAGTGTACCTAAATGTGACAGGGAGAATAGAACCAGGCTGGAAAACACTCTTCAGGATATTATCCAGGAGAACTCCCCCAACCTAGCAAGGCAGGTCAACATTCAAATCCAGGAAATACAGAGACCACCACAAAGATACTCCTCGAGAAGAGCAACCCCAAGGCACATAATTGTCAGATTCACCTGCTAAGGACAGCCAGAGAGAAAGGTCAGGCTACCCACAAAGGGAAGCCCATTAGACTCACAGCAGATCTCTCAGCAGAAACCCTACAAGCCAGAAGAGAGTGGGGGCCAATATTCAACATCCTGAAAGAAAAGAATTTTTAACCCAGAATTTCATATCCAGCCAAAATAAGCTTCAGAAGTGAAGTAGAAATAAAATCCTTTACAGACAACTGCTGAAAGATTTCATCACCACCAGGCCTGCCCTACAAGAGCTCCTGAAGGAAGCACTAAACATGGAAAGGAAAAACCAGTACCAGCCACAGCAAAAAACATTCCAAATTGTAAAGATCATTGACACTATGAAGAAATTACATCAACTAACAGGTAAAACAGCTAGCATCAAAATGGCAGGATCAAATTCAAACATAGCAATATTAACCTTCTATGTAAAGGGGCTAAATGCCCCAATTAAAAGACACAGACTGACAAATTGGATAGAGTCAAGACCCATGGGTGTGCTGTATTCAGGAGACTCATATCACATGCAAAGATGCACATAGGCTAAAAATAAAGGGATGGAGGAAGATTTACCAAGCAAATGGAGAGCAGAGGTTGCAATCCTAGTCTCTGATAAAATAGACTTGAAACCAACAAGATCAAAAGAGACAAAGGGCATCACATAATGGTAAAGGGATCAATGCAACAAAAGGAGCTAACTATCCTAAATATATAGGCATCCAATACAGGAGCACCCAGATACATAAAGCAAGTTCTTAAAGACCTACAAAGAGACTTAGACTCCCACACAATAATAGTGGGAGACCTTAACACTCCACTGTCAATATTAGACAGATCAATGAGACAGAAAATTAACAAGGATAACCAGGACTTAAACTCAGATCTGGACCAAGAGGACTTAACAGATATATATCTATAGAACTCTCTACCCCAAATCTAGATAATATACATTCTTCTCAGCACCACATCACATTTACTCTAAAATTGACCACGAAATTGGAAATCACTTACTCCTCAGCAATTGCAAGAGAACGAAAATCAAACCAAACTGTCTCTCAGACCACAATCAAATTAGAACTCAGGATTAAGAAACTCACTCAAAACCACACAACTACATGAAAACTGAACAACCTGCTCCTGAATGACTACTGGACAAATAATGAAATGAAGGCAGAAATAAAGATGTTCTTTGAAACCAATGAGAACAAAGACATAATGTACTAGAATCTCTGGGACACATTTAAAGCAGTGTCTAGAGGGAAATTCACAGCAATAAATGCCCACATGAGAAGCAAGGAAAGATGCAAAATCAACACCCTGACATCACAATTAAGAGAACTAGAGGAGCAAGATCAAACAAATTCAAAAGCTAGCAGAAGACAAGAAATAACAAAGATCAGAGCAGAACTGAAGGAGCTAGAGACACACACAAAAAAACCTTCAAAATATCAATAAATCTAGGAGCTAGCTTATTGAAAAGATCTACAAAATAAATAGACTGCTAGCCAGACTAATAAAACAAAAAAGAGAAAAATCAAATAGATGCAATAAAAAATGATAAAGGGGATATCACCACCAATCTCACAGAAATACAAACTATCAGAGATTACTATAAACACTTCTATACACATAAACCAATAAATCTAGAAGAAATGGATAAATTCCTGGACACTTACACCCTCCCAAGACTAAACCAGGAAGAAGTTGAATCCCTGAATAGACCAATAACAAGGTCTGAAATTGAGGCAGCAATTAATAGCCTACCTGCAAAAAAAAAGTCCAGGATCAGATGGGTTCACAGCCCAATTCTACCATAGGTACAAAGAGGAGCTGGTCCCATTCTTTCTGAAACTATTCCACACAATACAAAAAGTGCAAATTCTCCCTAACTCATTCTATGAGACCAATATCATTGTAATGCCTAAACCTGGCAGACACAACAAAAAAAGCTTATTTCAGGCCAATATCCAAGAGGAACTTTGATGTGAAAATCCTCAGTAAAATACTAGCAAACTGAATCCAACAGCACATCAAAAAGCTTATCCAACACGATCAAGTAGGCCTCATCTTTGGGATGCAAGGTTGGTTCAACATATGCAAATCTATAAACATAATCCATCACATAAACAGAACCAAAGACAAAAACCACATGATTATCTCAACACATGCAGAGAAGGCTTTTGACAAAATTCAACAGTCCTTTATGCTAAAACCTCTCAATAAACAAGGTATTGAAGGAACGTATCTCAAAATAATAAGAGCTATTTATGACAAACTCATATCACAGCCAATATCATACTGAACGGGCAAAAACTGGAAGCATTCCCTTTGAAAACTGGCATAAGACAAGGATGTCCTCTCTCACCACTCCTATTCAACACAGCATTGGAAGTTCTGGTCAGGGCAATCAGGCAAGAAAAAGAAATAAAGGTATTCAGTTAGGAAGAGAGGAAGTCAAATTGTCTCTATTTGCAGATGACATGATTGTATATTCAGAAGACCCCATTGTCTCAGCCCAAAATCTCCTTAAGCTGATAAGCAACTTCAGCAAAGTCTCAGGATACAAAATCAATGTGTAAAAATCACAGGTATTCCTATATACTAATAACAGACTTAAAGAGAGCCAAATCAAGAACGAGCTGCCATTCACAATTGCTACAAAGAGAATAAAATACCTAGGAATGCAACTAACAAGACATGTGAAGGACCTCTTCAAGGAGAACTACAAACCACTACTCAAGGAAATAAGAGAGGACAAAACAGATGGAAAAATATTCCATGTTCATGGTTAGGAAGAATCAATATTGTGAAAATGGCCATACTGCTCAAACTAATTTATAGATTCAATGCTATCCTTATCAAGCTACCATTGACTTTCTTCACAGAATTGGAAAAAACCACCTTAAACTTCAAATAGAACCAAAAAAGAGCCTGGATAGCCAAGACAGTCCTAAGCAAAACCAACAAACAAAAAACAAAGCTGGAGGCATCACACTACCTGATTTCAAACTATACTACAAGGCTACAGTAATCAAAACAGCATGGTACTGTTATCAAAACAGAGATATCAACCAATGGAACAGAACAGAGGCCTCAGAAGTGATGCCACACATCTACAACCATCAGATTTTTGACAAACCTCACAAAAACAAGCAATGAGGAAAGGATCACCTGTTTAATAAATGGTGTTGGGAAAACTGGCTAGCCAGATGCAGAAAGCGGAAACTGGATCACTTCCTTACACCTTATTTAAAAAATTAACTCCAGATGGATTAAAGATTTAAACACAAAACCTAACACCATAAAAATCCTATAAGAAAAACCCAGGCAAAATCATTCAGGACATAGGCATAGGCAAGGACTTCATGCCTAAAACACCATAAGCAATGGCAACAAAAACCAAAATAGACAAATGGGATCTAATTAAACTTAAGAGTTTCTGCACAGCAAAAGAAACACTATCATTAGAGTGAACAAAACCAAGAGAACGTAAAAAATCTTTTGCAATCTACCCATCTGACAAAGGGCTAATATCCAGAATCTACAAAGAACTTAAAAAAAGTTACAAGAAAAAAACAAACGACCCTATCAAAAAGTGGCTGAAGGATATGAACAGACACTTCTCAAAAGAAGTCATTTATGTAGCCAAAAAACATTAAAAAAAGGTCATTACTGGTCATTAGAGGAATGCAAATCAAAACCACATTGAGATACCATCTCATCCCAATTAGGATGGCAAACGTTAAAAAGTCAGGATGCTGGAGAGGATGTGGAGAAATAGGAACACTTTTACACTGTTGGTGGGAGTGTAAATTAGTTCAACCATTGTGGAATACAGTGTAGCAATTCCTCAAGGATCTAGAAATAGAAATTCTATTTGAGCCAGCAATCCCGTTACTGGGTATATAGCCAAAGGATTATAAATCATTCTGTTATAAAGACATGCACATGTATGTTTATTGCAGCACTGTTTACAATAGCAAAGACTTGGAACCCATCCAAATGCCCATCAACAACAGACTGGATTTAAGAAATGTGGTAACTATACACCATGGAATACTACGCAGCCAAGGGTGAGTTCATGTCCTTTGTAGGGACATGGACGAAGCTGTAAACCATCATTCTCAGCAAACTGACACAAGAACAGAAAACCAAACACTGCATGTTCTCACTCATAAGTGAGTGTTGAACAACAAGGACACATGGACACAGGGAAGGGAACATCACACACTGGGGCCTGTCCGGGGCGGGGTAGAGTGGCTAGGTGAGGGATAGCAGAGAGTAGGGGGGATTGGAGAGGGATAACATTAGGAGAAATACCTAATGTAGATGACAGGGGGGTGGATGCAGCAAACCACCATGCATGTGTATATCTATGTAACAAACCAACACATTGTGTACATGTGCCTCAGAACTTAAAGTATAAAAAATAAATAAATAAATGACAAATGGGACCTAATTAAACTAAAGGGCTTCTGCACAGCAAATAAATGATCAACAGAATAAACAGACAACCTACAGAATGGGAGAAAATATTTGCAAACAACATTATCTAACAAAGGTCTAATATCCAGCATCTATTAGGAACTTAAACAATTCAAAAAAGAAAAAACAGCCCCATTAAAAAATGGGCAAAGGACATGGACACCTTTCAAAAGAAAAAGACACATATGTGGCCAACAAATCTATGAAAAAATATTCATCATCACTAAACATCACAAAAATGTAAATCAGAACCACAGTGAGATACCCTGTGACCCCAGCCAGAATGGTTATTATTAAAAAGTCAAAAAACAGATGCTGGAAAGGTTACAGAGAAAAGAGAACACATATGCCACTGGTGGAAATGTAAATTAGTTCAGTCACTGTGAAAATCAATTTGGAGATTTCTCAAATAACTTAAAATAGAACTTCCATTTGATCCAGCAATCCCACTACTGGGTATATACCCAAAGGAAAAGAACTCATTCCACCAAAAAGACACATGGATTCATATGCTCGTCACAGAACTATTCACAATAGCAAACACATGGAATCAACCAAGACATCCATCAACAGTGGATTGGATAAAGAAAACGTGGCACATACACACCAGTGTATCCTACGAAAAAAGGTCAACATAATTGATCATTAGAAATGCAAATCAAAACCACAATGAGACACAATCTCACACCAGTCATAATGGCCATTATTAAAAAGTCAAAAAATGAGATGCTGGTGAGGTTGTAGAGAAAAAGGAATGCTTATACACTGTTGGTGGGAGTATACATTAGTTCAACCATTTTGGAAGACAGTGTGGTGATTCCTCAAAGACCTAAAATCAGAAATACCATTCAACCCAGCAATCCTATTAATAAGTATTTACCCAAAGGAATAGAAATTGTTCTGTCATAAAGAAGGAAGCATGATGTTCACTGCAGCAATATTCACAAAAGCAATGGCATGGTATAAACCTAAATGTCCATCAATGACAGACAAGATAAAGAAAATGTGGTGTATATACATCATGGAATACTATGGAGCCATAAAAAAAAAGAATGAGTTCATGACCTTTGCAGGGACATGGATGGAACTGGAGGCCATTATCCTTAGCAAACTAACACAGGAACAGAAAACCAAATACTGTACATGGTTCTCATTTGTAAGTGGGAGCTAAATGATGAGAACACATGGACACGTAAAGGGAAACAACACACACTGGGGCCTACTGGAGGGTGGTTTTCTGTTCCTGTATTGGTTTGCTAAGGGTAATGGCCTCCAGCTCCACCCATGTGGGTGGGGGGAGGGAGAGGATCAGGAAGATTAACTAATGGATACTAGGCTTAATACTTGGCTAACAAAATATTCCATACAACAAACCCCCATGACACAAGTCTACCTATATAACTGTGAAAGGAAAATAAACTGGCCCCCCCCAAAATCAGTAAGCTAAAAGAAAAACTCAAGCTGGAAACTGCTTAGGGCAAACCTGCCTCCCATTCTATTCAGTTATCCCTGTGCTCAGTGAAGTAAATGCTTATCTGATGCCTCCTTTGGAAAGGCTAATCAGAAATTCAAAACAATGCAACTGTTTGTCTCTCACCTATCTGTGACCTGGAAGCCACCTCTTACTTGGGGTCTTCCTGCCTTTGCTTCAAGTTGTCCTGACTTTCCAGAGTGAACCCATGTACTTCTTACATATATTGATTGACGTCTCACGTCTCCCTAAAATGTGTAAAACCAAGCTGTGCCCTGATCACCTTGGGCACGTCAGGACTTCCTGATGCAGTGTCATAAGTGCACATCCTCAACTTTGGCAAAATAAACTTTCTAAAATAATTGAGATCTGTCTCAAATTTTGGGGGTTCACATAACAAACTTGCATATGTACCCCAAACCTAAAATAAAAGTAAAGTTTTCAAAAAAAGGAAATGTATCACATAAGCATGATGGAATATATGCGGCCATTAAAAAAGAAATTATGTCATTTGCAGTAATTTGCATGCAGCTGGGAGCCGTTGTCCTAAGTGAAATAACACAGGAACAGAAAAACAAATATCACATATTCTCACTTATGAATGGGAGCTAAACACTGAATAGATATGAACACAAAGACGGGAACAACAGACACCGGGACTGTTGATAGGGGAGAGTCAGAGGGAAGTGTGGGTTAGAAGACTATCAGGTACTCTGCTCACTACCTGGGTGACAGTATCATTTGTACACTAAGGCTCGGTGACATGCAATTTACCCATGTAACATATCTGTTTACATACCCCTGGAATTTAAAAGTAGAAGAAAAAAGAGAATATAACACATATATCAAAGGTAGCATAGCAACAGGGCAAGGATGGTCATTTCAGTAAAACATGGTGAAACAACTGGATATCCATATATCCTTTTTAAATGTCCTCAAAAAACAAATCATCTAAAAAATAAATTTTAAGTGAGATCAAAATGAGAAAGACAAAACATTAATGTCTGTAGAGTATAACATAGGAGTTCATCTACAAGGCTTTAAGATAAAGAAACACTCCTTAAATGCTACATAAAAAAATACTAAGCATAAAATAAAAACAAGAAATTTCATTAGTAAGATATAAAGCAGTAAGGTATAGCCTGGGAGAAGACATAACACACATATCAAATAGAGGCCTGATAACAATCATAATATCAAGTTATTTACAAATCCACATGAAGGCAAACAAAAAGTTTAAAAAGATGCTCAAAATAATACTTCACAAGAGATTTCCAAAATGGAAAGTTGTTCAACATCATTAATAAAGAAAATTTGAATTAAACTCCTCTAAATACTACCACAAAATCACCAGAATGGCTAAAATTAATTTCCAAATGTTAAGGCAGACATGAAGTTAGGTGAATGGTCAAAAACAACTGGTGGGTTTTAAATCTTTACAAATACTTTAAAAAACTCTTCGGCAGTGTATACTACAGTTGAAATATATTCAGGCATACCTCGAAGATATTGCAGGTTCAGTTCCACACCACCACAATAAAGCAAATATTATAATACAGCGAGTCAGTCACACAAATTTCTGGTTTCCCAATGCATACAGAAGTCATATTTACACTATATTATAGCCTATTAAGTGTACAAAAGCATTATGTGTAAAAACCTGCAATGTACATACCTAAATTTAAAACTACTAAACCGCTAAAAATGCTAAGAACCATGTGAGCCTTCAGCAAATTGGAATCTTTTTGGTAGACATTGAGACGGCTCAATGTTGACGGCTGCTTACTAATCAGAATGATGGTTACTGAAGGTAGCTTTGGCAATTTTTTAAGAATAAGACAATAAAGTTTGCTGCATTGACTGACTCCTTATTCAGAAAAGATTGCTCCATAGCATGAAATGCCACTTACTAGCATTTTACTCATAGTAGAGATTCTTTTAAAATTGGGGTCAATCCTCTCAAACCCTACTGCTGCTTTATCAACTAAATTTATATACTGTTATAAATTTTACAAAATGTATACACACACACACACATTTTTTTTTAACACTCGAGGTCTCACTGTGTCACCCAGGCTGGAGTGCAGTGGTGCAATTATAGCTCACTGCTGCCTTGAACTCCCAGGGTCCTCCACCTCAACCTTCTGAGTAGCTGGAAATATAGGGGTGTGCCACCACACTTGGCTAATTATTTTATTTTATTTACTTTTTAAATTTTGGAGATGGAGTCTTGCTCTGTCACCCAGGCTATAGTGCAATGATGTGATCTCAGCTCACTTGCAACCTCCACCTCCTGGATTCAAGCAATTCTCCTACAGCCTCCTGAGAAGCTGAAATTACAGGAATGTGCCCCCACACCTCGCTAATTTCTGTACTTTTAGTGGAGATGGGGTTTCTCCATGTTGGCCAGGCTGATCTTGAACTCCTGACCTCACAGGATCTCCCTGCTTTGGCCTCCCAAAGTGCTTGGGATTACAGGCATGAGCCATCGTGCCCAGCTTATTTTGATTTTTAAATAGAGTTTCACTTTGTTGCCCAGGCTGTTTTCAAACTCCTAGCCTCAAGTCATCCCCACTACCTCAGCCTCCCAAGTCGATGAGATTATAGGAATGAGCTACCATACTTGGCTACCAGGAATAGATCCCATTTCAAGAAACCACTTTCTTTGCTCCTCTGTAAGAAGCAACTGCTCAGCTGTTCGAATTGCTGCAATTCAGTCACATCCTCAGGCAGCACTTCTAATTCTAGTTCTCTAGCTATTTCTATTAAATCTACAGTTACTTAATCCAGTGAAATCTTTAACCCATCAAAGTCATTCATAAAATTTGGTTGGAATCAACTTATTCCAAACTCCTGTTAATGCTGATATTTTGACCTCCTCCTATGAATCATTAAAGTTTTTGATGTCACCTAAAATGATGAATCCTTTCCAGAAGGTTTTCTTTTTTTTTTTGAGACAGAGTTTCTCTCTCGTTACCCAGGCTGGAGTGCAATGGCGCGATCTCGGCTCACCGCAATCTCTGCCTCCTGGGTTCAGGCAATTCTCCTGCCTCAGACTCCCGAGCAGCTGCAGAAGGTTTTCAATTTACTTTATCCAGATCCATCAAAGGAATCACCATATATTGCAGCTGTAGCCTTACAAAAATGTATTTTTTAAATAATAAGACTTAAAAGTCCCTGTAATCCCAGCACTTTGGGAGGCCGAGGTGGGTGGATCACGAGGTCAAGAGATCAAGACATCCTGGTCAACATGGTGAAACCCCGTCTCTACTAAAAATACAAAAAATTAGCTGGGCATGGTGGCGCGTGCCTGTAATCCCAGCTACTCGGGTGGCTGAGGCAGGAGAATTGCCTGAACCCAGGAAGTGGAGGTTGCAGTGAGCCGAGATCCCGCCATTGCACTCCAGCCTGGGTAACAAGAGCGAAACTCTGTCTCAAAAAAAAAAAAAAAAAAAAAGACCTAGAAGTCAAATTAATTTTTATCCATGGACTGCAGAATGGATGTTGTGTTAGCAGGCATGAAAACAACAGTTGTCTCCTTGTCCATGTCCCTGTCCATGACCAGGTGCACTGTCAATGAACAGTAATATTTTAAAAGGAATCTACTTTTCTGAGTAGTAGGTCTCAACAATGGACTTAGAATATTCAGTAAACCCTGCTATAAACAAATGTACTGTCATCTAGGCTTTGTTGTTCCATTTATAGTGTACAGTCAGAGTACATTTAGCTTAATTCTTAAGGGTCCTAGGATTTTTCAGAAGAATAAACAAACATTGGCTTTAACTTAAAGTCACCAGTTGCATTAACTCCTAACAAGAGAGTAAACCACTCCTTTGAGTCTTTGAAGCTAGAAATTCATTTCTCCTTTCTAGATGTGAAAGTCGTAGATGGCATCTTTTTAAATAGAAGTCTGTTTTGTCTAGATTGAATGTGTAGCCACTTTTATTAATGATCTTAGCTAGATCTTCTGGATAACTTGCTGCAGCTTCTCTATTCGCACTTGCTGCTTTACCCTGCCCTTTAATGTTATGGGGATAGCTTATTTTCTTAAACCTCATGAACCACTCTCTGCTAGCTTCAAAATTTTTGCAGCTTCCTTACTTCGGTCAGTCTTTGTAGAACTGAATAGAGTTAGGGCCTTCTCTGGATTAGGCTTTGGCTTAGGGGAATGTTGTGGCTGGTTTCATCTTCTATCTAGACCACTCAAACTTCCTATGAAAGATCATTAACCTCATATTACCATAACAGATGTAGTATTAATGAAAAAGTTTGAAATATTGTGAGAATTACCAAAACACGACACAAACACAAAGTGAGCATATCCTGTTGGAAAACATGTTGATAGACTTGCTTAACACAGGATTGCCACAAACCTTCAATTCATAAAACACTCAATAGCTGCAAAGCACAATAATACAAAGAGCAATAAAACGAGGTATGCCCGTATACCTCAAGAACAACTGTATTCCTAGTACAATTGAACAGATGAATACATTTCAAACCAAAAGACATGTTCATAAAGCCTTTAATCATAATAGCTCAAAACAGGAAAGCCAAATGTTCATCAGCAATAGAACAGATCAAGTATAGTGCAGAATGCTAAATAAAAAAAAAATTAAACTACAGCTATACTCAACAACACTGATAAATCTCAAAAATGTATGTAATGTTGTCATATGAAAGAATTTATATGGTTTGAACCCATCTATAACAATTCGAAAAGAAAACTAAATTATAGTGTTGAAAGAAAACACAGGAAAATGGCATGATTAGCATAATGGTAAATGAGCTGGAATGGGAGAATTAATTGAAAAATGCCTTTTGCTACACTGGCAATTTCTTGGCCTATGTGGTTTTACATTGCTATTCATTTTGTGAAAAATCATTAGGCCCTATATTTTTATTTTGGACAATTTTCTACATGTAGCATTTTACATTTTTAAAAAAGGTTCAAAAGGACAATTATTTAAGTCAGAGAACCTCTCATTTATCAATGATAGCCAGATAAAAAACTTTCAAATTTATAAAACAGATACATGTATGGAGTGAAGCTTCAATGGTGTTTACAAATAGTAAATTTAAATAATTCATCGAATGTTATTAAAATATTATTTAATATGAAAAACTTACAAAGATGTAAAGATAATATCTATTATCTAAAGTCGATATGACATATTTTTTCCTAAAAAAAAAAAGTAAGTATTCTATAGACTAAGTATAAGCACTTTACATGCCAACTAAGTGGATTTCCATTACATGCCAACCAACTGGATTTTCCAGGACTCATGGCAAAGATAAAAAGAGAACCTGGTTGGTTACGTGGATATACAAAGCAGAATGGTTGAGTATGCCAGCACGTTCCATAGAGTAGAAGATGCAACAAAGAAGACAGCGAGAGGTATAGAATTAGAATGTTTGCTTTTTCAGAGCAAATGCATTTCAGTTATGTTTCAGCCTTCTGCGGAACACCATAAAGTTTTTCAGGTACTAAATATTCATTAAATTAAGTATTAGATAAAGATTACTAAAATATAATCATTGAAAACTTCATCACATTTTGCTTTCTTAAAAAAGTCATTAAAATTTTTTAAATTAAAATATTAGTCCAGGATACTATACCTGAATAAGTGATGCTGCTTTATTTTGAACTCTTTCCAGCTTTTCCTTTTTTAACATTAATAATTTTTCCTGTGCTAAGACTCTTCGCCAATATTTCTGAATGATAAGTGCTGCATTAAGTTTTTTTCTCAATCTTTGTTTTGTTAGGAAATTGATTACAGTTGATTGAATAATTCTTGCAGCTTTCTCTCTTTTCTTAAATTAAAAAAAAGTCAGCAAATGTAAATTAAACAGTCTGTTAAAACCTTAAATTATTCTTTGTAAGATAATTGTGTGTCAAACGTCAATCAAATTCATCCTGGAAATAAAACACCCCCATCACTTCTGTTGTTCATCTTTGGAATACTGATAATTCTAGACATGTCGAAAGGGCTAATAAGGTTGGCTTGCAGATATATTTGCATGATGAAACAAAGATTCCTAAGAAATAGTCTACGATAAAGATCATACAGGTTTGCTCTATCACAGATTCTCAGGAATAAAATAAAGGCCATTTGAAGTGTAATGTAATATGTTTCTCTGATATGGGTCCACTGAATTCATGATTGACTTTTAGTAAAGGGGTGGATTGTATGAAAAAAGAAATGTTAGAGAATTCTAAGGATTTGAACAAAGCAAAACACTAAAGGGGAGAAACAAAATACCTACTCCTTTAGCACAGAATACATTGTGGCTTTAGGCCATAGAGGCTCAAGAGAAAGAGTATAGTTTGGATTAAGGTCAAAGAGGAGCCAGCTCCCCAGTTACGTTAAGAGGGCAGTACCCCCCACATCTCTATTTGTTACTTCTGATAATAAATTGTTATAAATAATAACATATTCTATGTCCAGCACCATTCTGAACACTTCATGAATAACCCATTTAAATCTCACACCAACCAACATAAGAAACAAATGGACAAATACTACTCTTAGGATCAGCAGAAAACTGAGGCAATGAGTGAAGTAGTTTGTTAGTTTACTGGGAATACAGCCAGGATTTGAACCAGTAAGTTTGGCTTTAAAGTAACTTTGCTATACTGTCCAACACTAGATTTATCACTTTACTTCATTGGAATTGGAGACTAGAAATCAATTATTTCCTCTGGTGGAAAGGAAAAACTTAGGGCAGGCATGTCTGCAATGTTTTGTGCTGCTATCTGAGACAGTCCACCATGCAAGGGTAGGCTCTACACAGAGATTACCTATAATTCCAATTATTAATTAATAACAATCAGTGGATGTCATCTGTGCATGAAAATTGTACAATACTAGAACACAATCAAACTGTTATTAATCAATAACAGTTATGGAAATAATCAAACTTATTTTTACATATAAACCAATAGATTGAAACACAAATACTAGACAATGGTAAGGGCTATATATTGGATCATTCCTATAGGGAAAAAGAGTAAACAATTCTAAAATTGGGCTGGGGGAATTATGTGTATAACAAGCTGATTAAGTCATCTAACACCATTGTCAATGCCCTTATGAAACCTATGGCCTTTAGGCTGTAGAGGCTCAAGTTAAAAGCACACCGCTATTAGAATAAATAAATAAAATTTTCAAATGTCACAGTTCAGAAGTATATCACATTTGAGTCAAAAGCTGCAAGGGTCAGGGCATTCATGGACAAAATAGGCTCAAGTATATTGTAACTTCACTCGGTTTTTACATCATCTCTACAGAACTAAAATATAACTTTACATGCCATTAGAGACGTTAAAGATGAAAAACAAAGAAATTAGAAGAGGCAAGTATATTACCAAATTTAGCAACTATTTGAAAATTGACATACACTGATGATAAAGGTTTCCATGCCTGTGGTCATTGAACCTTTTTAATCATACTGTTGTTGAGGCAGCTAGGTACAAGTTTATTTCTTTTATCTTGCCTCACATATATAGGGCCAAATTCTAGGACTTCTTTTGCTTTGAAGTTTATGGCTGTTGGTTGACAGGAAAAACAGAGAGCTGTAATGTACCAGGGGATGCTTAAATAGTTCATCAGGTAATTTTAGCCACCTGCCAAAGTTTTTCCGTCAGTTTGAGCCACTCCATTATTAACAGCTTTATGTAAAGTATAATAACATAAAAGCAAAATATAAAACCTGAAAAATAGCTATCTCAAGTTAATGTTTATATGTTTAGTAGCTTGTAATAACATAGGGAGCCTGTTGCTTAGTGTTCTAAATTGAAAATGGAAAGATATAATTGGATGTGAGGTAATTGTATAAAGAGGGAGTACGGTCACCAAGAGAAAGGAGAGAAGTAGTGGTCTGACTGGGTCCAAGAAGTTTAACCATAAGTCTAAAAATTTCTATTAATTTAGTCCTTCAAAAAATGAAAACTTCTACTATTTGCATTAAAGAAATCAAGAAAAGGAATGTCACCAGCAAAAAGCTGAGAAATTCTACAGTTAATATCTGATTAAGGCCGGGTGCAGTGGCTCATGCATATAATCCCAGCATGGTGGGAGACAAAGTCAGGCAGATCACTTCAGGCCAGGAGTTCGAGACCAGCTTAAGCAACGCAGTGAAACCCTGTCTCTACCAAAAAAAAAAAAAGTAGCTGGGTGTGGTGGCATGCACCTATAATCCCAGTTCCTCAGGAGGCTGAGGCACAAGAATTGCTTGAACCCAGAAGGCAAAATTTGAAGTGAGCTAAGATCGTGCAATTGCACTCCTGCCTGGGTAACAGAGTGAGAGACCTTGTCTCCAAAAGAAAAAAAATCTGATTAATTGAAGGCTATCTTGAGCAGAATATAAAAGCAGAATGCATATATATTTTATCTCTTGTAATTCTAAAACTCTCATTTAATGCAATATTCAAAGGGTGAATCAAATAGCTTGAGGACTGGCCAGGAGAGGCACGTTCCTGAAATTTTTCCTAAAACAATTCCGCTAGAACTGTTGGAAGCTCCTAGGGGAATTGTTTTAGGAAAGTTTTCAGGAAGTTATTCTCCAAGTGATATGTAGGTAGGGAGGCAGATCCTGAGTTGAGGGGCACTAAAGGGCACAGAGCATATGGAGTAGCAGAAAAGACCATTCCTGAATGTTAAGATACTGCCTATTTCCCAAATGTTACTATGAAGACTTTGAATAGGGCAAAAGCAGATTATTTCAATTAGTCTTAATTCCAAGTTTGATGTGGTATGAAAAAACATATATTCTGTTTAAAAGTTGCCAAAATTTAGCTGTTTTACACAGCTACCAAGAACTGTATCACAGATGCATATTTCATACTTGAGAAGGAATATTGGATGGAACATATTTCTGAAATATTTATGATGAATTTTATTAGGCATGGCTGCTTTTTTAAGTTTTCCAAATAAAGAAATATAATGCTAATTAGTAGATGGAATAGGGAGACAAAACGATTGAAATACTTGTTCAACTTGATCAAGGAGAGCATTTCTTAGATTATTAAAAGTAACAATTTTCTCAGAACTTAAGAAAACTTTTTCACATTAATGACATTTTTGTACTATTGAGGTCACAAAGGGAAACAATAAATGACAACTCTATTCTTATGCCCAGATCTTAGCATTTTGAAATATTAATAGTAGAAACCAAAATACCACTTTTAAAACCAATAAAGGATAAACTAGAAGACAGCTTCATGGCAAAAAAAATAAGTTTACTAATTAAATCACAAAATCAGACACTTGATGCCCAGGCCCAGGCAGCACTACTTGAGGTCAAGCCTCACAGAGCACAGAATAAAAAATTAATGAAAAGCTCCTGCTTTTTAGAGGCAGGATAGACTCCAGTAAGAGGAAAGAAAGGGCTGAGTCAACCATCCCTATGCATTCCTCACAAATTTAAAAAGCAGATTAAGTTATTCCTCTTCCCCTGGAACAGATTAAGTGAAGAAGTGGACAGAGACTGGAAGACATATCAAGTGAAAAGAATATTAGCAATTAGGGAGAAATACTCACACTTCCCCAACCCAAAATATATATACACAATTACTGAATTTATCTTAATGAAGTCATACATCAGTAAAATTTAAAATTGTGTCAAAAATCAATCAACTGATATCTTTTAAAGTATAATTCACACTATAGTGGTTTCATATTCTAGGAGTACCTGATGGCGTTTGAGATCTGTTTTTAGTTTATATTTTCTCCATGTCGTTTGTATGAGTCGAGCAGCTCTTATTTCTTTACGAAGATCCAAAAGCCTTGCACAAAGAAATGACAAATAGGTAATAACCACCTAAAATAAAAACCACAAAAGATAAAAACAGAATGTCAACAGAGAATACAGTACTCACTATCATCTTCTGGGACTCTTATTGAATTATTAATTAAGAAACTCTTCTTTTATTTACCTTTTCATCTGGAATTGTATTTGACATATCTGAATGATTAATCATAGCAGGTATTCCACCAAGGTCTCTAACTGCAGACCTAATCAAATGAAAATTTTTCTTTTCATTTTCTAGGAGCTCTTTGTATAGTTCTGAAGTATTTTCTATTACGCAGGAGGAAAAGAGAAATTAGATAGTTGTAGCCCCAAATCAGACATGGCAAAGAATCAGAAAAGTTAATTAACAAAAAGGGACTAACCCTGATCAAATGCCTTAAGAGACATATCCAGAGAACTTTCATCAGATTCAGATGATGAATTTAATACCACTGAACCAGTTTGCATACATTCCACAGTTTGAGTAGTACGCTGACATATAGCATCAAATGGCACATAGCAAGGATGGTAATGGTGGATCAGGTAACATAACACACGGCCGTCTGAGAAAGACACCGTAAAATTCTCCACCTGAATGAAAATACCAGAAAAACAATTAACTGCATTTAGAAAGTAATATAGATACAATGGTTTGCAGAATACCTGCGAATGATAGAGCAAGAGACTGGAGTGACAAATCTACAAGTCAAGAAATGGCAAGTTTGACTGGTAACCTCTAACATTTAAGAGAAAGAAGTAAAACAGACTCTCCCCTAGAACATTATGTGAGAGTATGGCACATCCAACACCTTCACTTCAGACTTCTTTTTTTTTGAGACGGAGTTTCGCTGTTACCCAGACTGGAGTGCAATGGCACAATCTCGGCTCACCGCAACCTCCGCCTCCTGGGTTCAGGCAATTCTCCTGCCTCAGCCTCCCGAGTAGCTGGGACTACAGGTGCGCACCACCATGCCCAGCTAGTTTTTGTATTTTTAGTAGAGATGGGATTTCATCTTGTTGACCAGGATGGTCTCGATCTCTTGACCTCGTGATCCACCCGCCTCAGTCTCCCAAAGTTGCTGGGATTATAGGCGTGAGCCACCGTGCCTGGCCTGATTTCAGACTTCTAACCTTTGGAACTGTGACAGAATAAATTTCTACTTTAAGCCACGTAGTTTGTAGTAATTTGCTCTGGTAGTCTTAGGAAACTACAACAATTAGCAATGAGAGTGGACTCTCATTTGTGAAAACTAAATTTGTGAATGCTGAACCATCACAGAGGGGAAATACAGAGATAGTGTCCTGTGAACCTCTAGTTATAACATATTTGTCAACCAATCCACACATAACCTTGTTTTATGTGTGTTTCTGATTCAATAACATTAAACTCGTGGCCAACAGCCCCATAATTCATGCCTGCATTAAAATTATTTAACGCATATATTTTCTGTATAAAGGCACATCACAGTCTTCTAAGAACACTAGACAGGACTTAATTACTATACTTGAAGGCCATTTTAAACAGGAAAATCACCAACAACAAGCACAAAAGATGCAAAAAAGCACAATGCTAAATAGGTTCCAAAAAGGACACCGTGCAAGAGCTGAAACAAAAAGACATAGTGTCACCTTGTTTGACATCAACTGGGAATGAGTAAGTAGGCATTCACACGTGTCAATGAATGACCACAAAATGCTGCAACTACTATTTTTTGACATTAAAAAGAAATTTTAGCTAGTATGCAAATTCCAAATGTGGAATTAATTAATACCGACTTTGGCTCTCCAGTATTTAGTTAAAACATAAAAGATTATCCATATGTGTAACATTTTTCCTACTAATAACTTCCTCAAAGTATAACCATATTGCAAGGTTTATCATATTTTGCTACATATACCCTGTATCACTTTGTTTTTTTATTTGTTACCAGATAGTTTATCCATGTGTTTACGGCAAATTTTTTCACATATTTACATTAAGAAGTACACTTCATAAAGAAATACAATATCAACCTAACAAATGATTATAGAATGACTAAAATTTGGTTTTTCTTCCTCTATCTAGTGGTAAGTTCTTGGTTGTCCCTTTCTGCATGTGGGCTTATTTGAATTGACCTTCATAAGGATACGATCCTTTTATGTCCCAGTTCTACGCAAGCATCTTCTATTAAGACTTCCATCTAGGGCATATTTTTCTTTTCTTAGTGATAAAATTATCATATATCATACAGTTAGTGACAGATTAGATGAACTATGGTATACAACACATTTACTCATTTGAGGAAAAGTTTGCTTACACAGATGAACTAAGAAATTGAAGAAAAGACTTTATGCATTAAGTGTAACTGACTTTCAACAAAATTTATTAAAATATATTGGGTTAAACAAAAACAAAGAAACGTACCTTTTTATTATAGAAGGCACAAACAGCATTTACCCAATCCATCAATAACTTTATGTTTTCACCATATTGTTCAAATGAACCACTATCCCTTTTGCCTTTTTTCTTATTAGTAAGAGTATCAGAATGGCATGATAGTAGAGATATTGTTTTCTTTATACTCTTTGTGTGTTTTAGAAAGGCAATTTCTTCCTTTAATTGATCTAAATTAAGAGAAATATTCACCTAAAACAAACACAAAAAAAGATAAATGCCTTTATATTTTCCAGATATTATTTTTGACCCACAGAAATAAAAGTAATTATCATCTTTTTAAAGAAAGTATAGATTTTTTAAACCAGAAAGTTAAAAAATCAAAGAAAATAAAGTGACTGAAATGGATATATAAGTACAAAACAGTCCCCCCTTTTTTTTCCCCAAAGGCAAATACCATCCACACTGAAGTGATAAAATGTTCAGTGGTTAAGAACATGAGATTTGGGGCCACATGGGATTTATCAATGATGTAAACTGTAGTTTCAGTTTCCTCATCGGAGAGGTAGACTTAACACCTACTTTGCAGGTATGTGGTGAAGATTAGAATTAAATATATATATGTATAAAGCATATATCACAGTTCCTGGGGCAAAATAAATGTTATTAAATGATACTTATTGTTATTATTTATTAGATTCAAAGTGTTTTTTAAATCAGTATTCAAAATTGATAAAAAGTACAAGATGTACCAAATATATAATACCTGGAAAGCAAACGCTATTTTCCAAAGCAACTGGAGAGTTTTTTCTCTGTGCCTATCCACAATATCCTTAGACAGAATTGTATTTCCTATAAAAGAAAAGGTTGTCCATTAGCAATAATATATGCACATATCAATATTCAGTGAGGAGAATAAGTTTTAGCTCTACTCAGTTCTTACCATGCTCATCACTTAATTCAATTCCTCGTGATTTAAGAACTTGAAGAACAATGTCAACATTGTGCATCTTTTGAAGACGACCTATTGCTGGAATCCTGAGTTTCTTTGAGAGATCCCAGTTCTGTGTGAGAAGTTCCATAGCTCGCCTAGCAGTAATAAAATGTTCAGATGAAATTGTTATATAAAAATATATATGGAAAAAACCCTTCATTGAAATATAGTTATTTCCCACATAAATCCCAGCAGTTTAAGGGCTTTCTGATAAGCAAGACTTCAAAAAGTATCTCGAAACTCTGTTGCTCCATAGTTGGCAAGTAGAGTTCTTATTTTAAGTCTGGGATTGAATTACGTGAACAGATGATAAGAAAATAAGACATACACACATAAATGCATACATGAACAAACAGGGCTCTACAGAGAAGAAGAAAGGAAAGATGTAGAGCAGAGAGGAAGCACATTTATTTATTGCGATGTACTATATTCTACATATCAAGAAGTGGTTTCTTTTCTTATTTTAGTTATCATGGTAAAGCCCACAATTAGATATTGTTAGATGAAGAAACTAAGGCCCATAGAACTTAAACGAATTGCCGATGGTCATAGAGCTGGTAATGGCAATACTAAGATGAGAAATACAATCCAGTTTTACTAGTTTCCACAATAATTCCTTTATATATTTACGTAATATATATATACTATATATAAATAATATACATAGGTGTATATATATATATATATATATATATATATATGTACCTAGTTACTATACAAATATTTGAGTACCTAACAAAGACAAGTATACCACAGTTAGAATTCAAACCCCTCATATTGGTTGACCACTAGCATTTTATTCACTAGACAATAGTTAATATTTCCCCAGAAAAAAGCAAGCCCCAACTGATTTCTGTCTTAACAAAAAGCTGGCAGAATTACTTATAGAACCACAGTTTCTAAAGGCTAGAAAGAGACTTATTAATTCTAGGCCAAACATCCAATCAGTTGTAGACCAACCCATCACCCATAGCATTAATAGAATAACCATTACAAAGCATTCTCAAATGACTTAAAGATCTATGAAACAGTCATTTTCTTGACACTTAACAAAACAGAAATTTGGTTATGCAAGATCGATCTCTTAACTACTTAGAATTCCTAGCTGACTAAATAACATCAACATCCAACATTTCTAAGTCCTCAGTAACTCCTGTAAAAGCATAAAAATGGGCTTTCTGGCAGAGTCTGGTGGCTCACGCTTGTAATCCTAGCACTTCGGGAGGCCAAGGTGGGTGGATCACCTGAGATTAAGAGTTCCAGATGAGCCTGGCCAACATGGTGAAACCTCAAAATTTTTGTATTTTTCCATCTCCACTAAAAATATACAAAAATTAGGCAGACGTGGTGGTGCACGCCTATAGTCCCAGCGACTCGTGGGGCTGAGGCAGGAGAATTGCTTGAACCCAGGAGGCAGAGGCAGTGACCCAAGATCACCCCATTGCACTCCAGCCTGGGCGACAGGGCGAGACTCCGCCACAGGAAAAAAAAAAAATAGGGATGGGGGGCTTTCTTTGTGGAAAAATAGCACTCAGCATTAAACCAATCCTTGTTCCTCCTAGAAAGTGGAAAAAGTATAAAAACATGAATTCCTATTGGCCATAATATTGATGTGGTGACTTGAATTTATGGAATAAACAAATTAACCAACTAAAAAAATAACGTGAAATATTTTAAACAAAATAATCTTAGCTTGTATGGAATTGCTCAAGTGAGACAAAGCTGTAGTAATGTTCAAAAGACTATTAACTGATGAGAATACTCATCAGAAAGAAAAGAATGTTCATGGAAATTAAGCATAAAAGAAAGCAAAGGACATGTAAATTGTTTTTGAAAAACTGGGGATTCATAAAAATCTAGGATCTCGTCCTCATAAATGTCAAAGAATTCCTTCATTCTAGCCAACTGGTCCTCTGACCTCTGCTTGAACCTTCCATAACTATGAACTGCTTTCTTTCTACACATGTCTGAATATTGGCAAGTTTTTATGCCAAACCCACATTGATCTTCCTGAAACTTTCATCGTTCATGCATAGTTATTTTGCTTGGCAATAAACAATCTAATCACTTTTGACTATAAGACAGTTCTTCAAATATATGAAAACATTTATGTCCCAGAGTTTTCTCTTCTGTTCTGTTTCTGTAAATATTCAGTTCCTTCAATGAGTTTCCATGTGACATGGATGTAAGGCTTTTAGTTGATACTCTAAAGTTATCTTTAGTAGAAACAAAGAAATTTAAAAGTATATCCAAAGAACTTTCCTATTCAGTTGAGTTTTTAAACAATTTGAATTTTAACATGAAGACTGCCTGCAATTAATTTTAGCTACAATATAAGCAATTTAAAATCTGACAAAAATGTACCAGGGTCAGGTAAAAAATTTGGTTAAGTTTTAACTATAGCAGAGATATTTTACAAAGACAATTAAACCTATGCTTCCCATACACCAACATTCAACTAGCTGTTTTGAGGCATAACAATTTCCTAAATACACAGAGAAAAAAACTTTCATTGCTTTAAAGAAATCTCTTGCCTTGACCCCAAAAGTGCTTCCCTGATAAGGATGTAACACATTTTGGAGAGTTCCCTAGAAATAAAATGAGTATCTCCAACCCAGGTATCCTGAAGAGGCCAATCATGAATCATGGCAAAATGCTAAAGTCCATTCCTTCCCAAGCAAAACTGGCTATCCATTATACATACCAAAGCCAATTTTGAGCATTCCAGTTTGTTACTGAGGAAATACTGTGTAATGTGAAGTCAGACTCTTGAGTTTATGTCGCGATTCCACTGTGGAAAACTTGGGCAATCTATTCTACCACTTCATCTCATTTTCCTCTTATGTAAAACAAGGTCGACACTACTAAAAACACTGATGCACCATTTCCCCAAAAAAGAAACGATAATTTTTTCAATACTAAATTTATTCTACTACTGAAAGAGCAAGATTGAATAATTATAAAAAAAGTGTTTTCCAGAAAATATTAGTCTACTCCATTAAGCAAAATAATTCTATTTCTTATACTTACACAAGGCGCACACCACACTGCAAGTCTACAGCAAGATTTGTAACAGCAAAATCAAATTCATCAAATGGTGTCTGAACATGGTTAACAGGTAATCCCAATAAGCCAAGGTGACGGGAAAGGTCACCTTGACCACTTAGGAAATCTCTTGAAAAAGCCAAAAGAATTTCTTTACTTGCCTATAAAGAAATAAGTCCCAGATATTATATTCCAGTATAATTTTGCTTATAATAAAAACAATCCTCCAAATCATATGTACATATAAAAATAAAATACTAATATAAAAATAGTTTCATATTATACATTAATAATGTAAATTGCATACATTTCCAACTTAAGACCTTTCTAAAAGTTGCTCATAATAATACACTATAAATACTAGCATTGGCCAGGTACAGTGCCTCATGCCCGTAATCCCAGCACTTTGGGAGGCAGAGGCGGGTGGAGCACAAGGTCAAGAGCTTGAAACCAGCCTGGCCAACATGGCAAAACCCCATCTCTACTAAAAATACAAGAATTAGTTGGGCATGGTGGCACATGCCTGTAGCCCCAGCTACTCAGGAGGCTCAGGCAGAAGAATCACTTGATCCCTGGAGGCAGAGGTTGTAGTGAGCCAAGATCACGCCACTATACTTCAGCCTGAGCAACAGAGTGAGACTCCGTCAAAATAAAAAAATAAAAACTATCATTAATTTGATAATATGCTACCTCAAAATTAGGAAGGAAATTTTCCCCAAAATTAAATTTTTAGAAACATAGTTTAATCCATTTTTCAAGTCAAAATTAAGAGTAACGATGATGTGCTGGTTAAAGGTAAATCAATAAAAATCAGGGATGGTCAGAATTACTGATGGAACGAACTCACTAGACAGGCATTCCCATATTACTCCCCTGAGTATTATTCTTTGGAAAACTAATTTTTTTTTTCCTAAAGAGAAAATATACTATAAAAGCAAGAAAAATTCTTAAATGGGAAATACAAAATATAAAGCATAAAATGAAAACCATACCTTGAATTCAGCATCTTTACAAAAGAGACAAGGATCATGATCAATGAGTCTGGAAATTTTAGCATAATCAAGAAAACAGACCAACAACAATAACTTTTTCAAGGTGAATTTGGACAAAGCTTCTTCATGACCTTAAACAAAGTACAAAAAAGCATAGCAAGTTAATCTATGAAAGGTAGGTTTCACCTTAAAATATGATAATGATAATAATGTGTTAGTTAAAAAAAGCGGGGGCAGCTAGCACAAATAAAACACTACATGCGGTAGGTTTCACCTTAAAATATGATAATGATAATAATGTGTTAGTTAAAAAAAGCGGGGGCAGCTAGCACAAATAAAACACTACATGCCTTTTTTAGTGCTTTATGTGTATAACTCCATGTATTCCTCCCAATTGCTCTATGGGACAGGTACATACCACTTAATATTTTCAATTTATAGATGAGGAAACAGGCACAGAGGCATCAAGAGATTTAGTAGGTCTTACTCAGCAAATATTTAATGAATACCTACGATATGCAGCACTATCATAGGTGCTAGAAATATAGTAGCACACTACAACAAATGTGACCCCCATATGACTTACAACCTACTGGGAGGAAAAATGGGTAGAGACCGCAAATAGAATTATAAACAGTGATGGAGGAATTGATGGGGAATGAGGGTGGAGGAAGGGGAAGTACTACAAACAGAGATTAGATTGGTTTCTTTGAGAAAGGAAAATGTAAATAGAAACAGGAAGAATGACAAGAAGCCTTTATGTGTAGTGTGGAGAGAATGTAGGAGAGGCAGAGATACTTACCATCTCTATACAGATGAGGAACAGTGGGATGTCTATACTCAGCTGCTATATCAGGATTCCAAAGTAAGCGATTCAGAATAAACACAGCTAATCCTGTGACATCACTGTTATCTTCCAAAGATATGAGTTCTCCATAAACTGTCTACAAAGAAGTTAAAGCCAAAGTCAGAATTATGCTATCTCTAAGAAACAAAGGGATGTGACTGAGGAATGACAGACCATAACCTCGGGAACTGGCAGAGTCCTTCTTTTTAAATGACATGGTTATTTGCTAAATAACCTCTTTAAACTAAGCATATATAATTTATGTAGTTTTTAGTGTATATGGTATACTTTATAATGAAAAATGGCAAAGCTCAGGACTAAGATAGTCTTAATTATCTGACAAGCAATATTCCCATTTTAATTTTTTCATTTACGTTAAATAACTATCAAATACAGGCATGTTGTTCAAATTTATTTTTAACTGTCCCATTAAGTACATCATGAAAATATGACAGAAATCTAAATATTCTAATTTTTATAATAGTTATCAAGGTAGAAAAACATCTGCAAATCATCTAAGATAATTTGGAAAGTTCAGATGTTTACAATCAATGACTTATATATGAAATTAGTTTAACATTAGCTTGCTTATTAATAATTTTTAAAGCAATTAGAAATAAACTTAAAAAAAATCAAATTCTGTGACCCTACATTGACAAAATATAAAGATTAAACAATGGAAAAATATTAATACCTACCAAAATAGAGGTATTTATCTTTATTTACTTTTTTTTGGCCTTTGAAACTTTCTTAAAATCATCAAAGGTCATGGCCATTTATTTACAGAATCCTAGGGTATAGTAATAAGGTACCTGTAAAAAGATTATACATCCCTACCACCTGCCATAAATTCGCTATGACATGTGGGAGGTTAATACAGTCCTACCTAGTTTGTGCTTAGCCAGATAATGCGTTTCGGCCCAAGGAATGTGGGTGGAGATGATACAAATTACATCGAAGAGGTTTCAAAAAGCATTGCAAGATTCCACCCAAAGTTCTTGATTTTATTTCTGCCACAAAAAAGCTATGTCCCAAATATGGGGACTCTACTTCTATTGAGGTTCCAGAATTGTTTCACATGTGAGGCAGAGCCAGTTGATATGTAATTTGTCAACTATTTAAAGGGGGATACTGGAATTGAAATAAGAAATCCCAGCAATGACACCATAATGCTGTGTAGCCACAGTAAGCCTATTATTTATTCTCTCTGGGCCTCAATTAATTGATAATATAAAAGCCAGATTATTACAAAGATCCTGTTCAGTCCCAAAGACTCTTCTATTCCAAAACCTGGAATAAATTAAAATCGTAATGAGAGATCCTACATTAAGAAGGTAAGAAACCGGGAGGACTCAAGATGGCGCTGTGAGAACAACCCAGGATTGGAGCTCTTCTCGTTGAATCCGCAAACAGTGAGTCAGAGCGGCATTTCCAGACTGATCTCTGTTGCCCACAGAACGGGGAAACTCCCAAGTATAAAAAAGACACGGGACGCCAGGCAGTAGGTCTGCCTGGCAAAGCCGGCAGCCGGGGCGGCGGCAGCCGGCCCTACCCAGCAATCCCCACAGGGCGCGCTTGTCTGGGTGCCCTGTTGAACCGGCAACCTGAGACTTGAGAGGGCTGGACTTGAGACTGAACGAGACTTGGACAGTAGGCCAGCCCAGGGGATTGCAGGGATTGGGATACCCAGTGGGACGAACAAAACCGTGATTTCAAACTATCCCGAGCAGACGGTCCGAGAAGCTCTGTGGGGGAGGGGCGTCCACCACTACCGAGGCAACCCACCCCAACTGAGATACACGCCCACTGCTGATGCAGCCAGCCGTTGCCGAGGCAACCCGCCCCAACTGAGATACACGCCCATTGCTGACGCAGCCAGCCATTGCCGAGGCAACCCGTCACTACTGAGATACACGCCCACTGCTGACGCAGCCTGCCGTTGCTGAGGCAACACGCTACAACGAAGAGACTCGACCGCAGGGCGTGGCGGAGACCACAGCAGAGCCGGCAGGAACAGCGCGAATCACACAACAGCAGGGCGGAGCCTCGACAGCCAAACAGTGGCTAGTCTGCCTTCTAGCTGGGCAGGACACCTGATCGGACATCCAAAAATAAAGCCCAAACCCCTCAACACAGAGCATTTGAGAAAAAAAAAAAAAAAAAAAAAAAAAAAGGGGTTTTTTTAATGAGCTCTGTTGCAGCAGAATAAAACATAGCAGCCTAACAGCCCTGAATGAACAACAGAGTGCACAGCCCAGCAATTAAACCCCTATAAAGTACAAACTGTCTCCTCAAGCAGCTCCCTGACCCCTCTATATCCAAAAGACTGACATTAGGCAGGCACCATCCTGGGACAAAGAGAGCAGAAAAAGAAACTGGTAGCATCCCTCGCTGTGCCACAGCTACTAGAGGTGCACCCCAGACAAGCAGGGTCTGGAGCGGACCTCAGTAGTCGTACAGCGAAGGGGCTAGACTGGTAGAAGGAAAATCAAGCAACAGAAATACTTCATCATCAACATTCTGGGTGTCCACTCAGAGACCCAAACGAAAAGTCAGCAACTACGCAGACGACCAGCAGACAAATCCACAAAGATGGGAAGAAACCAGCGCAAAAAGGAGGAAAACACCCAAAACCAGAACACCTCGCCTCCTAGAAAGGACCAAAACTCCTCACCAGCAAGGGAGCAAAGCTGGACGGAGAATGACTGTGACGAAATGACGGAATTAGACTTCAGAAGATGGATAATGAGAAACTTTTGTGAGCTAAAAGATCATGTATTAAATCAATGCAAAGAAACTAAGAACCTTGAAAAAAGATTTGAAAAAAGATTCGAGGAAATGATAACAAGAATGGATACCTTAGAGAGGAATATGAATGAATTAAAGGAGCTGAAAAACACAATACGAGAACTTCGCGAAGCAAACACAAGTTTCAATAGCCGAATTGACCAAGCAGAAGAAAGAATATCCGAAGTCGAAGACCAACTCAATGAAATAAAACGAGAAACCAAGATCAGGGAAAAAAGCGCAAAAAGGAATGAACAAAGTCTCCAAGAAATGTGGGACTATGTGAAAAGACCTAACCTACGTTTGATAGGTGTACCAGAAGGGGACGAAGAGAATGAATCCAAGCTGGAAAATACTCTTCAGGGCATCATCCAGGAAAATTTCCCCCACCTAGCAAGACAAGCCAACACTCAATTGCAGGAAATACAGAGAACACCACAAAGATATTCCGCAAGAAGAGCAACCCCAAGGCACATAATCGTCAGATTCAACAGGGTTGAAATAAAGGAGAGAATACTAAGGGCAGCCAGAGAGAAACGTTGGGTCACCCACAAAGGGAAGCCCATCAGACTCACAGCAGATCTCTCGGCAGAAACTCTACAAGCCAGAAGAGAGTGGGGGCCAATATTCAACATCCTTAAAGAAAAGAACTTTCAACCCAGAATTTCATATCCAGCCAAACTGAGCTTCAGAAGTAAAGGAAGAATAAAATCCTTTGCGAACAAGCAAGTACTCAGAGATTTTGTCACCACCAGGCCTGCTTTACAAGAGCTCCTAAAAGAGGCACTACACATAGAAAGGATCAATCAGTACCAGCCATTCCAAAATCACACTGAATGCTAAAGAGCTTCAACATAATGAAGAATCTACAACAACTAACAGGCAAAACAGCCACTTAGCATCAAAATGGCAGTATCAAATTCACACGTAACAATATTAACCCTAAATATAAATGGACTAAATGCACCAATCAAAAGACACAGACTGGCAAATTGGATAAAAATCCAAAACCCATCAGTGTGCTGTATCCAGGAAACCCATCTCACATGCAAGGATATACAAAGGCTCAAAATAAAGGGATGGAGGAAGATTTACCAAGCTAATGGAAAGCAAAAAAAAGCAGGAGTTGCAATTCTCATCTCTGATAAAATAGACTTTAAAGCAACAAAGATCAAAAGAGACAAAGAAGGCCATTACATAATGGTAAAAGGATCGATACAACAAGAGCTAACGATCCTAAACATATATGGACCCAACACAGGAGCACCCAGATACATAAGGCAAGTTCTTAATGACTTACAAAAGGACTTAGACTCCCACACAATAATAGTGGGAGACTTTAACACTCCACTGTCAATACTAGACAGATCAACCAGACAGAAAATCAACAAGGATATCCAGGGCTTGAACTCAGACCTGGAGCAAGCAAACCTGGTGGACATTTACAGAACTCTCCACCCCAAATCCACAGAATACACATTCTTCTCAGCACCACATCACACCTACTCTAAAATTGACCACATAATTGGAAGTAAAGCCCTGCTCAACAAATGCAAAACAACTGAAATCATAACAAACAGCCTCTCAGACCATAGTGCAATCAAGTTAGAACTCAGAATTCAGAAACCGACCCAGAACTGCACAGCTTCATGGAAACTGAACAACTGGCTCTTGAATGTCGACTGGGTAAACAACGAAATGAAGGCAGAAATAAAGAAGTTCTTCGAAACCAATGAGAACGAAGACACAACGTGCCAGAACCTCTGGGACACATTTAAAGCAGTCTCTAGAGGAAAGTATATAGCAATAAGTGCCCATATGAGGAGAATGGAGAGATCCAAAATTGACACCCTATTGTCAAAATTGAAAGAGCTAGAGGAGCAAGATCAAAAAAACTCAAAACCCAGCAGAAGACAAGAAATTACTAAGATCAGAGCTGAGCTGAAGGAGACTGAGACACGAAAAACCCTTCAAAAAAATCAATAAATCCAAGAGCTGGTTTTTTGAAAAGATCAACAAAATAGACAGACCACTAGCCAGATTGATTAAAAAGAAAAGAGAGAACAACCAAATAGATGCAATAAAAAATGATAAAGGGGAAATCACCACAGATTCCACAGAAATTCAAACCATCATCAGAGAATATTACAAACAACTATATGCACATAAACTAGTAAACCTGGAAGAAATGGATAAATTCCTGGACTCCTGTGTCCTCCCAAGCCTAAACCAGGAGGAAGCTGAAACTATGAATAGACCAATAACAAGGTCTGAAGTCGAGGCAGCAATTAAGAGCCTACCTCACAAAAAAAGCCCAGGTCCAGACTGGTTCACAGCCGAATTCTACCAGACACACAAGGAGGAGCTGGTACCATTCCTTCTAAAACTATTTCAAACAGTCCAAAAAGAGGGAATCCTTCCCAAATCATTTTATGAGACCAACATCATCCTGATACCAAAACCCGGCAGAGACCCAACAAGAAAAGAAAACTTCAGGCCAATATCCATGATGAACATAGATGCAAAAATCTTCAATAAAATATTGGCAAGCCGATTGCAACAGCAAATCAAAAAACTTATTCATCATGATCAAGTAGGATTCATCCCGGGGATGCAAGGCTGGTTCAACATACGCAAGTCTATCAACGTAATTCACCACATAAACAGAACCAAAAACAAAAACCACATGATTATCTCAATTGACGCAGAGAAGGCATTTGACGAAATTCAACAGCCCTTTATGCTAAAAACCCTCAATAAACTCGGTATCAATGGAACGTATCTCAAAGTAATAAAAGCTATTTATGACAAACCAACAGCCAATATCATACTGAATGGGCAAAAACTGGAAGCATTCCCTTTGAAATCTGGCACTAGACAAGGATGCCCTCTCTCACCACTCCTATTCAATATAGTACTGGAAGTTCTAGCCAGAGCAATCAGGCAAGAAAAAGAAATAAAGGGTATTCAAATAGGAAAGGTGGAAGCCAAATTGTCTCTATTTGCAGACGACATGATAGTATACCTAGAAGACCCCATTGCCTCAGCCCAAAAACTCCTGAAACTGATAAACAACTTCAGCAAAGTCTCAGGATATAAAATCAATGTGCAAAAATCACAAGCATTCGTCTACACCAATAACAGACTTAAAGAAAGCCAAATCAAGAGCAAACTGCCATTCGCAATTGCTACAAAAAGAATAAAATACCTAGGAATACAACTCACAAGGAATGTAAGGGACCTCTTCAAGGAGAACTACAAACCACTGCTCAACGAAATCAGAGAGGACACAAACAGATGGAGAAACATTCCATGTTCATGGTTAGGAAGAATTAATATCGTGAAAATGGCTATACTGCCCAAAGTAATTTACGGAATCAACGCTATCCCCATCAAGCTACCATTGACTTTCTTCACAGAACTGGAAAAAACCACCATGAACTTCATATGGAACCAAAAGAGAGCCCGCATAGCCAAGTCAATTCTAAGCAAAAAGAACACAGCGGGGGGCATCACACTACCGGATTTCAAACTATACTACAAGGCTACAGTAATCAAAACAGCATGGTACTGGTACCAAAACAGAGATATAGACCAATGGAACAAAACAGAGGCACTGGAGGCAACACAACATATCTACAACTATACAATCTTTGATAAACCTGACAAAAACAAGCAATGGGGCAAGGATTCCATGTTTAACAAATGGTGTTGGGAAAACTGGCTAGCCATGTGCAGAAAGCAGAAACTGGACCCCTTCCTGACACCTTACACTAAAATTAACTCCAGATGGATTAAAGACTTAAACATAAGACCTGGCACCATAAAAACCCTAGAAGGAAATCTAGGCAAAACTATCCAGGACATAGGAGTAGGCAAGGACTTCATGAACAAAACACCAAAAGCATTGGCAACAAAAGCCAAAATAGACAAATGGGACCTAATCAAACTCCACAGCTTCTGCACGGCAAAAGAAACAGTCACTAGAGTGGATCGGCAACCAACAGAATGGGAAAAAATTTTCGCAGTCTACCCATCTGACAAAGGGCTGATATCCAGAATTTACAAACAACTCAAGCAGATTTACAGGAAAAAAACAAACAAGCCCATTCAAAAGTGGGCAAAGGATATGAACAGATACTTTACGAAAGAAGACATATATGAGGCCAACAATCATATGAAAAAATGCTCATCATCACTGGTCATCAGAGAGATGCAAATCAAAACCACATTGAGATACCATCTCACGCCAGTTAGAATGGCGATCATTAATAAATCTGGAGACAACAGATGCTGGAGAGGATGTGGAGAAAAAGGAACACTTTTACACTGTTGGTGGGAGTGTAAATTAGTTCAACCATTGTGGAAGACAGTGTGGCGATTCCTCAAGGCCTTAGAAATAGAAATTCCATTTGACACAGCAATCCCATTACTGGGTATATATCCAAAAGACTATAAATCGTTCTACTATAAGGACACATGTACACGAATGTTCATTGCAGCACTGTTTACAATAGCAAAGACCTGGAATCAACCCAAATGCCCATTGATTATAGACTGGATTGGAAAAATGTGGCACATATACACCATGGAATATTATGCAGCAATCAGAAATGATGAGTTCGTGTCATTTGTAGGGACATGGATGAATCTGGAGAACATCATCCTCAGCAAACTGACACAAGAACAGAAAATGAAACACCGCATATTCTCACTCATAGGTGGGTGATGAAAAATGAGAACACATGGACACAGAAAGGGGAGTACTAAACACTGGGGTCTATTGGGGGGAAAAGGGGAGGGCCAGTGGGAGGGGGAGGTGGGGAGGGATAGCCTGGGGAGAAATGCCAAATGTGGGTGAAGGGGAGAAGAAAAGCAAAGCACACTGCCATGTGTGTACCTACGCAACTGTCTCGCATGCTCTGCTCATGTACCCCAAAACCTATAATCCTATAAAAAATTTAAAAAAAAAAGAAGGTAAGAAACCTCAAAAAAAAAAAAAAAGTGTGAAAACATACTAGTAAAATACTAAATAGGGATGCACAGATATTTTTCATAAAAATTATCTTTAAACAATTATTAATAGTAGCTTTCTAATTAAATTGGTTTTAACATTCTAGATATTACAGAGCCAAGTACTAGATAAATAATGGAAATCCTGATGGCATTTTTATGAGTACTATTCCATCAGATTGGTATAGGTTCAATTCCTGATCAATTAATTGGTATACAGCAAGTCACTTTAACATCTAAGCTTCTGTTTTGTTAGTGAAGTGGAAATAATAATACATACCTCACTGGGTTTTAAGAATTTAATTAGAAAATGTATTCAAAGCAGCCTTGTCTTTGCATTTGTAAATTTTCAAAAATGAGTTTACTATAGGTGTCATTACATCCAGTACCAAATTATGTTTATTTAAGAGACTATACAGTAAAATGTAGTATAACAATATGGTGTAATAATATATAATGGCATAGTCTATTTACCTAATAAGCATTTATTAATGGGTCTTACATTTTACACTAAAAGATGAATCAGGCTAACCTAATGATTTTATAAGTTTTATAAGTAAAACCACATTTTAATAAAATGAGTCTATTCTACAAAAAATGTGTAATAAAAACATATTGTTTTCAAAATCTGAATTGTGTGCTTACCTCTAGACCAATTCGAAGCCACAAAGGATTGTATGACAACAGCCAATTTAGGACTTTCTGACGTTCTCCTGAAATACATGTCAAAGGCAAACATGTTCAAATGGATAATCAAAGAGAGACAAAAAATAAAACTTCATGGAGAGTATATCACTGGGGAAAAAAATAATTGCCTATATGAAATAAGTTAATTTAAATAAAATACACTTCTAGTCTTAAATATACATGATCTCTTTGGCAGCAAAGATAATGCATCTATACCTAGCTTTGAAATACAAAATCTTTTGGGGAAATCAGTATCTGAAAGAGATTCCTGCATTCTTATGTTCATGGCAGCATTATTCACAATATCCAACATATGAAATCAATCTAAGTGTCCATCAATGAATAAGTGGATAAAGAAAATGTGGGGGTGTGTGTGTGTATGCATATATGTTAAATATATATATATAATGAAGTACTATTCAGCCTTAAAATCAAAGAAATCCTATCATTTGTGATAACATGGATGAATCTGGAGGATATTATGCAAAGTGCAATAGCCTAGACACAGAAAAACAGATACTGTATTATCTCATTTATATGTGAAATCTAAAAAAGTTGAACTCATAAAAGCACATAGAATGTTGGTTGCCAGGGAATATGGTAGAGAGTTGGGGAGATGGTGTCAAAGGGGTACAAAGTTTCGGTTACACAGAACTTATAAATTCTGGAGATCTAACGTATACCATGATGACTATAGTTAAAAACAAGTGAATCGTATACTTGAAATTTGCTGAGAATACTTCTTAAATGTTCTCACCACACGTACACACAAAGGTAACTATGTGAGTAGATATATTAATTTGCTTATTATAATCATTTATTAATATATACACGTATCAACAACATGTTACATACCTTAAATATATGCCATTTTTATTTGTCAATTATACGTCAATAAAGCTGGGGGAAAAAAACCCCACAAAATCTCTTGAATACTTTTAAAGAATTAATGTCAAGATTTCTGCAATGTTCTTACCCACATCTTTCCATAGGTGTCTATCTTTTCGAACAATTAACTGCCTGGCTTCAATTTCAATTTCAAGCTTTTTAATAGCTTTAACCATTTTTTCAGAAGTAAATAAAAGGCATGCTGCACGACGTAGTCTGTTTAACCTATACCGAGCAGTATAAGCTCTGAGAGACATTTCCTCTTTTGTAGGTGCTCTAGGAACACTTATTTTATGTTGATTCTCCACTCCCAAAAGAAGAGTAGCAGCATTTACTGGGTAAAAACAAAAGAAAGAATGTTTCTGGTTAAACGATATCTCTACATATTCTTAAATCCAGCAATAAAATGTAATTTCAGATGGTAAAAACAGAATCTATTCCTCACCCCTCCCCAAGCTGACTCCTTAGGCCAGTCTATCACTGCAACCTATTAGCTCTACCTGCAAAATATACTCCAAGTCTAACCACTTCTCAATGCTTCTGCTATCACATAAATTCAAACATGATTATCTCTAATCCAGACTAATGAATTAACCTAACTGGTTTATTTGTTCCCATCTTCTTTACAGATTAATGAAAGTCAAGTTTCTAAGAAATATAATTTTTAAAAAATCAGTTGAATTTTGCAATGTAATTTAAACTTTTATAAAACACATTTTCTTTCAAGAAGAGAATTTTAAAAATGGGGCTTTGCTTCCTTTTAAAAAAAAAGAACAACTTTTTTTTTTTTTCTTTTTGACGTGATCTCTAAGATCACTGCTTAGAGAGCATCTAATTCAAAACCCTTTTAATACAAAAATCCAGCCAGGTACAGTTGCTCACACCTGTAATCCCAGCTCTTTGGGAGGCCAAGGCTGGTGAATTACTGGAGCGCAGGAGTTCAAGACCAACTCTGGTAACACAGCAAGAACTTGTCTCTTCAAAAACAAAAAATAGTAATAAAAAAAATTGCCAGGCATGGGGGCATACACCTGTAGTCACCTGTATGCACTTGGGAGGTTGAGGGAGCAAGATGGCTTGAGCCTGGGAGGTGGAGGCTGCAGTGAACAGCGATCACATCACTGCACTCCAGACTGAGGGAGTGAGACCTCGTCTCCAAAAACAAAACAGGAAAACATCCTATACATGTGCTTCTCTGACAAAAATAAGCCAGTGTCTGTCTGAATGCCAGGACAAGAGGAAAATCATCACTTTAAAAGTTAGCCTATATAATGGTTTGACAATTTTAACATTTATAAGAATTTTTCCTTATCTTGAGCTGAAATTGATCCCTATAACTTCTATGCAGGAGCTGCACAAAAGTTAAGGTTCCTTCTCTTTCACAAGGAGACACTTCACATGTTTGAAAGGCACATCTCTACCTTGTCCCTTTCCCAAGGTTTTTCTTTTCTAGAATAAACACTGAAATGTTTAAAAAATTCCTCATATGAATTGGTGTTCAGTTTCCTCATAATCCTATATCTTTCTGACATACTTCTTAAACCAAGATATTTAACAGTGGGGAAAATATGCCCAAAGTGGGCAAGCCACACAGGACTTGCCCATTGACTAAGAGGAGTGAATAGAGAACAAAAAGTATATTTCAGTACTTTTGGTATGAAAAATCTACATATATAAATTTATGTAAGTAAAAATTCTTACCTATATAAGCATTTAGGCTAATGAACAGTGAATTATGCCATTAATTATAATAACTATGTAAAATTAAACAATGACAAACCATGTTAAAAATTTGGTCTGTTAGAAATACTATTAAATTTAAACAGTAATTTAACGTTTACCTTCAGAAATATTTGTTTTTACAGTGAAGTCATCAGGGGTTAATATAAAATTTAGCCACCAAGTGAAGCCCTGTTCCTGCTTTTCCTTCCAGCGTTCATCATAAAACATGTTTTTTGCAGCAAATGGCATTGGGTGTCTGGGAATACCTAAGAATACAATTAGGTTACTGCATAAGAAAATTTCTCTTATTATACAAAATATATTAAAAGCCATTTTTACTAGCAATACCATCTTAAAAACACTAAATAGTATTTGCTTTTCTACTACTTGCTGGAAAGAGCTGAAAGCATTTTGGTTATGAAATGTGATGAGAGCAAAATGCGGAAAAGTAAAGCAGTATTTCCTGGTTATTTAAAAACACTGAACTGCCATGAATCACCTGCATTAAAGTCTGATAGAATATCTTTTTTATAATTGATGCATAATAGATGTACATTTTTTTTTGAGGTACATGTGATCATATAACCATAGAATTGATACAAATCAGATCAGTGTGCTTGGGGTAGCCATCACCTTAAATATCTATCTTTTCTTTATGCTAGAAACATGAGTTATTCTCTTCCAGCTATTTTGAAATATGCAATCGATTACTATAGTGACCTACTGATTTATTGAACATTTGGTCTTTCTTTTATCAAACAGGAAGTTGACAGAATATCTTGTCATTTTAATAAACACTTAACAATTCTTCCAGGCTTTTATTCAACAACAAAAATCAATTCATTTCCATGTGAAATGCAATTAACGCTTCATTCAATGTCATGTTTTCAGAGAGTTTAAGTATAATAAATACTTGCCTGTTTTTAGTGGTTTTATGAAGGTCAAATTAGACTGTGCCACGGTGATAATGGGTTTTGTCCTTTTACTTGTTTTAAATATTGGAGTTTTGAACTCTAAAATAAATTAGAAAAAAAATTGAGAGCATTGAAATATAAAATAAATTCCCTAAATAGACAAGTGATTTGAAAGTTAGTTTGGATTCTTCACAATCATATTCATTTAGCAAATATTTAATAACCACTGTGCTCCAGGCACCAATGCTATGAATTCAGTGGTCTATCAAACCAACATACAGAAGTTACAGACTATAAACCACAATTTATTTTGTGTTTATAGAGGCTAAAGTCTAGATTCAACCACAACTTATTGTGTCTGTATATTCCAGACTTTTTGCTAGGTGCTGAGAATATGCAGAATTGAAAAATATGCCTCTAGCCCTGAGGTGGTTTTCAGTCTGGTAAAAAAGAAGTTTAAAAATGGTAGAAGTGCCTTCCCAGATGGGAGTCTACTTGAGTTAACTCCTAAAATTAAAATCAGGCATGAGGAATGTGGCCTGTTGCCATAACTGCAATAAGGATGAAGGAAAGAATACATGTAGGAAATGACATGCAAGAGGCTGGAAGAGGTAGGGAGGATTTCAACAATATTAAAAATAATAGTGGCAGCTAATAGTTAAATACTTCGTGCTAGGCACTATCATAATCTTTTTCTCACATAATTATGAGAAGTATACTATTATTACCACAATGTATGTAATTAGGATACTGAGGCTTTGAGCAATTAAGCCACATGGTCAAGGTCACATAAGCTAGTAAGTAGCAAAAATTTGAACCAAGGCAGTATAGTTAGAGACTCCACTATTAATCACTTTGAAGCACCTACTATGCAGGCGAAGAATTTTAATCAAGGAAGTAAAACCCTCAGTTATATTTAAGAAAACAGTATGGACAATGGAATGAGCAGGGTCAAGATTAGAAAGAGAAAATGACAAAGCAGTTATTGCAATGACCCAAGGTAGATATGGTGAGACAAATTAAAACAGAGTCAAGGGAGACAAATCAGAGGAGAGTTATTTTAATAGTGGAAGCAACAAGCCTTAATATCAACTTATGAGAAGAGTGATAGAGAGTAAAAGGCTGATTCCCAAGTATGTCACCAGGATTGTTGATATAATGCCAGGTGGCTACCAAAGAAAACACAATACAAATCACAGTAGTAAATAACCTACTGGAATAGCAGTTTACTCTTTCAAAAACAGGTTTCACAACAGCACTGCTACTAAATATAAGCAAAGATTTAATAAGAAACTACATCTCCCATGCAAAATCCTCCAAACTATTTTTGTATGTTTCAAGAGCTAAATAGAGCTTTTACGTTTGTAAAGAGTTAAAAAAAATTCAAAATAAAATTTCACAAAACACAAAACTTACATGAAAATCAAATTTTGGTGTTTATAAATAAAATTTTACTGAACCACAGCCACACTCACTGTGGCACATTGTCTATGGCCACCTTCTGCTTTCCTACAAGAGCAGCAGAGTTGAGTAATTGCAATGCAGATCTACATGGCCTGCAAAGCCTAAAATGCTTACCGTCTGGACCAGTAGAGGAACAGTTTGCTTACCCTTGTTATAAAGGGATCTCAAACCTCTATCAATTGTGAAAATAAGGAATATAATTAAATTGCAACATAATATTAGATTGTAACCTTCTATGAATTTGAACATTTAAAAAGTACATTTCTAAGGAGAAATTCCTCATTCTAAAATCTTACAGAAATTAGTCCCTCTACCTGGAACCATTTTCTTCTTTAGGAAGTCTTTCTTGGAACCATTACATTATGAAATATAAATGTAAATTTATTGCAATTTACACACAAACCCTCTGCTTCTGTAATTCCCTGAGCAAAGCAAAATCACAGGACCGACTGCAACTTGAGGACAGGAATGATACCTTTCCTTCCTGTGTACAGCGCCTAGAAAAATGCACCTCATATAGTAGGCACCATATCAGCCAAATAAATGTATCTAGCAAAAAGGCTCAACCAGGTGGCTGCCTCAAACAAACAGCAGGTGTGAGTGTCAACACTTCAGTGGCTTATTTATTCATTTATTTACTTATCCATTCATCTATCTTTTATTGTACATCTTGTAGGAAATTAAAATAAGTATGTTCCTTACAATCAAAGAATTTGTTACTGATCAGAACATATCCATAGCAAACAACAAAAGCAAAGAACAAGAGTTAACAGGTACAAGATGTCACATAAGCTATATTCACATTTGCTAACGAAATGTACTAGCAAATACGCAAGTAAAGTTTAATACAACCTTATCAATAGCAGATTTACTAAACCAAAAGGAAGTATGCCCTTTACAGGTATGTTTTTTTTTTTGAGACAGAGTTTCACTTGTTGCCCAAGCCGGAGTCCAGTGGCAGATCTCGGCTCACTGCAACCTCTGCCTCCCAGGTTCAAACAATTCTCCTCTCTCAGCCTCCCAAGTAGCTGGAATTATAGGCAGGCACCACTACGCCTGGCTAATTTTTTTCTTCTAGTTTTAGTTTCACCATGTTGGCCAGGCCAGTCTTGACCTCCTGACCTCAGATGATTGCCCACCTCAGCCTCCCAAAGTGCTGGGGGTAACGTGAGCTACCGCGCCTGGCTTACTTCAGTAGATTTTATAAACAAGACTCACCAGTTTTCTTCTTCAGGCTTAATTTCTCTCTGTTGCCAATACGTTTTGAGATGGGTGCTATCACATTTTTTGTTTTCTTAACAGTTGATGTTTTAGGCTCTGAGGGAGAAAAATGGATTCTTTTGATGCCTCGCACTTCTGTATGTTCTGTAACCGCAACTCTCACACTTGCATCTCCCATGCTTCCATCACGCTTTCTTTTCCGAGCAACTGAAGCTGTTGTCAAAGACGGTGTTATTTCATTTTTATAACTTTTAGATTTACTTAATACTGGATCTATAATTGGAAGATAAGAATGAAAATCTTCTTTTTCCTTTTGATTATTTACTATTTTTTCATTTTCACCCACTGCACTGTTGAGACATCTTTTTGCTTTTGGTTTATTAATCTCAGTTTGGTTTTCTCTGGTACAGGTGGGCTTCCTTTTAGTAACAGTGGCAGAAAGTATTGGGCGTCTCTTAGGTTGTTTATTGTAGCTATGACTAGAAATATCCTTAACTGCAGGAAATTTAGGCTGATTTTGTTTTATAAAACTGCAGCAATTTGACTTCATTTCTACCAGTTCTTCAAAAGTAGCTTTGGGAGATTTTGAAGGCTGACATTCAGAAATACATGGGAAAACTTCACTTTTTCTCCAATCTTGAAGAGATTGCGGGAATTGAGAATTTTCATTTGATAGTGGTACTTTACATGTTTGCTGAGATGTACGCATACATGCCATGTTATCTTTCAAAAATTGATATGGGGATAAAATGGAATTAATTGACTCTGATTCTAGATCCTGATTTAGTCCATAATTATCTTTTATGAAATAATCTGGACTTAAAATTTTCTGATAAATTTCACGTGCAGTTGTTGATTCCAAATGCACAGGCTTTGAATTATCTTTCATAAACATGTCTGATGAAAGACATATCCCTAATTCTAGTTCATTATTATCTCCCCGACTGTTATTTACAAAAGAATCTGGACTTAGAAAATTTCTTTGGCTTTGTGTAATGTTCAAAGTTGAAGAACAGTTTGGGGCAAGAATAAGTTTATTATTCTCTCCACTTTGGTCATTAACATTTATGGAATTTAAAAAAGTTTCAGAAACAACTTTCTCATTAAAATCATTTTTTGAAACATTGGCACTGTCCACATTCAACAGTTCCCTATTTTCTAATGCATGAAAAGATGAGTAGGCAGTAGATTGACGTACAGAAAGTGGCAAGCAAGTTGCACCACGGCATTCATTGAACGCAGGGCTAATAGGTGATAGGAGTATTTTATTTTCTTCAAGTGTTAAATAATTGTTTTCTTTTGGGGAACCACCTTCATTCACAGCTCGATTTTCACAGGCTTGCAGTGGGCTCCTAACTCGGTCAACTTTTTGGGAAACACTAAATGTTTTAACATTTTGAATATTTGAAACCCTTCTGTTTTGACTTGTAGAGGCTGAAATTTTCTTCTTTTTAATGATATCCCAAATATTCCTCTGCAAAAATAAGCAAAATATACCAATTAAGAATGTAGCTACTATTACCTTTAAATAAGCAATATTACTTCAAGCCTGTTATCAAAATAAATTTTACATAAAACACTTTCTTAGAGTAAATCACAGAATGGTTAAAACATTACCTTTTTCTTTTTCTGCTCTTCTGCGTTTCCTAATAATATAGCTTGGTGTTTCAGAACATCATTTACAAGAAATGTCATAATCTCTCTTACTCGGCCTTCTTTGATTGGTGTCCAGTTAACAGAAATAACAATTTTCTCTTTAGGCTATAATCAAACAATACATTATATAACTACAGTAGTAATTATATGATAACCAAAACACATTATATGTAACTTACAGTAGGGCTTAATAATTGTTAATCAACACTCTATACATTAACATTTAATAAATTGAATATAATTTTCCTTCTCTATCTGCTCATTTAAAGAAAAAAAGTCCCAGGGCCGGGCGCGGTGGCTCAAGCCTGTAATCTCAGCATTTTGGGAGACCGAGGCAGGTGGATCACGAGGTCAAGAGATCGAGACCATCCTGGTTAACATGGTGAAACCCCGTCTCTACTAAAAATACAAAAAATTAGCTGGGCGTGGTGGCATGTGCCTGTAATCCCAGCTACTCAGGAGGCTGAAGCAGGAGAATTGCCTGAACCCAGGAGGATTGCAGTGAGCCGAGATCGCGCCATTGCACTCCGGCCTGGGTAACAAGAGTGAAACTCCGTCTCAAAAAAAAAAAAAAAGAAAAAGAAAAAAGTCCCTAGTAGTAACAAGGTTCACAATAAAATAAAATTATTATAAAATCTTAACTGTATTAAAGCAATGGAACAGATAGTCTCCAAATCATTTTGAGTGGTTTCGAAAGATTTAATTGTATATTTCTACTTTGTAGATGTATAGAGTACTTCTATTTCACACATAATGACCCTGTATTATGAAGATTTTATTTTAAAAGAAATATAAAGATGATCAACTGAATTCTTTCCTCCCCACAGATTCCTCTAAAGTCCACATCATCATACTGAGATTTCTTAAACAGTTACTATTGTTCCAGGGCTAAGTGCAGGTATCCTAGAAAACTCACTTAATGTTAACATCTTAGGAAGCAGGTATTATGATTATGCACATTTTACAGATGAAGTAACTTACATCCACAAAAGTCAGCCAAACTCATGCAGGTACCTATCAGAATCCAGGCAGTCTAATGCCAGAGTTTGGACTTCAATAACTACACCCTACACCTGGCAGGTAGATAGAATCTGTCAAATTTAAATGCTGACATGACAAAACAAATATTGTTTTTGTGGAGAAACAGACAAGTTTTTGTTTTAAAGGAGAAATAATATAACATCATAAACAACTGATTTAAAAAATAAGAATAGTGCATGTTTACTCTATGAAAGTTTATTCTAAAAATAACAACAAAATTTAGTTCCACATTACAACCAAAAAGACTAAGTTAAAGTATTAAGTGGATAGGAAAGAAATCTCTTTCCAAAGAAAGGAAAAGCGGCCCCTTTTCTTTCTGATCATGAAACAGAGGGCCAGGACGGACAGGTTCTGAAGTGTAGACAGGTGGCACACAAGTTAAGGAACCTCAGATTAGAATCTCTTTTTTTCTGCCTACTGAAGTTATTAGCCTACTAGTTCAGATCTCCTCAGCTAATGGTTTTCTCACTTTTGGAGGTTCTACTCAATGGAAAGGTCACATCAGTCAAAATAAAAACATAAATTCTCTGGTCTTTTTGGTGAAGGGGATTGGAGCATTACTCTTGCAAATGCAATGCAGTAAAAGAAAGCTACAGGAGTTCTTGAAACTGAGGGGCGAGACCCAGGCATTTAGGATTCCCTCCCCGTTGGTCATCCACTGTGCATCTCAACAAAAGAGAGCAAGCCAGTTGGGGCCTCCTAAATCTCCTTCCTGAAAACAACAGGCTAGGCCTTGGGGAAACTCTCCAGAAGGCACTATTTTTACTTAAAACAAGATCAAACCAGAAACCTTTTTACATGTGATTCCTAAAACTGTAAACCAGAACCCTTTCATATGTGATTCCTGCAACTGTAAACAGAGACCTTTTCACGTGAGTCCTAAAACTGTAAACCAAAACCTTTTCACATGAAAACTCTGAACCTAAGATTCTTCCACATGTAACATCTAAAGTATAAGCCTATATAAAGGCTGAACCTCCCTTTATTAGACGAGCTTAGCTGTTAAGCACTTATGCCACCTTACTCCCCGCTGAAATAAATTCCTTCCTCCTGTATTCAGTGTCCGACAGATCCTTTCCCGCGGCCGCTCCTGTTACATTTTTGGTGCGTTGACCAGTAAGCGAGGATAGCAGAAGGCGGGCGGGGGTGGGGCGGGGGGAGGTCTCTTAGGTAGTTTGCCTAGCCCTGTGGAGCATCCCTGCAGGGGGACTCCTGCTCGCTGGGGTGACGCAGCCTAAGACTGCTCCCGGGCAGGTATTTGCCTGGTGGAAAAGCCTCACCAGAGCAGAGCAAGGAGGCCCTGCAGTGTTGATCCACCCAGTGGCTGAACACCGAGGGGGAACGAATATTTAGGGAAGTCTGGACACTGAATTTGGTAAGATTGAACCCGGGAAAGTAGCCCACCCCATTTTGGGTGGAAGCGTGGCCTGATCACCCACGGGTGCCAGATTGGCACGTTCTAAGGTAGCTCTCTCTGTAACCTTGGAACTTTTGCTTATAGTTTTGAATTGGAAAGACAGTAATCGGATGTGTGTCTATAAGAGAAGATTGAACCTGGGAAAGTAGCCCACCCCATTTTGGGTGGAAGCGTGGCCTGATCACCCATGGGTGCCAGATCGGCATGTTGGAAGGTAGCTCTCTGCAACCTTGGAAGCTTTTGCTTATAGTTTTGAATTAGGAGAGCAATTGAATGTGTCTGTGTGTGTAGATGTGTCCTACCAGACTCATCAGTCGTAAAAGGTATCAGGCCCATTAGGAAGGGCCTCTGCGTTGAGCAATTTGTAAGAATTAGAGACAGCCAAAGAAGGCTTGAGTGAAGAAGCCTCTGGGCGTTGTAAAAGGATTAAAGTGAATGTAAATTGGAGAGTGCTCCATGCTGCGTCTTGCTAGGCAGGAACAGGAACTGCTGCGAGTAAATAGCACTCTCCTAGCTGTAGGAATTGTTTCTTTGAAATGTTAATTCATTTCCATAGCCATTCCACCCCTTTAGAAACCAAGCTGAAAAATTTCAAGAAGGGATTTAGTAGGAATTATGAAGTAACTATGACACCAGAAAAATTAAGGATTTTATGTAAGGAAGATTGGCCAGCACTTAGGGTAGGTTAGCCCCCAAAGGGGATCCCAGACAGGTCCCTTGTCTCCAAAGTAAAGCATGAGGTTATATAAGGCAAGCTAGAACACCTCGATCAATTTCCATACATAGACTCCTGGTTGCAGTCAGTGTTAAACCCTCCGAAGTGGCTAAGAGAGCAGGCAGCGACTCTTTTAGTAGCCAAGGGACACACTGCTAGAAACCACCATCCCCCTTGAAGCCAAGAAAGGCAGAATCTCTGTCCCTGGGCCAGAGGCCTCAGCATTCCCACCAGAGCTGCACAGGCCTAAAATCCTCCAGAGCAGACAAAAGAGAATGTAAAAAACTCCGCCCATTGCTGCCCGCTTCCCAGAGGGAACTCCCCGTCTGGCAGCCCGTCTGCGACCCAAGGCCGGGGTGCAGATGGCTTTAAGACAGCAGAGGTACAGAGGAGTAGACAAGGATGGCCACATAGTAGAAAGGCATGTTTTCATGTACCTGCCGTTCACCTCGGCTGATCTTATCAATTAGAAAAAGAACAACCCGTCTTATACCGAGAAACTCCAAGCTCTCATTGGTCTACTGCAAACTATTATTCGGACTCATAATCCTATTTGGGCTGATTGCCATCAGCTGCTTATGCATCTTTTTAATACAGACGAAAGGCAGCGAATAATCCAAGCTACTTCTAACTGGCTGGAGGAGCATGTTCCTGCAGATTACCAGAACCCCCAAGAGTATGAAAAAAGGGAGGTTCCTAGAAACCCCCCAGTCTGCCCGCCCGGGCCTGCAATGCGATCAGTGTGTATTCTGTTGAACAATAAGACAGTGGAAGAAAAAATATCCACAGTTAACTGAGGAACAGGACGATCCTAAACAGGAGGATCCAAATGAGCGTGAAGGGGCTCTGTTCAATCTAATGGAAGGGCCACTGGATTAAAAGAGAGGGGGCTAGACTCATATGCCCCCAAAGAGCCCATAGGCCAGACGACAGCCCTGTAACCCCCATTGAAAAGAACAAAGCCAGTGTTATTAAATCTATTAAAGTATTAAGAGAACAAACTTTCTTGTACTTAATGAATTGCCCCTGCCCCCCTTCTCTGGCAAACCTGTTGTGCAAATCGAGGGCCACTATCCCATGCAACAAAGAAGACTACCTGCAGCTAAAACTGCCTCTGTCGGGGGTCATCCAGGCTCTCACTGTCCCTAGGGAAGGAGGGTGGCGACTTCCTAGCCAGAAGCAGAGGACTGATGTTATCGCCCAGGCAGGTGCAAGGTTTGCATGGCTTTGCACCCAACTTATACATGCCGTTAAGATTACTGCCAGCAGCGGTTAGTTAGTTCACTTAGACTTAAAGAATACCTCCTTAGCATTAGACTGACCTTAGAAGGTCAAAAACTATTTGCATTTCCCAGAAGCAGGTGTAACCACTCAATGCACCTGAACCCAGCTTCCCAGCGACTCAGAAACTCTCTCATCATCACTGGGGAGGCATTAACCTGTGACCATCCCCCAGAAGCTTCTTGCTCGCATTCTGGCTTCGTATGCCGATAACCTTCTATTGGGACACCCCATGGCAGTCAGGCGCGCAAACAAATGCCTTATTTCGGCACCTGGAGGATTGTGGGTATAAAGTGTCTAAAAGGAAAGCCCTGATTTGCCAAAAAAGCAAATGCAGTATCTGAGGCTCGACATCTGGAAGAGGGAACGCAGCCCAGAAGCAGAGAGGAAGCAAGCCGCTTGCAAAGTAACAGAACCTGAGACTAAAAAGCAGGTGAGAGAGCTCCTGGGAGAGGTGGGTTTTATAAATTGTAGATTTCTAAACTTCGCAGTACTGGCCAAATCCTTACACAAGGTGACAAAGAGGGGAGGGGAGAAGATAAGACACCCTTCGAACGGGGCAGAAGCTAAAAGTGAAACTTCTGTTAGCCCTGGCTTTGGGCTTAGCCAATTTTAACACAGCCTTTTCATGCTGTCAAAAAGAAAAAAAAAAAGGAAGAAGAAAAATAGCAATCAAAGATTCTAGCCTCAATTCTGAGAAAAATGTAAATATCAAGCACCCCACACAGCAGTGACTCTAATGAATACCAAAAGACCTCATTGGTAAGCCTGCCAAATACCAGGACCCGCTATGTGCAGTAGTTGTACAAGCCATACATGAGACCACTTGTTTAGGTTAAGAGTCACTTGAAAAGATGCCGGGTCGGTACTTTTATATCTTACACTTATCAGCCTTAACTAAAACTGTGGCACAGTGATGCATTCATTACATGTCAGCAACACAACGTGAGGAAGGGTCCCAACTATTCTCCCTGGCAATCAAGCTTATAGAGCAGCTCTGTTTAAAGATCTCCAGGTACACTTTACTGAAATGTCCAAGTGTGGGGGACATAAATATTTATTAGTCCTAGTGTGCCCATACTCTAGGTAAGCCTGAAAAGGCCCATGAAATAATCCGTGTGCTACTTCGAGATCTTATCCCTAGGTTTAGGCTGCCACTGCACATCAGATCAGACAACGGACCAGCATTTGTGGATTTAGTCCAGAAAACAGCAACGGCCTTGGGTATCACCTAGAAACTCCATGCTGCCTACCGACCTCAGAGTTCCGGAAAAGTATAAAAATGAATTGGACCATCAAAAACAGCTTAGAGAAAGTGTGTCAGGAAACAAGATTAAAGTGAGTGCAGGCACTTCCCTTAGTGTTATTCAAAATTAGAGGCACCCCCTTTAAGAAAAACAGGATATTCCCCTATAAAGTCTTATACCATAGGCCCCCTCCCCTACTCTGAGCACTCCTAGGAACTCCTCAGGAGTGGGGAGAGATTGAGTTAGGATGCTAGTTACTAGCCCTAGGGAGAATCGCTTAGGATACTTCAACCTGAGTAAATAACAAATGTTCTGTAAGCCTTTTTCTACCCAGTTCACCCTTTCTCACTAAGTAATCACGTGTAGATAAAAGACAAGAGTACAGTCCCTCTAAAGCCACAATAAGAGACCTCAAACCTGATCCTAACCAATCCCACAGCTATAAAAGTAAAAAGAATCCCAGCCTAAATCCACCACAGCTGTGTAAAAACCAGCAACACCTGAGACTTGGATCAAGGCAAGAACTGCAGAATCACCTTACAAAGGACAACAAGCCTTGCTCCAGCCACATCCTAGAAGCTGGCTGGTCCACGCACGGCCAAAGCATGGAGAAATTCATCGTGAGACTTGTTCTTAATATTTAGACTTGTACAGTAAGAGCATTAACTAATTTTAAAGAATGCCCTCAGTATGTACACCAGGTAGGGCGTAAAAGTTACTGTCACTCTTTTATCCTACAGTTCTTATAAATGTATAGGGACACAGAAGGGAACCCGTTTATATCATGGTACTCAATATAAAGTGTGCAATCCATGAGATAAACAAGTAGCTGTGTCATAGGCATCATTAAAAGCCCTCTTTCTTCCTATTATCTGTTAAAAGAAGTGGGCTATCAATGTATTTAGTCTACTCTGCTAGAAAGAAAAAGAAACCTAAAGATAGGAGAATGGACAGATAAGTAAACACCGGAGAAAACTATTAAGTATTATGAGCCAGCCACATGGGCAGAGGATGGCTCATAGGAATACCAGACCCCTATTTACATGCTCAACCAGGTCAACCAGTTGCAGGCTGTTTTAAAAATACTCAACAAGCAAAGCTCTGTCCCTTTTAGCCCAACAACAACAACAACAAACCTCAAATAAGAAATATGATTTACCAGAACCGGCTGGCCCTAAATTATTTGCTAGCAGCCGAAAGAAGAGTCTGTGGAAAACTCAATCTAACCAACTGCTGTCTGCACATAGATGACCAGGGGCAAGCAGTAGAAAGGATTGTGTGAGACATGACAAAACTAGCACACGCACCTGTACAGGTATGGCACGGATTTAACCCTGAGTCCTTATTTACAGGTTAGTTCTCATCCTTAGGAGGATTCAAAACCCTCATCATAAGTGTTATAATAAGTGTTTGTTTGTTGCTCCCTTGTCTACTCCCCCTGTTCCTTCAGATGATTAAGGGATTCATCACTGCTGTAGTTAACCAAAAATACTAAGTATATCATATGAAACATTATCAGTTTCTTCAGAAAACCTGGAAGGTTAGAATGAAAGTGAGACCTCTCACTGATATTATAAAATAGCGAGAGTCTCAAAGGGGGGGATGAGGAGGGAGACCAGGCATTTGGGATTCCCTCCCCTTCAGTCATCCACTGTGTATCTCAATAAAATAGAGCAGGCCAGCTGGCGCCTCCTGATCTCCTTCCTGAAAACAGGCTAGGCCTTGGGGAAACTCTCCAGAAGGCACTATTTTTACTTAAAACAAGATCAAACCAGAAATCTTTTTACATGTGAGTCCTAAAACTGTAAACCAGAACGCTTTCATATGTAATTCCTGCAACTATAAACAGAGACCTTTTCACATGTGAGGTCTCTGAACCTAAAACTATGAACCTAAGATTCTTCCACGTGTAACATCTAAAGTATAAGCCTATATAAAGGCTGAACCTCCCTATATTAGACGAGCTTAGCTGTTAAGCACCTTACTCCCAGCTGAAATAAATTCCTCCTGTATTCAATGTCCGAGAGATCCTTTCCTGCAGCCGCTCCTGCTACAAAACATTTATGAAATTAAATTTGATGCACCATTAAAATTATACTGACAGCAAAGAAAAAAAGGATTAAAATACTAAACTGTGCACACATACTACACATACATACTGAAAACAACCCTAGTTTTTTGTTGTGGTTTTTATTGTACACATTTAGCCAAACAAAGCTCACTATATCACCAGAAAAAAACGGTTACCTCGACTCTAAGGGTTCATATGGAAACTAAAATGCACATTAAGAAGGCTGATAGAAAGTAATCAAAAAAGCTGCTTTAGCCAAGGTACTCCCGTCAATCTTTTTAAAAAAGTGCACTTTCTATTAATTTAGAACCGCAAGAACATTTCACAACGCCTTGAGTCTATTAAAAGTGCTTATCAATTTAACAGATAAGTCTATATAACTTGCTGCTAAAGATGCTAAATGCGCGTGAGTTGGTCACCGACTAAATTAGGTCTACCCTAGCCTTCATTTAGAGAATATATAAATAAAAACATGTGTATGCGTTAGGGGACCACCCTTGACGCATACAGTTATTGAGTGAAAGGGAACTGACCCCCCATTACCTAAGGGTCTTTTCGGATTTGTTTTCTAAGCGTCATCCCTCCTGAGGAAGGTGGCAGGAGAGATAGCGGAGAATCGAGCACCGGGCCTGGAGCAAGCTCCTCCCAAGGCCTACCTGCAACACGAAACAGCGCTGCGACACGCTGAAGCCCAGGTGTGCGGCCGGGAGGTGGGAGATCTTCACTTCAGCCACCTCCTCATTAGGGTTGTCCAGGGTCAGAAGCAGCGTCCGTGAGGCTCCTAGGCTAACGTCCCCGAAGCAAAGGAAAGGAGACCTGCGGAAGTGGCTAAGAAACAGGACCGGAGGGGAAGTCGACTCCTCTTGGGTCGCGGGGACCCGCAGCCCCGCGCACGGCCTCTGCTCGGTCGGGCTCACCTCCCAGCAGCCTCGCCCCACTCGCCGGGTAGCCATGACGGCTTGGAGCCCCCGCCTGGATCTCTTGCCCCGCTCCCACGAGGCTGTTCCGGAGCGGGGGTCCAGGACTTACGCTGACCGCTTCCTCTCAGGGGCGGCTGTAGAGGTCGGGGGAGTGAATTCGGCCCCTTTTCTTTTCCAGTAACCTACACCCTAAAAAACCGAAAACAATCCCAACAAACTCGCAAGTTGAATAGGGAAGCTAAACAAGTATGGGGTTTTGACTGTTTAAAATTTCCGCCTCCACCAATGGGTGCCTCCGGGCACCGCCCACCTCATCACGAGGCCAATCGGTGAGCAGCATCTCGTGACCAATGAGACGGCGACGCTGCATTTGAATGATTGCATCCGGCCGCCAATCGCTGTCTGCGGAGGAGATGAGAACGGTAGCGGAGTCCTGGTTCTCTTCTAAGACCCGGGGCTTAGAATTGAAATTCGCCTTTAGATTTTGTGCTGAAGGGAAGGGAGTCACAGCACTTCCACAACACCTGTATTAATAATTGCGGTTTCCAGGAACAATCATAGATAAAACTGAAGCCGGCAAAAATTGTTTTACGTCACTCCTCTCATATACATACCCCCCCCAGAATTATATTAATTTTCACGGTTTCCAGGGCTGAATGGTGATGTAAGGATAATTAGTTTGTGTGAACATGCTTATTTTAGTGACGGACCATAGCAGGGACTCAGTACATTTACATGATGTTGATTACCTCAGGACGCTGGGAAGGAAACCAGGTAAACAAATGAAACCTGAGATACCCAGTAATTCATAAATGATCGTTTTGACTGGCAATGTCTTTCACAAATAACGTGTCAGTTTTTATTTTAATTGTAGGGATTTAATAATAATCATAGCTTACATATTACCATATGCTAGGGATATTTTATTAATTCATTTATTTTGAGACCGAGCCTCGCCCTCTCAGGCTTGAGTGCAGTGGTGTGATCTGGGCTCACTGCAACCTCCGCCTCCCAGGTTCAAGCCATTCTCCTATCTAAGCCTCTCTGGTGGCTGGAATTACAGGTGCGCCTCACCAAGACCAGCTAATTTTTGTATTTTTGGTGCAGAGGGATTTTGCCATGTTGGCCAGCCTGGTCTCAAATTCCTGGCCTCAAGTGATCAGCCCACAAAGTGCTGGGATTGCAGGCCTGAGTGTCTACTTTTTAAAATCCTTTACATATTTGTCTCAACCTTCACCTTAAACCTATGAGATATCTCTTAGAGTATAGGTACCATTATTTGTGTAAGGGTTATGGTCTTGTGAGATTTATTGCCAAGTTTAAAATGAGGAAACTGAGGCCTGCATCAGAACAATTAGATGCCAATTTATTCGGCTCCTGAGCAAGGTTCTGTGGTCCTGGGGAAAGAGGCCAGAGAAGTCACGCCTGACTCCTCTCAGGCGTGGGGTTTTATAGGGAGGGAAGGCGTTCTGATTTGTGCTATTAGGTTATGGTAGGGACTGAATGACTTATCAAAGGACTATAAGTGACTGCGTGATACAAACCGTTTATTATCAACCATTACCTAATCCAAGGGTCAGCAAACTATGGCCTGAGGGCTGAATCTGACCCATTGGCTCCTTTTTTTTTTTTGTAAATAAAGTTTTATTGGAGCAAGGTCATGCCCACTTATTTACATATGTCTATGACTGCTTTCACATTGTAATGGCAGAATAGCTGTGACAGAAAACATATAGCCTGCATAGCTTAAAATATTTAGTGTCTGGCCCTTTTCAAAAAATTTGCTGACCTGGGATCTAATCTAAAGGACCATAAAATTTTATGTGAAAAGCAACATTGCATTATCAAACAAAAGCAGAATCTATAAGCCCAGGGCTAAGCAGGCCCCTAATACACAAGTAAGTGATACAAACAGGTGACTCAGATTTTAGTAAGAATCTTTTACTACTCTACTACTTCGCCACTTCTCTCTGGGTATTTCCTAATGATAATTTCACAAGAAAAAGACCTGATTATGGATGAAATTGTATGGTAGGTCAGATATAAACGGACTTGCACTACAGCTTCTCCTTAGGGGTGGATGGGAATACTCTCAGTAAGAATTCTGGATGGTAGGCCTGGTAGTCCACTTCTTAAGGAAGAGAGCATGGCCCAAGGTAAAGCTCTATGCTGATTAACGGACCATGGCTGACAGGTTGGCCAGCTGGTCAAAGCTTTGGAGAAAACAAAATGGAACATTGGGGACAACGTGGTCTGGAGAGGCGAGGTATATAAAAAGTCCACTCAAAATAGGTAAATGAAGTTAAATTTGTGTTCCATGTAAATGCCCATCAGAGAATATCCATGGCCAAGAAGGAGCTCAAAAATCAGGTAAAAAAGAGAATCTATCCTGTGGAGGGAGGTCAGTTTCTTTCTCCAGGGATCCATTTGCTTGCTCATTGAGCTTATTTACAAAGTGGCTACAGCAGCAGTAGTGGAGGATAAGAATGGGCTCAAGGTTGTTTCCCTTGCAAAGCTGATGTGAAAAGCCCCAGTGGAGTACCTAACCTACTAAAAGAGGCTGATGCTGAACATCTGATCTAATTCCATTCTCCCATGGGACCACTCAGCTACCTGTGGCATATTGTTACATTAAATCCTTTCTATTATGGAAGTAACAATATTTTGCCTCTCTGGGATAAATATATTTTTCCGTGTATAGTTTACTATACCTGCCCCCATTATCTGTAGATTTATAGCTTTATCTATAACCAATGAATATGTGATGGTTTTCACATATGTCCAAAAATTTGTTGCTATACTCTCTTCAAGAGGGAGAGTTTAATTTGTGCCCCTAACATGTGGACTAGAATAGTTACTCACAATAGAATATGGAAGTGGTACTATATCACTTCTGAGATTAGGTTATAAAAGACAACAACGTATATCCTGGGCATGCCTTTTTAGATTGCTTTCGGGAAAGTGGTGGGGCTGGGGCAGTTGCCATATCACTAGGCAGCCCTGTGGAGAGGCCATGTGATGAACTGAGACCAAGGACCACGAGTGACCTTGGAAGTCCATCCCCAGTGAAGCCTCTAGAGATGGCAGCTCTGACTTAACAGCTTGATTTCAATCTCATGAGAGACCCTGAGCTAAAACCACCCAGCTAAACCCATCCTATATCCCTAACCCACAGAAACTGTGATGTAATAAATGTTTGTTGTTTGAAGCCACTAAGTTCAGTATAGTTTATTAGACAGCAATAGTAAACTAAGTAACACACAACATTGCCTATAATCAGAAGACTCTTTTCGGAGAAATGTGCTCATGCCCATAGCATTTACTGGTCTTCTAACATTCAGAAGCAGCTGACAAGATAGAAAAGAGAAAGCCTATTGGAGGCTCAGTTATGGTGCCAGATAGAGATAACAACCTGCAAGTTTGGGGGGGTACCGTCCTATAGCCTACAGTTTATGCCTTCAACCAACAACCATTTCTCTTGTAACCAGAATGTATGCATCTGGGAGTGAGGGGGATTAGAGATAAGAGTGGCCCCTCTCAATTATACAGAATAACTCATTTTACTAATGAATTACTACACTCAGACTTCTCTCTCTAAAAAACAGCATAATATGACTACTTAAAGCCTAAAATTCGGCCGGGCGCGGTGGCTCAAGCCTGTAATCCCAGCACTTTGGGAGGCTGAGGCGGTTTGGATCACGAGGTCAAGAGATTGAGACCATCCTGGTCAACATGGTGAAACACCATCTCTACTAAAAAAAAAAAAAAAATACAAAAAATTAGCTGGGCTTGGTGGCGCGCACCTGTAATCCCAGCTACTCGGGAGGCTGAGGCAGAATTGCCTGAACCCAGGAGGCGGAGGTTGTGGTGAGCGGAGATCGCGCCATTGCACTCCAGCCTGGGTAACAGGAGCGAAAACTCGTCTCAAAAAAAAAAAAAAAGCATAAAATTCATCAATAATATTTGAATTTATATGACACTTAAAATTCATTAGTTTAATGGTTTATACATTAAATGTATAAAATATTTCAAAATATACAGCTTATGAGAAAATATTTTAAAATGTGCTGCAGGTTGCTTGGTTTTCAATTTGTTCATGGTCTTTGCATTCAATTTTTATGAAAGCATGCAGAGTACTGCATTCCCATTCTGTGAAAATGTGATTCAATAAAACCTACATATGCAGTATTAGGACCAAAGAACTTCATATTTATTTTAAATATCAAAATAACAAATAACTAGTTCAATATACAGTACACTTCCTATTCCTCACAGAGAACTGAATTTTTCTATGAAGACATTTATACTTAGGAAACATGAGACAACCAAAGTATGTAGAAAACTCACAAGATATTTTACACACAGTCACAATAATGAATTCTGATATTTTAGATTTTTCTGTCATTGCTTTTAAAGAATCCTTAATTAAAAACAAAAATTATGATTTGAGACTGAAAACAAGTTCAAAAGCATTTCAACTTTAATATAAGTTGTAAATCCCCGTAATCAAAACATTTACTACATAATGTGGAACAGCTAAATACCCAGATTTGTATGATTTTTTGGCAGCCACACTCATCAACTGTAATACAATTTTATCTATAGGGATAAGAAGAGTCCAATCGTTGGAAGGAATAAAAAATTTTTAATTACATCACAGTACATTGCCAGCTTTAATGCAAGCAGGAATACCAAGCAAAAAAAAGGCGCAATAACAATGAGATGTGTACATGCTCTTCATTCAGTACATCTTTTGGAATCTCCAACAGCAACGCAAGCACTGATTACTTTTCTTTGCCTAAGAATTTGACCAGAAAAAGTTATATTTCTTGTATAACCTCTGTGCTCTAAATATAATCCTTAATTTCTCTTTATATAATTGGCTGCATAGGCTAAATTTAAATTGTTTTAGGATTTTTCTCAAGATCATAGATTTATGATCAATACACAACAAGTTGAAACATGAAGAGTAAACAAACATAAGCACTCTCTCTACAAAACCTTCCTTTTCTCATCTTCCACACATCTTAGTCCTATTATACCTATCTTATTAATGCCACTTCCAAAGAGAAAGAGCAGAAAGCATGCTAAGGTTATAGGGAAAAGGTTTCTTAAGTAAAAATAATTTTAGAGGAAATAAGGAGAGGATTCCCTCTACCCTCAAACAAACGAACAAACAAAAATCCTCACATGGCAGACTATACCAAGAGAGAAATGTGGAAAGGGGTAGGATATAAGGAAGAACTGTCTAGTTTCTAGAAATTGTTTAGAAAATTATTCTCACATTATCCATTGTTCACTCTAACAGAAAGTAACATTTACTATAACACTACTTAAAGTTTTAGAAATGCTACTTGTTCCTTATTAAAGAATACATTTTTAGGCATTTTAAATTTGGCACTGAATCTTAGAATATCCAAATACAACTTTCTTTAAAGTCCTAATTTTTTCTGAGTTTATCAACTCATTATATATTGGTTGGGATGTTGCTGCTCCTAGTGAGAAACTCATCTCAAACCATCACCTCTTGTTCAGTTTTAGGCAAACTGAAATAAGGTCATTCAGTGCAGAGCTGTGTAGTTACGGTTACTGGTTATTTAAAAGAGAGAGATAAACAGAGACACAGATGCAGACACACTATTCATTTTATTTTACTTGTCAGATTCCTCTAAGCATCTAGAGACAGGCCCAAGAGCGGCTTCACAGTAACTAGAAAGGCTACAACAGAGATTTAAAAAATGATGTATAAATCATAAAAACAAATATTCATACTAATATTTAGTGCCAATTTGCCTATATAAACATAAAGCAACCTAAAAAATAGTTGCCCAACCAGCAGGCAACACAATCATAAGATCCATAACCAAAAAAAAAAGATCCATAACCAAAAAAATAAAAAAATTACTCAGTACAGTCTAGCCAGCAGAATCAACTCTAAGCAGCTAAAACACATTAAAAAGGCACAAAGCATTCAATGCAGAAAAGGCTGGGTATAAAAGGACTCTGTCAAAGAGCTACTGCTCAAAATCTGACGTTTCATCAATGACATATGAGATTGATATGGTAGGAAGAAAATTCAAGCTTATAAACATATCATTTTAACAGTGTTTTTAATTTGCTTGCAATTATACTGAAAAGCAACCAATGATAACTACTTTTTAGCCCTTAATTAGAAGTTTACAGTCACCCTACAAAGATGCTTTGACACTTTTTAAGGTTGATAGAAAATTGTATTAGTGTACCTATTTCATGACCTGCCATCGCCTAAAAGGAAGTCACTTAATAAAGCACCAATTTAAAACCATATTTTTGCTACTCCTATTCTCCCATCAATAAATGTTTTAATTACGTAAATGTATGCAGAGACTACCTTTACAGCTGGTTAAATCCTGCTGGCATAAGGACCAACCCCTAACCTTACATGGTATTTTAGGCTGAAAAAAAAAAAAAAAAATAGGTGGAGTTTCTTATAAAAATAACCTCAACTTGACTTAAAAAAATTCAAAGGCAAAAATTATTTTGATACTGTAGTGTAAAAAATAGGCTTATTTAGCATTTAGTAGTGTTCACTAAAAAACATAACATTGCATTAATTAAACTGAGGAAAACAATATTCTCACTAATAATTGGTTTGTCAGTATGACTATTCCCAGAGTATTTTTTCTGCTCCTATTTTTATACATATAAACACAAACAATACTCAATCTCAGTATTCAAACTAACGACTTTTTTTTTTTAATCCATTATTCTAGGACTTCAACTAGGCTTCTTTGGACAAATAGTTATTCAAACAAAAAAGAATTTAAATTCTTTTAAACTATTTAATACCTACTAAAAATCTTTGGTGCATTTAAGTCAAAACCCATTAGATTAACACATTTCTGCACTTGATAAATTATTCAGTTTACAGATTAAGTGCTAACTGCTATCTGCTAAAACATTAATTTAAAACAATAAATTATGCTCACAAAATTAAAAAAATTCTGAATGAGGCTAAACTTAGTTGCAAGAGTCAAAATTTTAAGTACAGTTACAAAATAAAAGGATTAGTTAAGAGCATTTGTCCAAAATACTCTAAATCAAATATTACAAAAGGTCAACTGAAAAGCACAGGCCTCCTTTTATACTTTTTGTGCCAACTTTTGTCAAAAGCCTATTATACATTCAGTTTGCCCAAATCCATGAGGTTTTCACAATTGTAAAATTTCTTACATTTTTGGAAATTAGAGGCAGCAGATTAGTTTCATTTTGTTTTTGTTGTTTTGTTATTTTTGATCATCAACTGAGACTATTTATTCATAAAAGTTATATTATGTATCTCTCAGACTAGGTTAAGATTAATGACAGAATGTAGTACCTGTCACATAGTAGCATTCATTAATGCTAGCTTTCTTTTTTCCCTACTAGAAGCTCTGCCACTTACTGACCATGTGAGCTTAAATGAGTCCTTTTATCTTAACCCAAATTCTTTATCTTTAAACTGGGAATTTGGCTTGTTCTTTCTATTTCAGGGCTGGTATGAGGTTCAAATGAGATAACGTATATGAAAGCATTTTATAAAACAATCACAACTCAAGTTTAAGTTATCTACAATAGTAACTAAATACAATTATATAATTATATTTCACTTTACACAAGAGATGTATTCCAAAAAAGTTCTATGTAAACCAATTCCTACAAATAAATCATATATTTAAAGCATTAGGACATTATTATTAAAAGAACCCTAAAGTAAATACCTTTAAAAAATCAAAGTATTCTTTTCAATGTGAAAATGCAGTATCTTCTTTTTCTGCTACCAAATGTATAATATACCATATACATACATGTATATAAATATATATATACTATCTGCCTTTTTATAAGTCTAAACTTTTCTACATTAACTTATATGTAAGGCAGCTTATATTTTATGTATGATTTCTTTTCATTATAGTAAGATTTTTAATTATAAGCTTGTCAGTCTTTATGACAAAAATCATAAAGATATGTATTTTTAAAAATCAATTTGAAAGACGTTAACAGACTCACAGTACCTCATATAGTTAAGCTCAATCATGTAAGTACCCCAGATATAACATTTCCACACAAAGAAATAAGAATGTTTTAAAAAGGAGAACAAAGTAAGTATGTCTACTAGTCTTAAGACAATTACAACCAAACCTTGATAAATGAGGCTAAACTCAGATTATTTTTATTGTTTATATGAGCTACTTTGGTTAACTGCCTCAATTTTCAATAGTTCTTTTGTTTTCTCTTCACTAGTATGGCAAATGTTGCTGTAAAGTACCTTTTTTCTTAAGTGCTTCAGCAAACAGTTTCCACCATTACTAATTGGTTAAACTTTATTCATTAAAACTTCATTTTTTTATTTGTGATTTTTTTTCACAAGGGCTGGGCCAGACTTTACAGTTTACACACACACAAAAAGTGCTTAAAGCAATTAGGAGTGTAAACAAAACTGAAATAGAAAACTTTTAAAACTGCTATTTTCTAGTAGTTTATGTACAAATGACATGCTAATAATCAATCAACCCTGTCTAGTCTAATCTTCAAGCAACTCTACTAGGAAACATTGTCTTAGTTTTTAGTTAAAATTGACTTGAAAATATGGAAAGTGCATGTCTTTATAGGTATTTTATAATTTTGACTTTTTCCTCAATTTTAATCACTGAGGTTTTGCTGTAACTGCTATTTCCTTTCACCAAGTCCTCAACTTTTGTCTTATACAGAAATAAAAATTACAAGTAATCACAGACATTATGCTTTTGTGAAGGCAAAAGTTAAAGACCTCGATTGCATGTAAATCTGTATATAAGTAGTGGTTCCATTTAATTAAACAATGTTAAGTTAAATTAGGCACAAATTTCATAATCTGTTTGGCACCTTTTCTAACAATTGAAAACAAAATATCTAGGTTATGTTTCCCAGAGTTTCTATCAGCCAAGTAAGTGAAACCAAAAGTAGCATATTTAATTAGTTACAACTGCTCCTTCCTTAGTGAGATGAATATAGATGCTGTTATATTGTTAACATTTCTGAAATAAATAGTAAAGTACAAAAGATGAACTTACATTGAAAAACATCTAATTAAAACTGTCGTATTTTTCTTGTAACACATTTACAGCTTGTATAATTTAATACTCAAACCTATGTTTGCCTGTCTTATTCATAACAATTGAAATATAGGCAAAAACCAATTACCTGGATGATTATTTCAATTCTACATTTAACAGCTAATTTCAATCCTACATTTAACAGCTAATCTTACATTAGTTACACTTTCTGGCTCTGAGTATATCAAAAGTCCAAAGGATAATGATAACCTAAAATTATGGATGAATAGAAGGACAACACAGATGTATTCCAGACATTCGTGTAAATTCAAATTTCTAATTTCAATTTTAAAAACTTGTATAAAGTAATAATCTTAAATCAGGATAAGAAACAGTTGCATTATAAGTATACTCTTAATGCCTTTGTAAAGGCGAATGGTCCTCAAACTTGTTTGTAAGACGGGGAAGTAAGGAGAGGAATGCGCCTAAAGAAGAATAAAAATTTTCAGATGATTAAAAAAAAATTTCCATAATATCAGCAGCTAATAATTGTGAAAAATTTAAGAAACTATTAAAAGATAGCACTAAATAATCTTTAAAAAATCACAAAAATGTATACTTCCAATATTAGGCCAGAAATGTCGTCCAAATATTCATGTTCAGTAAACAGAGACACATAGTTTTCTTGATTTGAAACTATTCTGAGGACTTGAGAAACTAGAGAAAATCAGAAAATAGCAGCCCCACAAATTCAAAAGCTATCAGCTCTACCATTAGCATATAACCATCCAAAAATCTGTGGAATGTTTAGATTTACTCATGAATGATGCTCATTAGTAGAAATATTTTGAACACCAGTAGTGCTATCAAGGCCCAGTAATGTTCCAAGATAAGACTGTTCTCTAGGATCTAGCATTTGTTCAGGTCGGACTGGGTGAACTATATTGGCAGGTTGAGGAGTAAGAGTGTATTTTTCCAGAAAAGCTAAATCCGCTGCTCGTGGATAATCAGTTGATTGCGGCTGTGGTGACAGAATCTCATGAGAAGATGGTGGGAGTGTGGTAGTATGACGCACCAGGTCACTCGGAGTGTCAGGCATCTGAACTGGAACCAGCGTTACCGGAACACATACTTCAGCAGATACATTCTGTAACATCGTCTTGGCTTCTGATCGATAAACTTTGGGCTGGTCCATATATTGTTTTGTTTCTGTTTGAAAGATTTTATCATCGGATGAGTACTCTACGGGCAAGGACACAAGTTTTTCCTCAGAAGTACTGAGAGAATCATCAGGAGATTTTATTTCGTGGACATGGTCAATATGGTATTTCAGCTTGTCTTTCCGCTTAAATGTTGCATTACAATGCTGACAGTTGAAAGGTCGGGCATCAGAATGAATAACCAGGTGCTTTGTTAATGTTTTCTTAATTCTAAAAGACTGATTGCAAATTTGACACTTGTATGGTTTTTCACCTGTATGAACAAGAATATAATTAAATGTAAAAAGTACTCAACTTGATAAGACAATAACTTCAAGTAGAAAACTTCCAATGTAAATACTTGCAAGAACATGATAATAGCAATAATACTGTATACGATCACAAAATCCAGACAGTATAGTAAACTGGTAAAAATAATAAGCTTAAACATCAAAAAGATCTGGGTTTGAATTCTGGCTATAATACTAACTAGCCAAACATTGGGCAAGCTACCCAACTTCTATGCCTAGTTTTCTCATCTGTAATGTGGAATAATAATGGTACCTACCTCACAGAGTTGGTAAATGGAATAAAAGAGAAAGTGGAGTAATAGGGCTTAGCACTGCACCTAGCACATAACAGCACTTGTAAACTATTATTATTATCACTTACTTTTATTCACATAGCCCTCAAAAAGGTTTGTAAACGAAAACATTTGACTGCTTCCCTCACCCAAGGAGGATAAAAACTAAAACAGCAACTCTAATTAATCTGGTTCCTTGGATTAGATGAGAAGTGGTCATCTCTAGCCTGTGGTCAAAATAAGAAGAGCTGTTCAGTGGAAAGAATAAAGAAGCTGGACCAGTTTTTAGTTCTCCTTGAGTCAGGTTCTCACACTGTAGTTTTGTTTTGTTTTATACAAAACATTATAAATTCCTAGGTGAGCCAGTGTGGTAGGCAGAATAATGGCCTATCAAAGAAGTACATACTCTAGTCCCCAGAAGCTGTAGATATGTTACCTTCCATGGTAAAAGAGACTTTGCAGATTGGATTAAGAGTAAGACTTTGAAATAGGCAGATCAACAGGCTTACACAAGTGAGTCAAATCTAATCACAGTAGTTGTAAAAGATGGCCAATAACTGAAGAAGGAGTCAGAGAGATGTAACATGAGAACTCAGTCAGGAATTGTTAGCTTTGAAAATGGAAGGAGGGAGATGGAACATAAGGAATATTTCGGCCACTATAAGCTGTGAAAGGCTCTCAGTTTACAATAAGCAAAAAAATGAGAATCTCAGTCATGGTCCTACAACTCCAATAATTGAATCATGTGAATAACCTGAATGAGCAGGAAACTAATTATTCCCTATAGACCCTGGAAAGAAATACCGCCCTACCAAACACTTAGGTTTTAGCTTGGTGTCAGATTTCTGACCTAAAGAACTACATGGTAATAAATTTGTATTGTTTAGGCCACCAAATTTGTGGTGATTTGATAACAGCAGCAATAGAAAAGTAATATATCCAGAAACACTAATACTACAGTAGACACAAAGGCATATTTTATTCTCATCTCTCCATTTGAAATGTTATCCATTTTCCTAGCAAATTAAAAGATAATTACATCTTCAAGTTGAATCACTAATATCGAACTATTAATTGTTAAATATTATTGTTAAATATTTTGCAGCCAGTTGGGACCTTCAAATCCCACTACCAGAAAATTTAGACAGACTGGGAGGCTGAGTACCTAGTACTATTGAATTTCTACTTGTTTCTGGATTAACATTATTACTTAAGTCATTAGCACGAGGTAGTGAGACATGAAGTAATACATTACATAGATAATTAATTTTTCAGAGAAAGTTTTTTTTTTTTTTGAGACAAGAGTCTTGCTCTGTCACCCAGGCTAGAGTGCAGTGGCACAATATCGGCTCACTGCAACCTCTGCCTCCCAGGTTCAAGTGATTCTCCTGCCCCCGCCTGCTGAATATCTGAAATTACAGGCATGTGCCACCACGCCCGGATAATTTTTGTATTTTTAGTAGAAACGGGGTTTCACCATGTTGGTCAGGCTGGTCTCAAACTCCTGACCTCATGATCCACTTGCCTTGGCCTCCCAAAGTGCTGAGATTACAGGCATGAGCCACTGTGCCCGGCCCAGAAAAAGTATTTTTAACTGTGTAGAACACACAGCATCTAACATATGATTTTACAAGTGAATGCCTATAATCAGAGATAATATGAAAAAGCTCAGAGGAGAGTGTTTTGAAAACAACGAAACTTACATCTCCAAAATGCAAGAACTCTTAATTGCTTTCTATAAATCCCTGGCATCAATACTTGTCATGCAATGAGCATTCTATAATTTTTTTTTTTTTTTTGAGACGGAGTTTTGCTCTTGTTACCCAGGCTGGAGTGCAATGGCGTGATCTCGGCTCACCGCAACCTCCACCTCCTGGGTTCAGGCAATTCTCCTGCCTCAGCCTCCCAAGTAGCTGGGATTATAGGCACATGTCACCGTGCCCTGCTAATTTTTTTTATTTTTAGTAGAGATGGGGTTTCACCATGTTGACCAGGATGGTCTCGATCTCTTGACCTCGTTATCCACCCGCCTCGGCCCCCCAAAGTGCTGGGATTACAGGCGTGAGTCACCACGCCCAGCTGCATTCTATAATTTTTTTAAAATAAAAACAAAACCACAGCAATACTAACACCACCAAGAAGCACAGAGTTTACTTTTAAAGACAAAAGTTTATAAGTTTTGAGTGTTCTCTGACCAGCCATTATGGTCTTTGAGCATCTTCAATTAAAATGTTTTATAAATGGAATGATGTTTTTCAACTTAGAATCATAATTCAATAAGTTCTAGTGCGTAACAAATACTTTTGGAAAACTGTAACCCACATAGGCATAGTCCTTTGAGAAGTTTCCATTGTCATTTTAAACAATTGTTTTTCAGTAGAAAAATCAGTTTAGGTTTGTAAAAAGATGAAAGTTCATAAAGAAAATGTTAACATATTAAATGTGAAGAGCAAATCTAGAATGCTTAAAGATATATAGTAGAAAAGGTGAAAACTATCAACTTGATGAAAAAATACAGATTAAAGAAACATGCTTTCTACAATGAGAGTTTTATAGTAAGATTATGTATATAACAACAAGAATGCAAGTGGAATTCATCTCAAGATCGTAAATCAGAGACATAAGGCAACCAAGGGAAGGTCCCTTTAAGGATGTACAGAAAGGAGCATTAAGAGTAGAAGGAAATAAAACAATACTCAAAGAGATGTAAACCATTAGCTAAAACTTTAGAATCTATGAGCCTTTAGAATTTAAAAATGTCATCTATGGAATCAGCTTTCTTTAGATATAAAAAATTGGTGTGTGAAAAATGTACATTAAGAGACTTATTTTAGATTTGATAAAGTAGTTTATATCATACCATGCCTCTTAACGATGAGGGGGAAAGATAAAATATTTTTTATAAATAAAACCCCCCAAAATTACTCTTTGCAGGCATCAAAGCACAGCCAAGTAAGCCAGAACCTAAGAGGGCAACATCTGGTGACATAGGAAGGTATAGAGGTGCTTTCTTTTCTCCTCAGTGCACTTCCAGATTCAGTCTATGGGGAAATAGAGGCCAAGCTGCAGCCCAGTGCTTGAGGAGATCTCATTGGAATGGGAAGATAAAAGTGGGGGTTTGAGACTACCAAAGATTTACAGGGTCAGGAGCCTTAAAAGGAAGGAACAGAGAAATGAACAGAAATATCTGCATTTGTCAACTATTAAAAGGAACATTTTCTGGGTGAGACAGCTGGAAACCAAGAGTCAGAAGGCTACAGGGCTGACCAATATTTCAGCAATCCCAAGAATACTGGGAGACAGAGATTAGAGTTCAGGACTCACCAGTGAGGAGCTCTGGTAAAAACACCATGCTTTTAGTTGAGACCCCAATACAATGATGAACTAGTAGGAGAAAGGCAGATCACAAGTAGCAAGAAATAGAACCAAGTCATCTCATATTCTATTTGCTTGTAAGCAAAATTAAATCTACCTGGAAGGAACACATCTTGAAGAGCTTCTGTAATTTTTAACTCACTAAATCTAAAGTTCAATACAAAGTGACCAGGTATGCCAAGAAACAGAACCACATGATCAAATGCCAAGAGAGGAGAAAAAAATGCAATAGTTACACCCAAAGCAAATATTATACATATAAGACTGGGACATCAAAATCGGTATGATTAGTATGTACAGGAAAATATAGGAAAAGTAAATTTTGCCAGAGACTGTAATCTATGGGGAAGAAAAGGAAACTCTACAAAGATAAGCGAAGTTGTCAAATGTACATGTAACTGGAGTCTCAGAAAGAAGACAGAGAATAGGCAACAGCCATATTTGAAAAGAAAATGGCTAAGAATCTTCCAGCAAAAGAAAGACATCAAGACACAGATGCAGTAAACACTATAAACCTTGCAAAATACAAAAAACAAAAGCCACACATAGAAACACACACGAAGCAAGGCACACTATAGTAAAATTACTGAAAACCAAAAACAGAAAAATCTAAAAAAGTCACCAATTAAAAAGAGACATTTCTTTCAAATGAGCAACAAGACTGACAGTATATTTTCTCAATAAAAGCAAAACAAGCTCAAAAACCAAAAATAACCTATCTGCAATGCCAAATGTAAAAAGCTGCTAACATAAATTCTACAGTCAGAAAAAATATTACCTATGAGGTAAAATAGAAACACTTTCAAACAGATGATATGGTGCCAACAGATGGCATCAAAGGCAACTTTTCATGCATAAGAAAAATAACTCCAGGTGGAAGAACAGTAAACAGTAAAGAATAAATATATGGCTAAATCTAAATAATATTGATTATTTAAAATAAAAAAGTAATGTCTTTGTGTTTTAAGAGACATGAAGAATTAAAATATGTACAATACATAAGGGATAAGAAAGATAAGGGTGTTATAAGGTATTTGCAATTTCTGGAAAGTGATGAATAATTTCGATTATTATATTTATCTTTTCTAGAAAGTAAGGGAGACTCTAACAATTTCAGAATGTACATTGTTATCTTCAGGGTAACCACTAAAAAATTAATGAGAGAACACAAAATTAAGAAGCTAATTGAGGGAAAAATGACAAAAACAATACTTAATGATTATAAACCAAGTAAAGACAAGAGAAAAAAGCATCAAGGAATCAATTGTGTAAACACCATGATGATATATTCAAGCCCAAATAAATGAGAAATCACATATAATATAAATGAACTAAACATACTAATATAAAAAACAAATATAATCAAAATAGATAATTAAACAATTCCAAAAGATATACATTTTAAATATAAGTCCAAGGAAGGCTTGGAAGTAAAAGAAAAAATATATCATATAAAAGTATCCAAAAGAGTGTTGGTAAATCTTTATCCCATAATAAAGAGCAATAGTTTATAATGATATAAAAGACTATTCAACAGAAAGATATGACTAATAATATCTAATGTATATTAGATATATTTATATATATATCTATATCTAATAATATAACCTTAAAATACATAAAGCAAAAAATGAAAAAAAAATCAAAACAAACAAACAATTTACAATCATGGTTACAGTATAAATTTTAACATATATCTCTCAGTAACTTACACAATAAGTAGTAAAAAAATCAAGAATGTAGAATATTTGAATAGAATATTTTCTCTGACAAGAGTAGAATTAAATTAGATGTCAGTAACATAAACTTACTTAGAAAATCCCCAAATATTTCATAATTGGGTAATACAATTTGAAGTAAACCATTAATGAGATAATAATTTAGAGTAGACATTAGAAAATATTTTAAACTGAATTATAAAGAAATAAGAAATTAAAAATGAGGTATAGAATGTAACTAAAGCAGTATTTAGAGGATAACATGGCTTTAAAATACAGACAATAATAACAAATACTAACACTTAACAACTTAGGCATCCACATGAAAGAGGCAGGGAAAGGCAAATTTAAAAAGAAGAAGAAGCCGGTGGCTGGCAAGATGGCCAAACAGGACCAGCTCTGGTGTGCAGCTCCCAGCAAGATCAATGCAGAAGGTGGGTATTTTCTGCATTTCCAACTGAAGTAACTGGCTCATCTCATTGGGACTGGTTAGACAGGGTGAGCTGAAGCAGGGTAGAGAGTTGCCTCATCTGGGAAGTGCAAAGGGTTGGGGAACTCCCTTTTCTAGCCTAAGGAAGCCCTGAGGGATTGTGCCATGAGGAAAGCTACATTCCAGCCCAGACACTAAGCTTTTCCCATGGTCTTTGCAACCCACAGACCAGGAGAGAATAGTAGAGAATAAACATTAGAAAATATTTTTAACTGAAGTATAAAGGAAATAAGAAATTAAAAATGAGGTATGGAGTGTAACTACACCACCAGGGTAGTCTACACCATCAGGGCCCTGGGTTTCAAGGACAAAACTAGGTGGCCATTTGGGCCAACACTGAGCTAGCTGCAGTAGTTTTTTTACATACCCCAGTGGTTCCTGTAATGCCAGCAAGACAGAACTGTTCACTCCCTTGGGAAGGGGGCTGAAGCCAGGGAGCCAAGTGTTCTAGCTCAGTAGATCTCACCCCCACGGAGCCCAGCAAGTTAAGATCCACTGGCTTGAAATTCTGACTGACAGCATAGCAGTCTGAAGTCCACCTGGAATGCTCAAGCTTGGTGGTGGTAGTGGGAGGGGTCTACCATTACTAAGGCTTCAGTAGCTAGTTTTCCCCTGACAGGTCTGGAAGTTTGGACTAGCAGAACTCAACATAGCATAACAAAGCGGCTATGGCCAGACTGCCCTTCTAGACTCTTCCTCTCTGGGCAAGGCATCTCTGAAAGAAAGGCAGCAGCCCTAGTCAGGGGTTTATAGATAAAACTCCCATCTCCCTGGGACAGAGCACCTGGGGGAAGAGGCAGCTGTGGTAACAGCTTCAGCAGATTTAAACGTTCCTGCCTGCTGACTCTGAAGAAAGCAGTAGATCTCCCAGCACAGCACTCAAGCTCTCCTAAGGGACAGACTGTCTCCTCAAGTGGGTCCCTAATCCCTGTGCCTCCTGACTGGGAGACATCTCCCAGCAGGGATCGACAGACACCTCATACAGGAGAGCTCTGGCTGGCACCTGGCGGGTGCCTCTCTGGGATGAAGCTTCCAGAGGAAGGAACAGGCAGCAATCTTTGCTGTTCTGAAGCCTCCACTGGTGATACCTAGGAAAAGAAGGTCTAGAGCGGACCTCCAGCAAACTCCAGCAGACTTACAGCAGAGGGGCCTGTTACAAGGAAAACTAACAAACAGAAAGGAACAGCATCAACATCAACAAAAAGGATGTAAACACAAAAACCCCATCCAAAGGTCACCAATATCAAAGACCAAAGATAGATAAATCTAGGAAGATGAGGAAAACCATCACAAAAAGGCTGAAAATTCCAAAAATCAGAATGCCTCTTCTGCTCCAAAGAATCACAACTTCTGATCAGCAAGGGAACAAAACGTAACCGAGAATGAGTTTGACAAATTGACAGAAGGAGGATTCAGAATGTGGGTAATAACAAGCTCTTCCAAGCTAAAGGAGCTAAAGTTCTAACCCAATGGAAGAAAGCTAGGAACCTTGAAAAAAAAGAGAAATTGCTAACTAGAGTAACTAGTTTAAAGAAGAATATAAATGATCTGATGGAGCTGAAAAACACAGCATGAGAACTTTGTGAAGCACACACAAGAATCAATAGCTGAAATGATCAAGTGGAAGAAAGGATATCAGAGATTTAAGATAAACTTAATGATGTAAAACATGGAGACAAAATTAGAGAAAAAAAGAATGAAAAGAAAAAACAAAGCCTCCAAGAAGGATGAGATTATGTGAAAAGATCAAATCTACTTTTGATTGGTGTACCTGAAGATGACAGGGAGAATGGAACCAACTTGGAAAACATCCTTCAGGATATTATCCAAGAGAACTTCCCAGCCTAGCAAGAAAGGCCAACATTCAAATTCAGGAAATACGGAGAACACAACAAAGATACTCCTCAAGAAGAGCAACCCTAAGACATGGAACTGACAGATTCACCAAAGTTGAAATGAAAGAAAAAATATTAAGGGCAGCAAGAGAGAAAAGTCAGGTTACCTGCAAAGAGAAATCCCATCAGACTAACAGCAGATCTCTCTGCAGAAACCCTACAAGCCAGAAAAGAGTGGGGGCCAATATTCAACATTCTTAGAAAAAAAAAAAAACAATTTTCAACTCAGAATTTCATATCCAGCCAAATAAGCATCATAAGCAAAGAAGAAATAAAAACCATTACAGATATGCAAATGTTGAGAGATTTTGAAGGACCGATCCAAGATGGCCCATTGCTAACATCTCGGGATTGCAGCTCTCCGTGAAGGCGTGGAGAACTAGAAGACGCCACACTTTCAGACAAATTCTGGTCGCTCATGGAGCAGAAGATCCCCAGTGGAGGAATAATACGGGTCTCCAGCGCGACTTTCGTGGCTGGCGCAGTGGTCCCGCTGGCGCCTTGGCGCGGCAGCTCTCGGAGCAGAGTAAACAGGTTTGGAGGACCCACAAGGGCCCCCAGCACGACACCAGAGCCCAGCGCAGCAGCTGTGACTGCACCTCAGTGCGGCAGCGCTTGGCGCAGAGTAAACGGGACCGGCTCCCCTTCTGATGGAGGTTTGGAGCCCCGGGAAGGCAGAGTCGCCCACTACGGACACAAGAAGGAAGCCAGACAAGAGAATCCTGGGCAGAAAAGCACCATCAGTTTTAACGCTGCTGCTCTGGCCCTGGGAACTAACAATCTGGACGTCCACTCAAGAGACCTAATCTGAAAATTGGTAAATTCAAAGACCACAGGAGGATAAACTTACAATGACGGGAAGAAACCAGCGTAAAAAAGCTGAGAATACTCAAAGTCAGAACGCCTCTCCCTCTAAAGATGATCACAGTTCCACATCAACAATGGAACAAAGCTTGATGGAGAACGAGTGCATCCCAATGACAGAAGTACTCTTCAAGAAATGGATAATAACAAACTTCGGTGAGTTAAAAGAACATGTTGTAGCCCAACGTAAAGAAACTAGGAACTTTGAAAAAAAGTTTGATGAAATCCTATTGAGAATAGACAACTTAGAGAGGAGTATGAGTGAAATAATGGAACCGAAGAATACAATACAGGAACTCCGAGAAGTATGCACAGGTTTAAACACTCAAATTGTTCAAGCAGAAGAAGGAATATCAGAGGTCAAAGTCCAGCTTAATGAAATAAAACGCGAAGAAAAGATTAGAGAAAAAAGGATAAAAAGGAATGAGCAAAGTCTTCAAGAAATGTGGGACTATGTGAAAAGACCAAATCTACGTTTGATAGGTGTACCTGAATGTGATGGAGAGAATGAATCCAAGATGGAAAATACCCTTCAGGAAATTATTCAGGAAAATTTTCCTAAACTAGCAAAGCTGGTCAATATTCAACCCCAGGTAATACAGAGAACACCACAAAGATATTCCTCAAGAAGAGCAACCCCAAGGCACATAATCCTTAGATTCACTAGGGCTGAAACGAAGGAGAAAATACTAAGGGCAGCCAGAGAGAAAGGTCAGGTTACCCACAAAGGCAAGCCTATCAGACTTACAGCAGATCTCTCAGCAGAAACTCTACAAGCCAGAAGAGAGTGGGGGCCAATATTCTACATCCTCAAAGAACAGAACCTTCAGCCCTGAATTTCATATCCAGACAAACTAAGCTTCACAACTGAAGGAAAAATAAAATCTTTTATGAACAAGCAAGAATTCAGAGGTTTTATTACCACCAGGCCTGCTTTACAAGAGCTTCTGAAAGAAGCATTACACACAGAAAGAAACAACCAGTATCAGCCCTTCTAAAAATGTACCAAAAAGTAAAGAGCACCAACATAAAGAAGAATTTACATCAACGAATGGATAAAACACCCAGTTAACATCAAATGGCAGTAACCCTAAATTTAAATCTACGAAATCCCCCAATCAAAAGACACAGCCAAAACCCAACGGCATGTTACATCCAGACCTGTTTCACAGGCAAGGATACACAAAGACTCAAAACAAAGGGATGGAGAAAGATTTACCAACCAAATGGAGAGCAAAAATAAATAAATAAATAAATAAATAAATAAAAAAAAGCAGGAGTTGCAATTCTCGTATCGGATAAAATAGATTTTAAAGCAACAAAGATATAGTGGTAAAAGGATCAATGCAACAACAAGAGCTAACGATCCTAACACCCAGATACATAGAGACTTAGACACAATGAGACAGAAAATTAATCAGGATATCAAGGACTCGAACTCAGATCCAGAACAAGTAAACTTAATAAATATTTATAGAGCTCTCCACTTCAAATACACAAAATAAACATTCTAGTCAATACCACATCACATGTACTCATAGGTTTAAATGAAACATTGATTTGCCATTATTAATACCCATTTTTTTTAAGAATAAAGCAATATTTCCACTCTCCCTCTTTCTCTTCCTCTTTCTTCCTCTCCTTTACTCATTTTTTTCTTCTTTCCTTCACTCAAAAAAAAAAAAAGAGAAATCAACTTGTAAACCTCTAGATCCAGGTCGGCAATGTCTCTCTCATTGCTTGAATTCCTTCCTTCCTTCCCTTCCCTTCCCTTCCCTTCCCTTCTCTTCCCTCCCTCCCTCCCTCCCCACTTCCTCCCTTCCTTCATCCCTCCCTTCCTCAAAAAAAAAAAAAAATGTTGAGAGATTTTGTCACCACTAGACTGGCCTTACAAGAGCTCCTGAAGCAAGCACTAAATATGGAAAGGAAAAACTGGTACCAGCCACTACAAAAACATACCAAATTGCAAGGACAATCAACACTATAAAGAAACGAAAAACTAATGGGCAAAATAACCAGCTAGCATCATAATGACAGGATCGAATTCACACATAGCAATATTAACTGTAAATGTAAACAAGCTAAATGCCCCAATTAAAAGACACAGACTGGCAAATTGGATAAAGAGTCAAGACCCAACAGTATGCTGTATTCAGAGACACATCTCACATGCAAAGACACACATAGGCTTAAAATAAAGGGGTGGAGGAATACTTACCAAGCAAATGGAAAGCAGGAATTTGAATTCTAGTCTTTGATAAAACAGAGTTTAGCAAACATCAAAAAAGATAAAGAAGACCATTACATAATGGTAAAGGGCTCAATACAACAAGAGCTAACTATCTGAAATATATATGCACCCAATACAGGAGCACCCAGATTCATAAAGCAAGTTCTTAGAGACCTACAAAGAGACTTAAGACTCACACACAATAATAGTGGGAGACTTTTATACCCCATTGTCAATATTAGGCAGATAAATGAGACAGAAAATTAACAAGAATATTCAGGACTTGAACTCAGCTCTGGACCAAGTGGACCTAATAGATATTAACAGAGCTCTCCACCCCAAATCAACAGAATATACATTCTTCTCAACAGCACATCACAGTTATTCTAAAATTAACCACATAATTGGAAGTAAAACACTCCTCAGCAGATGCAAAAAAAAACCAGAACCTGTAACAGTCTCTCAGACCACAGTGCAATCAAATTAGAACTAAAGATTAAGAAACTCACTCAAAACCACACAGCTTCATGGAAACTGAACAACCTGCTCCTGATGACTACTGGGTAAATAACAAAATTAAGGCAGAAATAAATAAGTTATTTGAAACCAATGAGAACAAAGTAACCAAGTACCAGAATCTCTGGAACACAGCTAAAGCAGCGTTTAGAGGGAAATTTATAGCACTAAATGCCCACTGAATAAAGTGGGAAAGATATAATATCAACACCCTAACATCACAATTAAAAGGATTCGAGAAGCAAGACCAAACAAATTCAACAGCTAGCAGAAGACAAGAAATAACTAAGATCAGAGCAGAACTAAGAGATAGAGACAAAAAGCACTTCAAAAAAAAAAAAAAAAAATCAGTGAATCCAGGAGCTGCTTTTTTTTAAAGATTAACAAAATAGATAGATTGCTAGCCAGACTAATATAGAATAAAAGAGAAAAGAATCAGATAGACACAATAAAAAACGATAAAAAAGATATCACCAATGATCCCACAAAAATACAAACTACCATCAGAGAATACTATAAACACTTCCACACAAATAAACTAGAAAATCTAGAAGAAATGGATAAATTCCTGGACACATATACCCTCTCAAGACTAAACCAGGAAGAAGCTGATTTCCTGAATAGACCAGTAACAAGTTCTGAAATTGAGCCAGTAATTAATAACCTACCAAAAAAAGCCTGGGACTAGACAGATTCACAGCCATATTCTACCAGAAGTACAAAGAGGAGCTGGTACCATTCCTTCTGAAACTATTCCAAACAATAAAAAAAGAGGAACTCCTCCCTAACTTATTTTATGAGGCCAGCATCATCCTGATACCAAAATCTAGCAAAGACACAGCAAAAAAAGAAATTGCAGGCCAATATCCCTGATGAACATTGAGGCAAAAATCTTCAATAAAATTGGCAAACCTAATCCAGCAGCACATCAAAAAGCTTATCCACCATGATCAAGTTGGCTTCATCCCTGGGATGCAAGGCTGGTTTAACATACGCAAATCAATAAACGTAATCCATCACATAAACAAAACCAATGAAAAAAACCCACATGATTATCTCAATAGATGCAGGAAAGACCTTTGATAAAATTCAACATCCTTCCTGCTAAAAACTCTCAATAAACTAAGTATTGAAGGAATACATCTCAAAATAATAAGAGCCATTTATGACAAACCCACAGCTAATATCATACTGAATGGGCAAAAGCTGGAAGCATTCCCTTTGAAAACGGGCACAAGACAAGGATGCCCTCTCTCACCACTCCTATTCAATATAGTATTGGAAGTTCTGGCCAGGGCAATCAGGCTAGAGAAAGAAATAAAGAGTATTCAAATAGGAAAAGAGGAAGTAAAATGGTCTCTGTTTGCATATAACATGATTGCATATTTAGAAGACCCCATCATCTCAGCCCAAAATTTCCTTATGCTGATAAGCAACTTCAGCAAAGTCTCAGAATACAAAATAATGTGCAAAAATCACAAGCATTTCTATACACCAATAATAGACAGAGAGCCAAATCATGAGTAAACTCCCATTCACAACTGCTATAAAGAGAATAAAATACCTATGAATGCAACTAACAAGACATGTGAAGGACCTCTTCAAGGAGAACTGCAAACCACTGCTCAAGGAAATAAGAGAGGACACAAACAAATGGAAAAATATTCCATGCTCATGGACAGGAAGAATCAATATTGTGGAAAAGGCCATATTGCCCAAAGTAATTTAGATTCATTGCTATCCCCATTAAGCTACCACCGAATTTCTTCACAGAATTGGAAAAAACTAGTTTAAATTTCATATGGAACTGAAAAGGAGCCCATATAGCCAAGACAATCCTAAGCAAAAAGAACAAAACTAGAAGCATCATGCTACCTGACTTTATACTACAAGGCTGCAGTAACCAAAACAATATAGTACTGGTACCAAAACAGATATAAAGACAAGTGGAACAGAAAAGAGGACTCAGAAATAATGCCACACATCTACAAGCATCTGATCTTGGACAACCTGACAAAAACAAGCAATGGGGAAAAGATTCCCCATTTAATAAGTGGTGTTGGGAAAACTGGCTAGCTATATGCAGAAAACTGAAACTGGACCCCTTCTTCACACCTTATACAAAAGTTAACTCAAGATGGATTAAAGAGTTAAATGTAAAACCTAAAACCATAAATACGCTAGAAGAAAACCTAGACAATACCATTCAGGACATAGGCATGGGCAAGACTTCATGACTAAAACACCAAAAGATATGGGATCTAATTAAACTAAAGAGCTTCTGCACAAAGAAACTATCATTAGAGTGAACTGGCAACCAACAGAATGGGAAAAAATTTTGGCAATCTATCCATCTGACAAAGGGCTAATATCCAGAATCTACAAGGAACTGAAAGAAATTTACAAGAAAAAAAACAACCCCATCAAAAAGTGGGCAAAGGATATGAACAAACATTTCTCACGGGAAGATATTTGTGTGGCAGACAAACACATGAAAAAAAGCTCATCATCACTGGTCATTAGAGAAATGTAAATCAAAACCACAATGAGATACCATCTCATGTAGTTAGAATGACAATCATTAAAAAGTCAGGAAACAACAGATCCTGGAGAGGATGTGGAGAAATAGTAACACTTTTACACTGTTGGTGGGAGTGTAAATTAGTTCAACCATTGTGGAAGACAGTGTGGTGATTCCTCAAGGATCTAGAAATAGAAATACCATTTGACCCAGCAATCCCATTACTGGGTATATACCCAAAGGATCATACATCATTCTTGTATAAAGACACATCCACATGTAATGTTTATTGCAGCACTATTCACAATAGCAAAGACTTGGAACCAGCCAAAATGCCCATCAGTGATAGACTGGATAAAGAAAATGTGACACATATACACCGTGGTATACCATGCAGCCGTAAACAAGGATAAGTTCATGTCCTTTACAGGGACATGGATGAGCTGGAAACCATCATTCTCAGCAAACTAACACAGAAACAGAAAAGCAAACACCGCATGTTCTCACTCATAAGTGGGAGTTGAACCATTAGAACACATCGACACATGGAGGGGGAACAGCACACACTGGAGCCTGTCGGGGGTAGAGGCTCTGGAGGGACAGCATTAGGAGAAATACCTAATGTAGGTTGATGGATTGATGAGTGCGGCAAACCACGATGGCATGTGTATAGGTATGTAACAAACCTGCAAGTTCTGCATGTGTATCCTAGAAATTAAAGTATAATTTAAAAAATAGAAGAAATACAAACAAAAAGGGAGAAATACAAACGAGAAAGCAGATATGAAAAATATAACAAATCGGGGTCCAAAGTGGCTCCCGCCGGAGGTCATGGCGCTTGCGAAGGCGAGGTCATCAGTTCAAGGCTAACCTGAGCAACCTCATAAGCTCAAACTGATTAGCAAAAAAAAAAAAAAAAAAAAAAAAAAGAAAAATATAACAAATCAACAAAGAGAAAAATCAGCAAAACCTAGTGGTTCTTTCTGAAGATTAATGAAATCAATAAATCCTTCAGAAGAAAGGACATATGACTACGGCAAAAGTGAATAAAAGGTTGTCACTACAGATACTATCATCACTAAAAAGATAAATAACAAACCAAATTCTGCCAATAGATTTCATATTTTAGATTAATAGAATTCCTTAAATGTGAATAAATAAATTGAAAATATGACAGATCTTTAACTGTCATACTAAAATGGAAATTTAAAAACATGCTTAAAAAAATCTTTAACCAAAACCTTTCTCTAAAGAAAACAAACTCAGGAATTTATTCTGTGAATTCTTCCAAACACTAATGAGGAAATGATGCCAATTTTACACAAACTCCTACAGATAACTGGCAAAGGTAAATTATTTCCCAAATCATCTTTTGAGACCAGGATAGTTATAATAACACAGCCTGTCAGGGACACTACAAGGGAAAAGATATAGGCAATGTGTCATGTGAAACAAAAAAATGTACAAAATATAAGTGAACTTAATTCAATTATAAAGGACATTAATTATATCGTGAAGAGGATATATGTATTTGTATATCTGTACATTTGTTTGTGTGTTTATTTATTTTTGAGACAAGTTCTCACTCCATCGCCCAGACTGGAGTGCAGTGGTGCAATCCAAGCTCACTGCAGTATCAGTCTCCCAGGCTCAGGTAATCCTCCCACCTCAGCCTTTCAAGTATCTCAGACTGCAGGCATGTGCCACCACATCTGGCTAATTTTTATAATTTTTGTAGAGAAGGTGTTTTGCCATGTTGCCCAAGCTGGTCTTGAACTTCTGGGGCTAAAGCAAACCATCCACCTCGACTTACCCTTGGATTACAGGGTGAGCCATAGCACCCAGCATAAACAGGATATATTATATCCTTAATACACCATGAACAGGATGAACGAGATAATATATCATTAGTAAGATACTATATAGCAAACCAGTCTAGGTTTATTCCAGAAATGAGGTTTAATATTCAAAAATCAATCATATAGTTTATCACAGTAATAAAATAAAAAATATGATCACCTGAATCAATGTAGAAAAAATATAAAATTCAACAACTATTCATGATAAAAACTCTAAATAAACTAGGAATAGATAGTAATTTCCTTATCTAATACTATCTACAACGAAACCTATACAAATCATATTTAATTTTGAATTATTGAAAGCTTTTTCTTTGAAGATGAGAATAAGAAAATAATGTCTACTATCAATGTTTCTACTGGAGATGTGACCAAAGCTATAAGGTTGTATTTCCCAACCCAAAAGATTGAGAGAGAAAGAAAGAGAGAGAGAGAGAGAGAGAGAGAGAGACAGAGTTATAAAGACTAAAGGGTAAAATGACCTGTCATTATTTACAGATGACCTGTTTGCATGCTTTGAAAATTTTAAAAAAAGCTAGAGGTAAACTATAAAAATTAATAAGAGAATTTAGCAAGGTCATTGGATAAAAAGTCAATAAACAAACTGAACTCTATTCCTATATACCAGAAACAAATAAAAAATAAAATTTGAAAAAAGTTTAAAATTTGATACAAAGATATCAAACACCTAGGTATAAATCTAATGCAAAATGTGTAAGATAGCTACATTAAAAACCACAAAACATCTTTGAAAAAAATCTAAACAAATTAATGGAGGTGTTCACAGACTGGATGATACAATGTTGTAAAGAAAATCAATTAAGGAAAAGTTGACCACAGGTTCAATGAAATTCCAATAATTCCCAGCAAGTATTTTTGTGTGTGGAAATTAACAGACTATTTTTAAATTTATATAAAAATACAAAGGGACAAAAATAATAAACACATTTGAAAATAAGAAGAGAATAAAGTACACATATATGATCACTTAATTTACAACAATATACTGATGAAATGTAGTGAGAAAAGGATTGTCTTTCCAAAAACTAATGCAAAAGCAACTGGATAACCATATGTCAAGAAGGGAACTTTCACCTTTACCTAATAACAAACACAAAACATATTATAGAAAGTTCGTGGATCTAGATATGAAAGTTAAATCTTCTAGAAGGTAATAGCAAAAAATTAATGACTTTCGGGTTAGGCAAAAGTTTCTTAAAGAGGACACATAAGGACTGTAAAGAAAACAAATAATACATGACTTCTTTTAAACGCAAAAACTTTGTTCATCAAAAGACATCATTAAGAGTGAAAAGCTAAGTCACAGAGGAGAAGCTATCTGTACTATATATATTCAGAATGTAGAAAGAATACCTTCAAGCACATTAAAAAAGACACTCCAATTGTTTAAAAATAAGCAGAGAATTAATCTAGTATGCCATAAAAGTAGATACCCAAATGGCCAATAAGCATAAGAACAGGGAATCAACAACATTACTCATCACAGAGGTGCAAATCGAAGCCACTTTCAGATAGTGCTACACATCTATCAGACAGATTAAAAAAAAACAGTATCAAATGTTGGTAAAATGTGGAGCAATTGAGATTCTCATACACAGTTGGTGGTGTTGTAAACTGACACAATTACCTTGAAAAACTATTTAGCAGTATCTACTAAAGTAGAACATATGCATATCCTATGAGCCAGGAATCCTAGGGCCATGAATATACCCAAGAGAAACGAATGCATATGTGTATGAAAAGACATGACAAGTATGTTCACAACAGCTTTATTCATAAGAGAGCCAAGCAAATATAAACCAAGTATCCATCAAAGCAGAATGAATAAGTTATGACAGTCATATGAAGATGAAAATGAAAAGAAAATTACTGCCTCAAGGGAATTCACACTTAATATTAAGAAAAAGAATCCAGACAAAAAAGATGACATACTACCTGATTCCATTTATATGAAGTTCAGACAGACACAACTAAATTCTGGTGCTATTAATATAGGTCAAAATAGTCATTATCTTTGCAAGGAGGTTACTGACTGGGAGGAGCCATGGAGAATCCTTGTGAAGTCTTGGTAGTATTTTATATCTTGATCTGAGTAGTGGCTACACTGATGGATTCATTCATAAAAATTAATTGAGCTGTTTGAGATTTGTGCACTTTGTGTGCTGCACTTCAATTAAAAAAAAGCTTACAAAAAATTCACATTGAATAAAAAAATCAGTCAACATTAAAATCAAGACCTAAATTTGTGATCATCTTTATGCCAATTTAATAAATGTTTCAACAAGATAACTGTTAAATAATAGATGTAATCACTTGTAATCACTACATTCTGAGGACTGCACAAGCAAAACTCACTATTAGAATAAGCCATTTGTAGAATAAAATCTTATATACATTTTCCAACGAATTTATCTAACTGTGTGGTTTAAAAAAAAAACCAAAGAAATTGGGCCAGGCGTGGTGGCTCATGCTTGTAATCCCAGCACTTTGGGAGGCCAAGGCAGGTGGATCATGAGGTCAGGAATTTGAAACCAGCCTGGCCAACACAGTGAAATCCCATCTTTATTAAAAATACAAAAATTAGCTGGGCATAGTGGCAGGTGCCTGTAATTCCAGCTACTTGGGGAGGCTGAGGCAGGAGAATTGCTTGAACCCAGGAGGTGGAGGTAGTAGTGAGCAGAGATCATGCCACTGCACACTCCAGCCTGAGTGATAATAGTAGACTCTGTCTCAAAAAAAAAAAAAAAAAAAATCATAGAAGTTAAAGAATAGTCATGGGAGAACATAATACATTTATTTACTCAACAAATATTTATTGAGTGCCAAACTCATCACACGCCCTAGGATATGCACTGATTATACAAACTCATTTGAAGCAATTGGGTGTACTGAACTAGCCAAAAACTGGAACAAACACATTTTATTGTTTCTCCAGATGAGGATCTAAAAAATGACATACTAACAGAAGAAAAAAAGGTATAGATGGAATCTAGTTAAGGGAATTCTAAAAAACAAAAATTTAGCAGCAAATATATAATGTACTAAGGGTATCCTAAGAAAAAAACTCTGCAGAACAAAATTTTTCTGGTCACCTCCTGTGAGGTTACGTAAGGACGGTTCAATATTCTTTACCATTTCCTAGATAAACTATTCCATAAAATTATTTTACTCTCTATATAGTAATTTTGGCAATTTTCCTTCTGATTAATAAATTCAGCCATTCTCCTTCCTCGATAAAGACACCCTAGCTAGTAAACATTAATATCTCATTTTCTAGAAGGTAAATTAATAACATTCTGGTTAATTTATTCCCAGTGTTTACTGTGAAGAATTACTCATAATACTTATAACTCTCAATGCACAGATAAAACTGAGTTTCTGAACCTATAAATCTCAAAAATGGACTTGGGAACATGGCTGCCACTTCTTGAAAAAAAACCACTCTGTGAAGTCCTGTCTGGGTAGACTATTGGTAACTTTAGATTGGGAGTTGGTAAATAAAGTTTTATTGGAACACAGCCATGCTTATCTGTTTATACATTGTCTATGGCTCCTTTCACATCACAACAGCAGAGCTGAATGATTGCGACAGAGACTATTAGCTTCCAAAGCCTAAAACATTTACTATCTAGCCCTTTACAAGTATTTGTTGATTCTTGCCTTCTATTATTTTTCCCTTTCATTTTATAATAGTCATAGTCTTTGTCTTACTCCATAACAGAGCTCATTTCCTCAATTTTCAAAGGGCAGAGAGACTTGTCTCTAATATCAATTAAGTGTGAAATATCTGGAGATTGACGTTCCACATTGTCACTGGTCACCAACCAATCACTATAAATCAGTGTTTTTAAAAATTCTGACGCAATGTAGCCAGCACTACATTTCTCCTCTGGAAAACTTCTTCAAGTTTTACAAGTCTTAATTCATCAATGGTTTCAAATTAACTTTCTATAAGTGCACCATCTCTTTCAAGTCATGAGTTCTATTAGGTTAATTATTTACAAAAGATATGGAAAATGCCATTAAGTTCTTTCCCTCATTTTATACTTTTATTTATGTACTGCCAAATTATGCCCTTTTTTTTTTCATTTGGAGAGGGGTGTAACTTTGCTTTGAACAGCAGCACTGTATCAGTGGTAAATCCTTTACTGCAACTATTTGCTACTAATATTATCCAAATTCAGTTATTTCCCATTCTAATATTCATGAAATCACTTATTTTTCTCTTCCAGAATAGCAGCTTAACCATATCTAAATTGAATATAAAACAAAGAAGCCATAAATATATAAATGGGCTTGTTTCTTAAGGAAAAAAAAGATTTCAAAAATATTAATTTATATGTAAAGGCAAACAAGGACTCAGACAATTTGAAAGAAAGAATCTAAAATATTCTGTATTTCAAAATGTAGTAACATTCCCAAGGAGGAAAAAGAAAGATTTAGAAAATGACAACTTCTGGAAAGCAGCTAAGGCAAAGCTTTCCACTACAACTACCTCTAAATCATGACTGGCTAGGTAAAAAGGAAAATTACAGGATGGTAACTTGGTAAACAAGACAATGAGGTCATATTTGCATTATTATTTTAAAAGAGAAGAAAATAAAAGATAACAAGGAATTTAATCTGAAGGCTTAAGCCTTCAGAAAGCAAAATAAGGAAGAACCATAAAAAAATCAGAAAAGGGGAAATTACAATTAAAAGTTGAGAATATCCTATGGAAAAATTTTCCCAAGTTTTATAAAATATTTAAAAGTATTAAAGCTTACATAATAGAGAATTGAAGATGAGAATGTGGATCAGTCACGGTATGAAGTTCAATATAATAAGTAACAGTCTTAATGGGGAAAACCAAAGAAATTTAACCAAGAACAACAAAGTTTAAATGCCTACATTTTACTTCTGATTAGACAAAATATATTTATATATAGAAACTACCCATTAAATTTTACCTGAATGTGTTCGAAAATGCATTTCCAGACTTGATTTGCCTTTAAAAATTTTCTTACAAACATCACATTGATGAAATGTTGCTTTATATCTAAGAAGATAAAAAGATTTGGGTTTTTCAATATAACTTCAATATAACTAACATAATGAAAATAAGTTGCAACTTCATTTACAACTGTTTATATAATTCTCATATTAACAAAGCACAGAACTCCAAAGAAACATGGAAATACTTTTAAAGTGTTGAGCTTGCCTCTGGTTCTTCCTCTTCCAGTTATATCCAACACACAAATCTACAAAAAGAGGTCCATAGATTTTTCAACTGCTTGAAGTCACTGAACTTTTATTATTACTAGCTAACCAAATATACAAAAAGAAAAATTATAAGCATAGAAACAGATCAAGAGTGGCCTAAAGGGGAAATGAAGAGTTGTCTAGAAAGGGACATGACAGAAATTTTGTGGTGATGGAATGATTCCATATCTTAATTGTGGTGATGATTACACGACTTGCAGAATGATACACTAAAAACAATGAATTTCACTTTCTATAAATTACACCTTAATTAAAAAAACATAGATGTTCAGGCTGATTAAAAAGAAACTGCAGCTATTTCAAAACCTGAATTTATCAAAAAGGTGAAAGCGCTTTCATCGGTTCATGTCCTAACAAAAAAGCTGTAAATTTTAACTTATAAATAAAATAAATTTTATACCTAAATTTAAAATTGAAATACTAGTATATTATTTTTATTAGAAAATAGACAGAAATAAAGCAATAAGTTACCAAAAAGTTAACTTAGTAAGTACCACAGCATAGTGCCTAAGAAGTGTTTTCGAGTTAAACAATTCCCAACTGAAAATTTTATTGTGAAAATTGAGGTAATAAAACAATTACCATTTAAGTGGCAGTTATTGGGAAAGCCAGATCATCTCACCTTGGAAGCAGTTCATATGGAATGAATACATGGCAAATTAATTAAATCAAACCTGGGCTACTTAATGTTCTGTAAGACAATTTCCTTTTCACATATCCATTGAGTTTTACTGGAAATGTTTAGAACACTGTTATCAATATGAAATAGAAACATACTATGCCTAGAGTTTCAAATGCTCCTCACCTTTCAATTCATCCAACCCAACATTTATAAGACAATATGCAAAGCACTGTCCTCTAGGAACTTAAGTCTACTTGACAAAACAGATAGTTGCTTGTTTTTATTTTAGTTAGAGACAGGGTCTTGTTCTGTCACTCAGACTGGAGTGCAGTGGCATCATAATAGCTCACAGAACCCTCGAACTCCTGAGCTCAAGCAGTCCTTCTGCCTCAGCCTCCTGAGTAGCTGAGACTACAGGTACACGCCATGCCACCACACCCAGTTAATTTATTTTATTTTATTGTTTTGTAGAGACAGGGTCTCACTTTGTTGCCCAGGCTGGTGGCAAACTCCTGAAACATATTTATACAGATAATTTGAATTTTATGAATTGAGGGTTTCAGTAATAACCCTGGCAAAAGGCTCCTAATCAGTATGCTTGGTTTACCTTATTCCATTCATATCCATGGTAAATATAAACAGAGATGCAAACAAGGTCACCATAGGCACATAGAGAAAGAAGAAGTAGTACTCTATTGGGAGCACTTTTGAGTCCTCCTCCCCCCCCCCCCCCCCCGCCCCACCCCAGTAAAACATGTGGCAATGCTTGAAGACGTTTTTGTTTTTCACAACTGGGGATAGGAGAATAAGTGCTACTGCCATCTAATGGGTAGAAGCCAGGAATGTTGAGAAACATCCCACAATGCACAGGAAAAGAATGACCTGGTCCAAAATGTCAACAGTGTTTGGGCTGAGAAACCTTACTCTATACTATGAACAAACTAATGTTGTCAACACAAATACAAACACTTTAACTTCCTCACAGTGAACTTAGGATAACTTCTGTGGGGCCTTGCATGGCTAAGACCCTATAGAAATATACCTTGTCATTATCACATGAATGCTAAGCAGTGTAGATTTTCAAAAAGGGAGTGGATAAACAATTCCAAAGAAAGCAGAGATGTCAGTAAAAAAAGAACTTAAAAATGTCTATTGGATTTGGCAATAAGGAAGTCATACTGATAATTGTTTGAGAGGAATAAGATCAGCGGTCAGCTTTCAAGTGACTGGAAAGTGAAGAAGTGGATACTGAGGCAGTCACCATTTTAAAAAGTTTAGACGGAAAGATTAGAAAAATAATTGGTGTTGGAGGGGTGTTCATCCTTAGCACTCTTTGATAATGCTCACAACCTTTAATATTTATTCATAGCCCAAACTTCATTCCTGAGGTTTAGACTACTATCTATCAAATTCTATGTTGACAGTTTATATTGAGCATCTCAAAGTCAATAAACACCAAACAATTCATCATTTCCCTCTATAAATTAACCATCTTCTCTATTCTCTTATCTCAGTGGCTGGAATCATCCACCCAGGCTTGAAAACAGAAATCATCCATGATTGCCCTTATTCCCCAAAGCCAATCGTGAAGTATTGCTAATGAGGGCCTAAATATTTCTCAAATAAATATCTTCGCTTTTCATTACTAATATTACTCCCAAGTTAATCCCTCATTATCTTTTTCTCAGATTGTAACAGCTATCTAACTAGTTTATATACTTGCCTCCAGACTTATCCATCACAAATCCAGCCTCCATACACCAGTAAAAGTGATATACCTAAAATACAAATCCAATGGTGTCACTCTTTTATTTAAAATTTTCATTGGCTTTTTATCACTTAGAGTGAAGTACAAGTTCCACAAAATGATACATAGGGCTCCATATTCTAGATTACCATTAGCTAGTCCTTGAAAAAGTAGAGTTTACGGATTCTAGTTCCTCAATGATCTAGGCCAGCGGATAGGTCCACAGGCCTGTCAAATAAAAGGTGATGGTAGGTCCCAAAACTCCTTTCACAGGGTCCACAAGATCAACATTATTTCCAAAATAATGTTTTCAAAATCTATTTTCAAAAGATAAGATGTTATCTGCCTTTTTTACTATGTTGACATTGATACTACGATGCAGGAGGAACAGTGGGTAAACTGCTGGTACACTGCTAGTGTCTCATCTCTAAACAAAGCAGTAGTATTACAATTTACTAATAATCGTATTCTTTACTACTCTATACTCAAAGAAAAAAATGTAACGAAATAGTAAGATTACTAATTTTTTCATATTTTGACCTTTCAGACCTTGGGAGTTTTAAATATTCACTGATAAAATGAGAAGTGTACATGAAGCAGTTCTACTGTATACCAACACATGATGGTCGTCTCAAGGAAAAGCACCTCTCAAAACTTAAATGAAGTGACGAGTCCCTTCAAGAAAAGCAACCAACAATGTTTGCTATCAATGATAAAATCCGAGCTTTCACGCTAATAAAGAACTTTGGAATACTTGTATTTACCACTGTGATCTTGACAGCTGTATTCCTTTCTGTGAGAGTGGAGGCAATATTAACAAATGTGATCTGTTGATACTATACTGTGAAATACGCTAACATCTGGAAAATCTGCATAACTCAGTGAGCCCATATTTTCTCAATAACAACCACATGATCTTATAAAATTATGTATGGTAGAAAAAAATCCATCAATGTACAAGATTGAATGTAATAAGAGTGTGAAAACCTCATTAATCCGGTTTCACATTCCACCTTACAACTCCTTTAGGAAACTACCACTTGTTAGTTTTAGTGTAGTAATAAAGAAGAATATCTAGAATTACCTGAGAAGACTATTACAATGTTCTTTTATTTTCCAACTACATATTTATGTAAGGCTGGATTTTCTTCATTGCTTCAACCAAAATAACATATTACAACAGATATGACAATGCTGCAGTTTTCTATTGAGACCTGAGATTTATAAAAATGTAAAAGAATGTTGCTCTTTTAATATTTTGTTTTGTAGTTATTTCTCAAAAAATTGCTATTTATGTAGCATATGATAGAAAATAAATTAATATTTGAAAATGTTTTATTTGTAATGATTCAAATAATTTACATAATTTATATTTTATATAATTTATATTGATATATTAATACATTAAAATATATTCATATTATATTATTGTACGATTTACATTTTGAAAAACCTCTTGTGCCAAATAATTTGTAAGGTTATAAAGAAAGCATGAGAAAAAATGTTACAGGACCTTTGGAGTAAGTGAACCTGTAGTTTTAACTCTGTACATTTTGTACTGTGTACATTTTGCTAATCATGCTCAGGACTATTAAGCTAAGTCTCTTGGCACTTTAGAACATGTCTGTTATTTATCATTTGCCCAAATGCCTAATCCAAAAACATGAATTACTTGAATATTTTACACTTAGCAACTGACCTCAGTTAAACTTGGATATCTAAATTATATTAAAAAGTTGATGTTCAAGATAGCACAGAGCTCCTTCAAATAAAATACCACTTTAAATGCTTAGCATGGTTAGAAACAAGTTTAAATTCTGACTGCAGACATTTCCTGACAATTGCTGTCTTATTAGGTCTAATATATAGGTAGTATATTTAGCTCTCAAAGAGACTCAGCAACCAAATGCCAAGATTTTACATTCATTATTGTTAACTTGCATGTCACTTCCCTAGCCTTTGAATTAACTAAAACAAGCAGGAGAAAATATGCTTTGCTCAATTCTTTTAGGTCTACAGAGATGCTACAGAATGCAAAGAAAAAGAACTTGTTAACCTAACTTCAATTAAACAAAGTAAACAAAAAAAGTTATAACTTTCCTCAGAGACTTAGCCAATGTAAATTATGAGACATTTTGCTTTTTCACTTACTTTTGCCATACTTTCTCTCCAAGGTGTACACTTTTGTAATGAACAGTGAGATGATCCCTACGACCAAAACATTTTCCACATTCTTCACACTGATGAGCTTTTTCACCTTAAAATAAAGACCCAAATATTTTGATTATAATATGCATTTCAGGTTTTTTTCCCCAGAAACAAATTACCAAATAACATCATGTGATGTCAAATATAACAGGAAAGCAAAGCCGCATTTTATTCTGCACTATTTGCTTTCTATTCCTTACTCAAATAACTTTCTTCAAAAAATTTATATTTAGTTTCATGGATATGAATCTTTTCCCCACTTAGAAAAGGAATCAATAGACTTTTGCTGTACACTTCAGATCACACCTTTCAACATAACAAAGCAAGATAAATGAAACTACTTAAAAAATCAGGAATTTTAAATATGTATATCTGGATATCAAACACCTCAAATGAATATACATTAAGATAAGGCTGTCTTAATGTTTATAAAAAGGACCCAAACATTTTCAGATCTTTGTACTTTACTTTTAAAAGATTTTTCATCTGTGAGGATTTCTTGTTTTCAATGAGCCAAAATACAAATATAATGAAAAATTTTATATAAGTCCAATTTCTCATCTCTATTCTTACATTTACTTACAAGGCCTTGGTTTTTTTTTTTTTTTTTTTAAATCACTGTCTCAATAACAGTGTGAAATTAAAGCATGTGGCCTCTAGACTTGGAAATTAAGAATACTCATCCTCAAAATTAAAAGGCATAATTCCAATAAAAAAATTGGATATTTACTATCTCTTAGATGTGGTGATAACAACTGCAACCTACCTCACTATGATCATTTGAGAAAATAATTACTGTCTGTTGCATACTTGATAGTCACATTATGTTTATAATAATAATAATAATCACCTGTTCTACTGTGCTCATAGAGATGGCTCTTTCCCATTATTGTGCTCACAGAGTTGGCTCTTTTAGCACTTCCTGAACATCAATCTGAGAGGAAAATATGAAAGAAATCCCCAGAATATAAAAATTATACAGTAAAAAGATCTGAAATTGGTCAGGATTATTAAGGTGCTCTTTTCCGAAGACAGGGTTTCAAAATTCACTATAACATACACTTTTAACACACAATTTTAATCATTTCCCTTTAACATGTAAGTTTCACCAACTTCTTCTCAAATCCAATCTAAATGAAAAATATTATCATGGCTTCTCCCTTTATGGAAGTGTCAATAGCAATTATTAGACATATCCATGTATTATGCAAAAGGCAAATTTTGAGAATTTGTTTAAAATTAAAACTACACTTTATAGTTACAAAGGGTGACCAAATGATTAAAATTACATTGAATATGTCATAAAACTTTGTTCCCTTTGGAGGCTTTTAAAAAAATGTTTTTAGAACCAGAATTACAAAGAGGTGATGTGCGTAAACCAAATTATTACACGTAGCCAACATAAACATATATTATGTTCTTTTCAGGTATTTTAAAAGGATTTTAGAAATAGCATTACAAAATATAGTATACCTGAATGTATTTTTTTGTGCTTTGTAAGGTGATCATGACGGATAAATGTTTTTCCACATTCATCGCACTCATATCTTTTATCATCATGATGTACTCGTAAGTGAAGTCTATAAAGAAAAAAAATGAACACCATTAAAACTGATGACACAGAAGGAAAAAGCTCAATAATGAATAAATAAAAAATAAAAATGAAAATTGGGCTCTCTGCTCAACCACTCATACACTGTTGGCTTTATTTCTATGACTTTCAGAGTTCTTTCAGTCTTTTACCACCTGACCCCAGGGTCCCTTACTCATCTCTTTCAAGAAACCATTTCAACATTTGTATATGCTCAAACCACTTCTCAACATTATTCCTTCCCATGATATTAGATCCTAAATCTGCTTCAATGAATTTATCATATGTCTAAGGTTGTTATCCAGCTGACTGGCCAAGACTGAAAGATATCTAAAGTAGAAATAATCAGAAAGGAATTCAAATCAGACAAATGAAGTAAGTGTACAAGTGACTAGGCAAATGATGATGATAGCAAATGATACAGTAAATGATATGGTTTGGCTCTGTGTTCCCACCCAAATCTCATCTCTAATTGTAATCCCCACATGTTAAGGGAGGGACCTGATGGCAGGTAACTGGATTATGGTGGCAGTTTCCCCCATGCTGTTCCTATGATAGTCAGTGAGTTCTCACAAGATCTGATGGTTTAAAAGTGTTTGGCAATTGCCCCCACTCTCTCTTTCTCCTGTTTCACCTTGGTAAGATGTGCCTTGCTTCCCCTTCACCTTCCGCCATGAGTGCCATGCGGAACTGTGAGTCAATTAAACATTTTTTCTTTATAAATTACCCAGTCTCAGGTATGTCTTTATAGCAATGTACAAACAGAGTAATACAGCAAATAATTGACAAGTAATCCTATTCTGGATAACTGTTCTCAACCACAAACTGATATTTAAGAATTTTCTATCTTGTGGCTCACGCCTGTAATCCCAGCACTTTGGGAGGCCAAGGTGGGTGGATCACAAGGTCAGGAGATGGAGACCATCCTGGTTAACATGGTAAAACTCCATCTCTACCAAAAATACAAAAAATTAGCTGGTTATAGTGGCAGGCGCCTGTAGTCCCGGCTACTTGGGAGGCTGAGGCAGAGGAATCCCTTGAACCCGGGAGACAGAGGTTGCAGTGAGCTGAGATGATGCCACTGCACTCCAGCCTGGGCAACACAGTAAGACTCCATCTCAAAAAAAAAAAAAAAAGTATTCTCTATCTTTTACAAGAACTAAACTTTACAAAAATTACATTTTACTGCTTTTTTTCACACCAACAGAACAAAATGAGACTCATTTATACTACCCAAAGACATTACAAAAAGCTTACATTATTAGGATTAATTTAAGTTGAATTAATTTTATCTTCAGAGCCTCTATCTCTCTGTGTACCCTAATGAAAGGAAGAGCTTTCCTTGCAAATTGCCAAAATCGGTATTGATTTGACCAAAACCAACTGACTATACTACCTCTAAAGGGGAAGTATTCAATTTAAACTTAAAACAAGATAAATAATAAATGAAAGTATGCTTATTAAAGCCTTCTGATTAAAATTCTTAAGAACATTTTAATAAAAATTAAATTGTACACACATTTCAGAAGTAGTTACATGTTATTTATTTAGAAAAAACTTTTCATAAAGTGCAAATGTGGTCAACAATTCAACCATAAAAATAAGTAAGTTATAATCACTATTAATGCACAGAAGATATTTGAAAATTGCAAACGGGGAGCTTTTAATTTTGCCTTATTTTTATATTAAAATATTCTTTGATAGTAAAGAGTGGAGAAGTACACTGTTTAAATGAATTTTCATTCAAAGAAAAGTAATGAAATAAATATTTAAATAATGCCTTAGTAAAGCCTTCTACAAACTTGGTATGAAAAAATATTTAATAATATTTTATACCACAGAATAAAGATAACACAAAGTTTTGTTAAAAACATCTATGCAGTAAAATTTTTTGCATAATATTGCATATCATAAGGACTAAGAAATGTTTTAATTCAACAAACTTAAAGTAATAAGAAAATAGAACTAAAATGGAGATATAATTCTACCTTACTTAATAAAGGGAAAAAATGGTTTTACTTACCTATACGAACTTCCATGACGAAAACTTTGCCCACAAATACTACAAAGGTGAGGCTTTTCTCCACTATGGATTCTCAAGTGTTCTTTCAAAGTAGTTCTGTATTAAAATATGTATATTCAAATATTTTTAAAATGCCAATGTATATAGTAAATAGATTTCCAGAAAACTTACTAGAAAGGTATTCAAGCTAACTAATATTATTGCAGTTCTCTACTCTTTCTCCGATAATATTTTTGTTCTTTACTGTACTAATGTCACTAGTATAGAAACATGCTTGTTATATCTCTCTCTCCTTAAAAACAAAAAAATGCTTTGGCCTTATTTGCCACTGGTTTTCTCAGAGATTTAATTATATAAACTAAGCAGACTTTCAAGAAGTATAATTTTAAAATGCTAATATATATGACACTGAATTAAATTGATCTGAATTTTGATAGACAGGGTTTAATATTTAAGTAATCCACTTTATCAGTACTGTTTCTTTCAAATATGTGCTCAATATTTGTTGAAAAAGTGTTTTAAAACAAAGAAAATGTTGTAGTTATTTCTAACTTCCAGGTGCTGATGTGAAAATGGAACTTATACATAGAATATAATTATTACTATTCCTAAGTCTTCCAGCCCATTGGCCCTTAATAGGCTCCTGTGAAACCATTACTCCTCAAAGTACATCACTAGCAATTCCTATAGTTCTAACCTTCAAAGCTTCCCCACATATCTAAAGTGCGGAGTAATAAGGGACAAAGTTATTTTAGGGAGAAATAAAGTGAAAGGCAAATATGAACTGACCTTTGCAGACTTTTAGCTATCACTACTACAGTCAGGTACCGCATAACGACATTTCAATCAATGACAGACCATATAAACCAATGTTGTCCCATGAGATTACAATGGAGCTACACAATTCCTATAACCTAGTGGGACAAGATGCGCAGGTGGAAGACCGTGATTTGATGATCCTGAGCTTGTGTAGGGCTAGGCTAATGTTTGTGTTTGTACCTTTTGTTTTTAACAACAACAACAACAACAAAAAGTTTAAAATGTAAAACAAATAAAAAATTTGAAAATAGAAAAAAGCTCAGAGAAAATAAAATATCTTTATGCAGCTGTACAATGTGTGTTTTAAGCTAAGTGTTACTATAAAAGAGTCAGAAAGTTGAAAAAAATCAAAAGTTTATAAAATAAAAATGTTACAGTAATCTGCTGTTAGTGAGGAAAAATTTTTTAAAATAAATTCAGTGAAACATAAAGGTACAGTGTTTATAAAGTCTAAATTAGTGTCCTAGGCCTTCACATTCACTCACCACTCAATCACTGACTCACCCAGAGAAACTTCTAGTCCTGTAAGCTCCACTCATGATAGGTAACCTACACAAATATATATACTCTTTTATCTTTTATACCATATTTTACTGTACTTTTTCTATGCTTAAATATGTTTAGATATATCAATACTTACCACTGTGTTACAATTATCTACAGTATTCAGTATAGTAACATGTGATACCGGTTTGTAGCCTGGGAACAACAGGCTGGCTAAACCACATAGCCTACATGTGTAGTAGGTTATACCATCTAGGTATGCATAAGCACACACTATATTGCATGATGACAAAACTGCTTAACAACGTATTTCACTGAACATAGCCCTATCGTTAAGCGACACATGACTGTACTGGGTTTTTACTTCAATCCCATACCTAATAAGTTTAAAAGATGAATCTGAAATAAAAGCAGAATTTGCCAGTAGATGGTGCTCTTCTACAAGGCCCACCAACACGACAGTCTGTAGCTACACCCAGCTTTGAGGAAAATATCCCTAAAAATATTCACAGATGCCTACCTATTAAATAGTTGTAGTAAAAGATGGAAAGGTTATCTTTGGGTTACTTGTTTTGCCTTGTTTGCTTTTTGGTTTTACAGAAAGATATTTAAGGGGAAAAATGAATGTATAATATATAATAAACTTTATAATTTATCAATGTGTAAATGTTTTCATATAGTATACTTATTTTCCTATTTTACCATAATATCTGCTATTTTAACAAAATGGCATTTCTATTTTTTTAATTACAAAACTTTTATATACTGAAGAGTGTAAAAAATTTATAAGTACTGTTTAAGGTATGGTAGACACTTATATGCAGAATAAGAATATTACTAGTACCTTAGAATGTCTCCCCTATTCCTCCCTGATCTCACCCTCCTTATTACCCCTACTCAGAATTATATATATAATAGATTTCCAGAAAACTTACTAGAAAGGTATTTAAGCTAACAGATATTATGGCAATTCTCTCCTTTTTCTCCTACAGTATTTTGGTTCTTTACTGTACTATTCTCACTAGTATATAGACATGCTTGTTATATCTCTCTCTCCACATAGCCTACATGTGTAGTAGGCTATACTATATAGGTTTGCATAAGTATAGTCCATATTTGCATGATAAGAATAAAAAACTAAACAAGCTATCATATGCTTTTGAAAAACCGAATAGCAAGCACAAACCTAACAATATTGCCACTATTAGATAAAGGGCCCAGAAGACAGCATGAACAGGAACTCCAGGTCAGAGTCTAGCTCCTTTTGGCATGTCAGTAATTAAAGTGCTGAGACATACTGGAAGACAAAGGGTTCACCACAGTTGGAGTATCTGGCAGAGCTAGAATAGACCAGCTACTGAAAGTCTGGCGGAAATGGAGTCAAAGTAAGTAGGCTGCTCTATATATTTTCCTTCTAAGCTTACCATGACCTACCTCTAGTTCTCAGGGATAGCTCAAAAAAGGAAATTTCTGTGAAATGAGTATCCTCAGTTAAATCAAGCAAAAGTGCCTAAAGATAAGAGTAGGAGGTGGGTGCAGTGGCTCACGCCTGTAATCCCAGCACTTTGGGAGGCTGAGGTGGGCGGATCACCTGAGGTTGGGAGTTTGAGACCAGCCCGACCAACATGGAGAAACCCCACCTCTACTAAAAATACAAAATTAGCTGGACATGGTGGCACATGCCTGTAATCCCAGCTCCTCGGGAGGCTGAAGCAGGAGAATCACTTGAGCCTGGGAGGCAGAGGTTGTGGTGAGCTGAGGTCACGCCCCATTGCACTCCAGACTGGGCAACAAGAGTAAAACTTGGTCTCAAAAAAAAAAAAAAGAGTAGGAACCTCATTAGCACACAGAGGTACTAGACAGAGGCATAGTAAAAATAAAAGAAACATGCTAGCAGGGATGGTGGCAATAATCTCCAACATGTGTTGGGTCATACTACTAACAGTATGGTCTACCCATTACACGTGCTACACACCCGACATAGTGGAATCTTCTTTCACCATCCTCCTGTGTTCTCTCTTTGCTTCTTTCCCATGTTACAACTATTTCCTATAGCCCTTGTCTTCCTGTTTATGAGTTTATTTCCTCATTTTGGTGGAGCACACCCTTCAGTAGTTTTCTGAGAAAAAGTACATTAAAGTCTTATTTTTGACACCATGAAAATATCTTTATTCTATCTTGAGATTTGATTGGTTAGTTCGAGAACAGAGTTCAAGTTTGGATATTATTTTTGTTCAGAATTTTAAAGGCACTACTTTATGATCCAACTTCTACTGTTGATGTTGTTAAAAGTCCAAGTAGTTCTAATCAATGTGTGTGACTTTTCTCCCTCTCTAGAAGCATAGAAAAGTTTCCCTTTGTTCCCTATGTCTGAAATATCATAGTGACGTACCTTGGTATATGTCTATTTTCATCTAAGCATATGATGTGTCATTTCTATCTGGCAAATTCATACCTTTCAGTTCTGGAAATCACCTTGAATTATTTCAATGGTGATTTTCCCCCTCTGTTTTCTCTGTTCTTTCTTTCTAAAACTCTTATTACTCAGATGCTAGACTTGCCTGGTCCTCTACTGTTCTAATCATTAGTTTATATTTCTGGTTTTTGCTCTACTTTTTGGCCTTTAACTCTTCCATTAAGGTCTATACTTTGGCCATCATGCCTTGAATTTCTAGAGCTCTAAATTATTCCTTGAGTGTTCCTTTTATATATCATCCTATTCTCATTTAATGAATTTGATATCTTCAACTGGGGCAAAAAAGTAGTAATTGTTTACTTTTAAAATTTTCTACTTCCTTAATAATTTGTTTCCTTAATTTTTATTTTTTCCGTTTATCTGTGTTAGAATCTATTTTCTGTTAAAGGTTTTCCTTTTATGTATTGTAATCCTTGACTATCTGCTTTTGATTAAATATGATAGGCTAAAAAGTGACTGAGAAAGGCAAAGGACATGGGGGGTCTTGATGACTCAGCCTTCACTGTAGGTGATCTGAGTGTACCATTTGTTAGGGAATATATTTGCCCTTAGGTTGCTCAGATTTTCAGGAAACAGATTAGAAGTCCTAAAAATCTGAGCAACCTAAGGGCAAATATATTCCCTATCAACTGGTACACCAAAAAGCCAAGATATTTGCAGAGAGAAGGCCTGAGGATCACTGCTTTCAGCATGCAGAATATATCCCATCATGTAGCTACGTGGCATACTTCGGTCTAGCAACACTGTTGGGAGAGGGACAGGTGTCTAATAGCAATGGCATGAGCAGATGGTGGAATAGAATCCGATGATGTTACTCCTAAAACTTCTAAAGTTTTTAATCTAGTGCTCCTTGTTCTGCCTCTCCTTCAACCCAGTTCTGAGGTACCTAATACTACCGGTATTAGGTGATTAGGTGATATATAGATTCTGTGATGTAAACTACATTCTCATATTTCTCCATTTCCACTTTGGGGTTTGTCTTTCTTGGATCTGCTAAGTCAATTACCACTGATTCATCTGTTTTATAGCTCCCAAAGCTGTGTCATTCTTGTTACATTTCTGTTCTCCCTATTTTTGTAGCTTACTCTTAAAAAAAAAAAAATTCTTAATCTAGTTTAGTGGGGTTTCAGGAAGAAATAAAATATGTACATTAAATTGTCCATCTAAAACCTGCAAATCTTGACTCCGTATCATCTTCCATAACATTCATGTAATTCCTTTTTTCCTTGTATTTCAAACTGAAGCACAATTCATGCATTTTATGTCTTATGTTACCCTAACACTTATAAATCATATTCATTATTTCTATATAACAGCACTGGAATTTTTCTGGGTATGTAGATAATTCTTCACCTTTCTCGTACTGATTTTCCACAGATAAAGCAAGTCCATTTTCTCTTTCCACCATGAGTACATTCTATATGACGTTTCAAATTTCCAGTGTCATTAAACTGGCGACCACATATATCACACGGAAAAGGACCTAAAAAGGAAAAAATAGTGTGCATTTAAAGTTTAAAGAGTAGATACCAAGTTAAATTTAATAGGCATGCTGTAAGTTCATGCCTATCCTGTTGGTGCATATGTCATAATACACTGTAATTTCTCCTCTAGGTTGTTTATTCTTAGAATAACATTTCCATATTCCTACAACCAGGTATGGGTTGTAGACATAGAAAAAATGTTGAACAAACTAATAAGTTAATGAATTGAAATGTCCAATTCCTGGTTTGAAATCAGACTGGAACAAAGTAGAAAAGGCTGCATACTAAAATTTTGGGGAAAGTGGATAATAAAAATCTTTGGAAGAACGAATGGAGGACTTAAGAGAGTTTATAGCTTGTAAAATTTCTGTTTGGTGGTATAAAATTAAGCCCGGACCTTTCATAGTAATATTAGCTGGATTTTGAATTTCACTTTGATTTTACCGAACAAACAACTAGAGACAAGACAGTGTTCTACTGATGACAAAATATAAGAAAGACAAAGAATGCGTAAAAAAGGAGTATAGTAAGCATAGCTCAAGGAAGCTATCTATTTGCAAGAAGATGTCTCAGTATATGGAAGGACAAACTGAAGAAAGAATTCTAATGAATTCATCATAATAGCACAATGGAAGGAAAACAGAATTAAGCCACTGAAATTGAGAAACATACCTATAAGCAAAATTGCTTGGTAGCCACAGTAGCTCTGGGTAAATTTCAATGTGTTTTATACATTAGAAATGAGAGATGAGCTCAAAATGTACATTGTATTAAGTATCTTTAATATATTCTCATCTAAAATATCTAATATTTTATTTTTCATGGGATCTAAATGTTTTACTCATTTATTAACTCATTCAACAAGTATTTATTGATTCTTAATTCACATCAATTACTGTGTTAAGTATTATGAAAAATCTCTCCACCTCCTCTGAACCAAAAATGGATCTAAGAATAAGAAATTGAAAAAAGGAAAGTCAGTATTTGCATAGCTGAAAAAAAAGATGAAGTAAATACAAGTGCCAAAATAAGCTTATTATGCAAAATGTGTGCTTGTCAAAGAATGAAATATCTACTAGTAAAACTTTTTATAAAATATGACTACATGTATAGCTGAAGGCTTCAGCAGGGTAAAGGAAGAAATGAAGCATTCTCTCTAATGTTCAGTTACTTATCAGGATTCTTCAAAGAAAATAACAACTACATGTTTTTTCCTATACTGGATATCCAGATTTACATGTAACTAAACCTATTTGAACAACCTCCTGGGCTCAAGCAATCCTTATACCTCAGCCTCCCATCTTTTATCTATTTTGTTGTACAGATAGCATCTCACTAGGTTGCCCAGGCTGGACTTGAACTCCTGGGCTCAAGCGGTCCTCCCACCTCTGTCCCCCAAAGTGCTGGAATTAGAGACGTGAGTCACCATGCCTGGCCAGGATCTGACTTTTAAAAGTCAAACTACAACTTTTACAAGTATATATTCATATATATTACAAATTCTTCTCCTTTAACTGTTCCAATTGCACTACTTACATATCTTTCCCTCTGATTTAACAGAATATATAATCCTAATGTAGACAGTATGAGTGTTGCTCTGAATACTCTAAAGCAGTAGTTATCAAAGTGTGATATCTATATCATCTGACCAGCATCACCTGGGAACTTGTACAAAATGCAAATCAGACACCCTGGGAAATCCATTTTAATAAGGTCTCTGGTTGCTTATGATATATACCAAATTTCATGAAGCACTTATCTGAAGTACACAGTGATTCAAGGGAATAGAAGCATAGAGATGGAATGCAAAAGAAGCTCTCTCTCTATATATAATATTGCTTTGAGTATTTAATATATGCATGTATACATACATATGTATACATATGAATACACACACAAATACAGTAAATACTCATATAATACTCTATTTGGTTTGTTTTATTTTCTTAAATAATGGCCAAAAATGCAAGCTACTATGTCACAAGCCATATTTCTCAATGGTCTTGAGTTCCCAGGTGATGCTGGTCAGATGATATAGATATCACACTTTGATAACTACTGCTTTAGAGTATTCAGAGCAACACTCATACTGTCAACATTAGGATTATATATTCTGTTAAATCAGAGGGAAAGATATGTAAGTAGTGCAATCGGAACAGTTAAAGGAGAAGAATTTGTAATATATATGAATATATACTTGTAAAAGTTGTAGTTTGACTTTTAAAAGTCAGATCCTGGCCAGGCATGGTGACTCACGTCTCTAATTCCAGCACTTTGGGGGACAGAGGTGGGAGGACCGCTTGAGCCCAGGAGTTCAAGTCCAGCCTGGGCAACCTAGTGAGATGCTATCTGTACAACAAAATAGATAAAAGATGGGAGGCTGAGGTATAAGGATTGCTTGAGCCCAGGAGGTTGTTCAAATAGGTTTAGTTACATGTAAATCTGGATATCCAGTATAGGAAAAAACATGTAGTTGTTATTTTCTTTAAAGAATCCTGATAAGTAACTGAAATTATACTACTAGAAATGACAACATATTCAGAGAAAGAGAATGCAAACTATGCCTGGCTCTACATTTGGCACTTATACAGTACCTCATTTAATCCTCACAACGGTAACTACGAAGTAGGCATTAACCTCACTTTAACAAACCAGGAAGCTGGAGGTCTGAAAAGGTGTTCCAGATCACATAGTTAGTGGCCAAGTCAGACTCCGAAAACAAGCCTGGCTAGAAAGTCTTCTACTTCCACTTCTACGTCATGCCACACCTATTAAACTTTTTCTTCAAGTAAATGTCAACCTACCCCAGTAAGTATGAACTCTTATTTAAAAATCATACAAAGTACCTAATCAGTTGTAAAATATGTGTGTGTACACAGTATTAAAATGTAATGATTTATATACTGATTAGATTACCTATTACACTGTAATTTAATTTGGCAGAAATAGTATCCCCAGATCCTAATACAGAGCTGATCATAGAGTTAACAGTTTTTCCATAAATATTTACTATTTTGAATGTTGAATGTATTTTCCTTGTGTATTTTCTGCCATGAAAATCTGATGGCAGGTGAGCTAAGCCTTACTGCCTAACAAATCTGGAATACCTCTCATTATTGTTATGCTGCAGCAAGATAAATAGTCTCTTAGCAAGTCATAAAAATACTCTAGTTCAACCACTTCTAAAGAATTCCCTCTTCAACAACTCTAACAGCTAGTAAGGTAAGTTCAGCATATGCTTGTATACTTGTATAATTTCACTGATAGGAAAGCATTATGTAAGACAAGTTACTTTAGTTTGTAAGTTCCAACACTAAAAAAATTGTCATATTTCTCTATGATGTTTCTGCAAGGTGGGACCAAAAAGATTCTCCAATAAAAACTACTTTTCCTAGAACAAAACTCTAAAGAAATTTCTCCTGTGAAACGGATTCATGAACATTTCAACTACAGTTTGGTAACTATAAAAACTGTTTCTATATGATGGCTTCTTAGAAGTGCTGAACCTGAATACTATGACAGAACAACTTAGTAAAGGCAATTTGGAGAGAATAACTTCAGGTAAATAATCTTCCAGCATATACTGGTCTTATATACTAGGCTCACAAAGATTAAGCATCCCTTGTTGCACAATAGTACCTTGAAAGTATTTGAGGCACAGCTGCTCTATCTTCCTTTCCCAAACAAAATATTTCAAGGACCATCAGATGTTTTTCACATGATATGATTTCAAGACTCTATATCACAAAAATTACCCATCTCTAAAATATATATTTGTCATTATCCATCTTAAATGTGGTATACAGAAATGAATGCAATTTTCCAGATCAATTCAAAAATCAGACTATTATTTCCCTAATTCTGAAAAATATATTTTTATTAATATAGTTTAAAACTGCACTGGTTTTTGTAAATCATATCACATTGTTGGTTCACACTGTGTCCAAAAAGCCTCTGCTTTTAAGGTCAGCTGTAAAGTGAGTAAACTTTTTTTATAGTTTAAAAAAGTTTAAACTATAAACTGTTTTATAGTTTTTAAAGACTTGACAACTAAAAGATCATTTCTTTAAGTTTACAGCTTTTTCTTAATTAATTTTAACTTAATTTGTTTTGACCTATTGTATAGCATACAGTTTTTAAAAGACGTTTATTTTCCAGCAAATTAAATAACCTTGCCAGCTTTATGCCATCTATAAATTTTATAAGCAGTGAAGTATATATCTTTATCTAAGTTGTTAACCAAAGCAATGAACAGACATGGAGAGGGCCTCTACCTGTAATGACAAAATTCATTAATGGGATTAAGTGTCATAAATTTACCAAAGTATACTGCCATCTAGACCACAACTCTCCACCTTGGCCATAACCATTGGGAAGGCAATTCATTAAATACTATAAAGAATTCCAAATATACTGTTTATTCTAATCCTTGAAAAAGTATTTTTTTTCCAAAACAAGAATGTCTCATCCTAAGCACCCACAAACCTATCTAACGTCAATTATGAATAAATGCACAGTTTATGCCCACTGGCACATTTGCCACCAAAAAAATGGACAACAACAAAAAACCTAACGCACACCAAAAAAACACATTGACACATCTCCAGGAACTGTGACATATACAGCACTCCTCTCAACTTATATGACTTTGTTTGCCTAAGCCAATACTCAAGGTTCACCAATAGTAGTTCAATCCCCCAAAATGAAATATTTAGGTATAAATCTAACAACATAGGTATGAGATCTATATGAGAAAACTACAAAACCCAGTTGAAAGAAATCAAAGAACTAAATAAATGAAGAGATATCTCATGTTCATGGAAAGAAAAGACTCAGCTTCAAAACTTGATCTATAGACTCAATGCAATCCCAATCGAAATCCTAGCAAGTCATTTTGTGGATATCAACAAAATGATTCTAAAGTTAACATGGAAAGGCAAAAGATTCAGAAGTGGCAACACAACATTGAAAGAGAAAATAAGGTTGGAGGGCTAACATTACTTGACTTTAAGACTTACCATAAAGCTACAGTTATCAAGACAGTCTAGTACTGGCAATAATAATAATAAAGTAGATCAATAGAACAGAATACAGAGCCCAGAAACAGACCTGCATAAATATGGTCAACTAATATTTCACAAAGAAGCAAAGGCAATACAATGTAAGAAAGATAGACTTTTTAAGAAATGGTCCTAGAACAAAGGGATATCCACAGACAAAAAAAAAAAAAAAAAAAAAAAGAGAATCTAGACACAGACCTTACATCCTTTTTGAACTCAAAATGGATCACAAACATAAATAAATATAAAACTATAAAACTCCTAGAAGATAACAGAGGCAAAAATGTAGATGACCTTAGGTTTGGCAATGACTTTGCACTATCCATGTAAGAAATAGTAGATGAATTGGAACTGATTAAAAGTAAAATTTTTCTCCGTGACAGAAACTGTCAAGATGATGAAAAGTCACAGATTGAAAGGAAATACTTTAAAATGAAAATCTGATAAAGAAATGTATCTAAAATATACAAAGAACTCTCAAAATTCAACAATAAGTAAACAACTTGATTAAAAAATGGGCCAAAGACCTAAGAGACACCACACCAAAGAAGATATATAGATGGTAAATAAACATATGAAAAGATGCTCCACATTATATGCCATCAGGAAAATGCAAATTAATGCAATGAGATACCATTACAAACCTATTACAATGGCCAAAATTTGGAACACAGAAAACATCAAATGCTGGCAAGAACATGAAGTGACATACACTCTCATGGGGATGCAAAATGATAGAGCTACTTTGGAAGACAATTTTACAGTTTCTTACCAACTAGTTATACTCTTACCATCTGATCCAGCCCTTGTTCTCCTAGATATTTAACCAAAGCAATTGAAAACCTAAGTCCACGTAAAAGCCTACACATAGATATTTGGAGCAATTTTATTTATAATTGCCAAAACCTGAAGCAACCAAGATATCCTTCAGTGGGTGAATGGATAAACTGTGGTATATTCAGACAATGGAATAAAGTCCTCCTTAGGTATCCATGAGGGACTGGTTCCTGGACCACCCAGGATACCAAAATCTATGGATGCTCTAGTCTGTTATATAGGGTAGTGTAGTAACTACATGCAAACTATACACATCCTCCCATATACTTTAAATCATCTCTGGATTACTTAATACAATAGAAATGTAATGTAAATCACTGTTATACTATATTTTAAAATGTGTATTATTTTTTATTGTTGTATTATTACATTTTGCTTTATTTATTTACGTTTTAATATCTCTGATCCACAATTGGTTGAATCCACAGACGGAGAACTCATGGATATGGAGGGCCAATTGTATCATTAAGCACTATACTAAGTGAAAGAAGCCAACCAGAAAAGGCTACACATTGTATGATTCCAACCATATAACATTCTGGAAAAGGCAAAAGTATGGAGACAATAAAAAGATCATCAAGTAGTAAATGAGGAATCTAAAACAAATGAACCAACAAACAAAGTACAAAGATCAGTGGTTGCCAGGGGCTGGTGTGGGAGACAAATGGAGAAGCACAGGGAAATTTCGAGGTAGTAAAACTATTCTGTATGATACTATAATGATACCCATCATTATATATTTGTTAAACCACAGAATATACAATACCAAGAGTGAATCCTAATCTAAACTACAGTCTTTGGGCAATTATGATGTGTCAATGTAAGTTCATCAGCTGTAACAAATGTACCACTCTGGTGAAGAACTGCTGATAATGGGGGAGGCTGTTCATATGTGAGGCAAAGGGTATATGGGAACTATCTATTCCTTCTTCTCAATTTTGTTGTAAACCTAAAACTGTTCTTAAAAAGTCTTTTAGGAGAAAACTTCTCCAGCATGATGTGATAATCAATAATTGTTATGGCTGCTTTAAGGAAAAGTAACTTGCTTACCCAGATGGAACTTTTCTTGGTGCTTTAACCGAGCAAACCGTGATTTAAAATGTTCTTCACAATAGGTACACTTAAAAGGTTTATCTTGAGAATGTAGAATCATATGTTCCTCCAAGTGTGGTCTCCGAGTAAAAGATTTCTTACAAATCTAAATTAAAATGTAAATAAATTGCTAAGAGAACCTGAATTAAAAATTGTAATACTAAGCTTATAATGAGAAGCAAAAACCATATAAATTCAATAAAGATAATTTTCTCCCAACGGAAAACGTGACAAAAAGTAAAACTAAATTCTAATTGTGCAGAAAAAAATACTCTAAAGGAAGTAAGAATGTTTTCAGATTAGAACTAAAGGTAGCTGAATTTCAACTTTTTACATTTCTAGTGGGGATATAGAATAACCATACTATCTTAATTCTAGTTGGAATCTCTAAATCCATGAAATATATTATTTTTTAGTCATTTCTATGTCAGAATAAAAGATTTTATCAGTGTTGTCATATATTTGAATAAGAATATGAATAAGAAGCCACAGAAAAATTACTTCAAAATGTATCTCTTGAAATTGTTAGTTTATAAAAATTTGACATTAATCAGATTTTTTAAAAGAGGGGTAGGCTGCTGTAGTAACAGCCCCAACAATAATAACACAACACATACTGTATATGCCAGGCACAATGCTAAGTAATTCATAGATTATTTTTCTTAATTTTTACAATAATCCTGTGAGATAGATGCAGTAGGCATTATTAACATTTTATAGCTAAGGATGATAAAACTTAGTAAGGGGAAGACACTATCTTACGCAGATTAAAATACTGTAATTAATAATTGACTTCAATTTCCAGAAGCTGAAATCAGAGAAATTGTGTGAATTTTGCTGTATATATAAATTGAAGCTTTGGATTAAAGAAGGCAAAAGTAACAGCTAGGGACGCCTTGAAAAGAGATTCACCTAGGCCGGGTGTATCTGTAAGATTACACCTGTAATCTTAGCACTTTGGGAGGCTGAGATAGGCAGATCAGTTGAGGTCAGGAGTTCAGGATCAGCCTGGCCAACATGGTGAAACCCATCACTACTAAAATACAAAAATTAGCTGGGTGTGGTAGTGTGCATCTGTAGTCCCAGCTACTTGGGAGGCTGAGGCATGAGAATCTCTTGAACCCAGGAGGAAGAGGTTGCAGTGCATCAAGATCATGCCACTGCACTCCAGCCTGTGTGACAAAACAAGACTGTCTCAAAAAAAAAATAAAAGATTTATCTAAATACTGAAAAAATACTCAGAGGTACTATATAATAAAGATGTCCATAAGTACTATGCTACTCCTCCTATTAAATCTACCCAGGTTAGAGTGACTTGTTTAGCCAAAAAAATGTGGTATAAGTGATTTTCAGAGATTTCTGAGTCTATGTCATAAAGTCTAATAGTTTTTATCTAGGCTTCTGGGAACACATACTCACTCTTGGAACTTAGCTGCTATGCTAGAAAGAAGCTCAAGAAGCCTCAAGAAAAGACCAAAGTAGAGAAGAACAGAGGTTCCTGGTAAACAGTGCTTGCTGAGATTCTAGCCAACAACAAACACCAAGTTACCTGTCAAGTGAGTGAGCCACTTTAGGTTTTTGTTTGCTTGTTTGTTTGTGATGGAGTCTGGCTCTATCGCCCAGGCTGGAGTGCAGTGGTGTGATCTCAGCTCACTGCAACCTCTGCCTCCTGAGTTCAAGCAATTCTCTTGCCCCAGCCTCCTGAGTAACTGGGATTACAGGTATGCACAACTAGGCCCAGCTAATTTTTTTTTTTTTTTTTTGGTAGAGACAGGATTTCACCATATTGGCCAGGCTGGTCTCAAACTCCTGACCTCAGGTGATCCATCCACCTCGGCCTTCCAAAGTGCTGGGATTACAGGTATGAGCCACCACACGTGGCCTTGAGTGAGCCACTTTGGAAGTGTCCCCAGACTAGACCACACCATGCACTAGCTAAAAACAACTGAATGAATTCAGTTGACAACAAGTGGAACAGATGAATTAACCTAGCAAATCCCTGCCCCAAATTTGGATTCCTAACACACAAAAGGGTGAGACATATCATCAAAATAGTTGCTTAAGGCCACTAAGGTTTTAAATAATTTATTATATTAACAACATATACCCAGAAATGGGGGAGAAAATTGAACATTTTATACTCTGTGTAACAGCAATGTCATAGTTTATCTACATAATAATAAATATGTGCTACGGTGATTACAATAAAAATTAAAACTAAGATTCCCACTTTTTAGGTCCATCATCTAAAAACTAACCCATACTAGATTTAATTTATAAAAAATATTAGAATAATTTTGTGTAAAAGGAAGATTCTAAATGAGAATCTTCTTCTTAGTGAGATAAGCTAAGTCACATTACTTTAAAATATAATTACTTTACTTCCCCAAAAGACATTGCATTTACTTTTAGTTTTCTAAAACAAATTAAAAACTCTTACATCACATTTCCAACTTTCACTCTTTGTCTTCTTAATGGAAATAAATTCTTGTGCATTTTCAGGATGAAATCTATCAGAGGAAAAGAAAAAGATTATTAGGAAAAGGTTATATTAGTTAAACCAATATTCCATATGAATATGTTAACATTAATTACCAGGATCAAGTACTGATTCCTTTCATAAACAGATAAGTTGGCATAGATGAGCTCTTAAAGAAGGTAAAACTATCATTTTAATAAATCTATATGTATACCTAAGTTTATGCAGAAATAAAGAAAAATATAATTATCTTTTAAATACATTCAGGAACCTAGCTCTTTATAGATCAACTGTAAGGTATTTTACCTGATTTTTTTTTAGTCCAGATATCAGTAAATTTAATTTTTAGAGTTAAATATATAACACTCTACTAAATATTCTTTCTCTCACAAACTGTTACAGATTAAAGATAATGTTGAGTATAAGAAATAAATTTCTTGGCTGGGTGTGGTGACTCACAACTGTAATCCTGGCACTTTGGGAGGTCAAGGCAGGTGGATCACTTGAACCTAGGAGTTTGAGACCAGCCTGGGCAATATAGTGAAACCCAGTCTCCACAAAGAATACAAAAATTAGCTGGGCATAGTGGTGCATGCCTATAGTTCCAGCTACTTAGAAGACTGAACTGGGAGGACTGATTGAACCCAGGAGGCAGAGGTTGCAGTGAGCTGAAATTGTACCACTGCACTCCAGCCTGGGCAACAGAGTGAAACCATGCCTCAAACAAATAAAAAAATAAAGACATTTATTAGAGTACAAAAACCACATATTTCTGAAGATATGCTTGCCAAAACCCAAGAAAGAAAACAGGATCATCAAAATGGTGTATCACAACCTTCTATATTATAGAGTATATTCTTGTTCAAATATCAAAAACATCATCTCAATAGCATGAATAAAAAATAAAAACAAATATTTGCTGCTCTTTTCTTAATTAATCTGTAGTCTCTACAAAATGCTAAGCAATGAAAGAATTGGAGACAAGCACTTTATAGATGTTTTTAGCTTTCCACATATTTAAATTAAAAGGCACAATAAAGTATATTATGGAAGCAAGATAATACTTGCCTCTTAACATGCTTGGCTAAAGTCTTCTTGCTTGCATGAAGTTTATTACAATAAGGGCACTTGTGCTCCTTCTTATGAAATTCTGTTTCATTACTGTGCTTCTTTCTGTGAACAGTTAGGTTAGACTTTGTTGAATAGCGTTGGTGACAGATATCACACTCAAAGGGCTTCTCACCTGTGTGAACACGGGTGTGGCTCTCATACTTTCCTATAAAAAAGAAAAATTAAAATGAAATGTAGTACATTTGTTACACAGTGATTGTAATAAAATCTCATGATTTAGCTAACTTAATATACACACTCAAAACCACACACAAAACTAGAAAAGTTTACCTAAATTCCTACCTCTGAGCTTACTGTTCAAAGTATATACTTTTCCTCAAAAACTTGAGTCATTAAAAAAGATTTTTCATGATCACATATTTTAAAAATTATGAGTTTGATACATTTTCTGAAAACTGTTGACAAATTCTCTGAACCTTAAATTTTGAAATGTATTTTAAAATTTAAAATTAACTTTTTGCAAAAGATCAATTCATAATTTAAGATTTATTATGTTTAAATTATATGTATATCTGTGGGTCTACACACCTGGATATGAATACTGGTTCTCTAAATAGAGGACTACATGACCTTGGACAGGTAACCTCTATATATCTCAAATCTTCCTTATCTGAAAAACTAGAGTAATAACAGAATTTACCTAATAGAACTGTTGTAATAATAAATTCATTCACATAATGCACTTACAACAGTGTTGGACACATAAGTTATCGATATTGTCTATTATTATTATGGGTAATCTGTGCACTGTGAATGTGCACCTCTAATAATTTGAATTAGAAATTTCAATGAAATACATTTCTAAGCATAAGGCAATAAAATTAGGGGAAAAATTATCAACATGAAAGGTAACTCTTAATTAAAAACTCAGCTTTGCTCTCCCCTGAAAAATAAATGTATAAATGAATTTTTCTTTAGGTGAAAATTAATGTGAAAGTATAGCATTTCAATCATATACTTTTAAAAGGATACATCCTACATATAACATGAAAATTATAAAAAGTCCAAAATATTCCAAGGCCACTGAGGAAAAGATATAATCATAATTATGTATCTACCTAATAAAATAAAATAAATTCACTAATTTAGTAAATATATCAATATGCAACTGATTTTATTAAGCAAGTACTATATTATCTAAAAACTAATTTCATTGCACTTATCACAATAAAAAAACTGAGGAAGGGAAACCAAGGTATTTCCCTTAAGGTAAGGGGATGTCGATCATAAGCAAAGAAAACAGAAGTATGATGAAAAATTAGGTATCTAGGTGTAGAGCATAGTAATGGTCCATGCATATTTTATATGCATATAGGCAGAAAACTTAGTCAATATTTAGGCATCTCCTAAATGAGCTGTGTGATTTTAATCAAGCTAATAAATTAACCTCTCTTGAGTTACTAATACTTCATGGAGTTGTGAGAAGTAAATATATTAACAAATACACACAACAACACTTAAAACATCCCAGCACAGCCAGGCACAGTGGTCATGTCTGTAATCTCAGCACTTTGGGAGGCTGAGGCTGGCAGAACACTTGAGGTCATGAGTTTGAGACCTCTCTACAAAAAAAAAAAAAAAAAAATCCCAGCACATAGGAAGCACTAATACATATTAACTGTTATTATTGTTATCATATGTGTTACTAGTCATAATATGGACATGTAGGTATACCTCAAATATAAATATGAATGCATCTGACTTATGAATATCTGTTATAACAAATCAAACCTGGGTTTCAGCTCTCTGATAACATTGGATACACTTGGCTCTTTCCTCTGCCTCTGCTAAAATTGCCTAGTATCTCAGTTCCCTCTCTGCTACTGATAGAGTATACCCAACCATTTACACTTGCGTATACACACCCTACCACCACCACCTCCCCTGATGTATTCAAAGAATCAGATCAAAGACTGGGAAAAGACAGAGATCACTACATGAATTTTAAGGATTCCTTGATTGTGAAAGTTTTCACATTTCAGTGTTAACTTACCTTTTAAATTCTGTAAGTAATCAGACTTATATTTAAACAAATATAAACAAATCAAAAGCATACAGTTTGATTTTTTAAAAACTAAACTTGTAAGTGATTTTTGGAACAGGCCCATTCTTAACTGGGGATTGACTGTGCATGTTTAGCAGATTCTCCAGATTGAGAGATAACTTATCAATCTCCTAACGCTTAAATCTCCTCATTTTTATTTCTAATGAAAGTAGTAGCATAATGAAAATCTTAAAGTATGAAATTTTTTTCAACAAATCATTACTTGCTATGAAAATGCCTTTGCTGGAAAGATGTTAAATTAACAATTAGCAGCATGTTTCCTATATTTAAAATCAAGAATTTCTTCCATGCATGCAAATAAAAATTAAGTTACTTATAGCTGAATACTTGTCATTGAAATGACAGTTAAATTAAAAATTAAAATCACTTTCACTATTAAGCTTCCATTTCCCTACAGACCAGGAGAGAGAAAGATTTAAGCAAGAAAATGAAAAAAAGAAGAAAGTTTGGGAATTTAAACTGAACTAGCCAAAATTAAATGAACCTAATGATTTTTTAAAAAAACCTTTTTAAATAAATTCAGCAAAGTCAAAAAGACCAGTAATGATACAGAAATTTCAATAAGTTAAATAATTGTTTTTATTAATTCAAATTTTATGCACATAGGCTTTCAACAGCCTGTTATTTCCATGGATTTGAATTTCTGAACAAGAATAGGAGAGAGAACTTTTGAGGGAATGCTGGGCCCAGAAGAGCTAGGTAGATCTCTAGAGACTAGTGGGAAAATAAATGCTACTCTTTGATTTTCATGTTTAAATCATTTGGTAGGGTTTTTATCTTTTTTCTTTTTTTTTTTTGGCGGGGCGGGGAGGGCACTCAAGCACAAACAATGAACATTTTCAACTGTTTCTCTACTTTTATAAAATGTGGCATTCAATAATAATGTATAAATGAAAATGTTCACTTTAAATTTATCAAAGTTTAAATTTAAAAAATAGTATTCCTTCATATAATATTAAACTACACCTAAGCATTCCTGATTGTCAACAGAAAAATACATAAGATTTTATAACATAAGAAATTTTAGCCATAGCATTTTTCTGAACTGAATCCTAATGTGAATCATGTCTCAAATCAAGTCATAAATTAAAGATATTTTCACATGAACAAATTTGACCTTGTACAGAATTTATTCTCATATGGGTCATACAAAATTACCAATGTTAGATTTTGTATGCAGTTTTTACAAAGAGAAATATCACCAAATGAGTTCATTATATATTTGATATTGCTAAATCTTAAAATGTACCTTGAAATATTCATTCATATGGGATACTCTAAAGAATATGTAATTAAAATAGGCTTAGAGAGTTATGCCATCTTTATAATCCTTTTCTATTAAGAACCAAGTGGAATTTGTGCAGGACAGACCAGTCACATTTTTTTTTAAAAAGGTATAAAACATGTTCTGCCTCTAGAAGAGATTGTGAATTTAATCTAAAGAAAGATTTTAGTTGTCTGTGGAAACAATAAAAAAGATGGATTGTCCAAATTTTCTCTCTCATCCCATCTGTCATCTCCCGATTTTTGCCTTTTTATCCACTAGGTTTTTGGTATAAGGGGAAAGGTCAAAGGACTCTTATTTGCATGATAATTCGATGAGAAGAGGACAGCCGGTAGCCTAAGGAAAAATATAACTGGAAGAAAGGGTAAAAGATGCAAAGTAATGGAATCAAATTAGTAGATTACATATTGTGGAACTAATGATTCCAGCAGAAGGTCTCAAAGCTTATGCATCTCTCATAAACCCACCCCAAAGCAGCCAAGTTAGAAGCTTAAAGAAGCCTAATTGGCTTCTTACAAGGCCAAAGTCAAGTCAGATACAACTTAGCAACTTAGTTCAAATAAACAAGTGCTTACTAAAAATTGATTTGAAATGGCATGAGATGTTACAAAGGACAGTAGCCAAGAGTAAGATAAACCTCCAGGCTCACAATCTCAGACAGATAAATAACCAAAAATCTGGGTGCCATTTAAAAATTCTATGAAAGGAATGTGGATGATACAAGAATAATGGGAAGGTGGCCCTTGAACTGCTATGTGTGTGTGTTTTTTAAAATAAACTAATTCTAACAAAGACGGTAAGAAAGGACACTTAAGACGCATGGATGGATCTTCTACACATTCTTTTCATTCTACCCATCACCAGTCCACTTAGTTGGCATTCAATGTATTATAACTCTGCTTTACTCTCATTTCACACCCCACTCCCAATGCCACCCATCTTCCAAGTATAAGCTGCATTATCATTCTGGTTCTTCATTATATGCTCCTTCTTGTCTCCCTGGCTCTTTTCTCATCCCTTTTTCCACTTTCCTTCTCCACACTGAAGCCACCATGATCTTTCTAAAATTATTATAGGCCATGGTTTCCATTGTAAAATTCTTTTCAAGAGCTCCTATCACCTACTGGATAAAGTCCAGTCTAATTAAATTAGATTGTCCAAAGTATAGTCCTCTGTAGAGCATATAAGCCCTTCAAAAATCTGACGACCACTTTCTTGCCCTCCTTCATCTCCTGTTATTTTCACTTTGCCTCCGTGACCACCTTGAAACCACTCACATTCAAGCAATTTCCAGAATACAACATACCTCAATGCCTTTGCACATGCTGGTCCTTCTGTCTTGTAAATTGCTCCCTATTCTTTGAGTCTCAGCTCAAATACTGTATGCTCTGAGAAACTTTTCCTGATTTCCTTAGTCTTCTGTACTTATCCTGATAAGATTATCTTAATTGTAATATGATTGTGTTTTTGCATGTACCCATTAAACTCTAAAATTCTTGATGACAGAGAATATATCATTTCATATTTTTTAAATAATGTTTGGCAGCTTAGATACAAAATGCCTTCCTCTTAGTAAATCAGCACCTCAATCTTGAGCAGTGTTTTGCCAAATTGTCCAGAAAACTCTAGTTTCCTGGGATGCTCAAAGAAGTACTTCCAAAGTGTCTTATGGTAAAACAATTTAAGGAAATGCTAGCTTAAGCAAAATCAACAGGTTTCTTTACTAGAGAATCGGGCAGTTAATACAGACTATGAATTATATAGTTCCCAATCTCACTTGAATACAGAACCCTTCTCTTATATAGCATGTCACGGGACAAGTGTTCAGCAGGACAGTTTGAGATATTCCTGTTGGACCTACAATACCATTTGTGAATTCGTCCCTATTCATTCATCTCCAGGTCAAATTAAGACAATAAAGGCAGAATACAGGAAGCATGCACTAAGAGTACAGTCTAACAAGTCTATTAGAAAGATGAATGTTCTTACGTACTTCCACCCAAAAAGCTGTTCTCACCTCTACACATATCTTCACAGTACTTGTTACAGCTCTACAACAGCATTTTATCCAGTCTAACTTTTAACAACTTACTTGTATACATATGCTCTTCGAATTGATTGTTACTGAAGAAGTTATTTTATTCATGTTTGCACACAGCCTCACAGTTAAAATATTAGTAATTATTAATTAGATTGTCCACAGTATTCTGATACAGACAGAAAATTATTCCAAAAGATATCATAAAAAGAAAAAAGTAGTTACCACTGTTATGTCAGTGTATAATACAGCATATTTTTATAGCAAATGATCACCAATTCCTTATAAAACCAATTTCCACTTACATCAATAACATAGGTAAGTTAATACTGTAAGACATATTAACCTGTCTGAGTAATTTTACCAGGTCAAATTGCACTAATTGTCTTTTTATCATTATATGTGGTAGACTATTTCAGGATTTCATAACTTCAGTTTACTTGGAAGCTTAATTGTTGCAATTTAAAAGTTCACATTAGAACAGTTCATATAAGACACTTTCAAAAATTACCTTACCTAGCAAATATTAGACATCCTGAAATTAAATATGTGCTGACATAAAACTTAAAGTGATAGAATACATTTCCTACAAATTCTTTTCTAGTAGAAAAAAAATGATTTGTTCATTATTATAAAAACCAAAGCTTCTTGGCCTTTTGGCTAAGGTCACATGTATAATATAACCAGAGTGCTACTAAGACACTTCCTAAAGTCTCTATCTACAGTATTAAATTACATTCATTTCAATTGTATCATTCACTATAGTTTAATCTAAAACATCCCCTTTCTAAATAGTGCTAGATACTGGAAAAGTGACAACATTTGTAACTCGTGTATTACCATGCACAGGGGAAAAAGTATACAAATTATTAAATCTAATATCATCTAATTTTCTTTAATGACTTAAAAATTATACTTATCACTGGAATTAAACTGGCATATAAATCAAAGCTCTACATAATAATTATTGATACTCTGGAGTCTTTCATATCAAATATATGATCTAATGATGTGTCACTGGGACATGAAGAAAAGTAAAGGCTAATATAAATACTTAGATTAATTCCTGAATCACAGCACATTTAAAGTAACAGGATAAACACTGTTGAAAACCAAAATATTCTCCCTACTTAAGCAGTCTTTTTAAAAGTTACTTTCCAAGTTCAGTTTTTATTTATTTATTTAAAATATCCATGAAAAGTGATTAGAGATAGGAAACAAGTTTTCTTTTCTTACCTATTCGGTCAAATGTTTTATCACATTTAGGACACTGCAATATTTTTTTGTTGCTGTTCTGAATGACCACTGGAGTTAACCCCTCATGAATATTTCCTACAGAATCACCAGCCTCAGGTTCTTCTTCCGCATCATTATGATCTTTTTCACTTTGTTCAATGTCAGAGTATTCATCTGACATCTCCTCCTCTAGCTCATCTTCTTCAGCATTATATTCACTTCCAGGATCCTCAGAATCATTTCTGTCTGACTTTTCCTTATCAAAATTTTCTTGATTCAAATTGTCTGACCCATCACCACTTTCCTGTTCATCATCACTGGTGTCATCAAACTTAACAGGGCACTTCCGATTCCTTTTTGATCTTCTTGCTGAGAAACTTCTCTCCAGCATTTTTAACCCATGTTTTTTCCCTAATAAAAGGGACCGATGGTTTTTAGCCAAATGATTCTCTAAAGACTTTTTATAACAAAAATGTCTACTACAGAATTTGCACTGATGATTATTTGATAGTCTTCCAGTTAATTCATTTAGTGTTTCTTCCGGTGATGACTTTTCTGTTAGCTCTGACTGAAAAGGGGCAACATTTTCGTTATTTAACAACTTCACTGCATCTATAATGTCCAAAAATTTTGCAGCCTCTAAAACAAGAGGTATTTCATATTTGTACACAAAAAATTCTGATGTGTAAAGAAATTCAAGCAAATGCTGAAAAACTGAATGTGTTACATGATCCAGGGTGACAACATCAGTGCTTGGATTTTTGCTCAAACACGCATGAAAATAACTACTGCCAACAGCAACGACTACTTTATGTGCACTAAATTCTTTTCCTTCCACTATGATAAGTAAATCACAAAAAGATGGTTGCTTCTGCCTATCATCATTTAAATATTTTAGCAAATTCTTATTATACTGCAAAGAACTCAAAAGTTTTCTCTGATCAGGAGAGGGAGGAAGTTCCTGATAACAGTGAAGAGCTTCAGGAGTTGGTCTTTCTGCAGAATGAGTATAGGTCACTTGGTCACACTCCACTGCAACATTTCCTTCTGAAGAATCTTTATGATAGCCTAGATGGATCTTCTCAAGATTTGAAGAAACCTTTCTCCTTTTCTTCATTGCAGTACAGCAATTTCAGAACAAGAAACTTCATAAGTATCTTAAGAGATTTATAAAGGAAAACTAGATTGTCTTGGATAACAGCTTCCGAAGGGGCGTGCCCAAGGGTTTCATGGTCTGCAAAAGAGTGAGAACCACGTAAAATAACTCCATGGCAAAGCAATGCTAAATCAGTCAAAGGCAATCATCAACTAATTCTTTCCAATTATCACTAAATGATGATAAAGTCACAGCTTACACTCATTCGTGGCAAAGCTTGGGGCGGAGAACAAGTAGGGCCGCGTTTAGAAAAGACAGCCAACAAAAGAATAATTTTAAAGAAACCCAGGCACACCTTCCAGGCCTGATTCACGAACAGGGTGGAAATAACCGGACAGAAAAGGGAGAGATCTTCAAGATCGTTGACGATGCGGGCTGAGGAGGCTGTAGTGGTTTAGGGGCGCTGGGATGGTGACAATAAGGCCGTCGCGGCCGCGTGATCCCGGTCTCTTCATTAACATGCTTTCCCCGGGCGGGCAAGCCACAGCTCTTCAGGAATAGAGAGCGTCTCTCGGCCAAAGCCACCCGGTGAGAGACGGCCCCAGTAGGGGCGCAGAATAGAAGTGGGGTCAACCAGAGGGACGACTAAAGGAAGCAGAAGAGCTTTCCCAGGCCCTGACGAAGTGGAGAATGCACTTGCAGACGGCGATCCCGCTACCCTTCCCACCCAGTTTCCCTGGGAAAACGCCCCGCAGATCTATTACCGGGAACCCAGGGCTCCCCCGCTGGCTCCCAGCAGCTGAGCTCCACTCTGGGCGCGCTCGTTCCAGCGCCTACCCACTTCCGGGTTCAGCCCCCCACCTCACCCCCCTCCCCTCCGCTCCTTTCCCTCCCAGAGCCCCGCCGCCTCCGCAGCCACAGAACACGTCAACCGCTCGCGCAGCCTCCAAACCCTCCTGAGAGACCGGCGCGCGGCCCTGCACGAACTAGTGCGCATGTGCGCGCACACAGCTTTACGCATGCTCTGTTAGTTCTCCGTGCTCCCTTGGAGACCCTACCTACGTCCTGAATCCGTTTCTCCGGGTTTTCGCAGTGCCTTGGTGGCCTATTCTGATCCAAACCGTGAGGCTTTGCAAAGGGAGGGCAAGGGGAGAGGGGAAGATTGACGCAGAGTTTAGAATTAGTTTGCCGAGGTGCAATTGCTCGATGGATTTCATCCTCAATGTTATACTTAATAGTTTGTAATCAACCAAACAGCAACTGCCGGAAGCCAGTCCCGGCTAACACACTGGCATGCACTAAAGAACCGATGGATGCCTTATTTTTCTGATATAAACGGCTAAATCTAAACGCGATTACTAAGAAAAAAATTTTTATACCTATCATTGTAAGCAGAAAAATGTGTACACACACACACACACACACACACACACACACATTTATATATATATGTAAAGCTGGTAGGACAGGAAAGGAAGCTGAACCAAAAAAGTAAAGAAAAATCCACAGGGACAATTTTTGGAGCTAGTGCCTGAGATTTTGCATTTCTAAGAGTCCCAGGAGGTGCTGATATCATTGGTCTAGGACCATATTATGAAGGGCAAGGTCCTAGATGGTGTAATTTTACAGACATAAGGAATATAAGATGAAGGCTGAGACAAAATAGGATGAGTAGCCTAATTTTCTTCCCCCACCCATTTGTCCCTCCCATACACACATATAGCGTGACATCTGGAAAGACCGCACTGGATGGAAGAACTTCTGCAGAGGTGGGAAGAGTTATTCCACCTCTTTTGAACTGGCTGGGTAGTGGTGAATTCTCTCAGCATTTGTTTGTCTGAAAAAAGACTATCTTTCCTTCAGTTATAAAGCTTAGTTTTGCTGGATACAAAATTCTTGGCTCATAATTATTTTGTTTAAGGAGGGTAAAGATAGGGCCCCAATCCATTGTAGCTTGTAGGGTTTCTGCTGAGAAATCTATCTGCTGTTATTCTGATAGATTTTCCTTCATGGGTTACCTGATGCTTTTGCCTCATGGCTCTTAAGATTTTTTCCTTCCTTTTGTCTTGAGATAACCTGATGATTATATGCCTACGCAATGATCTTTTTGCAATAAATTTCCCAGGTGTTCTTTGAGCTTCTTGTATTTGCATGTCTGTATCTCTAGCAAGACTGGGGAAGTTTTTCTCAATTAGTCCTTTAAATGTGTTTTCCAAACTTTAGATTTCTCTTATTCCTTAAGAACATCGATTATTCCTAGGTTTGGTCATTTAACATAATCCCAAACTTCTTGGAGGCTATCTTCTTTTTTTAAAATTATTTTTTCTTGGTCTGGTTAGATTGAGTTAATTCAAAAGCCTTGTCTTTGAGCTCTGAATTTCTTTCTTCTACTTGTTTAATTCTATTGCTGAGACTTTCCAGTGTATTTTGCATTTCTCTGAGTATGCCCTTCATTTCCAGAAGTTGTGATTGTTTTTTATTTATGCTATCTAATTCACTGAAGATTTTTTCCCTTCATATCTCGTATCTTCTTTTTTGTATTTCATTAAATTGCACTTCACTTTTCTCTGGTACCTCCTTGATTAATTAATAATCAACTTTCTGAATTCTTTTTCTAGCAATTCAGAGTTTTCTTCTTGGTTTGGATACACTGATGGATCTTTTGGTGGTGTTAAAGAAACTTGTTTTGTCATATTACCAGAATTGTTTTTCTGGTTCCTTCTCTTTTGGGTAGACTATGTCAGAGAGAAGATCTGGGGCTCAAGGGCTGTTGTTCAGATTCCTCTATCCCATGGGATGCACCCTTAATGTGGTGCTCTCCCCCTTCCCCTAGGAATGTGGTTTCTGGAGAGCCAAACCACAGTGATTTTTATTTTTCTTCTGGATATAACCACCCAGTGAAGCTATCAGGTCTCAGGCTGGTACTGAGAAGTGTCTGCACAGAGTTCTGTGATGTGAACTGTGTTCAGGTTTTTCAGCTGTAGATACCAGCACCTGCTCTGGTATAGGTAGTAGGGGAGTGAAGTGGACTCTATGAAGGTCCTTGGTTGTATTTTTTAAAAAATGTGCTGGTTTTCGGTTGGTTGGCCTCTAGCCAGGAGGTGATGCTTTCAATACCGCATCACCTGCAGTTATAAAGGAAGGATACAAGCTTGCTCTAGGCTCAAGCATTAGGCAGGGCATAGAGCTCCCAAGGAGTTATATCCTTTCTCCTTGGCTACCAGGGCAGGTAGAGAAAGACCATCAGGTGTAGGCAGAGTTAGGTGTGTCTGAGCTTGGAATCTCTTTGGGCAAGGCTTGCTGTGGCTGCTGTGGAGATGGGGGTGTTGTTCTCAGGCCAATGGAGTTATATTCTCGGGGGATTATGACTGCCTTTGCTACATGTAGGTCACCAAGAAAGTCAGGGAAAGCCAGCACTTACAGACCTCACCCAGCTGCCATGCAGCCCAAAAGGCCAGTCTCACCTCCACCATGCCCCGCCAACAGCACCAAGTTTATTTCTAGGTGGCATGTGAGCAGGGCTGAGAACTTGCCCCAGGCTACCAGCCTCCCACCTGAGAAAGCAAGCAGGGATTTCAGGTTTCATGCCTCCCCACATGCCTTAGCTTCTGTGCTGTGTCTGCACTCCTGATTTGCTCCCTCTCCCAGGTTCTGTCTAGAAACTTTGCATCTGATCAAAATTGTTCAGCTGGAAGTTTCCTTCTCCCTGTGGTTTGTTGTTGTTTTTGTTTTGATGGAGCCTTGCACTGTCACCCAGGCTGGAGTGCAGTGGTGGTGATCTTGGCTCACCGCAACCTCCACCTCCCAGGCTCAAACAATTCTCCCACTGCAGCCTCCCGAGTAGCAGGGACTGCAGGCGAGCACCACCACACCTGGCTAATTTTTGTGTTTTTAATGGGGATGGGGTTTCACCATGTTCTCTAGGCTTGTCTTGAACCCCTTACCTCAGGTGATCCGCCTGCCTCAGCCTCCCAAAGTGCTGGGATTACAGTCGTGAGCACCACACCAGGCCTCTCCTGTGGTCTTTTCCCAGTTCCTCTGGCAGCCCTTTCCAAAAACCCCTGTGAGACAAAAGTCAGAAATGGCTTCCCTGGGGACCAAGAGTATGCATTAGGGCTTTTCTTGCTGCTTCTTCTACTCTTGTATTTTACCCAGCTCTCCAAATTTGTCTCAGCTCCAGGTAAGTTCAAATCCTTCTTCTGTGATCTGGACCTTCAGATTCCCCAGTGAGGGTATGTGTTTGGAGGTGGATGATCCCGCTTTTATATGTTCACACTTTGGGCACTGACAGTTTTTCCAGTGTCTCACAGGGCCTGCAGCAGCTATCTGCTTCCTTTAAAGGGTCTGTGGGTTCTCTCGGCTTTCCTGGTATGTTCCTATGGTAGTTCTTGGAGCAAAAGTTTACAATGTGAGTCTCCACACTGCTCTGTCCATCCAAGTGGGAGCTGCAAGTTAGTCCTGCCCCCTATTCACCATTTTTTCCCTATGGAGAAATTATTAGTTAATTAAGTTGCAGGATGTAACATTGAAATACAAAATACAGTATTTGCCTGTACCAGCTGTGATGGTTCATTTTATTTGTCAACTTGGCCAGGCTGTGGTGCACAATTATTTGGTCAAACACCATGATGCTGTTGCTGTGGAAGGGTGTTTTATATGGGATTAACAGGCAAATAAGTAGACTTTGAGTAAAGAAAATTACCCTCCATAATGTGGTAGAGCTCATCGAATCAGTTGAAGGTCTTAAGAGCAAAGACAGTTTCCATGAAGAAAACGCAGTTCTCTCCAGGACTTCAAGGTAGAAACCCTACCTGAGTTTTCAGCTTGCTGTCCTGCAGAATTCAGTCTCAAGACTGGAACATTAACTCTTACAGGATTTCCCATTTGTGGACCTGTCCAATGGCTTTCAGACTGGCCAACTCCCACAATCCTGTGAGCCAATTCCTTCCAATCCATCAAACAGTCAGTTTACCTGTCTGTCCTATTGCTTCTGCTTCTCTGTAAAACCATGACTAATCCACCAGCAATGAAAATTTAAAAAATAAAACTCGAAAACAATGTCATATAATTTCTTCATTCATGTAGCACCAACATCCATGTCTCTAAGATGCCAGAAGTTTTTGTCAGAGAAAGTGACAGGTGAGACAACAGCCCATAAAAGAGGATCTAGTCTGCAGAAGGCCAAGGAAGAAAGGGGATCTATACACTCTAGAATCTCTTTTCAGTGTCTTCCTTCTGCTGATCTCTCATGGCCTTAACATTTTTTTTTTTTTTTTTTGAGACAGAGTCTCACTCTGCCACCCAGGCTAGAGTGCAGTGGTGCAATCTTGGCTCACTGCAACCACTGCCTCCCAGATTCAAGTGATTCTTCTGTCTCAGCCTCCCAAGTAGCTGGGATTACAGGTGCCCACCACCATGCCTGGCTAATTTTTGTATTTTTAGTAGAGATGAGGTTTCGCCATGTTGGTCAGGCTGATCTTGAACTCCTGACCTTGTGATCTACCCGCCTTGGCCTCCCAAAGTGCTGGGATTATAGGCATGAGCCACCACGCCCAGCACAACCTTAACATCTTTAACAAGCTGTTTCACAAATGTATTTCTAAAGATGAAAATGCTTTTCTTCATTTATTGAATAGAATATATATTGAGCAAATACTTTGTACCAGAAGTATAACATTTTAAATAAGCTTAATCATAAACAGATGTTTTTCAATAGCATCAGAAATGTAAAATACCTGTAAATGAGTCTAATGAATTATGTTCAACATTTATACACAATTCTCTATGACAGGGGCTTGAAAACTTTTTTTTACAAGAAGGAAATATTAAATATTTTAATGTTTATTCCACTTTATTCTGCATCCTAACAATATTTTAAAACTGTAAAAATTATTCTTATTTCATGAACCACACAAAATAAGCCATGGGTTGGATTTGGTATATGAACAGCCATTGTTTCCTAACCCCCATCTCTAAAATAGACTTCAGGGAAATTAAAGAAGACTTAATAATTGAAGAAATGTGCTTCCTTAGTCTGTGCCACTGTAACAAAACATCACAGATTGGGTAATTTACAAACAATAGAAATTTCTTTCTCACAGTTCTGAAGTCTGGGAAGTCCAGGATCAAGGGGCCAGCATTCAGTGTCTGGTGAGGCCTTTCTTGCTGTGTCCTAACATGGCGGAAGAGGTAAACACCATGTGCTCATGTGGCAGAAGGCAGTTACCTCTGGACTTTTTAAAAGGTGGAGCTCTCATGAAAATCACTTCCCAAAAGGCCCCATCTCTTAATGCCACCACAAAGGGGATTGGTTTCAACTCATAAAATTTGGGGGTCATTTCAGAAATAATATGCCATATTCATAGACTGGAAAAAAATCAATATTGTGAATATGTTAATTATTCTCAAATTAATCTGTAGATTTAAAGGCATCAACAAATTGAAATCATCAATATTAAAAACTTTTTCTTTTCAAAAGACATTGTTAAGAAAATAAAAAAGCAAGCCACATATTGGTAAAAGACATTTGACAAGCATATATCTGGCAAAGAACTTATGTCTAGAATATAAAAAGAAATCTTAACTAGTCAATGAGATGAAACATATATATTTATATAAAGTGAACAAAATATTAGATACTTCATGAAAGAAGAGCACAAGGAAAGATCTTTTTTATCTTTAATTGCATTTTAAGGATGATGCAAATTAAAACCACGATGAGATATCACTATACATTTATTAGAATAACTGCTTATAAAGACAATATCAAGTGTTTATGCAGACATAGACAAACTGAAAATCTCATACACTTCTTGTGGGAATGTGAACTGGTACAAGCACTTTGGAAAGTAGTTGAGCAATTTCCAAAAACATTAAGCTTGCACATACCATACAAACTAGCCATTCCATCCTTACTCAGGAGAAATAAAAATGTATATCTGTACAGTCTTATATACACAAAAGATAAGGACAAATTTACTTATTATTGCCAAATACTGGAAACAACCCAAACGTCCAAAAACAGATAAATGGATAAATACATTGTATATTTGGATAATAAAATACTACTACTCCACAAATAACAGAGCAAATTTGGTGATAAAAGCAACAACATAAATGAGTCACAAAATAACAGTTTTGAGTAAAATACAAAAGGACTCTATCTGATCAAAATTCTAAAAACCGCAAGTTATAATAACAGAAAGCCAATCAGTTTGTTGTGTGAAGACAGCTGGGGGACAAGGGTAGGGGAAGATTGCTAAATTACAAAAGGGGACAAGAAAACTTTTGTTCATTATTTTGATTATAGTGATGGTTTCACCAGGGTGTACATGTCATAACTGATCAAATTATACACTTTAAATGTACACAGAGTACTGTATAACAAGCCTAAATAAAGTGATTAAAAAAAGAGTGTCACAGAGACACACAATGAAACAAAGTAACAGAAAACCCAGAAACGGATCCAAATTTACAGGCAAAGTTACTATATAAAAAGATAAATCTTCAAGTCTATAGCAAAAAGATAGACGATCCAGCAAATGAGAATGGATAAAGAGGTGAACAACACAAATAAAATTTCATATAAACCTCTCAACAGATCTAGATAAATTCCAAATGTATCAAAGGTTTCAATGTAAAAATTGAAACTATGAAGGTACTATACCAAAATGCAAACAAACTTATAAATAACAGTAAAATAGGAAATAGTATTTCCCATGAATCACAATTCAGAAGTAATTAAGGCAAACAATATTAAATCAACCACATAATCATTTTTAAAATTTTCATGGAGAAGTTCCAGTATAAATAATGGTGTCTTAAGTGATTCAAGCCAACTCTCCTGCTGAGAGTGGATACAACAAAATTTTTTTTTTTTTTTAACAAGAACTTCTGTTCTGAATGCACAGAAGAGCTACAAAGTCAGTGTGTAAGGAATTGTGTTACCATGCTCTGCAAGATGAAAGAGTCACAAAGAGATATCCTGGCATTTGGGGGAGCTTCTTCTTAAAAATAGTAACTGATTAGAAAGCAGCTGCTGAAAGGCTGAAAAGATGAGCAAAGCAGATCCTTAGACTTGTGAGACAGAAACATAAAAATTAAAGTTATAAGGACCTCAAAAAAGGAAAGTTCATAATAAAAATCCCATGTGACTCAGAAACTCCTAGCCTTGAGTAAAAGTATACCAGAATTCAATCACCAATTACAAGATTGAAGCTCTTCTTTGAAACTTTTTTTTAGAATAGATCATACATTTGGCCACAAACAAGTCTTTTAAAATTTGAAAAGATTGATGTCATATCAAATATTTTTTTCCAACTGAAATGGTATGAAACTAGAAATCAGTAACAGGGAGAATATCGAAAAATTTACAAACATATGGAAATTAAGCAACACACGCCTGAACAACCAATGATTCAAAAAAAAAAATCAAAAGGGAAATATATATATAAATCAAAAAGGAAAAAATATATTGATACAAACTAAATTGGCAGCACAACACACCAAAACTTATAGAATAAAGCAAAAGTTCTAAAAGGGAAACTTAGAGATATAAACACCTACATTAAGAAAAAAGAAAATTCAAATAAATAACCTAAGTTCCCACCTCAAAGAAGTAGAAAAAAGAACAATCTAAGCCTCAGGTTAGTTTGGGCTAGCAGAAGGAAGAAGATGATAAAGATAAGAGCCAAAATAAATGAAATAGATGCTAGGAAAAAAAATCAGTGAAACTAAAAGTTGCGTTTTGTGTGTGTGTGTGTGTGTGTGAGAATAAACAAAGTTGAGAAACCTGTAGCTAGACTAAGAAAATGATAGAGAAGACTCAAAACCAGAAATGAAACAGGAAACATTACATTTGATGCCACAGAAAAACGAAGGATTGCAAGAGAATACAGTTGACCCTTAACATGGCTTTGAAAACTGCATCAGTCCACTTACATGTGGATTTTTTTTTCAATATATACAGTCTGCCCTTCATATACATGAGTTTAGCATCTGCAACCAAACATGAATGGAAATTAAGAGTATTCACGGGATGAAAACCCTTCTTATATGAAGGACCAAATTTTAATATTCTCATGTTCCACAGGGCCTACTCTGGGCCCTGAGTATGTGTGGAGTTTGGTATCCATGGGTGGTCCTGGAACCAATCCACTGTGGATCCTGAGGGATGACTATACTATGAACAACTAACTATACACTGATAACTTGGATAACTTAGAAGAAATGGATAAACTTCTATAAGCATACAACCAACCAAAACTGAATCATGAAAAAAACAGAAAGTCTGAGCAGAACTAAAACAAGCAGGGAGTTGAATTAGTAATAAAAAAACAAAGAAAAGCCCAGGACCAGAGCTTCACTTGTAAATTCTACCAATATTTCAAGAACGATGAATGCAAATCCTTCTCAAACTTTTCCAAAAAATTGAAGAGGAAGAAATACTTCCAAACTCTTTTCATGATCCTTGATACCAAAGCCAGACCAGGATACTACAGAAAAAAAAAAATTACAGGCCGGTGTCCCTGGTGAATATAGATACAAAAGTCCTAAAAACAAACAGAAAGACTGGCAAATTGAATTCAAAAGCATATTAAAAGGATCACAAGCCTTGTTCAAGTGGTATTTATCCCTGGGATGCAAGAATGGCCCAACATAAAAGTGATACATCACATTAACAGAATGAAGGGAAAATAAATGATCATTTAAATAGAGCCAGAAAAAGTATTTGGCAAAATTCAGCATTCTTCAATGATAAAAACTTTGAACAAATTAGGTTCAGAAAGAATGTACATCAGCATAATAATGGCCATTGATATGGTTTGACTGTGTCCCCACCCAAATCTCATCTTGAATTGTAGTTACCATAATTCCTAAGTGTCATGGAAGGGAACCCATGGGAGGTAATTTCTTTTTTTTTTGAGACAGTTTCGCTATCGTTGCCCAGGCTGGAGTGCCATGGCACAATCTCTGCTCACTGCAACCTCTGCCTCCTGGGTTTAAGCGATTTGCCTGCCTCAACCTCCCAAGTAGCTGGGATTATAGGCATATGCCACCATGCCCAGCTAATGTTGTATTTTTATTAGAGACAGGGTTTCTCCATGTTGGTCAATCTGGTCTCAAACTCCTGACCTCAGATGATCCGCCTATCTTGGCCTCCCAAAGTGCTGGAATTACAGGCATAAACCACCACACCCAGCTGGGGGGTAATTACTCCGCAAGGCAGTTACCTCCATGCTCCTCTCCTGATAGTGAATGAGTTCTCTTGATTTCTGACAATTGTATAAGTGGCTTTCCCCGCTTTTACTCGGCACCTCTTTCTCCTGCCAACATGTGAAGAAGAATGTGTTTTCTTCCCCTTCCACCAGATTGTAAGTTTCCCAAGGCCTTCCAAGCCATGCAGAACTGTGAGTCAATTAAACCTCCTTTCTTTATAAATTATCCGGTCTTGGGTATTTCTTCACAGCAGCATGAGAACAGACTAATATAGCCATATATAACAAGCCAACAATACACACAACAGTGAAAACTGAAAACTTTTTATCTAAAAGCAAAATTAAGAATGCCCACACTCGCCCCTTCTATTCCACCTAGTACCAGAAATTCTAGCCAAAGCAATTAGGCAAGATAAGAAAATAAAAGGGATGAAAATCAGAAGTAAAACTATCTCTGTTGTAGATGACATGAACTTATACCAAGAACACCCTAAATACTCCATCAAAATACTGTGAGGACTAAGAAAATGAATTTAGTAAAGTTTCAGGATATAAAATCAACATACAAAAAAATAGTTACAGTTCTAGACACTATTGAAAAACTATGAGCTATCTGAAAGAGAAATTAAAAATACAAACCCATTCACACTAGCATCAAAAGAAGTAAAATAAATTTAACCAAGAAGTTAAAAGATCTCTATGCTGAAAACTATCAAATATTTTTTAAAGAAATTGAAAGAGTCACAAATAAACATAAAGATATCTCATTTTCATGGATTAGAATTCAAACTGTTAAAGTACCACCCTACCCAAAGCAATCGACAAATTCAATTCAATTTCTATAAAATTCCAAAGACATTTTTCACGAAAATAGAAAAAATAATGAAATAATTATTATGGAACTATGAAGAACTCCAAAAAGACAAAGAAATATTCAGCAAGAAGAATAAAGCTGGAGGCATCATATATCCTGATTTCAAAATATAAATCTACATTAATTAAAACTACATGATACTGGGATAAAAACACATATAGACCAGTGGAACAGAATAGAGAGCCCGGGTATAAATAAATCACCCGAACCTTGAAAAAGATGCCAAGAACACACAATGAGGAAATAATAGTTCCTTCAATAAATAGTGTTGGGAAAACTGAATGCAAAACATAAAATTTGACACTTATCTCACACCTATGCAAGAAAATGAACTCAAAATGATTAAAGTTTTAATTGTAAGACCAGGAACTGTAAAGCCACTAGAAGAAAACACAGGGAAAAGGCTTTTAAAAATTTGGGTAATGACTTTTGGATATGACCCCAAAAGCACAGGCAACAAAAGCAAAAATGAACGCTTGGAATTTTATCAAAATAAAAAGCACAGTAAAAGAAACAACAGAGTGAAGAGTCAATGGAATATTTGCAAACCATACGCCTGAGAAGAGGTTACTATTCAAAAATATATAAGGAACTAAAACAACTCAACAGGAAACAAAAAAACAAACAAGCAAACAAAAACAAAACAAAACAAAGCAAAAAACCTGATTTTGAAATGGGCAAAGGACTTAAATAGGCATATAGACATTCCTCTAAAGAAAATCTACAAATGTTCGACATGTATATTAAAAGATGCCTAACATCACTAATCATCAGGAAAATGCAAATCAAAACCATAATGAGATGTCACCTCAGCATCAGCTATCTGACATGCTCTCCTCAGAGATTTGTATCTCAGACTTACAGGGCTATTCCTCCAATCTCAGAAAATTAGCGGAAACTGAGAATTTTTCCCTTTCATAGGTCTGAGTTTCAGCTCTGTTAGATTCTCTTCTCCAACCTTCTTTGTTTTAATAATTCCATACTTTAGTGTTAGGTTTGCTTTTTCATCTATTCAAAACCTGGTTATCAATTGATATGAAACAAGCAATAGGATTTCTTTCTTCTGACTGGACCAGAATTGATACAATCTAACGAGACTAATTAGAAAAAAATAACTGTTCTTGGGAATTTAAAAATGGCATTATTACAGAAATTATGAACATGAAAAATAAAGAGGACATTGTTTTTAGAAAACACCCTGTGCCAACATAATTTAAAAATGTATATGAATTTGATACATTTCTAGAAAAATCCATTTACCAAACTCACCCCAGTAGAAGTAGAAAAGGTTAATGACCCTATATCTATTAAAGAAAACAAACCCACAAGGAACCCCTCCCTAAAAGGAAAACACTAAACCCAGATGGCTTTACATGTGAATCTTTTTAAATGCGTAAGGAAAAAGCACTGATAAATCTTGTAAAAACTATTACAGAAAACAAAAAGTAACAGTTCTTATATCATTTTATGATGTTATTATAACATTGATAATGAACCTGACAAAGATATTATAAGAAATAAAAATTGTGAGTTCATCTCTTTTATGTACATAGGTGCAAATATCATCAAACCAAATAAAAGCAAACAAATTAACCAAATCAGATCAAACAGTGTAAAAAAGCATAATACATTTTAACTGAATTGAGTTAATCCAGGAATATTTAATTTGTCACTTGAAAAATCAACCAGTGTAATTAAGCAATAAAATAAAAAGACTGCGGGAGCAAGATGATGAAATAGAAGGCTCAACTGATCATCCCTTCCCCAGGGGCACCAATTTAATGACTATACACACAAAAAAGTCACCTGCGTAAGAACCAAAAATCAGGTGAACACTCACAGTACCTGGTTTTAACTTCATATTGCTAAAAGAGACACTAAAGAGGAAGGAAAAATAGTCTTCAATCACTGACACCATCCCTCCCTGATCCCCTGACAGTGGCCACACAACAGGGAGAAAGAATACGTGTCCTCAGGAGAGGGAGAGTGCTGGAATTGTGGGACATTGCAACTCAGTGTTGTGTTGCCCTGTTATAGCAGAAAGCAAAACCAGACTAAACTCAGCTAAGGCCCAACCATGGGAAAAGTAAACCAGCTCTAGCCAGAAGGGAACTGTCCATTCCATTGGTGGGAACTTGAATTCCTGCAAGCCTCTCCTCCTGGGACTGAAGTGCTCTGGGGATCTGATTAAATTTGAAAGGAAGTCTAGGAAATAAAGACTGCAACTCCTAGGCAAGTCCTAGTGCTGACCTGAGCTTAGAGCCAGTGGACTGAGGTTGGGGCACATGACCTTCTGAGATATCAGCTGGGGCAGCTAAGGAAGTGCTGGCATTACCCCTTCCCTGACTCCAGGCTGCACAGCTTATGGCTCCAAAAGAGACCTCTTCTTTTTGCGTGAGCGGAGGGGAGGGAAGAGTGGGGAGAACTTTGTCTTGCATCTTGGATACTCCTCAGCCACAGCAGGATAGGGCACTGGTCAGAGTCATGAGGCTCCCATTTCAGGCCTTCATGCCCAGATGACATTTCTAGTCACAGTCTAGAAGGAAACCTGATGCCTTGAAAGGAAGGGATCAATCCTGGCAGGATTCATCACCGGCTAACTGAAGAGCTTTTGGGCCATGAATCACCAGCAGTGATACCCAGATAGTACATTGTGGGCCTTGGGTGAGCCTCTGAAACCTGCTGGATTTAGATACCAGGGGTTAGAGCACCAAACAGGCTCGTCAAGTTACTGATTCCAGACCATGGCTTTTTGAAAGCATTTCTGGACCTGCTTGGAGCCCAAGGGGAACCCACTGCCATGAGGGGTGAATCCTAGGCCAGACACCATTCCCTTCAAGGTGACAAGGGAGATTTTGGGTCTTAAGGAAACATTAATAATAGCATGGCGGTATTCCGCATGAGTCTGTGGTGGCCTTTGGAAAGGGGAGGAAAGAGTGGGAAGTACTGCATCTTGTGGTTTGAGTGCCAGCTCAGCCACTGTAGAATAGAATACCAGGTTACTTCTAAAGTTTTTTACTCTAGTTGCTGGCTCCCCAGTGGCACCTCTGGACCCATCTGGGGCCTCAGTGAATGCAGCAACCTGACAGGAAGGACACAGACCTGGTTAGCTTCACCACCTGCTGATTGTAGAGCCGCAGGACCTTGAGCGAGCATAGGTAGTAGCCAGGGAGTGGTTACAGAAGGCTTTGGGTGAGACCTAGTGCTGTGCTGGCTTAAAGTCTAACCTAGCTCAGTCCTAGTGGTAGGAGCCATAGGGTGCTTGTGTCACTCCAGCCTCAATTCCAGCATACTCAGAACAGAGAGAGAGATTCCATTTGTTTGGGAGAAAGTAAGGGAAGAAACAAGAGTCTCTGCCTGTTAATTCAGAGAATTCTTCCAGATCTTGTACAAGACCATCAAGGTGGTATCTCCTCAAGTCTACAGGAACCACAGTGTTACTGGTCTGTAAAGTGATACAGCTTAGATCACAACATCCAGGTTCCTTTGAATACCTGGAAAAGCCTACCCAAGAAGGAAGGGTATAAACAAGCCCAGACTGCAGAGAAGTATAGTTAATACCTAACTGTTCAATGCCTAGACACAGACAAACATTTGCAAGTATCAAGACTATCCAATAAAACATGACCTCACCAAATGAATCAAATAATACAACAAGGACCAATCCTGGAAAAACAGAGATACATGAGCTTTCAGACAGATAATTCAAAATAGCTGTGTTGAGGAAACTCAAAGAAATTCAGGATAACATAGGAGAATTCAGAATTCTAGCAGGTAAATTTAACAAAGAGATTGAAATAATTTAAAAAGCAGTATCATGCTTTTTTGGTTTACTGTAGCCTTATAGTATAGTTTGAAGGCAGGTAGTGTGATGCCTCCAGCTTTGTTCTTTTTTCCTGATTAAAGTACTCCCTTTAGCATTATTTGTAGGACAGGTTTGGTGTCCTACAAATATTATCAGGTGTTGATAAAGTCCCTCAGCTTTCTTTGTCTGGGGAAATATTTATTTTTCTTTCATGTTTAAAGGATATTGTCTCCAGATATTCTATTCCAGGGTAAAAGTCTTTTTCCTTCAGCACTTCAAATATGTCAGGTCATTCTCTTCTGGCCTGTAAGGTTTCCACTGAAACATCTGTGGCCAGACAAATTGAAACTTCATTGTATGTTACTTGTTTCTTTCCTCTTACTGCTTTTAGGATCCTTTATCTTTGCCCTTTGGGACTTTGATTATTAAAGGCTTTGAGGTAGTCTTGTTTCCATTAAATTTGCTTGGTGTTCTATAGCCTTCTTGTACTTGTATATTCATGTCTTTCTCTAGATTGGAAATTAAATCATATCACCAGAGAAAATCATCTTCACTAAAAGAAAAACAGGAAAGAAGGAATGAAGACAGAGAAGATCACAAAACAACCAGAAAAAATAACTAAATGACAGAAATTCTTACTTGTCATTAATAACCCTGAATGTAAAGGGACTAAACTCTCTAATCAAAAGACAGAGTGGCTGAACAGATTTAAAAAAAAATCCAACGATCTGTTGCCTACAAGAAATATACTTTGTGTTTGAAGACACACACACAGACTAAAAATAAAAGAAGGGAAAAATATATTACAAACCAATGGAAACTAAAAAAGAGCAGGAATAACTATACTTAAATCAGATAAAATAGATTTCAAGATAAATACTATAAGAAGAGGCAATAAAGCTCACTATATATTGATAAATGGGTCAGTTGAGCTAGTGGATATAACAATTGTAAATATGTATGCAACCAACACTGGAGCAGTAGATATATAAAACAAATATTATTAGAGCTAAAGAGAGAGAGATCCCAACACAGTAATAGCTGGAGATTTCAACACCCCACTTTCAGCATTGGACAGATCTTCCAGACAGAAAATTGACAAAGAAATATTGGACTTTATTTGCACTATAGACCAAATGGATCTAATAGATATTTGCAAAACATTTTATCCAAGAGCTGCAGAATACACATTCTTTTCTTCAGATATACACATCTATTCTCATTCTGAAGAACAGATCATATGTTAGGTCGTAAAACAAGTTTTAAAACATTCAAAAAATTGAAATTGCATAAAATATCTTCTCTGACAACAATGGACTAAAGCTAGAAATCAATAACATAAGGAAATTTGGAAGCTATACAAATACATGGAAATTAAGCAACACATTCCTGAATGGCCAGTGGGCCAATGAAGAAATTAAAAAGGAAATTGAAAGATTTTATGAAACAGGTGATAATAGCAACACAACATACCAAAACCTGTAGGACACAGTAAAAGCAGTTCTAAGAGGATAGTTGATAACTGCCTACCTCAAAAAAGGAAAAGAAAACTTCAAATAAACAACCCAACAATATATTTTAACAAACTAGAAAAGCAAAAGCAAACCAAACCCCAAAGAGCAGAAAGAAGGATATAATACAGATCAAGGCATAAATAAATAAAATTTAAATAAAGAAAACAATACAAAAGATCAATGGAACAAAAAGTTGGTTGTTTCATAAGTTAAACAAAATTGACAAACCTTTAGCCAGACTAAGATATAAAGAGAGAAGATGCAATTAAATCAAGTGAGATGAAAAAGAAGATATTACAATGATATTGCAGAAATTCAAATGATCATTAGTGGCTAATGGGAGCAATTATATGCCAATAAATTGGAAAATCTAGAAAAAATGGACAAATTCCTAAGCATATACAGCCTACCATGACAAAATCCAAAACCTAAACAGACCAATAACAAAAAATTGTGCCTATAATAAAAGGTTTCCAGCAAAGAAAAGCCCAGGACCTGATGGCTTCACTGCTGAATTCTACCAAACATTTGAAGAACTAATACCAGTCCTACTCAAACTATTCTGAAAAATAGAGGAGATAAGAATATTTCTAAACACATTCTATAAGGCCCAGTATTACCCTGATACATAAAACAGACAAAGATACATTAAAAAAAGAAAAATACAGGCCAATATCACTGATAAATATTGCTACAAAAATCTGCAACAAAATACTAGAAAATCAAATTCAACAGCACATTTAAAAACATTTCGTCATGACCAAGTGGGATTTATCCAAAGGATGCAAGATGGTTCAACACATGCATATTTATCAATGTGATACATCATATCAACAGAATGAAGGACAAAAATCAAATAATCATTTCAATTGATGCTGGAAAAGCATTTGACAAAATTCAACATCACTTTGTGATAAAACCCCTAAAAAAACTGGGTATAGAAGGAACATGCCTCAACATAATAAAACTATATATGACAGATCCATGGCTAGTAGCATGCTGAATGATAAAAAGCTGAAACCTTTTCTCTAAGATCTGAAACATGACAAAAATGCCCACTGTCACCGCTGTTATTCAACATAATACTGAAAGTCATAGCTAGAACACTCAGACAAGAGGAAGAAATAAAGTGTATCCACATTGGAAGGGATGAAGTCAAATTATTTTTGTTTGCAGATAATATGATCTTATATTTGAAAAATTCTGAATATTCCACCAAAAAATAGTAGAACTGATAAATTTAGTAAAGTTGCAGGATTTAACATACAAAAATCATTTCTATATGCCAACAGTGAACAATCTGAAGAGGAAATGAAAATAATTCTATCTACAATAGCTACAAATCAAATAAAATATCTAGGAATAAATATAATCAAAGAAAGAAAAGACCTCTGCAATAAAAACTATAAAACATTGATGCAAGAAATTGAAAAGGACACAAAAAGAGGAGAAGATATTCCATGCTCATGGGTTGGAAAATTCAATATTGTTAAAATGTCTATACTACTCAAAGCAATCTACATATTTAATGCAATCTTTATCAAAATACCAATGACATTCTTAACCAAAATAGAAAAAAAAGTTTTAAAACTTATATGGAACCAAAAGACCCAGAATAGCCAAAGCTATTCTAAGCAAAAAGAACAAAACTGGAAGAATCACATTACCTGACTTCAAATTATACTATGAAGCTATGTAACCAAAACTGCATGATAGTGTATAGATAGAAAAAGACATACAAACAAGTGGAACAAAATAGAAAACCAAGAAATAAATCCATACATCTACAGTGAATTAATTTTCAACCAAAGCGATGAGAACATACATTGCAGGAAAAGACAGCTTCTTCAATAACTGGTGCTGGGAAAACTGGATATCCATATTACAAAAGAATGTAACTAGACCTCTATCTCTTGACATATACAAAAGTCAAACCAAAATGAATCTAAGACCTCAAACTATAAAACTACTAAAAGGAAACATTGGGGAAAATCTTCAGGACACTGGAGTGAACAAAGACTTCTTGAGTGATACCCTCGAAGCATAGACAACAAAAGGTAAATGGACAAATTGGAGCCCATCAAATTAAAAAACTTCTGTACAACAAAGGAAACAATCAGCAAAGTGAAGAGATAACCTACAAAATGGAAACAAATACTTGCAAACTACACATCTGACAAGGGATTAACAACCAGAACCTCAACCAATTCTATATGAAAAAAATCTAATAATCTGATTTTTAAAATGGGCAAAAGATATGAATAGGCATTTCTTAAAAGAAGACATACACATGGCAAACAAGTATATGAAAATGTGCATTACACCATTGATCATCAGAGAAATACAAACCAAAACTACAACGAAATATCATCTCACCTCAGTTAAAATGACTTTCATCCAAGAGACAGGCAATAACAAATGCTGGCAAGGATGTGGAGAAAAGGGAACCCTTGTGTACTGTTGTTGGGAATGTAAGATAACACAACTGTGAAGAACAGTTTGGAGATTCCTCAAAAACTAAAAATCGAGTTTATCATATGATCCAGAAATCCCACTGCTGTGTATATACCCAAAGGAAAGGAAGTCAGTGTATCGAAGAGATATCTACACTCCAATTTTATTGCAGCACTATTCACAATAGCCAAGATTTCAAAGCAACTTAAGTGCCCATCAGCAGATGAATGGATAAAGAAAATACACAATGGAGTATCATTCAGCCATAAAATAGAATGAGATCCAGTCATTTGCAACAACATCAATGAGAAATGGAGATTATTATGTTAAGTGAAATAAGCCAGTCACAGAAAGATAGACATTGCATGTTCTCACTTATCTGTGGAAGCAAAAAATTAAAACAATTGAACTCATGGAGATGAGAGTAGAAGGATGGGTTATCAGAGGCCAGGAAGGGTAGTTGGTGATAGGCGGGAAAGGGTACAGTTAAAGGGTCAAAAATAGAAAGAGTAACTAAAACCTGGCATTTGCTAGTCCAACAGAGGGTCTATAGTAAAAAAAATTTAATTGTATATTTTTAAATAACTAAAAGAGTATAATTGGAATTTCTAAAACACAAAGGATAAATGCTTGAGGTGGTGGATACCCTATTTACCTTGATGCCATTATTACACATTGCATGCCTGTATCAAAATATATCATGTAAACCAGGAATATATATATGCACTATCTATCCAAAAAAATTAAAAAATTTTAAAATAAGTGATTAAAACAAGGAAAAATGGCATACCAATTTCTCAATAACTGCAAAATATTTTTTGTATAGTATAGCATTCATTAATAATACTGTAATAGGTATTTACAGACTAGAAATGAAGGAAAATGTCTTTAATCTGATAAATTATAACTGCAAAATACTTCCATATTAATGTTCACAATTCATTAGTATCCATAATTAATTAATGGAAAGAAAGGACCTCAATGTCAGCAAGAAACAGTATTTCATATACTTTTGGTTGCTCACTAATTAATAATTGACAATCTTCAACTAGCTTAATCAGAAATATTTACTTACTTTTTCCTAGAACATAGGCATTTTACTAGTTACTAAGGCTCCAGTGGTAGATGTGATTGATGTGACTCCCCTCTGAAAACTTCCTCTGAATTTGGAGCCAGACGAGTATGCCCATGGAAGTGAAGGTTTAGCAGCTGGTTTATTTCCTTTATCTTCTAAATGTCTAAACATGCGGCCCCTGGCTGAATTCTTTTCACAGTGTTACCTTATGGTATATACAGGAGCAAAGAGATAAATGAAAACCCAGCCACTTACTCTGTTCTAAACTAACTACCTTTTCTAGGTAACTGTGGTACCATTGAAAATATGTGGCTCTACTGATCCTTATTGAAAATAAGGATCTAGTTATGAACTTCTGCGAGGCTGATTGTCAAGGAATAAAAGCTGAAAGGACCCCCGAGTTTATTGCATCTGAGAACTCTTCTTATTAATCCAGTCATACATCACTTATATCATTGACATATGTCGATAAGGAATGTAACTAGGTCTCAATTTAATCTACTAGAACATATATCTGCATTTTTCTTTGCAATGGGAATATTTATTTTGATTTAAATATTCTTAAATTGCTTGTCAGTTCTGACTTAATCATATCAACCAAGAGTTGGAACATCTTTAAATTTCTTATACTTAACAGCATGCTCTTTTGCCTCCCATCTGGTTTTCTGAATGTATAGTTTCCTTTCCTTAAACTATCCTTTCTCCAGTATGTCACCACTGTACCCCTATTTTGGCATAGTCACATCAATCTTTATAATTCTAATAGTTTCAGATTAGACATTTTATTCTTGAAGAAGTTTGCTGTGCACTCAAATACAAGATAATATTCTTTCATTTGCTCTTAGAACACTATAGCTCCCATATTACATGGTTGCTTGCCTACTCTACTATGGAACTAAAATATCTATGAGGACATAAGCCATATTAATTCTACTTACTACTATATCCTTAATAACTAGTAAAATGATCCTGATAATAAGTCAGTAAATAGTTTTGAATAAATAAACTAGTTGGAAGTTGTCAATTATACATTAGTGAGAAGCCAGAAGTATACTATAATGCTGTTTCTTGCTGATATTGAGCTACTCTTTTAACCTTAAGTTATGGTAGAGACACAAGTTTTTCATTGGAGGGATCCAAAATTATTACAAATCCTGGTGTGATATTTATCTTCATTAAAAATTAATTATGTTTCAAAAGGATATAGAGCTAGATTATTTAAACTAGGGCAATGGAAATTTTATAGTACTCAAATACTATAACAGTTAAAAGAATAATAGTATACTGCAATGACGTCAAAACTGAAGAGGGCTTACAGGCTCCTTTGAAAGACCTACATGAGTGTCAGCTGCCATAGGTCAGGAATGAGGAAAGTTCCTTGTGATTTGTGAGAAATATATTTACTCTATGATCTTCAGAGAAAGACCATGACTATAAAGTGACATGCAAGCCCTTCATCTCATAAAAGTCCCATAGAGAAAGGACATTCTCAAGAAAGTGAAAAGACAACCAACAGAATGGGAGAAAATATTTGAAAATCATAAATCTGATAAGGATGTAGTATCTAGAATATATAAAGAACTCTTACAAACCAACAATTAAACACAACCCAATTTTTAAAGTGTACATTGAATTGAAATAGATATTTCTCCAAAGATACATGAATGCCAATAAACACATGAAAAGATGCTCAATATCATTCGTACTTATGGACTTATATACAAACCAAAATCACAGTAAAGTACCATTTCATACCTACTAAGATGGCCATAATTTATAAAATTGGATAATAACAAGCATTGGCAAGAGTGTGGAGAAATTGGAACCCTCATATGTTGTCGGTGAGAATATAAAATGGTGCACCTATTTTGGAAAACAGATTCTCAGTTTCCCAAAAGTTAAATATGTGACCCAGACATTCCACTCCTATGTATATGACTACGAATTGAAAGCATATGGGCCGGGCGCGGTGGTTCACGCCTGTAATCCCAGCACTTTGGGAGGCCGAGGTGGGTGGATCATGAGGTCGAGAGATCGAGACCATCCTGGTCAACCTGTTGAAACCCCGTCTCTACTAAAAATACAAAAAATTAGCTGGGCATGGTGGCGCGTGCCTGTACTCCCAGCTACTCAGGAGGCTGAGGCAGGAGAATTGCCTGAACCCAGGAGGCGGAGGTTGCGGTGAGCCGAGATCGCGCCATTGCACTCCAGCCTGGGTAACAAGAGTGAAACTCTGTTTCAAAAAAAAAAAAAAAAAAAAAAAGAAATCACATGTTCACACAAAAACTTGTACATGAATGATAGCTTCATTATTCATAGCACCCTCAAATTGGAAACAATGCAAATGTCCATCAACTGATGAATGGATAAACAAAATCTGGTATATTCATGCAAATGAATGTGACTCAGCCATAAAAAGTAATAAGGTACTGATACATGCTAACCATGGATGAACCTAGAAAACATGCTAAGAGAAAGAAGTAAAACACAAAAGACAACATATACTATGAATCTGTTTATAGAAAACATCCAGAATACAAATTTATAAGGTTGGAAAGTAGATTAGTAGTTGGTAGGGGGTACGGAGAGAGGGGACTGGGGAATTATTGCTATTAGGTATGGGTATTTTTGAGGTGAAACTGCTCTAGAATTAAATAGTGGTCATGTTTGCACAACCTCACAAACAGTACAATCCACTGAATTGCACATATTAAAATTGTGAACTTTATGATATATGAACTATATATCTCAGTAAAACAATATATTCAAAGAGACTGTAACAACCTAGAAAAATATGTATTAATTTTTATGTAAAAAAAATAGTCCTTGTTGCTGACAGGGCATGGTCACATTTATAGAAAGGAACGGCACTGAATAAAGATGGGAAGACACTGCACCCAAATATTAACAGAAGGTGTCTCTGTGTAGTGGGGTGATATAAGATTTTCCTTTCTTCAATTAAAAAAAATTTAGCTCTTCTGTTATAAACAGGTATTTTTATAATGAAAAATAAAAGTTGTTAAAGCATCATAAAGAGAGAGCAAACAATGTCATAGTACTTGCAGACTCTTGTAGACTTTCGACTCAAAATCAGAGCTTGCCACAAATGCCAGGCAAGGAGCAAGAAAGGTGTGTCACTTTATCACGAAAACATAGTGATTCTCAAAACTCGATGTTGTGTCAGGAACTCTGCTACTGGCAAGAACTTTTTTTTCTAGGTTGGTTATACAATTGCAACCTTGAGAGCATAATTTGAGAATGAAGGGTACTGGCTGATTGCTAGAACTCATTTATATAATTTGTGAAGAAAGTGCCTTTTTAGTGATTCTCATATATGAGTATGGATTTCTGGTTACTCAGTCCCAGTCATGTAAAGTATAGTTTTTAAATTTCCGGGACTAAACAAAACAACATTTCCAGCTTCGATTTGGCCCATAGGCCCTACTGATGACCTCTACTCTGGTGTTTCACTTGAGTGGAATAACCTGGAGGTCAGTGAAGTTGGATCCATTGCCCTAAGAGAAAGGATATTGTGTGGGCTATGTGAATGTAAAAGTCCCTTGGATGTGGATAATACAAGGTTTGTGGATGGTAGGGAATAGGAGAGCAGGACACGATATAGGCAGACACATGGGCTTTAAAGGAGCTAATTTATTTTTACATTAATTTGAAGGAATAATGGCCTGGAAGCAGTACTGGGGATCAAGGAGAGGTGGAATGTGTAGTAGGAAACACCTATTTGAGCAGCTGCAGGAAAAGCAGAATCCTCTGGGAATAACAAGTTTAAATTAAGGCTAGAAGTTGGAAGGAGTATTTAGTGAAGAAGTTCGAGTTAGGAAAACAGACTTACAGTAGCAGCAAGCCCAGTGGAAAGGCTTGATAGGGAGAGGAGCACAGGGTTATTGAGGCATAGACAGTAAGGAGACTAAAGGCCATGTACCTAATAAGTACTACGGAAGCTAAAGTGAATTGAAAGTGCTGGTAGGTTTGTCATGGCCACTGAGAAGTCTAATAATGTGTTCAAAAATAAGTATAAGACATTAGTATGACAACATTGGCTGCAAGAAGAACTGTCATTGATAAGAATTCAAACTGAATAGTGTTTTAAAAAATCTGGACTCACAATTTTATTTAAAACTGGAACCTCCAATAAAATAAAATGTATCAAATTCTTACTACGTGCTAAATTCTGTGGTAACTAGTTTAGTCTGGCAACACTTCTAATCTTCACAGAATCCCATGAAATAGATAATCCACCATTTACTGTCTTGTTTCTTTCACTTAACTTTTTTGCCTTATTTTCTTCACTTGAAAAATAGGGGAAAAAAAAGAAAAATAGGGATGATAGTAATAGTATGTACATCATAGATGATTAAAAGAGACAATATTCAATATCCTCAAAGAAAAGAATTTTCAACCCAGAATCTCATATCCAGCCAAACTGAGCTTTATAAATAAAGGAAAAATAAAATTTTTCACGAACAAGCAAGCACTCAGAGATTTCACCACCACCAGGCCTGCTTTACAAGAGCTTCTGAAAGAAGCACTATACACAGAATGGAACAACCAGTATTGGTCATCCCAAAAATTTACCAAAAGGTAAATAGTATCTCCATAATGAAGAATTTATACAACTAATGGGCAAAATAGCCAGCTAGCATTAAACAACAGTATTAAACTCACAAATATCAATATTAATCCTAAATTTAAATGGATTAAATGCCCCAATCAAAGACACAGAAAGGGAAATTGAATAAAAAAAAAATCAAAACCCATTGGTACGCTGTATCCGGATCCATCTCATAAGCAAGGACACACAAAAACTTAAAACAAAGCTTTGGTGGAAGACTTACCAAACAAGTGGAGAGCAAAAAAAAACAAGAAAACAGGAGTGGTAACTTTTGTCTCTGACAAAATAGACTTTAATAGTAACAACGACTAAAAGAAACAAAGAAGGACATTATATAATGGTAAAAGGATCATTGCAACAATAGGAGTCAATGATCATAAATATATATGCACCCAATATATATATAGGAACATCCAGATACACAAGACAAGTTCTTAATGACTTATAAAGAGACTTGGACTCTCGCACAATAATAACGGGAGACTTTGACACCAGATTGTTAATATTCGACAGATCAATGAGATAGAAAATTAACAGGGACATTTATGATTTGATCTCAGACCTGCAACAAGTAAATTCAGTGAATATTTATAAAATTCTTCACCCCAGGTCCACAGAACATACATTTTTCTCAGTATCACATTACATCTATTTTGAAAGTGACCACATAATTGGAAGTAAATCACTCTTCAGCATTTGCATAGCATTTCACAGACTTAAATGAAATATTGGTTGGCTGTTATTTTGTTATTTTCTTCCCTTATTACTTCCTGTCTCTGCTGATAAGTACAATTATCAGCATAAAAGAGGTTTTTAATACCTATTTTTAGATTGCATTCTGGCCTGGGCAATAGAGAAAAATTCCTGTTCTCTCTCCCCCTTTCTCTTTCTCTTTAAAAAAAAAAAAGATCTCATGCATCACTGCAGGGAGGAGGTACAAACATCCTCTTATTAGGAAATAGATGTTAAATCAGGATTCAGGACATTGCTGTCATCACGGCAGCCTAATTTGATATTTTTATTTTCTCAGAGTCAGTGAGGCAGTCAGTGCTATTCTGTTTGGTTTTTGGTATGATCCCAGTTGTTTTGAAAGTTGGAAATACACTTTACGCTGTAAGGGGAAAAAATATTTTTAAAGGAGACTTGATCATCTAATTAAATCAAATGGCTTTAAAGTAATCATCCTTTCCTCAGTGGGCTAAACAAATTCTGCTAGTAAGATGACATTAAAAGCGGATGGTAAAGAAGTGAAAAAAAAAATAGTGTGTTCCTCAGCACTAAATTTTTCAGTGACCATTTTTCTTTTTTGCTGTTTTCTATTCTGCTGTCTTCAGGTGATATTTAATAAAAATGTTCTCTTTCCTCCGTTAAAAAAAAATAAAAGAGACAATGCATTAGGCACTGAGAACAGTGTCTAGTGCCAGGTTCATAAAGCTTACCTATTATTACCATTACTACTTCTTATTTTACTGCTAATGTAATGACTATTATTCTTGTCGTCTCACAGATGAGGCTCAGAGAGATTGAGAAACTTGCCCAAAGTCGTGTCACATAGCTAATCTGTAGAGGAGCAAGGTTTCAAATGCGAATCTCCTCACATTTCTCCTCTTACCTCTGCTGAAGCATTTGAATGGCTTTCATTTGGTTTTAAGATACACACCAAAATTCTCAACAAAACTCGTATTATCCAAGCCGCACTTACCTCTAAGTTTCGTACCAAGCTTCTCTCTCTCTGTGCTCCAGCCACGATGGCCTTATTTACTTTCTGTAAATCAGTTTGCTTGTTCTCTCCTCACAAAGGGTTTTGTACTACTTTCTCCATGTCAGTGGCACTCACTCTCTTATGTATTTTCATCCTTTCATGAGAATTGTTCATCTCTTCTTTAGAGAAGCTTTCATTAACTTCTCTGACTAGGATCAAGACCCAGTCACATGTTTTCATGAAACTGCATACCTCGTCTTTGTAACACTTAACATAGTGTTAGACAATTTTTAGTGTGTTTTTCTGATTAATACATTTCCTCCAGTAGACACAAGACACCTTCTTCCTTTGTTTTCCTTTGTGGATCTGACCTACAATTTAACATAGAGGGATTGAAAGAAAAATAATTAACTAATATTGATTGAAAAAAAAAGAAATAAAAGGAACACAGTAAAGTATTAAATAATAAAACAAATTTGTTCTCCTTCGTGAGTCTGACCTAATATTTAACATGGAGGGATTGAAAGGAAAAGATTAACTAAAATTGATTGAAAAAGAGAAAAGGAATAAGAGGAAAACAGTAAAGTATTGAATAATAAAACAAATTGGATAAAGAATTTAGGAAGTGAGATTTTTTAAAAGAGATGAACAAAAAGCAAGAACTAAGTAAAATGATGTAAAAAGATGTATAAACAAGTAAATAATGAACTTAGAAGAAGTGAAAATAAAATGTGGACCAGCAACATGAAAACACTGAATTAGGCATTCAAGAGAGGTGAGAACAAACTATATCTAGGCTGGCTTCAAACAGGGAATTCTGAGATGAGATAAGATCCAAGAACATGGGAGCAGGGAGGGTGTCAGAATTAGACCATGGGTTACAAAAGCTTTAGGGAACAAAGATAACTATTGTGTTTGCTTCCTGTTGAAAAAAAGATTTAGGTTGATTTGTCAATGACAAGTAATGTTTGGCAAAGTGGTAACAGGTAGAAAAATTTATTTCTTAGCTTAATTATTGATATGGTTTGGATTTGTTTCCCTGACCAAATCTTATGTTGAATTGGAGGAGGGGCCTGTTGGGAGGTGATTGGATTATGGGGGTGGATTTTGCCCTCACTATTCTGGTGATAGTGAGTGAGTCTCAGGAGATCTGATCATTTAAAAGTGTGTGGCACCTCCCACCACCTCTCTCCTGCTCTGCCATGAAAGACGTGCTTGCCTTATCTTTGCCTTACAATGTGATTGTTAAGTTTCCTGAGGCTTCCCAGTCATGCTTCTTTTATAGCCTGTAGAATTGTGAGACAATAATCTTTCTTTTTTCATAAATTACCCCATCTCAGGTAGTCCTGTACAGCAGTGTAAGAACAGATTAGTTAAATTCTCTACAAGGAAGAGATACACATGTCTTCTAATGAGCAGGCTAAACATAAAAAGGTAGTCACAGACTATAAGACTTGTGTTTTGCTTGGGGTGCATAAGGTGTGTAAAGTAAAGGATTGAGTATAATCACTTAGGAAAATAGAAGAGATTTTTAGAGGCCATGTTGTGGTAAAGAGAAGAGAGCCAATGAGGAATAAAGCCAATTTCTAGTGGAAATTGGCAGTTAAGAAAGGAACCTCAGTTTCAGGTGATAATTGCCTGAAGTGATATTATGCCATTGATTCATAAGAAACGGTGGTAGATAAAACAAGGGTTGAGCAAAGATTTGGTTGAAAAGATTCGATAACTATAGAATTAATGTAGAGTATTGTAGGTTGAGTTCAGTTTTAGAGTCAAGACCCTCTGTGTTCAAAACATACCTCATCACATTCTGCTAGTTTCAGCTTTTATGCTTCTCAAACTGGAGTGAAAAATAGAGAGATGTGCTCAGTTTCCATTCTTTATGAAAAATAATTTTACTAGCAGTAATAAACATTTTTTACACTGACCAAAAGCATGTATATTTTGAGCTAGGATGAAACATTTGCTTGATGATTTTAAAAAATAAAGACATTTCTCACTGATTAGTAGTTGCTGTGGGATATGCCTTCATATTTCTTGCAGCCCATATTCAATTTCCTTTGTCATTAGGAGGACTTTAGTTAAAAAAAAAATCAAGAGGCTGTATGAACCTGTTTTGCATCACTATAAAGTTGGGGCTGGATGGTGATGGAATGACTGTGTATCTAACCACCTAGCCCTGATCCTGACATAGAGTCTGTGCCCAGAAGTACTATTTTCCTTGCCCTACTCCTCTCTTGCACTTATGACAAGAATAGATGATGCTTCAGTGTTTATTTAACCATTAAAAAAATTCCTCTTTCTATATTGGGCAACTACAGATCTTTCTAACAGTAATCTTTACTCACAGGAATATTTGAATATCCTCCACTTCATGTATATATATACACACACACACATAGTGGAGGATTTTTTTAAAGAATACATAGTAGAGTGTATCTTTTAGAAAATATTCAGAGAGAGATCCAAGATGGCTGATTGCTAACAGTTTGGGATTGTAGCTCCCAGTGAAAGTGCAGAGAACGAGAGGATGCCACACTTTCAGACAAATTTTCGTCACTCACGGACCAGAAGACTCCCAGTGGAGGGGCCCCACGGGTCGCCAGTGCGACTCCTGTGGCCGGCGCAGTGGTTTTGCCGGCGCCTCAGCGTGGCAGCTCTTCATGCAGAGTAAAGGGGAGGAGATTCCTGGGCAGAAGAGCACCATCAGTCTTATCGCTGCTGTTTTGGCTGGAGCAGTGGGTTGCTCAGATTCCAGCGAATCAATAAACTGGGCATCCACTCAGAAACCCAACTAGAAAGGCGGTAATTGTAAAGATGACAGATGGATACATTTATAACAAAGGAAAGAAACCAGCCTAAAAAGACTGAGAATACCCAAAATCAGAACCCCTCTCCCTCTACAGGGGATTACAGTTCCTCGTTAGCAACGGAACAAGCCCTGATGGAAAAGGACTGTGTGCCATTAACAGAAGTAAGCTTCAGAAGGTGGATGATAAGAAACTTCTGGGAGTTAAAAGAACTTGTTCTAACCCAATGTAAAGAAACTAAGAACTTTGAAAAAAGGTTTGACGAAATGCTAACAAGAATAGACAATATAGAGAGGAATATAAATGAACTAACAGAGTTGAAAAACACAACACAAAAACTTAGTGAAATATGCACAAGTTTGAATAGCTGAATTGATCAAGCAGAAGAAAAGATATCAGAGGTCGAAGACCTACTTAATGAAATAAAATGAGAAGACAAGAATAGAGAAAAAAGGATAAAAAGGAATGAGCAAAGTCTCCAAGAAATATGGGACTATGTGAAAAGACCTAATTTACGTTTGATAGGTGTACCTAAATACGACGAAGAGAATGAAACCAAGCTGGAAAATACTCTTCAGGATATTATTCAGGAAAACTTTCCGAATCTAGCAAAGCAGGACAATATTCAACCACAAAGATACTCCTCAAGAAGAGCAACCCCAAGGCACATAATCGTTAGATTCACCAGGGTTGAAACGAAGGAGAAAATACTAAGGGCAGCCAGAGAGAAAGGTCAGGTTACCCACAAAGGGAAGCCTATCAGACTTACAGCAGATCTCTCAGCAGAAACCCTGCAAGCCAGAAGAGAATGGGGGCCGATATTCAACATCCTTAAAGAACAGAACTTTCAGCCTAGAATCTCATATCCTGCCAAACTAAGCTTCACAAATGAAGGAAAAATAAAATCTTTTATGAACAAGCAAGTACTCAGAGATTTTATTACCACCAGGCCGGCTTTACAAGAACTTCTGAAAGAAGCATTATACATAGAAAGGAACAAACAGTATTAGCCTTTCTAAAAATATACCAAAAAGTAAAGAGCATCAACATCAACAAGCATCAACATGAAGAAGAATTTACATCAACGAATGGATAAAATGGCCAGTTAACATCAAATGGCAGTAACCCTAAATTTAAGTCGACTAAATCCCCTAATCAAAAGATACAGCCAAAACCTAATGGTATGCTACATCCAGACCCATTTCACATCCAAAGATACACACAGTCTTAAAACAAAGGGATGGAGAAGGATTTACCAACCAAATGGAGAGCAAAAATAAATAAATAAATAAAAAGCAGGAGTTGCAATTCTTGCATCTGATAAAATAGATTTCAAAGCAACAAAGATATAATGGTAAAAGGATCAATGCAACAATAAGAGCTAACGATCCTAACACCCAGATACATAAGACTCATAAAGTGATTTAGACTCAACGAGCCAGAAAATTAATAAAGATATCCAGGACTTGAACTCAGATTTGAAACAAGTAAACTCAATAAATATTTATAGAGCTCTCCATTTTTAAATACACAAAATATACATTCTCCACCTTAAATACACAAAATATTGATCAGCCATTATTAATACCCATTTTTAGAATAAAGCTATATTCCCATTCTCTCTCCCTCTTTTTCTTCCTCTTTCTTCCTCTCCTTCACTCCTTTTTTTCCTTTCTTAAAAAAAAAAGAAGAAAAAATCCTTAGCCATTATCTCTTCAAACATTGTTTCCCCATTAAAAAAAAAGAAAATATTCAATATATACAGGTACATATATAATTTTATTTTTTACTTTTTTAAAAAAAATATTCCTTTAGGCAATGAAGGGACAAGCCCCATGAATCAGCATGAGTCTGATTGCTGTCACCTTCTCAAGCTGTGATGGTTGCCCACAGTGTCCCGCGTGTCCCACCGGCCCAATCCTTATCACCCTGCACTGCTGCAGCCACAGTGATACCGTGACTGTGTTTGTTGTGCTCCTCTCCTTGTTGGTGGTGGGTGTTTGGGGGAACGAGTTTAGTATATTGAGATCACCAAGGTCTGTTAGTTTTTGAAATGGAAATTGGCCTGTACTACAGAGTGAATCCCGGATATGGCTGCGTTGTACATGGTCTTCTCTGCGAAGAAAAACCTTTCTTGGCCAGGGCTTGCAGTGGGTGACCTAGTTCATCGTCCTTGGGCTGCTGTCATAGTGATGGTGAAGGGAGTGGACAAACTGGCTCTACCCACAGTCAGTGTCATTTCTTACCCTTTGGAGAAAGCAGTTCCTTTTAGTCTTAACACTGTTGCAAATTCCATTCGCTCCTTCTTTTCTTTTTTTTTTTTTTTGAGACGGAGTTTTGCTTTTGTTACCCAGGCTGGAGTGCAATGGCGCAAGCTCGGCTCACCGCAACCTCCGCCTCCTGGGTTCAGGCAATTCTTCTGCCTCAGCCTCCTGAGTAGCTGGGATTACAGGCATGTGCCACTGTGCCCAGCTAAGTTTTTGTATTTTTCGTAGAGACGGGGTTTCACTATGTTGACCAGGATGGTCTTGATCTCTTGACCTCGTGATCCACCCGCCTCGGCCTCCCAAAGTGCTGGGATTATAGGCATTAGCCACCGCGCCCGGCTATTCGCTCCTTATTTTCTGAGGAAACTCCTGTTGTTTTGCTGTTGGCTCCCAGTGAGGAAAGACTGTATGTGGTAGGGAAGGTAAACTCACCTTTCAGTCACCTTAGAACAGCTCCATAATCGCTTGTTTCAGGAAAACTCTATTCTCAGTTCATTTCCCCTGAATTCTCTGAGTAGGAGCAATGGAGTTGACCTGCTCTTTTTTTCTGAACTCCAAGTGCTATATGATATTTCAAACTTGCTGTCTCGTCATAAGCATCTAGCCAAGGATCATTCTCCTGATTTATGGAGCTGGCAGATTTGGATGAAATTGGGACGCATTACAGGGAAGACTCTGAACAATTCAGAGATGCTTCTAAGATCTTTGTTGACACTGCAAAAATTTGCAGATGACATGTACAATGATTACAGTGGGAATGCAGTGGTAGAGATAGTCACTGTTAAGTCATTTGACACCTCCCTTGTGAGGAAGACAAGGACTATCTTTGAGGCAAAGCAAGTGAAGAACCCAGTAAGTCCCTATAACCTTGCATATAAGTATAGTTTTGAATATTCAGTGATTTTTCAACATGATATTTTGGATAATGATCACCTTGGCCTTGACTGTGACTGTCACCTCCTACAGTATTTGGAACATGGATCCTGGATATGATGGCACCATTTATAGGATTACAAAACAGAAATTTGAATAGATTGAACATTCCTTGTGCCAGAATTAGAAAAGGGGTTTGGAAATAAGCTATTTTGTTAAAATATATATTACAGTGGTTTAAAGTAGATAGTATACTTTAAATTTATTAAAAACTCACATTTTGTTCCCTATTTTGTGCATGCTGTGATTTTTTAGAGTAAATTATAGTATTGATGTGAATCAAATTGTGTGATATAGATTCCATAATACACTGAAATATGATATAGCCATTTAATAACATAATTTCATTACCTTTAATGAGTTTGGAAATATGCACTGAAAGAAATTAAAGCATTTAGATTAGCTTGTGTTGTGTATGATGAAAAAATGCACTGAATTTAGTAGAGAAACTTATTGATGTTTAACTTCTTTACACAGCATAGGTGAAAATCATATTTGGGCTGTTGTATGCTATGAACAATTTGTAAATATTTTCATTTAATGTAAATATCTCTGAAACAAGAGAAAGGTTTTTAACTTAAAGTAGCCCTAAAATATGGATGTGTTTATACAGTTACTTAGTTTTGGAACTCTTTCTGATTGATAGAGGGTGGCTGTTTTTTAACCTTCTTCTGCAACTTTTAGTATCCATATGGTCCCGTATGGATACTAAAAATACTACATTTATCTAAGAAAAAACTAGCCTTGTGAAGTATAGTTGCTTTTAATTATACAAATGAAAACCCTTGAGGGATATTTTGAGGCACGAATATAAAATATTTTTAGTTCAGTAACTTGTCCCCCTGTGTAAGTTACTATGGTTTGTGGTTCCACTTTATTCTATAGAATATGAAGTGGAAGTGAATGAGTTCTACTTTTTATGTTGGAGTGGACCCATGTCTATAAAGACTGACAAGTTAATAATTCCAAAATAATTTTTCTTTAAAGCTCTTTTATTTAGCTGATATTTAATGTCCTATTTGCATAATAGACTGAGGACTCATAAAGTACAATGTCTATCCAATAGAGTGAGATATATATTCATTCTACATATTCAGGTCATAAAATACAAGTACATCTAAAAGAATTTTAGACAAAAGCAACTTTGAATATATGAAAGTTGCAATGCAGAAACACATTAAAATTTTATGGATAAATATTTTTTCCACTGGAGGGTGCAATTTGTCAGTATATCAAAATGTTCACAGTTTCTTTAATGAGTACATTTTATAAACATATCAGAGAGTCGATTATATCCAAGACACTAACACAGAATGCTGAGCAGATTTCATGAAACTTTAAATAAATGAAATTTCACCAATAGGAATCTGGGCTTTATTCCACAACATACTTATGATTTAATTAGGATCAAGTAAGCTGAATGTGATTTTATTTTCTTTTTACCAGTTTTGGATATCATATATGACTTTCCTATTAATACTGCAAAAATGTATACTAATAATTTATGCTGAAGATATAGTCCTACCTATATTATTAAATTTTAGAGCTGTTTTCTTTAGCAGTCTATGTATTTATTAAAAATTATTTATGAAATATAGATCACTTTGCCTTTATTAGACTTTATACCCAGTAATAATGGTTAGTCTAAGATTAAATGTAAATTTAATAAGCATAAAACTAATATATGCATTTAACCGAAACTTTTAAATTTTATTATACACATCATATAGTATGAAGGCTATGAGACAATGTGTGCTTTAGATATAATACTAATGAAACGGATTATAAAGAAAGCTAGTATTTATTAAGCACTGGCTAGGTGTTAGGCACAAGTCTGTATTCATTAACTTTCCATTTGTAATTTACATACACATCACAACAACCTCAACAAATAGATATCATTTTCTCCATTTCACAGATGAATCAAATGTGCCAAGTGATTTGTCCAAGTCCGTACAATTAATGCCAGAACTCCACCAAGATGGCCTGGCTCCAGGGCCCAGACTTAATCACTATTCAACAATTATGTTAACCTTGTTGATGCCAACCACTGCTATCAAATTGTAAAAGGTTGATCTTTATTTTAGACACTTGAAGAAAGGCACTTTCCATCATGAGTTAATGTCTCAAAGATATCCATCAAATATATTTTTTGTTTTCTATTTTGCCTAAATTGATAGAATTTCTTTAATTATGACTTAGATAAATAAACCTGTGAAGCATCTTAATTGTCTACCCCAGCAGCTCTTTCCATCCTTCTCAGTAACAGTACACCAATATTTTGCTGGCACATTGCCACAGTGTAAGACTACATTTTCCAGCCTCCCTCTCAGATATGAATGGCCACATAACTGAGTGGGCAATAAATTTGTTAAATGTAAGTGTTGTGTGGAACTTTCAGGGAATCTCCTCAAAAAGTAAGGTCTGTGATCCTGTTGCACTTACTCCTAGTTACACTTTTCCTACCTGCAATGTGAACATGAAGAGCAGCTGGAGCTTAACAGCCACTTTAGATCTTGAAACAGGATAAGAGAATGACAGCAAGACAAAGAATAAATTGCTTTTTTTTTTTTTTGAAATACGATTTGACCCAGCAATCCCATTACTGGGTATATACCCAAAGGATTATAAATCATTCTATTATAAAGACACATCCACATGTATGTTTATTGCAGCACTGTTTGCAATAGCAAGGACTTGGAACCAACCCAAATGCCTATCAATGATAGACTGGATAAAGAAAATGTGGCAAATATATACTGTGGAATACTATACAGCCATAAAAACGGATGAGTTCATGTCCTTTGCAGGGACATGGATGAAGCTGGAAACCATCATTCTCAGCAAACTGACACAGAACAGAAAAACAAACACCACATGTACTCACTCGTAAGTGGGTGTTGAACAAAGAGAACACATGGACACAGAAGGGGGAACATCACACACTGGGGTCTATTGGGGGGTGTGGGGAGGCTGGGGAGGGTTAGCAGGATTGGAGGGACTGGAGAGAGCTAACATAAGGAAAAATACCTAATGTAGATGATGGGAAGATGAATGCAACAAATCATTATGGCACATGTATACCTATGTAACAAACCTGCACGTTCTGCACATGTACCACAGAAATTAAAGTATAATAAAAAAAGAGAAAGAGAAAAATAAAGGGAATCAGTGACTAACAAAAAAAAAAGGAACCACTGTCTTCTTTAAGCCCATATATTAAGTCTTTCTCACATACAAAGCTGTGTCTAATTGTACTAACAAGTTTGATAGGTTTTAAGAGATCATTTTGCCTATCTTTTGAGCCTCAGTCCACCCCTGAGCATGCTTTTTGTGTGTGTGTGACGGTAGTCTCACTCTGTCACCCAGGCTGGAGTGCAGAGATGCGATCCCTGCTTACTGCAACTCCACCTCCTAGGTTCAAGGGATTCTGGTCTCTCAGCCTCCCAAGGATCCAGGACCACAGGAGTGCACCATCACGCCCAACTAATTTTTGTATATTCTTTGGAGATGAAGTTTTGCCATGTTGCCCAGGCTGGTTTGAAATCCTGAGCTCAAGCAATCCACCTACCTCAGCCTCCCTAAGTGCTGGGATTACATGCATGAGCCACTGCACCCAATAGATATAATTCTACCATGAGGTCATCAAATATCCTTACAGACTATATGAACTTTGAATATGTTATTAAGCTACTAATATGTTATAAAAAGCTTATTTTTTATATTATAATTTTTAAAAGATCATTTCTACCTGAAATTAAAAATTAATTGTTTAAATTAGTCTACAATTAGTAATAACTTGTGTAGTAGTAATTTGTGTGTTTCCATATATCTTCTGAAATCTAGGTGGAGGTTCTCAAACTTCAATTCTTGACTTCTGTGCACCCACAGGTTCAATACAGTGGAAGTCACCAAGATTTGAAGCTTGCACCCTATGAAACCATGGGCCAAACTGTACCTTGGCCCTTTTTAGCAATGGCTGGAACACAAAGCACCAATTCCCTAGGCTGCACACAGCATGGGAACCTGGAGCCTGGTCCACGAAACCATTCTTTCCTCCTAGGCTTCTGGGTCTGTGATGGGAGGTGCTGCCATGAAGAACTATTTCATTCCCTGGAGACACTTCCCTCATTGTTTTGGGAATTAACATTAAGCTCCTTGTTACTTATGCAATTTCTGCAGCCAGCTTGAATTTCTCCTCAAAAAATGGGGTTTTCTTTTCTACTGCATGCCAGGCTGCAAATTTTCTGAACTTTTATGCTGTTTATTTCTTTTGAAATTGAATGCTTTTAACAGTACCCATGTCACCCTTTAAATGCTTTGCTGCTACAAATTTCTTCCACCAGATACCTTAAATCATCTCTCTCAAGCTCAAAGTTCCACAAATCTCAAGAGCAGGGGCAAAAATGCCTCTTTGCTAAAGCATAACAAGAGTCACCTTTACTACAGTTCCCAAGAAGTTCCTCATCTCCAACTGAGGTGGTCTCACCACCTCAGCCTGGATCTTATTGTCCAATATCACTTTCAGCATTTTGGGCAAAGCCATTCAACAAGTCTCTAGGAAGTTGCAAACTTTCTCACATTTTCCTGTCCTCTTCTGAGCCCTCCAAACTGTTCCAACCTCAGCCTGATATTTAATTCCAAAGTCACTTCCACATTTTCAGGTATTTTTTTCAGCAACACCCCACTCTACTGTTACCAATGTACTGTATTAATCCATTTTCATGCTGCTGATAAAGACATACCCAAGACTGGGGAAAAAAGAGGTTTAATTGGATTTACAGTTCCACATGACTGGAGATACCTCGGAATCATGGCAGGAGGTGAAAGGCACTTCTGACATGGTGGCAGCAAGAGAAAATGAGGAGATGCAAAAGCAGAAACCCCTGATAAAACCATCAGATCTTGTGAGATGTATTCACTACCATGAGAACAGTATGAGGGAAACTGCCACCATGATTCAAATTATCTCCCACCAGGTTCCCCCCACAATATGTGGGAATTACGGGAATTCAATTCAAGATGAGATTTGCGTGGGGACACAGAGCCAAACCGTATCAAGGATTGTCTCCAAGAACCTGACAATGCTGACACCCTGATCTTGGACTTCCAGCCTCCAGACATAAATGAGAAATAAATATGTGTTATGTGTGCCACCCAGTCTATGATATTCTGTTATAGCAGCACAAACGGACAGAGACAGGCACTACGGTGTACTCTTCTTGAGGTCAAATGAATTTAAAAGTATTTTATGAGATTAGTAACTTGACGTGGTAGTAAAGAATAAGTACGATGCAGCCATTTTCTATAAAGGAACTTGCAAACTTCCTGGTTTCCTGGCATTTCCTCTGCTCAGACACAAGCCTAGAGTCTTTGGATTTGTCTTATTATTATTTTAATTATTATTTATTTATATGATTTCAACTTTTATTTTAGATTCAGGATACATTTGCAAATTTGTTCCATAGGCATATTGCGTGACACTGAGATTTGGGGTATGAGTGATCCCCCCAAATAACATGCGGTTTTTCAGCCCTTGCTCCCCTCCTTCTCTCCCTTCTCTAGTATTTCCCAGTGTCTATTGTCCCCATCCCGTGTCTATGTGTACTCAATGTTTAGCTTTCACTTATATGTGAGAACATGTGGTATTTAGTTTTCTATTTATGCATTAATTCACTTAGGATAATGGTCTCCCTGTTGATCTGTCTTTAAACTTGCCATCTACCTTTCATTAAAAAAAAAAAAAAAAAGAATAATGAAGTTTATTTTAAGTTCTTTTCCTAGTGATTTAAGCAAGGTTTGGGGGAAAAAAAGACCTAAACTTCACTCTAGATTAGAAGATGGCCAAAAGTCTATGGGAGATATGAAAATCATACAGGTTTTAAGATTTTGCCATATGTAATAATAACAGTAGCAACATAATATGGTTTTAATAACGCTCTCTTCTATAGCATTTACAATGAGTTCAGCACTATACTAAGTACGTTTTATGTATTGAGTCATTTTATCCTCACAACCCTCTAAAATGAGGACTAATATTTTACAAAAGAGAGAACTGAGTCAAGTGATATTAACTTGTTTAAGGTCACTCAGCTGAAGTGGAAATATGAAGACTTCAAGTCGTGCTTTTTGACCTTACAATATTACTATAAAGTCTTAATCGATTCAGATAATTGTTAGAAGTATTGCACTGAATTAGCTCAATGAAAAATGCAATTCAAGAAATATAAAAAGCTATACTAAACATTTCTGGATCTTTACTCTCAGATCCTCTTTCTTGGATCAAAGTGTAAATTTATGTAAATCACTGTTAGAATATGTATTGCATTGATAATATAAGATTTAATTTTTTTAACCACATTAGATAAGTTCCAAAAGAATTCATAGTAGTTACTTTAGATTCTTCATGTTTTTGCTATTTTATGGGATTTCACCATACACAGGTCTTAAGATAGATATGACAACTCAAGGTCCACCTCAACTTTTGAGCCATGATCACACTCTTCTCAGGGCAGCCAGTAGCTGAGTAAAATGGCAGTACATGGGCCTAATAATTTTCAAGGCCTAAAGTAGGATCACTCTAATGGGTTCTTCTAATAAGTTCTCTGCTTCAGCTCTCCCACACTGAGCTGGAGAGTAATTTGTCAGTCCTACATCATGGTTCGCTTAATCCCTTGCCAAATGCTGTCTCATCCTTTTGTGTTTCACAGGTGTTATCTCCCCTCACGCAATACCTTGTTTTTACTCCTAATTCCATCTCTGTGTCTGCTTCCCAAAGAACTTGAGTGACCAGCACAAGGAGGTAGGGTAGGATAGAGGCTTGTGGATGCACCTATGGGAATGAGCATATGATATGAAGATATTTTTATTACTTCTTGTGGTGGTTTTAAAAATTGATAATCTTCCATCGTTCCTGGTTCCCCTGATCTTGAGTTTAGGCTGAACCCAGTGACTCAATTCTAATGAACAGAATAAAGGGAAAGAAATGATGTCCAACTCTGGAGACTAGTTTATAAAAGGCACTGTAGTTTCCTGACTCTTCTCTCTTGTATAGCTTTCTCTGGGGGAAGCAAACTGGCATATCATGAGGACACTCAGGTATCGCTGAAACGGCCCATGTGATGAGAAACAGAAGCCTTCTGAGTGAGCTCGGAGATTGATCCTTCAGTTCACGGACTGCAATCTCAGGCAACAACTTGACTACAGCCTCTTCAAAGATTGTGAACTAGAACGAGCAGTTTTTAGCTGCCAAGTGTTGGAGGAATTTATTAAACAGCAATGGGTAACAAATGTAGACTCCAAGAAATTACCCACAGTTGAAGAGGCATTAAAAAACAGAGAAAATGACTTGCTCAGTTATCATCAGTCTCTGTCATCAGCCACTTCAGTGATAGTATAATGGTTCCAAACATGGAGAAGCCATGTGGACTATTCATGGTTCCAATAACATAGGCTCCCATTCACCAGGGCTTATCTAGCTATTGCTGCTCCTATAAGTTCAATCTGGCAAAAATAGAGCACAACACTGAAACATCCTTTGAGTAAACCAGTCAATTAGGCAAGATAATTACGTTAGATCCATTCTTCTACAGTGAAGAAATGGCCACATGCTCTTAGAATTCAGTCATGTCAGTTGTACCCTATCCCATACCACCGAGCAGTTGCTGGCCAGACAGAATGAGCATTTGTTGAAAGTACAACTGAGATACCAGCTCAGAGATGATGCCTTACAAGAGTGGGGATCATCTTTCAGGAGATAGCGTATATTTTAAATCTGTGAAATATATGGCACTATGTCCCCAGTAGGCAAATATATGGGAACCAAGGGGTAAAAGCAGGAGTGGCCCTATTTGCCCACCTGTCAGACACCCAGTTGGGGAGCTTCTATTTTTCTGTCCCTGCCATTTTGATGCATAGAGGTCATCAACTGTTGAAGACCCCCTTTCAACAGGGGAATGCTTCCATTGGGTCCCATTAACTAAGCTACAACTGTCACCTGGGCACTATGGGTTGCTCATGCTAAGAGAGAGCAGTCAGGGAAATAAGTCAACATTCTGAAAGAGGTAATTGAACCAGATCATCAAGCAAAGGTAGGACCACAGAAGCTTGAAATATGTTAGTGCATTGTAGCTTGCTCTTGTGCTGCTTTTGGAATCCTGTGATTACCGTGTGATTAAGTCTATGCTATCCTGCTAGATGATGACAAACACATGGTCCAGTTGTCCATGTGCCTCAGTAGACAGGCTGCCAAATGTCAGTCATATGACTGAGACTATCTTAGATTATCCAGCCATCAGCCAAACCACCCACTGAGTGTAGCAGAGGCTTGAGCAAGCCAACAGAGATCAGCTGAGGTGGTTTAGAGCACAGAATCGTAAGTTAAATAAATGTGTTGTTTTAAGTTCCTAAGTTTTAGAGTGGTTTGTGACAGAGCAAAAATGAGCTGATAGAAGAAACAACTTGCAAAGAGAAAGGTAGAAACCAGGATACTGTGGCTATTTTTCTTAAAAGCTATATGATCTAAGGATCATTTTAAGAAAATGGGTATTCATGTTTCTGAATCAAATACTTTTATCATCTCCCCTGTCCCATCCTGGTGACTTGACTGCAACCACAGGTGAATCTCGAGGATCTCTTTATTTTATGTTAGGTTTAACCTGAAGTAATGTCCTAGTAGCCTACTTATGTTAACTTTTCCCCTGGTTCTACTTAGACCCAGCTTGGAATTCCTTTTTTTTTTGAGATAGAGTCTTGCTCTGTCTCCAGACTGGAGTGCAGTGACATGACCTCTGCTTACTGCAACCTCTGCCTCCTGGCTTCAAGCAATTCTCCCACCTCAGCCTCCTGAGTAGTTGGGATTATAGGCACATGCCACCACATATAGCTAATGTTTGTATTTTTAGTAGAGACAGTGTTTCACCATGTTGGCCAGGATGGTCTCAATCTCTTGACCTCATGATCCAACTGTCTCAGCCTCCCAAAGTGCTCGGATTACAGGCATGAGCTACTATGACTGGCCCTGCTTATGGTTGTGTTCTTATGGGCTCCAGTACAAACACATTTTAGACAGAAAATAGATTGTGTGATTATTAACCACATATATTATGAAGTGAACTTGAGAAGTAGCCCTCTCTGTACCCACCATGTAGTTATGATCTGTATGGCTTTTATTTCCTTTTATTGCCTTATTGCACTGGCTAAAACTTTCAGCATCATGTTGAATGAGAGAGGTGAGGAGTGCACATTCTTGACATTTCCCTAATCTTAGGATGAAAATATTCTGTCTTTCACGATTAAAAATGATGCTAGCTGTGCAGTTTTCTTGTAATGTTCTTTATCAATTTAAAGAAGTTCTCTATCCCTATTATTTTTATTGTACTTTAGGTTCTGGGGTACATGTGCAGATCATGCAGGATTGTTGCATAGGTACACACATGGCAATGTGGTTTGCTGCCTCTATCCTCCCATTACCTATATCTGGCATTTCTCCCCATGTTATCCCTCCATGACCTCCACACCCCCTGCTGTCCCTCCCTTGGCCTCCCCCAACAGACCCCAGTGTGTGATGCTCCCCTCCCTGTGTCCATGTGTTCTCATAGTTTGACACTTGCCTATGAGTGAGAACAGGTGGTGTTTGATTTTCTGTTCTCATGTCAGTTTGCTGAGAATTATGGTTTCCAGATTCATCCATGTCCCTGCAAAGGACACAAACTCATCAATTTTATGGCTGCATAGTATTCCATGGTGTATATTGCCACATTTTCCTTGTCTAGTCTATTGTTGATGGGCATGTGGGTTGGTTCCAAATCTTTGCTACTGTAAACAGTGCTGCTATGAGCATACGTGTGCATGTGTCTTTATAATAGAACAATTTATAATCCTTTGGATATATACCCAGCAATGGGATTGCTGGGTCAAATGGAATTTCTATTTCTAGGTCCTTGAGGAATCGCCACACTGTCTTCTACAATGGTTGAACTAATTCATACTCCCACCAGCAGTGTAAAAGTGTTCTTATTTCTCCACATCCTCTCCAGCATCTGTTGTCTCCAGATTTTTTAATGATCACCATTCTAACTGGTTTGAGGTGGTATCTCAATGTGGTTTTGATTTGCATTTCTCTAATGACCAGTGATGATGAGCAGTTTTTCATATGTTTGTTGACCTCATATATGTCTTCTTTTGAAAAGTGTTTATTCATATCATTCATCCACTTTTTGGTGGTTTTTTTTTCTTGTAAATCTGTTTTAGTTCTTTGTCGATTCTGGATATTAGCCCTTTGCCAGATGGGTAGCTTGCAAAAACTTTTTCTCATTCTGTTGATTGCCAGTTCACTCTAATGATTGTTTCTTTTACTGTACAGAAGGTCTGGAGTTTGATTAGGTCTCATTTGTCTATTTTGGCTTTTGTTGCCAATGCTTTTGATGTTTTAGTCATGAAGTCCTTGCCTATGCCTATGTCCTGAATGGTTTTGCCTTGGTTTTCTTCTAGAGTTTTTACAGTGTGAGGTCTTATGTTTAAGTCTTTAATCCATCTGGAGTTAATTTTAGTGTAAGATGTCAGGAAGGGGTCCAGTTTCTGCTTTGTGCACACTGCTAGCCAGTTTTCCCAACATCATTTATTAAATTGGGAATCCTTTCTCCATTGCTTGTTTCTGTCAGGTTTGTCAAAGATAAGATGCTTGTAGATGTGTAGAGGCATTGCCTCTGAGGCCTCTGTTCTGTTCCACTGGTCTATATATCCCTGTTTTGGTACCCATACTGTGCTGTTTTGATTACTGTAGCCTTGTAGTATAGTTTGAAGTCAGGTAGTGTGATGTGTCTGGCTTTGTTCTTTTTGCTTAGGATTGTCTTGACTATACAGGCTCTCCTTTGGTTCCATATAAAATTTAAGGTGATTTTTTCCAGTTCTGTGAAGAAGGTCATTGGTAGCTTGATGGGGATAGCACTGGATCTATAAATTAGTTTGGGCAGTATGGCCATTTTCATGATATTGATTCTTTCTAACCATGTGCATGGAATGTTTCTCCATCTGTTTGTGTCCTGTCTTATTTCATTGAGCAGTGGTTCATAGTTCTCCTTGAAGAGGTCCTTCACATCCTTTGTTAGTTGTATTCCTGGATATTTTATTCTCTTTGTAGCAATTGTAAATGGGAGTTTGTTCTTGATTTGGCTTTCTGTTAGTCTGTTATTGGTGCATAGAAATGCTTGTGATTTCTGCACATTGATTTTGTATCCTGAGACTTTGATGAAGTTGCTTATCAGTTTAAGGGGACTTTGGGCTGAGATGATAGAGTCTTCTAAATATACAAACATGTTATCTGCAAATAGAGTCAATTTGACTTCCTCTTTTCCTAACTGAATACCCTTTGTTTTTTTTCTTTCCTGATTGTTCTGGCTAGAACTTCCAACACTATATTGAATAGGAGTGGTGAGAGAGGGCATTGTCATCTAGTGCCGGATTTCAATGAGAATGATTTCAGTTTTGTCCATTCAGTATGATATTGGCTGTAGGTTTGTCGTAAATAGCTTTTATTGTTTTGAGATATGTTCATTCAATACCTAGTTTATTGAGAGTTTTTAGGATAAAAATTGTTGAATTTCGTCGAAAGTCTTCTCTGCATCTATTGAGATAGTCATGTGGTTTTTGTCTATGGCTCTGTTTATGTGGTGGATTATGTTTATAGACTTGCATATGTTGAACCAGCCTTGCTTCCCTGGGATGTAGCCTACTTGGTCATGATGGATAAGCTTTTTGATGTGCTGTTGCAATCTGTTTGCCAGTATGTTATTGAAGATTTTTGCATCTATGTTCATCATGGATACTGGCCTGAAGTTTTTTTTGGTGTTGAGTCTCTGCCAGATTTTGGTATCATGATGATGTCAGTCTCATAAAATGATTTGGGAAGGATTCCCCATTTTTGCATTATTTGGAATAGTTTCAGAAAGAATGGTACCAGCTCCCCTTGGTACGTCTGGTAGAATTCAGCTGTGAACCCATCTGGACTTGGACTTTTTTTGGTTAGTAGGCTATTAATTGCGGCCTCAACTTCAGCCCTTGTTATTGGTCTATTCAGGGTTTCAACTTCTTCCTGATTTAGGCATGGGAGGGTGAAAGTGTCCAGGAATTTAACCATTTCTTCCAGGTTTACTGGTTTATGTGCATAGAGCTGATGGTAGTAATCTCTGATTGGAGTTAGTATTTCTGTGGAATCTGTGGTGATATCCCCTTTATCACTTTTCATTGCATCTATTTGATTCTTCTCTTTTCTTTTTTATTAATCTGACTAGTAGTCTGTCTATTGTGTCGATCTTTTTTTTTTTTTTTTTAAAAACAGCTTCTGGATTTATTGATGTTTTGAAGAGTTTTTGGTGTCTCTATCTCCTTCAATTATGCTCTGATCTTAGTTATTTCTTGTCTTCTGCTATTTTGAGTTTTTTTATCTTGCCCCTCTAGCTCTTTCAATTTTGATTATAGGGTGTTGATTTTAGATCTTTTCTCACTTCTCATGTGGGCATTTATTGCTATAAATTTCCCTCTAGACACTGCTTTAAATATCACGCAGAGATTCTGGTGTGTTGTGTCTTTGTTCTCGTTGGTTTCAAAGAACATCTTTATTTCTGCCTTCATTTCATTTTTTATCTAGTCAACATTTAGGAGCCAGTTGTTCAGTTTCCATGAAGTTGTGCAGTTCTGAGTTAGTTTCTTAATTTTGAGTTCTAATTTGATTGTCTTGTGGTCTGAGAGACTGTTTGTTATGATTTACATTCTTTTGCATTTGCTGAGGAGTGATTTATTTCCAGTTTTGTGGTCAATTTTAGAGTAGGTGCTGTGCAGTGCTGAGAAGAATGTATATTCTGTGGATTTGGGGTGGAGATTTCTGTAGATGTAGATGTCTATTAGGTCCACTTGGTCCAGATCTGAGCTCAAGTCCTGGATATCCTTGTGAATTTTCTGTCTCACTGATCTGTCTAATCTTGACAGTGGAGTAATAAAGTCTCCTACTAGGGGGGAGGACTCAAGATGGCGCTGTGAGAACAACCCAGGATTGGAGCTCTTCTCATTGAATCTGCAAACGGTGAGTCAGAGCGGCATTTCCAGACTGATCTTTGTTGCCCACAGAATGGGGAAACTCCCAAGTATAAAAAAGACACGGGATGCCAGGCAGTAGGTCTGCCTGGCAAAGCCGGCAGCCGGGGCGGCAGCGGCCGGCCCTACCCAGCAATCCCCACAGGGCGTGCTTGTCCGGGTGCCCTATTGAACCGGCAACCTGAGACTTGAGAGGGCTGGACGTGAGACTGAACGAGACTTGGACAGTAGGCCAGCCCAGGGGATTGCAGGGATTGGGATACCCAGTGGGACGAACAAAACCACGATTTCAAACTATCCCGAGCAGACTGTCCAAGACGCTCTGTGGGGGAGGGGCGTCCACCACTACCGAGGCAACCCGCCCCAACTGAGATACACGCCCACTGCTGACTCAGCCAGCCATTGCCGAGGCAACCCATCCCTACTGAGATACACGCCCACTGCTGACGCAGCCTGCCGTTGCTGAGGCAACACGCTACAATGAAGAGACTCCGCCGCAGGGTGTGGCGGAGACCACAGCAGAGCCGGCAGGAACAGCGCGAATCACACAACAGCAAGCGGAGCCTCGGCAGCCAAACAGTGGCTAGTCTGCCTTCTAGCTGGGCAGGACACCTGATCGGACATCCAAAAATAAAGCCCAAACCCCTCAACACAGAGCATTTGAGAAAAAAAAAAAAGGGTTTTTTTTAATGAGCTCTGTTGCAGCAGAATCAAACATAGCAGCCTAACAGCCCTGAATGAACAACAGAGTGCACAACTCAGCAATTAAACCCCTATAAAGTACAAACTGTCTCCTCAAGCAGCTCCCTGACCCCTCTATATCCAAAAGACTGACATTAGGCAGGCATCATCCTGGGACAAAGAGAGCAGAAAAAGAAACTGGTAGCATCCCTCGCTGTGCCACAGCTACTAGAGGTGCACCCCAGACAAGCAGGGTCTGGAGTGGATCTCAGCAGTCGTACAGCAAAGGGGCTAGACTGGTAGAAGGAAAACCAAGCAACAGAAATACTTCATCATCAACATTCTGGGTGTCCACTCAGAGACCCAAACGAAAAGTCAGCAACTACGCAGACGACCAGCGGACAAATCCACAAAGATGGGAAGAAACCAGCGCAAAAAGGAGGAAAACACCCGAAACCAGAACACCTCGCCTCCTAGAAAGGACCAAAACTCCTCACCAGCAAGGGAACAAAGCTGGACGGAGAATGACTGTGACGAAATGACGGAATTAGACTTCAGAAGATGGATAATGAGAAACTTTGGTGAGCTAAAAGATCATGTATTAAATCAATGCAAAGAAACTAAGAACCTTGAAAAAAGATTTGAAAAAAGATTCGAGGAAATGATAACAAGAATGGATACCTTAGAGAGGAATATGAATGAATCAAAGGAGCTGAAAAACACAATACGAGAACTTCGCGAAGCAAACACAAGTTTCAATAGCCGAATTGACCAAGCAGAAGAAAGAATATCTGAAGTCGAAGACCAACTCAATGAAATAAAACAAGAAACCAAGATCAGAGAAAAAAGCGCAAAAAGGAATGAACAAAGTCTCCAAGAAATGTGGGACTATGTGAAAAGGCCTAACCTACGTTTGATAGGTGTACCAGAAGGGGACGAAGAGAATGAATCCAAGCTGGAAAATACTCTTCAGGACATCATCCAGGAATATTTCCCCCACCTAGCAAGACAAGCCAACACTCAATTGCAGGAAATACAGAGAACACCACAAAGATATTCCGCAAGAAGAGCAACCCCAAGGCACATAATCGTCAGATTCAACAGGGTTGAAATAAAGGAGAGAATACTAAGGGCAGCCAGAGAGAAAGGTCAGGTCACCCACAAAGGGAAGCCCATCAGACTCACAGCAGATCTCTCAGCAGAAACACTACAAGCCAGAAGAGAGTGGGGGCCAATATTCAACATATATGGACACAACACAGGAGCACCCAGATACATAAGGCAAGTTCTTAACGACTTACAAAAGGACTTAGACTCCCAAACAATAATAGTGGGAGACTTTAACACTCCACTGTCAATACTAGACAGATCAACCAGACAGAAAATCAACAAGGATATCCAGGGCTTGAACTCAGACCTGGAGCAAGCAAACCTGGTGGACATTTACAGAACTCTCCACCCCAAATCCACAGAATACACATTCTTCTCAGCACCACATCACACTTACTCTAAAATTGACCACATAATTGGAAGTAAAGCACTGCTCAACAAATGCAAAACAACTGAAATCATAACAAACAGCCTCTCAGACCATAGTGCAATCAAGTTAGAACTCAGAATTCAGAAACCGACCCAGAACCGCACAGCTTCATGGAAACTGAACAACTGGCTCTTGAATGTTGACTGGGTAAACAACGAAATGAAGGCAGAAATAAAGAAGTTCTTCGAAACCTATGAGAACAAAGACACAACGTGCCAGAACCTCTGGGACACATTTAAAGTAGTCTCTAGAGGAAAGTATATAGCAATAAGTGCCCATATGAGGAGAATGGAGAGATCCAAAATTGACACCCTATCGTCAAAATTGAAAGAGCTAGAGGAGCAAGATCAAAAAAACTCAAAACCCAGCAGAAGACAAGAAATTACTAAGATCAGAGCTGAGCTGAAGGAGATAGAGACACAAAAAACCCTTCAAAAAATCAATAAATCCAAGAGCTGGTTTTTTGAAAAGATCAACAAAATAGACAGACCACTAGCCAGATTGATTAAAAAGAAAAGAGAGAACAACCAAATAGATGCAATAAAAAATGATAAAGGGGAAATCACCACAGATTCCACAGAAATTCAAACCATCATCAGAGAATATTACAAACAACTATATGCGCATAAACTAGTAAGCCTGGAAGAAATGGATAAATTCCTGGACTCCTGTGTCCTCCCAAGCCTAAACCAGGAGGAAGCTGAAACTATGAATAGACCAATAACAAGGTCTGAAGTCGAGGAAGCAATTAAGAGCCTACCATACAAAAAAAGCCCAGGTCCAGACGGGTTCACAGCCGAATTCTACCAGACACACAAGGAGGAGCTGGCACCATTCCTTCTAAAACTATTTCAAACAATCCAAAAAGAGGGAATCCTTCCCAAATCATTTTATGAGACCAACATCATCCTGATACCAAAACCCGGCAGAGACCCAACAAGAAAAGAAAACTTCAGGCCAATATCCATGATGAACATAGATGCAAAAATCTTCAATAAAATATTGGCAAGCCGATTGCAACAGCAAATCAAAAAACTTAGTCATCATGATCAAGTAGGATTCATCCCGGGGATGCAAGGCTGGTTCAACATACGCAAGTCTATCAACGTAATTCACCACATAAACAGAACCAAAAACAAAAACCACATGATTATCTCAATTGACGCAGAGAAGGCATTTGACAAAATTCAACAGCCCTTTATGCTAAAAACCCTCAATAAACTCGGTATCGATGGAACGTATCTCAAAGTAATAAAAGCTATTTATGACAAACCAACAGCCAATATCATACTGAATGGGCAAAAACTGGAAGCATTCCCTTTAAAATCCGGCACTAGACAAGGATGCCCTCTTTCACCACTCCTATTCAATATAGTACTGGAAGTTCTAGCCAGAGCAATCAGGCAAGAAAAAGAAATAAAGGGTATTCAAATAGGAAAGGTGGAAGCCAAATTGTCTCTATTTGCAGACGACATGATAGTATACCTAGAAGACCCCATCGCCTCAGCCCAAAAACTCCTGAAACTGATAAGCAACTTCAGCAAAGTCTCAGGATATAAATCCAATGTGCGAAAATCACAAGCATTCATCTACACCAATAACAGACTTAAAGAAAGCCAAATCAAGAGCGAACTGTCATTCGCAATTGCTACAAAAAGAATAAAATACCTTGGAATACAACTCACAAGGAACGTAAGGGACCTCTTCGAGGAGAACTACAAACCACTGCTCAACGAAATCAGAGAGGACACAAACAGATGGAGAAACATTCCATGTTCATTGTTAGGAAGAATTAATATTGTGAAAATGGCTATACTGCCCAAAGTAATTTACAGAATCAACGCTATCCCCATCAAGCTACCATTGACTTTCTTCACAGAACTGGAAAAAACCACCATGAACTTCATATGGAACCAAAAGAGAGCCCGCATAGCAAAGTCAATTCTAAGCAAAAAGAACACAGCGGGGGGCATCACACTACCGGATTTCAAACTATACTACAAGGCTACAGTAATCAAAACAGCATGGTACTGGTACCAAAACAGAGATATAGACCAATGGAACAAAACAGAGGCACCGGAGGCAACACAACATACATACAACTATACAATCTTTGATAAACCTGACAAAAACAAGCAATGGGGAAAGGATTCCATGTTTAACAAATGGTGTTGGGAAAACTGGCTAGCCATGTGCAGAAAGCAGAAACTGGACCCCTTCCTGACACCTTACACTAAAATTAACTCCAGATGGATTAAAGACTTAAACATAAGACCTGGCACCATAAAAACCCTAGAAGGAAATCTAGGCAAAATTATCCAGGACATAGGAGTAGGCAAGGACTTCATGAACAAAACACCAAAAGCATTGGCAACAAAAGCCAAAATAGACAAATGGGACCTAATGAAACTCCACAGCTTCTGCACGGCAAAAGAAACAGTCACTAGAGTGGATCGGCAACCAACAGAATGGGAAAAAATTTTCGCAGTCTACCCATCTGACAAAGGGCTGTTATCCAGAATTTACAAAGAACTCAAGCAGATTTACAGGAAAAAAACAAACAAGCCCATTCAAAAGTGGGCAAAGGATATGAACAGATACTTTACGAAAGAAGACATATATGAGGCCAACAATCATATGAAAAAATGCTCATCGTCACTGGTCATCAGAGAGATGCAAATCAAAACCACATTGGGATACCATCTCACGCCAGTTAGAATGGCAATCATTAAAAATTCTGGAGACAACAGATGCTGGAGAGGATGTGGAGAAAAAGGAACACTTTTACACTGTTGGTGGGAGTGTAAATTAGTTCAACCATTGTGGAAGACAGCGTGGCGATTCCTCAAGGCCTTAGAAATAGAAATTCCATTTGACCCAGCAATCCCATTACTGGGTATATATCCAAAAGACTATAAATCGTTCTACTATAAGGACACATGTACACGAATGTTCATTGCAGCACTGTTTACAATAGCAAAGACCTGGAATCAACCCAAATGCCCATTGATAATAGACTGGATTGGAAAAATGTGGCACATATACACCATGGAATATTATGCAGCAATCAGAAATGATGAGTTCGTGTCGTTTGTAGGGACATGGATGAATCTGGAGAACATCATCCTCAGCAAACTGACACAAGAACAGAAAATGAAACACCGCATATTCTCACTCATAGGCGGGTGATGAAAAATGAGAACACATGGACACAGAAAGGGGAGTACTAAACACTGGGGTCTATTGGGGGGAAAAGGGGAGGGCCAGTGGGAGGGGGAGGTGGGGAGGGATAGCCTGGGGAGAAATGCCAAATGTGGGTGAAGGGGAGAAGAAAAGCAAAGCACACTGCCATGTGTGTACCTACGCAACTGTCTTGCATGCTCTGCTCATGTACCCCAAAACCTATAATCCAATAAAAAAAAAAAAAAAGAGGTCTTTTTAACCCAAAAAAAAAAAAATAAATAAAGTCTCCTACTATTATTGTGTGGGAGTCTAAGTCTCTTTGTAGGTTGTTAAGAAGTTATGTATCTGGGTGCTCCTGTATTGGCTGTGTATATATTTAGGATCATTAGCTCTTCTTGATGCATTGATCCTTTTACCATTATGTAATGCCCTTCTTTGTCTCTTTTGATCTTTGTTGGTTTAAAGTCCATTTTATCAGAGACTAGGATCGCAACTCCTCCTTTTTTTTTTCTCTCCGTTTGCTTGATAAGTCTTCCTCCATCCCTTTATTTTGAGGCTGTATGTGTTCTTGCAAGTGAGATGGGTTTCCTGAATACAACACATGATGGGTCTTGACATTTTATCCAATTTGCAGTCTGTGTCTTTTGATTGGAGCATTTAGCCCATTTATATTTAAGATTAATATTGTTATATGTGAATTTGATCCTGATGCTAGCTTGTTATTTTGCCTGTTAGTTGATGCATTTTCTTTATTGTGTTGATGGTCTTTACCATTTGGTACAATTTTGGAGTGGCTGGTACTGGTTGTTCCAGTGATGAAATCTCTAAGCAATTGCTTGTCCATAAATGATTTTCTTTCTCCTTCACTTATGAAGCTTATTTTGGCTGGATATGAAATTCTAGGTTGAAAGTTCTTTAAGGATGTTCAATATTGGTCCCCACTCTCTTCTGGCTTCTGGGTTTCCATGTAGAGATCTGCTGTGAGTTTGATGGGCTTCCCTTTGTGGGTAACCTGGCCTTTCTCTCTTGCTGCCCTTAATATTTTTTCCTTCATTTCAATCCTGGTGAATCTGATGATTATGTGCCTTGGGGTTGTTCTTCTTGAGGAATATCTTTGTAGTGTTCTCTGTATTTCCTGGACTTGAATGGTGGCCTGGCTTGCTAGGTTGGGGAAGTTCTCCTGGATAATATCCTGAAGAGTGTTTCCAGCTTGGATTCATTCTGTCCATCACATTCAGGTACACCTATCAAATGTAGATTAGGTCTTTTCACATAGTCCCATATTTCTTGGAGGCTTTGTTCATTTCTTTTCACTCTTTTTCTCTATTCTTGCCTTCTTGTTTTATTTCACTGAATTGATCTTCAGTCTCTGATATCATTTCTTTTGCTTGGTTTATTTGGCTATTGAAACTTGTGTATGCTTTGCAACGTTCTTGTGCTATGTTTTTCAGCTTCATCATGTCATTTATATTCCTCTCTAAGCTGTTTATTCTAGTTAACATCTCATCTAACCTTTTTTCTAGGTTCTTAGTTTCTTTGCATTGGATTAGCACATGTTCTTTTAGCTCTGAGAAGTTTGTTATTACCCACAGGCCCAGAAGCCTGTTTCTGTCAGTCCATCAGATTCATTCTCCATCCATCATTGATCCATAGCTGGTGAGGAGTTGTGATCTTTTGGAGGAGGAGACGGGTTCTGGTTTTTGGTGTTTTTATCCTTTTTGCACTGGTTTCTTTCTATCGTAGTGGCTTTATCTACCTGTGGTCTTTGTAGTTGGTGACTTTCAGATGGGGTCTCTGCATGGACATCCTTTTTGTTGATGATGAAGTTATTACTTTCTGTTTCTTAGTTTTCCTTCTAACAGTCAGGCCCCTCTGCTGCAGGACTGCTGGAGGTCCACTCCAGACCCTGCTTGTCTGGGGATTACCTGCAGGGGCTGCAGAACAGTAAAGGTTGCTGCCAGTTTCTTCTGTTATCTTCGTCCCAGAAGGGTACCCACCAGATGTAGGCCTGAGCTCTTTTTTATGAGGTGTCTCTTTGGGTCTATGGGTGTCAGGTAACTGCTTGTGGAGACAGCTTGGCCCTTATAAGAGCTCAAGTGCTGTTCTGGGAGCTCCGTTTTTTCTTGCAGAGATGATGGGCAGATACTTTTAAGTCTGCTGCAGCGGAACTCATAACCACCTCTTTCCCAGGTGCTCTGTCCTAGGAAGGTCGACTTTATTTTTAAGTTGCTATCATGCTGCTGCCTTTTTTCATAGATGGCCCACATGGAGTAGTCTAGTCACAGTCTGCCAACAGAGGCATTGCTGAGCTGCCACAGGCTCTGCCAAGCTGCTGTGTGAACTGTCTCAGTAATGGCAGACTGCCTTGGTAGTGGTAGTGGTGGTCACCCTTCCCCACAGTGAGCTGGACCCATGGTCCAGCTGTGCTTGCTGTGAAACTCTCAATCCAGAGCCAGAGCATTTCAGATTCTTGTTTTGTTTTGTGAGGGTGGTACCCGCTGAGCCAGATTGCCTGGCTCCCTGTCTCTGCCCCCTCCCTTTCAGTTGCATGGGTGGCTCTGTCTCCCAGGCATTTCAGGTGCCAGTTGAAACAGCCGCCCAGATTTGTGTGTTTCTGTGCATCAACCCGGCACTGGCTGAAACTGCTGTGCTGAAAACTTGTGGCACTTTTTGGCCCAAAAATCTCCTGGTCTCTGGGCAGTGAAAATTTGTTTGGAAATGTGCTGGGCATTCACCCTCTGTATTGTTCTTGCTGGGAACTGCACTCCGGAGCTGTTCCTATTCGGCCATCTTGAACCCTCTCGATCCCTATTTCTAAGAATTTCTATCATACATGGAAGTTAAGTTTTTCAAAAGGTTTTTCTGCATCTGACAATACAATTTTTCTTCTGTGAGCCTGTTGATATAGTGGATTATCTTGATTTTCTAATATTGAACCAGCCTTGCCTACCTGAAATAAATCCCATTTTGTTGCATTTTGTTGTGGTGTATAATTCTCTTTAAACTTTTTTTTTTTTTTTAAGAATTCAACTTGCTAGTAGTTGATTGAGTTTTTTTTTTTTTTTTTTTTTTTGTTCGTTTGTTTGGTTGGTTGGTTGCATTTCAGGAAAAATATTGACCAGTAGTTTTTTTTTTCTATAATTTCTTTACCTGTTTTAGGCATTGGGGTAATGCTGACCTCAGAGAATGAGTCAGCAAGTCTTCTCTTTGCTTCTATTTTCTGGCAGAGATTGTAGAGAGTTTGAATCATTTCTTCCTCAAACATTTGGTAGAAATTACCAGAAAAAAAAACACACTAGAACCTGGTACCTTTATTTCAGAAGACTATTAATTATTTATATTGATTACTAATTATTGATTCAGTTTCCTTCTTACATATTGGTCTTTCATAGACCATTTTGGCTGTCATAGAAAAAAAATACTTTAACCTGGGTAATTTATAAACAATAGAAATTGATTTCTTACAATCTGGTGGCTGAGAAGTCCAAGATCAAGGCACCAGCAAATTTGATATTTGGTGAGAGCCTCTTTCTCAAAGATGGCATCTTCTTGCAGTATCCTCACATAGTGAAAGGGGCAAAGCAGCCTCCCTTCAAGCCCTTTTTATAAGACCACTAATCCCATTTACAAGGGCAGAGCCTAAAAGGCTCCACCTCTTAATATTATTACCGTAAGTATTAGGTTTTAACATATGAATTTTGGGGGGACACAAACATTCAGACAATAGACTTATTCCAGTTATTCATTATTTCTTATCTAAGTTTTGTAGTTGGTGTCTCTAAAGGAATTGGTCCATTTCATTTAAGCTATAAAATTTGTAGACAGAGTTGTTCACAGTATTCCTTTGTATTGTACGTGGGATCAGTAGTGATGACTTATCTTTCATTTCTGATATTGGTAATTAGCCTTTTCTCTCTTTTAAATACATGTCATTTTGGCAGATGTTCATCAATTTTATTGATTATTTGAAAGGATCAGCTCTTCTTTCACTGACTTTATTTTATATTTTATTGATTTCTGCTCTTTATTATTTTCTTCTTTCTGATTGTGTTGTTTTTTTTGTCTTCTTTTTCTAAATCCTTTAGACAGTAGCTTCAATGACTGATCTGAGATGTATCTTTTCTAATGAATGCATTTAGTGCTATAAATTTCCCTCTCAGCACTACTTTCACTGTATCCCACAAATGTTGATATGTTGTTATTTTAACTGGTCACCAAGTTTAACGTGTTTTTTAAAATTTTGAGGCTTCCTTTTTGATCCATGGATGATTTAGAACCATAGTTTTTAGAGTCCAAGTGTTTGAACATTTTCCTGTTTTCTTTCTGTTGTTGATTTATAGCTTGATTTTATTGTTGCCAGAGAACAAACTCTGTATACTTTATAAAATTAAGTTGACTTTTCAATTCCGTAAAAATGTGGAAACATAGAAACAGATAAAGACAAATAAAATGATCCTCAATTTCCCAACAGATACTAATATTTATGTTAATCTATTGATATTTCTATAATATACTTATATAATACTGTTATACATATCTCAATATTGTAGATGATATTGCTTTGCTCCTATATTCTGCTTTTTTCCCTCTACATTTTCTTGCCTTAAATATTTTTGAAAGTACAATCTTTATTTCCTAAATTTGAAATATCTTTGCAACTAAGTACACTATTGTATGTTTATCCTACACGTCAGTAAAAAAAAACACCACCAACTATTATAAAAACAGGACAAATTACATCACAAAAGAACAAAAAAATAGAAAGAAATCATAAGAAATATATCTGTGAAAAGTATCATTCTTTTTTTTTTAAATTTTTTATTGCATTTTAGGTTTGGGGGTACATGTGCAGAACATGCAAGACAGTTGCATAGGTACACACATAGCAGTGTGTTTTGCTTCCTTTCTCCCCTTCACCCACATATGGCATTTCTCCCCAGGCTATCCCTCCCCACCTCCCCCTCCCACTGGCCCTCCCCTTTTCCCCCCAATAGACCCCAGTGTTTAATACTCCCCTCCCTGTGTCCATGTGTTCTCATTTTTCATCACCCGCCTATGAGTGAGAATATGCGGTGTTTCATTTTCTGTTCTTGTGTCAGATTGCTGAGAATGATGTTCTCCAGATTCATCCATGTCCCTACAAACAACACAAACTCATCATTTCTGATTGCTGCATAATATTCCATAGTGTATATGTGCCACATCTTCCCAATCCAGTCTATCATCGATGGGCATTTTGGTTGATTCCAGGTCTTTGCTATTGTAAACAGTGCTGCAATGAACATTCATGTGCATGTGTCCTTATAGTAGAACGATTTATAGCCCTTTGGATATATACCCAGTAATGGGATTGCTGGGTCAAATGGAATTTCTATTTCTAAGGCCTTGAGGAATCGCCACGCTGTCTTCCACAATGGTTGAACTAATTTACACTCCCGCCAACAGTGTAAAAGTGTTTCTTTTTCTCCACATCCTCTCCAGCATCTGTTGTCTCCAGATTTTTTAATGATCACCATTCTAACTGGCGTGAGATGGTATCTCAATGTGGTTTTGATTTGCATCTCTCTGATGACCAGTGCCGATGAGCATTTTTTCATATGATTGTTGGCCTCATATATGTCTTCTTTTGTAAAGTGTCTGTTCATATCCTTTGCCCAATTTTGAATAGGCTTGTTTGTTTTTTTCCTGTAAATCTGTTTGAGTTCTTTGTAAATTCTGGATATCAGCCCTTTGTCAGATGGGTAAACTGCAAAAATTTTTTCCCATTCTGTTGGTTGCCGATTCACTCTAGTGACTGTTTCTTTTGCCGTGCAGAAGCTGTGGAGTTTCATTAGGTCCCATTTGTCTATTTTGGCCTTTGTTGCCAATGCTTTTGGTGTTTTGTTCAGGAAGTCCTTGCCTACTTTTATGTCTTGGATGGTTTTGCCTAGATTTCCTTCTAGGGTTTTTATCATGCCAGGTCTTATGTTTAAGCCTTTAATCCATCTGGAGTTAATTTTGGTGTAAGGTGTCAGGAAGGGGTCCAGTTTCTACTTTCTGCACATGGCTAGCCAGTTTTCCCAACACCATTTGTTGAACAGGGAATCCTTTCCCCATTGCTTGTTTTTGTCAGGTTTATCAAAGATTATATAGTTGTAGATATGTTGTGTTGCCTCCGATGCCTCTGTTCTGTTCCATTGGTCTATATCTCTGTTTTGGTACCAGTGCCATGCTGTTTTGATTACTGTAGCCTTGTAGTATAGTTTGAAATCCAGTAGTGTGATGCCCCCCACTGTGTTCTTTTTGCTTAGAATTGACTTGGCTATGCGGGCTCTCTTTTGGTTCCATATGAAGTTCATGGTGGTTTTTTCCAGTTCTGTGAAGAAAGTTAATGGTAGCTTGATGGGGATAGCGTTGATTCTGTAAATTACTTTGGGCAGTATAGCCATTTTCACGATATTAATTCTTCCTAACCATGAACATGGAATGTTTCTCCATCTGTTTGTGTCCTCTCTGATTTTGTTGAGCAGTGGTTTGTAGTTCTCCTTGAAGAGGTCCCTTACATTCCTTGTGAGTTGTATTCCTAGTATTTTATTCTTTTTGTAGCAATTGTGAATGGCAGTTCGTTCTTGATTTGGCTTTCTTTAAGTCTGTTATTGGTGTAGACGAATGCTTGTGATTTTTTCACATTGATTTTTTATCCTGAGACTTTGCTGAATTTGCTTATCAGTTTCAGAAGTTTTTGGGCTGAGGCGATGGGGTCTTCTAGGTATACTATCATGTCGTCTGCAAATAGAGACAATTTGGCTTCCACCTTTCCTATTTGAATACCCTTTATTTCTTTTTCTTGCCTGATTGCTGTGGCTAGAACTTCCAGTTCTATATTGAATAGGAGTGGTGAAAGAGGGCATCCTTGTCTAGTGCCGGATTTCAAAGGGAATGCTTCCAGTTTTTGCCCATTCAGTATAATATTGGCTGTTGGTTTGTCATAAATAGCTTTTATTACTTTGAGATACGTTCCATCGATACCGAGTTTATTGAGGGTTTTTAGCATAAAGGGCTGTTGAATTTCGTCAAATGCCTTCTCTGTGTCAATTGAGATAATCATGTGGTTTTTGTTTTTGGTTCTGTTTATGTGGTGAATTATGTTTATAGACTTGTGTATGTTGAACCAGCCTTGCATCCCTGGGATGAATCCTACTTGATCATGATGGATAAGTTTTTTGATTTGCTGTTGCAATCAGCTTGCCAATATTTTATTGAAGATTTTTGCATCTATGTTCATCATGGATATTGGCCTGAAGTTTTCTTTTCTTGTTGGGTCTCTGCTGGGTTTTGGCATCAGGATGATACTGGTCTCATAGAATGATTTGGGAAGGATTCCTTCTTTTTGGATTATTTGGAATAGTTTCAGACGGAATGGTACCAGCTCCTCTTTGTGTATCTGGTAGAATTCGGCTGTGAACCCGTCTGGACCTGGGCTTTTTTTGTATGGTCGGCTCTTAATTGCTGCCTCAACTTCTGCCCTTGTTATTGGTCTATTCATAGTTTCAGCTTCCTCCTGGTTTAGGCTTGGGAGGACACAGGAGTCCAGGAATTTATCCATTTTTTCCAGGTTTACTAGTTTATGTGCATAGAGTTGTTTGTAATATTATCTGATGTTGGTTTGAATTTCTGTGGAATCTGTGGTGATTTCCCCTTTATCATTTTTTATTGCATCTATTTGGTTGTTCTCTCTTTTCTTTTTAATCAATCTGGCTAGTGGTCTGTCTATTTTGTTGATCTTTTCAAAAAACCAGCTCTTGGATTTATTGATTTTTTGGAGGGTTTTCTGTGTCTCAATCTCCTTCAGTTCTGCTCTGATCTTAGTTATTTCTTGTCGTCTGCTGGGTTTTGAGTTTTTTTGATCTTGCTCCTCTAGCTCTTTCAATTTTGACGATAGGGTGTCAATTTTGGATCTCTCCATTCTTCTCATATGGGCACTTATTGCTATATACTTTCCTCTAGAGACTGCTTTAAATGTGTCCCAGAGATTCTGGTATGTTGTGTCTTCGTTCTCATTGGTTTCAAAGAACTTCTTTATTTCTGCCTTCATTTCATTGTTTACCCAGTCAACATTCAAGAGCCAGTTGTTCAGTTTCCATGAAGCTGTGCGGTTCTGGGTTGGTTTCTGAATTCTGAGTTCTAACTTGATTGCACTATGGTCTGAGAGGCTGTTTGTTATGATTTCAGTTGTTTTGCATTTGCTGAGCAGTGCTTTACTTCCAATTATGTGGTCAATTTTAGAGTAGGTGTGATGTGGTGCTGAGAAGAATGTATATTCTGTGGATTTGGGGTGGAGAGTTCTGTAAATGTCTATCAGGTTTGCTTGCTCCAGGTCTGAGTTCAAGCCCTGGATATCCTTGTTGATTTTCTGTCTGGTTGATCTGTCTAGTATTGACAGTGGAGTGTTAAAGTCTCCCACTATTATTGTGTGGGAGTCTAAGTCTCTTTGTAAGTCATTAAGAACTTGCCTTATGTATCTGGGTGCTCCTGTATTGGGTCCATATATGTTTAGGATTGTTAGCTCTTCTTGTTGTATCGATCCTTTTAGCATTATGTAAAGGCCTTCTTTGTCTCTTTTGATCTTTGTTGCTTTAAAGTCTATTTTATCAGAGATGAGAATTGCAACTCCTGCTTTTCTTTGCTCTCCATTTGCTTGGTAAATCTTCCTCCATCCCTTTATTTTGAGCCTTTGTGTATCCTTGCATGTGAGATGGGTTTCCTGGATACAGCACACTGCTGGGTTTTGGCTTTTTATTCAATTTTCCAGTCTGTGTCTTTTGATTGGTGCATTTAGTCCATTTACATTTAGGGTTAATATTGTTATGTGTGAATTTGATACTGCCATTTTGATGCTAAGTGGCTGTTTTGCCCGTTAGTTGTTGTAGATTCTTCATTATGTTGATGCTCTTTAGCATTTAGTGTGATTTTGGAATGGCTGGTACTGGTTGTTCCTTTCTATGTGTAGTGCCTCTTTTAGGAGCTCTTGTAAAGCAGGCCTGGTGGTGACAAAATCTCTGAGTACTTGCTTGTGCGCAAAGGATTTTATTTTTCCTTCACTTCTGAAGCTCAGTTTGGCTGGATATAAAATTCTGGTTTGAAAGTTCTTTTCTTTAAGGATGTTGAATATTGGCCCCCACTCTCTTCTGGCTTGTAGAGTTTCTGCCAAGAGATCTGCTGTGAGTCTGATGGGCTTCCCTTTGTGGGTGACCCGACCTTTCTTTCTGGCTGCCCTTAGTATTTTTCTCCTTTATTTCAACCTTATTGAATCTGACGATTATGTGCCTTGGGGTTGCTCTTCTTGTGGAATATCTTTGTGGTGTTCTCTGTATTTCCTGCAATTGAGTGTTGGCCTGTCTTGCTAGGTGGGGGAAATTTTCCTGGATAATGTCCTGAAGAGTATTTTCCAGCTTGGATTCATTCTCTTCATCACATTCTGGTCCAGAGCTGAGTTTGATTCCTGAATATCTTTGTTAATTTTCTGTCTTGTTGATCTGTGTAATATTGGCAATGAGGTGTTAAAGCCTCTCACTATTATTGTGTGGGAGTGTAAGTCTCTTTGTAGGTCTCTAGGAATTTGCTTTATGAATCTGGGTGCTCCTGTATTGGGTGCATATATATTTAGAATAGTTAGCTCTTCTTGTTACATTGAACCCTTTACCATTATGTAATGGCCTTCTTTGTCTTTTTTTTATCTTTGTTGGTTTAAAGTCTGTTTTATTGGAGACTAGGATTGAAACCCTTGCATTTTTTTTTTCCGGCTATTTTCTTGGTAAACATTCTTCCATCTTTTAATTTTGATTCTATGTGTGTCTTTGCATGTGAGATGTGTCTCCTGAATACAACACAGCAATGGGTCTTGACTCTTTTTTCCATTTGCCAGTCTGTGTCTTTTAATTGGGGGATTTAGCTCATTTACATTTAAGATTAATATTGTTACATGTAAATTTTATCTTGACATGATGTTGGTAGCTGATTATTTTCCAGCTGATGCAGTTTCTTCATAGTGTTGATGGTCATTACAATTTGGTATGTTTTTGCAGTGGCTGGTATGGCTTTTTCCTTTCCATAAGCAATTTTTATTTCATGTAGATCAGCTAGCAGCAGATTACCTTAATTTTTCTTTACCTGAGAATATCTTGATATCTGTTTCATCCTTAAAATAAATATTTTTTCTGAAAATAAGATTTGGTATTGACAACTTTCTTTCTGAACTTGAAAAGTTCTTTTTTTCATTTGCTTTTCACCTCCACAATTTCTGATGATAAATTCTCTGTTATGAAAATAGATATTTACTTATAGATAGGGTGTAATTTGCCTTTCATTGATTTAAAGATTTTTTCTTTGCCTTTAATTTTGATAACTTTGATGATAATTGTCTTGTTGTATTCATTTGGTATAGTCTATTTGAAATTTGTTCAGCTTCTTGAATCTGTAGTTTTATGTCATTTTCCAAATTGTGATGCTTCCAATAATTATTTCTTCAAATAGTTATTTTGCTCTAATTTACTTTCCTTCTGTTTCAAAAACTTCAATTACATAAATGGTATATTTTTTGTAATAGTCCCACAGATTCCTTATGCATAGTGTATTTCTTTTTACATTCAATATTTTTACATTGTTCAGATTTGGGCAATTTCTATTGTTCTATCTATTATATCACTGACTGTTTCTTCTGTTCCCTTCATTATGCTGTCAAGTTTATCTGTTGAGTCTTAATTGTCTGTTTGTTTAGGTTATCATATTCTTAGTTCTAAACTTTTTATTTGGTTCTTTTGTATACTTTTACTTCTTTATTGAGACTTTCTATTCCTTTAAGAGTCTTAAAATTTGTTTTCACTACAAGAATATAATTGCTCATGGAAGCATTTTTATTATGGCTGCTTTAAAATCTTTGTTAGGTGTGTGCAATGGTGTGCATCTGTAGTCCTGGATACTCAAGAGGCTGAGGCCAGAGGATCACTTGAACCCAGGAGTTTGAGGCAACAGTATACTGTGCTTGCACCTGACTAGTCACCTCATTCCAGCCTGAGAGGCAAAGGTAGACCCCATCTCTTAAAATAAAAAAGGCAAATATTAAAAACATAATTGCCAGATAATTCATTCTTACATCTTTTTCACCTTGGTGTTGACATCTACTGATTGTCGTTTTTTTTTCATTCAGCTTGAGATATTTCTCCTTTTTGCTATAATTAGTAATTTTTTATTGAGACCTGAAATTTGCATTTTATGTTAAGGATTTCTGGGTACATTTAAGCCTTTGATGCTGGCTGGTTTCCTCTGGCACCACTCCAGCATGGGAAAGGGATGAATGTTCCTTGCTATTAGCAGGTCAGGGAGAAGAATGGCAGGTTTCTCACATGATCTCTGTTGATACCTAAGAATGGGTATCCTCAGTGGCCTCCACTGATATATTTTTCTTGATGAGAGAAAAAGGAATGCCTTATTATTGCTCCCATGTGGCTTCCACTGACACCACAGTTGGGGGATGTGGCCTCACTGACATCGGTTGGGGACAAAAGTTCTAAATTTCCAGCAGGGCTCCTATGTTACCACCACACTGGGGAGGAGCACTTCATAACTGTAGGGTGTGCCAGGAAATTCAGGCTCTCCAGGTAGTCTATATTGGAAATATGGGAAGAGCTTGTTACCACCTGGTAGGGATGGAAGTCCCAGGTACCTACTCAGTCTCTCTAACACCGCAGCAGTAGAGTTAGGGTAACGTGTTAGAGCCTAGTAAGGGTGGCACCCCACTCAGCCTGTGCTGGCACAGCTCTTCCTGTGGTGTTTAGCTGGAGTAGAGCAGTTATAGTATATGAGTTGTCTGTCTTATTAGCTTTAGAGCAGCCTGGCTTTATTTATTTATTTAAAAAATTTTTTTGTCTGTACTCATTTCTGGGCTGCTGGCTTCTTCAGTTCCAAGTCTGAGATATATGAGTCCAAAAGAAAACCCAAGGAACTTATCACCATCTCAATTCTTGTGCCCTGAGTCCTCTAGATGGTCTACTTTTTTCTCACTACCTTTTAGAGTCTCCCTATATTTATTTTATATATAATGTCCAAAGTTTCTAATTATCATTAGCAGAAAGAATGTGAAAAGTATGTCTACTACAGTTTCCTGGAAGAAGTGCCAAGAATTATTTTAGATATTTAAGTGATTTAAAAAAAAATCACAGGAAGAATACAATTTCATGACACATGAGAATTATATAAAATTCAAAGTCTCTAAGTGAAGTTTTAATGCAATATAGTCACACTCATATATATATAGTCTACAGCTGCTTTTGTGCTATAATAGAGGAGGTTGAGTAACTGTATCGGAGAATCCATGGTTTTCACAAAGCCTAAAATATTTACTGTCTGAGCCTTTAAAGAAAGTTGCTGATCCCTGGCTTACATCGTGGAATTATGAACATTTTATTGACAGTGAGTAGAGTACATCCTCAATAGAAACTAAGAGAAAGATGAATGTATAAATTCAGATAGGCTGTACTCAGTTTTAGGGAAATATAATTATCTATAGCAATCATACGTAAATCTTCATACTGTTAAAAATGTATATATACAGTTTTTAGTTTACACCAAAAACTATTCAGTTTATGTTGAGTAAGTTTTCCTTAAACATTGATGTCAAAATCACTCTTTGACCATTCTTGGCTAGTGCAAAATTTTTTAGTTATAATTTTTTCTAGCAAAGTCTTCTACAAATACTGTTATATATTTTTTCTACTGTCAAAACATTCCCCAAGAAACGTGAATGTTTCCACAAATATTTCTTATTATAGATGTTTTTGTATGTTTGTGACTTCTTTTGCATGTTCAAATTCTATAACCAAGGTTGCAAAGTTGTCATTGTTATAATGTTGAACATAAGAGTCATAAACAGGAAGTCAAATACTAAATTTGAAAGACATTATGCAAGAAAAGGACACTAAACCAATAGTATTATTTCCCATTTATCTAACCTTTCAAGGGCACTTAGCAGTTAGAAGATTATAAATACAGACAGATTTCATGATTAGAAGGTTCATTAGTACGAAGGTACAGAATACTAATCACAAGACTTTCATTTGCACTGACAAGGTCTGACCTCGCTAGCATTCATCAGTGACAGTGGAATTGCTCCCTGGTGATATCAACCACAGTAAAGACAGAGAAAACATGTTTTTCGGGGAGGAATTCATCAAAAGTAAGCAGAACTGTATCACACACCATTGCTTCCAGGAGTTCCCCCAGAGAATAGCTAGCATCTTATCTGAATCAGTTTGTTTGGTCTGTAAAGTATAAAATGTTCTGAGAAACTTTGCATGTTAAAGAAAGTTTAAGCTTTGAAATCTCAGAACAACAGCTATCATATTGCATGACTCTTCACCTTAAATCATCTAATTGATGATGAATAGGTGCTTTGGTCAATATTAAATCTATAAACATAGGAGTATACTCTGATGTTAACTATTAAGAATTATAAATCTTATAAACTCTTGTAAATATTTCCATTTAAAAATATTGTGACACTAAAATGATTACTACATTAATATAAATCAAAACTGCATATTTCAAGTCTAGAAGCACGTTTTCATAATTCAAATATAAGTGTGTATTAAGTGATTATTTTCCTAAATGTCATAATTTTCAATGAAAAGTGACTTCATTGTGTGAAAGCATTTTATTAAGTTCCCAGGTTTGTGACAGTACAAAACTGAACACAATTTTCTCATCTGCAAAGAATTTACTGGTGATTTATTATTAAGTTAGCAAATTAAATAATTAGAAATTGTATAAAACAAAATATAACTTAATGAAAGCACTAAGACTCTGGAGTTAAACAGATTTGATGTTGAATCTTCTTAATTGCTTAAGCAGTTACTGGACCTCAGTTTTCTTATCTGTAAAACTGGAAAATACTACCCAACGTCATACAGGGTTGAAATAAGCGTTAGGCAAATGGTGACTACTATAACCAAACTCCAAACTGTGTAATAAATACTTCAAATAAATTGACAGAAAAACGACTAAAGAAGATCAATAAGATAAGTGAAAATCTAATGGAGTTGAGAATTGACTGGACCTTAAAGATTCTCTGTTTATTGTAACAAAATTATTATTTTACATTTTAACGTTTCCAAAATTGATGTTAAAATGAGTGGACAATGAAGCAAGTCATGAATAAATTGTGTACAGTTAGCATTGTCTACACACCAGCCAGCTTATGAGAAGGTGAATTTTTCATGGTCATCTTTTATTGAGCAACAGAAACAGCATGATACCTTCCATACTTCATCTTATTTGGAGAAATAATGAAACACAATGGTTAAAAGCATGAACCCTGAATACAGAGTAGCCGATTTCCCTCACCAGCTGTGAAAATTGCTCAATTTGCTTAAGTTCTCTGTACTTTGGTTTCCTTATCTGTTAAATGGTGTTCTAATTCAAATAAATTAACATATAAAATACTTAAAGCAATGCTGAGCACATAACAAGCACAAGAGGAGTGTTTTGGTTGTTGTTGTCTCTGTTTTAATGGTGGTAGTGGTAGTAGTTGTTATTTGATTTTCATAGTAGACCTGTAAGGTACCATTTAAGATATGGGCTTAATAAACAGATTCAGAGAGATTTTAAGCTTCTATAATATGATGTAATTGCCCAGTATACAGTTGGTATTTACTAAATATTTAGTTAATGAATGAAGTTACAGTGATAGCATTAAAGCTCAGGACTGGCTGACATCAAAGCTTGAGTTTTTAATCCGTATTCCTCAGAATGTCTCTCCTACTTTTGTCATGGCAAATGAAACCACTTTTACCAGAAAGGGAGTTACGTATTGATCCTCCCTGGCTTCCTTTAATCTTTTCTTTATGACACTATATCTGTCAGAAATTTTTGAAACTTTTTTCTACAGAGCTTGTTTCCTCCTCAAGTTCTTGGTGCAATATGGACTTTCCCAATATTTTTATGTGTTTGTACACACATGCATGTGTGTGGATATGTGTTTTAAACAATCTCACTTGGTTATGTGGTGTTAAGTAGAAGAAGGAGAAATCGATTATCTGCTTATTGCCAGTCTGTCCAATATTGTCTTGTAGTTATACTTATTCCTATTTAGGATCTTTGTTAGTTATCAGAACTTGAGCTAGGTTAATATCTGCAGCTATTAATATTTTTGGGTTATGCTTTTTACTTATGATAGTAGGATCTTTCTGAATATATCTCATATTGGACCTGGCCATCCACAGTTGGTTCATGTCCTAAATCAGAGGTCAGTATGCTTTTTTAGTAAAGTTTTAGGGAGTAAATATTTTAGACTTTGTGAGCCATATGTTCTCTACTCAATTGTAGTATGAATTCAGTTATAGATAGCATGTATACAAATGAACAAGGCTGTGCTCCAATAAAACTTTATGAATGCAGAAACTTGAATTTTATATAATTTTTGCATGTCACAGAATATTTGATTTTTTTTCAACCATTTAAAAATATAAAAACCTATTTCATTATTAGCTTTTAGGTTTCAAAATAGGTGACTATTTAGAGTTGGTCTGCAAACTACAGTGTATTCTCTACTCTGTCTTCATGCCCTAGATGACTATAATCCCTGTTATTCTAGCGATTCCATTTTATCCCTCATTCTACAACTAGAATTATCATTCTTAAACTTAAACCACTGATCTGATTACATCACTCCTCTACGTCATTCAGGTTTCTGCAAAAAAAAACCAAACAAACACCAATAGGTGATTTTATATATATATATGTGTATATATTAAAAATTATTATGGGAAATGGCTCATGTGATTGTGAAGGATGAGAAGTCCTATTATCTGCATACTGTAAGCTGGAGAAACAGGAAAGCCAGTGCAGTAATTCATTTCGAGTCCAAAGATCAGAGAACTAGGAGCTCTGATGTCTGAGGGAAGGAGAAGATGGATGTCCTAGCCCAAATGGACAGAATGAATTTGCCCTTCATCTCTCTTCTTGTTCTTCTTGGGTTCTCAGTGGATTGGATGATGCTCATTCACATTGTAGAAGGCAAATTCTTTACTCAGACTATCAATTCAAATGCTAATCGCTTCTGGAAACTCCTTCACACACACATCCAGAAAGTATGTCGTACCAGCTATCTGGAGTAAAATAGACATATAAAATTAACCGTTACAACTCCCTGATTGTAAAGACAATCGTTTGTTGACTCTCTAAACTTGGCATGACATTTCAGTTCACAAAATCTGCCTATAGTCTACTCTTTCAGACAAACCTTTAATTAGTTATCTCTCATCATTCCTTATTCAAAGAAATCTCAATTATTTGCTGAGTCTACAAATACATACATTCTGCTTTCTCATGGGACCTGAATTCATCACACTTAGCTACTTGGTGTACCTATTCTTTAAAAGTATGTTTAAAATGGATCTTGTTTTATGAAGTTGTCTCTGAATTTTTAGGAAGAATTAATCACTTTCTCATTCATGCTTTCGTAGCACTTTGAACATTTTTGAAACATATCATTTGTGTTATAATCCATTGTGTTCATGGTTGTTTATACCAATTTTAATATAAACACTTGACATAGAGATTGAATTAATTCACATTTGCTTTCCCCAAACCTGGAATGCATTTTGAACTTCACAAATGATTTTGAATGCTACAACAAATAAATTACACATGACTGTTCACATTGGCCATGCTTTATCGAAAATCTGCTTTTTAGGGGAGACTAAAAAAAGATATACAAATGATTTTTGGAAAGTACATAGTATAATATATAGGTTTACCCTTTTGCAAAGCAAAGGATCATTTGGAAAAGAAAAGTTTCTCTAAAATTTCTTTGTTTTGAATTGTTTTTTTAATCAGTTTGAATTTTTAAGGTTATAGTATCATTTGCCAAAAACTATCAAGGTTTTAAGGAAATAACAGCTTTTTGTGCTGATATCTTCAATTGTCACCTATAAGTATGCCAAGTGAGATAAAAAAAATCTATATGTGATATTTTGAGAGGTTTTTTTTTTTTTTTGGTAATAACCACATGGACAAAGCAATATTCCCAGAGCACCAAATGTCCTAGGAATGCTAATGGTAAAAGTGCTTCAGGCAGCTGTTGATCCAAATTCTGGGCGTCCAGTCTCTACCTCTTCAGCCTCCTAATTCATACATCTCTTTTCCTTCTTTGCAGAGGGACTAGATAGATTTATTTATAGATATAAGTGTAGTTCATGGAAAGAAAGCCACTTCACAAGTATTTGATAAAAAGCTTCCTGGAGATTCTTCAGGCTTGTGTGCCTTCTGATTATTTGCTTGAGATGGAATCCCAAGTTCTCCAAAGTGAAGGGTCAGCACATGAATCCCTTTGTACTGTTTGCCATCTCTTGTCATGAGTGATACTCACACGGAATCTATGCAATCATTATTTATAGCAAGATATAAGAAAAAAATACTATAGAGAGCTAAAGGTTTCAGTCTACAAAGGGTTTTTGAAATTAATATTGATGTCATTGATGACAACTACTCAGAATTGTTCATATTCTTTCCTTAGTAGTGTCATCGTGATTTATGACGTGAACAGAATATGTTTTTTTCATATCATCTCTCTTACTTGACTGTCAGGCTCTGTTGCTATTTCTACTTCTCTGTAGTGATAATTGAATGAGGAGAAGCAAAAAGCATCAGCTGTCTTAATTTCTGAGTAGGGACATAAATTAAATGCAATCAGGACTGCTTCCAGAACTCCAGATCAGTTTTTTAAATACCCCTTTATCTATCTTTAAATGAAATATAGTACTTTCTAAGGGCAGTTATAGGGTTTGCATAAATTTACATACGGCAACAAACTAATCAAATAGTTGCTTTATCTTATGTAACTTCTAGAATTTACAATATGTGTTTCTTCTATAATTCTAGAAGTATACCTCAATTCAATGTTTGCAAAACTCAGTAACACATATATGCACATTTTTAATATAGCCAGTGATTTTGTAATGGATTTTATCTTCAATAGGGCCTAATTTCTTCATGTGCCACCATGTACCGTGACTTGACTTACCGGATTTTTTTTTTGTCTTTAAATTTAAAAACATGATATGGACTCTCAAGCCTCTCATGGATTCTTAACCAAACTTTTTGGCTGAGGTCTGTCATGGTCGTTTGCTCCTTTTGGTTGCCTGCAGCCATTGTTCTTTCATTCTATAGCAGTGTCCTAACTTCCTTTTGGGGAGTTACACTTTTCCACTGGGTATAGTTTTAAAATATTGTACTGCAAACCAAGGTGCACTGCCGTACCCTAGGTAGGTTACTCTGACTCTCTCTTCCTGGACTTTGATGGAAAAATAAGAAAAAATATTAAAATTCATCCATTTGAATGGTATTTTCTTTATAAAATTATGTATGATTTCATACATATTGTCTTGACTCCACACCACCATAGTTCCATTCTATTCAAACCTATTCTCTTGAGTTCTCATCTATTCTATGATGCATTGAGTATCCTGCCAATGAATTCTTTATTTTCTTTAGTTAATTTGTTACATGCAATCCAAGAACTCTATATTCTTTGAGGTGAATCTAGCCATGGAAAGTATTTATCAAGCCAGTACCTTTCAACTGTTCACATTCTGGTTGGAAATGAGCATTAGTAATTATAAGAAGGAGCTCACAGTTGAATGCATCTTGATTACTGCCACATAATGCCTGTTTTGGAGAAACAAGGACACTTCTGCTTGTCAATCAATTGCTCAAGTGTGTAAAGAAAAGTGACAAATCTATACTTAACACTTACTCTGTTTTCAAAACTAAACCACTACCAACATCTGAAGTGTTGGAGCTGGGGGTAATAAAGCAAATTTAATGAGTGATTCAGTCCAATACTTCATGAATATCTAACACTGATTTGGATTAAGTTCTAAAAATATAGGTCATGAAATAAATTCATTTTTAACTTTCTAAAGATAGTAGGAGAGTAGAAAGGTGTCTCAACTCTTCCTATCTACTGGGTCATTTCCAACAGCATTAAAATGTTCTATAATAATATAGAACATTGTGTGTGTGTATATATATATATACACACAAAAAAATATGTATTATATATGTATGTATGTATAACAACCAGCTTTCACTCATTACCTTCTTTGACTTAGTAGTAGATGACTCAGTTAATCACTCTGTTCTCAGAGAAATACTTCTGTGGCCTTCTAGGAAACTATCTTTTCTGGATTCTCCTACTCACTGGCTGCTTTCTCTTGGTCTTGTTCCTTTAGATTTACTGAGCTAGGTGAGCCACAGGGATTAGTCCTTGTTGCTTCCTTTATTATTATTATTTTATAAATAATCTACTCTTACCCGCTAAGTGTTGCCATGTCTCCAAATAGCTTAATGTACCTCGTTAAGTTGATTTATATATCTAAGTCAAGAGTTCTCTCAGGAGTTTCAGATTCAAATGTACAACTCTTTATTGATATATCTACTTACATGCTTAAGACATTTCTCAAAATTTAATATGTATAAATCTGTAGTCCTGCTTTTTTCAAAATACCCAGTGAGCAGAAGGGCTCTAAGTAGAGTAAAGCTACAAGGAATTAAACTCTAAATATTTTGAGGGAGTGTTTTACATAGTTTTTTACTTTCTCTGAACATCAGAAAGTTTATTTTTCTCCTTTCTTCTACTTCTCTCTAGCTCACAGAATATAGTATAAAAAACTTGGAAGGCGTCTTAGAAGTCTTTGGGGGAAAAGATATATTTAGTCTTATGTTAGTCAGAATTCTACAAAGAAACAGAACCTATAGGATTTGTGTGTGTGTATGTGTATGTAATTTGTTAGGAAATTGGCTAACAGTCACTCCCATGATATGCCATTTGTGAACTGGAGGACTGAATAACCAGAGTGGTGTAATTCAGTCTGAGTCCAAAGGCCTGACAACCAGGGGAGCCAATGATGTAATTCTCAGTCCAAGTCCAAAGCCCTGAAAACTGAGGGGTGCCGCTGGAGTAAGTCCCAGAGTCCAAAGGCCTCAGAACTAATGTCTGAGGGAAGGAGAAGAGAAATGTTCCAGCTCGAGAAGAGAGAGCGAAATTGCCCTTCTTCTACCTTTCTGTTCCGTTTGAGTTCTCAAAGGATTGGATGATGTCCACCGCTTTGGAGAGGGCAGATCTCCTTTACTCAATCCACTGACTCAAATGCTGATTAACACCCTCACTACACACCCAGCAATAATGTTTTATGAGCTGTCTGGGCATCTCTTAGGCAGGTCAATTTGACATGTAAATGTAACCATCACAAGTCTCTTACTCAATTGATCTTTATCTCTTTGAATACCAACTTAGGGATGAACCTTATTAAATAACTATTTGTTACATTGTTTTCTTAGGCTACACCAAAGTCTATTTTCTTGCAATCTCCACAATGGTTCCAATTTAGCCTATTTCAAGCCTGATCAGTTGTTTCCTTTATATTTATAGACTTCAATATCCCACTCTCTGATTTCAATCCCTGTTTCATTTCACCCATTTCTCTACCACGTAATAATGCCAATCCAATGAAACCTCATTTTCTCCTTACTGGTCTTAACTTTCCTCATGAGTTGGCTCAGTTCCCATTGTCTCTAAGTGTTGCTTGTAAGTCCTCCACCTACTACTTATCCTTCCACTCTGAAAGCTCTCATTCCTGAAGTAATCCTGTAGTCTGTCAGCTCTGCTTCTATACTAGCACTCTTCTTGCAGCTGGGAAGATCATGCCACTGTGCTTTTTAGCAGCATTACAAATGAATTTAGGTGGATTTCAATTCAGTTGAGCTCTTTGCTCTGTTATCAGACCTGGTAGGTGACTCTTGCTGCCTTTCCATTTCTCTGCTTTTGCAATTCTTCCCTCTATTTAAATTTTCTTCTAAATAGTTAGAAGGAATAAATAAGAATTAATATTTGAGAACACAATAGGGTGACTATAGTTGCTAACAATGTAATTATATGTTTAAAAAGAACTAAAAGAATTGAACTGTTTGTAACACAAATGGATCCATTTTATTACCTCCTCAGAAGCTTGCTCCATCAAATGTCTTTATCTTTTTCATACCTCCTGCTTTTATGGTTCCTTCCCCTTTTTTGCCTATATTTTATGTTAAAAAAATACTTGGCAATAAATCTCTTTTAAACTTTGCCTTTGCAGCCCATGTTTTCTGCACAACCAATCTGTTGAAAAGGGTAATTTGCACACTGCCTCTACTTGCTAATGTTCAATTCACTCATAAAAATAACTGACATTTGGATTTTGTCCCAGTGCTCCATTGATGTTCCTGTCACCAAGGTCACTAAAAATCTCCTTCCTGCCAAATCAAATTGGTCCTTATCAGACTTCACTTTTCCACAGCCTTACCACTCTTCATCACTCTCTTTCCTGACCCTCTTTTCTCTCTTCCATGATACCACGATGTCCTGGTTATTTCTTTTAAATCTCTGGCTTCTTATCCTCCAATTATTAAGTATTAGTGTGGCTGCTGGCCTTCTCCTTTTCTTATTCTACATTCTCTTCTCTTCTAGAATGACTTATTGGCTGTGACACCTGAGATAAATCACTGGATCTTTGTATTTTTATCATCCAAAAAATGGAAAAAATAGAACCTGCTTCATAGTGTTATGGTAGATAGTAAATAAAGAATGTATAAAAATGTTTTAGTATCTGGCTTATAAGAATGACTCAGTATGTGTTAAATATTGTAGGGTTATTCAGATACTGAAAAATGAAATATCGAAAAGATATCAATTATCCTCTCATTAACTTTGGCAATAAATGCAATCCCCATTTTACTTCGAATATTAGTTCAAGAAACAACAGATGCTGGTGAGGTTGGGGAGAAACAGGAATGCTTTTACACGGTTAGTGGGAATGCAAGTTAGTTTAACCATTGTGGAAGTCAGTGTGGCAATTCTTCAAGGATTTAGAACCAGAAATACCATTTGACCCAGCAATCCCATTACTGGATATATACCCAAAGGAATATAAATCATTCTGTTATACAGATACATGCATACATATGTTTACTGTAGTGCTATTCACAACAGCAAAGGCATAGAACCAACCTAAATACCCATCAGTGATAGACTGGATAAAGAAAATGTGGCACATATACAGCATGGAATACTGTGCAGTCATAGAAAGGAATGAGATCATGTTCTTTGCAGGGACATGGATTAAGATGGAAGCCATCATCCTCAGCAAACTAATACAGGAACAGAAAACCAAACACTGCATGTTCTCTCACTCATAAGTGGGAGTTGAACAATAAGAACAAATGGACACAGGGAGGGAAACAATACACATCAGGGCCTGTCAATAGGGGTTGGGGGGAAAGGGGAGAGAGACCATCAGGACAAATAGCTAATGGATGTGGAGCTTAAAACCTAGGTGATGGGTTGATTGTGCAGCAAACCACCATGGCATATTTATATCTATGTAACAAATCTGCATGTTCTGCAAATGTATCCTGGAAGTTAAAGTAAAAAAAGAAAGAAAGAAAGAAAGAGAAAAAAGATAAGGAAAATGTAATATTGGAAAGATATCAATTATCTTCTCATTAACTTACACAGTATATGCAATCTTCATTATACTTGGAATAGTTGTTGTTGAAAAGAAATAGACCAATTGCTTAGAAAACTAAACCGGGAGACTTGCAAAGATGGTGGAATAAGAACAGCACTGGAGTGCAGTTCCCAGGAAGAACAACACAGAGGGTGAGTGATCACCACATTTCCAAACAAGTTTTTACTGCCCACAGACCAGGAGAATCCCCTGGCTGAAAAGTGCTATGAGTTTCCAGCACAGCTGTTTCAGCCAGCACTGTGAGTTTCTGCACAAAAACTCACGCATATCTGGATGGCCATTTCAACTGGTGCCTGCAATGCGCGGGAGACAGAGTCACCCATTCAACTGTAAAAGAGGGGGCTGAAACAGGGAGCCAGGTTATCTGGCTCAGCAGGTCCCACCCCCACAAAGACCAGCAATCTGAAATGCTATGAATTGAGAGTTTCGCAGCAAGTGCGGCTGGACCTGGGACGGTTCAACTTGGTGGGAGGAGGGGCGTCCATCATTATCAAGTCAGTCTGCCATCACTGAGGCAGTCCACCATTACCAAGGAAGTCTGTCATTTACTGAGGCAGACTGCCATTATCGAGGTATTTCTAACTGTACCTCTGTAAACAAAACCACAAGGAAGTTTACACAGCAGCTGGGCAGAGCCCGTGGTTGCTCAGCAACACCTCTGCTGGCAGACTGTGACTAGACTACCTCCTTGCCGGGCAAGGTATCTCTGAAAAAAGGCAGCAGTACATCAGGAATTTATAAATAAAGCCCCAGCTTCCCAGGGCAAAACACCAGGGAAAAGAGGCGGGTATAAGTTTCTCTGCAGCAGACTTAAATGTATCTGCCCAGCTGCTCTGATCAGAAAAACAGAGCTCCCAGCACAGCACTTGAGCTCCTATAAGGGACAGATTGTCTCCTCAAACAGCTCCCCAGTCCCTGTATATCCAAAGGGACACCTCATAACAAAGAGCACAGGCTGACATCAGGTGGGTACCCTTCTGGGATGGAGATAACAGAAGAAGAAACTGGCAGCAACCTTTACTGTTCTATAGCCCCCGTAGGTGGTCCACAGGCAAGCAGGGTCTGGAGTGGACCTCCAGCAGTCCTGCAGCAGAGGGGCCAGACTGTCAGAAGGAAAACTAGCAGTTTCCTTCTAACAGAAAGGAAATAGTTTCAACATCAACAGGAAAGACGTCCACTCAGAGACCGCATCTGAAAGTCACCAACTACAATTTTAGTATATGTGCTGCCGAAGCGAGTACTAAAGTCACCAACTACAAACACCAAGGTAGGTAAATCCATGAAGATGGAAAAAAAAAAAAACAGTGCAAAAAGGATGAAAACACCAAACCACAACAACTCTCCTCCTCCAAAGGATCACCAATAAGGGAACAAATCTGGATGGAGAATGAGTCTGATGAATTGACAGAAACAGGCTTCAGAAGGTGGGTAATAACAAAATTCTCTCAACTAAAAGAACATGTTCTAACCCAATGCAAAGAAACTAAGAACTTAAAAAAAGGTTAGATGAAGAGGGAGGACTCAAGATGGCACTGTGAGAACAACCCAGGATTGGAGTTCTCTTGTGTCTGCGGAGAGGTGAGTCTGAGCTGCATTTCCAGACTGATCTTTGTTGCTCACGGAACGGGGAAATTCCCAAGTGAAGAGGAGACGTGGGACGCCAGGCAGATATTCCGCCTGGCGAAGCCGGCAGCCGGGGTGGCGGCGGCCGGCCCTACCCAGCGCTCCCCACAGGGCGCACTTGTCCGGGTGCCCCATTGAACCGGCAACTGGAGACGTGAGAGGGCTGGACTTGAGACTGAGCTAGACTTGAACAGTGGGCCAGCCCAGGGGATTGCAGGAACAGAGCGTTAGGATTGGCCCAGTGGGACGAACAAAACCGCGATTTCAAACAAGCCCCGTGCAGACGGCCCGAGATGCTCTGAGGGGGAGGGGCGGCCACCATTACCGAGGTAACCCGCCCCAACTGAAATACACGCCCATTGCTGACGCAGCCAGCCGTTGCCGAGGCAACCCGTCCCTACTGAGATACACGCCCACTGCTGAGGCAGCCTGCTGTCGCCAAGGCAACCCGCTACAACAGAGAGACTCCTCCGCAGGGAGTGGCGGAGAACAGCAGAACAGTGGAGCCAGGGCGAGCCTCACAACAGCAGGGCGGAGCCTCGGCAGGCAAACAGTGGCTAGTCTGCATCCTAGCTGGGCAGGACCTCAACGGACATCAAAAAATAAAGCCCAAACCACTCAACACAGAGCATTTGAGGAAAAAAAGGTTTTTTTTAATGAGCTCTGTTGCAGCAGAATCAAACATAGCAGCCTAACAGCCCTGAATGAACAACACAGCTCACAGCTCAGCAATTAAACCCCTATAAAGTACAAACTGTCTCCTCAAGCAGCTCCCTGACCCCTCTATATCCAAAAAACTGACATTAGGCAGGCACCATCCTGGGACAAAGATAGCAGATAAAGAAACTGGTAGCATCCCTCGCTGTGCCACAGCTGCTAGAGGTGCACCCCAGACAAGCAGGGTCTGGAGCAGACCCCAGCACTCGTACAGCAAAGGGGCTAGACTGGTAGAAGGAAAACCAAGCAACAGAAATACTTCAGCATCAACATTCAGGGTGTCCACTCAGAGACCCAATCGAAAAGTCAGCAACTACGCAGACGACCAGCGGACAAATCCGCAAAGATGGGAAGAAACCAGCGCAAAAAGGAGGAAAACACCCGAAACCAGAACACCTCGCCTCCTAGAAAGGACCAAAACTCCTCACCAGCAAGGAAACAAAGCTGGACGGAGAATGACTGTGACGAAATGACGGAATTAGACTTCAGAAGATGGATAATGAGAAACTTTGGTGAGCTAAAAGATCATGTATTAAATCAATGCAAAGAAACTAAGAACCTTGAGAAAAGATTTGAAAAAAGATTTGAGGAAATGATAACAAGAATGGATAACTTAGAGAGGAATATGAATGAATTAAAGGAGCTGAGAAACACAATATGAGAACTTCGCGAAGCATGCACAAGTTTCAATAGCCGAATTGACCAAGCAGAAGAAAGAATATCTGAAGTCGAAGACCAACTCAATGAAATAAAACGAGAAACCAAGATTAGAGAAAAAAACGCAAAAAAAAATGAACAAAGTCTCCAAGAAATGTGGGACTATGTGAAAAGACCTAACCTACGTTTGATAGGTGTACCAGAAGAGGACGAAGAGAATGAATCTAAGCTGGAAAATACTCTTCAGGACATCATCCAGGAAAATTTCCCCCACCTAGCAAGACAGGCCAACACTCAATTGCAGGAAATTCAGAGAACACCACAAAGATATTCCGCAAGAAGAGCAACCCCAAGGCACATAATCGTCAGATTCAATAGGGTTGAAATAAAGGAGAGAATACTAAGGGCAGCCAGAGAGAAAGGTCGGGTCACCCACAAAGGGAAGCCCATCAGACTCACAGCAGATCTCTCGGCAGAAACGCTACAAGCCAGAAGAGAGTGGGGGCCAATATTCAACATTCTTAAAGAAAAGAACTTTCAACCCAGAATTTCATATCCAGCCAAACTGAGCTTCAGAAGTGAAGGAAGAATAAAATCCTTTGCGCACAAGCAAGTACTCAGAGATTTTGTCACCACCAGGCCTGCTTTACAAGAGCTCCTAAAAGAGGCACTACACATAGAAAGGATCAATCAGTACCAGCCATTCCAAAATCACACTCAATGCTAAAGAGCTTCAACATAATGAAGAATCTACAACAACTAACAGGCAAAACAGCCACTTAGAATCAAAATGGCAGTATCAAATTCACACATAACAATATTAACCCTAAATGTAAATGGACTAAATGCACCAATCAAAAGACACAGACTGGCAAATTGGATAAAAATCCAAAACCCATCAGTGTGCTGTATCCAGGAAACCCATCTCACATGCAAGGATACACAAAGGCTCAAAATAAAGGGATGGAGGAATATTTACCAAGCAAATGGAAAGCAAAAAAAAGCAGGAGTTGCAATTCTCATCTCCGATAAAATAGACTTTAAAGCAACAAAGATCAAAAGAGACAAAGAAGGCCACTACATAATGGTAAAAGGATCGATACAACAAGAAGAGCTAACGATCCTAAACATATATGGACCCAATGCAGGAGCACCCAGATACATAAGGCAAGTTCTTAAGGACTTACAAAAGGACTTAGACTCCCACACAATAATAGTGGGAGACTTTAACACTCCACTGTCAATACTAGACAGATCTACCAGACAAAAAATCAACAAGGATATCCAGGGCTTGAACTCAGACCTGGAGCAAGAAAACCTGATAGACATTTACAGAACTCTCCACCCCAAATCCACAGAATACACATTCTTCTCAGCACCACATCACACCTACTCTAAAATTGACCACATAATTGGAAGTAAAGCACTGCTCAGCAAATGCAAAACAACTGAAATCATAACAAACAGCCTCTCAGACCATAGTGCAATCAAGTTAGAACTCAGAATTCAGAAACAGACCCAGAACCGCACAGCTTCATGGAAACTGAACAACTGGCTCTTGAATGTTGACTGGGTAAACAACGAAATGAAGGCAGAAATAAAGAAGTTCTTTGAAACCAATGAGAACGAAGACACAACGTGCCAGAACCTCTGGGACACATTTAAAGCAGTCTCTAGAGGAAAGTATATAGCAATAAGTGCCCATATGAGGAGAATGGAGAGATCCAAAATTGACACCCTATCATCAAAATTGAAAGAGCTAGAGGACCAAGACCAAAAAAACTCAAAACCCAGCAGAAGACAAGAAATAACTAAGATCAGAACTGAGCTGAAGGAGATTGAGACACGAAAAACCCTTCAAAAAATCAATAAATCCAAGAGCTGGTTTTTTGAAAAGATCAACAAAATAGACAGACCACTAGCCAGATTGATTAAAAAGAAAAGAGAGAACAACCAAATAGATGCAATAAAAAATGATAAAGGGGAAATCACCACAGATTCCACAGAAATTCAAAGCATCATCAGAGAATATTACAAACAACTCTATGCACATAAACTAGTAAACCTGGAAGAAATGGACAAATTCCTGGATTCCTGTGTCCTCCCAAGCCTAAACGAGGAGGAAGCTGAAACTATGAATAGACCAATAACAAGGTCTGAAGTTGAGGCAGCAATTAAGAGCCTACCACACAAAAAAAGCCCAGGTCCAGACGGGTTCACAGCCGAATTCTACCAGACACACAAGGAAGAGCTGGCACCATTTCTTCTAAAACTATTTCAAACAATCCAAAAAGAGGGAATCCTTCCCAAATCATTTTATGAGACCAACATCATTCTGATACCAAAACCCGGCAGAGACCCAACAAGAAAAGAAAACTTCAGGCCAATATCCATGATGAACATAGATGCAAAAATCTTCAATAAAATATTGGCAAGCCGATTGCAACAGCAAATCAAAAAACTTATCCATCATGATCAAGTAGGATTCATCACGGGGATGCAAGGCTGGTTCAACATACACAAGTCTATTAATGTAATTCACCACATAAACAGAACCAAAAACAAAAACCACATGATTATCTCAATTGACGCAGAGAAGGCATTTGACAAAATTCAACAGCCCTTTATGCTAAAAACCCTCAATAAACTCGGTATCGATGGAACATATCTCAAAGTAATAAAAGCTATTTATGACAAACCAACAGCCAATATCATACTGAATGGGCAAAAACTGGAAGCATTCCCTTTGAAATCTGGCACTAGACAAGGATGCCCTCTCTCACCACTCCTATTCAATATAGTACTGGAAGTTCTAGCCAGAGCAATCAGGCAAGTAAAAGAAATAAAGGGTATTCAAATAGGAAAGGTGGAAGCCAAATTGTCTCTATTTGCAGACGACATGATAGTATACCTAGAAGACCCCATTGCCTCAGCCCAAAAACTCCTGAAACTGATAAGCAACTTCAGCAAAGTCTCAGGATATAAAATCAATGTGCAAAAATCACAAGCATTCGTCTACACCAATAACAGACTTAAAGAAAGCCAAATCAAGAGCGAACTGCCATTCGCAATTGCTACAAAAAGAATAAAATACCTTGGAATACAACTCACAAGGAACGTAAGAGACCTCTTCAAGGAGAACTACAAACCACTGCTCAACGAAATCAGAGAGGACACAAACAGATGGAGGAACATTCCATGTTCATGGTTAGGAAGAATTAATATCGTGAAAATGGCTGTACTGCCCAAAGTAATTTACAGAATCAACGCTATCCCCATCAAGCTACCATTGACTTTCTTCACAGAACTGGAAAAAACCACCATGAACTTCATATGGAACCAAAAGAGAGCTGGCATACCCAAGTCAATCTAAGCAAAAAGAACACAGCGGGGGCATCACACTACCGGATTTCAAACTATACTACAAGGCTACAGTAATCAAAACAGCATGGTACTGGTACCAAAGCAGAGATATAGACCAATGGAACAAAACAGAGGCACCGGAGGCAACACAACATACATACAACTATACAATCTTTGATAAACCAGACAAAAACAAGCAATGGGGCAAGGATTCCATGTTTAACAAATGGTGTTGGGAAAACTGGCTAGCCATGTGCAGAAAGCAGAAACTGGACCCCTTCCTGACACCTTACACTAAAATTAACTCCAGATGGATTAAAGACTTAAACATAAGACCTGGCACCATAAAAACCCTAGAAGAAAATCTAGGCAAAACTATCCAGGACATAGGAGTAGGCAAGTACTTCATGAACAAAACACCAAAAGCATTGGCAACAAAAGCCAAAATAGACAAATGGGACCTAATGAAACTCCACAGCTTCTGCACGGCAAAAGAAACAGTCACTAGAGTGGATCGGCAACCAACAGAATGGGAAAAAATTTTCGCAGTCTACCCATCTGACAAAGGGCTGATATCCAGAATTTACAAAGAACTCAAACAGATTTACAGGAAAAAAACAAACAAGCCCATTCAAAAGTGGGCAAAGGATATGAACAGATACTTTACAAAAGAAGACATATATGAGGCCAACAATCATATGAAAAAATGCTCATCGTCACTGATCATCAGAGAGATGCAAATCAAAACCACATTGAGATACCATCTCACGCCAGTTAGAATGGCGATCATCAAAAAATCTGGAGACAACAGATGCTGGAGAGGATGTGGAGAAAAAGGAACACTTTTACACTGTTGGTGGGAGTGTAAATTTGTTCAACCATTGTGGAAGACGGTGTGGCTATTCCTCAAGGCCTTAGAAATAGAAATTCCATTTGACCCAGCAATCCCATTACTGGGTATATATCCAAAAGACTATAAATCGTTCTACTATAAGGACACATGTACACGAATGTTCATTGCAGCACTGTTTACAATAGCAAAGACCTGGAATCAACCCAAATGCCCATTGATAATAGACTGGATTGGAAAAATGTGGCACATATACACCATGGAATATTATGCAGCAATCAGAAATGATGAGTTTGTGTCGTTTGTAGGGACATGGATGAATCTGGAGAACATCATCCTCAGCAAACTGACACAAGAACAGAAAATGAAACACCGCATATTCTCACTCATAGGTGGGTGATGAAAAATGAGAACACATGGACACAGAAAGGGGAGTACTAAACACTGGGGTCTATTGGGGGGAAAAGGGGAGGGCCAGTGGGAGGGGGAGGTGGGGAGGGATAGCCTGGGGAGAAACGCCAAATGTGGGTGAAGGGGAGAAGTAAAGAAAGCACACTGCCATGTGTGTACCTACGCAACTGTCTTGCATGCTCTGCTCATGTACCCCAAAACCTATAATCCAATAAAAAAAAAAAAGAAAAAAAAAAGGTTAGATGAAATGCTAACAAGAATAAACAGCTTAGAGAAGAATATAAATGACTTGATGAAGCTGAAAAACACAGCATGAGAATGTTGCAAAGCACACACAAGTTTCAATAGCCAAATCAAACAAGCAGAAGAAGGGATATCAGAGATTGAAGATCAACTCAATGAAATGAAATGACAAGGCAAGATTAGAGAAAAAAGAGTGAAAAGAAATGAACAAAGCCTCCAAGAAATATGGGATTATGTGAAAATACCTAATCTATATTTGATAGGTGTACCTGAATGTGATGGAGAGAATGAATCCAAGCTGGAAAGCAATCTTCAGGATATTATCCAGGAGAACTTCCCCAACCTAGCAAGCCAGGCCACCATTCAACCAGGGAATACAGAGAACACCACTAAGATGTTCCTCCAGAAGAGGAACCCCAAGGCACATAATTGTCAGATTCACCAGGGTTCAAATGAAGGAGAAAATGCTAAGGGCAGCCAGAGAGAAAGGTTGGGTTACCCAAAAAGGGAAGCCTATCAGACTCACAGTGGATCTCTCTGCAGAAACCCTACAAGTCAGAAGGGAGTGGGGATCAATATTCAACATTCTTAAAGAAAAAAACTTTCAAACTAGAATTTCATATCCAACCAAAGTAAGCTTCATAAGTGGAGAAATAAATCCTTTATGAACAAGCAATTGCTGAGAGATTTTTGTCACCACCAGGGCTGCCTTATGAAATCTCCTGAAAGAAGCACTAAACATGGAAAGGAACAACCAGTACCAGCCACTCCAAAAATGTACCAAATGGTAAAGAACATCAACAAAATGAAGAAACTGAGTTAACTAATAGGAAAAACAACCAGCTAGCATCAAAATGGCAGGATCAAATTCACACATAACAATATTAACCTTAAATGTAAATGGACGAAATGCCCAATTAAAAGACACAGACTGGCAAATTGGATAAAGAGTCAAGACCCATCAGTGTGCTGTATTCAGGAGACCCATCTCAAGAGCAAAGGCAAATATAGGCTCAAAATAAAGGGATGGAGGAAGATTTACCAAGCAGATGGAGAGCAAAAAAAAAAAAAAAAAAAAAAACAGGGGATGCAATCCTAGTCTCTGTTAAAACAGACTTTAAACCAAAAAATATGAAAAGAGACAAAGAAGGGCATTAAATAATGGTAAAAGGATCAATGCAACAAGAAGAGCTAATGATCCTAAATATATATGCACCCGGAGGAACTCAAGATGGCGCTGTGACAACAACCCAGGATTTAAGCTCTCGGTTAATCCGCGGAGTGGTGAGTCAAAGCTGCATTTTCAGACTGATCTTTGTTGCCCACAGAACGGGGAAATTCCCAAGTATAAAGGAGACACGGGACACCAGGCAGAGGCTCTGCCTGGAGAAGCCAGCAGCTGGGGTGGCGGCGGCCGGCCCTACCCAGCGATCCCCACAGGGTGCGCTTGTCTGGGTGCCCTGTTGAAACAGCAACCTGAGACTTGAGAGGGCTGAACTCGAGACTGAAAGGGACTTGGGCAGTGGGCCAGCCCAGGGGATTGCAGGGACACAGCGTGTGGGATAGCGCAGTGGGATAGACAAAACAGCGATTCCAAACGCTCGCCGTGGAGACTGTCCCTGAGGTGCTCCACGGGGGAGGGGCGTCCACCATTACCGAGGCAACGCGCCCCGACTGAGACACACACCCACTGCTGACGCAGCCTGCAGTTGCCGAGGCAACCCACCCCTACTGAGATACACGCCCACTGCTGACGCAGCCTGCCATTGCCGAGGCAACAGGCTACAACAGAGAGACTCCGCTGCAGGGCGTAGCCCGTGGTGGAGAACACAGCAGAACAGCAAGAGCCTGCAGCAACAGGGCGAGCCTCACAACAGCAGGGCGGAGCCTCAGCAGTCAAATAGTGATTAGACTGCCTCCTAGCTGGGCAGGACACCTCAACAGACATCCAAAAACAAAGCCCCAACCCCCCAAGACAGAGCATTTGAGAAAAAAAGGGGTTTTTTAATGAGCTCTGTTGCAGCAGAATCAAACATAGCAGCCTAACAGCCCTTAATGAACAACAGAGCTCACAGCTCAGCAATTGAGCTCCTATAAAGTACAGACTGTCTCCTCAAGCAGCTCCCTGACCCCTCTATATCCAAAAGACTGACATTTGGCAGGCATCATCCTGGGACAAAGATAGCAGAAAAAGAAACTGGTAGCATCCCTCACTGTTCCACAGCTGCTAGAGGTGTACCCCAGACAAGCAGGGCCTGGAGTGGACCTCAGCAGTCATACAGTGAAGGGGCTAGACTGGTAGAAGGAAAACAAAGTAACAGAAATACTTCATCACCAACAATCTGGGTGTCCACTAAGAGACCCAATCGAAAAGTCAGCAATACACAGATGACAAGTGGATAAATCCACAAAGATGGGAAGAAACCAGAGCAAAAAGGAGGAAAACACCCAAAACCAGAACACCTCGCCTCCTAGAAAGGACCAAAACTCCTCACCAGCAAGGGAACAAAGCTGGATGGAGAATGACTGTGATGAAATGATGGAATTAGACTTCAGAAGATGGATAATGAGAAACTTCCATGAGCTAAAAGAACATGTTCTAAATCAATGCAAAGTAACTAAGAACCTTGAAAATAGATTTGAGAAAATGATGACAAGAATGGATAACTTAGAGAGGAATATGAATGAACTAAAGGAGCTGAAAAACACAATATGAGAACTTCGCGAAGCATGCACAAGTTTCAATAGCCAAATTGACCAAGCAGAAGAAAGAATATCTGAAGTCGAAGATCAACTCAATGAAATAAAACGAGAAACCAAGATCAGAGAAAAAAGCACAAAAAGGAATGAACAAAGTCTCCAAGAAATGTGGGACTATGTGAAAAGACCTAACCTACGTTTGATAGGCGTACCAGAAGGAGACAAAGAGAATGAAATCCAAGCTGGAAAATACTCTTCAGGACATCATCCAGGAAAATTTCCCCCACCTAGCAAGACAGGCCAACACTCAAATGCAGGAAATACAGAGAACACCACAAAGATATTCCACAAAAAGAGCAACCCCAAGGCACATAATCGTCAGATTCAACAAGGTTGAAATGAAGGAGAAAATACTAAGGGCAGCCAGAGAGAAAGGTCAAGTCACCCACAAAGGGAAGCCCATCAGACTCACAGCAGATCTCTCGGCAGAAACACTACAAGCCAGAAGAGAGTGGGGGCCAATATTCAACATTCCTAAAAGAACTTTCAACCCAGAATTTCATATCCAGCCAAACTGAGCTTCAGAAGTGAAGGAAAAATAAAATCCTTTGCGAACAAGCAAGCACTCAGAGATTTTGTCACCACCAGGCCTGCTTTACAAGAGCTCCTGAAAGAGGCACTACACATAGAAAGGAACAACCAGTACCAGCCATTCCAAACTCACACTAAATGCTAAAGAGCATCAACATAATGAAGAATCTACAACAACTAACGGGCAAAACAGCCAGCTAGCATCAAAATGGCAGTATCAAATTCACACATAACAATATTAACCCTGAATGTAAATGGACTAAAAGCACCAATCAAAAGACACAGACTGGAAAATTGGATAAAAATCCAAATCCCATCAGTGTGCTGTTTTCAGGAAACAGTCTCACATGCAAGGATACACAAAGACTCAAAATAAAGGGATAGAGGAAGATTTACCAAGCAAATGGAGAGCAAAAAAAAGCAGGAGTTGCAATTCTCATCTCTGATAAAATAGACTTTAAAGCAACAAAGATCAAAAGAGACAAAGAAGGACATTACATAATGCTAAAAGGATCGATACAACAAGAAGAGCTAACGATTCTAAACATATATGGACCCAATACAGGAGCACCCAGATACATAAGGCAAGTTCTTAAGGACTTACAAAGAGACTTAGACTCCCACACAATAATAGTGGGAGACTTTAAGACTCCACTGTCAATACTAGACAGATCAACCAGACAGAAAATCAACAAGGATATCCAGGGCTTGAACTCAGACCTGGAGCAAGCAAACCTGATAGACATTTACAGAACTCTCCACCCCAAATCCACAGAATATACATTCTTCTCAGCACCACATCTCACCTACTCTAAAATTGACCACATAATTGGAAGTAAAGCACTGCTCAGCAAATGCAAAACAACTGAAATCATAACAAACAGCCTCTCAGACCATAGTGCAAACAAGTTAGAACTCAGAATTCAGAAACCAACCCAGAACCACACAGCTTCATGGAAACTGAACAACTGGCTCTTGAATGTTGACTGGGTAAACAATGAAATGAAGGCAGAAATAAAGAAGTTCTTCAAAACCAATGAGAATGAAGACACAACATGCCAGAATCTCTGGGACACATTTAAAGCAGTCTCTAGAGAAAAGTATATAGCAATAAGTGCCCATATGAGAAGAATGGAGAGATTCAAAATTGACACCCTATCGTCAAAATTGAAAGAACTAGAGGAGCAAGATCAAAAAAACTCAAAACCCAGCAGAAGACAAGAAATAACTAAGATCAGAGCTGAACTGAAGGAGATTGAGACACGAAAAACCTTTCAAAAAATCAATAAATCCAAGAGCTGGTTTTTTGAAAAGATCAACAAAATAGACCACTAGCCAGATTGATTAAAAAGAAAGGAGAGAACAACCAAATATATGCAATAAAAAAGGATAAAGGGGACTGGATTGGAAAAATGTGGCACATATACACCATGGAATATTATGCAGCAATCAGAAATGATGAGTTTGTGTCACTTGTAGGGACATGGATGAATCTGGAGAACGTCAAACTTAGCAAACTGACACAAGAACAGAAAATGAAACACCGCATATTCTCACTCATAGGCGGGTGATGAAAAATGAGAACACATGGACACAGAAAGGGGAGTACTAAACACTGGGGTCTATAGGGGGAAAAGGGGAGGGCCAGTGGGAGGGGGAGGTGGGGAGGGATAGCCTGGGGAGAAATGCCAAATGTGGGTGAAGGGGAGAAGGAAAGAAAAGCACACCGCCATGTGTGTTCCTATGCAACTGTCTTGCATGCTCTGCTCATGTACCCCAAAACCTAAAATCCAATAAAAAATTTAAAAAAAAATGATAAAGGGGAAATCACCACAGACTCCACAGAAATTCAAACCATCATCAGAGAATATTACAAACAACTCTATGCACATAAACTAGTAAACCTGGAAGAAATGGATAAATTTCTGGACTCCTGTGTCCTCCCAAGCCTAAACCAGGAGGAAGCTGAAACTATGAATAGACCAATAACAAGGTCAGAAGTCGAGGCAGCAATTAAGAGCCTACCACACAAAAAAAGCCCAGGTCCAGACGGATTCACAGCCGAATTCTACCAGACACACAAAGAGGAGCTGGTACCATTCCTTCTAAAACTATTCCAAATAATCCAAAAAGAGGGAATCCTTCCCAAATCATTTTATGAGACCAACATCATCCTGATACCAAAACCCGGCAGAGACCCAACAAGAAAAGAAACCTTCAGGCCAATATCCATGATGAACATAGATGCAAAAATCTTCAATAAAATATTGGCAAGCCGATTGCAACAGCAAATCAAAAAACTTATTCATCACGATCAAGTAGGATTCATCCCAGGGATGCAAGGCTGGTTCAACATACGCAAGTCTATAAACATAATTCACCACATAAACAGAACCAAAAACAAAAACCACATGATTATCTCAATTGATGCAGAGAAGGCATTTGACAAAATACAACAGCCCTTTATGCTAAAAACCCTCAATAAACTCGGTATCGATGGAACGTATCTCAAAGTAATAAAAGCTATTTATGACAAACCAACAGCCAATATCATACTGAATGGGCAAAAACTGGAAGCATTCCTTTGAAATCCGGCACTAGACAAAGATGTCCTCTCTCACCCCTCCTATTCAATATAGTACTGGAAGTTCTAGCCACAGCAATCAGGCAAGTAAAAGAAATAAAGGGTATTCAAATAGGAAAGGTGGAAGCCAAATTGTCTCTACTTGCAGACGACATGATAGTATACCTAGAAGACCCCATCGCCTCAGCCCAAAAACTCCTGAAACTGATAAGCAACTTCAGCAAAGTCTCAGGATATAAAATCAATGTGCAAAAATCACAAGCATTCGTCTACACCAATAACAGACTTAAAGAAAGCCAAATCAAAAACGAACTGCCATTCACAATTGCAACAAAAAGAATAAAATACCTTGGAATACAACTCACAAGGAATATAAGAGACCTCTTCAAGGAGAACTACAAGCCACTGCTCAACGAAATCAGAGAGGACACAAACAGATGGAGAAACATTCCATGTTCATGGTTAGGAAGAATTAATATCGTGAAAATGGCTATACTGCCCAAAATAATTTACAGAATCAACGCTATCCCCATCAAGCTACCATTGACTTTCTTCACAGAACTGGAAAAAACCACCATGAACTTCATATGGAACCAAAAGACAGCCCGCATAGCCAAATCAATTCTAGGCAAAAAGAACACAGCGGGGGGCATCACACTACTGGATATCAAACTATACTACAAGGCTACAGTAATCAAAACAGCATGGTACTGGTACCAAAACAGAGATATAGACCAATGGAACAAAACAGAGGCACCGGAGGCAGCACAACATATCTACAACTATACAATCTTTGATAAACCTGACAAAAACAAGCAATGGGGAAGGGATTCCCTATTTAACAAATGGTGTTGGGCAAACTGGCTAGCCATGTGTAGAAAACAGAAACTGGACCCCTTCCTGACATCTTACACTAAAATTAACTCCAGATGGATTAAAGACTTAAACATAAGACCTGGCACCATAAAAACCCTAGAAGGAAATCTAGGCAAAACTATCTAGGACATAGGAGTAGGCAAGGACTTCATGAACAAAACACCAAAAGCATTGGCAACAAAAGCCAAAATAGACAAATGGGACCTAATCAAACTCCACAGCTTCTGCACAGCAAAAGAAACAGTCAGCAGAGTGAATCGGCAACCAACAGAATGGGAAAAAACTTTTGCAGTTTACCCAGCTGACAAAGGGCTGATATCCAGAATTTACAAAGAACTCAAACAGATTTACAAGAAGAAAACAAACAAGCCCATTCAAAATTGGGCAAAGGATATGAACAGACAGTTTACGAAAGAAGACATATATGAGGCCAACAATCATATGAAAAAATGATCATCGGCACTGGTCATCAGAGAGATGCAAATCGAAACCACATTGAGATACCATCTCACGCCAGTTAGAATGGCAATCATTAAAAAATCTGGAGACAACAGATGCTGGAGAGGATGTGGAGAAAAAGGAACACTTTTACACTGTTGGTGGGAGTGTAAATTAGTCCAACCATTGTGGAAGACAGTGTGGCGATTCCTCAAGGCCTTAGAAATAGAAATTCCATTTGACCCAGCAATCCCATTACTGGGTATATATCCAAAGGACTATAAATCATTCTACTATAAGGACACATGCACACGAATGTTCATTGCAGCACTGTTTACAATAGCAAAGACCTGGAATCAACCCAAATGCCCATCGATGATAGACTGGATTGGGGAAATGTGGCACATATACACCATGGAATATTATGCAGCAATCAGAAATGATGAGTTCGTGTCGTTTGTAGGGACATGGATGAATCTGGAGAACATCATTCTCAGCAAACTGACACAAGAACAGAAAATGAAACACCGCATATTCTCACTCATAGGCGGGTGATGAATAATGAGAACACATGGACACAGAGAGGGGAGTACTAAACACTGGGGTCTATTGGGGGGAAAAGGGGAGGGCCAGTGGGAGGGGAAGGTGGGGAGGGATAGCCTGGGGAGAAACACCAAATGTGGGTGAAGGGGTGAAAGCAAACAGAACACACTGCCATGTGTGTACCTATGCAACTGTACTGCATGCTCTGCACATGTACCCCAAAACCTAAAATGCAATACAAAAATAAGGAAAAAAAATATATGCACCCAACAGAGGAGAACTTACATACATAAATCAAGTTCTTTTTATTTTTTTTGTTTTTGTTTTTTCTTGTTTTTTTTTATTGCATTTTAGGTTTTGGGGTACATGTGCAGAGCATGCAATACAGTTGCATAGATACACACAGGGCAGTGTGTTTTGTTTGCTTTCTCCCCTTCACCCACATTTGGTATTTCTCCCCTGGCAATCCCTCCCCACCTCCCCCTCCCACTGGCCCTCCCCTTTTCCCCCTATAGACCCCAGTGTTTAGTACTCCCCTCTCTGTGTCCATGTGTTCTCATTTTTCATCACCCGCCTATGAGTGAGAATATGCGGTGTTTCATTTTCTGTTCTTGTGTCAGTTTGCTGAGAATGATGTTCTTCAGATTCATCCATGTCCTTATAAACGACACGAACTCATCATTTCTGATTGCTGCATAATATTCCATGGTGTATATGTGCCACATTTCCCCAATCCAGTCTATCATCGATGGGCATTTGGGTTGATTCCAGGTCTTTGCTATTGTAAACAGTGCTGCAATGAACATTCGTGTGCATGTGTCCTTGTAGTAGAACGATTTATAGTCCTTTGGATATATACCCAATAATGGGATTGCTGGGTCAAATGGGATTTCTATTTCTAAGGCCTTGAGGAATCGCCACACTGTCTTCCACAATGGTTGGACTAATTTACACTCCCACCAACAGTGTAAAAGTGTTCCTTTTTCTCCACATCCTCTCCAGCATCTGTTGTCTCCAGATTTTTTAATGATCGCCATTCCAACTGGCGTGAGATGGTATCTCAATGTGGTTTTGATTTGCATCTCTCTGATGATCAGTGCCGATGAGCATTTTTTCATATGATTGTTGGCCTCATATATGTCTTCTTTCGTAAACTGTCTGTTCATATCCTTTGCCCACTTTTGAATGGGCTTGTTTGTTTTTTTCCTGTAAATCTGTTTGAGTTCTTTGTAAATTCTGGATATCAGCCCTTTGTCAGCTGGGTAAACTGCAAAAATTTTTTCCCATTCTGTTGGTTGCCGATTCACTCTAGTGACTGTTCCTTTTGCCATGCAGAAGCTGTGGAGTTTGATTAGGTCCCATTTGTCTATTTTGGCTTTTGTTGCCAAGGCTTTTGGTGTTTTGTTCATGAAGTCCTTGCCTACTCCTATGTCCTGGATGGTTTTGCCTAGATTTCCTTCTAGGGTTTTTATGGTTCCAGGTCTTATGTTTAAGTCTTTAATCCATCTGGAGTTAATTTTAGTGTAAGGTGTCAGGAAGGGGTCCAGTTTCTTTCTACACATGGCTAGCCAGTTTTCCCAACACCATTTGTTGAACAGGGAGTCCTTTCCCCATTGCTTGTTTTTGTCAGGTTTATCAAAGATTGTATGGTTGTAGCTGTTTTGTTGCCTCTGTTGCCTCTGTTCTGTTCCATTGATCTATATCTCTGTTTTGGTACCAGTACCATGCTGTTTTGATTACTGTAGCCTTATAGTATAGTTTGAAATCCGGTAGTGTGATGCCCCCCACTGTGTTCTTTTTGCTTAGAATTGACTTGGCTATGCGGGCTCTCTTTTGGTTCCATATGAAGTTCAAGGTGGTTTTTTCCAGTTCTGTGAAGAAAGTCAATGGTAGCTTTATGGGGATAGCATTGATTCTGTAAATTACTTTGGGCAGTATAGCCATTTTCACGATATTAATTCTTCCTAACCATGAACATGGAATGTTTCTCCATCTGTTTGTGTCCTCTCTGATTTCGTTGAGCAGTGGTTTGTAGTTTTCCCTGAAGAGGTCCCTTACGTTCCTTGTGAGTTGTATTCCAAGGTATTTTATTCTTTTTGTAGCAATTGTGAATGGCAGTTCATTCTTGATTTGGCTGTCTTTAAGTCTGTTATTGGTGTAGAGGAAGGCTTGTGATTTTTGCACATTGATTTTATATCCTGAGACTTTGCTGAAGTTGCTTATCAGTTTCAGGAGTTTTTGGGCTGAGGCGATGGGGTCTTCTAGGTATATCATCATGTCGTCTGCAAATAGAGACAATTTGGCTTCCACCTTTCCTATTTGAATACCCTTTATTTCTTTTTCTTGCCTGATTGCTCTGGCTAGAACTTCCAGTACTATATTGAATAGGAGTGGTGATAGAGGGCATCCTTGTCTAGTGCCGGATTTCAAAGGGAATGCTTCCAGTTTTTGCCCATTCAGTATGATATTGGCTGTTGGTTTGTCATAAATAGCTTTTATTACTTTGAGATACGTTCCATCGATACCGAGTTTATTGAGGGTTTTTAGCATAAAGGGCTGTTGAATTTTGTCAAATGCCTTCTCTGCATCAATTGAGATAATCATGTGGTTTTTGTTTTTGGTTCTGTTTATGTGGTGAATTATGTTTATAGACTTGCATATGTTGAACCAGCCTTGCATCCCTGGGATGAATCCTACTTGATCGTGATGAATAAGTTTTTTGATTTGCTGTTGCAATCGGCTTGCCAATATTTTATTGAAGATTTTTGCATCTATGTTCATAATGGATATTGGCCTGAAGTTTTCTTTTCTTGTTGGGTCTCTGCCGGGTTTTGGTATCAGGATGATATTGGTCTCGTAGAATGATTTGGGTAGGATTCCTTCTTTTTGGATTATTTGGAATAGTTTCAGAAGAAATGGTACCAGCTCCTCTTTGTGTGTCTGGTAGAATTCGGCTGTGAGCCCGTCTGGACCTGGGCGTTTTTGTGTGGTAGGCTCTTAATTGCTGCCTCGACTTCTGACCTTGTTATTGGTCTATTCATAGTTTCAGCTTCCTCCTGGTTTAGGCTTGGGAGGACACAGGAGTCCAGGAATTTATCAATTTCTTCCAGGTTTACTAGTTTATGCGCATAGAGTTGTTTGTAATATTCTCTGATGATCGTTTTAATTTCTGTGGAATCTGTCGTGATTTCCCCTTTATCATTTTTTATTGCATCTATTTGGTTGTTCTCTCCTTTCTTTTTAATCAATCTGGCTAGTGGTCTGTCTATTTTGTTGATCTTTTCAAAAAACCAACTCTTGGATTTATTGATTTTTTGGAGGGTTTTTCGTGTCTCAATCTCCTTAAGTTCAGCTCTGATCTTAGTAATTTCTTGTTTTCTGCTGGGTTTTGAGTTTTTTTGATCTTGCTCCTCTAGCTCTTTCAATTTTGACGATAGGGTGTCAATTTTGGATCTCTCCATTCTCCTCATATGGGCACTTATTGCTTTATACTTTCCTCTAGAGACTGCTTTAAATGTGTCCCAGAGATTCTGGCATGTTGTGTCTTCGTTCTCATTGGTTTAGAAGAACTTCTTTATTTCTGTCTTCATTTCGTTGTTTATCCAGTCAACATTCAGGAGCCAGTTGTTCAGTTTCCATGAAGCTGTGCGGTTCTGGGTTGGTTTCTGAATTCTGAGTTCTAACTTAATTGCACTATGGTCTGAGAGGCTGTTTGTTATGATTTCAGTTGTTTTGCATTTGCTGAGCAGTGCTTTACTTCCAATTATGTGGTCAATTTTAGAGTAGGTATGATGTGGTGCTGAGAAGAATGTATATTCTGTGGATTTGGGGTGGAGAGTTCTGTAAATGTCTATCAGGTTTGCTTGCTCCAGGTCTGAGTTCAAGCCCTGGATATCCTTGTTGATTTTCTGTCTGGTTGATCTGTCTAATATTGACAGTGGAGTGTTAAAGTCTCCCACTATTATTGTGTGGGAGTCTAAGTCTCTTTGTAAGTCATTAAGAACTTGCCTTATGTATCTGGGTGCTCCTGTATTGGGTCCATATATGTTTAGGATCGTTAGCTCTTCTTGTTGTATCGATTTTTTTAGCATTATGTAATGGCCTTCTTTGTCTCTTTTGATCTTTGTTGCTTTAAAGTCTATTTTATCAGAGATGAGGATTGCAACTCCTGCTTCTTTTTGCTCTCCATTTGCTTGGTAAATCTTCCTCCATCCCTTTATTTTGAACCTTTGTGTATCCTTGCATGTGAGATGGGTTTCCTGAATACAGCACACTGATGGGTTTTGGCTTTTAATCCAATTTTCCAGTCTGTGTCTTTTGATTGGTGCATTTAGTCCATTTACATTTAGGGTTAATATTGTTATGTGTGAGTTTGACACTGCCATTTTGATTCTAGCTGGCTGTTTTGCCCGTTAGTTGTTGTAGATTCTTCATTATGTTGATGCTCTTTAGCATTTAGTGTGATTTTGGAATGGTTGATACTGGTTGTTCCTTTCTATGTGTAGTGCCGCTTTCAGGAGCTCTTGTAAAGCAGGCCTGGTGATGACAAAATCTCTGAGTGCTTGCTTGTTCGCAAAGGATTTTATTTTTCCTTCACTTCTGAAGCTCAGTTTGGCTGGATATGAAATTCTGGGTTGAAAGTTCTTTTCTTTAAGGATGTTGAATATTGGCCCCCACTCTCTTCTGGCTTGTAGAATTTCTGCCGAGAGATCTGCTGTAAGTCTGATGGGCTTCCCTTTGTGGGTGACCCAACCTTTCTCTCTGGCTGCCCTTAGTATTTTCTCCTTTATTTCAACCTTGTTGAATCTGACGATTATGTGCCTTGGGGTTGCTCTTCTTGCGGAATATCTCTGTGGTGTTCTCTGTATTTCCTGCATTTGAGTGTTGGCCCTTCTTGCTAGGTGGGGGAAATTTTCCTGGATAATGTCCTGCAGAGTATTTGTCAGCTTGGATTCATTCTCTTCAGCACATTCTGGTACGCCTATCAAACGTAGGTTAGGTCTTTTCACATAGTCCCACATTTCTTGGAGACTTTGTTCATTCCTTTTTGCGCTTTTTTCTCTGATCTTGGTTTCTCGTTTTATTTCATTGAGTTGATCCTCGACTTCTGATATTCTTTCTTCTGCTTGGTCAATTCGCTCTTGAAACTTGTGCATGCTTCACGAAGTTCTCGTATTGTGTTTTTCAGCTCCTTTAATTAATTCATATTCCTCTCTAAGGTATCCATTCTTGTTATCATTTCCTCAAATCTTTTTTCAAATCTTTTTTCAAGGTTCTTAGTTTCTTTACGTTGATTTAAACATGTTCTTTTAGCTCAGAAAAGTTTCTCATTATCCACCTTCTGAAGTCTGATTCCGTCATTTCGTCACAGTCATTCTCCATCCAGCTTTGTTCCCTTGCTGGTGAGGAGTTTTGGTCCTTTCTAGGTGGCGAGGTGTTCTGGTTTTGGGTGTTTTCCTCCTTTTTGCGCTGGTTTCTTCCCATCTTTGTGGATTTATCCACCTGTCGTCTGTGTAATTAATGACTTTTTGATTGGATCTCTGAGTGGACACCCGTATTGTTGATGATGGAGTATTTCTGTTACTTGGTTTTCCTTCTACCAGTCTAGCTCCTTCGCTGTATGACCGCTGAGGTCCACTTTAGGCCCTGCTTGTCTGAGGTGCACCTGTAGCAGCTGCGGAACAGCGAGGGATGCTACCAGTTTCTTTTTCTGCTATCTTTGTCCCAGGATGATGTCTGCCGAATGTCAGTCTTATGGATACAGAGGGTTCAGGGAGTTGCTTGAGGAGACAGTCTGTAGGAGCTCAAGTGCTGAGCTGTGAGCTCTGTTGTTCATTCAGGGCTGCTAGGCTGCTATGTTTAGTTCTGCTGCTAACTAACTCATAAGAAAACCCCTTTTTTTTCCTCAGATGCTCTGTCTGGGGGGGTTTGGGCTTTCCTTGTGAGTGTCCGCCTCACAGTCCTGCCCAACTAGGAGGCAGTCTAGTCACTTTTTGCCTGCCGAGGCTCCGCCCTGCTGGTGTGAGGTTAGCCCTTTTCCTGCAGGCTCCGCCCTTCTGCTGTGGTCTCCGCCCTGTTGCCTTGGGCTACGCCCTGTGGCGGAGTCTCTCTGTTGTACCAGGTTGCCTCAGCAGCGGCAGGCTGCGTCAGCAATGGACGTGTACCTCAGTAGGGGCTGATTGCCTTGGTAATGGCTGACGCCCCTCCCCCACGGAGCTGCACTTTAAAAAAAAAAAACCTATTCACTGGGAGCGTTTGGAATCGCCATTTTGTTTGTCGCACTGCGCTCCCCCAAATGCTGAGTCCCTGGGATTTCCTGGGCTGGGTCACAGTTCAAGACCCGTTCAGTCTCAAGTTCAGCCCTCTCGGGTCTTAGTTTGCTGGTTCAACAGGTCACCCGTAACAGTGCGCTTTTGTATGGAGTGCTGTGGAGCGCTTCTGTGCTCCGGCATGGGCCGGAGCCGCACCGGCTGCCGGCTACGCCAGCGGAGACCTCTGCCTGGCGTCCCGCGTCTCTTTTATACCTGGGAATTTCCCCGTTCTGTGGGCAACTAAGATCCATCTGGAAATGCTTCCCCGACTCACCCTCTCCGTGCGTCCAGCGAGAGCTTCAATCCTGGGTTGTTCTCACAGCGCCATCTTGAGTCCTCCCTAAATCAAGTTCTTAATGATATACAAGGAGACTTAGACTCCCACACAAGAACAGTGGGAGACTTCAACATTCCACTGTCAATATTAGACAGATGAATGAGACAGAAAATTAACAAGGATATCCAGGACTTGAACTTAGACCTGGAGCAAGCAGACCTAGTAGACATCTACTCTCCACCTGAATTCCACAGAATATACATCCTTCTCAGCACCACATCACATCTACTCTAAAACTGACCACGTAATTGGAAGTAGATCACTCCTCAGCAAATGCAAAAGAACAGAAATCATAACAAACAATTTCTCAGACCACAGTGCAATCAAACTAGAACTCAGGATTAAGAAACTAACTCAGAACTGCAGAATTTCATGGAAACTGAACAACTGGCTCCTGAATGTCAACCAGATAAATGATGAGATGAAGGCAAAAATAAAGATGTTCTTCAAAACCAACGAGACCAAAGACACAACGTACCAGAATCTCTGGGACACAGTTAAAGCAGTTTTTAGAGGGTAATTTATAGCAATAAATGCTCACATGAGAAGCCAGGAAAAATCTAAAATAGACTTCCTATCATCAACATTGAAAGAGCAAGAGGAGCAACATCAAAAACACTCAAATGCTAGCAGAAGACAAGAAATAACTAAGATCAGAGCAAAACTGAAGGAGACAGAGACACAAAAACCCTTCAAAAAAAATCAACCCAGGAGCTGGTTTTTTGAAAAGATCAACAAAATAGACCAATAGTCAGATTAATAAAAAAGAAAAGAGAATAATCAAATAAATGCAATAAAAAATGATAAAGGGGATATCACCACCCATTCCACAGAAATACAAACTACCATCTGGTTATGAACAAAGCTATGCACATAAACCAGTAAACCTAGAAGAAATGGATAAATTCCTGGACACTTGCACCCTTCCAAGCTTAAACCTGGAAGAAGTTGAAACCCTGAATAGAGCAATAACAATGGCTGAAGTTGAGGCAGCAATTAATAGCCTACCAACCCCAAAAAGCCCAGGTTCAGATGGGTTCATAGCTAAATTTTCCAAGACATAGAAAGAGGAGCTGGTACCACTCCTTCTGAAACTATTCCAAACCATACAAAAAGAGTGAATCGTTCCCAAATCATTTTATGAAACCAACATTATCCTATTACCAAAACTGAGCATAGACTCAACAAAAAATGAAAACTTCAGGCCAATTTCCATGATGAACATAGATGCAAAAATCTTCAATAAAATACTGGCAAACAGATTGCAACAGCACATGAAAAAGCTTATCCATCACAATCAAGTAGGCTTCATCCTGGGGATGCAAAGCTGGTTCAACATATGCAAGTCTATAAACGTAATCCACCACATAAATGGAGCCAAAGACAAAAACCACATGATTATCTCACAGGATGCAGAGAAGGCCTTCCACAAAATTCAACAGTTCTTTGTGCAAAAACCTCTCAATAAACTAGATATTGATGGAACATATCTCAAAATAATAAAAGCTATTTATGACAAACCGGCAGCCAATATCATACTGAATGGGCAAAAACTGGAAGCATTCTTTTTGAAATCTGGCACTAGACAAAGATGCCCTCTCTCACCACTCTTATTCAATATAGTATTGGAAGTTCTAGCCAGAACAATTAGGCAAGAAAAAGAAATAAAGGGTATTCAATTAGGAAAGGAGGAAGTCAAATTGTCTCTATTTGCAGATGACATGATTGTATATTTGGAAGACCCCATCATCTTAGCCCAAAATCTCCTTAAACTGATAAGCAACTTTGGCAAAGTCTCAAGATACAAATCCATGTACAGAAATCACAAGCATTTCTATACACCAATAACAGACTAACAGAGAGCCAAATCAAGAGCAAACTCCCATTCATAATTGCTACAAAGAGAATTAAATATATAGGAATACAACTAACAAAGGATGTAAAGGACCTCTTCGAGGAGAACTACAAACCACTGCTCAAGGAAATAAGAGAGGACACAAACAATGGAGAAACATTCCACACTTATGGTTAGGAAGAATTGATATTGTGAAAATGGCCCAAAGTAATTTATAGATTCAATGCTATCCCCATCAAGCTACCAATGACCCTCTTCATAGAACTGGAAGAAACCACCTTAAACTTCATATAGAACCAAAAGAGAGCCTGCATAGCCAAGATAATCCTAAGCAAAAAGAACAAAGCTGGAGGCATCATGCCACCTGATTTCAAACTATATTACAAGTCTACAGTAATCAAAACTGCATGGTACTAGTACCAAAACAGGAATGTAGACCAATGGAACAGAACAGAGGCCTTGGAGGCAATGCCACACATCTACAACCATCTGATCTCTGACAAACCTGACAAAAACAAGCAATGGGGAAAGGATTCCCTGTTTAATAAATGGTGTTGGGAAAACAGGCTAGCCATGTGCAGAAATCAGAAACTGGACCCTTTCCTGACACCTTACACTAAAATTAACTACAGATGGATTAAAACTTATAACATAAGACCTAACACCATAAAAACCCAGAAGAAAACCTAGGCAAAACCAGTCAGAACATAGGCATAGGCAAGGACTTCATGACTAAAACATCAAAAGCATTGGCAACAAAAGCCAAAATAGACAAATGAGACCTAATCAAACTCCAGGCCTTCTGTACAGCAAAGGAAACAAACATTAGAGTGAATCAGCAACAAACAGAATGGGAAAAAATTTTTGCAAGGTACCCATCTGGCAAAGGGCTAATATTCAGAATCAACAAAGAACTAAAGCAGATTTACAAGAAAAAAACAAACAAACCCATCCAAAAGTGGGCAAAGGATATGAACAGACACTCTTCTAAAGAAGACATATATGAGGCCAACAAACATATGAAAAAATGCTCGTCATCACTGGCCATTAGATAAATGCAAATTAAATCCACATTGAGATAACCACCTCATGCCATTGTAATGGAGATCATTAAAAAATCTGGAGATAACAGATGCTGGAGAGGATGTGGAGAAATAGAAACACTTTTACACCATTGGTGGGAGTGTAAATTAGTTCAACCATTGTGGAAGACAGTGTGGTGATTCCTCAAGGACCTAGAAATAGAAATTCCATTTGACCCAGCAATCCAATTACTGGATATATACCCAAAGGATTATAAATTGTTCTAATATAAAGACACATGCACATGTATGTTCATTGCAGCACTGGTTTACAATAGCAAAGACCTGGAACCAACCCAAAAGCCCACTGATGATAGACTGGACAAGGAAAATGTGGCACATATACATCATGGAATACTATGCAGCCATAAAAAAGGATGAATTCATGTCCTTTGCAGGGACGTGGATGCATCTTGAAACCATATTTCTCAGCAAACTGACACAAGAACAGAAAATCAAACACCTCATTTTCTCACTCATAGACAGGTGTCGAATAATGAGAACACATGGAGACAGGGAGGGGAGCATGACACACTGGGGTCTGTTTGGGGGGTTGGGGAGGGACAGCAGGGGGTGGGGAGGTTGGGGAGGGATAACATGGGGAGAAATGCCAGATATAGGTGATGGGCGGATGGAGGCAGCAAACCACCTTGCTGTGTATGTACCTATGCAGCAATCCTGCATGATCTGCACATGTGTCCCAGAACCTAAAGTACAATTAAAAAAAAAAAAAAGCGAAACTGGAAGATACAGTGCACAAGACAAGACAAAAATTTAAAAAGAAAGATTCATGCCAGGTGCAGTGGCTCATGCCTGTAATTCTAGCATTTTGGGAGGTCAAGGCAGGCAGATTGCCTGAGCCCAGGAGTTAGAGACCAGCCTGAGGAACATAGTGAGACCGCCCCATCTCAAAAATAAAAAATTATCTAGGTGTGATGGAGCCTGGCTGTAATCCCAGTCACTTGGGAACCTGAGGTTGGGAGGATCTCTTGAACCCAGGCTGTTGAGGTGGCAAGCTGAAATCATGCTACTGTCTGCACTCCCAGCTAGTTGACAGAGTGAAACCCTAAAAAAGGAGAGAGAGAGAGAGAAAGAAGAAGAAGGCGGGGGGGAGGAAGGGGAGGACGAGGAGGAGAAACAGCAGCAACTAAGTTTACTGGCAAAGTAATCATAAAAGATTAATTATACAGAAATGCTCTTTTGTATATATATATATTTAAAAAAATACCCACAAATTTATTATCTCATAGTTCTAGACATATATGCAGTTTATACATGATTTTGTAGTTTGGACATTGGCTATCCATCTGGAAATAAAGTTAAATCTGTATGTTAGGAGTAAAATTAAATCTATAAGAGCATTCATAAAAAATGTATTCCATTTGGGTTAAAGTCCAAAATTGTAAGAAATTTTAATACAGGTATTTTAAAATTTTTAAATAAATTTTGGAATAAAACCCAAGGGAAACCCGTTTAAGTAAGCCTGATGAGGAAAAAAAAAACCCTTCAATAACACAAAAATTGAAAATCATAAAAAATTTTCAAATTAAATGGTATAAAGAAAAACTATAAACTTTAAGAGAAAATGAACCTATTGCGAAGGAACATTTTCAACATTTATAGCAGACTATGAATTAAGATCAAAATTTTATAAGGAAATGCTACAACTAACTAAATAAAATTTTTTAAAGATCCAGTAGAAAAGTGATTATGATATGAGTTGGCAAATCATTGAAAAGATACTCAATTTTTCTAAATATAAAAATATGGAAATATTAAAATGTCAAATTAAAAAAATTTTTTTTTATTAAAGATGGGGTTTCACCATGATGGCCAGGCTGGTCTTGAACTCCTGACCTCAGGTGATCCACCCACCTCGGCCTCCCAAAGTGCTAGGATTACAGGCGTGAGCCACAGCGCCTGGCCAAAATGTCACATTTTTGTAATTAATTTTAAAAAATTTATACAAACATAGAATAAATAATATGATGTACATTTACCTATCCAATAACCAGCTTCAAAATTTACCCACAAAAGTTTTGTATTTGCCTAAGGTAAATTTTAGCATTTACCCTAGAGAAACTCTTATGCATTTGAACAAATAAGTGTGCAAAATAATTTTTATTAATAATTGTTTGCATAAAGTAAATTGGAAACACTGATGCTCAGAAAAAATGAAATCATTAAACTATAGCACATACATACTATGAAATACCACATGGCATTAAAAAGTATGTTAGTAAAATGACAAAATCTTCCAAACACACTGTTGAGTGAGAAAAGCAAGTTGCAGAATAGTACATATAGTATTATACCATTATTTAAAAAAAAAAGCAAAATAATATTTGTGTCTTTATTCATTTATCCATCATCTATCAACATCCATGTATTTATCAAACTATAGCATAGAGTGGTATCAAATGATATTCATTAACAAATAACAATGATTATTTCTGGAGAGCAGAGTGGGGTTGTTCATATAAAATTCTTTAGATTTATCCTAATATTTGGGATTTTCACAAGAACACATGTATAATTACATAAGTAAAAATAAATATAATCATAACAATAATTAAGAACATTGGAATAAGAGAGTTGGGTGTGAATTTGAACTGCAGCACTTATTATACAGGTGACTTGAGTCTCTCAATATCTTTTTTGCCATTGTCAAAAGGGTTAATTTAATCTATATTGTGGAGATGCTGTAGTAAGTGAGATGATGTGTGTAAAAGAATCTATAGTACAGAGTCGGTATTGAGCTGAAGATATAACTCTTTGTACCCTTATTAAATCAATTTTGAATATCAAGGAACTGGGAGATAGAGTATTTTTTTTCCTTGGAAGTCTGCATTTAATCACTAGAGTTTAATTCAACAAGGGTGAGGACCCTATCTGTTTTAAACACAGAAATTACTTATGATGACTATATAGCAGGTGTATGTATAATATACCTTTTTATAGTGCATATAAAAACAAACAAATGTTTGTACATTAATATGACACTTATACTTTCCACCAATAAGAACAGCTGTCCTATATTCTGAAATTGTATGTCCAGAACCTACCATTTTCTGGATCTTCACTGGGTTTTAAATAGACAGCTCAAATTAAATATATTTTAAAACTATACCTTCTATATTTACCAATTAATCTTCCTCTTCTCCTATTTTCTTTGTTTTGTGGCACCTGATTTATTGATGAAAAGTCTTTCATCATTTTGATTATTATTCCACTGTAAACATTTTAAACTTTAATAACAAATGCCTACTTTTAAGATTTTCTTGTGCTTATTTACTGCACTGTATTTATTTATTTTCCTTTTAAAAAATATTTAACTTTTTATTTTAAAAAAATATTTAACTTTTAGATACTGGAGGTACATATGCAGATATGTTACATGGGTATATTCTGTGACACGGAGGTTTGAGGTATGAATGATCCCATTGCCCAGGTAGTGAGCATAGCATCCAATATGTAGTTTTTAGCCCTTTACTCCCTTCTTCTCAACAACAGTCCTCAGTGTCTATTGTTCACATCTTTATGTCTATGTGTACTCAGTGTTTAGCTACCACTTATAAGTGAGAACATGTGGTATTTGATTTTTCTCTTCCTGCATTATTTCGCTTAGGATAATGGCCTGCTGCTGCATGCAGGTTCTTGCAAAGGATGTGATTTTGTTCTTTTTAATGGCTACATAGTATCCTGTGGTGCATATGCATCACATTTACTTTATCCAATCCACTGTTAACAGAAACCTAGGTTGATTCCATGTCTTTGCTATTGTGAATAGCACTATAATGAACATATGATTGCATGTGTATTTTTTGTAGAGTGACTTATTTTCCAGTAATGGGATTGCCAGGTCAAATGGTATTTCTGTTTTAAGTTCGTTGAGAAATCTTTAAACTGATTTTCACAGTGACTGAACTAATTTACATTCCCATCAACAGTGTATAAGTGTTCCCTTTATCTGCAGCCTCACCAGCATCTGTTGTTTTTTGACTTTTTAAAAATATTCTTTCTGACTGGTGTGAGATGGCATCTCATTGTAGTTTTGATTTGCATTTCTCTGATGATAGTGATGTTGAGCATTTTGTTAGATGTTTGTTTGCTGCTTTTATGTCTTCTTTTGAGAAGTGTCTGTTCATGTTTTTCACCCACTTTTTAATGGGGTTGTTTTCTGCTTCTTGAATTGTTAATTTTCTTATTGACTCTGGATGTACGACTTTTCTTGGATGCCTAGTTTGCAAAACTTTTCTTCCATTCTGTAGATTGTTCACTCTAATGATATTTTCTTTTGCTGTGCAGAAGCTCTTTGGTTTCATTGGGTCCCACTTGTCAATTTTTGTTGCAATTATTTTGCTACACTTCAAATGTAATATTTCCTAGGGATTCAGTGAGCTTTTCTAAATTGGGGGAGTCATATTTTTTTCATATCCGAAAACTCTAGTCCATTAGACCTTGGTACTTACCTTCTCCCAATTTTTTCCTTGCTTCTGTAATGGAACTTTCTATTTTCCATGTCTTTTTACTGTTTATTCTTTCCACCAACTCCTTATCTCACACTGATCTATTCTAAAAAATCTTCAGATCTATCTTCTAATTAGCTTATTGCTATGCCATCTATTATTTATGAGTTAAATTTTTCTAAGTATTTTAATTACTTTTTTTACAATTTATCTTTGGTTAATTTTCAAATAGGCCTAATCATGTTTATGATGTCCTGTTCTTCCTTGATAAAATAAATGCATTCTTTTAGCTCTTAAAAATGTTTATTTGTATGTATTTAAAAGGCACAAGTGCAATTTGTTACATGAACATTTTGCACAGTAGTGAAGTTTATGCTTTTAGTGTTCCCATCACCAATATACATTATACCAATTAAGTAACTCATCATCATCCATTCCTCCTCCAATCCCCTCACCTTTCCAAGTCGCCATCATCTATCATTTCACACTCTACATCTATGTATACACATTATTTAGCTCCCATTTATAAGTGAGAACATGCATTATTCATTTTTCTATTTCTGAGTTGTTTCCCTTCAGATAATAGCCTCCAGTTCCATCCATGTTGCTGTAAAAGATATGATTTCATTTTTTATTGCTGAATTGTATTCCACTGTGTTATATATACATCATATTTTCTTTATCCAATCATACATTGATGGACATTTAGGTTAATTCTATATCTTTGCTATTGTGAATAGTACTGCATTAAACATATAAGTACAGGTATGTTTTTTGTATAATCATTTCTTTTCTTTTCTTTTCTTTTGGATAGCTACACAGTAATGGAGTAATTTCCATATTGTTTCCCTTAAGTGTGTACGTGTTCCCTTTTTTCTGTATTTTGACAAAGTGTTATTAAATAATCTCTTAAGTTAGCTCCATCATCATGAATCTCTTGAATGTGAATGTTCACATTCATTGTGTCCGATGTCTCTCATGGCAGTGGGTTTCTAGTTTGATCTATAGCTTAAAGCTGTGAGCTCATCTTTGGTAGAAGTTGGCTTCTATGGGAATCATTTGTGAACTGTGAGTTGTAGCATTTCTGCATGAGAGTTTAGTTTCCCTGTTTCTGAACTACTCTTCCTTTTTATTTCCTTCTTTCTTCCCTTTCTTCCTCTCTCCTACTTCTTTCTTCCTTTTTCTCCTTCCTCCTTGTTCCTTCCTTCTTTTCTTTCTTTTCCTCCATTTCTTCCCTTCCACCCTCCTCCTCTCTCTCTCTTTCTTTCCATTCCAAAAGCCAAGAATTGTCTCAATTGGGTATTTTACTTTTTGGCTGTTGAACTCACTTACATATTTCTATAAAAGTTACACTTTGCTCAAATATATATATATTTAAATGTGTTCGAGTTGGGAAGGACGGTTCTTGCTGTTTCTTGTCTGGGTGTCCTTGTCTATATTCTTCATTTTTATGAATGACATTAATAATAGCACAAAGGCCAAAGCTCAAAACCTGATAAAACTTAGTTTTCATGTTTCCATATTCTCTACATGTCTTTAGATGTACCTAGTTGATTGTTGTTTGTTTTGTTTTATCACCCCCACTGTCACTGCTTTAATTCAGTCTGTTATTATCTCTCTTGTGGACAACAGCAATATCCTTCTCACTGGTTCTGTGTTTCCCATCTGCCCTTTACAACCATGGCTACATTGCTGCTAGAGTTATCTTTCTAAACCCAAATCTGAGCATGTGAATTCACTACTTAAAACCTATTAATGATATCCTTTCCTCATACTGAAAAACTTTCTTGATTTTGTGGATTTGCTGAGTCTTATTTCCTGATATCCCTTCACACCTATGTTTCTGCAATATCAGAATATTTCTAGTTTCTTGATTTGCCCAACTGCCTTAGACCTCTATTCCTATATACAGACCCTTTTTTTTTCTACAATACTCTGAAGCTTCACTCTTGCCCTATTTATTCATTGTACTCTTAGTTCATTCACATTGCTATAACAGATTTTAGAATGGGCAGTTTATAACAACAGAAATTTACTTCTTATAATTTTGGAGAGTAGGAAGAGCAAGATCAAGGCGCCAGCAAATTTGGTAGCTGGTAAGGACTTGCTCCTCAGGCCTCTTTTATAAGGGCACTAATCTCATTCATGAGGGTTAGGCCTAATCACCTTTCGAAATGCCCTGCCTCTTAACACTATCACATTGGGGATTAGGTTTCAACATGTGAATTTGGGAAGCAGGGAAAAACATTCAGACCATAGCATACCCATACTTATGCTGGAAAATTCAATGTACATGTTATATCTTTTTCTAAAGGAATTCCTGACTAGCCCAAATCTGACACATAGTAGCCATGAACTCATTCATGTAATGGCCATATCCACTTAATTTTTTATATTCAAGTTCCATGTATATAATTCCTATAATCATTCTTTGTATAACATGTTTTCTCAACTGCTTATTTTCTTTGACACTTTTGTCTTTTAAAAAACTAATTCTCTTTGTTTCTTTGATTGTGAAACTCATAATTAAACACACCCTACAGAAGGCTTTCTAATATCAGACTCTTCACCTGAGTCTATTCATTTCCTTTCCAGTCTATCAATTGGCCTTCCATGTTGTAAATTCCTTAGCCTTAGGATTCATGATGGAGGCCTTTTTAGGGTGGAGGGAGATCAAATTGGTTCAGTATGTAGATGTCCCAGAATGGTATTGTTGCAAAAGGCATGAAGGGACACATAAGAATAAAGATGAAAAGAGACTTCACAAGATTGATTGAAGAACTAATGTTCTAGAAATCATGGGAAGACTCTGGTCCTAATGTTGACACTGACCCACCAGAAGACTGGGCACACAGACTAATTGCCCTGCTTCTCAATTCTCCAATTGACAAAACGCACGGATTAAAACAGGGGGTTAGTAACGCCTCTGTACTGTGAAATTCTTTGACTCTAATTGTTAAAAATTGCCCGAGTTAAATTATTTGCATGAGAAGAAGAAAATTTTTTAAAAATAATAATTGTCATGAATTCTATAAAATTTAAATAATTTTAAATGGCTAAACTCTAGCAAGTAAATCTGGGAGTATGTGAGAGAATAATATTGATAAAAGACATTAAGCTGATTATCACAATATTAGATACATGGGCAGAAAATATAAAGACTTCAAACTATACGTTATATAGTTTAAAAAGCTGGCAGATTTATAAAGCTTTGTAACAGCCACAGAAATTGCATTTTAAACTGTAACAAGTGAGCAGTTTTAACAATGGAAAAAGGCTCTGTACTATCACTAACACCACTTAGAGAAGAAAGCATTCAGATTTTTTTTTTTTTTTTTTTTTTTGAGACCGTGTTTCGCTCTTGTTACCCAGGCTGGAGTGCAATGGCGCGATCTCGGCTCACGGCAACCTCCGCCTCCTGGGTTCAGGCAATTCTCCTGCCTCAGCCTCCTGAGGAGCTGGGATTACAGGCACGCGCACCATGCCCAGCTAATTTTTTGTATATATTTTTTAGTAGAGACGGGGTTTCACCATGTTGACCAGGATGGTCTCGATCTCCTGACCTCGTGATCCCCCGCCTCGGCCTCCCAAAGTGCTGGGATTACAGGCTAGCATTCAGATTTTAAAGAATGGATGTTTTCATGAAGTATCTAATAAAAATACAATTTTAAGAACTTGAACAATTTAATCTGAGAAAAATATTGTTGTATTTAAAAGAAATATATTTTCTATATAAGCAAACATGTTCGCATTCATCAATTATGGTAAAACTAAAGCTCAAGAAATCCCAGAGCATGTAATTTCATGAACCGAGAATAAAATGAGCTCTGGGTTTATGGACAAAATCTGCCCTTAAATGATCTCCAGAACTCTGTTCATTTTATGCAGTAGTTTAAGTTTTCGTCTATCTTGGCACAGCTTATAAACAACAGAAATCTGAGTTGTGGGAATATAATTTATAAACAGAAAAAAATGTCTGTGAATTGTGTTCTGAAGATGAAAGTAAATACATAGGAACATACGGTATTCCTTTAAAAGTTGCCAGATCATAATTGTGTGGCAAGACAGTTATCAGAAATTAATCCCTCTGTTGAGAGCAATTGAAGACACTATCCTAATGTAGGACCTTTGGAGGAGCCAGCATTAACAGAAGAAAACTCGTATCAAAGGCTTGAGGTGGGGATGAATCCAATCCAGCCTGAAAAAAATCTGCACCAGGTTTGAAAAATCACCCCATTCTCCAGCGTAAGTGATGCTAAGAAGCACAAACTGCTTTTTGAATCTAAGTCCCTGTGTTTTCTGTGAAGGAGCCGTAGTGGGGTGGGACAGAGATGGCACCTGGGAGTTCTGAGGCACCTGCTCCTCTCTGAGACGGACTGGCCTCAGGAGACAGACCAGACCAGACCAGCAACAACACATCAGAGGATGTTCTCTGAGGACGACCATGGCACTTAAGAACATTAAGTACCTTCTTATCTTCTACCTCAGTTTCTCACTGCTCATCTACATAAAAAGTAAGCCTTTCCCGTGTCTTGAACTTTGGGCATTTTTCCTGGTTTATTTCTGGCTTATATTTCTTACAAATAACGGATCATGTTGCATGTTCTGTAAAATACAATGCTAAAAAAGGAAGTTTTTATTTGTTTTTTTAAGTGTTCTGTGTTAAAAAAAATCAGTGATACCAGTCTATGTGAACAGTCAATTTTAAGATTCTGTGATTTCCAATAGGCATTCATGGGCAGAAATTTTGTTTTTAGCTTTTGTAGTAGTGAGCTGGAGAATGAAATGGTCACATAGAAAAGAAGATATTTTGTTGTGTTTACACTTCTACAGAATAGATTTGGCACTTGCTAATTGATATCCTTTAAAAGAAAGTTATTCATGAGCTATATTTCATTTTATTCCCACATTCTATATAGTTATCTTCACTTTAAAATAACTCTGTATTGCAACATTTGCTCTCATAATCAGGGGGATAGTCTCAGTGTTTCCCAAAAAGTAATGGTTCAAAGTGTTTCTTTCACCAGAGAAATGGGCTTTTACTGTTAGGTGCTTCTGTTTTATAAATGAAGATGTTATTTTTCATGAACTTCCCCAAATAGTAACAAGAACAATGTTTCTGGGATAATCTTGTCAGTTCTATGGCAGGATGGAAAATCAGAGGAGACCAAACGGCCCCAGCTGTGTGTTTATGAAGGACAGTAGCTATTGAACACGTTTAAAATGAAGACAGGGAGAGTATGTGCATGTTAAAGGGGCCATGTGATTTGTGTCTGTTGAATCTGAATATCAATAAGGCAAAGCATAGAGCAGCTGTCGTTGAACAAGACAACTTGGCGTTAGCACACAGTGTTGTGTAATCTGGGTCAACTTCTGTGGCTGTACCAGTGAGATTGTTACTAGCACAGTTTATAGCTGAACATATATCAGAGTTTGGGTGAAGAAATAAGTAAATGCCCTGGGTAGGTAGCGGAAGGCAAGTACAGAGAAACCAAGTCAGACTTTAACAAATGAACAGTGAAATACTTGACTGCAACACACATGCACAAAGGATTTTTTTTTCAGAGATATACTTGTCAAAGAGTTGTTCTTTTAGTACTTATTTACCCTCCTTGAAACTTAAAGTGGGCCCCAGATAATGTGAAATGAGGAAGAGAAGTGGTGTGTTTAGTTGTGCAGGTAGGAGAAATAAGAAATGAGAAAAAAGATATAAGATATAAAATGAATGTGAAGTGAATTTATGATGTAGTTTATGGCAAACAGCTTTGTCATTCAATGCAATATATATGAAAATTCCTAGAGTTTGCTGCAGTCTGTTTTAAAGGAAATGAATATATAATATCTTTAATTGAGTATAATAACTATACATCGATAATTACATATACATCATTTGTTTTTGCTCTCTTTGAGTAGGTGATTTTATCGATTGATACTTTGTAATTATTTGTATTTCTGATAGTAATTATTGTAAAATGATTGTAATCATTTGTATTTATTGATAGATACTTTGTAATTATTTGTATATATAAAGTATTTCTAAATACTTTGTAATTATTTGATTTATTCTACAGTACAGTATTTTTATTTATCTTAAAAAGTAAATTTGAAGTCTCATTTTCTTCTATTTTTAAGCAGGTAGACTTTTGTCCATGTTAATATATTTGTTGGCAATCGGCTAGTAGGGAGGCTGAGGTGGGAGGATTGCTTGAACCAGGGAGGTGGAGGCTGCAGTAAGCTGTGATCCTGCCACTGCACTCCAGCCTGGGCGACAGAGCTACACTCTGTCTCAAAACATGAAAAGAAAGGGAAAAATAAATTTCAGTTGTTAATACCATATTAACTGAGGGAATTAATGATTCTTCCTTTTGAACTTTGAAACATGTTCCCTTAAATTTAAGATAAAATAATCACCTCCAGCTCCATATTGTATTTTTGATCTAGAGTTCTGCCTTGCTCAGCTACCGGGGGAATGCTGTTTATGTTTTGTCTAATGCCCTTTATGTGTTCCAGTTGAGGATACATGACATGAAGAATATTAGAGCAGCATTCAGGAAGTGACATTCACTTTCTGTTCCTGAGCAGGTAGACATTCTTCTAACTTGAAGTTGCAATGAATTTGTCCTGATGGTTTTCATACCTGTTCCATCATTTTGCAAAACTTGTTCTAATGTGTGAGACCAGCTAAGTTTTACTAATTCAAAAGGAGCTATTATTTTTTGCTTCTGATGTACTAAAAGAGAAACTTATTAGAAAGAGACTCTCCTGTGGTCCATTATTCAGAGATTGTTTTAAATAATAAGAGTACTCCATAATGAACTTTTTGGGACCTTGATATACAAATCTGTTGTGAAGGGTTTTACAGAAACTACCATACTGTGAATTAGAAAAGCAATGTTTCTTTCTCTAGTCCTTTATAAATTTGGGAGTTAACTAAACATTGACAATCTAAATACCACATCTAGATTAATTTAAAAGTAACTGTTTTAATCTATATTTAAAGTTTGGTCATAGCATGTAAATAAAATGTGGTTTGATAAAATTACTATTAGAGTTCCTAGAACAACGTCAAAGAGTTTGGGGTAGCATTCAATCTTCTGAAAACTCGTAGCAATTACTAAGTCACTGATTTGAATGGAGTAATTTTTAAAAGTACTTTCTTTCTAATATACCCAAAAGAATGAAGAACAAATAGAACCTATAAAGATTAAATGTGGTCCGGCTTATTCAATCTTAATTCCAGTATTAATAAATAATTGAATTTGCTTAATAGGTCAGAGAAGGTTGATTATTCGTTAGGGAGTAATCACATATTCTTAAAATTCGGCATGTGTAGAAACACTGAAAACTTTGGTATTCACTATGCAGGTTAATACCTTGCAGTGGCATTTTGTAAAGCACCTACCTAATTATTAATGTGAGAAAAAAGTATCTTTTTGCTTCTTCACAAATAAAATAATCGCATCAGTTTACAGTAAAATCGTCACTACTCCATGAAGGTTACCCAGTGTTTCCTACATCACATAATAGAATTAGCTGTGGCTTCTTTTGTTAGATACTTCTCTTAGGCAAATGAGATTTTCTGGAGAATTGCATGCTTTTTTTTTCATCTTCAGTGATTTTCAAAAATTATCATTCATGGTCTCACAATATCAAATTCTGAAATGTGAGTGAACAAGAAAAGTTACAGTTTTTTATTCTATTTTCAATTGTATTGCTGACTTGTCAGGAAATCTCCGAGGAGCTCCATTTTCTCCTTTAAAAATATGAAAATGGGAGGATAACTCCTCCCCTTTCACATCATCCTCTGTTCATACCAGCATTACTATCTGCACTTACACTGTACTTTGCATTTTTCTTCTATGGTATGCATCACGGTTTGAAAATATTATTTTCATATTGACTTATTGATGTTTTACCTGTGGGATTATAGGACATGGTTGTAGGAGCTATGAGTGTTTTGCTAAGAGACATATCCCAAGTCAATGGGTAGCTATTGCCTAACTCAGGGTAGTCACTTATGGAATAGTTATGAAATGAATAAATTAGTAATTGAATGTTCGTAGCACTTGTTATAATAATCTTCATTTCTAATGACATTTTTGAATTTTTAAAGTCGTACATTGTTTAACTTTTTATAACATATATGCTTTATTATTTTAGAAAAGTTTTAGATTTACAGAACAATTAGGAGGTTAGTACAGAGGAATCATATAAACCCAATTTCCCCTATTATTGATATCTCATTATGGTAGATTTGTTACAATTAATTAACCAATATTGACACATTATTATTAACTAAAGCATGTAGTTTATTCAGATGTTAGCTGACATCCTTTTCCAGTTCTAGTATCCCATCCACAATATCACATACATTTTGCTGTCTTGTATCCTGAGATTCCTCTTAGCTGTGACAGTTCCTCAGGCCTTCCTTGTTTCTGATGACATTGAAGGTTTTGAGGAGTTCTGGCAGGGTATTTGATAGATTCTCCCAATATTAGATTTAGTTTTGTGTTTTTCTCATGTTAAAACTGGCGTTATGGGCTATTGGGATGAAGACCACAAAGGCGAGGGGTTTTCCTCATTATATCATATCAATAATATTATCCGTGATTTATACAGTCAACATAATATGTGACTGCTGATGTTAACCTTAATTGCCTGGAAGGTGGTATTACCGGGTTTCTCTGATAGCTGTAAAGTTATTTCTTTTATTCTTCTCTATATTGCACTCTTAAGAAGGGAAGTCACTGTGTTCAGCCTACACTTCAGAAGTTCAGAGTCATGATCTCCCTCCCAGAGGGAAAAGTTTACATAAATTATTTGAAATTCTTCTGCATAGGAGATCTGGCTCTTCTCTTTCATTTGTTAGTTTTTTCAATTGTTTATTTATATGTCAGTATGAATTTATTGACATTTATTTTATACTCTGGGTTATAATTTGATACTACTTCATTTTGTTACTCAAATTGTTCCAGCTTTGGCCTCTGGGAGTTCTTTTCAGTTGGCTCCTATTTTCTTTTGAACATACACCCCACCAATGTGGGGTGCTTTTTTAAAAAGGATTTTCTTCCTTTCTTGCTCTACAATCTATTTCAGACTCATCTTGTGTATTTCGTGACCCAATCCTATCATAAACCACTGTTTCTCCAAGGAGCCCTGGTTCTTTTTATCAGAGAATGGTAACAGAAACCAAGATCTGGATGTGAGGTGTGCTTGTAGCTGCTGGGGTGTCATGTCTTTTAGGCAATCTCAGATGAAAGAGCACAGATATGTGTCTATGTACTAGCCTATGTATATGCATGTTTCTATAAATACCTCTGTATATAAATCTGTGCCTGTCTGTATTAAGCTAAACATGAGTTCATATTGATGCCTCTAACTCCATTTTCACACGGATCATTTTAGCTGTCTCTCCTTGCTTATCAGTAAACTCCAATTCCAACACTGAGAAACCTGATTTCCACTATCTGCCATTTATTTACTTGTTTAAATTCAGTATACATACATAGCAGTATTAGACTGTTAATCCATACACCTATGGGAAACAACTTTATCTGTTTCCTTTTGTCTTTAGTTTTTCAGAGTCCACTTGTTTCCAAAACTACTTAGGTGAAGAGTTTTTCCCTTAACCCCTTCTGTGAGATCATCTCATACACTTGTAATGCAGTTAGATTGTTGTTTCACAGTCTGAATTACTTTCTGGGATTTCCTTGACTTCCTAAATGATTTTTAAATTTGCATGCAATTGGATTGACTCTTTGTACTGTAAACTTCTGTGTATTTTGACAAATGAGCCATTAAAGTACTATGCAGAATAATTACTATTCTAAAAATCTGCTGTGCTTCTTCTCTGCACCCTTGATTCTCTGGCAGGCAGCCACTGATCTCCATAATTTTGTCTTCATTGAAGACATTGAAATCATACAATATGTAGCCTCTTTGAGCTAGTTGGACTCTACTTGGAATCCTTACCTGCCTCTTCCTAGCTTACGTGTCATTCAGTCCTGGGTATTTCTTAGCTTGCAGCTGCATCGGTCCAGTCTCCGCCTCTATCATTACATGATGCTCTCACTTTATCTGTCTACCTTTCTTCTATTCTTCCTATAAGGACATCAGTCATATTGGAGTAGATGTATCCTAATGACACCATATTAACTTGATTACATCTGCAAAAACCCTATTTACAAATAAGGGCAGATTCACACGTACTGAGGGTTAGGACTCTGACATACCTCGGGGACACAATTCAACCTATAATATTTACTGTGAATAAAACTCTGATATATGATTATAAAAACTACTTGATTAATACCACTTTTATTGAGCAAAATTAACCTCATGTGCAAACTGGTTTACAATGAATATTTTAAACATAGTAAGTGCTCAATGAATATTTATGGAATAAATAGTTGTTATGTTTCAAGAGACATGATATGAATATCCTTATGTTAGCATGAGGTAGAAGAAAGATCATGCTAAAATGTGCCGATATTTTTCTCTTATTTTTTCCCTTCTTTACACTGTCTCTACTTTTTACATATTTAGCCTTTCACGTTGAATTAAGGGTTCAGAAATTTCCTTGTATGTAAATTTGCCCTATGAAATTAACTTAGAGTCTGATCAATATGTAAAATAGCACTAGAATTAGGGTGGAAACATGTTTTCATATTTCCTTGGGACAAATAATTTGGCTGTCTTCCATATTTGAATGTTCAATTCTTTAACCTACTTTTTTTTTTTAACAAACTGCATTCATTACTTAGGGCACCAAAAGATTACTGTCTTTTATTATTGATTCAAAACAGTGATTACAAGTTATTTTACTGTGCAGTAAAAATTATAGACAGAAACACAATCGTAATAATGCATCACCTGTGTGAAAAAGTTATTGCTGCAAACCCTCAACTGATTATTTCAATGGTGATGCTCAATTTGTTGAGGTAATTTCGTTTTCTCTCCTTGTATTCAAAACCACAAATTTGAGATCATCTGACTAGACACAAGTACTTGTTGTAGAGAGCTGGTCTCTGTGCAAAGCAAACTGAATTGTGTGGAGATTAAACCATAAACTCAGCCTCATTAGCACTCTGCTCTCACTAATTTGCCTAAAGTAAAATAAGTATTTAAAGGTTCCAAGAATTCTGATGTAGAGAAAAGAGTCATCCATCTGGGAATTATCAGGACAATTATGTGGAAAACCAAAAAGACTACACAATGAGGTTCATGTAGGTTACAAATCCGCCATTCCTGCCTTGGCAGATGTTAGTCACAAGAGTGGGAGAGTAGTTAAAATTATAAAGATTTTTACTCTGAAAAGATTTTAAAGGTGAAATGAAAACTTTTATTATTTAGGACTAACTTTTTTTCTGGAAAAAAAAAAAGTCCTCCCAAAGCCTGATTTGTAAACAGCAGATACGGTTTGTAGACTAGGAGTTCTCACTTCTCTCCAACCCCGTTTCACATGTCTTTAGCACCTACGCCAGAGTTGGGTAAGGAAAGAGAAGAAAAATGAAATGTAAAGCTTTATGTTTTATATATAAATGCCTGAAAATTACATCAAACACAATATTGCAAGAAGCTACTTAATACTTTCATGGAGTAAGAGTCTTAAAAGAAGCCTTAACAGCTACTCATTATAGTATTAACTGTATTTCTACAATTTCTCCTAAAGCAATTATAAAATAATTAAAGCATTACTTTCTGTAATTATAAACTCAAATAATTATAGATGTAAATACAAATTGCTTTCTCTTTACTAATCTCATTATATCAAATTTCTTTTGTTTTCTGGCTTTCTTTTTACAACCCCTCTATGGAGCAACTGAAATCAGGAAATGTATGTGCTGTTTAATTCTTTCTGCTCAGCTGCTTCAGCTAGCAGTCTAGCTATATGAACTGCTTGAAGTTCAGAATAGCCCTAGAATTAAGGCAAAGTTTGCATAAACTTAGTTTTTCTGTAGGCTTGGAAAGATGCAATTGTGTCCATATAGTGGGACTCAATGTCAGTAGTGGAAACAGCCCACTACCCGCTACCCTTTCATTCCCATATTCCTTGTTTTTGAAGATAATAAATCTCTAAAACCCTTTTTTTTTAATTAGAGGACTCTATGATTCATGCTTTCTTTGCCTACCAGATACAACTAACCTCTGTTACCCAATTTATCTATGCCAAACATGAGGCTGAATGTTTTTACAAAGTTTATCTCATTTAATTCAAAGCTTGTGATGAAGATTTTATTATTTCCATTTTGCAGAGATATCTAAGGCTTGGGGTGCACAAGTAAAGCCACTAAATTGTTGATTTAGATACTTAAATTATTTTTTAATGTGAATAGTTTTCACACAAGCATATCATATGGTCAGAATTTGAAAATACCAATGCCACTATTCCTAAGACCAAGGACAAAGACTTTGGTCCTTCTGAATTAAATAGGCTTCTATAGATGCATCATGGAAACTCTGCATCCAGACTTTTGGCTCTACAAAGGGAAGCATTCATGTAAATATAACTGTCAATCATAAATCAGAAAAACATAAGGGAGAGAGATGCAGTGAAAAGATCGTCAATCAAGCTTGTAAGTAGGTTCCACCTGTGAATAATAATCTATTGCTCAAAACCATAAGAAATACAGGTATTAAAGGTAATTTATTATGTGTTCATCACAAGCTACATGTGCTGTAAGTATAACTTCAAATGTCAACATACTGTAATACCCTCAAAGGGAATTTGTTGTGTGACTGATGATAGAATTTCAGAAACTCATCAGCTTTGGGAATAAACTGGCTTTTAAAAATCCAGATATCATACCAAACATGTATTCTATCATGCACATTTCTTTAAGGTATTCTTTTTAACTCTAATAGGCAGTAATGCATACTGGAATTGCTCAGATTACTGATTGTCACCTAGATATATTTCGTTAATTCTTAGGGTCCGTTGTAGTCCTTGCCATTAATATAACTATTTTTTTAAAGAAGGGTGGTTTTTATTATGTCCTTCTTCTAGTAGATATTTTACCGTTTATTGTTCATGGCTGGTAAACTTGTATTTATGAAGTCTCAGACATTTAACTCAATGTGCTTTTGTTGTTTCATGACACAAATGTAATCATATTTTATAAAGTACATTGGTCAGTGAGGTTGTGTGTATGACATTGGATTAAAAAATTAATGTGTAAAATAAATACATGGGGGGGCAGTCATTTAAGTGATGAGTTTCTGAGTTCCAACTCCAGATGCTATGATTTTATTGTTTCTGTGTAGGACCAAAAAATCAATTTAAAAAATAAGTTTTATGTAATTCTGATTCATGTCATTTACAGAGTAGGTTTTAAGAGATGCTAATCCATAGGTTAACGTGGAAGTTGGTAGATTATTGATTCTTAAAGTGTGGCAAAGACTGGTGTGAGGGAAAAAGTGGAAAGAGTGGAAGTGGGAAGAGGGCACGAAACAATCAAGGGCACAGTGCATTTGGGACTTAATGGAAAAATGAAACAGTGGGAAGTGATGTGAGATGAGGGTGTGTGAGCAGTGTCCACATAATTAAAGGCTTTAATTGCTATAATGAATTATCTTATACTAGAATTTTCTTGTAGTCAGAGGTTCCCAAATGTTTTCACATTGCGGCCTGTAGAGAGAGGATGATATCTGTGCACCATACTTGCTCATGTAGTCAAGGCTGTTGACAACCAGAGGCGATCACTTGGTGGCTTTTGCAGCTCTGTCACCCTTTAGCCTACTCTTCCCATGTTGGAAAGTGCCACGAAAGGTGGTTGAAAGACACTGAAGGACTTTAAATAGGAACCCTGGCATGCTCAGACTTGACCAAAATGAGGAGGGACTAAGGAAGGGCAAGCAAGGCTGTAGTTAGCGAAACCTAGTGTGAAATGACGGAGACCTCAAACGGTGTTGTCCTGGTAAGATGAAGCAGAGAGGGCTTAGCTACTTCAGGGGAACATTAACTTATTCTTTGATGAGAAATGGGTGAGAGCAAAAGGGAGGATAGTGAATAATGATTTCCAGGCCCCCAGTTTATCTGTCTTAAATAATGGTATGACATACCTAAAATAGTAACGCACTGAAAATGTAAGATGTATTGTCACAATTTAAATGTATTTATTTTGGAATATCAGAGTGACATGCTGGTGAAGCTATCCAGCAGGCAGTTGGAAATATCCCTCCAAAGTTTAAAGGAGAGACCCAGTTCGAAGATAGAGTTGAGTCCTTACAAATTTAGTAACTATCATGATGCCCATCCTAGGGAATACTTATTGGAATAAGAAGAGAGAACACAAAAAAATCTAGAGAAAAGTTCTGTAAAGTAATTTACACTATGGATTCAAGGTTTAAATATGAGTGTTCTTACTCATTGGTTCGGTAACTCTTCTAGGAGAAATAGTAGAAAATGAGAGCAAAAATAGCATGTGAAGGAAACCATATGTTAGGTGTAGTAGTGAAAAATTAGAAATAAGCTTAACATTATTAATCAAATGTGCATGTTTATACTAATAAAATGCTTGAAACATAAATTGTGATGCTTTGGGATCAAAGAAATAAAGACAATCCAGTAATCAAAAGTAAATTGAAGCAATTTAAATATTTCCTGCAGTCTCTTAAGGAACACACACATGTACACATATATTCAATCGCAATATAAGGCACAGAGAAATATTCTTTCTCCATTTTATGTTCTCAGTATCCTGTAAAAATATTATTTCTCCCTTGTTACAGCCTCAGTGTCTCTCACTACTACTTCCTAAGGTCTGACTCCTGAAAAAGGTTAGAAATTTCTCTTGAAATCCTCCTCATATGGGTTCTTTTTTTTCTCTCAGAAGTAAATTTCTGCTCTTTCTTGTGTAAGTCCCCTCTCCTAGGTTCCCAAATATTTAAAATTTCTTTTTGGTTATCTTGATTCTGTATCACAAAATCCCAGGAATGAAACTAGTGAAGATAAAATTTTTAATATAGGTTAGGAAAGGCATATGGAAGATGAGCAGACAGAGCCAAATGCACTACACTGGGCAAGGAAGGAGGGAAGAATGTCAGCACTTAGTCAAGAGGTCATATGTGATTTCCAAAGGTTAAAAAAAACCCACATACCAGATATCAAACTTTATATAATCTATGATGTGAAATTTGTGGTGTAAAAAACATGCTTGGAAAACCAAGGAACAATTCTGGAGGGAAACGTTTTAGAAATTTTTTTTTACTATGTGTTTTTGGGGGAACAAGTGGTATTTAGTTACATGAGTAAGTTTTTTAGTGGTGATTTGTGAGATTTTGGTGCATCCATCACCTGAGCAGTATACACTGAACCCCATTTCTAGTCTTTTGTCCCTCACCCCTTTCCCACCCTTTTCCCCTGAGTCTCCAAAGTCCATTGCGACATTCATATGCCTTTCCATCCTCATAGTTTAGCTCTCACTTATGAGTGAGAACATATGATATTTGGTTTTCCATTCCTGAGTTACTTCACTTAGAATAATAGTCTCCATTTTAATTCAGATTGCTTCAAATGGCTTTAATTCATTGCTTTTTATGGCTGAGAACTATTTCATCATTTATCTACACACACACACACACACACACACGCATATATATATATATATAAAAGCCTCTTTATATCACAGTTTCTAGAAATTTAACAACAATTATCATGGGATATTGAGATTACAAAGGATTACAACATTTTTCTTTAATCTTGTTATAGGTTCTATATTTTCTATAAGTAGGCAAAAAAATCTTCAATAAACATAAAACAATATTATTTATATTAAAATGAATTTTATTTTAAAAATAATTTAGATATGCAAACAATACATTGTAAGTCACAGAGCTACTGACAGAAGTAGCTATAGCTAGACAAAAATATTAAGTAAATATTTGCTGTTTTAAAAATGTTATATTAGAAAAATGTCAGTTTCAAAAATATGCAAGAAAGGAGAGATCATTTATTTCAATTGTAAGCTATGTGTGTTTGAATCATTTTATTTAAATTCTATGTTTTCTTATTTCAAATTGGGAAAAATTATTTTAAACTGCATAGAAGTGTTAAATAATGAATGTGTGACATTCACCAGGTCTTAGCTTCAGATTGACAGTCAAACTTAGGATTCACGACAGACTTCATCAAGCACCAGTTGTGCTTGTCTTGAGGAAAACACAGAGGACCAGTGTCATAGCATGCACAACAACAACACGGCAGAGGTCTGGTGATTTCCAGACACAGCTTTGGATGTCCCAGTCATTCTGCACTGTGGGTGTGGTGGCCACAGGAATAAAGTTGATTGAATACAACTTCAGCTGGGGAAAACCATCAGCTCTGAGATCCTCCCTTCCGTTTTTATATCAAGCTATGTGTATGTGACAGAGTAGTCACATCTAATCAGGTTTATGTGATTAGCCCCATTTCGGGGTAGCTCCATTTCATTAGTTTCCAATTACTTGATAAGCAACCTTGACAATAAGTTACACACGCTTGGTCTCTTCCATGGTACTCTCATTTATCTTGCATCAATATAGGTGAATATCTAACTATTCCTCAGTTGCCACTGCAAATCAAGGGTCTAGTCTTCAGGCATTTCCAGAGAGAAGGCCAAAGAAACAGCTGTTAGTCCTGTTCTGGTATGTAAAATGCTCAGGATAGTGCCTGACACATAGTAAGAAAATAAAAATCTTAACAGAGCCATTGTGTTTGTTATTTCAAAATTGACAACGTGTTTATTCTAATGTTGTAATTGAAAAAAAATAGAACAAAGGAATCCACTGCTTGGTTGGAATATCTTTTCTTCATTGATAGTTTTCAAAATGGTTGTTGCTAAAATCAGAGTTTCTCCCTATGTGTCTGTCGAATTCCTTTCACATCAAATAAAATTAAATCACATGATGTCCTTGAAATCATGTTGTGTTACAGGTCAGTGGTTATCATAGAAGACTTTAAACATTCATTACAGGAATATTGAGGGATGATGGCAAGTTGTGTTATTGAGAGTCATTGCTGAAATAGGCTATTGGAGTGTGAACTGGTCATTAAACTGTGAAGCATCATTCATATCAACATGAAAGCCACCTTGATTAGGAAGTTACTAGTTGGTAACCGGGAATATTGGTTGAAGAAATTGGAAGAGTGGTGAAAAGAGAAGTTGGTGCAAAAACATGACGTGTAAGAGGATTGTGCAAGAAGATGGTAGCTAAACTACTTTTTATAATAAAAAACCATGAATTTTGGGGTAAGAGTGAAAATAGAGAGATGATGGGGACAGAATAATGGATAGAAGAATAAATGAGGCAACGTGGTAGAAGCCCTCACCCTTTAGAGGAAAATAGCCAGTCAAAAAGTCCTCTCAGTAGGATGTACAACAGACTAGTTGCAGACATGTCAAATTCTCATTTTTAACACATCAGTGTTACTGTAAAGCCTCTCTCTTTCACCAGATCTTCAATTCAATTTTATTACTTTTGTAGCTTTGGGGAGTGGAATGGTAGCAAATATTACAACTGGGCTATGAACAGACGTAACATGACTCACATTGGCCTCTCTGTTGAAGCCAATGTGATAGAAACAACTGCTCTTGAGACATCACAGTCCACACCTTTGATGTGGTGACTGATGGCAAAGTGAGGTGTAACCCATGGTGTGGTGGATACTTCTGTGCAGCAGTGGAGCACAGGTGGATGACTCAGGAGACTAAGCTCCTTCCCCCATATTTACCAAGGATGGCCATGTCAGGGGAAACATATGCTGATTAAATACTGAAAGAGGATCATCTGGATAGAGTTAAAACATTCTCAATAAATATTCATTTTTAAGAATTGCTAATTAATTTATTTTACTTATTCTTTGAATTTGAGCAGAATCTCTCTCTTTTTCACTCACTCTCTCTCAATTCCTTGGTCTTGTGTGTGCTCTCAAGACTAAGACTGTGAGGTCACAATGTTTCCTGTGATACAGACTTGAAAGAGTGGAGGTCTTTCTCCATACTCCTTGTAGCTTGGTACTATTCCTAACTTCTCAGCCCCTTCGTAGTTTTTTGCAGGAAGAAAAAGCTAATTATTGGTGCTCCAGGACTTGGCAAAGCCAAGTAAAAAAGTGATTTTTCTTTTCCTTCATGTGGTATCAATTTGATTGCTTGTCTTCTAGATAATAAGGAGGTTACCTCTCAAAGGGCCCAGTCTTTTCCCAATAGCAATAGTAACAACCTCATTTATTGAGAACTGAATACTTAGAATTGTATATAAACTCCGAATCTTATAAAACTCCTTCTAGGTGCCTGTTATCTATACTTTAAAATAGTACCATTATTCTCATGGAAGTTCAGAGATTTGACACATTGACAAAGTAAGTGACAGAGCTGGGACAGAACTAAAACCTCTTGTTATTCCCACCATTCCTGTCTTGATAACCATAGACCTTAGTTAACTAAACATTTTCTAACGATTGTTTGCAATTTGTCTTCCTAATAATAATGTAACAGGTTTCAAATTATCCTACTTACTAAAAGGCCTATACACCTGTAATGAAACATGCATTTTGAAATACATTTGCACAATTCATAGGCCACAGGAGAGGTAAAATGAATTTCTGGAATATGGCTTGAATAAATAAGAGTTAATTAGAAAATGCAGTAATATGTTATATTTTAGAAATCAGAAAGGCAGAACTTGGTAATTAAGGGCTTAGGTTGATAAACCATAAATTGAGAACCATAAGTGGTTCTGGTCCTTGGAACTGCAAAATAGTTTCACCCAATGTAACCAGGCTAATATATTGCTCCTGGCAGCCTCCTGCCACATCCAAAATTTTCTCCTCTGAGTTTTTCATCTTTGTGAATCAGGCCTTCCAGAAAGTTCCAATTTCAAAAAGACATTTTTGCATTAATGCATCAATTCATAGATTTACTTTCAGTTTCCTAACTTAAACTAGGGACTTGAAGCAAGAAAATCTAAAATAGGTCAATGGTAGGGAGACTTTAAGCATACGAAATTGATGATGGTGGTCTCTGTAATAGGGTCCCTGACGGACCCCAGAGCAGCATGGAGCCACTGACTTCTTGCAGGGGAGAGGCGCTAGGGAAAGAAGATGTTAGAAAAAGTCACAAGGCAAAACTTCGTATGTGCAGTTTATCCAAGGGTGGCTCACAAATAGAATTATTATACTCAGGAAGGAAAAAGACATATCGCTAACCAGATGATCCACCTGTAATGACTTCTTTCTTAGCTACACGAACAGGTAAAAGCAAATACATACATTACATTTTACAATTATACTCTGAAGAGGTGTCCACTTTTGAGCAAGATGGAGTAAGAGGGACTGGATTCATCCTCCAGTGTGAAGCGATTAAAAAAAAAACCTGGCAACACATATGAAACAGTGATTTTCAAGACATCAGCTATCAGATAATGAAGAGTAGTCACCTCTAAGAAATGCGAAACAAACAAGGTGAGCCCTATTGCTTGAACTTACTATCTTGAGAGACTTTCCAGGAAACAGCACAGAGAGAGGGATTCATGGATAGCTGAGTGTTTGAGGAGACCCAGACAGATAAAATTCATGGGACAGAGTACCTGTGAGGAGAGCAGCACATAGACAGACCAGAGAGCTGCAGAAGCTTTCTTTTAGTATTCAGCTGAGTTTATATCAGCACATGCACGTGAGGAGAGTACCCAAGGCCTGGGAAAGAAGAAAGCTGAAATGATTAGAGATAACAACAGCCGGCACTCATTGAGGGATAAGAATTGTATCTGCTCCTAGTAGCCAGACTGAATAATTTCATGATTTATGAAACATTTGGTAGGATATTACCTCGGTAGATATAAATAATTTTCTCCAGGTTCAATATGCTCTTGTGCTGCTTAACAAATCTTAAGAGCAAGACCTAAGGAATCAAGCTGTTTCTAAACTGCGTTCCAGAATAGAGCTCAAGAAGCTGTGCATAGAAACGGGAAAATAAGACCCAAATGAAGAGAAAAATCAATCAATCAAAACAGATCATAAATTGATCCAGATGTTAGAATTACCCAATAAGGACACTGAAACAGTTGTTACAACTTTCTTCCAGATGTTCAAAAAGTTAAGTAGACATATGAAATCTGAGAAACATTCAAATAAACTAATAGAGACAGAAACTACAAAGTATAAGATGAAAAGTACATTGGAAAGGCTTAATGGCAAATTAGATGTTGAAGAGAAGGTTAGTGAATTGAATACATAGCAAGGGAAATGATCCAAAATTAAACACAAAGAGAAAAAAGAATTAGAAAACAAAGCAAAGCAAAGCAAACAAAACACCCACAAAACTGCAACAACTTTGCAAAGTTTAATATATGCAAAATTGGAATCCCTGACAAAGGGACTGAAAAGGAGAAACAATGGCCAATGACCAAACAATAGCCCCCCAAAAATCCCAAGTACAAGAAACACACACACACACAAAACCATACCAATTTTCTTTTTTAATTATTTCTCTTACTTTTCTGTTGTTCTGTTAACAAGCAGGAAATGTCTTCCTGAAATATAATTGTCTTCTCTAATTCTTGAATGCTATTTTGCTTTTGAAAATATTTTGTCTGTTTTTAATTTCTTCTATGGATAATTGTGTTCTCACTTCACTCTAATTTTGGTTCCTCTGTAGGTGCTCCCTATTTTCTTTCTGGTTTCTTAATGCATTTTCTTTATCTTCAGTGTATTGTGATGTGCCTTGATTGGGGATTTATGTTTACTGTATCTTTATTTTTTTTAATGTTATTTATGCTTCTTAAGACTTTTTCAGCTTCTTGAATGTGAAGTTTCACAGACCTCATGGTTTGGGGAAAATCTGAGTCATTTATCACTTTGGATATGGTCTCTTCCCTATTCTCTCTGTTCTCTCTCTGGGTATTCCTTTTAGATGAATATCGGATCCTTCTATCATTGTTGTCTATTAATCTTGCTAACATATTTTCCTCTCATCTATTCTTTTCAGCTATGTCTAGTATGCTTGAATTTATTGATTTAGTTGTAAATGCCAGTGCCTACATTTTCCTTTTCAACAGATCTATTTGCCTTTTAAAATGAATCTATTCTTTTTTTATATAATGTGCTTTATTTTTTCATATTAGAATTAAACATTTTTTAAAGATATAGTTCTTACATGGTTATATATCTTCTATATAGATAGTTTTATGTATCTGTAGCTATTCAAGTATGTAGTTGTTATATATATAGTTATTTTTATCTAGTTGTATAGGAGTTATATTTGTCAGTCTATTATATCAAGGGTTGGGATTTGCTCTCCTATCTGTTGTTTCTGCTAACTTGTTGTTTGTTTGATTTTATTATTACTTGAAATTTTCTTATTGTGAGTCTTTCTCCAAGATGTTTTTAAAAACATTTATTTTATTTATCCTATGGGTACATTTTGGAACTGTGTCCTGATCATATCCCTACAGAACATCTTTTCCTGTGCTTTTGCAAAGTGGCCAAAATCAGTTTTTTATCTTCCCTTTCATGTGTGTGTATTTGAAGGGAAGAGGATCTCAGATCATAGGGTACTGTCAATGGGATGGATGCAGAGCCTCAGGGTTTTGATTTGCTGGAGGGAAAGTGTGAAAGGACAGGAAGTCGTTAGCTCCGCTGTTGCTCTACCACTGTCCCTGACAGTGGGAAGATCATTTTTTAGGCCTTCTTTTTCGCTGAACAGCTCAGGGAGTGGACACGTGTCTTTTATCCCTTTCTATTAAATTGACTTTTACTTTCTTCAGCACTATGAAATAATAAACATATGCCACTTTGCAAATAGCTTATTTCAAGTTTAAATTACATTGGGGAATTTAATGCTTCAGTATTTCCTTAATTTTCTAACATTAGTTGGTTACATGTTTTATCAAATTAATGTTTGTTGTTACTGTAAAAGTTTTATGCTCAAAATAGCTTTAAATTGGTGTACATGATAAAATTTCATTTGATTGACTTTTATTTTAATTCAATCATCAAGAATTCATGATGCTGTTGGATATCAGTTCATGTTGTTACCTTTCTATGGTAAAAGCAGAATTTATGAGAGATTTTATATTTATTTCAAGATGCCACATGTATTTGTCTTTTCAGTTTCCAGAGTCTTTAGCATGCATAGTGCTTAACAGAGCACATTCCTGGACAGCCGGTTATTATTCATCGAAATTTTGGATTCTGTATATACTTATAGTGCATCATATATACATACATGTGTACATACCACATTGCAAGTTTCATTCCATGCTGCTCTTTACTTTCCTATCTATATTCTTCTGGAAGGCTTGCATTTAAGTTAAGACCTTAAGTTTGTTTTCCTTGAGTCTTTTGGCGGGGGGAGTATTTTTTTTTATAAATGATATGTAATAACTCTAAATTCTCATAAAATTATAAACATTTTTCAACCTCTTGGCAGGCTATAGAATTGTTAATCCTTTTTCAATGGTCTTTAGATGCTGTCCTGTTGTCTTCTAGCTTGCAGCTGGCCCAAGTCCTGAGTAAGGGCAGTGCTGGACTGTGTCACTAGCATACTAAACACCTGAGTCCTAAAGGTCAAAGCTGAAAACCAAAGTAATGTGTCAAATCCCAAGAGGCAGGCAAGAGCAAGGGTCACAAGCAAAATACTGACAACTGAGACCAGTGTGGGATATCCAGCAGGTTAGAGCAGGTGAACTCAGAGAAGTAATTTGGGGCTTTTTCTTGTAAGATAAAGATTCTGTCAGTAAAAGAATTTTGAGCCCAAGAAAGAGTGGAACCAGAAACATGTGTCTCATGATGGTATATTTTGTAGTTTGCATTTCACTGATAATGAACTGGCTCCATTCAAGCCTTTGTGTCTGTAGCACTGCAACATTTAATAGCTGAAATATATTTGAGCAGCTTTATTTTTGTCACCCTCCTTTCTTCCAACCACATGATTAAGATTTGTTAATGGAGATATTTGTCAGACTGTACAAGATTGTCAATTAGATTTTCTTTTAAGTGCAACATATGGCTGAGGATCTAATCATATTTCTGCCTGAGACCTGGTGTACCTAGGATGATCTTAATAAAGTATTATGTCTTCATAAAGACAAAAACCAGGCTTACTGTGAAACACAGCATCACAGAGCTGGAAGAGAGCTCCTTTGGTCTCTATTATTAGGTCTAAGAAAGATAGCATCTTAACTCTTCTAATTTTTTTTTTTTTTACTTTCTCTTAAAGTAAGGCATAATCCCTCATTAATATATATTTTATAGATAGAAGAAGGCTGTAAAAGTATGAGCACTAGACTGGAGAATCTGCTTTCTAGAACTGTCTAAACTACAAAATACAGATTGCTCACATCTGTCTTGGACTGTTTTTCTATCCGCAAACTGGAGGCATAAATAAGGTTCATAGCTATGTGAACAAGAAACACTTTTTCCTCATGGGTAAAATCAGGGGCTCTAGAGTCAGACTGCAGGGCTTGAATTCAACCTCCACTACTTAGCACATGTTTGGCCTCAGAAAATTACCTTTGCAAGCCTCACTCTCTTCATTGATAAAATGGAAATAATAATGATACTTACAATTTGGGGGATGTTAATCTATATATAGTAAGTAAAGATCTGATGACTGAGAATCACCCAGGGGAGAGTCCAGAGGGAAAAGGGAAGAGGGCCCCTAAGGAGCAGTCATTTTAAATGACAACTGAGAAAATAGAATTCACAAAGGAGTCTGCAGAACTTAGAGGGGAAAAGAAAAAAGTTAGAAAAGTATGAAGTTATGAAAAAGAATAACTTTTAAAAGACAGAGACACAAGATAATTCAAATACCAAGACTTCAAGTAAGAAAATGACTCCAAATGTATTATTACTGGGACCCTGACCAGTGGGTTCATGGGGTGGTGAGGACAGTAACCAGATGGCAGTTGGCTGTACACTGAGTGGAAGCATTTATTCTCACTCAGAGAATAGATGATGAACATAGACAACTGTTCTGACAGGTCTGGCTGCAAAGAGAAGAAGACAGATACTACAGGAGCTATAGGGAAATGAAGGAGAGATAAAGACGGTTATGTTATTTATAGGGAAATGAAGGAGAGATAAAGACGGTTATGTTATTTATAAACATTGTTTCTTTTCTTTTGTTCTATTTTTAGCAAAAATGTGAACATGCTTACATACTTACAGAGAAAAGAGAAATTGCAGACGGAGAATAAAGAGAGGCAAGACCTTATAGGGAAATAAAAGAATCTTATTTTGAGCGTGCTGGTATCCCTGGACGAAGAGAGGAAACCTGGTGACTTGGTTAATAGGAGGAAAGCAGGAATAGATATGTATATGGATGTAGATAAGTTTTTATCATTGGTGCTGAAGAATTTTTTTTGTTTTGTTTTGTTTTGAGACAGAGTTTCGCTCTTGTTACCCAGGCTGGAGTGCAATGGCGGGATCTCGGCTCACCGCAACCTCCGCCTCCTGGGTTCAGGCAATTCTCCTGCCTCAGCCTCCTGAGCAGCTGGGGTTACAGGCACGCGCCACCATGCCCAGCTAATTTTTTGTATTTTTAGTAGAGACGGGGTTTCACCATGTTGACCAGGATGGTCTCGATTTCTTGACCTCGTGATCCACCCGCCCCGGCCTCCCAAAGTGCTGGGATTACAGGCGTGAGCCACGGCGCCGGCCTAGTGCTGAAGAATTAAAGAAGGTGCCTCTAACAGGTTCTATTTACTTTGCAAAGTAAATTGCAGAGGATGAAAACGGGGGGTAAGAGGATTAAATGATTCTGGAGAGAAGAAGCTAAGTGATAGTTTTCTCCACAAATTCTGGGTGTCTAATTTTCAGTGTTTTGGACAAAATGAACAAGTTGATTCTAAAATTGAATAGAATAACAAGACATGAAACTGGCTGAAGCACTCCTGAGGAAGAATAATGACTTGGAGGGAATATTTCCTACCAGATAACATAGCAAGAATTATTATAATGCTATAATAATTTTAAAAATATGACTTTGACTCAAGGGGTAAATATACAAACAAAGACTCAGAGAGGCTCATATATAAATGGAAAATTATACGTAACAGAAGTGGTATTGCCATCATTGGGAACAGAGTAAATGGTATTAAAATTTTTATGGAAATCCTATGGAAAACATGGAATTGATCTTCTCATTTATGCAAAAAAACTAATTCTAAATAAATTAATTACATGGGAAGAGCAAAAATTTTACACTTTAAAAAAGCAAAATAATATTTTTTCACCTCAATGTAGGAATACATTTATTTAAGACAAAAGTGGTGATTATAAAAAATTTAAGGAGAAATTCAATTATGTTAAATTAACTATAATAGTCAAAAATAAGTAACATAGAAAAAATAATCAACAAACTGGAAGAAGGAATTTGCATGGCATACAGTCAATAAGATAATGATGATCTTATTTAAAGGAGAAAGCACTCCTTTAAATCAACGAGAAAATGACAGGGGACCAAATAACAAAATGAAAATGAGACATGAAGAGCTACTTCACAGAAGAGGAAACATGAATGATCAAAAGCATAGGAAAATGCAGTCCATCTCACTAGTTATCAGGGAAATGCAAGTTCAGATCAGAGATAAATGCCATTTTGCATCCAGATTGGTAAAAATGATTACATCTTACAAAGCCAACCTGATAGATATGTGGAACAACAAGCAAGCATGACTCTTCCATAGCACTAATGCAAGTGTACATTGGCATAAGCTCTGGAAAGCAATTTGAGGTTATTTTATAAATTTGACTGTAAATTTACTCTAAATTGACCTGGTAATTCCACTTCTACACACACACACTAGAGGAAAAAGCCTTATTGTGTATGCACAATAGAAAATGTGTACAAAAATGTTCATACAGCAGAAAGTCTTGAAAAATAAAAATATTTTGCCTTGACAAGAAAAGGAATAAACAAACTGGTATATTTATACAAAGGTTGTTAGAGAATTTTGAAAATGAATGAACTACTGTTATGTGGAATTGCATGCATAAATTGTTAAAACCTAATGTTGAACCAAAGAGGCAGGACTCCATAGACTATGAGGTGCTATGCAGGCATGCTTTTCCTTAGCAAAGGAAAAGTTCTTGAAGAAGGTGAAAACTGCTACTCTAGTGCACATCCAAATGATAAGAAAGTGAAATAGCCTTATTGCTGAGATGAAGAAAGTTTGAGTGGTCTGGATGGAAGATCAAACAGCCACAGCATTTCCTTAAGCCAAAGCCTAACCCAGATTAAAGCCTCTACTCTCTTCAATTCTATGAAGGTTGAGAGAAATGAGGAAGCTGCAGAAGAAAAGTTGGAAACTAGCAGAGGTTGGTTCATGAGGTTTAAAGGAAGAAGCCATCTCCATAACATAAAAGTGCAAGGTGAGGTATCCGGTGCTATTGTAGAAGGTGCAGCAAGTTATTCATAAGATCTAACTAAGATATTTGATTAAAGTGGCTACACTGAAGAACACATTTTCAGTGCAGGCAAAACAACCTTCTCTTGGAATAAAATGCCATCTAGGACTTTCATAGCTAGAAAGGAGAAGTCAATGCTTGGCTTCAAAGTTTAGAAGGACAGCCTGACTGTCTTGTTCGGGGCGAATGCACCTGATGACTTTAATGGAAACCAGTGTTCATTTATCATTCCCCTTACCAATTATGCTAAATCTACTCCACCTGTGCTCCGTAAATGAAACAACAAAGGCTGGATGAAGCACATCTGTTTACAGCATGGTTTACTGAATATTGTAAGCCCACTGTTGACAGCTAATGCTAAGGAAAAAAAATTATTTTCAAAATATTACTGCTCGTTGACAATGCACGTAGTCACCCAAGAGCTCTGATGGAGATGGGCAAGGAAACAAATGTTTTTATCCAGCCCATCTATGAATGAAGGAATAATTTCAACTTTCAAGTCTTTTTTTTTTGAGACGGAGTGTCACTCTGTTACTCACGCTGAAGTGCAGTGGCATGATCTCAGCTCACTGCAACCTCCGCCTCCCAGGTTCAAGCAGTTCTGCTTCAGCCTCCCAAGTAGCTGGGATTATAGGCACCCACAACCACTCCCAACTAATTTTTGTGTTTTTAGTAGAGAAGGGGTTTCACCATGTTTGCCAGGCTGGTCTTGAACTCCTGATACCAGGTGATCTACCCACCTCAGCCTCCCAAAGTGTTAGGATTACAGGCTTGAGCCACTGTGCCTGGTCTCAAGTCTTATTATGTAAGAAATACATTTTTTAATGTTAATTATATTTTAAGTTCTGGGGTACATGTGCAGAATGTGCTGGTTTGTTACATAGGTATACATGTGCTGTGGTGGTTTGCTGCACCTATCAACCCATCATCTACATTAGGTATTTTCCTTTTTTTTTTTTTTTAAATTTTTTATTGGATTTTAGGTTTTGGGGTACATGAGCATAGCATGCAAGACAGTTGCATAGGTACACACATGGCAGTGTGCTTTGCTTTTCTTCTCCCCTTCACCCACATTTGGCATTTCTCCCCAGGCTATCCCTCCCCATCTCCCCCTCCCACTGGCCCTCCCCTTTTCCCCCCAATAGACCCCAGTGTTTAGTACTCCCCTTTCTGTGTCCATGTGTTCTCATTTTTCATCACCCACCTATGAGTGAGAATATGCGGTGTTTCGTTTTCTGTTCTTGTGTCAGTTTGCTGAGGATGATGTTCTCCAGATTCATCCATGTCCCTACAAACGACACAAACTCATCATTTCTGATTGCTGCATAATATTCCATGGTGTATATGTGCCACATTTTTCCAATCCAGTCTATTATCAATGGGCATTTGGGTTGATTCCAGGTCTTTGCTATTGTAAACAGTGCTGCAATGAACATTCGTGTACATGTGTCCTTATAGTAGAACGATTTATAGTCTTTTGGATATATACCCAGTAATGGGATTGCTGGGTCAAATGGAATTTCTATTTCTAAGGCCTTGAGGAATCGCCACACTGTCTTCCACAATGGTTGAACTAATTTACACTCCCACCAACAGTGTAGAAGTGTTCCTTTTTCTCCACATCCTCTCCAGCATCTGTTGTCTCCAGATTTTTTAATGATCGCTATTCTAACTGGCGTGAGATGGTATCTCAATGTGGTTTTGATTTGCATCTCTCTGATGACCAGTGACGATGAGCATTTTTTCATATGATTGTTGGCCTCATATATGTCTTCTTTCATAAAGTGTCTGTTCATATCCTTTGCCCACTTTTGAATGGGCTTGTTTGTTTTTTTCCTGTAAATCTGTTTGAGTTGTTTGTAAATTCTGGATATCAGCCCTTTGTCAGATGGGTAGACTGCGAAAATTTTTTCCCATTCTGTTGGTTGCCGATCCACTCTAGTGACTGTTTCTTTTGCCGTGCAGTAGCTGTGGAGTTTGATTAGGTCCCATTTGTCTATTTTGGCTTTTGTTGCCAATGCTTTTGGTGTTTTGTTCATAAAGTCCTTGCCTACTCCTAGGTCCTGGATAGTTTTGCCTAGATTTCCTTCTAGGGTTTTTATGGTGCCAGGTCTTATGTTTAAGTCTTTAATCCATCTGGAGTTAATTTTAGTGTAAGGTGTCAGGAAGGGGTCCAGTTTCTGCTTTCTGCACATGGCTAGCCAGTTTTCCCAACACCATTTGTTAAACATGGAATCCTTGCCCCATTGCTTGTTTTTGTCAGGTTTATCAAAGATTGTATAGTTGTATGTATGTTGTGTTGCCTCCGGTGCCTCTGTTTTGTTCCATTGGTCTATATCTCTGTTTTGGTACCAGTACCATGCTGTTTTGATTACTGTAGCCTTGTAGTATAGTTTGAAATCCAGTAGTGTGATGCCCCCCGCTGTGTTCTTTTTGCTTAGAATTGACTTGGCTATGCGGGCTCTCTTTTGGTTCCATATGAAGTTCATGGTGGTTTTTTCCAGTTCTGTGAAGAAAGTCAGTGGTAGCTTGATGGGGATAGCGTTGATTCTGTAAATTACTTTGGGCAGTATAGCCATTTTCACGATGTTAATTCTTCCTAACCATGAACATGGAATATTTCTCCATCTGTTTGTGTCCTCTCTGATTTCGTTGAGCAGTGGTTTGTAGTTCTCCTTGAAGAGGTCTCTTACGTTCCTTGTGAGTTGTATTCCAAGGTATTTTATTCTTTTTGTAGCAATTGCGAATGGCAGTTCGCTCTTGATTTGGCTTTCTTTAAGTCTGTTGTTGGTGTAGACGAATACTTGTGATTTTTGCACATTGATTTTATATCCTGAGACTTTGCTGAAGTTGCTTATCAGTTTCAGGAGTTTTTGGGCTGAGGCAATGGGGTCTTCTAGGTATACTATCATGTCGTCTGCAAATAGAGACAATTTGGCTTCCACCTTTCCTATTTGAATACCCTTTATTTCTTTTTCTTGCCTGATTGCTCTGGCTAGAACTTCCAGTACTATATTGAATAGGAGTGGTGAGAGAGGGCATACATTAGGTATTTTTCTAATGCCATCCCTGCCCTGTCCCCACTGACAGGCTCCAGTGTGTGATGTTCCCCTCCCTGTGTCCATGTATTCTCAACTCCCACTTATGAGTGAGAACATGCAGTGTTTGGTTTTCTGTTCTTGTGATACTTTACTAAGAATGATGGTTTCCAGCTTCATCCATATCCCTGCAAAGGACATGAACTCGTCCTTTTTATGGCTGCATAGTATTCCATGGTGTGTACTGTGCCACATTTTCTTTATCCAGTATATTATTGATGGGCATTTTGGTTGGTTCTAAGTATTTGCTATTGTGGACAGTGCCACAATAAACATATATGTGCATGTGTCTTTATGCCACAAAAATTAAAATCAGAAAAACCAAACACGTTTGTGAAATTAAATACCCCTTTATGCAACTGGAGGGAAATAAGAAGGTATGTCAAGTTCTCCTTAATAGTTCAAGATACTTTCCCAAGCCATCCACAATTCACATACATTTCCTAAATGTCTTGTCTTTAACAAAGCTGCACTAAGTGCAAGCATTTTGTATGTCTTCAACGTGGTTTCCAGCCATTCTACTTTTCCATGATCAGCTGTTTGCTAAAATAAGACCCAGACTCAAATGAGGAGGCCAATTGTTCTCAATGAAAAGAAGACCTTGTTCATTTTTTCTTTTTTTTTTTTACTCTGAAGTAAATGAGTTATTACTAGTAGCAGTAGAACATAAAAATAACAAATAACTGTGCCATCTGATGACTGTATCTAGCTTTTGACAGTGTTTAAAATTGCCTGTCATCTAGCTTTACTCTCCCCAACAAGCCAATTGTCAAGTCACCTCAAAATATCATGAAATTCAGACCCTGAAAAAAATAAGTGACTTGTCCTAGCAAGATTGATGATAAAAATCAAAACTAAAATTCAGATCTTTTGACTCATGCTCCCCTTGAATCAAATCTAAACAAGCCACTTTAGATTTCACATGTCTAGTTTGCCTTTATCTAATAGCTAAACTTATTTTTATTCTAATATTCAAAGAGGATATTATGTATTTGGAAAAATGCTGTTGAAAACATAACATTTAACCTGAGAGGGACGGTGTGTGCCTGTATTTTCAGCTACTTGGGAGGCCGAGGCTAGAGTGTTGCTTGAGCCCTGGAGTTTGAGGTTGTAGTGAGTTATGATCATGCCATTGCGTGCCACCCTAGGTGACAGAGATTGATGCCATCTCTTAATACTCTAAAGATCTTTTAAAAAGTCTTCAGTATGCCTTTATTAAATGGAGAAACTATGTATTGGTATGTGATAATACTATTATTTGGATCAGAAAGTATTAGGTAATTCTAGGTCATTATGAGTACTAACTGAATTCTTCCCTAAAATCCTCATAGCACAACTCTCAGAAATGGAATATAATATTCCCTTTAATAAGATTATTATCTAGTTTTTTAATGCAATTCAAATGCAATTAGATATTTGCTTTTCAAATGGTTACATTTTAAAGAATATTGATTTTGATTTTGAATACCATGAAATGTTTTACCACATCTGGAAAGGACACATCTATGAGGGGCAGTGGCATGTGTTCAGTAAAGGTAAATGCATGTCCTGGTTCTGGTGTATTTTCACTTAACCTCTATGATTTTCATAGTCTTCATCTAAAGTTAGAGGAGTTTATCTAGATGCCTCTGTGATGGACACAGTGGGTTGACTTGCTCAGCCTTCATCCCACCCTCCACCTATGTGATTTTCTATAGTGTAGATTCTGGAAGGCTAAAATCTACATTTCTCACTTTCCTTGCATAGGGTTCTACATATAAATTAGGTTTCACCAATCGAAAACACTTGGAAGGCAGAAGTGAAGTGGAAACCATTTTCCTCTTTTTGGCTGCATCTACGGGCTTGCACAGTTATGATGAAATGAGGATCTTGGTAACAGCATTCTCTCCAGCTACCTAGGTGTCAAGAGGCAGTTTTGGCAAAGGCAATGCCAACCCTCTCCATTCACCATTGTTTATCCACCTGCTTTGTGAATGTCCAGGGACCATGGCAATGGTGGCAGTGACACAGAGGCAGTCCTAATGCTTGAATCATAGCCATGACCTTGTGTTTTGTACTCGACAATTCCAGCTTCAGCCAGAGAGTCAGTTCTGTTGTATTCTGACAGTCATTCCTGGAAGCCTCTGTAGAGCCCATTCTTTCAGCCATTCCAGTGATGCTGTTTGCATCTTATTCTCAATACTGAATTTATTTCTACTTAAAATATTTAGAGTTGGTTTTTATATCCTGCTCTGAACCCTGATATCTAAGTTTGCTGTATGCTCTAATGTTCCTTAGGTCACTGGGGCACTTTATGTGGTTTCTAAAACATAGTCTTAAATATTTATGGTAATTTAAAAAATAATTTAAGTTTCTATGTGGAGTTTATTTGTAATGTAATTTTAATCCTATCCTATAATTATCCTTGTTGGTGTTGAGTACATGGGAGCCAAGTGTATAAACATATTTGTTAATGAATCGACAGCCTATAATTTCAGGAATAAGGGTAGCTATTAGGTGCTATTAAAATAGAGTATGCATATATGTTCCAAATAATTTATGTAATGATACAATGAGTTAGAATGTCTGAAGTAGATATAAGAATGTGCAATTAACTGTATTTTCTAAAAGGATTTTTTTGGATTTATAGGACAAAATATTATTTATATATATATAAATATATAGACAGAAGAGAAATAATTATGTGGATTACTGCTAATTTTAATGAGCATCCTTTTAAAACATTTATCTTGGATTAACTATTACAGCACCTGAATAACTATTTGGTATTTGCAGTCACCTCCTTAATGTCTTGCTAATCAATATTAACTGCACATGAACACTTTACATTCTTCTTGAGCTTAAAACTATTCAAATGCCTTTAATCCTTGTGAATATTTTCCCGAATTGCCAGGAGTTCCTGCAATTCCTCTATTCTTTATATTTTAAAGAATACAATACAGAAAGATCTACATATTCTACATAATGCAGGTGATAAATTACTCACTTTGGAAACTGATATTTGTGATCTAATTAAAAACAAAGAAGCAACAACAACAACAACTAAAAGAACTGAGCAAGCCTGCAACATTATCAGGCTCAGTTCTGGGAATAACTGTGTTACTGAATTATAAGAAGTGAAACCAAGGATGGATGACAGGTGATGAAAAGGAAGTATAGTGTTCAGTCCTAATATTGGTGAAGAGTGCCTGAAAATGAACAGCACCAAGGAATGCAAGCAGAGGAATAAGTCAGAACCAGGAAAGCAAACAGGGTAGGGCACGTACAAGGACATGTTTCAGAGGAAGCAGCTGCTGGACACTCCAAAAACAGAGAGATTCAAATTGCTGTGTAGCAAGTTGTGAAGTCCAAAACGTAGGAGAATGGCTGGGTCCCAGGTGGTCTGAGGGAAACTGGATGGTCAAAGAAAAGTCGTGAAAACATTCCAGCCAATAATGGAAGACATTTGAAGTATCAGGAATGAGAGTCATTTTAATAATGAAGGCAGATTTCCTGTCCTAAATTTTTGGTTTTCTATTGTACTTTGGAAGGAAGAACTTATCCCACAGTAAACAGTCCAGGCTGAGCAGAAAGCTGAAGGTACTGCACTGAGTCGGAATATATACTCAGAGGCAAAGGCCGTCATATCCATTGGGTGGCAAGCTTGGGATTTTTGTGGAGTGTTATGTGGAGCAGTCAGGCTCTGGAAAGATAATTTTGTGCTGAGAGCAAGATTTAGGCACAGAAACCTCAGGGGACAAGGATGAAAGACGAGAGAAAAATTGGTCCTTTGCTGAAAATTCACTTGCACCAAAAGGAAAAATCACACAGAAAGGCGTGATGTAAACATCCAAAGTCAAGTAGAGTGGGGTGTCTGTCTGTGCTTTCTTGTCATCTACAGTCATTTTCCCAGCAGACAAAAGCCCACAGGTGCTCATTTCTAAAGCAGGGCAAATGCAATTAGTTATTACAACTCAGGAGAATGATCTGTATTCTAATCACATCATGTTGTTAGGTGTGTTTCTCAGCAGCACACTGAAAACAGAAGTTGATTTGTGTGGACTGACCATTTTTCCCTCTTACAGTAAAAACAAATGTTACGCCTGAGAATTTGGTTCTTTGAACCTTTATTTTATTTGTTCTATTCAAATTTATTTTAATACAAGTGGTACCTGTAGGCAAAAATCAACTAACATTTATTAAGTACTTTTTTGCCTTGCATTTTACACGTAATACTACTGTATGCCAAACTATATAGTTTTCACATAACTTAGTAAGTGCTCATAGAACTAACAGTAAAATTTTAGACTCAGAATGAGCATTGCAGGGTTCAAGCTTCAGACTTATTTTCAAGCAGCTAAAACCTTGAGCAAATTACTTCTCTAGTCGGTGGTTTTTACAACTGAATGAGGATGGTAAAAGCTCTTTTACAGCTTGTCTGGACAGGATTAAAGGGGATTACATATGAAATTCAGTTAAGTTTAATGAATATTTATTAACAAAATAATGTTTGCGAAACAGCATGCAAAGGCTTTGGTGGTGATAGAAAGGAAATAAGCTATGGTCTTGGCCATTGAGGTCTTGAGTCTAAAGGGGTGACTGAAATATACACTTTAAAACTAGAGAAAATGCTGGAACTGTGAGAGCAGCGAGAAGTGCAGCATGCAAGTGACTAAAATAATATCCACATTCAATCACTCTTGATGTTCAATAAATGACTTTCTCTTTTTGTTTAAATTATTTTCAAATTAAAAAAAGAACAAAAATGTACATTATCACTGATGGGTAGAGGATTTATAGTAGTAGATGATGAGTTATTCATTAATTTATTAGCACTGGAGGTATTACCATGCAATAGGTCAGAGCCCCAAGGCTCAAAGAAGGCTCTGGTTCATTTTAACATAACTATATAACTTGGGAACATTCTGAATCCTCTCTTTACCTGGCCCTTCCACTTACCATCTATGTGACCTTGAACAAGTTACTTCAATCTCTGTTCAAACTACCATTTGACCCAGCAATCTCATTACTGGGTATATATCCCAAGGAAAATAAATCAGTCTACCAAAGAGACACATGCACTTATATATTCACTGCTACACTATCCACATTAGCAAATACACGGAATCAACCCAAGTGTCCATTGATGATAGATAGGATAAATAAAATGGTTACATATATACCATGGAATACAACACAGCCGTAAGAAATCAAATCACATCCTTTGCACCAACATGGATAGAACTGGATGCCATAATCCTAAGTGAAATACTGCATTTTCTCACTTGTAATTGGGAACTAAACACTGGACATAACATGGGAATAATAGACACTGTGGACTACTCGGGGCAGGGGTGTCATGGGTTAAAAGCTACCTGTTGAGTAGTACAGTGCTCACTACCTAGGTGGTGGGATCCTTAGTCCAATCCTCAGCATCATGGAATATTCCCATGTAACAAACTTGCAAATGAACTTCCTGTATCTAAAATAAAAGTTAAAAAACAGAACCTCTCTGTTCTACTATTTCTTATCTAAAAATGGGAATAAGTATAGGTTGTATGTTGTAAGATTATTATGAAGATTAAATGAGCTAATCTATTTAAAGTTATTTTAAAAGTGCTAGTAAACAGTTTGGACTTAATAAATGTTACCTATATTTGTGAATGTCATTTTTACTATAATAATGGTGGTGATGCTTTGGCATATCTTTTGGTAAAATAGCGAGAATAATAAAATTTATCTCTTAGTTGTGTCATGAGGATTAAATTTTAAAATGTCTGGTTTAATAGGTCTTTAATAAATATGAGCTATTATGATAATAGTGATTATTACTAAAAATAATTTCTTATATATGTTTAACATTTCACAATGTAACAAATGCTTTTATGTAAACAAATTTAAAAATATATAAATTTATAAACATAAAAATATGTGTGTGTTTGTGTATCTATATAGGATTTACATTATATACATATATGTATAAATGGGGTATATATACCCATGTATATATGCAGGTATATATACATATACAGTACACATATATTTACAAACGTGTATATATATATTTATGTTATATGTATATACTGTAAATCATACATATACACACACAAAGACACATATATATTTATATGTTTATACTCACATATATTAAGTGTGATTAGATATAGATAAATAAAATTCACAATTGCACAAGAGATGAACAGGCCAGATTGTTTTATTCCTACGTATTAGTCACATTTCATAATTTGTTCATCCGACCACTGTGGTCTTCTACAGAAGATCTTTAAATTTAAATGTTTTACTATGTCTTTGCTGACACACACACACAGTTTCTGGTTGGTAACCAGAAACGAACATAACACCTTCTGTTTAATTGATTCTACATTCTTCTGTCTTTCTGTTGCTTTTCTACTACCATAAGTATAACACTGGAATCCACATATTTAGAGAAATTTACTTATTGACTAGTCATTCAAGATGAAGGTTACATATAGAGCACAGGGTATGTTATTCATGAGCATATTTGCATTAATATAGTATCTTAAATGTAGTTGGCAAACCTCTTCTAACAATGGATACCTGCTGGACTAACAATATGTTTATTCAAGAAAAGTGAAAAATATTGGCCGGGCACAGTGGCTCAACCCTGTAATCCCAGCACTTTGGGAGGCTGAGGCGGGTGGATCACGAGGTCAAGAGATCAAGACCATCCTGGTCAACATGGTGAAACCCTGTCTCTACTAAAAATACAAAAAATTAGCTGGGCATGGTGGCACGTGCCTGTAATCCCAGCTACTCAGGAGGCTGAGGCAGGAGAATTGCCTGAACCCAGGAGGCGGAGGTTGCAGTGAGCCGAGATCCCGCCATTGCACTCCAGCCTGGGTAACAAGAGTGAAACTCAGTCTCAAAAAAAAAAAAAAAAAAATCTACATTTGCACACCGGCAGATAAAATGAAAATAGTTTTAACTAGTGATTTAGGGGTATAGCTTTATTTTAACTTTTTCATTTGGGCAGAGAACCATGTGTGCAATGGTATGATGTTTACAAACATTTCAATGATACAGTTTCCTATGCACAGAGTTACCCAACAGTGGAAGGTTACAAGAAGACACCACATTATTGAAAACAATTATGTTTTCTAGGTCAAAGTTGAAGGAGGATACTGTCCTAGAGACTCTCTTTCCCTCCTCAAGGAGAATGAGAAGCCTCACTGAGTTGGCAATTTTTAGAACAGAAAAATATAAAAAGAAAACTGAGATCTTTGAGGCTTAGGAACGCATCGTCTTTTGTCTTCGCTCTTACCAAACCTATGCAAAATCTTGTGGTATCTAAATTGTTCCCTTTCCTGGGCTGCAGACTGAGAATAATATCCTGTCAGGAAATTGTCAGATTCCGGGATCTTCAGATGACAGATAATAGGGAAAAGTAATCCCCAAGATAACGGTAAAAGGACGTCCCAAGGTAAGAGCTATGTAATTAGCTTGCTGAGCAAACAGTTGAATGGGAAGTGAATTTATTAATTTTGTATATGTATTTTTACCAGATTAAGAGACGCTTTAGAGTTCTATCGGAAAACTTCCAGATCAATCAACAAGTGATATATATACAGAAAGAGAAATTTCAGTGAATGAAAAATAACTTATATACTAATAAATATATAATTAGCATATTCTATGTGGTTCACCTGACAACCATATTTGCATAGTCATATTAATTCAATATTGACTTTTGTCTTTAAAAACATTAAAATTACATAGGGAAATATGGGAGAGTAGGAAATATCATGTGCCTTATGTTTGTTAATAGCCCATTGGCCAAAGCAGACATGCAGCCAAATCTGACATCCACAGGGCAGGGAAATATATTCTCCCATGGAGGTGAGGACAGTAACGAATATTTTGATGATCAACAATCTCACCTATAACACCTGCCATTCATCTGATATAGAAATTTCAGATTAATGAAAAGTCTAAACATAAAAGGCTAAGCTAACTTTTAAATGTTAATGATTTTATATTGACATAATTTCAGACTTCTAAAGTTGTTGCTTGCAGCATCAGTCACAATAGCCAAGGTATGGAAATAACTTAAATGTTCCTTGCTGGATGGATACAGAAAATACGATATACAAGTGCAATGGGCTATTACTCAGCCATCAGAAAGAATAAAATTCTGCCATCTGTGACAAGATGGACGAAACTTGAGGGCATTATGTAGGTGAAGTAAGTCAGAAAGAGAAATACAAATACTATATGATCTTTTCTATGTGGAATTTTAAAAGCCAAACCCATAGAAACAGATAATACAATAGTGATTATCAGAGGCTGCCGGGTGAGGAAAATTGAGATATGTTGATCAAGGAAACAAATGTTCAGTTATAAGATGAATAATCCCTGGAATCTAATGTGCAACAATATATTTGCTTTCCAAAATTATGTAACACATTTCCTGTATTTCATTAAAAATTCAGTTTTTAACGTTCTTGCAACTACTTTATTTTTTTCCAGCTTTGTTGCTGTACAGTGGACAAATAAAATTGTACAAATTTAAGATGAACTCTGTGATGCTTGACGTATGTATGTTTTGTGAAATGATTACCACAATCAAGTTAGTTAACACATGTCTCATCTCACATAGTTACCGTGTATGTGTGTGTGTATGTGTGTGTGTGTGTGTGTGTGTGTGGTGATATGATTTAAGATCTACTCTCTCAGGAAATTTCAAGTATATAATATGGTATTATTATTATTTGTTTCTTTTCATGGGAAATTCCCCAATTGCCAGTGCTTATCTCTTTCTTATAGATTTGTAGGAGCACTTTATCTGTTAAATATGCTGAGCTCTTTTGCTCATCTTTTAAATTTTGGGTGCTATATCTTTCTTTGTACAAAAACTTAAATTTTATATAGCCAAGTGAAAGAAAAACCTAGGGCTTTTCTCACATTTTCTGCTATTCTTTTCTGTAAGTGGTAATTAAATTATCACACCGTAGATTTTCCCATAAACAATATAGCTTAGGTATGTTGCTCCAGATTTGATGAAATGAAAAAATTTTTAATGTCCCTGAAAAAAACATGTATATATAATTAATATAAGAAAGAAACCTTAGCATGGAAGGATAAGTACATAGTAACTGTTTATTAGTTGCTATTAGTTGAAACAAAAGAAATCATGGAAACTGAATGAATATGCAACCTCTGTCAGTCATAAAACACCGTTAACAGACCAGACACGGTGGCTCATGCCTGTAATCCTAGCACTTTGGAAGCCGTGGTGAGTGGATCACTTGAGGTCAGGAATTTGAGATCAGCCTGGCCAACATGGTGAAACCCAGTCCCTACTAAAAATACAAAATAAAATTAGCCAGGCATTGAGTAATTCCAGCTACTTGGGAGGCGAGGCAGGAGAATTGCCTGAACCCAGGAGGCAGAGGTTGGAGTGAGCCAAGATCACACCACAGCACTCCAGCCTAGGCAACAAGAGCGAAACTCTGTCTCAAAACAAACAAATAAATAAAAACACACTGTTAAGACAGAAAAAACATAATATGGCTACAAAATAGGGATGATTATCTATTCAAATAAAATAAAAGATAGCACTTTTATATTGTGGTTTTTTTTACGCATAGCAACATATGATATTATTCTTGCAATGTTCATTCTGTTTAATCCATCAAGTGCATTAATCCTTTTCCACAGTGTTTTGTCCAGTTAAGTTTTGTTTTATTTTCTAAATTGACACATCATGGTTTGTACTAATCCATTCTCACGCTGCTATAAAGAACAACCTGTGACTGGGAAACTTATGAAGGAAAGAGGTTTGATTGACTCACAGTTCTGCAGGCTTAATAGGAAGCATGACTGGGAGGCCTCAGGAAACTTACAATCATGGCAAAAGATGAAGGGGATGCAAGCACTTTCTTCACACGGAGGCAGGAGCGAGTGAGTGGTGCGAAATTGCCAGACACTTTTAAACCATCCGATTTTGTGAGAACTCAGTCACTAACACAAGAACATCATAGGGGAAATCTGCTCTCATGATCCAATTGCCTCCCACCAGGTCCTTCCCCCAACACTGGGAATTACAATTGAACATGAGATTTGGGTGGAAAGACAGAGCCAAACTCCATTGTCGTTGTAGACATTTTTGGGTTGAAAGTGGTATTTTGATACAGGTCCACAATCTGTAATGATTGCATTAGGCTAATTGGGATGTCCATCACCTCAAATTTTGTCTCTTCTTTGTGTTGGGAACATTGCAATTGTTCTATTCTAGCTATTTAAAAATACACAGTAAATTGTGCTTAATTATAATATCCCTAATTTACTTTCAAATACTAGAATGTATTCCTGCTATCAAACTGCATTTTTGTACCCACTGACCAACTCCTCTTTATACCTTTGCCTCCTTTCCCTTTCCAGCCTCTGGTAACCATCAGTCTACCTCTATGAGATCCACTTTTTTTTCACTCCAATATGAATGAGAACATGTGATATTTGTCTTTCCATGCCTGGCTTGTTTCACTTAACATAATGACCTCCAGTTCCATTCATGTTGCTGCAAATGATAGGATTTCATTCTTTTTGTGGTATATATACTGCACTTAAAAATTCATTCATCTGGGAGGCAAAGGCGGGTGGATCACGAGGTCAAGAGATCGAGACCACCCTGGTCAACATGGTGAAACCCTGTCTCTACTAAAAATACAAAAAATTAGCTGGGCATGGTGGCGCGTGCCTATCCCAGCTACTCGGGAGGTTGAGGCAGGAGAATTGCCTGAACCCAGGAGGTGGAGGTTGCAGTGAGCCGAGATCGCGCCATTGCACTCCAGCCTGGGTAACAAGAGCGAAACTCCATCTAAAAAAAAAAAAAATTCATTCATCTGTTGGTGTACACAGGCTGATTCCACATCTTGCCTATTGTGAACAGTACTTCAGTAAACATGGGACTGCAAATACCTCTTAAGTCTTTAATCTTTTTTAGTTAATATTGTAGGTCTTGTTAAATTTTAAAAGGGTAACAGATTTGTTAACTAGCACAGTTAAAACTAGTAAAGAATGTAACTACAAGAAAAATAATGTACATGTGTAAGCCAATGTAAAATCAAGACCCTGTACATTTATGAATTCAGATCAAATTTTGGAAACAATGATTTTCTCAGAAAAGAGGCTGTGTGTAAAGTAGATGAATTATATCTACCAAAACAATCCTTTTGGTGCTCTTATTTTGTAGTATGATACAGAACAAATTCTTTATTGACAAAATATTGATGTAAATCCATGCAAATTCTTCAAGACTTCTCCTTAAGGAACTATATACACTATCAGTGTTAGTCCTCTGAATAGTCTTCATTTCAGAACATTCTAATAATTAATGTCAACATTACAAGGTTAGAGTAGAATCATAATGAGTTGGTATTACATTATTTAACTCCGATCAGTATAAACTTGTCTTCCTTTATCAAATATGTTTAAGCATCTTTATATGCCAGGCCCTGTGATAGGCACAGGAACTGCAAGAAAGAAGAAGGCACTTTCTCTACCCTATAGGGCACATATTCCAGTAGGAAAATTGGAGGTGAGAGGGAATAGAAGGGAATATATGATTAATTGAACTTCCCGGAAGTGTCATGGTCTATGCCAGGAGCATTTTACTAACTTTTTCTTTAGTTCAGAGACCAACTTAGAAAAGTGTTTGGTATCCTTATGCAATATTTGGGGAAACTAAGGTTAAAGTAAATAAAGCAACTTGTCTATAGTTATGTGACTAGTGATAGAAAGAGAGCCTGATATTGAGGAAAGAGTATGAACTTTGAAGTCAGATAATCCAGGATGATAATTATGTTTCTGCTTCTTAATAAAAAGTGTGCTACACTCAGTGATATGCTTTGGCTGTGTCTCCACCCAAAACTCATCTTGAATTGTAGTTCTCATAATCTACTTGTGTCATGGGAGGGAGTCACTGGGAGGTAATTTAATCATGGGGGTGGTTACCACCATGCCACTGTTCTCATGATAATGAATGAGTTCTCAGGAGATCTTATGGTTTTACAAGCAGCTTTCCCTGCTTTTGTTTGGCACTTCTTGCTCCTGCCATGTGAAGAAGGACATGTTTACTTCCCCTTCTGCCACGATCGTAAGTTTCCCAAGGCCTCCCCAGGCATGTGGAACTGTGAGACAATTAAATATCTCTCCTTTATAAATTACCCAGTCTCGGGGATGTCTTTATTAGCAGTGTGAGAACAGACTAATATACTCAGTAACTCTTTTCCCCTCTTTAAGAGGTTAATATTGATGTTACTTTAGAGCTTTCCATGCCAATTACTTAAGAAAATGTACATACACCACCTGACACCTCGATAGATGGCAGTTGGAGAAAGTACAACAATTACATGTTATTACCCATATGTAAATATGTATACATATATTTATACACATGCATATATTAACACTGTATATGTTAATAGGTGTACATTTATATAAGAATTCAGAAACAAAAATTAAATCTACTTCCATGACTTTCTGCTATAATCCTATATAAGAGATAACTTCAGGTTTAGAACTTAAATTTTGTTTTTCTTCATGAAATGGCCTGTTTCTTCCTCTCAATCAGATCTTCAGAACAATTTAAATAAACCCTCTTGGTTGCCCCATAACTGTTTCTTTTGCCCTTGGGTTCCTTAGCACTAAGTAAAGATCTCTAGGACTTCTTATTTTGTCTTATTTATCTGTATCCCCCTGTCTCTCCTAAAAGAGGATAAGCTTTCAAAAAACAGAGGCCATGTCTTACTATAAGTGCTTAGGTATAATTTTCCTTGTATTAACCCTGACTAAGATCTGCTAAGGCTCTTGGATCTGTAAGTCGACATTTTCCACCAAATTTGGGAAATATTTGGCTATTATTAAATCAAAATAGTTTTCCTTCTTGTTCTTTTTCTCCTTTCCCTCTGGTATTGCAATTATATGGGAGCTTACTTGGAATTATACTTGGATCACTGCAACTCTCTGCATTTTTTTTTTCAAACGTATCTCCTATCCATTCTCAGATTATGTAATTTCTGTTGATCATTTTAAAATATGTGAATCCTTCTTTCTCTGGTTCCAAGGTACCGTTCAGCCTATCAGAAATATTCTTCATTTCAGATATTTAACTTTTCACTTCTGAAATTTCCACTGGGTCTTTCTCATAGTTTTCATTTATCTGCAAAGATTTCTCATTGTTTACTCATATTCATTCATTTATTTAAGTCCTTGAAAAATATTAAGTTCTTGTCTGCTAATTTCAACAGTTAGGTCATTTCAATACTTCTTTCTACTGACTACTTTTTTCTTGATTAGAGGTTACACTTTTCCGCTTCTCAGATCTAATCATTTTTATTTCATGTTGGACATTCAGATGATAATTAAAGGGGTTCCTGATTATGTTAACGTCCTTTAAAAGATTTGGAATTTTGTTCTGGCAGGCAACTAAAATATGTGTTTTTCCCTGTAAATCTTGGTTTTATTTTTTTAACACTTTTATTTTGTTTTTGAATGTATGGCATTCCTGTATAGGGAATTTCTTCCTACATAGGGTGGTCTTTACTCCTAAAGAAAGGCCTTCCTGGTTTCTCCATGGTTGAGATATTCAGTGTGATGTCTTTCCACACGGGCTGAGCTGGAACTCCAACTCTCTAATTTTTGACATTTTTATCTCTCAATTTCTCAGCAGAGGATATCTGCTAGGCCCCTCAAAGTCCCATGATAATTAATGAGTCTTTTGAGCCCATCCTCTGAGTGGCTCTTTCTTCTCTGGTGCTCTGGCCTATAAACTCTAATTGCTTCTGCTGCCTATGACTCTGACCTCAGCCTCTTCAGCTCAGAAACGTTGCTGCTCCTCTCATTGTACCCCTTCTCTCTGCCCACAGAACAAAAGCTCTTCCAGACATCCATCCCAGGAGGTTGCTGGTGTATTTATGTGTGTTTCGCGTCTAACAAAGATCATAGTTCTGCACTAACAGTGCTCAATTCTTGAAGATAGATACCTCATATATTTCCTACCTTTTTCATTTGTTTACATCAGGAGGGTGAGTCTCGTACTGTCTACCCTGTCTTTGCCAGAAGTGAATATTGGTGAAAGGCAGCTGTCTCTCAAAAGTGCTAGACACTTAAGACATTAATAATTTAACGAATTGGTTAAATTATGTGTTTCATGTAAGAAAAATGTGATTTGAGACTATATAGAGAGATCCGTGCACTATTTATGATCATAATAAGCATCAGCAATAAAGATGGTTTGAGTAACCACAGAAAAGGATTTGGTACATAGTTGATCCCATCACAATGACCAAACTAGTTTGGATTCACAAAAAGGCATTAAATATTTCCTGTGTGTCTTTGTGTTCAGCACTATTTTACACATATGAACTATTTATTATCTCATCATAACAAATTTTGGAAAAGCTTGGGGTTGACTGTAAATGCTGTGTCAACACAGTTCAGCCAAAGATAGTTTCAGACAATCTCTTTCTCTCAGCTCCAAAGCTGTGCCTGCATAAAACTAAACTAAACAGATGGAAAGCAAAACGTGCTGAGGGGTACACAAACCCACATGTGTGGAGAAAAGTATCAGAAACAACATTTAATTTTTCCATTCATATAGACTCTCTAAGAGTGAAATTATACTTCATGAATATAAATATCCAAACAAAGACAACCAGCTGAAGCAAAGAAGTATTTGCATCAACTCCACATATTTGTTTAGAGTTTTCTAAAGAATGTGCTTAATTAAAAATAACCTTCAGGTGCAATAAGTTGAGTTGGTTAGTTTATTCAAAGTTACTTCTTCTTACTTGAGTGACTAGATGCACTTTTATTTTTGTTTTGGGTGAATTCAGTATCCTGAAAATGGCCAACACTTATTTGAATAATTTAAGTTATTCATTTTCAAATAAAATGTTTAAAATATAACAATTGCTTCTTAAACTAGCATTCTAAAACAATAATCTTAGAGGTGAACTGAGGTCAATAGCCATGTATAAAACTTATCCTGACTTCATATTTTTGAAGATTAGCCTTTTATTCACAACAACTTTTTCTATTCAATGCATCATTGCTACAGGTTTTGGTTTAAGAAGTAACCCCAGATATATCTAAGATCTTCACTGGCACACAGGGGCTTTAAGCATCATTGCCATTATCATTCTTGCATCATCTTCTCATCACATGAGCTTTGGTTCAAAACTCTGCTTTTAAACTATTTCAAAGTCAGATTTTTATGTGTTTCTATTGGGATATTAGAAACTAACTATCAAATTTGTTTCTTCTTAATACCCAAAGAAAGTGACTATTAAGAGGTGAAGTCTGAGACCAGAAGTAAAAAAAGTCATTGGTTCAATTTATACATGCCATTTTTACACAAAATAGTGCCAAAATTTAATGTCACATTAAAATTTTAAAATTAATTGAAGCACATTGTCTCTGTTACAGATGACATGATATTTTATGGAGAAAACCCCAATGACTTCACCAAAAAAACCATTACAGACAATAAACAAGTTCAGTAAATTTCAAGATACAAAATCAACATACAGAAATCAGTGACATTTCTATACACCAATGGTGAATTGTCTGAAAAAGAAAGCAGGAAAGCAATTTCACTTACTTACCATAGCTCCAAAAAAAAAAAAAAAAAAAAAAAAAAAAAAACAGAATGCCTAGTAACAAATTTAACAAAGGAGGTGAAAAATCTTGGCAATGAAAACCATAAAACATTGAAGAGAGAAACTAAAGAAGGCACAAATATCTTATGTTCATGGATCAAAGAATAATATTGTTAAAATGGCCATACAACTCAAAGTACACCTCTGCATCTACTGATTGAGTGCAATCTCCATCAAAATACCAGTGACAGGCCGAGTGTGGTGGCTAACACCTTTAATCCCAGCACTTTGAGAGGCCTACATAGGTGAATCACCTGAAGTCAGGAGTTTGAAACCAGTCTGACCAACATGGTGAAACCCCATTTCTACTGAAAATATGAAAATTAGCTGCGTGTGGTTGCAAGCTCCTGTAGTCCCACATACTGGGCAGGCTGAGGCAGGACAATCGCTTGAACATGGGAAGTGGAAGTTGTGGTGAGCCGAGATAGCACCTTTGCCCTCCAGCCTGGGTGAAAGTGTGAGACTCCACCTAAAAAAAAGAAAAAATACCAATGACATTCTTCCCAAAAGGAGAGAAAATTATCCTAAAATTTTTATGGAACCACAAATGACCCCAAATAGCCAAAGCAATCTTGAGCAAAAATTACAAAATTGGAAACGTCACATGACCTGACTTCAAAATATACCACAAGGCTACAGTAACCAAAACAGCATGGTAAATGGCATAAAACTTAACACATAGACCAATGAACCAAATAGGAAACCCAGAAATAAATCCCTGCATCTACAACCCATTGATTTTTGACACAGTGCCAAGTATAGACAATAGGGAAAAGACAACCTTTTCAATAAATGATACTGGGTAAATTGGATATCCACATGGAGAAGAATGAAACTAGACCCCTATCTCTCACCATATACAAAAATCAATTCAAAATTGATTGAAGAATTAAACATAAGATCTGAAATGAAACCACTTAAAGAAAACATAGGGAAAAAGCTCTATGACATTGGTTTAGGTAAGGATTTTTTTTTTTTTAAATAAAACCTCAAAAGTTTTCTTCTAGGGTTTTTACAGTGCTAGGTCTTATGTTTAAATCTTTAATCCATCTGGAGTTAATTTTTATATAAGGTGTGAGGAATGGGTCAAGTTTCAGCTTTCTGCACATGGCTAGCCAGCTTTCCCAACACCATTCATTAAACAGGGAATCCTTTCCCCATTGCTTGTTTTTGTCAGTTTTGCCAAAGAGCAGATGATTGTAGGTGTGTGGCATTACTTCTGAGGTCTCTGTTCTGTTCCATTAGTCTCTATCTCCTAGGCAATACCATTGAGGACATAGGCATAGGCAAGGACTTCATGACTAAAACACCAAGAGCATTGGCAACAAAAGCCAAAATAGACAAATGGGATCTAATTAAAATCAAGAGCTTCTGTAAAGCAAAAGAAACAATCATTAGAGTGAACTGGTAACCAACAGAATGGGAAAAAATTTTTGACAGCTACCCATCTGACAAAGGGCTAATATCTAGAATCTACAAACAACTAAAACAGATTTATAAGAAAAATCAAACAACCCCATCAAAAAAGTGGACAAAGAATATAAACAGGCATTTTTCAAAAGAAGACATTTATTCGGTCAACAAACATATGAAAAAATGCTCATTATCACTGTCATTAGAGAGATGCAAATTAAAACCACATTGAGATACCATTTCACACCAGTTAGAATGGTGATCATTAAAAAATCCGGGGATAACAGATGTTGGAGAGGATGTGGAGAAATAGGAACACTTTTTCACTGTTGGTGGGAGTATAAATTAGTGTAACCATTGTGGAAGACAGTGTGGCAATTCCTCAGGGATCTAGAAATAGAAATACCATTTGATCCAACAATCCCATTACTGGGTATATACCTAAAGTATTATAAATCATTACATCCAAAGGAAATGAAATCAGTATTTTCAAGAGATATCTGCACGCCTATGTTTATTGTAGTATCATTCACAATAACCAAAATATAAAATCAACGTAAATGCTCATTAATGGATAAATGAATTTAAAAAGTGCTATCAAAAGGGAATATTATTCAGTCATAAAACGATAACATTTGGTCGTTTCCAGCAACATAGATGAACCTGGATGACATTATATTAAGTAAAATAAGTCAGGCATGGAAAGACAGATAGTGCAATATCTCACTTACATGTGAAATCTAAAAAGTTTTTCTTGTGGGAGTAGACAGCAGAATAGTAGTTGCCAGAGGATAAAGGGTGGGGGTTAGCAGAATAAGGTGGGATATGAGAGATTAGTCAATGGATGCAAAGTTACAGTTAAAAAGGAGGATAAGTTCTGGTGTTCTATTGAATAGCAGGATGACTAGAGTTAACAACAATGTATTATTTGTTCCAAAGAGAGGTTTCTGAATGTTCTTATTACAAGCAAATGATAAATGTTACCAGAAGTTTACTTTTTAAATATGAGACTATATCAGGACCTGACAATATCTTCTAATAAATGATTACAGGAAAATCACCTTGATTTATACTAAAAGAGACAATATTAAACAGAGGTATATTATTGGGAAATTCTCTAAAATGCTCAATGATGGCTTTAAAAATAAGAGAATATTGGGAGGCTGAGGTGGGTGGATCACAAGGTCAGAAGTTCGAGACCAGCCTGACCAATATAGTGAAATTCCGTCTTTACTAAAAAAAAAAAAAATTAGCCAGGCTTGCTGGCACTCACCTGTAGTCCCAGCTACTTGGGAGCCTGAGCCAGGACATTTGCTTGAACCCAGGAGGCGGAGGTTGCTGTGAGCCGAGATCACGCCACTGCTCTCCAACTTGGGTGACAGAGAAAGACTCCATCTCAAAAAAAAAATAAAGGAGAATACTTAAAAAATATTCTACTATTTAAAAATATAATTTCTTAACAGATGGAAATAAAGAGATTTGGTCACCAATTTAAAAACTAGTTTGTCTATGTAATTACAATTTCTTTACTCTCTGAGTATAAACAAAATATCTCGGATCCGTTCATTGCTTGTAATGTGTTGTCGTTTCTCCCTTTCTTTTTTTCTTACCCATTTAATTTGTTTACCCTTTCTTCCCCTGTGTTTCCAGCAACATAGGAGGATTTAGAAACAAAACTATCTTGAGCAGCGGAGACAATGGCAAATGGATGAAAAACTAGCTTCTTGTCTTTTGGTGGTTACTATAGCAATAATCATGATGGGAGATTTTGAGCCGCAAGTGGTTTCTATAACAACATGAGAGGGTGCTTTAGAAATAGACCTGAGGTAAACAGATTCTATAAGGGTCTCAATCCCTTTTATCCCACAGGATTAGCATCCTCTTGGAGGATGAATATTAGTTGACTTATTTGATGAAAGACTTAAAATCTTGCTTTTATTTTGTAAAGATTAAATGGTTAATTATTCTACAAAGACCTGGCTTTATTCTATCAGCTCTGAGGCTCCTTCACTTCAGGAAATAATTGATAGCATCCTTACTTTATTTCTGCACAGGGAATTGAAACAGTCTTAAAGATATGCATTTTATAGTATTCACCAAAAGTGTGGAAAACCGTAAATAGTCCTCATGAGAAAGTGTGTTCCTTCTGCCTTAGCTCACTCAAGGGCCCCTGCTTTACTAATACTTCATATACACTATGACTGTACCTGTTGGACTCCCTGACAGGTGGAGCTTTTTCTACCCTAACCAATGGAGCCTGAATACTCATCCTTTTTTAGGATATTCAGTGTGCTCCAGGGCAGACATGGTCCCTATTTGACTTATAATTCACTAGATATTACATGGGGAAGTTTAGTAATTTTTTTGAATGTATTAAGTTTCAACATCATAAAAAGTGACATAGAAAAAAGCAAAGGTCTCTATTTCACACATAAGCATCCTTCGAGAGCCCTTATAAGTGAACGATCAAGGGGAATTTATGACAGCAATGTGGTACAGGAGTAGATGGTGGTAGGCAGGATATAATTTTTCAAGAGAAAGAAAGATGGAAAGCATAATGGAGTCAAGTAGTTAAACATAGGAAGATGGGGATCAGGCTTGCTTGGTTCAGTTCAATAGTGAGTTATTGATTATCTACTCTATACTGTACACTATAGGTATATACAATGTTGAATAGTTTACAGGATTTATTTTAAAAACTAAATGATCATATCAAATAAAACACTCTCATGAAACTATTAATTAAATTAATTGATTTGAAATTAATGGATTATTTGCTTGACCTTGTTCTTCCCTCCCCACTAACCCCCAAAATATTTTAAGTGCAAAGCCATAGCCATGCTCTTCTATATGACCAGATTATGAGCAAGAATGATTTTATCTAAATTATGATATCTCATGCATTTTCTACAATAGAGCTATCCTTATGTATTTTTCTTTTTTATTCAGTTAAGCTGCCAATTCAAAATATCAGATATTCTCTTTCAACTCTCAGAAAGATGTCAGCAACCATGCATCTCTTTCCCTCTGATTTCAAAAGTATGGGCTATTCACATTTGCCTGGTGTTTTGTGCTCAGCAATGAAGCCTCAGAATTCATTACATAATCGCTTGCCATAGCCTGGAGTAGAGTTTGCCAAATGGATACCTAGGAGATCAAGACCCATTCTCCATGTGTGCCATGGGGCTGTGCACATGAGCTGAGGCATGTCTGTATTTGCCAAGGTCCTGCTCAGAACAGCATGTGCCGCAGCACACTGGGCAGGGAGCCATTCACAAACTCTTGAAAAATCGTATCCAGACCAAAGGCACAATAGTATTGTAGTTGTTGTGCTCATTGCCATGGGGCGTTTAGCTAAATAAAAAGAAAACAAATATATTCATGATGACTTCCAAGTTATCCGGTAACCACAGTAACCTGGGTTTTCCCCAAATTTGGTTCACAACTTTGAGTCACCTAAGAGAAATAAATCATTTTCTCTCTGTTCAAACATAGTGAGCCATAGAGTGAGTGAAAAAAAATTTCCCTGGAATAAAACCAATTAATCAGCAAAGCAAACAATCATCACATATTTATTTTACTATTAGGAGATCGTATTCAAAATGTTATCAAAACCAAATACATACCTCCTATATACAGGCATAATGAAAAGCATATATTATAGTTCCTGAACTTAAAGAATGTTTTTGCTAATTGTGAGGACAAGTCTTCATATATGACACGAAGAACACTTTAGGATGCATATAGATAAGTGTTAAATTGTATCTTAACAGTAATAAATGCTGTAGTCCCTCAGGCCAGAAGATCAAGGAGCATGTAAAAATGTATGGATTGATGGGAAAGGCACTCCTTGCTTTGGGCTTCTAAAAATTTGAATATACATCACAGTTAAACATTCAAAGTATTTTGAGAAATTTTTATTCATGGCTACTATGAGAATGATGTCATAAAGAAGATAATTTAAATTCTGGAGGAATAATGTCTTACTCATACCCACACATTATTTTTCTAGACTTTAGTTCTCTGTACAAAAATGTGAGAATGCTGTTGAGAGCTGCACTGTCCAATACAGTAGCCACTAATCATATGTGGCTTTTCAGTCCTTGAAATGTGACTAGAGTTAAGCGTGCTATAAGTGTAAAATACACAGTGAATTTCAAAGGCCTAATGTTAAAAGTGTAAATATTTCATTAATAACTTTTACACTGGCCAGCCACAGTGGCTCACGCCTTTAATCCCAGCATATTGGGAAGCCAAGGCGGGTGGATCACTTGAAGTTAGGAGCTCAAGACCAACCTGGCCAACATGGTGAAACTCCATCTCTACTAAAAATAGAAAAAATTAGCTGGGCATGGTGGCACATTCTTGTAATCCCAGCTACTCGGGAGGCTGAGGCATGAGAATCCCTTGAACTCAGGAGGCAGAGGTTGCAGTGAGCCGAAATCACGCGATTGCATTCCATCCTGGTTAACAGAATGAGACTCTGTCTCTGATAATAATAATAATAATTTTTATACTAATTATATATTGAAATATAATGCTTTATATATATTTAGATAAAAATAAAATATTTAAAACTAATTTGCCTGTTTGCTTTTCCTTTTTAACATGATTACAGAAGACTTAACATTCCTTATGTAGCTCACATTATACTTTCATTAGACAGCACTGGTAGAGATGCTTGCTATTTAAATGTAGTATGTGGACTAGCAGCTTCAGTATTACTTAGGAGCTTATCAGAAATGTCAAGTCTGAGGCCTCCCTCCTCCTGAATCTGCAAGGTTAACAAGATCCTTAGCAGTTCATATGAACGTTAATGTTTAGAAAATGCTGATCTAGATAATGTTTTAGATGTTTCTTTTTATAACTCCATCTTCCTTTACATTGGGATTTTTTTTCAAACAAATGTTTTAAAGTCGTTGGAGCATCCTGATCCAGCACATATTAGATGCAAAACCTTGGGGAAGTTATTTACATTCCTGAAACTCAATTCCATATTTATAAAGTGGATGTAATACCTCCCCAATCCCATAATTTGTTTATAGGGATTAAGTGAAACACAAGGGTTATGCAAGGAACCAATAAATTGGAGATGCTTTTGTTAGCAACAAAAATAATGTTGAAAAACTAGATTGTTCCAATTATTTTCATTCTTATACGGATTGCCAATACTATTTTGATATACAGTGGAATGAACTAGAGTTTGAAGGGCTGTTTTTATTTTTTTACCAATGTCACTTATTTTTTTCTTTAAAAGTAATTGTGTATGCTATGCTTACTCAGCTCATTGGTAAGTCTCCAGTGAAGATATTAAAACTTTTGGATCTGTCGTGTAGCTAAATTTTCCTGCACCATCATTTTATAATCGTTATTGAAATTAGGTGTGTTGATCATTGGTCAGTTCTTCAAAACATGGCCTTATGGAGCAGGAGAAAATTTTTCCTTTTTGTTCAGAACATTTTTAACTTTACTGTGAGAATTTCAATTTGCTAGAGCCAAAGAAACTAATAAAATATAAGTCTGCTTCATAGTAAAAGAGGACATTCAAAAGCCTGTCATTATTAAAATATACATAGAGTGTAATAAGGTCAGTGATTTCAGGCCTGATTAGCTGTAAGTAAATGTAATGTCAAAGGAATATAATTAGACCCTCATTAAAATTTTTCATGATTGACAGTAAAAATGACCTTCACAACTTACGTCATTTAGTCATGTTCTAAGGATGACAAAGGGCAGGTTATCTTCTATGAGGTAAATGTGTATGATTGAAGCCTAGCACATGCATTTGGTCCCTTACCCTACTAACCCTAACACCCAAGACCTGATGCAAGCCAGACCCTGTGCTTAGGTGTGTAGGCTATGTAAAGAAGGACCCAGAGGCTTTGATTCTCACGGGGATGCTTTGAGAGAAAAAGATACCTTTGAACCAGCAGGACCTGCTTTCATCTGTGATGATGCTGATGATCAGAAATTATATATAAAAGCATATAGCAATGTGCCTATCAGATACAGGGGATTTAAAAATATGTTCATAGAAAAGTTTCTCAGTAAGGCCACTGACCTTCTAAAGAGGAGACAATAGTAGAACAGGGATATTGGGATACAGGTGATGCTAACGCATCTTGGGCAGAACCAATCTTCTCATCTGGAGTAAGAAAGTCATGTTTCAAGGCATTTGCACAAATATTCATTGTGGTTGATGATGACGGGCACTTGCCCAGATTATTAGGTATGATTGTTAGAGAATGTTGCCAGTGATAAACTTGCATCTCTTAGAACCCCAGAACTCTCTTTGCAATATCATATCGTTTCATTTTCTTGAATTTATTCATTTGTTAAATATGTGTTTACCAAGCACCAACTATGTACATGGTACTCTGCTAGTCAACAGACGAGTGACAAGATATATGTACTTTGGACCCTGCATTGAAAGAAAAGGCAAATAATATTTTTTTAAAACTACTTTATGCCTGATTCTTACAAGGAACTTTGTGTATGTTATCTCTTTTATTCCTTTTCTTTGGTTCTTTTTTTTGTTTTTGTTTTTCTTTTATTGCTAATAATAATAACAACGACAATGATGGTTGATAATGCTGACTCTGTGCCAAGCCCTGTTAGGCGTTTTATGTTAATTAACTCTTTATAAAAACTCTATGGGATAGGTACCACTTTTATAAAAATGGAAACTGAGGTACGGAGGTGATATCTTGATAAAACTCACAGACTTAGTAAGTGGCAGAGCCAGGATTTAAACCCAAGCACCAAACTTCATGCTTTTATCCACCATACATCAGGCTCCACATTATTTTCTTCAGTAATCAGACCACCGAGGCTCAGTGAAATGATTTTTCTTAAAGTCACAGAGATGGTAAAAATGTCCTCTTCCATTATATTAAATTGGCCTCAATTTAGTATTTAAGCCCACATACATCGAAAAAGTTACATGTAAGACAGTGAATGCCTGGTGTTTTAGACACCATAGGAATACAAAGGAAAAATGGTCTTAAAGGAGCCCATCTACTTCTTATTTTAACTGCTCCATGTGGATTCTATCACACTGTACATCAAAGTAGGTGATTTAACCGATGATTTGTTCTGCTCGATTTTATCTAAAGAAGTCATAGTAAGAATTTCACAGCAAGGCTTAAATGAGAATTCAGGTTTCCTTGCTCACTCATTCATTATTCAACAAATTTCTATTGACTGCCTACCATGTGCAAGCCATTTTGGCTATGTCCTGATTAAAGATGTGCCCCTCCCACACCGCCTCCCTTCCCACCTCAATCCTGGAACTAAATATTCTTTTCAGAAAGCCAGGCTAAAGAGAATTCAGCAAACCACTTTATAATCATAAATTGGCATTCTTAGACCTGGAAATTTTGACAGTTATATCTCCAGTAGCATTGTTTATACCTTCTATTTCATTCTAACTACATTTCATTAGCAAAATATAGCAAATATTTATTACATCATCACTCTTCTATATGAAACAATATAAGACACCACTCATTAGATATTGTTGGAAATATCAAATTTTATGTTCACAATTTCTCTATTCTGCTCTTATTATTTAAGTAAAATTAGGTTAAATATAGATAACTATAGAACTAAAATTTTTAAACAACTGTGCCTTTGCATGTTTAAAAAATTAATCCATTTTTAAAATAAAGCCAACCATGTATATTGAAAAAAAATTACTCCATACCACAGCTGACATATTCTATCCCCATCCCTAACAGCGACTTTCCCATTTCTGCCTGTCTCAAGAGTTTGAGGAAAAATATACATGCTCCAAAACAATAAATAAAATCCTGAATAACTTTACCTGTTAGCGAGAATACATTGAGGAATGTTTAGCTAAATATGAGGCATATTAAAATTTGCTGTTTTAACTCAAATACGAGCAATAATAGGCGTTCTATCCACGTCTACTTCCTTTCCTTCTGCTGACAAAGGATACATTTGATTCTTGAGGTTAATATGAGACCTAGAGACAGCTATAATTAGAGAGCTAGGGTGAGAATTAAGGTAGTAAATCCTAAGAAAAGACTGAGCATACTGATGATAAGAGGATAGCTAAATAAAATGTTGAAAAAGATCAAGGATCAATAATTCCACATTTAAATATACATATATGGATGGATATACATATTCATAGCTTTACATAAAGAAGCTATTAAGGTAAGAACAATGGCTTTGACAATTAATACTCGAGAAATGTTTACTGAGCATGTTATAAATAAATAGATATGGTACACAATATAAAGACACAGTAGATCCTCTGAACAATTTAGTCTTTATTACAACTTTAATTTCATAAGCTAGCATTTCTCTGAGCCAAGCATTTAAATAGTACTCAAATTTATAAAGGCTGGGCACTGTGGCTCACATCTGTAATCTTAGCACTTTGGGAGGCCTGGGAGGCTGAGGCGGGTAGATTGCCTGACTTCAGGAGTTCGAGACTATACTAGGGGCAACATAGTGAAACCTGTCTCTACTAAAATACAAAAAATTAACTGGGCATGCTGGTGGGCTCCAGTAATCCCAGCTACTCAGGAGGCTGAGTAAGGAGAATCACTTGAGCATGGGAGATGAAGGTTGCAGTGAGCTGAAATCATGCCACTGCACTCCAGCCTGGGCAACAGAGCGAGACTCTGTTTCAGTAATAATAACAATAAATAATTTAAAAATTTATAGTCAGATTTTAAGATTTTCTTGCAAAAAACAACACTGGGGAACAGAACCTTTCTAACTCAATTTCATGATTATCTTTGTCTGATCCTGTCCATTCCCAGGTAATGTACAGGAAGGGCATAGTTGACACCTTGAATTAGTCCATTTTTAGGCTCTCTATGTAAGGGTTTTCTGTTGTTGTTTTGTTTTCTTTCTTAAAATAAAATTCCTTAGGTGATAATTATTAGTGAATTGTATCTTTTTAATTTTTTTTTTTTTTTGAGACAGAGTCTCACTCTGTCACCAGGCTCCAGGCTGGAGTGCAGTGGCGTAACCTCGGCTCACTGCAACCTCCACCTTCTGGGTTCAAGCAATTCTCCTGCCTCAGCCTCCCCAGTAGCTGGGGCTACAGGTGCACGCCACCATACCCAGCTAATTTTTTTGTATTTTTAGTAGAGACGGAATTTCACCATGTTGGCCAGGATGGTCTCGATCTCTTCACCTCGTCATCCGCCTGCCTCGGCCTCCCAAAGTGCTGGGATTACAGGTGTGAGCCACCGGGCACGGCCTAATTATTTTTATTGCTATGTTTTGCACTTGTTCAGTAAATTTTCTATTAAGAACTCAAAACCATCTATAAAAATCTTATAAAAGATAAGAGCTAGCATTTACCGAACACTTACAATGTGTCTGCAAAGCATTTAAATTTAGTGACTTAATTATCACAAAAAAATGGAAACTGAGGCTGGGAGAGGCAGAGCAGGCCTGGTACCCATCTGCCGCCCCTCCCCACTGCCCTATCCTGCTCTTGCTGGCAAATCTCCTATGATTGCTAAATAGAAAAGTCAATGAAAAGATTGATCATAAAAACCACTGAATACAACGTTCAGATTCTTGATTGGTGATTTTAAATTAGAGAATTACCCATTCAGAGAAAAGTGCTTTAGAAATATCAAGGACAAAGGAGTAAATATTACTTATAATAGAGAAGTTACATGCTCCTCCCAGAGAGTCTTGCACCTTGCACTGTTTCATTGCTCTAAATAAACATACATTGGTAATTAAACTAAATTACCAATATAGCTGTTTTCCATGTAAATTTGATTACTAGAAAACACATACACACAGATGTACTCACACACTCAAATGAAATATATTTACTGTTATTTGGGTCTTCATGTTCTTTAAAACTGGTCAAATTTGTTTTTACTTCTCAGTAAGCAAAAAATACTTTATTTTAGCACTAGAAATACTTAATTCAAATATAGATATAATTGTGTATAGTGATTATATAAAATATCTTATTTTCTCCTGTGCAGAGGTTTTCAAATTGCTGGTTTCAAACCCCAGTTCCTTGGAGGTGTCTCTAGGGGAGGCAGGAGCCTGGGCTGACTGGGCTGCAAGGGACCTGCCCGTGCTTTGACCTGAGCAGATCTGCTTTCCAGTTTTGTACATTGGGATTACTCATGACATTTTCCTTGAAGGACTTCTGCTGCTCTTAAAAAGAATAAAAAGGAAAAGAAGGAAAACAAAAAGTCTGAAACTAACGATGGTAGAATTTCTTATAATAGCCAGTAGATGGCAAACTTTACTGCAAGGAAACAATTTTGCAGCCTATATAATTTGATCTGAAAATAGCAATTAAAGCTACATCCAGGAAAATTTACTATCCTGTATATAAGTCTTCTGTGAAAGCAGGAAACAAAATTTGCTCTGGTAATTTCTCTGGGAACTAAATTTCAATTATAATTTAAAATAATCCTACAACTTTTTTCCTGTGTCCATTTAAGTCTTGCTCCAAAGGTATTATCACTATAAAAATTATTGTGTTGTTCATTGAAAGTACATACAATATGCTAGGTTTAATAATATACAATAATATATATGACACAGCTTTTCCAAGCATGGATGCAAAAACTGGGATAATCATAATCCTTACTTCATGACATTTTTGTCATTGGTCTTTGCACAGTCTGCTTTTATTTCTTTACTTGGTTATGCAATTAGTTTTAATACTGCAGTAAATTACAATTTCTTTATATGTTTGAAAAATAGAATTTTCATTTTGATACATGTGTGGTTCCTTAGTGCAGTCAGCTGTACTGTACCATCAGTTAATAATGCTCATGTGATGGGCTGCATCTCCAAGAGTGCCTATTAGCATCTCACCTGTGCATACCCCCATAAACCTTTGCAACGATTGGTGCTAGTGACACCAGTCACCCGAGGAGACCTGATAAGAGGATGTGGTTAACAGATGATCTTGTCCAGGAGCAGTACTAAAAGCAATTGAAAGTGTACACGGAAACAACGTGATGAAAGATAGGGCATGTGACCAGATTATAAATCTACCTAGTTTGCTTTAAAAACATTTTAATCAAATCTATTCAATAATATTTTTAAAGTACCTAAGGATTATGAGGGAAACAGCAATACCCCTACCATCCCATTCCTGCTTTTCACTCCCAATGTACACTCCCCATATTTAAAACTCTTCCAGGTATTTCTTCTGACTTTTCTTTATATTCCAAATAATAGGTGGATTTTTTTTTTCAGTTTTAGCTACTGATGTAATCTATTGGAATCCTACTATGGTAAAATAGATTTAACTCTCCTGCAGTTCTCAACAACACACATACTAACACACACGCGCGCGCACACACTTCTGCTCTCAATATTAGTTTAGCATTGTATTATTGCTAATATTGTTATAATAAAGTAACATTCTTTTCAATTCTACATTGATTTTATTATTCCCTTCAATTGAAGTATTGACTTCAGTTACATATAGGATGTCATTTCCTTCCTTGTATGACTTTTAGTTTTCCCTAGAATTAATACCAGTAAACGTTCTTTTGGTTTTTTTAAGTTGGTCTGTTTCATTTTCCATTACCTCTCTACGTCACTCTGTTCATTTTTCTTTTTTGAGAAATTCTTCCTCGGGCTCCACTTTCTCTTGCTTCTTTCAAAACTGGTTAATCTCTTAACCAGTAGCATATCCGGGATCCTGGGACCTCTTTTCAACATTTTCTGCTTCTTTGCTCTATTAGATTCTTTGCCTCCAAAATTCTGTGTCTTCCTCTTTCTTGGATTGCACCCTCATATCCATGGAGCATGTTGCCAGGAATCTTCCTGAAAACAGAGCATGAGAGCTAACATTGTGAATCTTAATGCTTGAAAATATAACTTTCTGCAAATTTGATTAGTAGTTTAGGTGGGCATTGAATTCTAATTTAGAAATTACTTCCTCTCAAGATTTTCAAGGCTTTATTTTATATCTTCTAGTTTCTAGTGCTTCTGTTGATAAATTTATAATTTCCTGCTTTATAAATGTACTGTTTCCTGTCCCAACTAATGAAAGGTTTGAGGATTTTTTTTTTGTTAAAAAATTTCACAGTGACGTGCTTTTGTGCGAGTTTACTCTTTTATCAGTTTTCTTTGGCACTTGGTGAAAACTTTAAATCCATAAACTTATTCCCTTTTCATCCTCAGAATTGAAAAATGTTTGCCACAAGTTTTATGTATTTCTCTCTCCTCTTCCTGCCTCCTTCAACACCCTACCTCTGTTTTCTTTGTTCTCTCATTTTTAGTCCTCCATGATTGATCTGCTACTTCCTGATTTTTTTCTCTCCTGTTTTCATCTCTTAATATTTTTTTCTAGTGTCTGGGAGATTTATCCCAACATTATTTTTCCAATCGCTCAATAAGTATTTTTGTTTCTGCTACTACATTTTTTTTCCTTATTTTTTTATTGCATTTTAGGTTTTGGGGTACATGTGCAGAGCATGCAATACAGTTGCATAGGTACACACATGGCAGTGTGTTCTGTTTGCTTTCACCCCTTCACCCACATTTGGCATTTCTCCCCAGGCTATACCTCCCAACCTCCCCCTCCCATTGGCCCTCCCCTTTTCCCCCCAACAGACCCCAGTGTGTACTGCTCCCCTCCCTGTGTCCATGTGTTCTCATTTTTCATCACCCGCCTATGAGTGAGAATATGCGGTGTTTCATTTTCTGTTCTTGTGTCAGTTTGCTGAGAATGATGTTCTCCAGATTCATCCATGTCCCTACAAACGACACAAACTCATCATTTCTGATGGCTGCATAATATTCCATGGTGTATATGTGCCACATTTTCCCAATCCAGTCTATCATCAATGGGCATTTGGGTTGATTCCAGGTCTTTGCTATTGTAAACAGTGCTGCAATGAACATTCGTGTGCATGTGTCCTTATAGTAGAATGATTTATAGTCTTTTGGGTATATACCCAGTAATGGGATTGCTGGGTCAAATGGAATTTCTATTTCTAAGGCCTTGAGGAATCGCCACACTGTCTTCCACAATGGTTGGACTAATTTACACTCCCACCAACAGTGTAAAAGTGTTCCTTTTTCTCCACAGCCTCTCCAGCATCTGTTGTCTCCAGATTTTTTAATGATCGCCATTCTAACTGGCGTGAGATGGTATCTCAATGTGGTTTTGATTTGCATCTCTCTGATGACCAGTGCCGATGAGCATTTTTTCATATGATTGTTGGCCTCATATATGTCTTCTTTCGTAAACTGTCTGTTCATATCCTTTCCCACTTTTGAATGGGCTTGTTTGTTTTTTTCTTGTAAATCTGTTTGAGTTCTTTGTAAATTCTGGATATCAGCCCTTTGTCAGATGAATAAACTGCAAAAATTTTTTCCCATTCTGTTGGTTGCCGATTCACTCTAGTGACTGTTTCTTTTGCTGTGCAGAAGCTGTGGAGTTTCATTAGGTCCCATTTGTCTATTTTGGCTTTTGTTGCCAATGCTTTTGGTGTTTTGTTCATGAAGTCCTTGTCTACTCTTATGTCCTGGATGGTTTTGCCTAGATTTCCTTCTAGGGTTTTTATCATCCCAGGTCTTATGTTTAAGTCTTTAATCCATCTGGAGTTAATTTTAGTGTAAGGTGTCAGGAAGGGGTCCAGTTTCTGCTTTCTGCACATGGCTAGCCACTTTTCCCAACACCATTTGTTAAATAGGGAATCCTTTCCCCATTGCTTGTTTTTGTCGGGTTTATCAAAGATTGTATAGTTGTAGATATGTTGTGTTGCCTCCGGTGCCTCTGTTTTGTTCCATTGGTCTATATCTCTGTTTTGGTACCAGTACCATGCTGTTTTGATTACTGTAGCCTTGTAGTATAGTTTGAAATCCGGTAGTGTGATGCCCCCCGCTGTGTTCTTTTTGCTTAGAATTGATTTGGCTATGCGGGCTCTCTTTTGGTTCCATATGAAGTTCATGGTGGCTTTTCCCAGTTCTGTGAAGAACGTCAATGGTAGCTTGATGGGGATAGCATTGATTCTGTAAATTACTTTGGGCAGTATAGCCATTTTCACGATATTAATTCTTCCTAACCATGAACATGGAATGTTTCTCCATCTGTTTGTGTCCTCTCTGATTTCGTTGAGCAGTGGCTTGTAGTTCTCCTTGAAGGGGTCCCTTACGTTCCTTGTGAGTTGTATTCCAAGGTATTTTATTCTTTTTGTAGCAATTGTGAATGGCAGTTCGTTCTTGATTTGGCTTTCTTTAAGTCTGTTATTGGTGTAGACGAATGCTTGTGATTTTTGCACATGGATTTTATATCCTGAGACTTTGCTGAAGTTGCTTATCAGTTTCAGGAGTTTTTGGGCCGAGGCGATGGGGTCTTGTAGGTATACTATCATGTCGTCTGCAAATAGAGACAATTTGGCTTCCACCTTTCCTATTTGAATACCCTTTATTTCTCTTTCTTGCCTGATTGCTCTGGCTAGAACTTCCAGTACTATATTAAATAGGAGTGGTGAGAGAGGGCATCCTTGTCTAGTGCAGGATTTCAAAGGGAATGCTTCCAGTTTTTGCCCATTCAGTATGATATTGGCTGTTGGTTTGTCATAAATAGCTTTTATTACTTTGAGATACGTTCCGTCAATACCGAGTTTATTGAGGGTTTTTAGCATAAAGGGCTGTTGTATTTTGTCAAATGCCTTCTCTGCATCAATTGAAATGATCATGTGGTTTTTGTTTTTGGTTCTGTTTATGTGGTGAATTACGTTGATAGACTTGCGTATGTTGAACCAGCCTTGCATCCCCGGGATGAATCCTACTTGATCGTGATGAATAAGTTTTTTGATTTGCTGTTGCAATCGGCTTGCCAATATTTATTGAAGATTTTTGCATCTATGTTCATCATGGATATTGGCCGGAAGTTTTCTTTTCTTGTTGGGTCTCTGCCGGGTTTTGGTATCAGGATGATGTTGGTCTCATAAAATGATTTGGGAAGGATTCCCTCTTTTTGGATTATTTGGAATAGTTTTAGAAGGAATGGTACCAGCTCCTCTTTGTGTGTCTGGTAGAATTCGGCTGTGAGCCCGTCTGGACCTGGGCTTTTTTTGTGTGGTAGGCTCTTAATTGCTGCCTCGACTTCTGACCTTGTTATTGGTCTATTCATAGTTTCAGCTTCCTCCTGGTTTAGGCTTGGGAGGACACAGGAGTCCAGGAATTTCTCCATTTCTTCCAGGTTTACTAGTTTATGTGCATAGAGTTGTTTGTAATATTCTCTGATGATGGTTTGAATTTCTGTGGAATCTGTGGTGATTTCCCCTTTATCATTTTTTATTGCATCTATTTGGTTGTTCTCTCTTTTCTTTTTAATCAATCTGGCTAGTGGTCTGTCTATTTTGTTGATCTTTTCAAAAAACCAGCTCTTGGATTTATTGATTTTTTGAAGGGTTTTTCGTGTCTCAATCTCCTTCAGTTCAGCTCTGATCTTAGTTATTTCTTGTCTTCTGCTGGGTTTTGAGTTTTTTTTGATCTTGCTCCTCTAGCTCTTTGAATTTTGATGATAGGGTGTCAATTTTGGATCTCTCCATTCTCCTCATATGGGCACTTATTGCTATATACTTTCCTCTAGAGACTGCTTTAAATGTGTCCCAGAGGTTCTGGCACGTTGTGTCTTCATTCTCATTTGTTTCGAAGAACTTCTTTATTTCTGTCTTCATTTCATTGTTTACCCAGTCAACATTCAAGAGCCAGTTGTTCAGTTTCCATGAAGCTGTGCGGTTCTGGGTTGGTTTCTGAATTCTGAGTTCTAACTTGATTGCACTATGGTGTGAGAGGCTGTTTGTTATGATTTCAGTTGTTTTGCATTTGTTGAGCAGTGCTTTACTTCCAATTATGTGGTCAATTTTAGAGTAGGTGTGATGTGGTGCTGAGAAGAATGTGTATTCTGTGGATTTGGGGTGGAGAGTTCTGTAAATGTCTATCAGGTTTGCTTGCTCCAGGTCTGAGTTCAAGCCCTGGATATCCTTGTTGATTTTCTGTCTGGTTGATCTGTCTAGTATTGACAGTGGAGTGTTAAAGTCTCCCACTATTATTGTGTGGGAGTCTAAGTCTCTTTGTAAGTCATTAAGAACTTGCCTTATGTATCTGGGTGCTCCTGTATTGGGTCCATATATGTTTAGGATCGTTAGCTCTTCTTGTTGTATCGATCTTTTTACCATTATGTAATGGCCTTCTTTGTCTCTTTTGATCTTTGTTGCTTTAGTCTATTTTATCAGAGATGAGAATTGCAACTCCTGCTTTTTTTGCTCTCCATTTGCTTGGTAAATCTTCCTCCATCCCTTTATTTTGAGCATTTGTGTATCCTTGCATGTGAGATGGGTTTCCTGGATACAGCACAGTGATGGGTTTTGGCTTTTTATCCAATTTGCCAGTCTGTGTCTTTTGATTGGTGCATTTAGTCCATTTACATTTAGGGTTAATATTGTTATGTGTGAATTTGATACTGCCATTTTGATGCTAGCTGGCTGTTTTGCCCGATAGTTGTTGTAGATTCTTCATTATGTTGATGCTCTTTAGCATTTAGTGTGATTTTGGAATGGCTGGTACTGGTTGTTCCTTTCTAGGTGTAGTGCCTCTTTTAGGAGCTCTTGTAAAGCAGGCCTGGTGGTGACAAAATCTCTGAGTACTTGCTTGTGCGCAAAGGATTTTATTTTTCCTTCACTTCTGAAGCTCAGTTCGGCTGGATATGAAATTCTGGGTTGAAAGTTCTTTTCTTTAAGAATGTTGAATATTGGCCCCCACTCTCTTCTGGCTTGTAGTGTTTCTGCCGAGAGATCTGCTGTGAGTCTGATGGGCTTCCCTTTGTGGGTGACCCGACCTTTCTCTCTGGCTGCCCTTAGTATTTTCTCCTTTATTTCAACCTTGTTGAATCTGACGATTATGTGCCTTGGGGTTGCTCTTCTTGCTGAATATCTTTGTGGTGTTCTCTGTATTTCCTGCATTTGAGTGTTGGCCTGTCTTGCTAGGTGGGGGAAATTTTCCTGGATGATGTCCTGAAGAGTATTTTCCAGCTGGGATTCATTCTCTTCATCCCCTTCTGGTACACCTATCAAACGTAGGTTAGGTCTTTTCACATAGTCCCACATTTCTTGGAGACTTTGTTCATTCTTTTTGCGCTTTTTCTCTGATCTTGGTTTCTCGTTGTATTTCATTGAGTTGGTCTTCGACTTCAGATATTCTATCTTCTGCTTGGTCAATTCGGCTATTGAAACTTGTGCATGCTTCGTGAAGTTCTCGTATTGTGTTTTTCAGGTCCTTTAATTCATTCATATTCCTCTCTAAGTTATCCATTCTTGTTATCATTTCCTCATATCTTTTTTCAAGTTCCTTAGTTTCTTTGCATTGATTTAATACATGTTCTTCTAGCTCACAAAAGTTTCTCATTATCCACCTTCTGAAGTCTAATTCCGTCATTTCGTCAGTCATTCTCCGTCCAGCTTTGTTCCCTTGCTGGTGAAGAGTTTTGGTCCTTTCTAGGAGGCGAGGTGTTCAGGTTTCGGGTGTTTTCCTCCTTTTTTCACTGGTTTCTTCCCATCTTTGTGGATTTATCCGCTTGTCGTCTGCGTAGTTGCTGACTTTTCGATTGGGTCTCTGAGTGGACACCCAGATTGTTGATGATGAAGTATTTCTGTTACTTGGTTTTCCTTCTGCCAGTCTAGCCCCTTCGCTCTATGACTGCTGAGGTCCACTCCAGGCCCTGCTTGTCTGGGGTGCACCTCTAGCAGCTGTGGCACAGTGAGGGATGCTACCCGTTTCTTTTTCTGCTATCTTTGTCCCAGGATGATGCCTGCCAAATGTCAGTCTTTTGGATATAGAGGGTCAGGGAGCTGCTTGAGGAGACAGTCTGTACTTTATAGGAGCTCAATTGCTGAGCTGTGAGCTCTGTTGTTCATTCAGGGCTGTTAGGCTGCTATGTTTGATTCTGCTGCAACAGAGCTCATTAAAAAAACCCTTCTTTTCTCAAATGCTCTGTGTTGGGTGGTTCGGGCTTTATTTTTGGATGTTGGTTGAGGTGTCCTGCCCAGCTAGGAGGCAGACTAGCCACTGTTTGCCTTCCGAGGCTCCGCCCTGCTGTTGTGTGGTTTGCCCTGTTGCTGCAGGCTGTGCTGTTCTTCTGTGGTCTCCGCCACGCCCTGCAGCGGAGTCTCTCTGTTGTAGCGGGTTGCCTCTGCAACAGCAGGCTGCATCAGCAGTGGGCGTGTATCTCAGTAGGGACGGGTTGCCTCGGCAACGGCTGGCTGCATCAGCAGTGGGCCTGTATCTCTGTTGGGGTGGGTTGCCTTAGTAATGGTGGACGCCCCTCCCCCACAGATCGTCTCGGACCGCCTGCACGGGGATCGTTTGAAATCGCGGTTTTGTTCGTCCTGCTGGGCTACCCCAGATGCTCTGTCCCTGCAATCCCCTTGGCTGGCCCACTATCCAAGTCTCATTCAGTCTCAAGTGCAGCCCTCTGAAGTCTCAGGTTGCCAGTTCAACAGGGCACCCAGACAAGTGCACCCTGTGGGAAGCACTGTGTAGGGCCGGCCGCCACCACCCCAGCTGCCGGCTTCTCTAGGCAGAGGTACTGCCTGGCATCCCGCGTCTCCTTTATACTTGGGAATTTCCCCGTTCTGTGGGCAACAAAGATCAGTCTGGAAATGCAGCTGTGACTCACCTCTCCACGGATTCAAGGAAAGCTCCAATCCTGGGTTGTTCTCACAGCCTCTGCTACTACATTTTTAATTTCAAAAACCTCTTTTGCTTCTAGACATTTATGTGAATAGCCTCCTATTATTGTTTCATCACTGAAGCATCCTGTCTTAACTCTTTGAACATATTAACTATAGAATTAAAAAAAATAAGTTTTGACTACTCCTTGAATGGTCTTTGTTACTTCCAAGTTACTTTTCTTTTTATTTTGATGTTTTGGTCTCTGTGTTTATCTTAGATAATTTCCTCAAACTTGTGATAATTTCATACAATCTGTGTGTAAGAAGGTGATACTGTCCCTTCTTAAGCTAATTTATGGATACAGGGATGTTCCCTGATTATTATCATGTTCATTTGTCATTATTCTTTAGAACATAAAGAAAGTATAAAGGGTATTTAAAGAGTAATTTTTCCCCATATGTGCACATATATGACTCATATATACCTTTAATTATGTAGACCTTTTTAAAAAGCTACTTGAAAACTCTAAAGTTTCCATAAATATACACAAAAAATAAAAATGTTAGAACTAATAAACAAATTCAGCAAAAGTGGAGGATACAAGCTCAACACAAAATTAGTTACATTTTTGTGTACTAACAATGAATAGTCTGAAAAGAAATTAAGAAAAAATCTTATTTACAATAATATCAGAAAGAATAAAGTTCTTAAGAATAAGCTTAACCAAAAAAGTGAAAGACTTGCAGATTAAAAATTATAAAATATTGTTGAAATAAATTAAAGAAGACAGAAATAAATGAAACACATCCATGTTCACAGGTGGGAAGACTTAATATTATTAAAATGCTTATGCTAAATGAAGAGATCTACCGATTTAATGTGATCCCTATCAAAATCCAAATGGTGTGTTTTTGCAGAAATAGGAAAACTATCCTAAAATTTACATGGAATACCCAAGATCCCTAAACAGTCAAAACAATCTTGAGAAATCAAAACAAAACTGGAGGCCTTATGCTTCTGATTTTAAAACATATTACAAAGCTACAGTAATCAAAACAATGTGTCACACTTATAAGGATAGACATATAGAACAAAAGAACAGAATAGATAATCCAGAAATAAGCCAGATATATGGTCAAATTATCTTTAGTCTAGATGGTAATCCTACATAATGGGACAATAATAATATCTTCAAGAAACAGTGCTGGAAAAATAATTTCCCAATACAAAAGAATAAAGCTGGACCCCAACCAACTTCTCCATATACAAAAATTACCTCAAGTTTTGCCTTTTTCTAGAATGTCACATAAATGAAATCATATAGCATGTGGTCTTTGTGTCTGGTTTCTGTCACTTAGCATGATACTTTAGAGATTCTGTTGTATTGTTCTAGGCAACAGTAATTTGCTCCTTTTTATTACTGAGTAGTATTTCAGTGTCTGATTATATCAAAATTTATTAGCCAGTTGATGAAAATTATGAATAAAGCTGTTATAAATATTTAAATGCAAGTTTTTGTGTGGAAATTATGTCTTTATCTCTCTTCAGTAAATACCTAGGAGTGGAATTGCTGAGTCATGTAATGAGTGTATGTTTAAATTTATAAGATACTTTGAAATTTTTTCAAATTACCTATACAATTTTGCATTACTACCAGCAATACATGACACATATACAAGTGATAACACAATAGTAATAACAGTAAAATTAGTCTTTTAAGCCATGATGCATTATTCAAGATAAAATCAATATTTTGTAAGCATATGAGGGTCATACCAGCATGATGATGTAACCATTCTAAATTTTTATGATCATGCTAAGATAGCTTCTGAATATAAAAGTGAAAATTGTCAGAATTAAAAGGAAAAATAAAAAGCTTAAAATCACACTGGCACATCAGTCTCAATAACTGAGAGAAAAAAAATATACAATATTATAGGTCTGAATAGCACAATTAACAAACTTGGCCTAATTGATCTTTATAGATTTTCTATGAGCCAAAGAAAAAAATCACAATGACAACCAGAAAACATTTTTCTGAGTGATAATGAAAGGAAATACAGAAATCGAGAAAGCTGTGCTTATAGATAAATCTTTAGTCATAAATTGAAAAATGAGAGAAAGAACTGAAAAGTAAAGTTTTGAAAAAAGTAAAGTTAAAAAAGCAGCAAGTTAAATGCAAAGAAAGTAAAATTAAGGAAGTAAAATATTAAAAGCAAAAACCCATAAGACAGAAAAGCAAATATAGACAGACTCTAATAAATTAAAGTCCATTATTTAAAAAGACATACAATTAATAACACACAGGCAAAAATGATCAGTTAGTGAAAATCAACATATAGTATTTCAATTTTGGTCATTTTAGCCATTCTGGTGGGTGTGCAGTGATATTGTTTTTACTTTCTGTGACCCTAATGGCAGATAATGTTGAGCATTTTTTAGTGGCTCAGTTTTTATCCCTTTATGTCTTCTATGGGGTTTTGAAAAGTAGCAGAAGTAAACACATGTGTGAAAAGTAAAAAGTTTAAGTACAAACTTGCTTTTAAAAAGCCTAACCTCTAAAATGATTTAGTGAAAAGAAATGGGCTTTGGACTCTAACAGACTGGAGGTTCAAAACCCACTTTTGCATGATGGTGCAAAAATTACTTAGCCTTTTTAAACCTTAGGTTTTTCATAAGTAAAATGCTTCAAATAAATGTTATTAGAATTCTATTTTTAAAAATTTTAATGATAGAGCCTTGGATATAAATGCTCATTTCCTCTGCTGTCTTTCCACACTAATAAATCAACTTGTGGCTTAAATAATCATCATTACCATCATCATCACCATCACTGCTAACAAAACAAAACAAAGGCCAAAGTATAAATTCATGATCTGTCCTTGCGGGTGGAAGTTATTTGTAATACTTAATTGTATTTGCTCAGTTTGGACACAAAAACTGGAAATACTGCCCAATGTTTGTACTATTAAATATATCTTCATTTTTTCTTCCCATCACATTTTTCTTCCCTTTTACAGAGAATGCCAGTATCTCTATTCTTTTTTTATTTCTTTCGCAAATAATACCCTTCTTTTACTTCTATTCATTTAAAAGCACATTTCAAATGTATTTTCTTCAATGAGTCTTACTCTGGCACACTTTTCCCATTCTCTATGCACTCTTACATATTTCTGTTCTATTTCCCCACTTTCTTCACAAGGTCAGGAGATCAAGACCACCCTGGCTGACACAGTGAAACCCCATCTCTACTAAAAATACAAAAAATTAGGCCGGCGTGGTGGTGGGCACCTGTGGTTCTAGCTACTCAGGAGGCTAAGGCAGGAGAATTGCTTGAACCCGAGAGGTGGAGGTCGTAGTGAGCAGAGATAGCACCGTTTTGTAACCTTTTAAATTAAAAGCCTGTACTGTTATTCACTATTATGTTTGTGAACAATATTGTGAGAAAGTAAAAATAAGAGAATAATGTGTTAGATGAGTCAACATGAAAAGGCATGTTTTGTGGCTTGATACATTTTAGTTGCCAAATCATAAAGTTTCTCAACATAAAACGTTAAGAAAATAAAAATGTTACAATCATTATATATACATATATATATATATATACAGAGAAAAATTTCATGCATACAAGTATCCAATGAATTTGGAGAGAAAAATGCAGAATTATTGCTTTCCTGAAGGTTAATATTCCAATTAGAATTTTTAAAATGTGTTCTGGGACAGAAGTCTTACAGGAAAACGAGAGTTTTCAAACTTTACTACATTAATTTCCTTGCTGTAAGACTTAATCTGTCATCTGTAAAATGTAAATAATTATATTGCTGTGAGGATAAGAAATTATATGTGAAATACTTGGCATTTCTCTTATTGCAGAGAGTAGATCATCATTGGTCAGAATGTTATTTAAAAAAATTTTTTTTCATTTTTCTATGCTTTTTATTTGGAGCATAAAATGGTGGTCGTGGTGGTAAAGCAGTCACAAACCAACTTACTGCATTCATTTAAATACTAGTTTCAATTAGGCAACTTTTCCAGAGACAATTTTGTAATTCAGATACAGTATTCTCCAAAATATTTTATGAAATAATGTGAGTTTCAATATTCTGTGCATATAGAAAATATTAACAGCTGCTTCAATTTATCTCATTACTCAACTGTACTTAAACCTGAGAAAGGGAATATGGAGAAGGAGAAAGAATCTCAAGCCAGCCATTTTTTTTTCTTATTAGAAACTATTTGAGAAGTTTAGATAAATGAGGAATTAGAACTCCTGATTAAAATGCAGCCAACTATATTTTATTAATGGGTTTGGTTAAGGAAGCATAAGAGTCACAAAGAAAGATTTTTAACTTTGCCCTCAACCATTTATAAATTTAATCTTGATTTTTTTATTTCCTTGTAGATTCCTTTTGCAATAAAAACAACACCAGGTGCCTCTCAAATTCTTGCCAAAACAATTCTACATGCAAGGGTTTTTCAAAAGACAATGATTGCTCTTGTTCAGACACCGCCAATAATTTGGACAAAGACTGTGACAACATGAAAGACCCTTGCTTCTCCAATCCCTGTCAAGGAAGTGCCACTTGTGTGAACATGCCAGGAGAAAGGAGCTTTCTGTGCAAATGTCCTCCTGGGTACAGTGGAACAAGCTGTGAAACTACCATTGGTTCCTGTGGCATGAACTCCTGCCAACATGGAGGTATTTGCCATCAGGACCCTATTTATCCTGTCTGCATCTGCCCTGCTGGATATGCTGGAAGATTCTGTGAGATAGATCATGAAGAGTGTGCTTCCAGCCCTTGCCAAAATGGGGCCATGTGCCAGGATGGAATTGATGGCTACTCCTGCTTCTGTGTCCCAGGATATCAAGGCAGGCACTGCGACTTGGAAGTGGATGAATGTGCTTCTGATCCCTGCAAGAACGAGGCTACATGCCTCAATGAAATAGGAAGATACACTTGTATATGTCCCCACGATTATTCTGGTAAGTGTGATCATAGCTGAATCCTAGATGGTGTAATTAGCTCTCTCTAAGTGGCAGAAGCAGAGGTTTATGAAAATGGCCAAGTTCTTGACAGGAATCAATCACTAGATAGAAACTTCCAAAACTATTGAAAATCCACTGAATGCGCTGAATTCTAAGTGGTTGCCTCCCATCACTGTTGTTGTTTTAAATGGGCGCTACATGATTTACAACTGGGATTTGGTCTAGAATAAGTGGGCTCCAAGAGAAGCTTGAGGACAGTTCAGGTTTCCTCATCAGTGCATGTTCCTTTCATTCCAGTTTAAGCCTGCCTTCTAATCCCCAAAGCCAGCATTACAACCTTCTGGGAAGGCAGGTTGGAAATTGATGGGTTTCTAGTTCTGATTTGAGTATGATCAACAGATCACTGATAGCAAAGGTGTTGGAGCATGGTATATCAGATAAATCATGATTTTTATTAAGAAAACAGCCTGTTCTTATTTTATGTCTTAGAGCAAACAATTGCAACTCATATTTATTTGTTCTTTACGATGTTTCTGTTGATAGAATTTTATTTTAATAGTAGAGTAACAAGGTGACAACTCGTTGTTACCAGGTTATGTGCTATTCAGCCTCCTCACGCTCAGTATTTATCCTCCCTAGCCTTTTGAACCACTGTTACTGTTTTAGGTCAGTTCTTCACGCAGCCCACATTTCTTGCTACGCTTTACTTTTGGGCTTTTCCATTTACTTGTAAGGGGGTAACTTACCTAGTCTGTGCTTTTTCACGTGCATTCATTCTAACCTCTGCTCACCACTCTTACAGTTCCTGACTCAGATCTCCAAGACATCACTCACATTTTAATATCATTTTCCCTTAGCTCACGCCACTTTTGTACCTCCCTGAAAGCTTTCCTGAGGCTTTCTGCTTTGAAATTGCCTTCTTCTCCCAATGCTTTCACACTTAGCTCTTTATTTTGTCATTTTTATCATTTTCCAAGTATTTTATCATTTTGCCATTTTGTTATTTTCCAAGTGTTACACAATATAACTATTTGGAAAATATTTCTCTTCAAAATTTGCACCAGAACCCTCAAGCATCTTTTTGCTTTTAAACATTCTAAAACTATATATTTTACAAAATAGACATATCCCTCTAAAATGAAATTTTTCCCTTCTCCCTCCTCCCTTACACACAACCAATCTTCAGAATCTGCTGTTTTGGCAGGTAAGACATGTTCCCAATTGAACTCATCCATTTTTCTCTTGGTTTGGGTTTATTTCAACTCTCATGCGTGCTACTACACAGCCTCCCAAACTTTCTCCTTATAGCTTCTACCTTCTCGAAGTTGTTCTGACCACTGCCTTTGAAATAACTTTTATTTCCCAGTTATTATAAAATAGATCTATACCCCAGTTGTGGAGAGCCTTGAGAGCATCCCACTGCACAGAAAACAATTTTAGCCTCTCCCTGAAAGCCCTTCACAGTGTGGGCTCGCGACAATGGTCACGTCCTCACACATCATTCCACCAAAGCCTTTTATTTACCCTAATAAATCTCATTCATTTCTTATTCAAGTGATTTCCTTCCCCCTGGAATGTCCTTCCCCACTTCACAATGTCTACTCTGAAGTTCTCCTATACTTTTTAACACCTAGTTCAAATATTATGTAACACAAGAAGCATTTCCAGGTTCTTTTCCAGCTGGAAGAATGGTTTCACACTGCTGTAGTAATTATATTCGTTATGTCCATACTAGTTGACACCTGTATTAAAGAATTCCCCATAATTCTTTCCTATATTACAGGTATCTGTGTTTTTGCCCTCCCCCAAAATGTTAGTTCCTAAAGGGCAGAAGTATTGTTTTACATTTATTCTTTAATTCATCAATACTTTCTGAGTTTCTATTAGATGTCAGTTAGCGGATTAAGAAGAGGAGGCCCTCTTTCTCTAAAAGCCTGGCTCAGTGTTTGTGAGTGATGGCTACTTAATCAACTGTTACTAAATTTTTCTAAGTTTTAAAATTCTTCCATCTATTTCTGGGTACCTCTTCCCCATAATGAAACTCAGGTAAGTTGATATTAAAAAGAATTCACTTTCGTGTTACTTTATGTATACTCTGTGATGGTAGAATACTTGCGTCAAATGGAAAATCATTTATCAAGTGACTTTTAATTATCAATCCTGTGCTAAAAGTTATAGGAAATATTAAAAGAGCTTATAAAACAATGGTTATATGAAAAACTCCTTGTTTGTATGCCATACTGGGGTGTCTCGTTTCTTTGGTGAGAGTTATGGCAAGTGAATTTCAATTTTTTTTTTTTAATTTTTGAGTAAAAATAAATTTTTCTGGGGCTGGCTTGGAATTGTTTTGTTTACAATGGTCACATTGAAAAATCAGTACAGTTCATTAAGATAGTGTCTTCCATTTTCTGCTTGCATTTCAATATTGCAAATGGTGATTAAAAGGCATAGATGTGAAATCAAATTAATGTTTCATTCATTTCAACTATAGTATTCTGTAATAGTCTTATATTTGTAAAAACACAACTTGAAAATCTACATTTTACAATTTATGTTTTTAAAATAACTTTAATTGCCTTTTAATGAATCCTTTCAGTGGTCTAAATTTAGGCATAAAAGATAGAAAGGATATATTCTAAATGTGAAACGTAGTCAAATTCCATCATAAGGTACCTCACCCTACAATGAATTCATTTATACTTTGTGTTGTATCACATCCCTGCAGGGTCCAACGGGAATGGGTCCCCTTTTGTCACTATAACACTTAGGTCCACAATGAGGATGCTTTCCTTGTCAACCCCTGATATAATAGTGTTGTTCCCTATTTGACTATATTCTTCCCTTGTTTTCTATGAAATCAGCTAAATTTTATTATTTCAGCTTTTCAAGTGACATATATAAAACTTTCTTGCAAACAGAATTTAAATGAGAGACTCATAAGGCTGATAAAATTCAGGTCTATTATTAGCTGCTTAGGCTTGTTCAGGTCAAAAAAAATGCAGTCATAGGCTTGCTCACCAATCTCCTACACAAAATAGAATGGCCTGTGTTCTGGTAGCTCATTGGTGTTTCTCAGCCTTGACTACTCATTAGCAATTTCTCAGGGAGATCTAAAGAGGTGTTCAGACTCTACTTTCAGAGGGTCAAATTTCATCGATGAGTCTAATGTATAGCTAGGGCTGGTGGCCAAATAAAGTCCATGTGAACTTTATTTGGAAACTTTTCTTGCACTATGCCATCATTTAGACACACATAGAGGTTAGTTTATTTCTTTGCTATCCCATGACCACCTGTGCTTGTGGCAGCTCAGGCCAATTAATGAGAACCCCAAAGAAGGTCTATAGAACCAAGGGAAAAGCTGAAGTTGGGAAGGAAAGACAAAAGACCATCAGCTATCAGCATGGATGCGCTGGAGTGCTCTGCCTCAACTCAGACCTCCTGATGAGTCCTGGAAACTGTATTACAATGACCTAGCTGCTGTGCACTACATCCAAATTTAGAGTGATCATAAAGAACTCCTCTTACAGAAAAAAACCTGTGTTCCTCTGAGCAGCAAAGTAAGAAAAGGTAATAAATTTTAAAAGGCAGCGAGGTAGAAGGGGAAAAAGAGTTGCAGCACATGGAGAGGGTTCACACTGCATGAATTCTCCTCTGTGCATTCCATTATGCTTCATGAGCAGTGATTCATGAACACAGAAATGGGCTCAGAGAGAGCCACTGAAGAAGCTGGTGAGAATCTGCTGTGCATAAGCAAAAACCCCAACTGAAACTGAAAGTAAGTGGATGAAAACTTTTTTAATGAACAGAATATTAGCTCTAAGCATGTGACTGCTTTTAGTTCAAGTTTTTGCAACAAATCATTTCATAATTGAGGTCTTCTTTAAAATTAGCCAGATTGATTAATGTACATTTTTCACATTCAGATGCCTGCAGTATGAGAAAAATAGAGCTGAAAGAGGGCAGAGAAAGGCCAGTTCGATCTATGTTGAAGCAAATCAGTGTAGGAAAATATCTTACTTTCTCTACTATAAAATAGATCTTTGGTATAAAAATAATCTCTTGTGATATAAGAAAATGCACTATATTCAATGTATTTTTCATTTGTATGATGAATTTTATTGAAGAAATAAAAATGCATAAAAATTCATTATATAGTCAAGGAAATGTATTAGTACTTTCAGAGCAGTTAGAAGACTAGTTAGTTCATGGAGACTAGTTAGGAGATCATTGTGATCACAGAGGTGTAAGATTTTAGGACCCGGCCTGGGAGAGTTACCATGGGCATGAAAGGAAAGGAAACGTATAATGTCACTAGGACCAAGACTCACTTAACATTTATCAAGGTCAGAATATTTTCAAACTTATTTTACCCAAGGAAAGCTTGAAATCTCTAACATGAAAACATGTATTAAAAGTTTAACTGCCATTTTCAACTTAATAAGCTTATAATGTAGATCAATGGGTCTCAAGTGTTGACATGCATCAGGCTCACCAGTACAGCTTATCATCAAAATATGGTTTTTAATTCAACAGATAAGATGGGGTCCAAGAATATGCATTTAAAACAAATTCCCATGTGATGCTGATGCCGTTAGTTTGGACACTACGCTTTGAGATCTGCTCACCTATGCAATAGTATTCGGAGGTGGGGACTAAGAGGAAGTATTTAGGTCATGAGGATGGAACCTTCATGAATGGATTAATGCCATAATAAAAAGGGCTTCTGGGAGTGGGTTTACCCCTTTCACTCTTCTGCCATGTGAGGAACAATGTTCCTATCCACTAGAGGATGCAGCCTTCAAGGCACCATCTTGGATGTGGGACTTCACCAGACACCAAACCTACTAGCCCCTTGATCTTGGACTTTTAAGCATCCAGAGCTGTGAGAAATAAATTTCTGTTCTTTATAAATTACCCAATCGCACATATTCTGTTATAGCAGCACAAGATGGACTATAAGACACATGATAGGGATTTTTAAAACATTTGTTGAATTCATTAGTCATTAATTTATTCAACACACATAAATTGAGTACCTCAATGAGTTGGGCATTGTTCTATGTTTTGTAAATGCAAGAGTAAAGAAAAGGAATGGCAAAGTCTCTTACATTCCAGAAGGTAATAATCGCATGAAGAAAAGTAAAACAAAAAAATGGTGTTAGGGATTAATTTTAGATAGAATGATCAAAAATGTCTTCAATAAGAAGGTGACATGTGAATAAAGTTCTAAAGAGGTGAGGATGGGAACCAAGGAAATGTCTTGTGGAATAGCATTCCAGGCAGAGGAACAGCAGATGCAAAGGCCCTGAGGTAAAGAGTCCTTGGAATGTTTGAAGAGCAGCAATGAAGTTAGTGTGACTGGAATGAAAGAGGAAGGAGGAGATAGAGAGATAATGTTTTGGACCTTGTAGGCCACTGTAAAGACTTTGGCTTTTACTCTAAGTGAGATGGGAAGTTATTGGAGAGTGCTGAGCAGAGAACTGGAATGATTTTCACAAGGTCACTCTGCTTATTATGTTGAAGATACACTGAAGGGGGTGATAACGGTGGAATTCAAGTGTCTATGGGAGGTTAATACAATTGTCCAAGAAAATACACTCCTTGGTGGAGGGAAGCATGAAAGAGATCTATCAAGTTTTATCAGTAGCTTTCCCTCCTCCCTGTTCCACCCTTAAAATTTAAGGTGGAAATTAACAAAGAATGATCATGGATCATGCAAACAAAATGAAAACATGCCTTTCTCTCTCTGCCCTCTATTGCCCTCTGATGGCAATGTCTAGATTATTCAGAGCAAATCTGTCCTTTTCAATATCCTAGCAAGAATGCAGTCTTTCTTATTAGCTTCTATCAACCATATTGCCATGCAGTGTCGTTCACGTGCACAGCTGAAACATATTTTACTTCCCTGGGTTACATGATCGTTACTCATTTAAATTGTCCCATCAGGCCTTCTTTTACTTTTGATAATATTTTATGTTCCTCTTGGGCCTTCTTCAGTGGGATCCTCATCCCTGCTGATGCATAAGTCTAAGAGGTATGATGTAGCTTACAGACACTGCCATTACAGTGGCCCCTATCAAAGGCAGCATTTACATTTCAGTCATTGTGGACATTTGAATCTGGAATTGGTGTTCTGTCTTTTCTAAATATATTTTGATCAATTAAATCACTTTGAGGGTATCTATGGCAAATAATATAGATAATTTAATGGTCATGGGAAAGAATTTGAGGAAAATAAAGTATTACATGTTATTAAATATAAGCTTATTTCATGAGAAATAATGTTATCAAAAAATGGTTGTTTTTTATATGGTCTTAATTATGAAATTGATAATGTTTTGTGCTGTCATGTAAAGTAAAACACTTGTTCAGGCTTTTACTCAGACTAGAGTCATTTGAAATAATTTTTATGAAGAAATGAAGTTTCCAGGTTCTGACAAATGTTTGTTGACTAGTGCAGAAAATAACAAATATTTACTCAGCAAATATTTAGATTTGCAATGCACTGGGCATTGTGCTGGACCTTGGAGACATAAAAATTTTAACTTAGACTAAGATAAAATGTATCCCTGACAAAATGCTCACAGATTATTATCGGATCGGGAGGGTCAACAAGTTACAATCTGTCCATAGACATCATGCTGAGGAGGCACTAAGAAAGAAGCTGGTAATGTTGGCTGGAGTCAGCAACTCTTTCCAGAAAAATAAAATGACCTATGAGTAGAGCAAAAATGCATCCCTTTCAGAATGTAAAACTGAAACTTCCACCCTCTGCCTACATTTATTATTATTATTTGGATAATAATATGTTGAATATCAAGGGAGGAGGACCTCAGAGGTGTTTTGGAAAGCGGTTGCTGTGATCTGGAAGTTTGGTCCTCCCAAAATATATATGTTGAAATGCTGTCCAAGGTGATAGTATGAAAAGGTGAGGCTTTTGGGAGGTAATTAGTTCATAGTGGGGAGCTTTCATGAATAGGCTATATGCCCTTAAAAAAGAAGCCCAAGAGATACCCCTCACCCCTTCTACCATGTAGAAGGACATAGAAAGAAGTTATCATCTATGAGTCAGAAAGACAGCTTTCTCTCTGACATGTGACTCCTGTTTCTCCTAGTGCCTACCTCGTTATCAGCAGGGTGTGTGTGCAGGTCCGAATGCAAAGGGGATCAGCTGAAATATATATAGTAATATAAAGAACAGATGTGGTGGAAAGACAAATGGAAGCAGAAGACAGGGATTCCAGGCTCTGCTTAGATGTTCTCTAGTGGTTTGGTACTGATAAATAACAATTATTCTGAGCTTCTGTTTTCTCATTCAAGCATTGGCATGGTAATACAACCTAACTCTTAGGGTCACGGTGAGAAAGAAATGGATTTAGCAAAAGTTTTTCCATAAACTATTAAGGCTATGAATGAGTTAATTGCCAATATTTCTGTCTCTTAAAACATTGCTACTAATTAATACCAATGATGTCTTAACAATATTTGCCTTTATTTTTTTTACAAGTATTGTTTTCTTATACTTGAATTGCTTTCAAGTAATCTTATACTTGATTACTTCAAAGCATTCTTTCTTGAATACTGTTAGAATCTGACTCAGGAATAGATTAACTGAAGGTCAAAATCTCTCTACACCACTTATACATTTAAAGTGTAATATTTTAATATGCCTAGGTGAGAATTCAACTTCTAAAATGGCCATATCATAAAATAAAGAACTTAAGAAATTATTACTATTTTTAACAATTTTACATATTTAGAAATAATAATTATACTGATGAAGAGAAACATAAGAAAGTAATTTGCTATGATTAAAACATAATTGTGGAAGTATGAAAATGCATAATATTTAATATTAATGTATTTAAAATAAATTGAAGATATTATAATTTTTCTATAATATTTCCATGATGTATAAAATTAAGACAGAAACCATTAATAAAAGCAGTGCATTTTTCAAACATAGCATCTTGAAGACTCTGAAATGGGTTACTCCAGGTTCTTAAACTTGATATGTATTTGATATATATTTTGCTATTTTCATCATTAAAAAAACATGTATATAAATGTATAAAATATAGAAAGTATATGGGGAAAGTCATGACTATTAACTTGGGAAAACAATATTGTACTATCTTATGGTACATTTTATGACATATATGATGCAGGTAAAGTGGGAGAAATGGCATACAGATGGATTTAGAGAAAAATGGCTGGAGAAGAGGAATGAAGAATGAGCTCACAGAGTGAGAGGAAACTGTCCTCCAAACAGACAACTGTAATCATTAGATACAAGGAAGCAGGAGAATTCCCTCCCAATGCTCCACTTTTAGAGCTGACAAAGAAAAGACATTCTTTCTCTTCCTAGAACTAGCTTCAGCCTCCATAGTATTCTGGGAAGATGGGTTTGAAACAGTGTCAAGAACATGCTTAAACTTTCACTGATGGTGAAAAGGACACAATATGACAAGGATTAAGAAAACCTGAAAAAAAATGCTTAATATGAAAACCACAGGTTATTACAGTTTTGTCTAGCAGTAAAGCAAAACTTGTAGAAACAAAAGGAGTATAATAGTTGTAATAAGAAAATAATAAAATATAACAAAATAGTTAAATAAAATAATAGAGTATTAATAACATTTATTAGGACAAATTTCCTATTGATTTAATACATTATCAGTCTTACATACATTTCAGATATCACTAAGAAAGAGAAAAATTATTTGGTTAAGTTGTAACATGAGAGTAAAACTCTGCTGATTGTAAATTGCATCTCAGTTCTAAAGAAGTTGAAAATGTGAGAGAGAAAAAAAAGGAGCCTTAAATTGACAAAATTCGGCAGTCCTTCAGAGATAGAATCCTGCCTTAAGTGAATGATTACAAAGGAGCATTTTGTTATTTTCAGCATCCTTAGGAAAGGTGTGTCTAAATTCACAAACCAGAAATCTTATTGGCTGAAACTCCAAAGATGTTCTCATTGAAAATAATAATTATCCTCAATCTCTTATAACATCTTGCTAAACATTGTTATGCTTATTTAATGTTATTAATCAGAGCAGGAAGTCATCCAGCCTCTCCTTATTGCTTTGGGATGTTAAACAGATTATGACTGTAATATCTAGGAGGACAACCTACTGTAAATCTATCCCTATAATGAAACTGAATGCTACAGTTCCTCATTGCTCTGACACTTGTGTCACCAACTTGCACTGATAACTGTTGTACGTGATATATATAAAGAGCCCCAAAATAGCATACATAATTCTTATTTGAAAGAAAAATATTATGCATAGAGACCTGTTAAGCATCAAATACATTGAATCGAATCTGAAATTTAAGATGATGGTCTGAAGCCAGACTACAATTATTTCCAAAGAGTGGGCTCTGCAGATAATGAGAAAGGTATTCAGAATGGTTTATCAACGCTTTGCTGCTGCATGGTGTGCTCCCTGCCCACTGTAAAGAATGATGAGGACGGCGTCAGAGTCAAGATCTGTTCCATCCTGATAGCATTATCTTGTGGCACAGAATGTTAACATGAATCTCTGAATGCAGAAAGATGCCACTTGGAGTGCAGAGTCTCTAAATACTGATCAGAAGTTTGGGGAACAATCATTCTGAAACCATAACATTTGCCAAAGCCACACATTTGAATTCTGGGCTTTGGATTCATGGCCCAGGCTTGTAGAAACACTTAGAAACTCTGTTATGGCGTACAATTTGCCTTCCTGGAGAGGTAGTTGATTATTTCATAGCTGTGACTTGATTATTCATGCATTCAACATTTATTGAGCATTTTCTATATTGAATAATATGTGTTAAGTGCCACAGATATTGATGTCAAAGGACAAAGACTTTGACCTCAAGGAGTTCACAATTTTGTAGATAAAATAGAAAAATAAGCAATTGAGGACAATATATATATATAGACATTTATATTAAGAGGAATTTTGAGAGCACAGTGGAGCACCATTAGAGGCAAATGTAAGTGAGTAAGTGTAGTTTCCAGAATCATGTGATGTACAAACTGGATATTTGGGAACTAATTGGAGCTGGCCTGGGGGATTAGGGAGTGAGAATTGGGGCATTACAAGTAAGGGGAACACCTATGCACAGACTAGAGTCGCGAGAGACAGTGGAGCTTCGAGGACATTGCTGTGGGTGGCACCAGTAGAATCCACATCATTTAGAAGCTTCCACTGCATCACAAGGCAATTGTGCTTTATTTCAGAGACAAGCAGATAGAGAGAGGGATGATGTCAAAAATTTAAGCAGATAATGGTATAATCATATGTGTACTTTATAGTGATCACATTTCTATAGAAATGTAGAGTGATTGCGAAAAGAGAAGTCAGTAGAGGTGAGAGCAGATGAGAGATGATGTGGATTGAATTAAGGTCACAGCAATAAGGATGGCACCTTAGATCCATATCTAAGAGAGAAATGATAAGATTTGATGACTAACTAGCATATGGGGAATAGTAGCAAATAAGATGATAACTCCTAGAACTATGGCTTGGATGACCTGGATGATAATACCATTCACTGAGAGGAGAGTTTTGGCAGGCATGGGTGTGGAGCAGATCAGCATGGGTGGGGAGAGGAAGGTTATCGTGTATTTGGAATTGTGGAGTGATTCCTGTATTCATCCATTTTCACTCTGCTAATAAAGACATACCCGAGACTGGGTGATTTATACAGGAAAAAGTTTAATTAATTCACAATTCCACATGGTTGGGGAGGTCTCACAATCATGGTAGAAGGTAAGGAGGAACAAGTCCTGTCTTACATGGATGGCAGCAGGCAAAGAGTGAGCTTGTGTAGGAAAACTCTCTTTTATAAAACCATCAGATCTTGTGAGACTTATTCACTATTACAAGAACACCACAGGAAAGACTTACCCCCATGATTCAATTACCTCCCACCGGGTTCCTCCCACAACACATGGAAATACAAGAGAGATTTGTGTGGGAACACAGCCAAACCCTATCAACACCTGTGAGAAGCCTGAAGAAGACATTCTACAGATAGTATCAGAAGGATGATCTGGGCCAGATGCAGTGGCTCACACCTATAATTCCAGCACTTAGGGAGGCCAGAGCAGGCAAATCAGTTGAGGTCAGGAGTTCAAGACGAGCCTGACCAACATGGTGAAACCCTGTCTCTACTAAAAACACAAAAATTAGCCAGGCATGGTGGCATGTGCCTGTAGTCCCAGCTACTCAGGGGGCTGAGGCATGAGAATTGCTTGAACCTGGGAAGTGGAGGTTGCAGTGAGCCAAAATAGCACCACTGGTGACAAAGCAAGATGAGTGAGACTCCATTTCAAAAAACAATAACGATAATAATAAGTGTGATCTGGTCGGAAGATACAGATTGCTAATGTACTACATTGGCTTATGTGAAAATGTCACAGGGAAAAATCTTCTTTCTGACTTCTGTTAGAATGATCACCAGCTTCTCGTCCTATAGTGTCTTTGCAACTACAAATAGATAAACCAAATATTTTTGTTTTTCCTAATGCACTTTTAATCCCATGGCTTTTGCTGAAACTTGGCATTTATTCAATGAGATTACTTCCCACACAATCTTTTGAAAGAGTTCTTATCTCCATGATTCTCAAGGCCAAGAGGGAAGGTTGGGTTTCTTGCTGAAACCACTGTTCCTATGAGTCCACTGGTGGAGCGTTTAACATTAAGCTTTAAAAGGATGACTTCACTGGGTGGCAAGCGGGAAAAAGGTGTTCCAGACAGAGATCAGTGTGTACGAAAACTTGAAGCGGTAGAGGTATATGGTAGGTTTGAAGAAAAGCAAACCATCTGGCATGACATACGACTAGCATATAGAGTGATGACAGAAGTTTAATGGGAAATAAAACAAAATACTAAAAAGGTTAAAATAAATTTTCACTTTACTCAAATGTGGTTAGAAGCCATTATTGGAACTGTATGGACCATGCTTTGGGAATTTTGTGAGCTTCTTATTCTCAGTCACCTTCATCTCTATTCCACTACAGCCATACAAGGATCCATTTTCAAGTTAGACCCTAGTGTCATTCAAACCTGCTTTACAACCAAAATTATCACCACATCCGGAGGCTTCTCATTTCCTTGCTTCCACTGAACTTTTAGCAGGACCTCAGTTGCCTGGCCTCTCCATGTCCTCACCCTCTCTTGCTCCTTCTCTGTCTTGATGTCTCCTCAACAATCACGGACTTCATGGGAAGCATCTGGGATGTCCCTCTCATTGCTCTCTAAACCTTCTAGTTTTTGACCTTCAACTTTCCAGTACCGGAAATCTCCATTTTCTACCTTCTTCTCTAGCTGTAAGACTATTAATCCACTTCAAGTATTTATTACCTAATTTTGCTATATATTTACTATTGCTCTGTTGCTTTTTCTACATTAATTGTTGATTTTTTAAAAATTGTATTTGACATACTGGCTGCTCCAAAATTTTTCCCATCTTTAGATTTTATACGCCCAGTAACGTCATATATATTTATTGATAAGTGAATTTAAGGCTATTCTAAATTCTCTTTTAGAGTTGTCTTTGCTTCCAATCACTTTTCAAACATTATTTATTCTGCTACCTAAAGAATTAAGGAAAGAATGCAGGCAATAACAACACACTATAGGTAATGCCTACCATTGATGTAGCATTTACTGTATCCAACCTCAGTGTTATTAGTGACAGAGAAGAGCTCAGTCCTGATGGTCTATCTAAAAAATTTGTGTTCTTTCTACTTTTCCCTGATGAATGGCAAAGGAAAAGGGGAGGAAGGAAAGCAACAGTAGCAAGTACCATTTTTACAATTCCTTAGCTCATCTCAGTCATTTGAGAAAACGTGTGACTGCTCTGCATGCTTTTCAACAAGCATTCTCTAAAAGCTATCTTATTTCCATCCATCCAGGTCTGCTGAAGTTTCCTCTTCTCTCCCTTCTGTGCTATGGTGGCTTAAAAACTGTGTGGCCTGATGTCTTTCCAAAATTCTAGAAGAAAAATGGGGACACTGACAACCTTTCTCCTGAAACTATAACCCTTATGTGGAATTGTAGCCAACTGCCAACTGCCTGAGGGTGGGATCAAGAGTATGGGACTTTTACCCTCGTTGTTTTTTGGCTCTCTGATTTTCTTGTCTCACTTAGGGGTTGAACCAAAATCTGAACAGTTCTGCTTGTTTGAGTATTTCAACCAAATATTTCCCATCTTAGGTCTGTATCTAAATCAAGATTTCATCAAGAAAAAAGAAGCCATTCTATAAAGCTCAGGTATAAAGAGTTTAATATAAGAATTAAGGGCTTTAACACAGAACAAGCTATACAACATAATTTACATAATGCAAAATGAAAATGTGTGGTCTCTTGTTCAAAATTTTCAAGTGATAGCAGAACATTTAGCCAAACTTAGAGTCTGTTGTGGGTTGAATTGTGTCTTCAGTTTCCTATGTTGAAGTTCTAACTCAGTACCTCAGAATGTGAACTTATTTGAAAACAGGGCAAATGTAATTACTTAAGAGAAAGTCATACTGGAGTAGGTCAGACCCCTAATCCAATATAACTAATGTCCTTATGGAAAAGGGGAAATTTGAACACAGACACATATTCTAGGAGGATGACATATGAAGATGAAGGCAGACATAGGGGGGATGCTTCCACAAGGCAGGGCATGCCAAAGTTTGCTAGAAAAACCTCCAGAAAACTAGGGTAGAAACATGGAACAGATTCTTCCTCACCACCCTCAGAAGGAACCAATTCTAATGACATCCTGATGTCATCTTGTTGCCTCCGGAACTGAGAGGAAGACCAAGCAAATGAGTGCAAGCTCCTTCTAAGCTCAGGGCACTGGCTGACTGCAAAGGTAGCATGCTCACAAAGCCCATGAAGCTGCTCTTCTGGGACATGTTTGCAATCGATGAGGAAGGGAAAATCAAAGAAGCTGCCAGCAAAGGTCTTAGCTCAAAACACCAAAGTAGGAGTTGTAAAAAGGCTCCTGTAAAGGTGTTGTAATTCTGAAGAATCTCTGAGAATGTTCAACTATCCCATCTTACAGAGTTAAAATTAGTGGTTCTCGAAATACCTTTAGGAAGCTGCCCTGAATGACATCTGCCTGCGTGTGAAACTGGTCAGAACAATTTCTACAGAATCATAGCTTCTCTCCTGCCTTCCAAACTTGGAAGTCCCTGTCGTTGGCAACTCAAACCATGAGCCATCTAGAGGAGATTTGAGAAAATGTACTACCTGGCATCTCCTCCTTCAAAAGGATGTCTTCTTAGGAAGGAGTGATAACCATGCTGAGTTGATAGTAAGATAATCCAGGATACTTGAACTGATGCTTCTTGCACTTAAAGGTCACACTCTTGTGTCACTTTTCTTGAGTTCTAACTGACAGTTTCTCCCCATGGTATCTTTTGAATAGATGCCTAGGTTACAATGGGGAATAGGAAATAGGGCAGGAATGGCCCTGGTCCTTCTCATACCTAAGGGATATAAGGTGAAGATTTTCCCCAAGGGGGACTCTCCTCATTTCAGTTAATACAACCTTACTGTAAATAAAAGGAGAAAAAGAGAATGATTTTGTGAAGAAGAAAGGAAAAGAAGAGTAAAGGAGAAAGGAGGAAGTGGAAAGGAAAGAAAGAAGTGAGCTAAGAAGCCTTTTCCTGGAATCCAGAAAGCGCACTGTCAAGAAAACGAGTATGAAATGGGATAGCTTTTTACCTTAAATTAATTATCTGTTCTGTAAAAAGAAAATGAGCACTCTCAGATTATTTATAACAGGTATTCTTTCTCTATCAAAACCAGTGAATTTGGGAAACTCTTCTAATTTCACTTTTTACTTAGTACTTTAGAGAAAGGCATGTAATTTCAATCTTTTTTTGAAATAATAATTCTAGAAATATTTGGTTGCCAGAAAATTTCTAAACTTTTCACAGTTAGTGAAAATTGGGTAGTTCAAAGTGGAACTTATCCCTGACTATCAGGAATTAGCAATCTGGTATCTTAGGTGACTGTGATGGTTAAGTGTCAACTTGATCGGATTGAAAGATGCAAAGTATTGTTTCTGGGCATATCTGCGTGTTTCTGGATGCTGCTAGAGAGATTAACATTGGAGTCAGTGGACTGGGAGAGGAAGAACTACCCTCAGGAAGACCCACCTACAGTGTGGGCGGGCACCATCCAATCAGCTGCCAGCCCAACTTAAAAAAGCAGGCAGAGGAAGGTGGAAGGAGCTGACTTGCTGAGTCTTCAGGCCTTCATCTTTCTCCCATACTGGATCTTCCTCCCCTCAAACATCAGACTCCAAGTTCTTCAGCTTTTGGACTCTTGGACTTACACCAGTGGTTCCCAGGAGCTCTCGCGCCTTCACCCATACACTGAAGGCTGCACTGTTGGCTTTCCTATTGTTGAGGCTTTTGGACTCAGACTGAACCACTACTGACTTCTTTGCTCCCCAACTTGCAGATAGCCTATGGCGTGACTTCACCTTGTGAGCATGTGCGTCAATTCTCCTTAATAAACTTCCTTTCATGTATACATATATCCTATTAGTTCTGTCCCCTTAGAGAGCCCTAATACAGTCACCTATATTTATGTATAGATGTCACTGCAGATATTACTGCAGTCTTAGTAATAATGAGTCACCAAAGTTCCTGAGGTCAGAGGAGTATTTTTAATCCTGTCCTATACATTTTTTGGGGGGAGATGAAAGTTCCCCTCATCCTGTAAGTTTTTGCCACTACCCTTTCTATTTTCCTTTTTTCCATACTTAACTATTAACCAATTCCAACAGAATTTTGATGTATGGATGAATTTTTGTGATAGAATTTCACAGTAAAAATTTTCCATTTCTTAGAGAATCAGCCACAGAAGTGATACCCACTGTAACTACATCCAATTTCTATTGCTATAGAGTTATAATGACATAGTGTCATACTTATTAACACTAGTCATACAATGAATGTTTCTAAATTTAAGGGACCACACAGTTCAGGTACTTTTTGGAAAGCTAATTAATTGTGTTTACTTAATGGCTGTAAGCACTTGGCAGCAAACATTCAAATAAAAATGAAAAATCGTAGTCAGTTATCCAGATGTCTTATTTGTGAAGCCAAGTATCTGTAAATGCAAAAATATCTGAATGATGGTCTGGACTTTTATCACTTGTTATCTGGCTATTTTTGTGTAATGCAGACATAGACCAAATCACTTTTGTCTATTTCTACAACAGTGATAAACTACAATAAGAATCATGTTGGTAAGCAATGGAAAGAATAATCAAATAAGTTACTCCAAAAGTAAATAGTTTTTGAATTGCAATTGCAGTTAAACGATTGATTCACATTCTTATATACACATTAGAACCACGTCAAAGTCAAGGTATTTGAACTATAACATATAAATGGAGCTGCAATATTTAAAATGTATTTCTTCTGCATTAGGAAGTAATATATAAAATGCATATATATAATGCCTATATATGTAATATATAAAATGTATATATAAAATGAATTTATGGATTAAATGAATATGGATTTTATTTTAATTATGAAAGATAAAATTTAGAAAGGCATAAACAAATTTTTTTTTTAAGATGTAATGTTATTTTTATTTTTTTTCCAAGATCACAAATATTTTATTCTATGTTTTAATCTACAGGTTTATACCTTTTTTTTTGTTTTTTTTTTTAAATTTTTTATTGGATTTTAGGTTTTGGGGTACATGAGCAGAGCATGCAAGACAGTTGCGTAGGAACACACATGGCAGTGTGCTTTTCCTTCCTTCTCCCCTTCACCCACATTTGGCATTTCTCCCCAGGCTATCCCTCCCCACCTCCCCCTCCCACTGGCCCTCCCCTTTTCTCCCCAATAGACCCCAGTGTTTAGTACTCCCCTTTCTGTGTCCATGTGTTCTCATTTTTCATCACCCGCCTATGAGTGAGAATATGCGGTGTTTCATTTTCTGTTCTTGTGTCAGTTTGCTGAGGATGACGTTCTCCAGATTCATCCATGTCCCAACAAACGACACAAACTCATCATTTCTGATTGCTGCATAATATTCCATGGTGTATATGTGCCACATTTTTCCAATCCAGTCTATTATCAATGGGCATTTGGGTTGATTCCAGGTCTTTGCTATTGTAAACAGTGCTGCAATGAACATTCGTGTACATGTGTCCTTATAGTAGAACGATTTATAGTCTTTTGGATATATACCCAGTAATGGGATTGCTGGGTCAAATGGAATTTCTATTTCTAAGGCCTTGAGGAATCGCCACACCGTCTTCCACAATGGTTGAACTAATTTACACTCCCACCAACAGTGTAAAAGTGTTCCTTTTTCTCCACATCCTCTCGAGCATCTGTTGTCTCCAGATTTTTTAATGATCGCCATTCTAACTGTCGTGAGATGGTATCTCAATGTGGTTTTGATTTGCATCTCTCTGATGACCAGTGACGATGAGCAATTTTTCATATGATTGTTGGCCTCATATATGTCTTCTTTCATAAACTGTCTGTTCATATCCTTTGCCCACTTTTGAATGGGCTTGTTTTTTTCCTGTAAATCCGTTTGAGTTCTTTGTAAATTCTGGATATCAGCCCTTTGTCAGATGGGTAAACTGCAAAAATTTTTTCCCATTCTGTTGGTTGCCGATTCACTCTAGTGACTGTTTCTTTTGCCGTGCAGAAGCTGTGGAGTTTTATTAGGTCCCATTTGTCTATTTTGGCTTTTGTTGCCAATGCTTTTGGTGTTTTGTTCATGAAGTCCTTGCCTACTCCTATGTCCTGGATAGTTTTGCCTAGATTTCCTTCTAGGGTTTTTATGGTGCCAGGTCTTATGTTTAAGTCTTTAATCCATCTGGAGTTAATTTTAGTGTAAGGTGTCAAAAAGGGGTCCAGTTTCTGCTTTCTACACATGGCTAGCCAGTTTTCCCAACACCATTTGTTAAACAGGGAATCCTTTCCCCCTTGCTTGTTTTTGTCAGGTTTATCAAAGGTTGTATAGTTGTAGATATGTTGTGTTGCCTCCGGTGCCTCTGTTTTGTTCCATTGGTCTATATCTCTGTTTTGGTACCAGTACCATGCTGTTTTGATTACTGTAGCCTTGTAGTATAGTTTGAAATCCGGTAGTGTGATGCCCCCTGCCGTGTTCTTTTTGCTTAGAATTGATTTGGCTATGCGGGCTCTCTTTTGGTTCCATATGAAGTTCATGGTGGTTTTTTCCAGTTCTGTGAAGAAAGTCAATGGTAGCTTGATGGGGATAGCGTTGATTCTGTAAATTACTTTGGGCAGTATAGCCATTTTCACGATATTAATTCTTCCTAACCATGAACATGGAATGTTTCTCCATCTGTTTGTGTCCTCTCTGATTTCATTGAGCAGTGGTTTGTAGTTCTCCTTGAAGAGGTCCCTTACGTTCCTTGTGAGTTGTATTCCAAGGTATTTTATTCTTTTTGTTGCAATTGTGAATGGCAGTTCATTCTTGATTTGGCTTTCTTTAAGCCTGTTATTGGTGTAGATGAATGCTTGTGATTTTTGCACATTGATTTTATATCCTGAGACTTTGCTGAAGTTGCTTATCAGTTTCAGGAGTTTTTGGGCCGAGGCGATGGGGTCTTCTAGGTATACTATCATGTCGTCTGCAAATAGAGACAATTTGGCTTCCTCCTTTCCTATTTGAATACCCTTTATTTCTTTTTCTTGCCTGATTGCTCTGGCTAGAACTTCCAGAACTATATTGAATAGGAGTGGTGAAAGAGGGCATCCTTGTCTAGTGCCAGATTTCAAAGGGAATGCTTCCAGTTTTTGCCCATTCAGTATGATATTGGCTGTTGGTTTGTCATAAATAGCTTTTATTACTTTGAGATACGTTCCATCGATACCGAGTTTATCGAGGGTTTTTAGCATAAAGGGCTGTTGAATTTTGTCAAATGCCTTCTCTGCGTCAATTGAGATAATCATGTGGTTTTTGTTTTTGGTTCTGTTTATGTGGTGAATTATGTTTATAGACTTGCGTATGTTGAACCAGCCTTGCATCCCCGGGATGAATCCTACTTGATCATGGTGAATAAGTTTTTTGATTTGCTGTTGCATTCAGCTTGCCAATATTTTATTGAAGATTTTTGCATCTATGTTCATCATGGATATTGGCCTGAAGGTTTCTTTTCTTGTTGGGTCTCTGCTGGGTTTTGGTATCAGAATGATGTTGGTCTTGTAAAATGATTTGGGAAGTATTCCCTCTTTTTGGATTGTTTGAAATAGTTTTAGAAGGAATGGTACCAGCTCCTTTTTGTGTGTCTGGTAGAATTCGGCTGTGAACCCGTCTGGACCCGGGCTTTTTTTGTGTGGTAGGCTCTTAATTGCTGCCTCGACTTCTGACCTTGTTATTGGTCTATTCATTGTTTCAGCTTCCTCCTGGTTTAGGCTTGGGAGGATGCAGGAGTCCAGGAATTTATCCATTTCTTCCAGGCTCACTAGATTATGTGCATAGAGTTGTTTGTAATATTCTCTGATGATGCTTTGAATTTCTGTGGAATCTGTGGTGATTTCCCCTTTATCATTTTTTATTGCAGCTATTTGGTTGTTCTCTCTTTTCTTTTTAATCAATCTGGCTAGTGGTCTGTCTATTTTGTTGATCTTTTCAAAAAACCAGCTCTTGGATTTATTGATTTTTTGAAGGATTTTTGTGTCTCAATCTCCTTCAGTTCAGCTCTGATCTTAGTTATTTCTTGTCTTCTGCTGGGTTTTGAGTTTTTTTGATCTTGCTCCTCTAGCTCTTTCAATTTTGACGATAGGGTGTCAATTTTGGATCTCTCCATTCTTCTCATATGGGCACTTATTGCTATATACTTTCCTCTAGAGACTGCTTTAAATGTGTCCCAGAGGTTCTGGCATGTTGTGTCTTCATTCTCATTTGTTTCGAAGAACTTCTTTATTTCTGCCTTCATTTCGTTGTTTACCCAGTCAACATTCAAGAGCCAGTTGTTCAGTTTCCATGAAGCTGTGCGGTTCTGGGTTGGTTTCTGTATTCTGAGTTCTAACTTGATTGCACTTTGGTCTGAGAGGCTGTTTGTTATGATTTCAGTTGTTTTGCATTGGCTGAGCAGTGCTTTACTTCCAATTACGTGGTCAATTTTTGAGTAGGTGTGACGTGGTGCTGAGAACAATGTATATTCTGTGGATTTGGGGTGGAGAGTTCTGTAAATGTCTATCAGGTTTGCTTGCTCCAGGTCTGAGTTCAAGCCCTGGATATCCTTGTTGATTTTCTGTCTGGTTGATCTGTCTAATATTGACAGTGGAGTGTTTAAGTCTCCCACTATTATTGTGTGGGAGTCTAAGTCTCTTTGTAAGTAATTAAGAACTTGCCTTATGTATCTGGGTGCTCCTGTATTGGGTCCATATATGTTTAGGATCGTTAGCTCTTCTTGTTGTATCGATCCTTTTAGCATTATGTAATGGCCTTCTTTGTCTCTTTTGATCTTTGTTGCTTTAAAGTCTATTTTATCAGAGATGAGAATTGCAACTCCTGCTTTTTTTTGCTCTCCATTTGCTTGGTAAATCTTCCTCCATCCCTTTATTTTGAGCCTTTGTGTATCCTTGCATGTGAGATGGGTTTCCTGGATACAGCACAGTGATGGGTTTTGGCTTTTTATCCAATTTTCCAGTCTGTGTCTTTTGATTGGTGCATTTAGTCCATTTACATTTAGGGTTAATATTGTTATGTGTGAATTTGATACTGCCATTTTGATGCTAGCTGGCTGTTTTGCCTGTTAGTTGTTGTAGATTCTTCATTATGTTGATGCTCTTTAGCATTTATTGTGATTTTGGAATGGCTGGTACTGGTTGTTCCTTTCTATGTGTAGTGCCTCTTTTAGGAGCTCTTGTAAAGCAGGCCTGGTGGTGACAAAATCTCTGAGTACTTGCTTGTTCGCAAAGGATTTTATTTTTCCTTCACTTCTGAAGCTCAGTTTGGCTGGATATGAAATTCTGGGTTGAAAGTTCTTTTCTTTAAGAATGTTGAATATCGGCCCCCACTCTCTTCTGGCTTGTCGTGTTTCTGCCGAGAGACCTGCTGTGAGTCTGATGGGCTTCCCTTTGTGGGTGACCAGACCTTTCTCTCTGGCTGCCCTTAGTATTTTCTCCTTTATTTCAACCTTGTTGAATCTGACGATTATGTGCCTTGGGGTTGCTCTTCTTGCTGAATATCTTTGTGGTGTTCTCTGTATTTCCTGCATTTGAGTGTTGGCCTGTCTTGCTAGGTGGGGGAAATTTTCCTGGATGATGTCCTGAAGAGTATTTTCCAGCTGGGATTCATTCTCTTCGTCCCCTTCTGGTACACCTATCAAACGTAGGTTAGGTCTTTTCACATAGTCCCACATTTCCTGGAGACTTTGTTCATTCTTTTTGCGCTTTTTTTTTCTCTGATCTTGGTTTCTCGTTTTATTTCATTGAGTTGGTCTTCGACTTCAGATATTCTATCTTCTGCTTGGTCAATTCGGCTATTGAAACTTGTGCATGCTTCGCGAAGTTCTCATATTGTGTTTTTCAGCTCATTTAATTCATTCATATTCCTCTCTAAGTTATCCATTCTTGTTATCATTTCCTCATATCTTTTTTTAAGTTCCTTAGTTTCTTTGCATTGATTTAATACATGTTCTTTTACCTCACAAAAGTTTCTCATTATCCACCTTCTGAAGTCTAATTCCGTCATTTCGTCACAGTCATTCTCCGTCCAGCTTTGTTCCCTTGCTGGTGAGGAGTTTTGGTCCTTTCTAGGAGGCGAGGTGTTCTGGTTTCGGGTGTTTTCCTCCTTTTTTCGCTGGTTTCTTCCCATCTTTGTGGATTTATCCGCTTGTCGTCTGCGTAGTTGCAGACTTTTCGATTGGGCCTCTGAGTGGACATCCAGATTGTTGATGATGAAGTATTTCTGTTACTTGGTTTTCCTTCTACCAGCCTAGCCCCTTCCCTGTACGACTGCTGAGGTCCACTCCAGGCCCTGCTTGTCTGGGGTGCACCTCTAGCAGCTGTGGCACAGTGAGGGATGCTACTTGTTTCTTTTTCTGCTATCTTTGTCCCAGGATGATACCTGCCAAATGTCAGTCTTTTGGATATAGAGGGGTCAGGGAGCTGCTTGAGGAGACAGTCTGTTCTTTTTAGGAGCTCAATTTCTGAGCTGTGAGCTCTGTTGTTCATTCAGGGCTGTTAGGCTGCTATGTTTGATTCTGCTGCAACAGAGCTCATTAAAAAAACCCTTTTTTTCTAAAATGCTCTGTGTTGGGGGGTTTGGGCTTTATTTTTTGATGTCCGTTGAGGTGTCCTGCCCAGCTAGGAGGCAGACTAGCCCCTGTTTGCCTGCCAAGTCTCCGCCCTGCTGTTGTGTGATTCGCCCTGTTCCTGCAGGCTCTGCTGTGGTCTCCGCCACGCCCTGCGGCGGAGTCTCTTCGCTGTAGCGTGTTGCCTCGGCAACAGCAGGCTGCATCAGCAGTGGGCGTGTATCTCAGTAGGGACGGGTTGCCTTGGCAACGGGAGGCTGCGTCAGCAGTGGGCGTGTATCTCAGTTGGGGCGGGTTGCCTCCGTAGTGGTGGACGCCCCTCCCCCACAGAGCGTCTCGGACCATCTGCTCGGGATAGTTTGAAATCGCGGTTTTGTTCGTCCCACTGGGTACCCCGAACGCTCTGTTCCTGCAATCCCCTGGGCTGGCCTACTGTCCAAGTCTCATTCAGTCTCAAGTCCAGCCCTCTCAAGTCTCAGGTTGCCGGTTCAACAGGGCACCCGGACAAGCACGCTCTGTGGGGATTGCTGGGTAGGGCTGGCTGCCGCCGCCCCGGCTGCCTGCTTCGCCAGGCAGACTTACTGCCTGGTGTCCCGTGTCTTTTTTATACTTGGGAGTTTCCCCGTTCTGTGGGCAACAAAGATCAGTCTGGAAATGCAACTCCGACTCACCTCTTTGGGGATTCAATGAGAGCTCCAATCCTGGGTTGTTCTCACAGCGCCATCTTGAGTCCTCCCTTGGCATAAACAAATTTTAAACCACCAGTTTAGCTTTATATGTTAATACTTCACAGAAAATACAGATAGGTAAAATATCAAAGGACATAATCCGATGTCATATAGGGAAGGACACCACAAAAAATTGAATTGACAAGAACTGGACTAGAAGGAGACAAGAATTGTGGAAACACTGACATTTGCTAGCTGTGTGACACAAGCAAGTCAGTGAAGCTCTTTGAATCTCTCTTTTTCTATACCTACAAATATAAGGAATTAAGTAAAGGAATGCAAGTGAAGTTACCTTGTCCCGCCCATCTATGTGATAGGTATTCTAAAAGTGCCAATCTATGTGATAGGTATTCAAAAAGTGCCGGTTTCCTCCAAACAAAGAGCTCTATGAAAATCCACATTGACCAAACATTCCTGAACGAGCATACTTCACTCTACATAAAGTCCTGATAAAACTGTGTCATTTTAGGGGTAGTCATTTTGCATCTTATAATGACGGAGTACTAACACATTATAGTTTTAGTAGCTATATCTGTTGAAGATAGGTATATGAAAAAAAGTTTTAAGAGTTTATTTTTGTCTTTCATACACTCTTGAAAAATAGAAATGTATATATTATTGTTTCATTTTATATAGAAGAGATTAAAACATTAAACATTGCTGAAAAGAATGTTACAAAAGAAAAACTAGAATGAGAATCCAGGTCTTCCATTGGCCAATTCCATGATCTTGTATTTGACCTTTGTTATACCAAGTAAAACAACTAAGGAAAGTGTCATTCACAGACTGGGTAAGAAACAGCCACGCCACAGAGAAAAAGCCATTTAACTAGAAACAAGTGCTACTGCAAAACTTCCATTTTTACAGACATAAATTTAACGTTTAAGTTTTTCAAAAAGCAATCAAATTTAATATGCTGGCTTCTCTTTTATGTGAGCTATTTGTGGAATATAGTAGGAGTTGTACATAATCAATGGCGTTAGACTATCCTGCTGCATTTTCTGTCAAGGAAAATCGGCATGAATCAATCAAACTACTGACTTCTGAGTTATTTGAAAATCTTTAAATATCATTTTAATACATAATTTATTATTAGGGGTTAGAAACACAGAAATAAAGATGGGTAAGTATAAATATTCCTCCTTTTGTGTCTTTTAAAACATATGCAAATGTGATTATTGTATATCAAATACTATTTTGACATTCAATAAAATAGTTTGTTATTTCAATATTACTACAACTTGTATAAATCATAAACTTCTTTTGCTTAGCAAATAATACTTAACCTACTAATTTTGGGGGGAGAAGTATAGTTTTTTTTCATGTAACATTACCTTAAAATGAACTGTTAATAGCTTCTAATGATGCCATTAATTATATTGTCACAAGTTTTTGTATTTAAAAGTAGTATTTTACAAAAAGAAAAATTAAGATAAAAATATTCATACAAAATAAGCCCTTAGATCAATGTCTGCACATCATATATGTACAAAAATTTTTTTGTGGGAAAAAAAGTGTTTCTTTTCTAGCAAATACTTAGTATGTATCAAGTACTGTTATAAGTACTTTTGAACACATTTAATTATAATAAGGGTCCCCTGAAGTAATTGCAACTATTGTCATTTTTCATGTGAGGAAGCTGAAACGTGGAAAGGTTGAGAAACTTGCCCAATGTCATACAGCGAATAAGTGACTGTGCCAAGATCCCGACCCAACTGTTTGGCTTTGGAGTCTGAGCTCTCACCCTCGATTCTCTCTGCTACTTTACTAAATTAAGTGTTAAAAATAATGGAAAAACACCAAACAGCCACTTTTAGGCTTCCAACAAAAGTGCAGTTAACAATAAACTTTGTTCTAAAAATGGCTGATTTGTTTTCATGGATGAAACACCACAAACTGTTGCATGCAATAATTCCTTGTAACAGCTGCTCTGCCTTGTGCAGCTTCCCACACGCACACCAAAAGTTAATATCAATTATAATTCAGGGGAAAATTATTTTGGGTAACAGAACATTTGACAAGTACTCTAGTAAACAAAGCATTGTCAAATTGCTAAAATATGAACACTTTACTAAAACTTTTTCTGTTTTTTTTTTCTGTGCTGACTTTTTTAAAAGGTGTAAACTGTGAGTTGGAAATTGACGAATGTTGGTCCCAGCCTTGTTTAAATGGTGCAAGTTGTCGGGATGCTCTGGGGGCTTATTTCTGCGACTGTGCCCCTGGATTCCTAGGGGATCACTGTGAACTCAACATTGATGAGTGCGCCAGTCTGCCGTGTCTCCATGGAGGGCTGTGTGTGGATGAAGAAAACAGGTACGTTTTCTCCAGCCTTGGATGATTGGCTTAGAACTCCCTGACCAAGAACTATTTTACCACTCTGGGGAATTTAGAGCTCCCACATTCTCAGCTTAAAATCTGGGGGTAACTTTATACATCCACAGATGAAAACATTCAGATTTCACTAAAAAAGATATCCTTTGGAGACCATCTTTCTCAAGAGGGAAGATTTTACAAGTCATTCTTGTAGTAGTTTAGAACTGCTTATCCTATGGAAAATAGCCAATTTTTCAATTCCATGAAATAAACCTGCTGTAGATAGAAAAGGTGCAAAAACAAAGCTGGAGATTATTCTATATGTGTATATAAGGTTGTATCTATACGTCAAGGATATAAATCAGGTGACAACAATAAATCCTTTAAAAATGTTATATAAACCATGTTGGAAAGGGCAGTGATACTTAATTACTTATATCTTGAATTAATTTCCATGTGCTTGGGGAATTGGCTGAATACTGTTGAGAAGGCATAATGGTGAGAAATAGCTATGTGATTCTGCATCAAAGTGAAGTCTGTCGTTGGCTTTCAGGCAAAAAAGAACAGCAATAAATTACATCTCAATATGTTGAATATAAAAAACGGTGTAACAGTAATTAAGCTCATATACAACATTTTAAAAAAGAACTTTCTAGTATTTATTTAAGCAACAATACTGAGTTATAAAATGCTTAACAATTTTTAACAAGATTCGCACTTAAAATTATCTTGTTTGATCCTTCAGCAGCTCAGTGGAAAGCAAGATGCATATTAACGTTTCCATATGACAATAAGGAGTCTAAAGTTTAGGGAAGTGAGAAGACGCCCACAAGTTCACACAATTAATTCTCTGCAAAAGAGGACCAGAATCCAGGTTTCCTTTATTTAGTAAATAAGACATAATTTATCCCAAATCTAATTTCAAAGTGAACAGAGTCAAACGGAGAGCAATAAAAGACACACATGCTTCGAATATTTGCAACAAAATAATAGATTTCTTTTTTGAGATGGAGTCTTGCTCTGTCACCCAGGCTGGAGTGCAGAACCAGATCTTGGTTCACTGCAATCTCTACCTCCAAATTCAAGCAATTCTCCTGCCTCAGCCTCCTGAGTAGCTGAGATTACAGGTGACTGCCACCATGTCCGGCTAATTTTTGCATTTTTATTAGAGATGGTGTTTAGCATGTTGGCCAGGCAGGTCTCAAACTCCTGACCATAGGAGTTTGCCTGGACCTCCCAAAGTGTTGGGATTACAGGCGTGAGCCACTACGCTCAGCCCTCAAATTTTAAATAGAACCATGTGTTGTACATTCTTTTGTAAAATATAAAATATAACTTTTAATTACATTTCGTGTCTTGTTTTCGACTTTTAGTTGTACCCCAATAATGCTCTAGGGGAGTAAATCTACATTCCTGGAGACAGGTAACTGGCCAACACAAAGACAGACAGACCATAATGGAAGTTTCCACACAATACCTCCAGAGGAAAAGGAGGCTCACCCTCCATACTTCACTGTTTCCAAAGAGCATCAGGACCGAAATGACACACGTTTTGATTCCGATGGAAATGTAAACCAAAACAAGGCTGAAACTTTGCTGTCTTTTATTCTCCTCACTTGAATATGCCATGAATAATTTCCTTATTCTACCATTATTTCTTATTGCCTAAATGTTGAAATTATAGTCATAAGATCAACTCAAAACAACCTAACTTTATTTTCCCACAAAAATTTAAAATGTTTGTTCTGAGATATACGGGAAAATCAGAACTGAAAAAAAAAAAGAGACCAAAGGAATTAGGCAAATGGAGCTTCTAATTCCATGAACTGAGGTCCACTAGCCAGCCAGCCAAGCCCTTTGAGTACAGAGTTCTTGTCGCTGTTTTACCAATACTCGATTTTTAGTAGGTTTTTTTGAGATGGAGTCTCACTCTGTCACCAGGCTGAAGTGCAGTGGTGTGTGGTCTCGTCTCACTGCCACCTCTACCTCCCGGGTTCAAGCTCTTCTCCTGCCTCAAGCTTGCCAAGAAGCTGGGACTGCAGGTTCATGCCACCATGACCAGCTAATTTTTGTATTTTTAGTAGAGGCGGGGTTTTACCATGTAGGCCAGGATAGTCTCAATCTCTTAACCTAGTGATCTGCCCACCTAAGCCTCCCAAAGTGCTGGGATTACAGGCATGAGCCACCACGCCCCCATTTGGTAGGTATTTTTTAATTGAACAAATGGATTTGTGAATAGATTTCTAACAACACATATGAAGATTATAGTCCCTTTTAATATTTGCTTTGGTAATAAAAACACAAAGCTATAGCGAAGAGGACTCTACCTGCTTTATAAATTCATAGGTATTCTTTTCCCAAGACCCTCATTTTGCCCAAGCTGAGTGTGCGGGTCTATTTTTTACAATACTAAATCCTTGAGGAGACACACACCTAAATCAAAAGTCCCCTCTCAATAAAATTAACAACTTTCTTCATTAGATTTGTATTTTGGGACTATTTGATAATTCCACTCAATCCCTGAATAATTAGAAATACCAAGGCTTAAATATTCTTGCAATCTAAAAATAAGAGAACATCATAAGTCACAATTCACTTAATGAAGGCTTTTCCTGAGTTTTTCATAATTTATCGTTTCCTTTCTCATATGGGACCTTATTAATGGGCTCTCTGTATAACAGTGCCATGAAGGTATAAATCATTCTCTACCACCTTAAAAAAATTAACAGTTTTATTAAGTGCTATTTAGTAGCAACATATGTAGTACATTTGGATACGTGGGATGCTGTGTTTATTCTTTATATGCATACTTAATTGTCACAATAACTTTGTAACATAGGTACGATATTCAATTTATGAATAAAGAAACTTAAGTAAATAGTCACGGTTTGCATAAAGCTGTGCTTTAACATTTTTTAAATATGATAGGACGTTAATACGAAAATACGTCATGCATTCAGGCCTGTATAGATAATTCCCCATAGTTTTTGGGGTAGTAAGACTATGACATGGGTCTTGGGTTGATGGACAGATGAAGAAACGGTATAAGATATCTAATCTCAATATGACCAAGAGTTGACATGAAAATTTCATTTACTCTCCAGATATAGCTGTAACTGCACGGGTAGTGGATTCACAGGGACACACTGTGAGACCTTGATGCCTCCTTGTTGGTCAAAACCTTGTCACAATAATGCTACATGTGAGGACAGTGTTGACAATTACACTTGTCACTGCTGGCCTGGTAAGTGACAAAATATGTTCCACCAATTTTTTATTTATTTTGCTTAGAATAGAAACATATCACTTACAGCAAATGAAATTAAAAATTATTGTTAAATATTTTAAATCAATTATTTATTCTAGCTATTATTGTTTAATTTTATTCTTTAGTGCTCACACATATTTACTGTAATACTAAATGTCGTCTAAAGTAGGTTACCAAGCTGCCCAATGATCATAACCCTCTAGAGGAACAGAGGAGAAAAAAATAAATGGAAAGATGAAATTCAGCATGATCTTCATGGAGAAAAATTCACTGGAAGATGCTTTCTTTTTTTGCAAGATGTTCTTTGATATGGCAGGAACATATGGCAACACATGAAATAATGTTAAAGTATTAGGAACTTGTATTCTCTTAGGCATTTGTAATGTAACAAGTTATATTTGTTAATATAATAAAAAGTTAATTATATATAAACCATAACTAAAGTTTACATATAGAGGATAATCAGACTTGAGTGCAAAGGTAATACAAGAATCAATAGAAAACAGTATGTGACATTTGTGTTACATTACAGGCCATAGGTAGATGCTGATGCTAATTTTGGTTAACAAACTGCCTGACATACAGCTTTACACTGCATAATAACATCTTGGTCAATGACAGACTGCATATACAGCTGTGGTCCTGTAAGACTAAAACGGAACTGAACAATTCCTGTTACCTAGTGATGTCATAACTGCCGTAACATTGCAGCATTGCTCACTACCCATGGGATCGTGGTGGTCCCTCAGGAAGTATTCCAAAAGAAGGCATTGTTATCTTAGGAGATGACAGCTCCATGCCTGTTATTGCTGCTGAAGACATTTCAGTGGGACAAGATGTGAAGGTAGAAGACAGTGGTATTAATGGTCCTGAATCCATGTTGGCCTACACTATGGTGTGTGTTTGGATCTTGATGTTTAATAAAAAGCTTAAAGGTAAAAAAAAATTGAAAATAGACTAAAACATATAGAATTAGATGTAAAGAAATTATTTTCTACAGCTGTATGTGTTTGTGATTTAAGCTAAGCATTATTAAGATTCAAAAGGTTACAACATTTGAAACATTTATAAAGTAAAAAAGTTCTAGTACACTACAGTTAGTTTATTATTGAAGACAGAAAGTTTTCTAATAAACCTTAAGTAGCCTCAGCATACAGTATTTACAAAATCTACAGTGGTATCCAACAATATTCTAGGCTTTTATATTCACTCATTACTCAGTGACACTCAGAGCAACTTCCAGACCTGCAAGCTTCGTTCACGGTAGTACCCTACACAGGTGTACCACTTAGAAAATCCTTCCTACTGTATTTTTATTGTACTTTTTGTATGTTTAAGTATGTTTAGATACACAAATGCCATTGTATTTCAGTTGCCTATAGTATTCAGTACAGTAAAATGCTGTACAGGTTTGTAGCCTAGCAGCAATAGACTCTACCCCAAGCCTAGGTATGTAGTTAGCTATGACATCTAGGTTTGTGTAAGTACACTTCATAATGTTTACACCATGATGAAACTGTGTGATGACTTATTTCTCAGAACAGATGTTTGTCTTTAAGAGATGCATGATTTTTTTTTTAATCTAATTCTTGTTAGGATTTTATTGATTAAAATAAAAGAGACAGAATCTCCTCTCTCTTCTTGCTTTATTCACTGGGAAAATGATAAACTTATAATTACTCAAGGCCTAGTTTTATAAACTTACCGATCATCTGTCCCTCTCTCCCCACTAATTTTATTGTCTAAGAAAATGATAATTCTGTGGTTGGAAAGGAAACATGGAGACTAGAGTTAATCCAATCAGTAGTAGCTTCTGGTTGAAGATGTTCTACTGCCCAAGACATGTTTGATAACTTTGGTTAAATATTTTTATAGGAAAAATAAATGAAAATATAAAAGGAACTTTGGGATGCTATGGCTTGGAAATTTATATATGGTATGTCTTCCCACCTGCAGGTAATGAATGAGGAATATTGGCTATCCTTTGGTCATCAGCTTGACTTAAACACTGAAAATTTTCCAAACTATGTAGTTTCATGTTCTCGTCACCAACCAACACTCAGGAAAGGCCTCTGTCCAGAAGCAGAGGGTGGAGTAGATGGTTTAGGAGTAAGACATATTCCCTGTTTATTAACTGAAGGAACTTGGGTGAGTTTCCTCTTAATCTTTTTCCCCATGGGGAAAATAGGATAAAAATACTTCACTGGTAGTATTATTATGAAAAGTAAAATTATAAAAATAAAGCCTGGCACATATTAAGCACTCGGAAAAGGGCAACTGCATAGCAAGTTCTACACCAAGAGGTGGAAATGATGTATGCGGGCGGGACTTTGTAATGGAGCCAGGCAGTTAAGAACATCTACCTCAAGAAACCCAACGAGTGTATGCTCCATTCATTCATTCATGGGTTCCATCATTTAAGCCACATGGATTTCAGTGGCTAATACAATAGAGATCTGGGAATCCAAAAGGTATGGTTCCTTCCTCTAAGGAGCCTAAATTCCAGTAGAGAGACATAGGTCAACATCTATAGTACAATTTTTGCTAGAATAAGAGGCTATAATAAATTCTGTAAAAATGAATAGAGAAGAAGTACAGAGGTAGCTTGACCAAAGGCACTGTTTAAGATAAGCTAAAGATGGCTGAGCAGGCCCCATAAATGTACTCACTAGCTGTGTGGCTTTGGACAAATTACGGCTCTGATCCTCAGTTTCCTCCTTTATAATATCCACAAGATAGAGTTGTTTCAGAGATAAATCCAGTAACACATATAAAACTCCTGGCTTATCCTGGACCACAGTAAGCACTAAATAAAAGTTAAATGAGTATCAAAATTAGGAAGTCGTGTAGTCCACTACTTAAGAAATTAAGACAGGAAGCGAGGAAGAAAGAAAGGAGCAAGAAAGGCGGCAGGCACACATAGAAAAACGCACGTCCTACGGGGAGCAGTGGGTCGCACCTGTAATGCCAGCACTTTGGGAGGGCAAAACAGGCAGATCAGTTGAGATCAGGAGTTCGAGACCAGCCTGGCCAATATGATGAAACCCCATCTCTACTAAAAATACAAGAAAAAAAAATTAGCCGTCTGTGGGACTGCACGCCTGTAGTCCCATCTACTTAGGAGACTAGAGGCAAGACAATCACTTGAACCCGGGAGGCGGAGGCTGCAATGAACCGAGATCACGCCACTGCACTCCACCCTGGGAGACAGAGCAAAACTCCATCTCAAAACAAAACAAAACAAAACAAAAAAAACGAAGAAATGAAAGAGCATGTCTAATTGTGGAACTGTGAGTGATTGTAAAAATGCTGGACTGTTCAGTGCTGGAGGTAGAGAGATGGAACTGGGGAGCAGGACTGAAGCCATATCACAAAGCCCTGCCAACTATGGGGCAGAGATGTAACAAAATCTGCTTTGTTAATTTCAGAAGTGCTCCCTGGCTTTGTGGCAGATGAGCGATGAAAATAAAACTAAAGGCAGGGAAATCTAGTAAGAAGATTCTTCTGTAGTTTCAGGAGATAAGCCTGTTTGCTAGAACTAAGACAATAGTGGTCGGAGTAAGGTGTGGGGTGGGTAGTCCTGAGAGTCACATAGGACGTGGAACTCACGTGGGCAGTGAGAAAAGGGCACAGGCTTAGGACAGTTCTGCCTCTGGGTTTCTGCCCTAGATTACGCATGGATGGTAATTTTGCCTAGATAGAACATCCCGAATACCTTTGTAACTTATCTTGCTGTTGTATACAAAGATAAAAGTTAACGCTACAAACTAGTCTGTATCTAAGAGAAGGAGACCATTTCTTCAGATCATGACTCCACTACCACAGAACACAATGGCAAGAATGTACTCCTATAATTGTCTAGGGTCCTCATTTCAGAAATAATTAATAATTACAAGAAGTGTCAGTCACCTTAAACGCTTACCTTAAAAGATTTCCCGATACCCAGATGTGATTGGAATTGTTAACAAGCAAACATAATATAAGAAAGAACGAAGGGGACGTGACTCAGTATCATATTGTTTCTTTGTACACAGTTTTATGGAAAAACTTGTTAAAACTATTGAATATAGCCTTGACTGGAGGAGTCTATTTATATACATGGTTAAAGAGAGCAGCAAATAAAATCCCCACAGGGCCTCAGTGGCGGGGACAGGACTGGCAAGGCTATAAATCAGAGCCTTCCGAATGTTCACTACTGGAATGAGATAATACATGAGCCGGAAAAGCAAAAAAGGATTTATGACAGTTTTAAATTCCTCCCTAACCTGGCCTATGTGTCTTGAGTCTGGGAATGAGAAGAAAATTGAAAATAGTTCAGCCTTTCTTTAGTAAGGCCACTGTAGCATAACAAATATCAGTTAATAAAATCTTATTGTAAAAACTATTATTTAACGTATTTGAAGAACCTTAAGTATGAAATAATAGTATTCAAAAAGTAGTTGTCCAAGTTTAAGAGACTCTGAGTGATCTTTTTGTGTGTGTGGGTCATTCTGAAGAATTGTTGGGTCTTGATCTGACATGTTCTTCACGTTCTTTTAGTTCCTTTTTTTTTTTTTTTTAAAAACTCTTTCACTCAAGGTTTTTCTTCAGACGTTTGAGAAAGGCCCCAAGGGTCATATGTAACAAATATATTACACTGTTGAGTTGCAGAGTTTATGTCGTGGTTATGATTTAACATATGATCTCATTTAGTTGTTTATTTAAATTATTAATACAAAAATGAGCAATCACATTATAATCTTATTATTTGCTTATTAATAGTCTATTCCCTGGTTTATGTGCTAAGCTAGGATTATAATCTAAATTGTTATTTTCAATCCTTGATTAGTACTATTGATTGAAGGGCTACCACTTACATATTGCTCAGTACTGGAGTGGTAAATAAAATGAACACAGTCTCTGTTTTGTGAAGTGTACAGCCTGCTGAGGGAGGAAACCATATACACAAATAAATACATAATTAAAAATTACAATAAGAGCAATGAAAGAAAAGAATTGGGCAGCATGAGAGAAAATAAGGGGATATTATTTATATCTGTCCACGATGGAAAATTATTCTGAGAAAGTAATACAAGATAAAGTCTGAAAACTGATTGAGAGTTAGCCAAGAAAACACTTCAAGGAGAGTTTTCTAGAAGAGAGAACAACTTCATAAAGGCTGTGGGAATGCAGGGAGTTTTTGAGGTTATATTAAAGATTTTGATCTCCATTCTATGTGAAAGGGGAAGCCGTTGAACGATTTTAAAGTAAAGATATACTATGATTTAGTTTACAAGTTTTATAACTCTCAACTGTAAATTTTATTTCTGGAACATTTCTCAGCAGAGTTAAGTGATATCGCAAAGGCCCTTAGCTGACTGTGAAGTTGAATTATGTTTTGTAAAAACTTCAGGCTGGGTGCAGTGGCTCATGCCTGTAATTCCAGCACATTGGGAGGCTGAGGTGGGTAGATCACCTGAAGTCAGGAGTTCGAGACCAGTCTGGCCAACATGGTGAAACCGTCTCTACTAAACATGCAAAAATTAGCCAAGCATGGTGGTACACGCTTGTAATCCCAGCTACTTGGGAGGCTGAGGAAGGAGAATTGCTTGAATCTGGCAGGCGGAGGTTACAGTGAGTCAGGATCACACCACTGCTCTCTAGCCTGGGCAACAGAGTGAGACTCCATCTCAAAAATATATAAATAAATAAATAAAAGATAAATAACTTTATACATATCTCTTACCATGTTACGAAACAGTTGGTGGTATCTTACTGACCATCAGTGTTACATTTGCATCCTACTAAATTTATATTTTGGAGCTTAGCACTGTACACAGTATATAAATACTCTTATAAATCAGTATGAAAAAGAGTCTAATGAAAAAACAGGAAAAAATATGAAATGGTTAAAAAAAATCCGCAAATGTTAAGCTCAATTGTAACTGGGGAAAATGTAAACCAAAATGACAGTGAGATGCAAACTGGTAAAAGTTTTATATTAGTGATGGCAAACATTGGCAAGGGTTCAGAGCCACATTCACAATCATCCATTGCTGGTAACGTGCAAACGGCACAATTACATTAGAGATGTTTTCCAGTTTTTATTAAAATTTAAAACGTACGTAACTTATAACCCCGTTATCCCACCTCTAGTCATAAACTCTATGGTTATACTCAAGCACTTACACAAACAGCCATGTATAATGATAGTCATGGCAACACTGCAATAGCAAAAATGTACATAAAACAAAGGTTAAACTTTGAGACAATGGTTAAGCCGTGGTGCATCTGTATTCTGAAATACTTGGCAGTCGTTAAAAATTAGGCATTAGATCTTTATCACTAACGTGGTAGGCTGTGCAAGGGAGTAAACAAAGCAAGTTGCCAAAGAATAGTGGCCGGGCGCGGTGGCTCAAGCCTGTAATCCCAGCACTTTGGGAGGCCGAGGCTGGTGGATCACGAGGTCAAGAGATCGAGACCATCCTGGTCAACATGGTGAAACCCCGTCTCTACTCAAAATACAAAAAATTAGCAGGGCATGGTGGCGCGTGCCTGTAATCCGAGCTACTCAGGAGGCTGAGGCAGGAGAATTGCCTGAACCCAGGAGGTGGAGCTTGCGGTGAGCTGAGATCGCGCCATTGCACTCCAGCCTGGGTGACAAGAGCGAAACTCCATCTCAAAAAAAAAAAAAAAGAATACAGATAATATGGTTCCAGTTATGTTAAAATGTATGCATACCCTAAAACTATGTATATTTCTTACGGTTGCCCATATTTAAAAGCAACTATAAAGCAAAGAAAAAGTTCAAGTAGGAAACTTTCTTTTATATTTAATATTTTAATTATTTATAAAGCGACAAATCATTTATGTTTTACTGTTCTTATTCCTGGTGCTAATAAAATCATCCAGCTGAGTCCATGCAAATTTAAAACAGCCTATTTTTCTGTGTCATTGAGTGTTTGGGGAAAATCAGGATTTGGCTTTACTTTGAGTTTTAAGAGAAGGATTTAGTTTGGTTTTGTGAATATTTGCTGACTTTTCAGCTATCCACTTGAAATATTTTTAATGCAAATTCACAAATGAAGAATATTTGAAAATGTGGAGCCTTTCATTAAAATGTTCAGGTTAAGTGCAGGTTATCCTGACATCTCATTTTATTTCAAGTCTTATTAATCAAATTGTCTTTAAAAAATTTTTGGTCAAAATTATTTCAGTGATTTTATTGCTTCTCTTATTTGTTTCCACCTAAGCCTCCTCTTACCAGATTCCCCTTACCAACTCCTCGCGGGCAGGCGCATCAACTTGTTAATTGATGCCTGAATAGTGGTCAGCCTCCTTTTAGGCAGATGCTTTTTAACTCAACACCTTCGACTTAGCAGGTTCTCTGAATTTTTATCCTGCAGGATACACAGGTGTCCAGTGTGAGATCGACATCAACGAATGCAGTAGTAACCCCTGCCAGTCCCATGGGGAATGTGTGGAGCTGTCCTCAGAGAAACAATATGGACACATCGTTGGACTGCCTTCTTCTTTCAGCTATCATGAAGCCTCAGGTTATGTTTGTATCTGTCAGCCCGGATTCACAGGTGAGGCCAAGGAGATGGGATATGACTTGACTTCCTGGCATTTCATGGCAGACCATGGATTTAACCAAATGGTGTATTAGCAGGAAGACCTGAGCTGTGTAAACTCTGTTGCTATGGTGCAAAGGGTCCCCCTTGTGGGCATGAAACGTATCTTGTTTCACAGATCAGAATTCCTCAAATCATGAGAGAAATGTTAAAAACAGGGATAAAAGAGATACGAAAGGGGCGACATTTTTATATGTTATTCTGGGAATTGACGTGCATCTCAAGTTCTTTACGTTATACACAGAAAATGTTGAATTTTTTATGCTATCAAATTTGATAACAATGTCAAATTTTATGTTATTCAAATTTGCCAAAAAAAGTTATTGTACTTATATTTACACTGGGAAAAATGAACTAGTTTCAAGAAATCTTCCTCAATGATTCCATAGCTAAAGTCATTCCATATATCAAATTTAAATTACTCTTTTTTTTTTTTTTACAACTTTCTTACCTAAAACCCAGAGGAAAATTTCATTTATATCTTCCAGTCAACAGTTTTGTATGTGTCTGCTTCCTGTTCTGAAAATTTTCAGGATTTTTGAGACAGTCCTCAGTTCATTAATGGCTAACAATTTACCCACACTTTCACTGATATCACTGAGAAAACCAATTACAATCTAGATTTCTATTCTATTTCTTTCTCTTTCTTTTTTTTTTTTTTTGAGGGAAAAAGAGAAGAAGAAGGGGAAAAAAAGAAAAAGAGGGAAAAAGGAATATTACTTCATTCCTAAAATGGGTTTCAATAATGGCCGATCAATATTTTGAGTGTTTAAAGTGGTTAATGCATATTTTATGTGTTTAAAATGGAGACCTCTATTGTGTTTATTTGTTCTGGCTCTGAGTTCAAGTCCTGGATATCATTATCAATTTGTTGTCTCGTTGAATCTATATCTCATTATGTGTCTTATGTATCTGGGTGTTAGGATCTCTTATTGTTGCATTAATCCTTTTACCCTTGCATCCTTGTAGCTTTGAAATCTATTTTATTAAGTGTGAGAATTGCAACTCCTGCTTTTTATTTATTTATTTTTGCTCTCCATTTGGTTGGTGAGATTTTTTCCATCGCCTTGTTTTGAGTCTTTGTATATCTTTAGATATATCGTTAGATTTTTGTGGATAATGTATATTTTGTGTGTTTAAAATGGAGAGCTCTATTGAGTTTATTTGTTCTGGATCTTAGTTCCAGTCCTGGATATCGTTATCAATTTTCTGTCTCGTTGAATCTAAATCTCATTATGGGTCTTATGTATCTGGGTGTTAAGATCTCTTATTATTACATTAATCCTTTTATCCTTGTATCCTTGTAGCTTTGAAATCTATTTTGTCAAATGTGAAAATTGCAACTCCTGCTTTTTATTTATTTATTTTTGCTCTCCATTTGGTTGGTACGTTTTTTTTCCAACCCTTTATTTTGAGTCTATGTATATCTTTGGATATACTGTTAGATTTTGTCTGTATCTTTTGATTGGGAGATTTGGTCGATTTAAATTTAGGGTTGCTGCCGTTTGATATTAACTGGCTATTTTGTCCTTTTGTTGATAAAAATTCTTCTTTATGTTAATGCTCTTTACTTTTTGGTGTATTTTTAGAAAGGGTCATACTGGTTGTTCCTTTCTGTGTATAGTGCTTCTTTTAGAAGTTCTTGTAAAGCAGGCCTGGTGGTAATAAAATCTCTGAGTACTTGCTTGTTCCTAAAAAATTTTATTTTTCCTTCAAATGTAAAGCTTAAATTGGCAGGATATGAAATTCTGGGCTGAAAGTTCTGTTGATTAAGTATATTAAATATTGGCCCCCACTCTCTTCTAGCTTGTAGGGTTTCCATTGAGAGATCTGCTGTAAGCCTAATAGGCTTACCTTTATGGGTAACTTGATCTTTCTCTCTGGCTGCCCTTAATATTTTCTCCTTCGTTTCGATCTTGGTGAATCTAACGATTATGTGCCTTGGGGTTGGTCTTCTTGAGGAATATCTTTGTGGTGTTCTCTGTATTGCCTGGGGTTGAATAGTGTCCTGCTTTGCTAAATTAGGAAAATTTTCCTGGATAGTGTCCTGGAGAGTATTTTCCAGCTTGAATTCATTCTCTCCGTCACATTCAGGTACACCAATCAAGCATATATTAGTTCTTTTCACATAGTCCCATATTGCCTGGAGACTTTGCTCATTCCTTTTTATCCTTTTTTCTCTATTCTTGTCTTGTTGTTTTGTTTCATTAAGTTGATCTTCGACCTCTGATACCCTTTCTTCTGCTTGATCCATTCGGCTGTTAAAGCTTGTACATATTTCACTAAGTTCTCGTGTTGTATTTTTCAACTCCATAAGTTCATTTGTATTCCTCTCTATATTGTCTATTCTTTTCAACATTTCATCTAACCTTTTTTCCAAGTTCTTAGTTTCTTTACATTGGGTTAGAACAAGTTCCTTTAACTCCCAGAAGTTTCTTATCATCCACCTTTTAAAGCCTACTTCAGATAATGGAACACAGTCCTTTTCCATCAGGGCTTGTTCCGTTACTGATGAGTCCTTTTCCATCAGGGCTTGTTCGGTTGCTGATGAGTCCTTTTCCATCAGGGCTTGTTCCATTGCTGATGGGTTCTGATTTTGAGTATACTCGGACTTCTTAGGCTGTTTTTTTCCCTTCATTGTAGATGGACTGCCTTTCTAATTAGTTTTCTGAGTCGACGTCCGACTTATTGATTCCCAGTGTTGGGATCCGAGCAACCCACTGTGGCAGCCTAAATAGCAGCGATAAGACTGATGGTGCTCTTCTGCCCGGGAATCTCTGGTCTGGCTTCCCTCTTGAGTCCGCAACAAGCGGCTCTGACTTCCCGGAGCTCCAAACTCCGGTCAGTAGGGGAAGCAGTCCCGTTGGCTCTGCATGAAGAGCTGCTGTGCCGAGACGCCGGCAAAACCGCTGCGGCGGCCACAAGAGTCGCGCTGGCGACCCGTGGGGCTCCTCCACTGGGAATCGGCTAATCGGTGAGTGACGAAAATTCGTCCAAAAGTGTGGCGTCGTCTCGTTCTCTGGGCTTTCACTGGGAGCTACAATCCTGAGCTGTTAGTGGTCGGCCATCTTGGATCGATCTCCCTATTTCTTTCTCAGTAGATTAAGTGATGCCTCTGGAAAATATTTCAGTTATTGTTGGGGATTTCTGAGAAAAGTAAATGAGACATAAGAGAAGAAGGGGGTGTCTATTTACACTTAGTATTCTCTTTCAATGTTTCAGTTTTGAAGTTCAATGATCTTTGATTTGTGGCAGAGTTTGCTGCAAGGTCGTTACAGAAAATGTTTATTTCCTTATTCACTGGCCTTTCAAGGAGAACGTATAGGAAAAAATTCCCTCAGGTGCCAATATCAGGAAAGTGATGTTTTCCCTGAACAACTTCTATCATGCATGCTTCCTGCCCTAGTTTAAAAAATGCATGCAAATAAATCTTGATATGATTAAACCGAGTAAATGCATGAAATAAATCTTGTAATATATCATATTTCCCAATTACGTAAGCTGCTAGAAATAAATATGACATCTGCAAACATATAGGTCTTTCTGAAATATATGTATGTATTTACCTCACCTCTGGGGATATTTAAATTTCCTGTTTCTGTTTCTTACTATTGCCTCTTTTCAAAAATTTGTTTCTAAACTTTTGGTCTAGTGTATGCATTTTTGTCAGCTCCTTTATATTTTTCTGGGAATAAGGTGAAGGCTTATAAATTGTTTTTTAAATATTGGCTTTAGGGTCATTAAGGGGTGATTCTGTCAAAGTCAGAGAACATTGCTAATATTGCCTCATCAAATAAAAGGAAATGGGTGACCCTTCGAATCTGCAGATCTAAATAGGAGAGGCAGTAGAATGTTCCAGAAAAAAAAATGTTGGCTTGATTTCTGAAGAGCTGCCAGGAATGACTATATTCATTAGCCAGGAGTTAAGATGTCCTGGCTGCCCCAAATCTCTGTGGCTTAATGAAATGGTTTATTTTTCACTCATGTGAATTTCAAAACTGGATTCCCATCATCAATTGTCCTACAAATGGTGACTCAGGGTCACAGGCTCCTCTATGTTTTTCCCGTGCTTCAAAATGTTACTTGCAAAGTTGCTGGGAGCTTCTGCAGCAAGCCACTGGAGAAGAAAAGAAAATGGAGCAGGACACCTGCAGATTTTATGGGCCAACCACTACCAGTAATGAATATCTCTTTTACCCACATTTCATTGGTCAAATTTAATCCTACAACTACATTTCACTGCAGAAAAGACTGGAACATCTAGTCTTTCTGTGTACCTAAAATAAAGAGAAAATAAGTTTTGCAAACAGATAACCAATTTGACATAAGAACTGGTATACTGGGGATACAAACCTAGATCTTCTGATTCTGAGTTTAGCCTCCAGCCACATTTTTTTATGCCTGCATGTGTTTTTCTATATTTCATTTAAAATACCTTTTAAAATGATAATAGTATACTCATGCGCAGCTTTAAGGCATACAAGGAGGCCCATGTATACTTTACCTAATTTCCCCAATAGTACCATGTTGCAAAACTATAGTTCAGTATCAGGCTTGGATATTGACATTGACAGAGTCCATATACAGAACAATTGTCATCACAGGGATTCCAACTCTCTCCTTCCCTGCCTCCTCATCCCTTTTCCCTGGCAAATACTCATCTGTTCTGCACTTACAGAATTTTGTCATTCCAAGAATGTTAATATAAATAGAATCATGCAGTGTGTAAACTTTTAGAATAGGGTGGGGTTTTTTTTTCCACTCAGCATTATTCTTTGGAGATTTATTGAGGTTGTATCAATAGTTTGTTCCTTTTCATTGCTAAGTAAAATTCTATGGTATGTGTGTATCAGAGGTGTTTCAATCATTCAGACATTGAAGGCATCTAGATAGTTTCAGTTTTCCACTATTATGAATAAAGCTGCTAGAAAGATTGTTGTATAGGCTTTTGTGTGACTATGGGTATTCACTTCTCTGAGATAAAGTCCCAAGAGTAAAATTGCTGGTTCCTATGATAGTTTCATGTTTAGTTTTCTAAGAAACTGTCAAACTGTTTTCCAGAATGTCTATACCATTTTGCATTCCCACCAGCAATGTTATGAGTGATCCAGTTACTTTGCAGTCTCACCAATATTTAAGGTTATCATTGTTTTTTTTTAAATCAGTCATTTTGATAGATATGCAATTATATCATTGTGGTTTTAATTTGCATTTCTCTAATGGCTAGCGACGTTGAACATATTATTACATATGCTTGTTTGACATCTGTTTGTCTTTTTCAGGAAAATGTCTCCCAATGTTTTTTTCCTATTTCCTAGTTGCTTTTGTTTTTTAACTGTTGAGGAATTTTGCACATACAGACCCTGGGCATTTTTTAGTGATGTTATACCTGAGTATTTCATTTTCTTTTGTAGGATAGTAAATAGTATTCTGCTTTTAATTCCGTTTCTACATATTCATTGTTAGTGTTGGGAAAGCCAGTCTCCTGCATGTGGCCTTTCAAACCCAGACTCATCCACTTAAGAATGGGCCTTGGGCCTAGAACATTTCCTGCCCAAGAGATAAAGAGTCCTTGCAGCCCATGCTGGACTTATCACCTTGTGTGGGAATATCTTTCCCGGTTTCGGACTCAGTGTGTACACCCTTGTTCTGCTTAAACATATGTATCATATGGCACCTAGCCAGCCTCACTGCTGTATCTTTCTTCAGTGGGGAGGGCAAAAGGTTCTTCTGCTGCAGCATGAAAGGGTTGCAGGCTGTCAACTGCCCCACATCTGCTGCTAAGAAGGCCTTGCTGTTTAGGAGGACTGATGTTCGTTATAGAGCTGACCCTGCTCTGTCTCTTCTCTACGTGAGTAGAGTGTTGTTCCATCTAGTACTTGACTGTATGTGTTTTCCTTGGTGATTCCAATACCAAAATGCAGTGGCCAAACATGTCCATACTTTTACTTCTGGTAATAAGCAACAGATGCCACTTGCTAGAGAGCTAGAAATATCATTGTTTCTTGTGTGTTCGTTGTATATAGTGAGACTTCGTTTAATTCACCTACGACATCTAGGAATTTTCTTTTTGTAGATTCCAGGGCATAGATGATTACAGCATCAGCAAACAGGAATGGTGTTATTTCTTCCTTTACAATACACATGCTATTTATTTTACTATGCTGAAGAAGAGTTGTGAGAGCAGACATTTTGCTTCATTCACAATTTTAGAGGGAAAGTAGTCTTTTACCATGAATTATGATCTCCATAGAATTTTTGGAAAGTAGTTCCTCTCTACTCCTAACTTGCTAAGCGTTTTTATCATAAATGGGTATTGGATTTTGTCAGATGCTTTTTTTGCAATTGATTTATCATGTAAGTTTCTTATTTAGCTTGTTGATGTGGTAGGTTGCACTGGTTCATTTTCAAATATTGAACCAGACTTGCATATCTGAAATAAATCCCACTTGGTGTATTTTTTTCAGTTTGCTAATGTTTTGTAAGACATTTTGCTTCTGAATTCATGAAAGGTATTGGTCTACAGTTTTCTTTCTCTCTCTCTTTTCTTTTTTTTTTTTGTACTGTCTTTGTCTGGTTTTATGATCAAGGTAATATTGACCTCATAAAGTAAGCTGGGAAATGTTTCTTCATTTTCTGTTTTTTTGGAAGACAGTATGTAAAATTGATGTTAATAATTCTTTAAATATGTAGTAGACATCTTCAGTGAAATCAACTGAGCCTAGAGATTTCATTTTCTGGATCTTTTGAATTGCAAATTTAATTTCAGTATTGTTATAAAACTATCAAGATTACCTATTTTTGGTAATTTGTGGATTTCAAGGGATCGGTCCATTTTTTTCCAAAAATTGTGTATTTTGCTGTTGTGGGTGGAATATTCCTGTATATGTCAATTACATCATGTTAAGTGATTGTATTGATCAGATCTTCTATATTGCTGATTTTTCTGTTCAATTTCTGAGCATAATGTTGTTCATAGTAGTGCCTTGTTGCCCTTTAATGACTGCAGAATCCGAAAGGATTTCTCGGTTTCATTCCTGATTTTGACTAATTATATCTTCTCTCTTTTTTTGTCCATCTTTTTACAGGTTTGTCAATTTTATTGATTTTTCTTAAAACTAGGTTTGTGTTTCATTAATTTTTCTCTGTTTTTCTGTTTCCAAATTTTATTGATTTCTGTTCTTTTTATATCC